>NC_141704.1:44502869-45774057 GCF_971803275.1 Cyanistes caeruleus | reverse complement strand
TCACCATGAGAGCTCTCCATAGACTGTTTTTGTTTGTTTTTTTCTTGTCAGCTGTGAGAGCCTGGGGAGTGAGCTTTGTTTTACCAATGAGGGCTGCTGTGCTCTGACATTCACATTTTTAGAATGCATGATTTAGACATGAGATTTGGTGCATCATCATTTAAACATTGTAGTGGGTGTCCGTGGCCAATATTCACAGTGAATGTCACCCAGGTGTCTGTTTTGCATGATAGAGTAAATCCAGAATGAGGAAAGCAGTGTTGTAGCCCCAGCTAAAACAAAATTGAATTACTGCATTCTCCAAAAACAGTCAGTCTTGCACATTCAGGTAAGCAATGTGTTCAGGTAATCATCCATCTGATGGTTGGGCCAATAAATAAATTTTGAAATCATACCTATGCAGCGTTATAAAAGTAAGCAAAGTAACTTTTTTTCTAATTTTGAAATATATTCAAATATCATAGGTTTGACTTTTTGTCTTGAATGGAAATGTTTTGACTTTTCAGACTATTGAGGAGTGATTTATATTTCTTCTCTTCATTGTTTTCCATTGCTAGGCTAGTGAATAGAAAGTAAAAAAGGTAATAATCCAGTGGGGGTGGAAAACAGAATGGGAAAACCAATAGAAAGAGGTGATATGTAGAACAAATTTGAATATAAAAGATGCTCTTTGTCTATTATGTGGGGTTTTTTTCCCAAATCAAAACTGAAAATCCTTCTAAAATATAAATTGAAGCTCCAACAGAAATACTAAGTATGATGCAGAATTAAAAAGACAATATTCTTTCAGCTTTATATTGTGTAATGAGAAGTAAACTTTATGATCAGGAGGTGCTTTTCATCTGTGACCCCACAGAATGTACATAAAAGCTGACATTTGCTCCAGCTTGACTCTTGGGGTATTTCTGCTCCAAAATAATAACAAAGGCATTCTTCTATGAGTGTTAACTTCTTTGAAACAGAATTCTCATGAGGGCAGTGTAACGGGTTTCAGTCAAATAAACAAGATCTTTTCACTTCTTTTTGACTTATATTTGACACTGTCAAAAAATGGTTTTGAAATTTTTGAAAACTTTTTAAAGCCTATTTCGCATCTGGTTCTCTGAAACAGGTTATGTCAGCTTGACAAAACATTTTCCTCAGACAGGTAAAACATTTCACAACCTTTTAATTTGTCCTACCCTAAACGACTAAAATTACATTGAAGATTACTTTATTCTAAGTTTTCAAAAGAACAGCAATTCATTTTCCAATAAAACCGTTCCAAATTTCCTTCAGGTCACAAATGGACAGGGAGAAAAATAAGGAAAAAATGTAACATGTAGGTTGTTATTAACATGTGGTCAACAAGTGTATTTTATAAGAGGTCAGTATTTCCAAATGCACCTCAAATGTAGATCAGATGGTGGTACTACATGCAGCAATATGTAGTGAATTTTATTTTTAGGTATTCTCTCCTGACCATGTTTAAGATCAGTCTGTCCTTTGCTGTTCTAAAGTCTTCTTGATGTTTTTGACGTTCAAAATCTCAAACCTTTGGGGAGGGGATTTGGAGGAGGAGCAAACCAATAAAAGCTGACAAAATTAATTACACTGTATTACTCATCTTAAATGTTTAATTAGTCACATTGTACCTGATTAGAAGCAAAATCTTCAGCATCCTCTTAGCCTATAAAAATTGGAGTGCAAAGTGACTTTTAACACAGCAGACCATTCCAGTTGCAGTGATTTTTTATTCCTTTTATAGAAACCCACAGTCTCTGTAAATGCTGCCTCCCAGTAACCATAGGAACAATGTCCACTGTAATTTCTTAAAGAGGAAGGGCAGACAAAGTAATTTCATCTATAGGAAAATATATGAACATAGTTATGTCCTAATTAACCTATATGATACCTCATATTACCTCTTATATTCTAATATTCCCTGTGCCTTAAAGAAGAGTTAAACCAGTGACCTTTTCTTCCACTGGTGATTTTGATGCATGAAACTGCGAGGGGGTTCAAGAATTATTTTTTTTTTTTAAATGGAAAATGATGAACCCTCATCACACAGGAGACAGCGAACTTCAGCACCAAACCTAATACTGCTTTCTGTATACTTCTTTATCTTTGCAAAGCTGCTGTCATTTGACCTCATGGTGAAGGAAAGACTTGGTCTACTGATGAAAAATTCCTGGGAATGGGGACAGGGTCTGTCTTTGAACTTGCATCTGCTAGGATGTGAGCTCAGCTGTACCATTTCAAGTCTTCCACCTGCTGCTTCTATACTTTCTTTCTGTGATACTGTCTAGAAGGAGACAGACATGTCCACCACTCTCACAGCATCACCAGTAGAGAGGTTTTGATTTACCTTCCTATCAGACAATTGGAGAGCATTCAGTAACTAAAATGTCTCCAAGATTCAGCCTGAGGATGCACCTAAATTGGGTCTCAAAGCACCAAAGCTGTACACCTTGCTTAATCATAAACTTCCTCTCAGGTCTCCTTTGGTTTCATTATTTCTCTCACAGTCCAGTAATGTATAGTGAATGGGGAAAAGAAGTTATTTCCCCACTGGACTTCTGAGCTTCTTCTCTGGTCCCTTTTCCTCTATTCTCCCATTTAACTTCTCAGTAATTCCTCTGAGCTTCAAAGCACAGATTCCAGTATATAAGCCAAAGAGATCTTGATGAGAATTGATTTTTAGCCAGTAAATGTCACTCCTTAAATGCCCCAAAGTGGTTTAAACCCAGACTTAGACAGAATGTTAGTAATGGCAGAAAAATCTGACCCAACTTACCTCAATGTACTGTTATATAGTTTCTGCTCCAGAAGTTTGCACAGATAAATGCATGGCAGGTTTTCTCAAAATCAAAAAAGGCTTTAAAAAAACCTTCTTGGTTCTCATGATGCATAGGCACTTGTGCTGCTCCACAAAAACAAAAAAAAAGAAACAATTTATTCTTTTGCAGTATACAGGCATTAAATTCTGTACTATTTACTAGTCATATAGCTTTTTTTCTCTCTGCTTCTTTTCCCAATTGTCAGAGTGTTTTTTACTTCTTCTGGTTGCCAGTGAGGCATATGTTACTTTGTCTGAACTGCCCTCTAAAAATTAAAATAACCTCATCCCTGTAAACTATTTGAATACATTTGCAAGAACATCCTCCAATGAGATGGTCATAAGTGAAATATTTCCAGCTTTAAAAATACAGAATACTCCTGCATACTAGATTTTTGGCATTAGAACGATATGAATACTTTCCCTCTGCTTTTATTCAGAGTATAAAATCAAGAAAAGATGTAAAGAATCTGAAAAAAACTAAGCTGGCACATATAAATCACAGAATCAATGGGAAAAGGAAATATTTTAGCTTAGAGAATATTTTTACAAAAGAAAGGAGAAACATTTCAAAACTGTAAGGTAGTTCTGAGGAGAGATGAAGCAGGAGTAGTCTTTGATGATCCCTGTGGGTCCTTTACAGCTCAGGACACACTATGTTTCTATGGTTTTTTCTTTTCCTGTAGTTCAGCAAACTCTAATTGCCCTGGCACTCAGGGACAGGGGTTTCACCTCCATGGCTGTACAATGTCTTTCTGCAGGCTGGCCTCCTCTATTGTCCATCCTGCCTTCAGGATGCCGTGGCAGGGAGCTGTGCTCTTCTCCAGCTGTCTCAGTAGGGCAGCTGGAAGGACTCTCACTACTAAGAATACCCTAGAAATTCTCTGTGTGGTTCTCAGTTCTCAGCAATATGACAGGAGGACTGAATAAATAGCTTGCTTAAAATCATCACATTGAAGTATTGGAACAACCATCAAAAATAAAACAAACTGTTAATTTTAGCATCATTTACACTAAATTCTCATCTATGTGTGGTTTGTTTTTTTTTCCTTTCAGCTTTTCTCTATTACTATTTCAGTTTAAAGAAAGAAAGAGCAAAAGGCTGCCCCTGTACCTCTTAAGCAACAGCCTCAGTAACCACATTTGTCTGGTAGATAACCTTTTGCTTTATACCTAGCCTCATCAGTCAGTCATTCTCCCTCCTGATAATATCTCCTCCTCCCATTTTATTGGAAACTAGCAAAACAGTCACAACAAAACTCTTATTTGTGGTTATTATGTTTTGAAGGATACAGGCCTGAAATGACTATGTCGAAGACAGCTACATGTGTCGTAGCTCTGGTATCTTGCAAGCTCCTTAGAGGGTACACGTGACATTTGATCCTCTTACTTTCTTTATGTGGGAGTTTTCATTACTAAAGCCACTTGCCTTTTATGTTTGAGCATATGCATATCCCCTAAGCCAAACAACCCTGCTGTATTTCCTCTCTAGAGGCAAAGAAATCTGTTTGCAAGGTGTTCTTATTCTTTGTGCTGTTCCTTCATTTGCTGATTTAATAACCTTCTCTCTCTGCTGGTTGTGCTATTCATTCATGTTTTTTATCTGCAACAAATAGGACCCTGCAAAGAAAATCTGTAGAGAACAGGACACAGCAGGGATTAAGGAAAAACTGAAAAATACTTTCTTTTCTTCACTACCTTTTAAATTAGTTATGCAAATACATTTATTTATTTCATTTGTTTATTTCCAAGTAGACAAATGTAGAATGGGAAAACTAGTTCTTTATATTTTTTAATACCATTTACAAGAAAAAAAATGATTCAGGTAAGATTTTGTTTCATCAGCCAGCTAATAGACACTTCTATAATATTTTTGACAAGTATAGAAGACCAAATTATTCTTTCCTTTGCAGGGATCATATTTTCCATCTCCATGGTTTAGGTCATGCTAGCAAGAGCCTTTTGTTGCATTTTTCTTCTTGTTGCCAACATGACAATTTTAATTTGAAGATGGATTTTTTCCCTTCCATTCAAATAAAAGTTTATAATCAATCTTTTGTTTTGCCAAAGCATGTGTAACTAAATCTAATTTGTATTATTTCTGCTGTCTGCAACTGCATATGTAGTTCTTAATGGTTTTCTTCAGCTTTATTTTTCAGAGATATGACCATATTGGTACAAAATAACAGTATCCTAAAAAATGCAATAATTTATAATGAGGGAAAGCATTGGATTGACTCAATCACATTTTTATTTAGCTCTTATAATTTTTATTTGTTTCAACATTGCATTCTTTTAATATAAGTTGATTAGACTTTTGAAATTAAAGTAATTTGAATTAAAAACCATTTTATTTAGTAGAAATATATGTAAAAATAATAGTAAAAATAATCCCCCTTTTAAGCTAGGAATCTTTGTACAAAAAGTGCCAGCTATATTGAACTTTTGAATTATTGTTCTATATTGTTCTTTGAATTATTTTGTGCATACATCCATAAATGGGAAGGCACTGAATATTATCATGAGTCTGATGCAAGACAAAGCACCCCAGAAGAAGTCAAATGGCTTCACCATGTTTGAGGTCAGCAAAAACTGAGCCTATATCTAGCACTGAATTATATTCAGATATGATTTTTACAGACACTAGGTTTCTTTGAGTGCTCTACAGTTTATAACTCTCTGGCAAAATTACCTAGTTAACAATTGTCTACAGACACTCTAAAATCTGGAGCTGATGTGATTTTCTTTAGCACTAATGTCTTCAGGTCCACTTCCCAAAGTTGTGGAGGGCACTGCCCACAGCTGCACTTTGGTGGGGACATTCAGCAGGACCAGGAAGCTGCCAAGTGGATTTTGACAAGCAGCACCATTGAGATCTTCTTCTTGGCATGACTGGAAGCTGGACATCATAAATCAAAATCTACTTTTTTTTTTTTCCAGACATCAGCAGCACCTCTTGGATGCCAGACTACCAGTTTTAGACTTCAAAGTGTTCAGGTGTTGTGCAGGGCATCATGATTTAAGCATTCATGATGTTTGAAAAATACTGGAATTTTTTCCCGAATTGCTGTCACCTATTGGGACTGTGATGACCAAAACTCCTTTTAAATGATACTTCATTAAATTTATTTAATTTAACAGGGGTAAATCAGGTCTATTTATATCTAGATCTATCTATCAATCTAGATACTAGTTGCCTTTGCACTTTTATCTTGTCAAACTCTGTTTATTATCCCTTCTCATAGTTCTGGAGGTGGCTGCTGCTGCTGTTACTTCCCTTAGCTGGTAACAGCAGCAGTGTGGGACAGAGATCCATAGGATAAGCTGGTAATGTGCTCTTTCCTTCCCACTTCATCAGGTACAAAAGTTTCTCTCTAGCTTTTAGTATTATATCTCTTCTGCAAAATACACATTCACAGTCATATTCTTTAATGTTATTGAAATGGATAAGATTTCTACATGCACTTAAATGCTTTGTTCAGATAAAAAAGCTGCCTTTCTAATTAGTTATTTCCATTTCCTCCTGTCCAAACATGACACAGAAATGGAGATACTTTTAAGAAATACCAATGTCAGATTTCCCTGTTTTCCCAAGAACATTGAAAAAGAGTCTGGCGTGGAGGAGAGCAGAAAGGGACTGAAGGCTGGAAATCTAGAAGAAAGCATATGAACAGTATAACCCCATTAGCAAAGTGGTCCTTGGAAGAATAAGAGTATACATGAAATATATTCCTATAGGAGGAAAATAATGAGGAGAGAAAACATTGGCTTCGGGAGACATAAAAAAGGGAGATTCTTATGTGTCTGTCCATTTTTTTCTGTTCCACAGCACATCTGCTTGCCCACACACAAACATGTTCACTAGCACATCCTGATATCAATGTTATTCTTTTAGGAAATGTTCAGGTTTAAGGAAACCATTATCTGATTTCTGCTAGTGCTGACTCAAATTCCATCATAAACTCCTGCACATTTTATATATTTGTTTTTTAATGAATGTCCCGTTTTTCATAAAATATCCCAGACATACTCCTAGAATATCTCTTGAAATAAAATAATGTTCTGGACATCCAGCAGAAGGCATTTAGAAAAAGTGATAATAAAAATTCAGTCCTGCTTCTACCAAGAACCACCCAAAGAGGTGAGAAAATTAAACCAGACAAAGTGAAGAGAGGCGTTAAACAAGGTGAATAGAGGCAAAGTTAATTCAACATAATGCCAAAACAATCCTTCTATAAGGCTCCCTGGTAAAAGCAATGTTAGGTAGTTTGAAAGTACAATCTTAAAGGAATTACAGGAAGAAATACATAAGTATTCTCCCTTTAGAATAATCTTACCCTGATGGATAAACCATTTTGCTAGGACAAGAAAGTGGAATCTATGCTTAATTTTATTAGCCAGAGGAAACTTAGAATTACCTGTCAAATACTTATCTGGTTAAAAGAATAAAAACTACGGAGAATATTCAAAGTATAATTCAGATTTCTAAATTATTTTAACTTTTAATGATAGAGCAAGATTTTGAAGCTCTTTCAGTAAACGTCTCCAGAGAAGATTGGTTATCCACCTTCTCCAAGTGCAATATTTTTCAGAGGTCAAAGCACATGAAGTGTCAGACCATGATGATAAGATTCAGGTGATGGAAATATGTAGAGCACAAAAAGTGCCTGACCATGATGATAAGATTCAGGTGATGGAAATATGTAGCCAGCAGCGATATGTAGCCTTCAACCTGCTGGCTGTAGCATACTGAATAGGATCAGGTGGCCAAATTGCTGTCAGTAAAAATTGAGATATATTTTTATGAAGCCTGTCATGTGACTCTAGGCATAAGCTATAGGTGTGAAGCTGTGAGTCTTTTCATCTCCCTGCAAAGATATTCCCTCTTCAGGTGAACAAGCCCCTGTCCCTCGTGCTCCACCCCTTCCCACCACAGCGCCCCTGCCCTGGGCTTGCTCCAGTTTATTGATGCCTTTCCTGCACTGTGGAGCCCCAAACTGGATGCAGGGCTCCAGATTTGGTCTGATGGCTGCTGAGGACAGGGAGGAATCCCTTTCCTTGATCTGCTGGCTGTGCTCCTGCCAATGGAGCCCAGGGCACTGCTGTCCTTCCCTGCTGCCAAGGCTCACTGCTGGCCTGGGCTCAGCTGCTCCTCAGCTACAACACACAAAGATCACACAGGCTGCTCTGTCCCAGTGCCCAACTCAGAGCTGAAGAGACAACCTGCTATTTCTTTCCTTCCTGAGTTACTGGATGAGAAGTCCTACTTGGAGGTAGTGACTTGAGCAAATATTAATCTTCTAGATAATACTTGAGGAACTGCCACTGCGATATGTGGGTGAAAGACTATTAGGAAGGTGTTGATCTATTTTGTAAGATAAAATGTTAAGGATTACATAAAATATAATGGCTCAAGAATGTATCACTTGAAACATATTTCAGTGATTTTTTTAGGCCTTTTTTTTCAGTTTGAAAATCCCTATAAAATATTCTTTTTTTCCTAGGAGTGCAGAAAACTTTGACTAGCAAATTTAAATCCACTGACTGTGGGTTTCATTTTCTTAATTATCACCCACAGAGCTCAAGGGTTCAAGGAACACTGTTTGAAAACCAGTGGTAGATATCTCAGCAAGCAAAGACTCACCTCAGGCCTGTAAGTCAGGAAGCAGCTGCAGCTAAAGGCAGAGGTGGCAGATTATGTGGCTTTATGTATTTTTTTGTTTTTCTTGACCATCGAATTCAAAACTAAGCTGTTTAACTTAGATCTCTAGTCTTATAATACTTGACAGCACTCTGCAGAGAATAAAATATGCTTCAGTGCTGGATCCAAATGCCAAATGAATACAGAGATGGAAATGAGATGTGCAGATGCATCTGTGTTCATAATCCAGTTACAGGGTTAATGCAGAAAGAAGGCTGCAGCTCTCTATTGCCTCCTTGCTTGTCTGAAATCTGTTCCCAGACAGCTTTTCTTGTAATGGAAGATAAGCACCTCCTGAAAGACAAAACTTGAAGAAAATGGTTTACCAAAAGAAGAGAGAAAACCCCAACCTTTCTATCAGAAAAGTGATTAAAAAATAAAAAAAAAGTGATTTTTTTTCAATTTTTATATCTCTAAGGTGGTTTTTTTTTCTTGGTTGCTCTAAGCCAAAGTAGAATATTTTTGGTTAACAACTGCAGAAAAGGAACATTTCAACTGTAAACTTGCCATTGCAGGGCCCAAGTCTTCGGCAGACACATGATTTTGAAATTCTTACGCTGTTCTCTGAAATGTTTTCCATGTGTACAAGTCAGAGATATCTCTTTTAAAATTACATAAGATAATAAATGAATAATTTCTAACCTATGAATAACAGATATCAGGAAATACAACTGTACATATGACTACATAACACAAAAACAATTACATACCTGAATGTTGAAAAACACGGACAGAAAAATGATACAATGAAACAATGTTTTATTAAACATGAAATACAAAGTAAGCTTAAAATGTGGCTGAGTAATCAGATCTTGTTTGGACCTTCTTGCTCACTCCCTCCTGCACTCACTTTTCTGCTTTCCAACATCCCTTGGAGAAGAGTCTTGCCATTTCTCACAGTCAGATGATTCAAGGTTGAATGCAAGAACTCCAAGTTCTTCTGCCTTGAACTATCTCATTGAAAAGGGACATGGGGCAGATGGCTCTCCAGGCTTCCCTTTAAGCAAGAAACATCATGGTTTTCTGCCACTCCCCTAGAAAAAAAAATAACAAAAATATAACAAAAAAAAATTGCAACACTTTTCACACTTACTGGATCTTTTCACTCTAATTCTTCACTCTAATTCTCCATTTCAACCAAAATGTTCCTCCAGTCTATACCCCTGTAAAGACCAAGCACACACAAAAAATAAAAATATAGGTTCATGCTTAACACATTGTTCTTCAAAACTCATGTTGTGTTGCCACCAAACTGCAGCAAATCCAGGTGTTTGGTTGGTAATGGGGTAGGAGTTAGATCTGGAGCTTAAGCTCTCTGCTTCTGACAGCCACTACAGGCTCGTTTTATAGTTAAAAGAGAGAATCAGACCTTATAGGGAGTTCTCATCCCATGTTTTAAGATGGGGAAGATGTTTTAAACATGCCCCTGAATTTTCTGAGCATGCAGTGAGCTATAGGCAGCAAGGATGGATAAATCACAATTCTTACTAAGCTGCAGTTGTGGTGCATTGGCCAGCTGAGCAGGTGGCTTACAGCTGCTTTGTCAAGGCTTTTGAAGCTGGTAGGAAAACAGAGTTGACTCTACTGGGATAAGGACACAATAAGATGGATACAAAGCTGTGGTAAGATTGACTAAATCAAAAGCAAAATGTTTTCATGGCACGTGGGTCTCCCTCCATTGACACTTTATAGCAGAAGAGGAAAGCTGGGTCATCCACCTACACTAAAAGAGATGAGATTAATCACACTCTGAACCCACCAGTTTCTCTCAGTGGCTATAAAAAGTGAAATGAATCCCCTCTCCTTGGGACAGATAGGAAACTCTGTACTAGTAAGTGTAAAGGGTTTTCACATCAAGAATCATAACATCCCCCTAAGAGCGTTATGGGATACAGATTTCAAAGGATTTATTTGGTGTGAAATATGTTCATTTGAACATCCTGATAATACTGACCCCAGAAACTGAACTTAAAGAATTCTAATACATAAGTTATTAAGAGGCATGAGCTGACTTATATTTGAACTTCAGAATATGCTCCACAGAAAATCTTCAAAGTCAGGCAGTGAAAATTATGCAAGATTTGGAATGATTTACAAGGAAAGATTATGGGACCCTAATTGCTTAATGGAAGGACTTATACCTAAAAAGGACAATTCAGCATGGAAAATAGTGTAGAATTGGCATACAGAAAAAAACAAACAGTTACTGGATAAGTAAGAAATAAATGAATGTGCACAATACAATTGGTGTGGATTTTCTACATCATCAGGATTATTCCCTTGTAATCTTAGTCATCTGTGCCAAAGGAACATCTTAGTAAACTCTTCTTAAAACAAGGCAAATTCTCTCCCAATTTAAAAACCATCCCAAATCCCCACTTCTCTAATGAAGAAAAAGCTTATCTGAATTTCTGTATTAAATTTATTGATGGCTCTCATGTACTCTAAAGCTAAATGATGATAGCCCTGATTTGACTGGATACAGCTCTCATGCCTGTCATTTCATGTGTCATTTCTTTTTTAAATTATGGACATATTGAGCATTAAAAACCCTTTCATTTTTGTCTCCATTTTGATTGCATAGCTGTTTGCATTTCCATAAATATTTTTCTCATCAGTCCTCCAAATGCTCAACATCTGGAAAATAAGCTACAGTGTATTGTAAACCCATGGCTCCATTTTCATCTCCATCCATAAATACCATGCTGCTGTCCCATATCATTTCTCTTCCTTTCTTTTGTTATTTGTTCAATGTCCTTGAAATATCTAACTCAGCTTTGTTGCCATGCTTCATTTTCCCTGCATGTTTCCTGGCCGCTCAGAAAAACCTTTCCTTGTTTTATAGTATTACAAAGAGCAATACCTAGCCATACAATCCACACACTTTAGACCACCAAACTTCCTTCTTAAAGGCTAAATAGTCTAGCAGAGATGGCCCTTTAACACAATGTTGGTTTCTAACAGCCTTCAAGAAGGCTTTCCTTTCACTGAATTTCAGAGCAAAAATTATATGAAATCTTAAAAAATTTCTCAGTATTTATTGCTGTTTGCTCACCCAAAAACCTGGCTAAAATAAAGAAATTTGAACCAAATATGCTAGTTTTTGATAGATAGTGAAATATGAAAACATATGAAAATAAAACAAACTTAAGAAGGCAATCACAGGTTGCATTTAAGGAAAAGCCTGTTGTGGAAAAGGACTAATATCCAACCTGGATATCCACCAGGACATTCCTGCCTGGTGAAGCAGTCAGAGCATTATGTTGTAATGGATGCAACTCCTCTCTGTGTCAGGACAGATCAGAAAATTGATAATTACTTCATGATTTTCATTTCAGGAGGGGTAAGAAATTTTCCACAAGGAAATGTTGGAATAATTATTTCAGCTTTCTAAGTTTCATTCAATAATGCAAGAATAGCTTTTGTCTAATCAAGTAATAAAGTTTTATCTTTTTTTACTAATTTTCATTAATTTCATTTAAATTTCAACAATATAAATTTTAATATAAGCATTATATCACAGTACACATACACATATATAGGATATTTGTTGCAACCTTCCACATCACTGAATCTGGTTTTATTTGACTGAAAGGAAATTGTACATACATATCTCTATATGAATTCCTTTAAAGTTTTCTTTCCTCATACATTTTTATTGTTATCTTTGTTCCAGTTGAGAATGAAAACAAGTTCAGAAATGTCAGAATTTCCCCTCTGAGACAAAGACTGGTTTTCAACCACCTATTCACTTGCTAGCAGTCTATTGTCTACTAGCAGTCTCTCAAGGCAAGAAAATATATCAGCAGAACCATTTAAATACATTGATGGGTAGTTAACCAAGAAATGGATAGATTCACATTGAAATCAACATAGTGCTTCGATTAAATCCTTTCATACTTAATAGTACTTGTACAATTAATTAATAATGTTGTAAAAGAAAAAAAAACCAAAAAAATACATTAGAATATAAATTAAACACTTGTGATTCCATTTTGCTCCGAGACACGTAACTCATTCCTTTTAAC
The DNA here is from genome assembly GCF_971803275.1 of Cyanistes caeruleus. Lineage (NCBI taxonomy): Eukaryota > Metazoa > Chordata > Aves > Passeriformes > Paridae > Cyanistes > Cyanistes caeruleus. The sequence goes on along the minus strand of NC_141704.1, from coordinate 45,761,507 downwards.
TTCAACAGGAATTGCTTCTGTTAAGAAGCACCATAAACAAGCAAAACAAAAATAAAAAAACAGATTGAAAATGGGTACTTGTGTTAATTTTGCTAAAGGTTTGCAAGCAGCCTAGGCATTATTTGACACAATAAATGCTATGCTGCTCTATGTGTGTAGAAAACTTAGAGTCATCAGTGTTGCTTGATAATTCTTTCAGAATTACTGGTCAGAAAGCCTCAGCAAAATACTGAGTTTCAGTTCAAGTGCTTATTCAAAGTACTTTTCATCTTCTCTTAGACTATTTCTGTGCGTGTACAGAAGTTAAGCTTGTTATCACAGAGATCCTCCTTTCTGAGAAAAGGAAAGCAGATCAGAAATATCCTAAGGACTTCATCCTTTTTATTCTTTTATATTTTGATTTCACTAAATTCCTATTTCTCTTGGCTTAGGGAAGAGAAGGATACAAATATAAATAAATTTGAATGGGAACATGTTACTACCCAACACAAAGCTTCATGTTCATCTGGATTAATATATTACCATTGGTAGCCCATTTTAAATATGAGACATGAGAAAAATGAGATTTGGAGAAGCAAATTGCAGGGGCTTAGTGACAGAAGAGAGTAAAAATTTGGGCTTTGTTTTTGTCTGAAAATCAAATACAAACACCTAATGAATGGCACAGAACAGATTTTTCAAGTTAGAACCTATATGAATGTCTTCATAAAAACAGACCCATGGCACTGAGTGGCCAGAGGGGCTCAATTCCATGCAAAGGCACCTGGACCACATGAAGTGTCCTGAGGCACACACACTGGGCTAGCAGATATCATCAGGCACCTGCAGGCGATCCAGCCCCTTTGGGGAAGCAGAGGGAGGCCAGGTACAACACGTAAGGGTGTCTTGGATGGCACCAGGGGGCTGTTTAGGTAACTCGCTCTAGTCCTGGCTCTGGTACAGCCTGTCCTCACTTTCTATCTGCATGGGTTTGTCTCCTGGACAGTAAAAGGACCTAGAGCTCTTCTCACAAAATCATCTAGAGCCATACTGTTCTGGAAGATACCCAGGTGCTCTTCAGGTGAACAAATATATTTTAGCTGCTGTCATCCTTTGGTTCATGTGTCTGCCCCTGAGCACCACCATAAGCTTGTGTCCTCTGTGTTATATGGGTATTACCTGGGAAAAACTCAATTAGCCCCACCAAAAAGTTGTAAGTTAGATATAATTTTCCTAATTAAATTAGTGGGTTGATACCTACTATAATTTTTCCCATATGTATATACTTCCATTGCATCACCTGTGTCATCCTTTAAAGGTTTCAATAAATTAGAAAAGCCTGTAAGTTCTTTGAATGATGCATCTTTCAATAAGACAACAAGAAATTAGGGAGTCATGATTAGATCATTTTCCCAGGTTTCTTGTTTAAACTTTTTGATTAAGAAGTGTTGTCTATAGGTTCAATAATGATCTGATATAATGACTACAATTAATATTGTATTAAGAATGTTGAGTTTATAAACTACAAAACTGGGCTCATTCCCAGTTAGTAGCTGTGGTGACAAACCATCCTGACTAAGCAATTCTCAGGGTGTTTCAACAGAACCTTGAATAAACATATCATTCCTCATTTATCAGCTTTGACTATTTCAAATGATCATGCATAGCTGCTAACACACGCCCTTCAAAAGGAAAAGATCAACAAAGCTCTAGTAAAATATACGCAACATTTTAATAAGATGATAGTAGGTCTGTTCTGTCTTGCTGTTGCATTTTGACATTGATTTTCTCTAGCACAATTTAGACCAAGTCAATTTTTTCTCATGCTCTACATGCATGTATCAAAAATGAAAATAATTTGACATCTGTAAGCATTTGAACTTTTCTGGAAACTCTACATTACCTGAAATGCTAGAAAACTACCAAATTAGATCTCCCTTATAATTCCTAATGTAATCTTAGGTCACATGATTGAACTGAATTAATGTTTTCTCAGAAACCTTGAAATATAAAAATTCATCAGAGGTACAGAATCTGCCACTTGTCAAAATCTCTATAGAATACAGAACTGGAAATTATTTCTCCTTCTCTCCTCTTTCTCTGCAACTATAGTCTGAATTGTGCCTCTTCCTGAACAATGCAATGCTGAATTAGAAACCTCAAGAAATAAGGATAGTTGTAATTAAAGTTGTTATTAAATAGCTTTGTTAAATTAAGCATCTAGGTCAGAATCTGTGCTTGAAGCATGGATCCTGTAGAACTCATAAAGCTTGAAATAAGCTTTGATGTGAGATTAGGATGTGCTGTTATGGGTTATAAAATTAATACACTTTTTTTTTCCTTTACATTTTGGAGAAGGTGAAACATACATTGTTTAAACAAAGTTCATCTCTTTTTTGTATTAAGCATAAACCTTATTATAATGAAATTAGCTTCAAGACTCATTGTGGTTTGTTTTAAAACGAAAAACCATATATTAAGCATCCTTCAAGACTGGTGCCCACATAATCATTTAACCATGTATCAGTTGTATATTGGATGAGTTTGTTTCACAATAGCATATTTGTGTGCCACCAGAGCTTTACCACTGAAAGAGAGCGTACATCACATGAATATCAAATTGAATTGTCTTCCTTCATATGCGAGCTATTGCAGCATACTATGCAATCAGTGTACTTGAGTCACAATTCCCCACTTCTGAATCTGGACAATAGCAATCAAATAAATACCATGATGAAAGCACTGGAAGGCCTTCACTAGCTGGATTCCTGATTGTTCAGGACAAAATAAAAACACAGCCCAGACCAAAGAAGAGCCTCAGAGACATTTCATGTCTGACAGCTGAAGACTCAGCAGACAGGTTTTAGAGAAGAGGTGGCCTTGACCTTCTCTAAGTCTCCTGTCAAAATAACTGATTGGTTTTCATATAGACTGTCCATCACATTTAACCCAGCAGGATGTGGTAGAGTTCAAGGTAGGGAGCCAGTTGGAACAAATATGCAGCACAGAAAAAGGGAGCATGAAATTGAAGGGTTTAGGGCAGCAATCTAACACTCAGCAATTCCCAGGAACCTCTTATCTCAGCAAGCTGTGAAGAATTTAGTTTCTCATTTGTTTCAGCCTTCCAAAGACATCTTGTTGGCAGAAACAGCTTCCAGATGAGTCTGCCAGGCCCACATCAGTACTGGATAGTTTTCAGCTGTGAACAATACAGCAAAATACAACTGCCTGTGACTGCACAAACCCCCCTTTCACGGGAGGTTTTTACTGTACCGGAAGATTTTCTGTTAGATCAATTTGGACTCACTTTGCCCTCTTGTCCCAGAAGTGGAACATCTGCAGTAAAGGAAGTATTTTGCTAACTCAGCTTGTTGTGAATACTTTTTTTGGCATACTTAACTGGGTTTTTTTCTGTTCTTACTTGCCAAATTCAAAGTGTTTTGAAACAGTTATACTCTTTCTGCTGTTCTGCAACTTTGTCTGCTTAGTTTTTGTTACTCTCTACAAAAAGAAAATGACTGCAGTCATAAATAGACTATCACATAGCTTTCAGATTCTCTATAGCATTCATCTGGACTGGTCTCATACAAAAAATATAAAGTCACATTACTAAAAGTCAAGTTCGAATCATTAATGTAATTCATACAGACATCTGTGATTAACACAGTAAATAATATCTTTTCTTGAGAAATAGAGATAATTTTGAGAAACATGAAAAAAAAGCATCTATAAGTTATACATTTTTTCATCATTCGCTCTTTACCTTCAAATAAAACCATTTTACAAACCTCACCATGTATTTTATTATACATTGTATATAGATATGTATATGTATTATATTATACATTGTATAGCACAAGGGGGAAACTACTGTACAGATTAATTTCCACAACTTCCACACACCCTTCTGTACATGTATGTTCATCTCTGTCAGTAAAGACACCTCTTACATTCACGGACAAATGGGAAAACAAACTCTTCTGGCCATGTCAGACCTAATGTGCGATTCCTGAAACTGTGAAAATAACACACTTTTGCAGCCTGCTTGTACATCCAACCCTTTTACCTTTGGTTGTTCAAAATATATTAATAACCATAAAGCATCAGAAAGCATCCTTCCTTTGGGTTATAGCACAGGCCTGTGCAGAAGTGGCTCTTTTGTGTCACTTTCCATTACTGACAATTCTCTGCTCTGTCGAGGGAAAGGTAAACAGCATTTCCAAAGGTTCCTAACTCATTGGGTCGGATGTCATAGAGCAAATTAAAGAGCAAAAGCCTTCAGATTACAGTTATCATGCTAGTATTAGAAGTGGGCAGAGAAGATCAGATTCAAAGTAAAGGCCTTTTAGGATAAGGTGTTCAAATAGTCTAGCAGCTGTTTTAGTATGTATGACATGCACAGACATACAGAAAACTAAATACATTTTGTATGTTGCATGACACAAATAAAGCAGAAAAATTTTGTTTCCAAACATCTGTCCATTTTTTTTTCCTCCAGTTATTGTGACCCTTTCACTGTCAACCCGAGCAGAATCAGTACTAAAGGTATGAATGCAGAGTCGTCCATGGGATGTAAAGAGGTTTCTTAGAATTCAGTATCACAAAATTATCAATTTCTGAAACTTGTGAAAAGATCCAAGAGTGAGTACAAAGGACAGTGTTAGGTTATAAGAGAAATTTGTCAGTCCTTTGTAAAGCGCATAAAATGCTGTCCTGAAATTCATCACAGAAGACATCTTTAATATCTGATCTGAAAAATTTATGGAATGGGTGGGTGAATGAATGCTGCAGTTCATTGCCAGTCACACAGACATGATGGTGATAAAGGTCTGTGAGTGTCAAGACAGATACTTAGCTCTTAATTGTGGGGATAATTCAAATTTAGGGAAGAGGTGTGGGTCAGTTCTTCTATTCCAAAGTGAATGGCTTACTTCTAATTGAAAGCAACACTAATTAAGATAAAGGGCAGGACATTAACACTCAGTATGAACATTATGAGCCACACCAGCAATATGCCTTGCCTCTGATGTGAGTAGTTATTTATAGTGCCTGTGGTGCAGCAGAGCTCTCCCTCGCATACACATCAGGTATCAGGTTCCAATGTACACAGCTTCAATGAGGGAGTTAAAGACGAAAATACCAGCTGGGGAGGGGTCTATGTGCAGTGGAAACAAACTGACCAGAAAACTGGGCAGGTTTATCTGCCATTGGTGAAGTCAGACACTCCTTTCCTCGTGCCTGACAGCTTTCAGGTTTCTCCTGATTTCACATGTTTTGTCTAAAGGGAGAAGATGGCACCACTCCCTGGTGACTTCCAGTCATGCCTCACCCTTGCTCTCATTTGCAGGGAGGACACCTCAGAAGGCGGGCCAGAAAGCCACAGCACCTTTCAGCCAGCTGCAGGTGAGGTGGTTGAAGTGTCTGGGAAGCATTGCAGCAGTCACACACAGCTCACCTGGGACAGCTGTGGTCTTGCTGGCCTATTGTCCCATTGAGACTTTGGAGTGGAAAACTCTCTAAGGCTCCACAGACCAGCCAAACTATTTTTTGAATTACAAGACTGACAACTTGAATTAAGACCGAAAGTCTTTCTAGTGCTTTCCAGTATAGCTCAGCTGTCTTCATGTATTGGGATGGCCCTATGAGGCCAAGTGAAATCAATGTTGTACTCCTGCAAAACCCAAGCAGTTAATTCCTTTTAAACCAAATTAACAGATATTAACCCTCAATTGACCAAGTACAACAGCAAACATAGTGTAACATTTCCACAAATGAAAATTAAATTAAAAGCTATGCTAATCATAAGTATTTTAAAAAGATTGAATATCTTTTCCTAGAAACAGGGACTCTTGTTATTGTCCTAAATTGTGTCCCAAATGCTATTTCATTTCCTGTCTTTCAGTTTGAAAGATGTATCACTCATCTCCACTTGAAAGTTATTATTAATTCCCTTATGTTCCCACATGCTTCTGTAGTTGTACGTCTTATTTACCGATGGTGAAAAAAGTTTAGATTTGTTCTCAGATAAAGGGGTTTTGGAAGATAATAAAGCAAAGAAGAAACTGTGCATAATGATGCAGGTTGCATTAATATGTCCTTTGAGCACGATCATCTTAGCAGAGATGATTTTTCAAATTCCAGGAGCAGCAGAGGTGAGCTCAGGGGACCATTTTTATTGAGAATTAAGGTTTTCTTAATCCCATCTCTGACCTGAGATGGAGTTTCACAACAGTGTGGTCAAGCCATGTGAACTTGATTCTTCACCACAAGGCAGGAAAACCTGAGTCTTTTGTGATTCTCTAAATTGATTTTTTAAGAGGTATATAAGGACAGGATTGGAATCCTTTTTGCTATTTTCAAGCATAACAGACAAAATCGTAGCTGAAATAATTTGGTTAAAAAATAGCAAATTAATAGCAATATTTTGTTTAAGTTTTCTAGTAGAGACCTTATGAAAATCCAGCCAAAATCTTTTCCTTTACTATTAATGTTCCCAGCTGGCTGAGTCTGACAGCATTTTTCTGAACATTGATATATACAACTTGAGATACTGGTTTTAATACCCACATTTGCTTAGACCTGGGTTAATGAAGGCGTTCTAGGAACCATTTTTTAAAAGAAAGAAAATCTGTCCAGCTCCCAGAAAATATAGACATTCATATGTTGTCACACCTGTCAGTGCTTCACTGTACTGCTTGATAAAATGGTAAACTTTCATGCCTGTATTTTCCAGTGGTATGAAGTTCAATAGATCACCTGAAGAAACAGTGCAAAAAATTAGCTCACAGGTACAAATAGTCAGAGCACAAATATTCAGTTTTCTAAAAGGGGTTCTCTAGTTTTATCTGAGCCAGTAGATTTTATTTGGGAATCACTGGACTATTTTTACCACTTGTGTTAGAGGGAGTGAAATAGATCCTTATGATTGTCCCTTCCAGCCATGAATATCTACCTGCATATAATAAAACTGCTAATATAGAAGTACTCACAGAAATACTTCTCCAGTGCTCAGTGCTCTCAAAACATATTGAGGAAAAAAATTAAAGCAATTGATCAGCCTTTCTTTCAAAACATTTTTCTACACACTGCATTTTTCTGCTCTATAGCACTGCTCCAGCAAAAAGGATGGGGTTTCCCTTCCAGTAGGTCATATAACTTAGTATATATATGAGATGTTTCTGGAAAGAAAAACAAAAAATACAGTGCTTTTTAGACTGAAATTTGGAAATTTTCTGCAGCAGAGGAGGGAGCTGAACTTTGACATGGCACATTTTTGGAAGAATGTTTTATCTCCCCTAGGGTGTTATCAAGTAATAGGACAGGTTGCAAGAGACAGCAACACCCAAATAAGCACCGGTGGTTTTCTCTGAAAAAAGTTCCCAGGTGAATTTAGGTACTTTCTTGGCATCCTCAGAGAAGAGTCCAGGAAGGGAGGAAAGTAAGAGCCAACTTTATCACTCACCGCTGCTGACATGATCCTCAGGAGCTGCTTAACTCCTGGCTGACCAAAACCCTTCTGGTACCAAGTCCCACACAGAGGCAGTGGGTCTGCCTAGACTAGATGTAGCTCATGCTGAATGCCATTACTGACAGACTTTCTTGGTGGAAAAAAGCAAAGGTTTTCTGAGTTGTCTGTAAAGCTTATAAGCTGCAGACAGATATGTAAGACAGAGCAGGTCTCCTCTGCAGGGTGACCAGTGCTAGGTGTCTCTCCGAGCACTCTTTCAATTGCACTTCAATTCCTGAAGCTGCATCTGTCCTCTTGCCAAATTACACTGCTGCTACTTTTGGAGCTACTATGTTATTTTATAACAGGTGTGAGAAATAAGTAGGTAATGTCTCAAAACACACTGAAAGTAAGGTAAGCTTGAAGAATCAAAGCTAGCAAGTTGTATTTTTATTGTTCTACCCTCAGTCTTTTTCTGAAATCTGTTTCTGATTAGTGACCACACAGATGAAGATACAGCATTTTTTGTTCTCAGGTAGAGCCACAGTCATTAATTTCTAACTAATGCCATGGGAGACCATCTCAGTGGTGGGTGCAATAACATGACACAGAAAAACATCCAAGATTGATGAGAACAACTGAAATATTTTGTCTTGCTTAACAAATTATAAGAAAGAAAAAGTGCAAAAGAGCACTCAAGATTTACACAAGATAAGGATTAAATGGATACATTTCCATTGATTTGAACAGGTTTTGTATTCAGTCAATTTGATTCTATTTGGCTTCTGTCATGGCAATGACTCCTGTGAGATTTTTCTTTTTCTTTACCCTCCATAAGTCTCCCAACAAACAGATCTTTAAAGATGTTCAGTTGTAATATTGTACCTTTGTGACTTATATTGTTTATCCTGAATTAGCTGACCTTATGATCTCTGTTTCTCACGCACTAAAGTCCACTGCTATGGGCTGACTAAACTCAGAAACATTTTTTTTATCTCTTATGGAATTGCAAAATTTAAATTTCAGGATTACAATATTTTGTCAATCAAGAAAGATAATTTCTCCTATCAATTGTATCTGATTGTGTCTCTGAGCTGAAATGAGAAACAAAGTCATTCTGAACGCAGTGATAATAAGTAATATCAATCAAGAAGGAATAATTACAAAGAAATAGAAGTAAATTAGTTTTGCCTCCTGACAGCACTGAAGTGAGAAATGAGTACACAGGAAAGGGTGCACAATAGGTATGAAAAGAGTATTTGAGTGGAACAGGAATGCACTTGGAATGTAAAGAAGAAACAAAAGTTCAGAGGCAAGTTTTGAGAGAAAAATGGGGTTTTTTTCCAATTTAATTTTGTTTCACTGCTGGACTGAGTGCTTACCCAGAACAAAAAGTCTTCATATGATTTTGGATTAAATTACATTTACTTTGATGATTTTTTTTTTTTTCCCAGCAGTGTTTTGTTTGCTTTAGAATTTGCCTTCTGTTTCTCAGTAAGGCTGGTGTGAAGGTTAAAAATCTGTGTCCTATTTCAAAGATTTCTGGGCAACTTAAGGATTTTAAAGTCAGATGAAAAGCTACTGTACTCCCAGTTAATAATAAATAATTTCCACAGCTCTACTTATGACATGACTGCCTATTCAAATAATCTATCTAATATTAACAGGTCACTGATGTGTGGATAGTAAGGACAAAAGAGGAATAATCCTGGGCCCTCCTGAAGTCAATGCATATTTTAACACTGACATCAGTGAAATAATTTCTTCAGACTAAGAAAAGGTTGTGGAAATTGTCTGACTTCTTAAAATCATAGCCAGTATACTAACATTTTAGAATTGACCAAAAATATCTTGGTCTATTCTGAAAAATGTCATATTTTATTTTATTAATTTCAGGAGTAATTGCAAATACATTTTGTTCACGATCAAGCTCCATTACACTAAGAAAGAAAAAACATCCCTCATATGAGATGCATGTCATACCTTCTATGACAAATTACCTATATTGATTTTCCTATAGAGACTAGGAAAGGTAGGACTTGAAATCCCCAGACAGATGGAAATGGAAAGGAAGTAGCTATCTCTCAGGAAATCTGTTAACAGAAAATCTGCATGAAGAGATGAAATTAATTAGGACAAGAGCTTTACTTCATGCAAGTAACTGCTTTGATTTACACCATCTAAAGCATATCTCTTCAAAATTCAGTAAATTGTGTTTGAGTTGATGACTTCTCATGGAAAATGTTATATGCTTCTTTGAATTTCTCTGCATCCATTTTAAAAGTACCATACCATATAAAAATAATATAAAAGAAAGATAAATTATACCATCATTGTCAGAAGGAAATTCAGAAAAGTACAGAAGGTATAAGCTGTATTCCAAGGATCAGATGAATTTTCTGCATACTAAAAATCATTCTCATACCTTTACTGAAACACATAGTAAGTTTTTCAAGAAGACTATTGCTGTTAAATATATCAAAACAATAACTCTGTTTCAATCATTTTAGGGAATTTTAACAATAATAATTAAATTTGTCTTATGGAATCAAAGAAGGGAAGATTCTTGGGTTATTGCATTCTGAAGTTTGTGACTTCAGAACTTTAAAGCTGAATATACAGAGAATTTATAAATAGGATTTATAAAAACATTGAATAGATCAGACAACCTCATTTCCATCAATGTTCTCTGAAATAAGGTTCCATTAACTTCAGAAAAAGCACTCCTAGATCAATTAGGTGTTTTTATTTGAAAATAGTACATTCTGTCTCATCAGCAGTTCAAATCTTCCATAGTTTCTGGAAGTAAGAATCTACTTCCAGAAACTCTGACATTCAATCCTGTAATGGCATCTATTCTCATTGCCCCAAGCCACATTTACAGCCTAAACTGAAAGCTGTAGGCCTAGGATAATATTATTTCTTCTTCCCTACTGTTTCCTTTTCTTTCAAAAAAGGGGGAAAAAAATTCTTAAGTCATTATTGCTTAATACAGAAAAAAGTTACTAATAGATTTGAAATTTATTAGTAGTCAGACAAGGATTGTCTTAATCAAAATATTATTTACAGTTTTATGAAACTGTAGATTTTTCAGTGTACTTCAGAGACAAAAAAAAAGTTTGCTTAATTGTTTTCCTTCCTTAAGTTAGAAAAATATTAAAGAAGTGAAGCAAACAAGTTTGGTACAACCAGTGATTTAGATATAAATCCAAATATAACTAAAAGATGGGACATATTAGACAAGCAAAAAGCAATAATCAGACTACTTAGGGAGTGGCAAATATTCTAATTTCACAGATATCTGTAATTTGTTTAACTGTTAAATAATTTTTTTTTCCTGAAAAACATGGATGCAGCATGCTACTCTTTTAAACATTCAGAAAATTGTCAAATGGGTATAAAAGTACATTAATACAAGATACAGAATTAAATATTAAAGCACTCACCCTGTACTATCTATATCCATTCTGTCACTATAGTCTGTCCACTCTTCACTTTGCCTAGATCATTTTACCTTAACAAGTCCATTTCTTTCCTATGCGGTTATTAGAATTTTAACTTGAGATAATTGAGTTCTGTAATTAACATTCCAGACCTCTGTACTAACAAGAACTTGAAATACGGGAGAAAACTGTTTTTTTTTTTTCTCCCTGGTAATCACTTCTTATGGCAAATGATAGCCCAAAGTGAAAAAAGAGGGGGATAAACAAAAGTGAGAGAAAGAATAGAGGTATTGGAAATCTTACCTCTTACCCTGCATAATGACAACTTATTTTGTCCTTATTAAAAATGTGATTTTTTTTTTTTTTTTTTTTAGATTAGTCCTATTTATTTTCCTTTGTCTTTAAATCGCACAAAGTTCATTTAGATTTAACAATTGGAGGGTTTTCCTAACTCTAGAAAAGCATATTTTTGCTCTTGCATTATAATCTTTTAATGGAAGTAGAAAAACTTTTTAAACAGAAAAGATAAATCAGTAAAAATTCTCAGTTTTGTATTCACTGCAAAAATATTGAGGCAGAGATAATAACAATAGCATTAGTTTTAAAAAGGAATCTTTAAAGCCCCAAGGCTTGAAGTTGTGTCAGGAGAGGTTTGGGTTGGATATTAGAGGAAGGTTCTCGACCCAAAGGATATTTGGGCGCTGGAACAGGCTCCCCAGAGAAGTGGTCAGGGCAGCAAGCCTGTCAGAGTTCAAGGACTGTTTGGACAATGCTCTCAGGCACATGCAGTGACTCTTGGGGATGCTCCTGTGCAGGGCCAACAGCTGGACTCAATCCTTGAGGGTCCCTCCCAACTCAGCTTATTCTGTGATTCTGTAAATAGAAAGAGTACATTTTAAAATTTTATTATAGAGGGGAAAACATTAGATATTTTGGGAAACCATGTTTTTTTTGTCGATTTAAAATCAATCCCCACAAAATTTGTTATTCGTTTTTCTAGCTACAGTACTAAATTGTTGCAATAATGTACTAGTGCCATAAAAATGTATATGCAAACTCTTGAATTGCATTATTGTTTTCTGGGGCTTAGATATCATTTAGCCCACAGAATGGCAATATGCAGCTCCTCCACGCTGGGTACAAGAGTCAGATGCAATCATGTACTCGTTTGTGCAGACACTCTCCGATTTTGCAGCTCAGTGGCTCATGCAAGAAGAAGGGCTGCCTGTAGCTCAGTTATTCAACCATGAGCATCTCAGCAGAGACCAGGGGTCCCTCTCACACCTGCAATGAGGGCTCATTGCTCTAGTACACACAAGCATTTGCTGAGTTTAAGCCAGAAAAGAAAATGGAAGCAAATCCTCAGCCTGCAGGAGCTATGACTCTCAGTCCCATTCTTCAATCAGACATCAACTCCAGTTCTTGATAATATTTGGTTTTATGACCACTTAATTAGATTATTCCATTTAAATAGACTTGGTTCAGACTTTCAGATGCTGTAACAGCATTGCTGCTCTTGAAGGAAGATTGATCTCTGCCTGGGGAGCTCTTGTGCCACAGTCTCTGGATCCTACATCTTCTGTGGAAATATGGGTTGCTGTTCAGCAGCCAGTTAATGTTTCCTGGCCCCACTTCCTCATGATCCATTGTACGATGATATAAACAACAAAACAAACCTGCTCAGAAGATCCCTACAAGGCTTCCAAATCACAGAAAAAAGGTAAAAGGCTATGATTAGCAAAAATTTTGTTGCCAGAATCATAATTAGTCAGAGGTTAATTTTGTGTGTAGGACTTAAAAAGCAAGTCCCTAGAGTGAGCTACTGCCCCATGTTACCTGGCATGACATTTCTGTACATACAAATGGCAGAGCTACCCTCTATTCACTTCAGCACTGCCCACTGCCCACTCAGTTCTCTAAACAGGGAGTGTCCATGAATCACAAATTTTACTCTTTCCTTCAAGATTAAAGAGGTTTTGCTGTCTTCTTTGTCTGAAAGTACTGGATGATATGGCCCAACACAGAAAGCAAGTCTCCTACCCCTCCAAAACCTTTAAAGAAGGGCCTGCTATAAAGCGTCTTCCTGGCTTGTAATTATTGGAAATGTTCATCTCAGTAAGCACCAGAATGTTTGACAAAGGAAAAAGTTTCCTTTCTTCTCTCTTTGCTGCTAACACTCCTTTCCAAACATAAATACACACCTGAGTCTCAGTCATTAAAAAACAGATGTACTGAGCAAAGAAATATCACTCTGGCTGCTTTATAAAACTGCCATTTGCCCATGTGTTATTTTGGCTCTGTGGACAGCTTTCTCACTTTGGGAGTGAAAGACTGTGAGTGCAGTCCCAGAGTGCTGTGTGATTACAATGCAGAGTGCTGGCCAATATTTACACCCCTAAATGAACACACATCACAGACTAACCAGCAGTAATACAAATCCAAACACCTATGGAAGACATCGTGGAGGAGATAACAACCACCACACTGCCTTGAATAAAATTCCTACTGCACAAATTAGCAATTCAGTGTTTTGTAAACACCTCTGAGATTCAGAGAAAGGAAATTACTGGTTCACAAATTACCATGAGTCTGTTAAAGTTACAAAGCTAATATTGTGCTCATCCACATCAGTTAGAAGTAAGGTTAGCAATGTATTTTGTTAAAAAACAACAACGAAAATAGAGTCAACAAAATTTTTACCAATAACTTCTGCTTTGTACCCAAGGAAATTCTGATTGAGGGTGTTTTGGGCTGATTGGCCAGACATGTTACATGTGGGCCCAATACTCAAAATCTGTGGGAACAACAAAAATGACATCTCCCTTGGTGGTGTTAGCAGGAGGTCAGAAGGAAATCATGGTGAACAAAAGAAGAAAAGGAGGATGTAGGATGACAAAGGGTGTTGAGAGGCAGAGGGAGGTGCAGCCAGGTGTTACTGGGCTGGGATTAATGGATTTAAGGGTCACTCCCTCTACTTTCTATAAAAGAGTGCATGCCACCTGAGAGGGGAAATATTACACACCAACAACTTCATCAACAGGTCATGTTATAATTACACATCAGAGCAAGGTGGCATCATCAGCCAGTCAATGCCAGCTGCTAATTATGGTGTCACTGGAGTTCTGCTGCAGGTATTTACAGCCTGCTCCTTCAGGGGCACTGCACCATGAATTATTCATGAGCAGCCACCTCTGTTTGATTAGTCAAACAGCTCTCACAATATACAAACCCAAGCTTAAAAGTGGATTTTGCCAGACCTCATTTAAGCTGTCATATAAATCTACCTTTTCAATTTATGAATAAGCAGCCCATCAGTTTATCTTTCTTTTTCACAGTGTAGAAACCAAAGAAATTGCCATAGGAAAGATTTTCTTTCCTGATACTTCTCTGCCTTTGCAAGCTAGTCTCTGAAAAAAGCAAAAATCATCAAAATTAATGCATCTTTTCCACCCCTCAAAATCTTCTATTCTAAAGATAAAGATACTTCTTACTATCTGCCTGCTGAATAAAGATTTTCTGATTTATTACAAAAATGTATTGACACAAGGTGAGGGAAAAGAAAATAATGGGAAACATTTGTATGCTTTGGTAAAGTCAATTTAATTAGCATGTGAACCACAAAGATAAGTATCATCGCTTCCTAATGTACTCAGTCTGGACACCAATCACACCAAACAAGGCAAGCTATTCAAGCAAAGCCATTTGTCACAAAGTGGATTTAAAAAAAAGCCTACAAAAAACTATCCAAAGCCAAATACATCAAACTCAGCCTACTCTGTTATTTTTGATTACAGCCATTGCTGAGGGTAAATGAAACTATTCGGTTTAATTGGCCTTTTACAAAAAATGTACTGATTCTTATAACCACACTGAACAAATAATGCAATTTTCATTACTGTCCTGAATACAAAACAAGTAAAAACTTTACAAATTTTGAGCCATAAATCCATTTGCTTCTTTTTACTTATTCTAGTCATGTATACAAAGGAGAGGTAAAATTTACATTAGCATAGAGACTCACATCATAATTTCTTTTTATCAGGCTTCTTTGCACAAACCTGTCTCCTTTAAGTCAGGAAAGAGACAATCCTTTGTTACACATCCTGACCAAGGATTTTATTGAAAGTGAAAAATTCTCTCACAAGAGAAGGTTTCACATCAAGACTTTTTTTTTTTTCAGAAAAACTGCAAAAAGTAAAAAAACTTTAATTTAAAAATTTGCTGTCATTTACTCAGTTGCACCTAAGCATTTAATTGTGATATTGTTCAAAAAGAAAAGCTCTCATGGCCAACACTTCCGACAGTATTTGGGCAGGTTAAAAATCTCCTTCCTAATCCAAGATACCAGTGTGTTATATGGAAAGTAACCAATGCTCCATCAGCCAACCAATTAACTTCTCCTGCAGTGCACTCTGCTTACTTCTTACAGTCTCATGATGTTCAATGAAGAAAATGTAAGTATTTATATTGAACTAAAACCTAGTATTAAATCTGAGACCAGGAAATGTGAAAGATTTGTTTGATTTCTATCTAGCTCTAGTAAAAGTATTATTCCAAGATGGATTGTTTCCCACCAGGGGGTAAAAAGTATCAAGCTAAGTGTTCTTTGGGGAAAATGTTTTGTAAGTAATTTACAATCACCCTGCAATAACAGTAACAATGGCAAGAAAAAGAATAATTACCATAAATCTTAAATAGTGCTATAAAATTATGACAAAACTTTTATTTCACATAAATAAACAATACTAAATGGGGAGGGAAAAACAATATTATTCCAAGCTTTGGAAAACATACTCAGAGCTGGTCCAAAATATTTCCAAAAGGAGTAGGTCCATGAACAAAACATTTGCAAGAGAATGAGTAGAACCAAGTGAAAAGTCTCACAGGCCTCTTCATCCTCTCTAAGACTGGCTTGTTACTTTAGAAGGGGAAGTTCCACAGATTTACAGGAATTGAAGGGAACTTGAAGATCTACAAAGCAGATCAAAGATAAAGGATACTCCATGTTCTTAATCAAACACCTTGGTTCTTCCTTCAAAACACAATTGAAATTCCTTCTCCAAGATCATGCAACGCAAATTTTCAGTTGTGATGTGTGGGAAAATTTGGGCACAGAAGGGTTGACTGGCCTTTACACATCCAACCATCTGGCCTTTCACCATTAGTAATGCACTTTACTCTTGATACTGGCAATTGCTAAGGCCTATTTCTGTCCCATCCCTAAATAAACTAATGAAAACCCATGTTAAATGAAGCAATGTGCTACTAAATCAGATTTGATCTTTTAATCCTTTAGAAAATGTGAAAAGATAGCTAAATTGCTAAATTTTAGGCAGTTGTTCAATAATACATCTCTCTTTCAGACTTCTTTTTTTTGTTGTTGTTGTTGTTTGTTTGGTTTTGGTTTTGGTTTTTTGTGCTTTCCTAAGAAACTGTCTGGAGTAATTATTCATTTACTGGGACAAAGAGATGACCTAGAGTTAGATGAAGTATTTTAATTGCCTCACAGAAAAACGAGTGTTACTGTTCAATTGCCATTGTAAATATTCATTCACTTGTAAATACATTTTTGTACAATTATTGTTAGCTGAAGGCAATAACTTTGTTTTCTGGGTATTGAACAAAAGCATCTGCCTCAGTACAGCATCTAATCGAAGTCCTAGGTCAAAGACCTCTCCCTATAAAATACCCTCCAGTATCATCCTTTCTTTACTTCAGAATCTCTCATTAAGAACAATCTAAAGATTGCCTAAGAGAATTGCAGTAGGTACACTGATTACTGAAGAGACCTCACATCTAGAGTTTATAAATACATTAGTGATGCTTCTTTATAAAGAGAGAAAAAGCTGAAAATAAGCAAGTAAGAAGAAGCTGGTCAGAGAAAAGGAGCAGCGTAGGACTTCATATCAGGCCATGAAATCTCTTGACCTTCAGTGTGAAGCCACAAAATAAAAATCTCTTATTAAAAGCTACCTCAATTCTATGCTGTGTAAAACTCTGGAATTTTTTCAGCAGTCTTTGTCTTACAAAATTGTCCTTCTATTGGTGAGTTCTGGCTATTCTCTGGGAGCAGTTTCAGACTGTACCACCCCTGCCCCATGCCCTGCCTGTGCACATCACTTGCTCTGGTGAGATGGGTCCTGCTGTGCAGCCCAGTGTCACCATGCAGGCCCTTGAAGTCAGCCAACTCTCCAGCTGTCTCCAGATGTCATTGATTTGCAGGTCATTTTAGAGACCACCCAGTTTTTACACCTCACAGCGGGGTACGGCTTTGCCTTTAAGATGGATGCATTGCACAGGGACATGTAAGTAACTACTGGGTGACATGAACACAAAGCCATGAGCATAAGAAGGAAGGAAAAGCAGGGAAAAAACATGAACCTACTGCAGTCCGTTTCCTGTTCTCCTGTCCCACTTGGGAGTGAAGTTGAGTCTGGGAAGAAGGGAGGAATTTGGCAATTTTTAGATTTTTTTCTTGTTATCCTACTGTGATTAATTATCAATACATTAAATTGATTTTCCCCAAATTGAGTCTGTTTTGCCTGGGATACCACTGATGAGCAATCTCCCTGTCCTTTTCTTGATGCACTGTCTTTTCATTTTATTTTTCTCCCCCACTCCTGTTGTGAAAGAAGTGATAGAGCAGCTTGGTGTGCACCTGGCAGGCAGCATACAGATGTTACATTCCTGTGGATTGCTTTACATAGGAGCACACATCCTTTTATTCTTTTTTTGTTCTGTGATAGCTTGAGTGCTCTGCATGGGCAAAGCAGCTACAATGACCTGCTTACAATTTCTGTAAGGTTCTTTGCCATCTATCCCATCTATCCTGGTACATAAACTTCACTTTTCAAATAAAATATAAGAAAGATTGGATAAAAATGTAACAGAAGTACCATTACATTAGTTTTAATGGCATATTTTTCTCTCATACCTTCTTTCATTATTATTTTACCAGTGTTATTTTCAGATTCCCATATACTTCAGGTTGTTTTCTTCCTATGTGTTGATTGCTTTGCAGAGCTGCACCTGAAATATTTAATGAAAACAGAGAGTACAAACACAGAGCAGAAACTGAATGTTCCTCTAGTGCTACATGACCTCTAGAATTGCTTTTCTTCTTTTCATTAATGGCCAAGAGAATAATTAGGATAGCAGAAGAGCATTTGCACCGTTAATAGGACAGTCCAATTACTTTTAATCGCAGGAGTAAACAGAAGATAGAGCCAGGTTGAGGAAGACTCTACTGGAATCAGTTTTCACAAAAGCCAAGATACCTCTCCTCAGAAGGAGATTACAATTTGCAGATAAGAACACACATATAGAGGACAATGATCTGATATGTGTCTGAGCTGGATGGGATTGCAAATATATTCCTCTACTATCTATAGTCTGTGTTGTATAAAACTTAATGAGCTTCATCTCAAAGCCCTTGAGAGAAAAGGTGTGTCTGTTCATGGCCCAAAACAATAGTTCTGCAGCTCTCATTAGAATTCAAACACCATTTTTCTTAATATGCCATGGCCCAAATATAGACCTGGTAAGTGAGAGAGACCTAAGGTCGATGAAAAAATGTTGAAGGGCAGGTGTTTAAATGTTTTGATTGAACTCTGCCTCTTTAGTCTTGGATTCTGTTTCACATTCCTTATAAAAACAGCAACAACAATGCTGAGTGCAGTGGAAATAATATGTGTGGATCGCTGAGTAGCCTAGGCCTGCATACAGAATAATGTTCATCAGAACAAGGGACATTGGAAACACAGGGAAAGAAATGTTTCTGTAAGGTCAACAGCTGCTCGGTTTTCCCATTTGTTATTTGTGGAAGGATAGAAAATAAAACATTTTTTTAACAAAGAGAGAAAACACAATACAAGAAAAAGTAACTAGTGGTCAAAATAGGTCTGTATCACAAATATTTCTAGATGATTCTATCTTGTCCTTTGAGCTGAGAAATAGAATCTACACAGTTTCTCAGGAGCACTTTGCCACAAAGAAGATAGTTTTGTTATTCCAGAAGTTTTTTGACTCATTTTTCCTTGATATGGAACTTTTATATAAACAACTGTGGTAGCTGACAGAAGTCACTCAAAACTCTGTTGATATCTGTATTCCTAAGAGTTTGCTAAGAAGTATACCCCTACTTCTACCCAGAGAGTCCCACCTTCCTAAATATTTCCATGCATGCAGTCAATGAACAAACACACTTATTTTTGACATGGCAGCAATCATAGTTTATTACACATAACTGCAAATCTTTGCAGGACAAAATCTACATCCAAGTCAATTGACTTTGACTCCATTTATGATTAAGGGAGAAAAACAGGTATCCACAGCATACATACTGTTGACCATTTTTATTTCTGCTTTAGGAAAAGTCACAATTTAGAGATGTCAATTTCTCTCTGATCACTACAAAAGGAGCACAAGACATACGTGTGCCCTTTGCAGCACCCTAACCATTTTATTGGTATATTATCCTTTCATGACTTTTTTCTTGCACTTCTCTTTCAAAGGCTACAGAACACTTGTCTATTTTATTATTTATCACTCCTCCAAGAGTTTTGTCATTTACCTGCTGAAACTAAGATTTTAAATTATTTTCTTTCAGGATATAGATGAAAGAAAAATATTAAACAGCACAGGACAAGAGCTGATTTCCACAGAGCTCCACTAGAAACCCACCAGTGTGATGATGAATCTTCATTGCCAATGGCATCTGGCATCCATCAGCCAGACAATAATACAAGTATGTCATGCTGATTGTATGATTTTTATTTTTTTTTAGTGGAAATGTCAGGCAGCATAAAGTCAAAACCAATCAATGATTATGTTACATTGACACTAACACTTTTATCAATAGGTATCAATTTTTTTTTACAAAATCTATTTTCAGTAAACTATTTTAATGGAAATTGGTCCGATCATAGTTTAAGGACTTGAATCATTCATTTTATGGTTGGTTTTTTTTCCTGGGGAAGCGATCATGGGAATAGACTTAAAATATCTTGTGTTATTGTCACTGGCAGGATAGAATAAATGACAAGCCACAGTGGATCTGGACACTGGAGGGCAATTAAGATCCTCTGAGATTAGAGTCCTTGACCTATTTGATTATGCTACACTTACACTGCACTTGTTTGTTCCCACAGCACTTTCCTAGGTATTGATGACTTCCTTTCCCATCAGGAAGATTGCTGCCAGTCCATGAATGTCAGGCAGGAAACCAAGCCAGTTCCCACCATGCTGCTGCTCACACTTACCCCTCCCAGGAATTATTGGCCAAGGTTCCTGGGTGTCTCCCAACATTTGTCTCCATGTAGCTGTCTTGGGGATCTGGGGATCCTTCCCTATTTCCAGGATGTTCACAACCTCCTTTTTGGGTTTCTTTCCCTCCAAGACCATTTTTTCCTCTGGGCTTTTCAACACCATTTTGCCTTTGCAGAATTCTAAGCCCTTTATTTTCCTCCAATCTAAAGAGCATATTCTGTTCCTAACAGTCTAGGCATAATGTGTGACCAGCCACCTAGCTGGGTGGTTCTGTTTCATATCTTTTTATTTATTAGAGCATTTAGGACATACCACCTTGGTTTGATCCAGGTATCACAGAATTTCACAACTATCTTGAACAAGCTGCAGTGGCTGGGACCAGGCTTCTGTCAGACTTGAAAAGTTTGAACATATACATATTTGTTTATCTGTTACACATAACTGTTCATAGTGCAAGCTAGTTTTTCACTTATGGCATTCTTTTTTTTCTTAATAGATAATAGCCGTGACTTCTTTCAGGTCCCTAAAACTTGTCTACTGTTTCATTGTATTAATTAATACATATTAATGGCATAGAGAGATCCTCAGTCAGCTAAAGATACAAGAAAAATAATTCCAAAATAATCCAAATAGATTAAACTCTGTTCAGCACTATTTTTAGTCAATATTGGAGAGAAAATAGTTCATCACTGTGAAGTAATGTTTAATTTTCTTCCTCCTCTGCGCCTTAAAAACAGAGCAGAAGATTTTGATGAGTATTTCTCTTATCTGTTCAAAGTTACAATCTACTTCACCATAACCGTACTGGAGAGAAAACAAACAGTCTCAGAACAGAAATCTCCAAGGTCTATTATTGCCAAATCCAGAACCTGCAGCTTCACATTAGAAAAAAATTCTCTTGCTGCTACTTCTTATTTATATCATAGATTTGATTGTGAGTCACAGTCTCACCTGTACAATTTTAGCAGTAACTGGAAGGCATTCACATCATCAGTAGATCCTCTAGACTGTCTCTTTATTTTAGTTTCAAATAAAAATATTACAAGGTAACAGCTGGGTAATTGCCAGAGCTGTCACCCTCGAAAGGGCACTGACATGGTGATACCACAACACTCCATCTGCATGTCCTGGTTTTTCCAGTTACCCAGGGAAAGTCCCCTGCTCCCCAGTGCTCTCCGTGGTATGGAAGTAGGTTCCATTTATATTACATGGTCTGAGCTTGATTTATGGTCTTGTTCAGCTGCAGTGATCAAGCCCTAGACAGCAGCAGGTGCACTTATATATATATATATATATATATATATATATATATATATAACACTTTTTCTCATTTCTTGACCTTTGTTTTTATTCTTGTACCTTCTTTTGTAAACCCCAACCTTTTACCAAATAAACAACCCACGCCAATTATGTTTTCCCTACTGGTCTCAGTGTTGCTACTTCCACAGCCACATGAAGTATTTCTGATATTACAGTTACCTGGATAATCTTGGTCCTGTAACATATCACTGTGCCA
This sequence comes from Cyanistes caeruleus, assembly GCF_971803275.1. Classification (NCBI taxonomy): domain Eukaryota; kingdom Metazoa; phylum Chordata; class Aves; order Passeriformes; family Paridae; genus Cyanistes; species Cyanistes caeruleus. The sequence continues at coordinate 45,739,855 of NC_141704.1, read as the reverse complement.
GTTTTCCAGGTGTTGCTCAGCCTTTGAAGATTCTGTTCCCCTTCAGTTTTTTGTCAAATCCAGCCATCTCATATACCTTCTCTTTAGCAACCTGTGAAGTCCAGCCACTATCATCTCTCAGCTTCTCACAGACATCCAGCACATCCAGCAATTTCTCATGTCTGGAAGTTTTCCTCTGATCTTCTTGTTCAGTTAGATGAACCTCAGACCAGCACCCACTCACTGGCATAGATAGTGAATTATAAGCCTGAAGAAGGACAAAAGAAATTGAAAAATCTTAGTTTCAGAAGCAAAAAACAGCTATGCTACTGGACATTTCCCTGTTGCTAAACAAACTTAGAGGGAATATGCAGTCACAGGACACTGTTGACCTAGAGAAGTAAATCTCACCTATCCTTGTGGAATCATGGGGCACACTATCCCATAGAAATAGATAGCAAAATAAAGCTGAAGCCAAAGGAGTCTCCAAAATGTCTTTTTTTGTGACTGATTTTGCATCTCAGTAGCAACTGGGCAAACAGAACAGACAGATTGCTTTGTAAAGAAGTTATGAAATTCCCAGTGACATGAAAAGAAAGGATTTTGTAGCAAGGTGCAACACAAAAAAAGTTTGCATATGGACTGATTATGTAAAGAACTACAAACTATATTTTTCTAACTGAAACCTTAAAAAAATTGTGTGAGAAATACATGTTTTTAAACTAAATTACACTATTTTTCTACCTGATCATTATGGGATTGGAAATCTCAGAGGATTTTCAGAGTGTACATCTTGGATAATTTACTTTCAAGTAGACAAACTAGGTATTAAATACTTATGAATAAGTGTTACAATGTCCCTAGAGTCTTAGCTGTGAACTAGCTGAAAACTTGATCTTATAAAATAAAAATTTGGTTTGCAAGACAAAGAAGAGTTGATTTTTTTTTTCTAAGTAGAAAAACATTCTATAATTAAAGTGATTTAATCCTTGAAAGGGTGTTTGCTTTATGTATGACCATTAACACCACAGAAATCAATCTCAGACAAGTTAAGCAGAGCAGTTAAATCTGCGCACGTAGACAGCCAGAAAAGGAAGCTGTGTGAAAGACAAAAGGCTGGAAAAGTATTTCCACCTATTTAGAGCAGTTAAGTGATGTGTTGCTAACTGATGTTGTTAATGTCTCATGATTTTACAGAAGTCCTTCACATAACATCGACCTACTTTATCAGCTCATCCTAAAGCAGACCCCCAGCAGCCAGTCAGCTCCTGAGGCTGGCTCAGGTGTACAGACTGGGATGGCAACTTGCTCCTGAACAGGCACCCAGGCGTGGTTACTGATGGGTGTGCTAGGGAGGCCTTCTGGCTGCCTACATAGAACTGCTGGAATTTAAATGGGATGCTGCATGGTGTCAGATTCATGCAGGACTTTGTGAGATATCCACAGCCCTGCTCTGGCAGCTGAAGACCATGAGGATGTCAGCAAAAGATACCTTATCCTACATCTGATAATCCAAACTATCTAGGTACCACTTTGTTACAAACAAGCTAATGTATTATCTAGTAGTCAAATCTAAGTTACCTTTGGTCTTAATTACCTAACAAATATAGGGTTACCATTTCAGGTTTTTTCTCCCTTAAAACTTAAACCTTAAAACTAAATTTTAAGTCAAGCACTGTTATATTTTCACATGGAAATGAAAAAAAAATATGAGGGAATGAGTCCTGTGAGTCAAGCAATATGAAAAGTTCATGTATGTACAGAATAAGCACACAAGTGTAGTCTGCTGAGCAGTATGATAAAGCATGAGTTTGTTAACATCGATAATCTATTTATTTGTGAAACAGACAGGAAAATCATGAAAGGATAGTCATAGCAAATATATTATTCTACTATGAAGAATCCTGAATGTACTTTTCAATAGCAAAAGGGCATTGATAATAGTAGTTAACTTGTAATAGAAGCAGGGACAGATGTTTGCTAAAATGTAAATAAAATGTATCTGAGAAGCTATCATCAACAGGAATTTGTCTTTTCTGAACTAAGCATATTACTGATTTTGCTCTCTGTAATTATGCTTTTCACTAATAACTATCCCAGCATTAAGGCAGAATTCATTGTATTCACACCACAAAAGACTTTAAAAAAAATGATTTCATTTGGTAGCCTAGTGATAAATAACAGAGTTAAATATGACTTTGAATTTTAATTCTTTGGGTTCCCTCTTCACTCTCCATGTCTTTAACTATTTTATACCTGGCAGAAAAAGTTACATTTAAATAAATTCTTCAGAAGAATCTATTTCGTCATTTGTAGAAAATTTATTTACCTTTTTCCACAAGGGTGTTATTCTATGAGCTGATCTCACTTCTTTTAATTTACTTTTTTTTTTTATTTACATATTTGTTCTTTATTTTTTTGTATATTTCTTAATTTTTTTTTCTTTATTTATTTATTTTATTTGGCTCCCAATGTGCTTTTTTTGACCTTTTTTGGTTGGGAAATAATCCACAGCTATCCCTCTAACCTAGGCAGATTAGAGTTAGAAAATTTTATTAATGTATTAATGGAATTCTATTTTGTTCTTTTGCTGTAATAGGAACATAAAGATCTTTAAACGAAAAAAATAACTTGAAATCTTTGATTAGTCTCAGGGGAAAAAAAAATCTAATTGATATCATGCAAGGAGGAGAAATCATCATAATCATGATCATCACTTGAGATAAAATCTGATTCATGATTAGGTGCAAAAGATAAGGACCTCCATTTGATCAGGTACCACTTCAGGCAGGCCATCCCCCTGTGGCTCACAAAAAGCAAGCAACCTTATTCCTTTGTGTCAATATCTCTGAGAGTGACTTCCAGACCAATTCTGTCTCCTGCTTGTGAGTCCCAGCCAGATCCCAGTGACCTGTGTCACTGTGTGTGTCAGTCTAAGCACACAGGGGGGAAGGTTTGGGTCTGCCTCGCCTAGCAGAACCAGTGCATACAGACCTCCCACATCAACAGACCTGAAAACATGGGCTTACTCAGCAGTCTCCACCTACTCTGTCTGAAAAAACTCTTATCATCTGCAACCAAAGCAGGGTCAGAGTTCCCACTGACTCTGGAGAACAGAGTTTAATGGAGTGCTCTGCTCAAAAAGTTACTTTTCACCAAGCACCATATTTTCTGATTAACTGAACTGTTAACTTTTCTACCCCAAAGCAAGTCTCCCTTTATTTTATGGACATTTAGAGCTAGCTGTCCAGATAAGACCTGAGGAAACTGAAGCATAAACATATGGGCTACTGCCTTTGATCCATATTTCTTTTCATGTCCCTGACAGTCATTTTCTCTCAACGTTCTCCTCTTTCTCCTTGGAGTACAAGAATTTTAATGTTTTTCATGAGAACATGGTCCATCCTTTTTTACAGTTATTGGTTATCCATTCAGCCTGAGGTGCCTTTGCCTGTACAGAAACAATTGGTCCAGGAGTGTTTAGTGGAATCTTGGCGGTAGTGTTAAACTCTGATTTGCATTTGCTGATTATTTATGATATGTTTAAAACATGTATGGCTTCAGAAAGTCTGTACCATCATTTAAACCTCTGCAGAGGTTTAAAGCCTCTACAGGTGTTTTCAGGATCTACTGCCATTCTCATTCTTTCTCTAGCAAGAAAATAAATTATTGACTTTATCTTCCTGCTTCTGCTGCTGTCATTACAGCAAATAAAAATTAATAATTCTAAAATCCCTGGGCCTGGTTTAGTCTAACATTAGCATTAAATTACCATGCTTTATTGATAGCTTTTTAATTTTTACTTTTGGCAATTTTATGACATTATGAAATTCATCCTGTTACCAAATACAAATAAATTGTCCATGTCAGTTGTCTCAACACAGATGTCATATCCTACATGCCATTTTAACTGCAAGCCCCGAAGAGAAAAAAGCAAAATAAAAGTCACCTTTCTCAGAGCTGCCTGGCTTATCTCTTGTAAAGAAAAGCAGCAGAATCTTAGGAAGAATTTAAACCTTCAGTCCTATCAACTCATGGTGAATGCCTGAGCTAGAACAGTGGACAAGTATGTAACTTGTGATGCTAACAGGTCAAAGGACTGACCAGATGAAGCTGGATGGAGGAAGTCAGGAAAGACATTATTAGTGGGCTACTTCTCTATCATCATCATTGGATATAAAACTACCCTGAGCCTGGTCTGCTGCAGACTCCTGACACAGTGAATCATCCCAGGTCCCCAAGAGCCCAAGACATGCTCACCTGAGGGCAGAAATAAATCACGTCCTGGAAGACACCCTAGCACAGTGTATATGTTCAATGTATTTGTCATAGGCTGACAACACTGAGATCATAAATAGCACATGAAAGAACTCAAATGAGGATGATTTAGCACAGGATGATGATCACTTCACATGAACTGTCATCCTTTCTCCTGTGTGGGGTAATTTCAATTCCACCAGCATTAGACTGGCATATTTTTTTACAATAAAAATTTTAATAGTTCCATTTCTAGCTCATTTAGCTCATCCCGAACCCTAGCCCTAGCCCTAACCCTAGAACTAACCCTAACCCTAATCCTAACCCTAACCCTAACCCTAACCCTAAACCTAACCCTAATCCTAACCCTAACCCAAAACCTAAAAGAAACCCTAAGCCTAAACCTAAGCCTAAACCTTATCCTAAACCTAATCCTAACCCTAACCCAAAACCTAAAAGTAACCCAAAGACTAAACCTAAACCTAAACCTAAGCCTAAACCTAAACCTAAGCCTAAGCCTAAGCCTAACCCTAAGCCTAACCCTAACCCTAACCCTAACCCTAACACTAAACCCTAAGCCTAAGCCTAAACCTAAGCCTAAGCCTAAACCTAAGCCTAAACCTAAGCCTAAACCTAAGCCTAAACCTAAGCCTAAACCTAAACCTAAGCCTAAACCTAAGCCTAACCCTAACCCTAACCCTAACCCTAAAAATGGCAACGCCCATTAGACATGGGGTCGGGCAAAAACATGGAGGCGCCCATGTGGTCTTGTGATAGGGGACCAATATGGTGGTGGCCACGTGGTTCTGGAACAAGATGGCGGTGGCCATGCTGTGATGAACTTTGGGAAAAACATGACTTTGCCCATGGGGGAAAGGTGCCACGCCGTGGCATCGCGCCGTACATCGCCACTGTGCCCTGCTGTGGTGCGGTGGTGGGGCGTGCTGTGGTGTCAGGATGCGCACGACAGCACAGTTAGGTGCGGTGGGGCGGTTCGGGAAGCAAATGTCGTTTTTGCGCCGTGATGTGCATCCGGAAAACATGGTGGCATGCACGGTGTCATGGGAAAAAATATGTCGGCTCGCTTGTGATTTTGTGATAAAAATGGCGGTGCCCATGCTGGGTGGTCAGCAGATCGCCGCGCTGCGCCCCACTCCCTCGCTGCACCCCGCCAACGCATTAAACATTTAGCTAAAATTTTTAGCAGAAAGTCGTGCTGACAGACATTCAGGGAGCCAGAGAAATGCACATAAACAACAATGAAAAGTGTGTCTTGAAGGACAAGCATTTGAAAAAGATTAGAAAGGGTCATAGCTGAAGCTATTCCTGACTTGTCAGACAGGCTGGTTTTGACTACGACAGTGTGAACCTGCAATAATAATAAATATTGAGAACATTGTAGAGGGGCTGTCTGGAATACAGTTATTTTTTCTTTGTTGTGTCTCCTAGGGTGCTGCTCTGGATATGTGACCAAAGCAGTGCTGACAACACAGGGATTTTTTAGCTGGGCAGTGCTTACACAGGGGGAAGCCCTTTTCTGCTTCTTGCTGGGAGAGAAGAAGCTGGGAGAGGACATAGCTGGGACAGTTTACCCCAAACAAACAGGATATTCCACAACATACAATACTGTGTTTAGTAATACGGAAAAAAAGAAAAGATGGAGACAAAAGGATGAAAAGGATAAATTTGGAGTTACGATATCTGCCTTCCCAAGTAACTGATAGAGTTCATAGAGCTCTGATTTTCTGGAGACAGCTGAACACTTGTCTGCCCATAAGAAGTAGAGAATTAATCCTTTATTTTTCTCTGCTTGAGTATGCACCATCTGCTTTTTCATGAATTTCTCAGTTTTACTCTTGTGATTCTCTTACCCATCCCACCAGAGGGGAGCGAGCAACAGGCTGTGTGGGGCTGAGCTGCTTGCTGGTACCATAACAAACATCTGCTTCTGGCCTTGATTTTTCACAGCACTGCATGGAGGAAGATCTGGGTCAGGCAGAAGTTTCACAACTTTGTGTGAAAGAATGCAATGAACATTAAAATTTCCAGGGGCAACAAGCATTTTTAAACACCTGGAAGTAGAATTTAAAAAAAATATTCTTTTAAAATGCTAAAAACTATGCATTTGAGAAGATATTAGCACTGAAAATTTTATGTTGTTTCCTAGGACATACATTAATTACCAATATCTTTCATTTATCCCTTATCTTCCATCTCAAATTTTCTTCATATTATGAAGTGTTAATGATGCCAGTAAAAAAGACCAGATATTCTAGGGTTAAGTCATATTTTTCTGCCTTTCCTATCACATAATATATTCACAAATGCCTGGTGACAATGCACATAATTACTTTCTAATATTTTTTTCAAGCACCTCTCATCTGGGAGTACAGAATAGCCTAAACAACATCCTTTATAAATATTACATGGAAGAGCTTCTGACTATTAAGATAAAAAGCTTCTTATTTCAGCACACCCCAACTAAAAGGAGAAGTTGTAATTTTCATTATAGAATCCAAATCCTGTTTATTTGTTTCAGGTGATTTCTGCATTAATCAAAGACATCAGTCATAATCTGGGGTTCATGGGGTTGCACTGGAAGCGTTTGACAAGATGGGATAAAAAAAAACCTGATCAAATATGAAAATGTAGTAGCATAGATCTATGTTTGCAAAGATGAGAATATGGAAGTGAGAACCACCACTGTTCCCTTTTCTGATTCTGCAAGGAGGAAAGGGAAATCAAACACTGGTTTAAAGGTGACTTTGGCACTTGTGAAACTGATTCTGCAGCCTCCAGTTCTGCCTCAACAGTCCTGCCACAGGCTACCAGCTTGTGGTAAAGCCTCAGACCCCTCAAGTACATTTGTTTCACCAGTTTATTCTCCCTTCCTGCAATCCTTCAGTTCTGCTTTCCTCTGCCAGAGCTCACTGCACCGCAATGAGTCAGGGACAGTGGCTGTACTGGGGTCTCTGTGCCCCTTTGCCCTCTCAGAAACCATCCCTGCTGTGTACTACCTTTGTGGGAGGTTCCAGTCAGCAATCCAGGCCCTGGTGCTGAACTTTTTAGGAAACAAACCCAAGGCGCATTCTTCTTATTCTTATATTCATAGTCTTATTCTTACTTTTATTCATTTTCTTCTTTCTTCAAAATCTTATTCTGTATTATACCATCATGAAATGAAAGCAGCTTCAGGACATGGAAGTTCTAATCTCTTGCTGACTACTATTCAAGTCCAAAGGAAAATACATTTGCTTAAGGCCTGGCAGTTTTTGGGAATTCTCTTTCAAAAATTTCAAATGCAGTTCCCTGGAGCATATTTGAACTTCCCCTCTTAGTGTCACCCCCTTCTCTCACCCTCATCACCCTACTCATATTGCAGCAATGAAAATTAAGCCATGTAACCTTTTATCCATATAATTTTAATTTCATTTCTGAACATGGCAGTATGGAAGTATAGTGCAGTGTTGAACACCTTTTGAACAGCTTTTCTTCTGTTCAGGTTTATTTATCTTGGTTTGCTCTGCCACAGGCCATTCTGTCATCCTTAATTTCAGAAAAGAATTCTCTCATTCCTATAGATGAAAGCAGAAACACTTCTTGGAAAAGCTGGTGCACTGGTTGTCTTCCTGATCTATCCTCGTGATCTGGTGCTGGCAGCATCTGCAGTGACTTTGGCTCCAGCTTTCCAGCCTCATGCCGAGGTGTCTGATGCAGATCTCCACATGCTGCAGGAGGTCCAGAGGCTCTGTGTCACGGACAGTGGCAGCAGCTGCTGGTGAACCAGCTGTGTGGTCCCTGCAAAGGCTGTGGTGCAGCAGCGGCAGCGCAGACGAGTACCTGACTCTCATTTGATAGCCTGTCAGGCACATACCAACAGGATCATAACAGCTCTTCAGAACCACGAAAAGTTGCCTGCACTTCTCAGATCTGATCTAAATTCTATAAAAGGGGTACAGATCACGATGTTGATGCCAGCAGGATGGGGACTAGACCTCTCCTGTCTTTTAAAGTCTTTTGGGGAATACAGTCTTTTATTGTTCTCTGTAAGTTTCTCTGAGCTTTTCTGTAGAAGGTAATTTCAAGATAAATTTTGGTACATGTAAAGATTTTTTTAACTTTTAATAATTGATCTCACAAATATAGAGATAGAAATGTGGAATAATTTCTTAGTATGCTCTGGTATCCTCAGACGAAGCACGCCATGCTATAATTGTGTGATGTGGCAACACCTTTTTGGCAGAAACAGAAGTAGTATTAATAAATGGCATAGCCTAGGTTCTTAAAATTATAAGCAATGCATGTGTCATGGAGTTACTTTACCTTTAAGGGAGTTGGAGTTGCTGGGAACTGCCTGGAGTCTTTTCTCCTGACCAATTATTGGTCATTGCTGAGAATTGACAGCAGTTTAGGCCATTGAAAAGTGGGATCAACTTGTGAACCCTACCTTAAAGTGTAAAAGCAGAGCTCTCTGGGGTCTCTTTGTTTCCTGGCTGTGGAGGGTGTCGGAGCTCCAGGCCTCCCGTCCCTGCCCAGGCCATGCGGCCGGGCGGGGATGGGGCCGGGCCTGCCCCGTCTCCCGGCCGGGAGATGGGGGGGCCTGGGGAAGGTTTTTCTCGGGCCCGGGCCGAGCCGATCTCTGGCTCGGCTGCAGGTTTTGCTGTAACTACATTCACTAGAAACTGCCCAGTGAAGAAAGAGAGAGGCCCTGGACTTGCAGCGGGCTGGAGCATCAACTACACACTCCAGAGCAGCCATGAGGAACTTTCCATCACAGACGGCTCCAGCTCCTGTTCGGCAGAGATCTCCGAACCATCTACAAAAGCCTGGGCAAGATTTTAACTCTTTCATTACCCAGATGAGACTTGCGGATTAATCTTTTTATCCAGAGAGAGAGAGAGAGAGAGAGAGTGATCAACATGAAAAGAGACTTTATAAACTACCAGTGACAGGAAAGAAAAGAAGCTTCAGGAGAGGTAGAGAATTAAGAAGATGCTTTAATTAAGCTGAAATATTTTTCTGTTAAAACTATGGAGATGGACAATGAAGTCCTGAAAAGAAATCCTTTAATTCATGATACAGTATCTGGAGAGGAATAAAGTGTTCAAAGTGTAAATTTGAGTAAAAAAGTAGAGTAATTATGGTATAGTGAAGTGCTGGGAGATTTGAAGCCTTGAGAGGCAATGAGAAAACTGTTTTCTGATGAAGCTCACAGAAACAGATGAAGAAGACTTTTTTGCCTTTGAATAACTTATCCTTAAAAATGCTATCTCTAGACTCATGGTCCATACACACTTCAGAGTGATGTGAAAATGGGAGGGGTGGGCTCTAATAATAGCAGCTCTGGGCAGCTAACATTAGGGCAATGGAAAACTATAACAAAAATAGTTTTCTTGTGAGAAACTCCATAAATTAACAGGAAGAAACTTCTGTTTCTCTACAAAGACTGGTGAAAAGACTGTAGCAAGAATTGGGACTGTTTTAACCATCAAAGTTCCAGAGTTTTTGTCTCTGTTGTCATGTGAACAAGAGAATAGTGGGTAGATAGGGGATGGAAAGGTTTTTCTGGAAGTTCATTCTGGTGTTCTTATTATTGTGGTTTGTCAATAAACTTTCTTTTTTTTCCCTTTTAAGTTTTATGCCTGTTTTGCTCTTGTTCTAATCCATATCTCACAGCAAGAAATAAGTAATGTTCTTAGATATTGGTTTAAAACCACGACAGCATGAGACTCTGATGTTATGTTCCCTTGATGTGAAACTGGCAAATACCTACTTGTGCATGCCACCAAGCACATCTCTGGCTGGAAGTGTGATTCTTTACCCAACTCTGCCCTTACAGGGCAGCTGAGGGTAGCTACACTGAGGACTGAGATTTGGAAAAGTCAGGTCCCTCCTCACACTGCTTTTGGCTACTAGACCTTACTAGGCAATGAAAAAAATGAAATGATGGATGAGTTGACACTTGTGCACTCAACGAAGGAGCTACAAGAGGAAATTCTGGCTGATCTCAACAAAAAATTCTTTGCAGTGTGACCCTTGCCATGTCCTTCTGCTTGGGCAATCACTTATATCCAATAACATTTTAGGAGCTGATTCTTATATTAAACACATAGAATGAATCTCAACTGCCTCTGCTAGAAGCAAGATTTGAGATGCTCACTTATTCCTGAAGAGGCCAATTGTACCACTAACTGTCTCAGCAGAGAACTCTCCTTGGCACATAGCTCTGCTGCACTTGATAGAAGCAAGCAGATTCATCACAGTCTAGTCTCATTTTCATTTTTATTTTTCTGTATCATAAAGTAAATTAAGTGGGGCTAATGTTCCAAACCTTCCATCTCATTTCAAGGATTTTGATTGCCAGGTGGAAGAGAAATGGTTGATTATTCTAAATATTTGAAGCATTTTCTACTAAGAACAACTTTGCACACATTGCAAATTAAAATTCATCATTCCTGACTTAAGATGATTTAATTGTTTGACTAATGCTCATGTTTATTTCATGTAAATGTTAGAACTTGACCATATGTGTCATTTTTATAACAGATGAGATTGGTTTGATATTTGCATAAGTTAAACATTGGGACAATAGGTGTATTTATTGTTTACATAACCAGGTGTCAAAAATTATGCAATAACTAAATTTTTACTGCCACCTTGTGGTGCTGCAGTCTTTTGATGACAAAAATGGGATAATCAAAGCTTATGCAAAGTAAACAAAGCAAATGGACTATATAATTATACTGATTATTCTTCTCTTTTTATCCTTTTTTTCCTCACACATAATCTGTGATGCTACTTAATAAAGATTTACTCCCATCTTCTGGCTTTCATAATTTATCTCTTTGCTGTCTTTTGTTCATAGGATCCCCATATATAAGCTTCAAACTAAGAACAATCTGTCCTGTATCCATGAACACTATCAGAACAAGCTTTTTTTTAGAATTGGAGAACCTCTCAATGTTAAACCTTGATTTTTATTATACTTTTTGCCTAATTGCCAGTGCCAGTTCCTCAGTTCTTCTAGAAAGTAAGATTAGTCTTTTCAAATTCTTTATATATTTTGTACAGGCTGTTTTCTTTTGGGCCTATGTTGCAGATGCTTTTGGTTGTCAGTCTAAAAATGCTTGAATTAAAGTATTTGCAGCCTATAATGTGCTTATCTGGAAAACGGCAGACTTTGAAAAACTCTCTAAGTGCATCAAGTGACGTTACAGACCTGTTCATGTTATATGCTGGCATTGATTGGTTTTATTTCCCTCTCCTCCAGTGTTTGAGAGAGAATCATATAATACCTGTACTATGATCCCTGTTTCGAGGTAGGCATTAGATTTCTCAGTTTTCTGGTGTCTGAGCAATGCTGAGTTACACTGCTGCTGCTTCTGATGTCTGGGCTTGGTTAAATCCCCACTTACAAGATCATTTATGGCTGAACCCATGCTTCAAGTCTGAAGCTATAATGTTGGCCTTCTGATGGGACTTTTGGGTGAATCATGGCTCCATCAAACCCCCTTGCTGGTTGGCAGTTTATAAAATCAAGCAGACTAGCTGCGTTATGTCCATTGGTAGGAAAGTGTGCTCCAGGTAGGCTAGCTCCTCACTTTTTCTTTTTTTGTTTGTCTGTTTGTTTTAAAATCACTGCAAAACCATGGGGGTTTTGCAGCTTGCAATATGGGGGCAGCATGCAGCATATATTAGGTGAAACCTCTGTATTAAATCTATGTGAAATGGCTATGCTAAATGTGGAGGACTAGACTTGAGAAGCATGTTGATTTATTTCAGCCAACAAAATCACTCATGGAAATAAGACAAGGCAGAGGGAGGGAGGCTGATCAACAGAAGCTGATAAAAATGACAGTTCTATTTATTTAGATGGATATGAATGAGGCTTTAATCCAAACCTCTTATGCTGAGAACAGCCCAGATCAGTGTGAAAGACATGCCTTAGTTGTGGCAGCAGGAACAGGTGACAATCCAGTGAAAAGTGATGTCCCCCCTTCATATAAAATATCCACAAAAATTCCCCTTCCCTTCAGGAGCAGCTGCAGCCACCATGTGTGTGGAGGCTGGTTTTACTGTGGCATTCACACTGGATCCCTGCTTGGGAACTGCATAGATCTCATTGTGCCTTTTCACTTTATGCTCTTCATTTACTTCTGAATAATTGTTCAGCTCTTCAGGATGAGGGCTACTGCAAGGATAAAACTCCAGTGTCTCTGCTGGGGAATTCTAGCACAACTGCTCAGCTGCCCTGGAAGGTTTCTTCATGGCTGTTGAAATATCCTTGGTCTGCTTGCCTCCCTTCCCATGAGCTGGCAAGGGGTCACATCTCTCAGGAAGATGCCTGCCACATGAAGGGACAATGTAGTTGCCATTTTTCCTTTGTCCATGAATATTTACCCACATGCCTGTTCTGATGGTTGAGAATGGAAATTCTAATTATATGTCTTTCTTCTCCTGTGCTTCTTCTGTTGTTCATTTGGTACTGCTTTCATGTTCTCCTAGCACATTCTAGAATTCAGCACTTCACCTGCTACTTATATTTGGGCCTTAAGGCCCTGTAAGAAAAGGTGAAGCATTTAGAAGTTAGTGACAAGTGAGGATGGATTTCAATTCTAATTATGAGGTACTTTTAGAAAGAAGTTTTCAGAAACCTTTGAACAGGAACAAGTTGTGGGACTTGATCGTGGATACCAGGATGAAGGGAGGGAATGAACGAAGGAGGGAGACAAGGCAACCAAATAAAAGATAATAAAAGAGTGAGGTATTTTGAACTGATGGATTTTTATAGCTGCTCTTGTCTTTTTAACCATCCTATTTACAAAACCCAGCAAGTGTGAGGCCCCCCTGTGAGGCGTGAATACCAAAATAGCTCTTAGTGTTTTGTTATGCATAAGAGCTACAAAGTGGGATAGAATGCAGTTGTTGGGGTTGTTTGGTTCTCAAGAGAGGGTTTTGCTGTTTTTTATACTGAAGGAGTGCCATCAGCTGGAGTAGTCTGGACATAAGGCTAAATTAGAACTAATATCAAATTAGGAACCACTCTAAGAGATGAAGATCCTCCAATTGTTATAATTTTTTTAGACTAGTAAAATATATGCACACCAGCAGAAAACTATATTTTCCCATTAATAAATGGATGTGCTTAAAGCTTTATGAATCAATCTTATGTTTGAGTAGAGAACTATGCCAGCATAATTTAAAGTAAAAGAAACCAATGATTATCACAGTTGATTATCTCTACAAATACTTGGTATCTGTTGAAAGAGAACAAATAATGAAAAGTCTGAGAGAATTATTGTGACTGCAAATACAGAGGCATAGAAAAGAGACTAAGAGAAATTCTCAGAAAAAAAACCAAAAAAATTTAATCAGATACTGGGGCATTAAAAGCAATATGAAAGTACCACAGCAAATAATTAAAACCATAAGGTAAGATAAAGCATCTCTAGCAGTTCAGATATGTTTGTTCTGCCAAAAATCACTGTTACAGCCTCCCTCTACTGCCTGAGCTATTGGCAAACACAACACCACAAGGAATAACAAAGTGTTAAGGGTGTGAAAAATCTGGTTGTGATACTACACAGAACCTTGAAACCATCTTCAATAAAAGGAAAAGCAAGACAGTGACCCCCACATTCAGTTCTTTTCGTTAATGAGAAGGTGGGGGTGTGTGGAGCAGCACATAAACCATTACAGTGACTGTCAGAGAGTTTTTAAAAGATTTACAGAAGTAGGGGTGAGTTCACTGCCGTTCAAGACAGCTTTTACTTATACACAGATAGGCCACTTGAATTTCAAAATTACTCTTTTCACTGCAGTTTCTAAGCAGAAAAGTTGATGATTTGAGAAAGATTGTTAATAAGTACTACATCTTCAGAAATTCACCCAAGGGACCAGTCAAAAGGAAGCTTGGGACTTTCATGCTGGCTTTCCCTGATCCTCTGGGCACTCAGGACCTTGTTCCTGATGCTGAGGCCAGCAAGGACAAGTGTCTGCTCTAGGGCTGTCCTGGCAACCTTGTGGATCAGCTGTCACTGCACTTCACAGCTCTGAGCAGGACTGTGCTGACAGTACATGGCTGAATGGGCCTCTTTCGGAGCTGATGCTCATTTGACACTTAGCACGTGTCCAGACTTCTCTCCTGAGGGAGGCCTGCCTGACTTTCACTGCTCTATGACATTAGCTGTCTTCATTAAGACACAGAAAATGATCAAATTTAGTTGCTTTTATTTTCCTACCAGTCATCACACACAGATTGAAACTGTTCTCCTTATCCATTTGGATTTCCTAGACCCAAGCCATGTCTTGTAACTGAAGCAATAGTTTAATTCATAAATGTAAATCTGTTGCAACAAAATTGAATATTCATGGCAGTCAAATGTTGCCAGAGAGGGGCGAATTAAAGGAAATAGCAATATAAAGGCTATGAACAGAACTCACTGATCTCCAAAGAAGTGACAGAGTTTGTTTCTGTTTTCTGTAGGCAACCTGCAGAGGCAAAATAAAAGATGGATGGAAAGTATTTTTGGTTTCTCGTGTCAGCACTCTGATTCATACGTAATTTCAAGTTTTTCTAGACAAATACAACAACTTCAGGTATGTTTTGTCCTTGTAAAACAACTCAAGAACCAGCTAGAGTTACGTGCACTTAAGCCAAACTGCAGAGATGGAGCCGCTGTAGTAGTATCAAGAGATAACTTCCCCTTCAACAAAACACTTGTTATCAAGCTCTTCATTGAACTTTTACTGTCATGTCCTTCCCGTAATATCTCTCAAAATGGTACAAAAAAAGTACATCTTTCTACTGTTCTTGTGTTGTTTTCTAGACTGTTCCAGTCTGGTGAAAGATAAACTGTACTTGGTGACATATTTCCTTACCTAGGGGAGCCTCTGCAGTATCTTTGGGCACCTCCATGTGTTGCTTTGGTTCTTTCAAGTAGCAGCACTTCCCAGCAGGCACACTTGCAATGCCTTTATCCCCACCACTGTTCAAAATGGAATGGTTCCTTTCCTCGGAAAAAACAAGCTGGAAGATGTGCACTGAGTTGCTGTGTGGAATACTCCATCATTAAAAGGGAAGTAGCATAAAAAACCATTCTACTTAGTCATGGGTGCATCCTGGGTTTGCTCTGATACAAACCATTCACTAAATTCCTCTGAGGAGAGAAGACAGATCTTTAGAAAACATACAGTCCACGTGTAGTTGTCTGTGTCGGCAAAGACAGATAGCCGAGCCATGCACTGGAATTAACATTTTAAAATAAAATAAAACAAATAAAAGTTTTTATAAAAACAAGGGATACAAACAGGATTTTCTGTGGCCCAGTAGATGCATCCATAAAAAGGCAAACTGGAACAAATCTAAGAGAACCAGAACCCATCAGAAACATTCCATTTTCACACTAGGTTACTGATTAATTATTAATAAAAATGAAAACTCCTATTCTCATGTTTAAAGCATCAAACACGACAGTATCATCTCAGGATCTGAAAGAGACCAACATCCACAATGACATTCCTCAATACAACTAAACTTTTTACAGTAATGCTGATGAACTCATACTCAAGCTAAACAACTTTTTCAGTGAGTTTGAGATATGGAAATGTACTCTCAGGGACAAGCTTTACAACTTTGCTATTACAACAGGTCACGTCTTCTTTGACTTTATCCCTTCTAATTTAAACCTATAGAAATCTGCATATAAACTTTCAGAGAAAAAACTCCACTCACACGCTGCTCACTCCTCAAAGGATGAGAAACAGATGTATAATTACTTTTTTAGTGTCTTACTGGCAGCTGTTCCAAAACCATGGTGATAAGAACAGTATACAAACCACCCTAATGCAAAAAGATGTAAAGTACTTTGTTCAATGTCGGACAAGGGCTGCACAGTTTAACTGCTAAATGGACATGGGTATTCTCTACCCACTGGACTTGTAGTACAGACACTTACTGATACAAGATACTCAACTAATTAATAGAATATCTAAGGTTCCCCTTTAATTGCTAATTTCATAATTTTCAAAACTCTTTGAATGAGAGACAGAGGTTTGATCCTAAGAATTGAGGGCTGAATGTTATTCTGTTATAAAACAGTGTAAATATGTCAATGAAAATTAAAATACATATATTTTTATCAGAAGAGGGGTCAAGAACATCTCAAAAGAAGCAAAAAATTGTCACATTTATAAATCAAGATTACATCAGCAAAAAATGTATACAAAATATGTATGGAGACCACATATTATCATTATGCAAATAGTTAAAATCTAATTTGTTTTGACAACTCTGCTGAAAATGAAGTGGCAAATCAAACCCCTGATTGTATTGACACAGGCTAATAATCAGTTATGAATTTCACTGAGACTGTTATGCATCAGTTTAAGCACTGCTTCCTTTCAGAAATGTTGTAGGATGAATGAGACTGATTTTATCCAATCAAATGATTGTGATGAATGAGGATTGATTAGGAGTAATCTGATCTGTCTTCTCAAATGTTCTGTGAGTGTGCATTCAAATGAGTTCATTCTGAGGTAGGAAGAATTTGTTTGCACACAAATTTATTTTTACATTAGAAAGGATATTAATTAATGTATAATTGTGTCTGTGGTGCCAAACATGTCTGTGAGCTGCACTACATTATAGGTCACACATCTTAAATTTTATGTCCCAAAATTTAACATTTCAAGCTGACAAGAGACTTGACAAGAGTCATATGCTTGCTCCCACCTGGGGTGTAGCATAGGAAATTAGTCCAACATATTCTTCTCTGTATTCCCACAACAAAGTACTTAAAAATGGTGCCTAGATCCCTAGATATGCATAAAGAAATGAAATTAAGGATCCTTAAGTGCCTGGATGAAGTCTAGTGATTCCAGACTCCCTATCAAGTCAGCAGCAAGCATGGCATCTCTGGAGGATCAACTGCAGTTTCTGATATCAAATTGCTGTTGATGTTGTTGGCATCATGCTGAATTAAAATGGTTATGTTTCATGCTTGGTCATATAAAAATGGGTCAGATGATCTGTGCCTTTGGGCCAAATCTCAGAAAAGAATTTGACCACCTCAAATGGAAACATGCAAAATATGCAAGCTGCCTGTGTATTGAGCAGCTTATAAAAGACATCTTTAAAAATCCAGATGATGCATCAAGACTTTTATTTCCAAATGAGGAAGGTTCACTCACTGCAAAGCAGAAAACAAGCAATAATATATCCAACAGTGAAAAAACATTAGTTATGATATTGTTTGAACTCTTCAATAGCTCTTTTGTGATGTTTTCCAACAGAACTAGGGCAGCTGTAAGTTTTGAAGTTTTTCATTATCATAGATATTTCTAAACACCTTTATACATCTGGACATAAACATGCCCTGAAAAGCAGGCTGAAATAAATTGTGTTTTTCTTAGTAGAAGAAGCATCTATCAGATATGAATTACAAAGTTTACACATTTTAATCTCTGCACAAAATGAAATTATATAAATTGAGTATTATCAATCATTACAAACTGGCACAACAAAATGACAGTATTATGTAAATCTTTTTTAACCTGAACAATAGAGAGTGAAAATTTGGACTCTGTCTTCTCCACACTTCTAGGAATTTATTCAGAGAAAGAGACCTCCCAGATGATAAGAAATAGATGTTTCTCAAGCTATTTCACTGGCAAATTAGTTTCTTATGTCCATGGTGCTGAGATGTGGTCTAGTTTTTTTAGCTAGAAGCTAAAACAAAAAAGGTGCTATAAAAAAGCAGGTTAATTTTTTTACATCAGCATTCTGAAACTAGTGAAGCTTGAGATTTTTTTCTTGAATGAGGAGTAAAATGTTTGTAGACGAAGACTACTTACAGGTGTCTTAAAACAAGAGATAAGAACTTATGTGACACCTGATAACACTTATATGCTTTCTCTTATATCTTTTTTGGTAACAGCAGTGGTCTGCATTTCTTCTGTTTCCACTCTCAGATTCTGATAGGACCCTTTCCCCAGGATCTGTGACATTTTAGGGAAAGAAAAGATGAATGTTTCTTTAAAAGTATGCTATCTAAGGCTATCCTAAAAATGTTCATTAGGAGTCTTACCAGTTGAACCTCAACTGTGGCTGACAGTCGTGTAAAGCTAATACAGTGTGAGTCACTTCTGATAACTGACATTTGTCCCTTAAGTCCTTATTTTCAAAACAGGTGGAGGAAAATGTTTCTTAAGTCCACTCTGTTAAAAAGAACCACTTGTTCACTTACCACTTGTAAGTGGAACAAGATGCAATTTAGAGTAGATTGAGTCAAAGTAAAGCTCCCAAAACTAAAGTTCATATTAACCTTTTGGGTTGTGCTCACAAGCTTTGAATATGTGACACTGGTGAGATAACGAATCTATCATTTGTGGCCTGAATTACTTATGGAAACTGCATCTCTCTGCACAGTCCTTCTGTTGGTGTCTTGGCATCTGGGCAACATATTCTCAAATGGACTTTGATTCCACTCTAGTTTTTCTCTTTTTTCCCTAAGAAATAAGTTTTTTTCTGCAGTAGGGAATTGAAAATGTAATATAGGTATTCTCAAAATCAACATCTTTATATGTGTTGACAAAGGTGGAGTGTCTTGCAAAATAGGGTCTGTCTCTGATTTGCCTTCTGCAATCTGCAGGCAGCCCTCTGGGAGTTCTGGGGAACAGAGGCTTCTATATCCTCTCATCTTCAACCTGTGCCTGTGGCTTACTCTATAAAAAGTAATTTGTCCTTTGCTGTAGGATAGTCAAACACTCAGTACTAACAGGCAAAACATTTGGGAATGGCTCAGGACATCTTCCCAGACATTTTCTAGGAACCTGTCTATCTTTCCTCTGTTCCTCCCTGCAACCTAGCAAACTGGTGTTTTTCCTGAGGTTGTTTCTCACTCCCATGCAGACACCTCTCTTCCAAAAGAACACAAGATGACTGATTTAATCTGCACTGACATTTCAAAGAATGAGCATAAAGGTAGTGCCCAGAGAATCTGAAATATTTAATACTCATATATGTATTATCCTATGAGCTTTTGGTTTGAATTTCAGTAGACATCGCTCCCAGCATCAATTTAGAGAGATCTAAAAGAGAAAAATAAAGAAACTTGACAATGAAAATATAATGACTTATAACTAAGAGCAAGTTCAGCCTTTCTGAGTGAAAATGCCTTCACAATGTTAAGCTACAGCCTTGCAGAGAGCAGTACTCAGTATCTTTGAAGTGCTTCTTCACCAGTCAATACTGAAGGGGAAAAAGAAGCACAAAGACAAAACTGCTGGACTTTATTGCCCTTGAGGCATATTGCAGGAAAAGAGGATGATTATGAATCTAAGATGATTAAATAATGGCACAAACTTTACAAGTGATGAAACAGCCAAATAAATTACCAGTGCTTTTAAACCAGACAAGTTTAGATTAACAGTACTTCTGTGAGACAGTTTGATAAATGTCTTGAATTTAGCAGCACTGTTTTGTCCCTGTTTCAGGGACCTTTGACTTTGGTCAGCTGCTTAGTAATTGGACTGGTTTACATCTATGCATTGTGATATGTCATCCTCTGGATGATATTCTTTGTGAAAATATGGGGATTTTTTATTATTCTACAGCACAGGTTTCCCAGCAAGAATGACCCATGAGGTGCTGTTTCAACACATCAGCATCAATAGTACTCAAACTATCAAAGCCAGATCTGCTTTGATAATTTCCAGGGTTAGCACAAATGTGAGGTTCATCTCTACTTTGGATTAAGAATTTTGAATTCCTTTTACTACTCATCAAGAGTTGATTGTTTTATTATTACC
Source organism: Cyanistes caeruleus (assembly GCF_971803275.1). NCBI lineage: Eukaryota > Metazoa > Chordata > Aves > Passeriformes > Paridae > Cyanistes > Cyanistes caeruleus. Next base: position 45,719,809 of record NC_141704.1, on the reverse strand, counting down.
AAACTGAAATTCCTATTTTCTCTGAGCAGTAACTTATTCCATAGACAATGGCATTGACATCAGCTCAATTACTTACAATGCATGACACTATTTATTTTAGTTATCCAAACTTGGTGTTCAAAAATAAGTGTCATTTGGCATTAAGTTGCAATAGTCCTGGCAAAGCAGAATTTCTGGGAGCAACAGGTGTTGAACCATGAGACAGTGCTCCAAGGACACCGGTGCAACCCACAAATACTGCCTTCTGGACAGGTTTTAGGTCCCAAATTGTACATCAGTATGCTGGGCAGACCAGGTTCATCCATACCAAACACTACAGAGAAATTTTCCACCAAGTATTTTTATATCTTTTTCAGCATTTGTCCTTCAGTGAATAGTTTGCCAGTACCTGCTACCTCACCCTGTCTCCATGAACCAGTCTATAAATACATAAAGTTTAGAATTTACTCAGAAATTTCAAATTTAAAGTGAAATTTCGCTGCAATGGTTGGAAGGTGGTTCAAGTAATTCCTCAAAAAAACATTTTTTATGCTTCTTTCTCTATGAAGAGACAGACCTGAGACCTGAAGTTCTATTATGAAATCTTATTCTGTGTTCATTTCATGTTCAGATCTCCAATATTTCTTATTGCTAGAAGCTCTAGCTCTGCATCTAGTACATCCCAGCCCAATCACTGTCACACTAACATATTTTTTGTCATTTTTCATAAAATACATGTTTCAAAACTTTTCTAACAATGAAGGAGTTATTTCTTTGCCCTTTGATTGATTTTACATAATTTACTTAATAGCCAACATATTGTTTAACATTCCTGTTTGCAAAGAAATCTATTTGACATTGTTCATAGATATATTTTTAGGTTTTGCTGAGCACATGTGAACATAAATATGGGATATTTTTGCCAAGAGCCCTTGCAGCAATGCAGCTATAAAGAACAAGTAGAATTTTTTGGTTTGTTTTGTTCTTGTTTTATAGATGCAGATAATATTTCAAAGATTGTCAGTATTACGACAGTCCAAATCACCACAAGATATCAGGGTTATGTATACTGAAGTAGGGAATTTAATATTTTTCAGAGGTATTAGACAAAGTGCTGTTTACTTCAAAAATCCTGTTAGCTTAAGCTTTGTATAAAAACTGAATTCTGCTTATCAACCCCTAATGTGAAAATACCCAGCACATGCCTTTGAACACTTCCTAGAGTAAGTCTGTATAGCAAAAGCTTCCTGAACCTGATGTCCCACTATAGAAGCAGAACTAGATCACATGCTTGTGTTGGTGATCCCAGTACTCTCTCCTAATTCTCTTCAAGTGTTAGACTGTATTCTGTATTATGCTTCCAATCTTCAGAGTTTTTAAATTCAATTGGTGATTTCAAGTGTGGTTCTAGCCATAGCCTTGGTTTTGTTTTTGGACTATTGCATTGCATGTCAGAGTTTGTGTATCCTGACAGATCATCCCTATCTCCATCAACTGTGGGATACTGCAGTGCATAGCTTAATTAGTATTTCATGTCCATGTAAAAAACTTAGTCAAATGCTGAATTTGTGTTGCTGTCAGAAATAAATTGATTTGTCTGTATTCTTAGAATAGAAGGTGGCAAATCTAATCTGATACTCTGGCTGTTTTAGCTGAATGCAACCAAAGGCACAGCCCTGTGGAGATCAGTGGAATAGGGTGGTCATTTTCTGCAGTTCTCTGGGGCATTCCTGCTCTTGAACCACACATCTTCTATAAAGCATTTATGAATGTTTCACTAGCACCAGCTGCATAATTCTATCAACTGATTCTTAAACAGTTTGCTTTGAAATAAGCATGTTTAGTAGGTGGGAATTTTGATTCTTAATTTCCAAAATTTTAGATTTCACCACAGTTTTCCATTCTTTTACTCAATATTTAACTTTCTTTCTGTTGTGAATATAAAGAACTTGAACCTGTGACCTTTAGGTTGATTGTCTCTCCATACTCTCAGCAGTTAAAAATCTTTCCCCAAGAGATATTCCACAAGATATTTTTTAATATCTCTTAACTTTTCTTGGATAAACAAAAGAAACACCTTATCACAACAAGGTGTTTATCAATGTTCAAAACTCTTGCTGTTCTTGTCTTTTCTTCCATCAATTTTTCAGCAGCTTTTTAAAGTCTCCAACACAGCATTCTGATAATGGTATTTCTAAAGCTATTTTCAGACTTTGCAATGCTTCTCTATTTTTCTTGACACTCCTTAAGAATTATTTTAGCCTTCTAAGTGTCACTTCAGAGCCAGTTATTTTCCTACCATAGTGTCTAAATTCTCTTGACTAGCAACTTTCCAGGATGCAACTCCTCCTCCTGTTACAATAAGCACTATGTTTTGCTCCTAGCTGAATGTTACTGCATTTGAAAGAATTAAAACGTGTATTGGGAAACTTGAAGTGGCAATTCAAAGGCTATATTTTGTTTGAGATTGACAGCAGAACGCCTGCTCGAGCTCGTGAGCCTGAGCAGATGGCAGTGGTGTAGTTCAGCTATTGCCAAGCTCCAGCATGCAGCCTGGAATCTGAGAAACCTGCTCCAGCCTGTGAGACCTGGGATATTGTTAGCAGGCAGCTGAAAATTAGCCTGCCTACAGCTGTGCAGGGTATAACAGGATCAGACACTTTACTAATTGTTAAAAAGTCTGGCAACACTGTTTGGAGAGCTCATAGGATCCACTGAGAAAAAAGAAGCAAAGGCAATATAACCTAATCCCTTGCTGTCTGTTCCAGGCCACATCCCCAGCTCTGTAAGAGTCACAAAACTTTTCAGTACCTCCCTTTAGTCCACCAGCAGACTGATTTTTGAGCTCAGTCAGCAAATTGTTCACTGCAACAACAACTGCAGCAGTGTATGTGGAATACATCGAGGGAGTGAGAACATCAGAGCAGTAACATAACAAACCAGAGGCTGAACAATCTCAGTGTAAACACCTGCAAATGCTCATCACCAATCTTCTCGGGGCACAGCGGTGTGAAGTGACACCTTGCAGCACACCTGGCACACCTGGCAGAGCATGGACCACTGCTCTGATCCAGCTCATTTAAGATGTAAACATACATTTCAGGATTACTGTAAAAAAATCCCACTGAGCTAATTCAGGAGAAAAATTCATCCTCAGATATTTGCTAAATGCTATGGAGACTCACCTAGGGAACAGCAGGGAAGAAAACAAAGGACCTGCGTGTCTGGTTGTCCCAGAAGATGGTCAAGTACAGGTGCTAATGGAAAGAAAAACTCTTCTTTAACATCCATCTAAAGTGAATATTCATGGTGATATGGAAACTGTGAATAAAATGGACAGTAAGCTGACTATAGTAAAAATTTCATCAAGATGATTTTGAAAGTTGTGTGAACATATTTCATTTATTACTAGCAGTGACTGAGGTAGTGATATCCTGTACACGTAATGAGAAATTTTCAGCCAGGACAGGACAAATATGGACAAGAAAATAAACCCTACAACCCCCTCCACACCCTTAATATTTTATCAGCTCATACAGGTGGTTATGCACTGCACCTGCAATATCTCTCCCCCACCGGCAGATGAATTTACTTTGCGTATGATGGATGGGTGACTAAAATAAATGGAAAACTTTTACTTCCAAAATATAGTCTGTGTGTGTTGAATTATCAGTGTTTTCAAAAAGTTCATGCTTCATTTACATAATAGTAGATAATCAGATTTCTGTTCAAATATTATATGGAGAATCCTACTTAAGCACATAGGTGTATAGATGGCATTCTCATGACAAAATCAAAACTGGTTTGAGATCATGGAAATCTCTTCCATTCAGACATTCAAGTAGACAAACAGCAATGCAATAGTTTTTTTCAAAAATTGGAGCCTTTCAGATGATTTTGAAGTGCTGTGTCTATCACATCATATTTCTGTAACAGGGATAATATTGATTTAAGTAATTCACTGTATTATAAGTGCCAATAAGGTTGCATGATTATTGTGATATGATGTTTCTGCTACTTTAATGGTTAGGCATGTTGTGTTATTGCATTATGTTATATTTGGTCCATAATAGAAACATTCACACAGTTAAGAACTTTGCTAAAAAGAATTTTCTTTTTATTGTCAGAGAAGAAAAGAATCTGAAAGAGTCAGCTATGATAAAAGTCAGATATCAAAGAGATGAGCCTTGTGATTTGACCTCTCCAGATCTTGCATCTGATCAATATAGAACTGTAGCCACTGTCACATTTTATCTTTCACATGAAGAGATGCTGGAGCTGTTTCATAAAAATGATATTAATCCATATTTTGTTTAATACATTCTTTACAGTTTTATTTCCCATTTTCTCTCCAATATAATCTACATCTGTTTGATAAACAGTCTAGTTGAAGAGCTGACAATCATTGCCTCCATTTTTTTCACATATTTGAAATTCATTATTTATATTGAAATTATGCCTATTTTACTCATATTTATTCTGTTCTCTGAAATTACATCTGAAACAGTGATATCTCTGTTTTTTGTGAATTAGCATTTTTATAAAGAAATTATACATGTAGTAACTTTTTTGTTTGCAGAGACCAAATGTTAACAAAATAGAGCATGTCTGTAGCTGATTTTTTAAAGCAAGAATATTTCCACTCAGTTCCCCAGACACAGCCAGATTCTCACCGATGTGTATGAAATACTGTTTCATCTGACTTCAAATGGGAATGGCAAACATTTCAAGCAAGGAATAAAAAGCCTGTTCACCTCCTTTATAGCTTTCATAACCATTTAGTTGGGTGACCTAAAAAACGTTTGAGTGCAGATTATGTGAGGTAGAGCAAGATAGAAAGAGGTAAAGCATCATAGTAGTCACATTTACATGACAGAGAAACCAAACAGTCCTGCAGCTGGATGCAGCTTTGAACATTATTGAACCCTCAGTAAACAAGAAAACAAATAAAAAACCTCACGTGTAATCAGAAGTTATGCCCCCATGCAGTACCTACTACAGAACCATCAAAAGACTTTTATTGCTTCTTTTCTCAGCTTTTCAAATTATTCCTGCTACATCAAGCCACATTTGACTCCTGTAAAATTTTGCACTTAACAGCTGCAAACACTTCAAGCAAACTGAAAAGATTTGACTAAGAAGGAACCCTAGAATACATGTGATAGGTCTTGGATTTCTTTTCTATTAGTTTCTGTTACTGGCAGCATTTATGTGAAAACAGATTTGTTTCCTTGTTTGTTTGTTTTGTGACTTGCACACAACTGATGATTGCAGAAAGCCTGGAGTTGTTCACAATTTGATGATGCTCAAGCTATGCTTCCAGCACATGGCTTCATCGAGGCTAGGGGCAGGCTGGAAACTGAACCTAGATCTGCATCTGAGGCATCTCTCTTGGCATCACCTTCAGTTATCATCCCTCCATCAGAGGAATATGAATAATGGATAGTCATGCCCAAATCTAGCAATCTGAAATGTACATTGCTTTTGAAATAATAAAGTGTTAATTGAAGTAACCCATACCTGCCATAAAGGCAGGTCCTTTCTCTTCCTTTTCTAACCTTCTGCTGCTTAGATGTCAAAGTTGCAGCTAGCTTATAGCTGCCAAATGAATCTGGCATATAATATAGGACCCCCAAGTTCAACCAGCCTAGAAGTAAAACAAGACCCCAGATGGGGCAGGGATGGGTTAAATTCAAACCCAAGTAGGGACCTCGGCCAATCTTGTTCAATGCAGAAAGCAGACATATCACTGGTCAGGGAGCTGGGGCAGTGTTAAGACCCACACCTACTAGTTGTCTGAGCCCGGGAGTTTCAAACACCCAAAAAAAGGGAGCTTCCATAATAAACCATGGTTGTTGTCTCTTGGATCTCCAAGAGCTCATGTCATTCCTGTCTCAAGCCAATGACCTCATGTAACACTTACACATCACTGTGGCAGATCCTGCAGGCAAAATATGGCTTCTATAAAGCACAAAGCACAAGTGACTCTGTTTGGCTACTGCCATATTTGGATGAAAAATACTTAATTTACCTTTGGTCATCTTTCAAATGATTTCATATTTTCCCTGAACCACATTCAGTCATCCCATCTGGGAAGCAGGATCTGGATTCTATGCTGGAAATAACAAGCTCAGAAAACTCCATCTGAGAAGTTATCCTACATGAGATTACAAAACTAAACATTTTTGTTTGCTTCATCCAGAACATTTTTAATTCAAATGGATTGCATATACTGGTATATTATGGCCAGAAGCTGACAGTACTCAGCTGAGTATCCCCCTGCCTACAGAAGAGGATCTGCCTGACCAGGGACTGATAGATTCTCCAAGGGAAGAGTTGTCACATTCCTTTTCCAGAAAGCCTAACAGAGGAATAGAGACTAAGCTTGTTAAGACTTTTGAAATTGTATAAATTATTAGCATTATTAATGCATTTACATATACTGAAATATCCTGACATCTAATCCCTTTCTAGAACATATGCACAGTATGAAATATTTTTTTTCCTTCCAAATAAAATAAAATTAAGAAAAAAAAGTGTCATTAATACCACTGTATTGTCAAATCAGAGAAGCTCTGAGGATAAAATACAGGTTTCCAGGCTGTTCTCTGTAGAGTATTTGTTTCCAGCACAAGCAGCTACACACCCATATGTCTCCTGGTCTCTCAGTCCTCACCTATAAACACAATCTATTTAATCTCCTCCTCCTCCCTTCAGTATCTCTCAGTAATTTCACAGAAGAAGTAATGGGAGTTCCCTGTCCAGAAGCAGTTGTCATTGTCCAGCTCCTTCTCCGGCCCTTGCTGCTGTGTGAGAAGGGACAGGGCAACACCCCCAGAGGGGAAGCAGGAAAGAGACAGCAAAGCTGAGGCAGAAAGGGGCAGAAGTACTTTGTTGTTCTCTTCACCAAGGGAGAAAAGTTGCACCTGCAAATCCTGAGGCAGAAACTTTCCCAGCAGAGTGACTGGACAGTGATGAGTTGTCCAGTTATGTTTCCCCCTCCTGGATGGCATTTTATCGATGGCTGTCCAGCAGTCCTGCATCTCTAGATATAAAAGGGAAGGGCAGTGCACAGAAAGGAGTGTGTGACTGGCATGCTGCTGCAGTGATTAATGTGCTCATCCAAGCTGGTGCCTCACCACCTATCCAATTAATCACTGTCCAGTGTTTTAGAAGCCATTAAATTTTGTACGATTTTACTATAGCATGTTGTTACCGTTCGACAGGTTTTCCTTTGGAGTGTGATGTCACCAGTTCTGAGTTGCATTCCCTCCTCATTTTATTCCTTTGCTAATAAAACATGTATTGTTATGACTACTGCTGTGGCAGGTGGGTAATTTCAGTTCCTTGCTATGACCTCTCTAAGGATGCCTTCTGGCAAACGCAAAATATGTGGAGAACATTTTATCCTTTATTTTGGTTGTAGTTCCTGGGAGTTTTTTGCTCCCACATGAGAGGTCCAGCTCTAACACACTGAAGGCTGTACCCATCCAGTTGTTGCTGGGAGAGAAGGAGCTGGTGACCAGCATCTTGCTCCTGCCAGAGCTATTTTCTTTATGCATGAGAGGAAATGGAGGGCTATGGTCTGATCCTGAAAGAGTCTCAGCATAAGGGAATTCATGTCCATTTCTCTATCTGACTGTGAAGAACATATGATTGAGGTGGACAGAAGGATCCCACAAAGCATTTAAATGTGTGAAAGGCTTATAAGGCACTATAATCTAGAGTTATAACTAAACTTCATAATCTGACCAACTAATTTTCAGCTTTCCAGAGGACTTTACATAGCTTTTCTCTGACTTCACTTTTCCTTTTCTAAGCTTCTGTAGTTGGCAAGATTCCTACAAAAAAATAAATCTTCAGCTTGATTACTCTTATTAATGATGTCACTCAGGGCATTTTGCAGTCAGAGACTCTTTGTGCTCAGAGAGGTTTTCAGCAGATTTGATAAGAAACACCAGGAAACAAGTCCTATTTTGAGAAGGAAAATGGTCAGTCATTACCCCTGTAGAAGAGAAACAGAAGGTTACTTATGTAAGTGAAGGTTATGAATAAAATAAGTACAGTACTTTAGCTGAGCAACCTTCTAGAAAAGGAGAAAACAAACAATACAGGGTCATAAAAGCAGGAATTAGGAGAACAACCAGGTCAAACATCACCTAGTAGAGGTGACAAGGTTCACAAGACAGGAGGCAGTATACTTCATTTGCAGGTGAGATAAAATGGGAAAGATTTCTTCTCCATCCTCACAGAACTCCACCAGTCTCATGTAAACTTTAAATTCTATTACAACTGTAATATGCATGGGTATGCACATAAATGCATAAATACAAATTTATATGGTGAATACAAACACCTTTCTAGCTTGTAATGCACTTTTAAATGGTAATAGTTAGCCAAGCAGGAGAAAAATATCACTAGCACTGTTGTTGATTCATAGTTTCTCTCCCTAACATGAATGATTGAAGGAGTGGGCCAATGAAGCCTAGACCCATGTTCCTAATCTCAAAGCATTCTGAACAGTAACATTTTCACCATCTCTGGCACCAGAGAATTTGTACTTTCAAGCACAAAGAAATAAATTTTAACTGCAGTATCTTGCCCTTGGGGTGCATAATTGACAAAATGAAGTTAGTGCTTTACAAACGTATGTTGTAATTTAGAGTCAAAATGTCAAACAAAATTTCTTATGGCTGAAAGTAAGTCTTTTTTCTCTTGTACTGAAGGTAAAGTTTTCATCATTTTTCTCAAGGATTTAACCTATGTACAAGGCTATCTTCAGTACAGGTAATTGAAACTCATCCCAAAATTTGAACTAGTTGTTACCTAACACTTAGCAAGCTCACCATCAGGCACAGTAAGATTACTGCTCTTTAATAAAAAAAATAGCAAACTATAGATAAAGATAAGAAGAGTTTTGATTTGATCTTCAGATGCCTAGTTGTTGTCATTGTTAAATATCACTAAAAAGATAGCAACTCCCTGATGAGTCATGAGAGATATTTGGTAACAGTAAAAAATAAAAAATTATATTCAGGTAGGAAAAGAGAGATCCAATTCAAAATCCCATGAAATATTTAAATCCAAATGCTCAAAGAATGTGAATTCAAGGTGAAAGTGGTTCTGAAGAGGATAAACAGAGAGTTTGCCATAAAGAAGCACACACAATATATATGAAAAAAGCCAAACAGCTTCTACTCAAATTTAGCAGCATAAAGTCTGAGTGATGAACCTGATTGATTTCTGTATCTAGTCTAGGAGAGAAAAGGGAGAAGAGCAGGAAGGTGAAGGTCTCAAGAACAAAGGTGAAGGTTTTCTTAAGAGCAAATACAAATGTATTGATTATTAATACTTTTGGGCTGGAATTAAAAGGTTTATGAACATCCAAGTACTGAGTTTATAAACTCACCTTCTAATATGGCCAAGAATAGAAAAAAAACTTACCAGTTTTAATATAGACCCTGAGAAAATAATCAACAAGTTTAATGTTGCCATCCTTCATTTCTCAGGGTCTGGACTAGACAGTGAAGGCCAAATCTTCTGGGTTTGTAAAACCTAAAAGTAACCTTTCTTTTTTCTACACTCCTCCTCCTCAAACTTCTGGCACACAAGGGTTCAAATCAAATCTTTAATTTTAGAGCAATCTTTGTAACACTTCATATTCTTTGTCCAAGTGTGGTTTTCCTACACAGGCCAGTATTTTCAGAGAGAATGCATCAAGTCTCATTTGAAGGCAGCTTAAAGAAGGTACATGGTGGCTGGAACACAGGCTTGCCTTACATTAACCCCCAGTTAAATAGAAACATAGCAGACTTCCCAGTAGGACATGTGACCCCGTGGGAGACCCACACAGATCATGCTGTTGGTGAAGGACTGCACCTCATAGAGGAATGACCCACATTGCAGCTGTTTATGGAGATCTGTTGTCTGTGAGATGGGTTCAGACTGGAGAAGTTCACTAAGAACTGTTCTCATGGGAGGGAAGTCCACTGAAGCAGAGAAAAGACTTTCCCCAAGCAGCAGCAGAAATTGTACGTGATGAATAGACCATAATTCCCATTGCCTTCTGCCCGTACTGCTGGCAGGGGGAAGGTAGAGCTGGAAAGGAGGGAGGGGTGGGGGAAAGATTTTTTAAGATCTGGTTTTACTTCTCATTATCTTGCTCTGATCTTGTAAGCAATAAATCCAGTCAATATCTCAAATTTGAGCTTGTTTTGCCCATGGCGGTATTTGGAGAGTCATCTCTCCTAGTCCTTACTGCAACCCATGAACAATTTGTTATTTTCTCTCTCTCCTGTCCAGCTGTTGAGGAGAGTGATAGATAGGTTCTGGTGGCTGCCTGGGATTCAGCAGTCAGGATCACGCCACTACGCTTTGTCTCTGAAGAAAAGGAAGATAACTGCTATGAAATGTTATGCAACCCATGCAAATGCTGTGTCTGGAAAGAAAGAAGCAGGAAGTCAGTAAAACTGAAATCAAAAGAGATACAGCTGTGGACTCCACTGAAATTAAACTTCTTTTTTTGGATTCATTACTTCATCTGCAACAGCCCTTAGAACCAATGAACTGCCATTTTATTCCAGATACAAGCATCAGCCACCATGAGAGGAGGGCTCTAGCTCTAGTCTTATTTGCCAGCATGAAACTTTCTGGATTAGTCAAATTCGTCTCTGAAGAGAAGAAACCTCCAGGCAGAAAGGAATTTCTGTAGTTCCTATTATTCCAATTTCTGTGCACTTTTAGTAATTAGTGCTTGCATACATCACAGCTTTCCATGAGAAGAAAGGGTACAAGTTTGCCTCTCCTAACACTTTAATTTTTAGACACTTTGGACAGGGAAGCATCTGAGAGAATATGGTCACCACAAGAATACCCCTTCATGGAAAAGAGGTTGGCAGAACATTGCTGGAAACATGACTGGATTATGTACATACCTAAAAATACTTGATACCTCACTGAGACATCCTGGGAAATTTCAGAGTAATTTAGTTTGAAGAAAACATTAAAGGATTGTATACAGAGATACGGATGTCCACAGATACAAATAAAGTTTAAACACCTCCATGTTCTGCCAGCCTAGCTCAGTTGCAGGTGAAAACTAGGGTGACATTACCTTGTTTTAAAAGTACACAGCCAAGATTTGAACATATAGCCAGCCTCTGGTTTGCTTGAGTTGGTGCTTATTCCAATTCTTTTTGAAGTCATTGCAAATCTTTCTGTTGACATGAACAGATGAATCAGACTGCTTGCCACTTAAGTGAATCACAGATGGAAACAATAGCACCTGTATAATTTTTATGACAACCTTTTATAAAATTAGTCCATTCTAGATAGCAGAACACTGATGTGATGTACTGCTGAGGCAGTGCTATTTCTGTCTGAAAGTGGCTGAGCTGGTTTTGTGTATATGAAGTTACATTTACTTGAACTCATTCCTCCAGTGATACCTGTAAGTTCATCAGAGACACAAACTGCAGCATTACAACTTCTATACTAACTGAGGACTTGAGTTTGATTTTCAGCTGAAGCTCCTTGGAAGAGTCAAAAATCTGTATCACGTCTTGGGTCCCTGTAGGACAGAAGCAAAATTTACAGTAACAGACACAGTCAAACATATGAAGCTTTAAAATATTCCAGCACTTACTGAGAAAATGCAAACTAACTGAAAATATAAATAGGAACTTGGCAGGTTTTTTTATTTCCCCAAAGTACTCTAACATGACACAAGGAACAAGACTGACCGCATGTCCTGACAGCATCTTTGGGTGCTCCTACACCCTACTGTTGGAGTCCATTTCTGGCCACTCTGGTCATGGAGCACCTCAGCAGACAGCACTCCTGAAACTTGACATCATGGTACACCCTATGCCCTGGTAATCGCAATAAGTAAATAATATTGTGATTTCAGAAAGGATGTTGTAATTGTTGATAAAGTAACAATATAATCACAGCTAAAATATATTCAAATACTAAGAAGTGCAAACAATTAAAATTATTATTACAATAATGTCCAACAATAAGACTTGAAGTCTCTATTTTATCAGATAATTTAGCACTTCTTTACTGCTCAAAGCTTAGTTCTGTGACTGCAATATCAGCTCTGAGTACTCAGCAGGTTTTGTCTCATACCACAGCTGTGTGAAGGCAAGAAAACAGAAGCAAGAAGCAAGATAGAAAGCACCTGGGCAACATCTTGTGGTGAATCATTTTTCCTTCCCAGCAAGTACAATTTATCGTATTTAAACTCTTGACCCTTGGGACATTATCCTCTCATTGTGCATCCTGAGAAAAATCTGGCTCCACCTTCACTCTAGGACTGTGGTCACAATGCCTTTTACCCTTTCCTTCTCCATGTTAAACACTCCAATTCCTGCTCAGATGGCCTTTACTCCAACTCCCAAATCATCTTCAAGGCCCTCTGCTGACTCAGTATATCTCCCACACTCAGATGTTGAAATCTTTCCCTTTGTCAGTGGATCAGTGTGATTAACACGATTGAATGCTAAAAAGACATTAAACAGTTCAGCCTTCTTAACATCATCTATTTATAGCTATCCTCTTACAATAAGTAATAGAGATTTTTTTCTGTTTTTGTTTTCCTCTTGATCCTAATATCCTTCTACACCATTTTTTGCTGCAGCCAGTGTCTCTTCCAGGTGAATCATTCAATTAGCTGGGTTATTTTTATGAGTTTGCCTTTTTAGATAGTTGCACTCATCTTTAATATCCACTCCAGTTTAAATTGTTGACTTCAGCCAAATTAGTTTCTTACTGCATTCCCTACATTTTTCTCCATATCCAGAAAGAATCTTTGCCCTTGACTATATGACTAGAGGGTTGCCATGCTTCTTTAACTACTTTCTTCCCTTCAGTCTGTTTCACAAATCACCTTACAAAACTATAGGCTGAGTTAATTACAATCCATTTACCTAAAATCTGCTTGGTTTTAGTAACAGTTATTCTGCAGTCCCACTATGAGAATTGTGAGTAAATGAAACAGATTTTCAGCATAAGACACACACTCTTATGCTGAAAAAATTAAGACCAAAAAGATGAAGTCCATTCATAATAAATAAATAAATAAATGAATAGATGCACAATAATTTAAACAAATAGGTAATCAAGTATAAGGTGAAAGTGAGTCCTACTTACCTCGCTCCCTAGTATCTTGTTCCCTTACTTGAACAGGTAAGTGATAGTAAGCTGCAGCCAGTGACTCAGGCAGCCTAAAGAGACAAGTGAAATATAGAAAATGAACATTTAGCATTCTCAACAAAAAAACTGAGTTTGGGAAAATCACTTTCATTTCTTTGAATTTGGCACTAAAATATCTTTAAAGTCTCAGGTGTCAGAACATTTAATATCAAGCAGGCACCAATTTGAAAATCACAGAGAATTTGAAAGGGCAGAAGAGAAGGGCTAGATTATTGTGCTGGGTTGACCCTATCTGGATACCAAGTGTCCACCAAAGCCTCTCACTCCCTTCCTCATCACAGAAGGGACGAGAAAACATAATGAAAGGCTCATGGATTAAGATAAAGACATGGAGAGTGCACTCATTCGTTACCACCATTAGCAAAACACATTTGCCTTGGGGAAATTAGTTTAGTTTGACAACAATTAGATCAGATTAGGTAATAAGAAATAGAAACAAATTTTAAAAAACACCTTCCTCCCACCCTTTCTTTCTTCCAGAGCTCAACTTTACTCCCAATTTTCTCTCCCTCTTACCCCACCACAGGGCAGAGAAATGAGAATGTGGGATGTGATCAGTCCAACACATGTTGTCCCTGCTGCTCCTTTCTCCCCAGGTTAAAGACTCCTGTCACTCTTCCCCTGCTCTTTCCCACAGGCTGCAGTTCTTCACAAACTGCCCCGGTGATGGCCACTCCTGCAGAGTGAAGTCCATCAGGATCACATTGTCCCTCGAGAGGTCACCAGTCCTGCCAGCAAACCTGCTCCAACACAGGCTCCTCTCTCCACGAGGCCACAGCTCCTGCCAGGAGCCTGCTCAATGCTGGCATCTTACAGGGTCACAATTCCTGTGGGCATCCAGATGCCCCAGGATGGGGTTCTCCACAGGCTGCAGGTGTTTCTCTGTTCCCCCGAGGCCCTCCAGGGGCTGCAGGGTCACAGCTGCCCCACAGTGCGGGCTGCACCGCAGGCTGCAGGGGAATCTCAGCTCTGGTACCTGGAGCACTTCCTTCTACTCCATCCTCACCAACATTGCTGTCTGCAGAGCTGCTTCTCTCACATATTCCCACTCTTCTCTCTGGCTGCTGTTGCACAGGGTTTTTTCCCTTTCCTAAATCTGTTATCCAGGAGGTGTTGCTGCTGTGGATGAAGTGTTCAGCCTTGGACAGGGGCAGATCCATCTTGGAGCAGACTGGCATTGGCTCTGCCAGACGCGTGGGAAGCTGCTAGCAGTTCCACACAGAACCCACTCCGTAACACCCCTGATACCTCAACAGTGCCATGCAAACCTAACACATTTATGTAAAAAAAAACAAAACACTAATAATAAATTTCAATCATGCATTGCTATGTATATTAAACATATCTCTGCATTACTTATAGAAACAGTCTCTGTTACTAACTGTGATGGATTCCTCCTAAAATTACTTCCTTGGTCTAGAAAAAAAAAAATATTCTTGACTGAGGAAAACCAAGAAATTAATAGGAAGTCATACCATTAAAATAGAAAATATGAATATTTTAGAATGAAACTAAAATATTCTAATAAAAATGCATTTAAAGCATAAAAGATTCAAGGTGGAAATTTAGCAAATAGAGTTACTGTATAAGAATAAGCTTGAGGTTTGGAATTAGAATGATCTGAAAACACTGAACACATTAAACATGACCTTTAAGATTCAATTTCGTGTGTAGGAGTGTAAGGCTAATGAAGTAGCTGAAAGATCATATTTGTAAGAAATCTGCTTGCTGGTGGAAGTAATGTTAGTATAGCCAATGCTGTTAACATTCTCCACAGTCAGCGGACTCTAAGGTCTGACATGTTATTTATTTGATAAAGTGTTTTATTCTCAAGCTCCATTTTTTTGTATTTCATTTGTTTTCTTTATGTTTTTCATGATTTCAAGTGCAAAAATTAAAAGGTGACCTTTTGACTAGGCCAAAACCATACACCCAAAACCTGGGGGAGCTTTTGGACTGAGAGAGAAGTTTTTGCATACTGTTGTTGCTCCTACATTGTTGGGAATGCTCTTGTTAGTATACGAACTGCAAGGCTGATATTAAAATAGCTATGTTTGTGAATATGAAAAAAAATGTTTTTCTTTCCATCACTCAGTGTGTTATATACATAATCTTTGCTCTGTAGTGTTTCAAATTTTTTTCTTCTGGCAAATAAGCCTCTGACTCCCACACCCAACAAGCAATTTGCTTCACAAGTGGAACCATATGGTTAAATAATACCCACAATAAAAAGAAACCATTAAAATTTTAAAATCTTATTGTGAAAATTGATATGAAAGTTGATTATTCAGATTGGATTTCACACTTGTTCCTCAATAAATCACTCCTATATTGTTTCCTTTATGTGGAAGGTCAGTAATGGGCAGTAGTCTGAGGGCTGTGCCAGGCTAGGAAGTTTCCTGGTGATGTCCTTGACTCAGGCCTGGACAGTACATTGGGACCTCTGTTCACCTTCAAAGGGAACTGCCTACAGCTATAACCTGTCTTTTCTTTCTCTTGGAAGTGGTTGTAATAAGGGATGTTATATACTCCCTGATCTGACCCCTTATTTCTGCATTGTCCCAGTGAGGGTGTCCAAGGCTTTCATAGCAACTGATGCACATCTGTTTGCATCACATCTATTTTTTTAAGGGGTCCTCAATGCAGCACCAACTTCCTTTTATTCAAACTTTTCTTTCTAGTTTCTCCCCAGAGTCCCTATCTGATCTTTCCATGTTTACACAATTCACTTGAGACTGTGGAGGGGGAGTTTTATCCCTTCCTCTGCCTTTTTGTCCCTCAGCACACAGTATCCTACTTTTTCTTTAGCTCTTAATTGGATTTATGTCTCCTACCTCCCAATTCTACTTTTCATTTGCATCCCTTTCTCCTGGTCTGTTCATCCTTGAATCTCCTGACCCTTCTTAGGGTCCCAAACATGGGCTGCTCTTCCCAAGCTGCTTACCCTAATCTGCTCTCTCTGGTACCCTAGACATTTCCAGCATTTTTATGTTTGTTTGTTTGTTTTTTTAAATCAAAGCTCTCTGTCCTCCTACTTAGAGGGCAGCAGCAGGAGAAGCACAGTGCATTCATGGAGGGGAGGCCACCACAGCCTCCCAGGAGACTGAGAGAGCAGCAACAGACAGGTTGGGTTCAGCCCAGGCAGCTGTGGGGGGGACACACACAGATGGGAGCTGCAGCATCCATACCACCACAGCCACTGCTGAGAACATGAAAGGGGAGATTATTTCAAAGTCCTGAGTATTTGCCAAATGTAGGCAGTTTCTCTCAGGAACAGTGAAATGTTCATCCTTGACAGAACTGGACTTGATCAGTTTTTCAGTTTGTGTGCCAAGCATCAAAGTTCCTTACCACAGAAAATATCTCCCTCTCCCCTTTCTTTCATTTTCAGAAGATGAAAAAAACACCTTAATGTTAAAATTTTATAAACAAAATAAAGCATTCCATCCCCAGAAGCTGGTAAGGAAAGTTCAGCCTTCACAGTCAAAGTTTGGCAAAATTAAAGAAAATGGAAACAGAGACCTGCAAAAGGAAATGTCAAGAAATGTGAATTACGAGTAGTCCTACTAATGTCTCCTGCGCAAAAGAAACCACAGTAATTTCTCTAAATTTCCCCTCAGTTTTGCTTCATGTTATTTTTAGTACTTTTCCTTATGTCCCAAAGACTTAGATATAATAAAAACTCACTTAAGTACAGCTGTCAGTACACTTCTGTCAAGGGAGAGTGTAACAGTGGACCTGGACAAGACCTGAAGCTCTAAAGTAACACTAACTCTTGGATACAGTAGAAATATAAAAAAAAACAGCTGTACAGACCTAAAAGAAGCTAAGTGAAGCTAATTTCTGTTTTCACTTTGCATGTTGTGCTGTTGCCTTAAGGCTGAGTGACTCCTTGCTCCAGACAGGCCGACTGCCTCCAGCCCCATGGTACAATTCATTGCCTGTGAAACACAGGTGTTATTCCTGCAACAGCAGGAAATTTAATTCTGCTGTGGGTTTTATAACAGTTTACAACAGGGATAAATTCAAATGACTGTTTTACAATCCATTCCTATCTTTCTCTTTTTTTTTTTTTTTCTTTTGTCATTATGGAAGCTCTCCACCTTTAATATAGGATTTGCTGCTTCCACAGCCATTGAGCTAACTGTCCAGGCATAAAGAAATACCTTCCCTTTCTTGCTCTTATTCCTAGGATACATTTTTCCTTCTCTAATCTTCCCACACTGTTTTGTTTTTATTTTTCTTTTCTTTACTTCCTCAAGCATTCCCAAATGCCAAAAAAATTGTTGCCTTCTTATAATACTTTTGAAATTTCTTTGCAGTCATTTCCATTGCAATCCCACTGGTGCCCACTCTCTATGCTCACATGATACTTTCAATCAGTGAGCAAATTCTCCAGCTGTGCTGTTTAGCATGATGCAAAACAAGCTGATTAGTAACAGCAGCAACAGAAGTAATTAAAAAAGAAACACAAAATAATTTAAAAGAACCTCCTTGAAAACTGAGTTTTCCCTTAACACTTAAACCTTCTTCCTTTTAGGAAGAAAACCAACATTTTAGAACTAAATGTTTGTCTACATGTATCTGATGAACTCAAAATTCATCTTATGTGTACAAAACACCAGGAAAGTATAATAGTTACTGGATCTACTAAATTCAAGTAGATATGCGATACTATCATTATTATTTATATTTATATTTTTATTAAACCTTTTTTAAAGACAATATCTTATTTAATGAAAAATATTGAGCACTCAATATTCATTTATGAAACTATTTTCATGCGTAGCACATCATAAAGGACTGTAAAACAAAACAGATAAAAATATCAGTGACAGATAAAATAGAACTATACTAAACAATTATTTTGAGCAGACTGAAGCCCACACAAATTATGAAAACAGGATTTTATCAAACATCTTTAATTTAAATGCAGGAGCAGATGTGACCAAACTAAACTCATCAGAAACAACAACCAAAACATCCAGTCTCCAAAATGCAGAATAGGAGAGCAAAATTTTTTTTCCATTTTAAGTGAGCCTGCCAATGTGAAAACACAACAAGAGAAATCAATGGCAATACTTTCTATAAAGATTAGCGAGATTTGGACTGAACACTAAGTGGAAAAATGGGTTGTTAGGAGAAATTCTATAAATTCTCATTAAAAATGTGTATATGTATATATATATATATATATATATGATTTTGTAAAAACAATTCATTCTTTCCAGACACTAAAGATTTAATATCTGGATTCCTCATGATCACGTATTTATTTCCAAAGGTGCTCTGTACTGTATTGTATAGATTGTACAGATACTCTGCACTTTAACTACCCACTCTTGCTGTACTTTCTGAGAAGGGAAGTAAAAGGAATGACAGAATGCAGAGACATAAAATGGAATACACCCTTCAGGGTCCTCTTATAAATGTAGACATGAAAGAATGAATTGAAATATCTCTGGAACAATGGGTAAATCTGAGGTCCTACTTCCTGAAACCCTAATTTCTGCAATGGTTTTCACCAGTAAATGTCTAAATTAAAAAAACTTAACAGAGCAGAGTGGGGTAGTTACCTTCCAGTTGGGTGTTCTAGCTGGAGAGTTTGATCTTCTTTCCCCTGATCTCCTTTTGAGTCTCTGTGACTATATATTTCACACTGCTTTGTATGCAACATCAAGCACCAAACACAAGAAAGCCTGACTGCCTTTTAGCTATTATCCTCTTGTTGAGTTTTGAACAGAGTTTAAATCCCTGTTTGCTGAGTATTTTCCAAAAACAGATCTCCTATTCCCTTGCCAAGTATTTTGGATGTATTTACAAAAACAGATTGGATGGGTCTGGTATGCATTTGGCCTTAATTATCTGTACCCATTATGTGTTAGCATGTTCCCTGACACCTTTTGGCCAAGATTCCTTATGCTTAAGTCTAAAATAATCCAGATGTGTTTTCCAATAGTTAAAATAGGTTGGTTTTCGGTTTTTCCAGAAAAAAAATACGTGATAAAAGAGGTCAGCCAACAATATTCAGGTTATGACATGCCTCATGCTCTTCTGGTCAAATGGCTGTTCTTGGCTATTTTACTAAGTAGTACAGATATAGACAAAATCCCTCCATTATCACAGACAGTTTAACAGAAATAGGCTCTGGCTTCCTAAGCCTATTTCTTAATTCTAGCTTCACAGAGATACTGAATCTTACACAAGTATCTTGGTCCACACTGAGAGAGGATTTTATACATACCTGGGGCTTCCTGTTGGGTATTACAATCCAGACATTTAATTTCTCTTATCTAGTATGTAAGGTATCTGAGCACTTACTCCCACATTTTGAACCCCACTCCCTAAAGAGATGGGTGACAAAGTTTCAGATTTTATATTGCCAAGCTTTCTGAAATGCCCACGTCCCTCTTTAATTCTCAGCCAACGTATGCTGCTAGCTAAGCCTGAGTACGTGTAGCTTTGCTTCATTTCTCATCTGCTGTCATTCCTCCTCTTCTAGGTTAATTCCTTCCACCTCTCATTTCACATGCTAGTAGAAGCAGAATATCATCAGGCAGACATCACTGAGTATTTGTTTTTATCTCTTCAGTGTGGTTGGTTGCTGTTAACAAAATCCTCTCAGGGTAATTTGAGGAATGTCCTTTTACATCACCTTTATGCTCTCATACTCTGGAAATGAACTGTAAGAGAGTAATAAATAAATTCATACAAGATTGCTTTTTTTTTTTCCCTCCCAACAGATTGTGTAACTGCTTGTTTGGCTTGGGGTAGTATATACAAAACACCCCAAGAAATACTTACATAACAGAAAAAGAAGGACATATTCTAAAATCATCTGTTAAGGATAGGGAAAATGTGTAGCTGCCTTGGCCTACTTAGTGAATGTGTACTTCTGCATGTAGGAGCTGAGAAATGATGGGAGCAGGGGTTCTGATATGACAGCCCTATCCCTATCCTGAGCTGACTACCCAGTCTGGGAACCGAGGCCCCCTGCTCGTTAAAGCTGAGCTACCGGCTGAGCTCTGACGGTTATGTGCTGGTGCTCGGCCAAATTAAATCACACCTGTCTTTGCACTAAACCTTCTTGCTCTACAGATCACCTTGCAGAGGAAACCTGTCATTTTCAGCACTTGCCTGTCTCCTAAATATTTGTGCCAACTGCTGTGCTTCCAGCTTCCTTCAAAGTCTCACAGGACCCCGTGACCCCATCTGGGTCATTGATGGCTCCTTATTTGTAATTGTGGATACAAAAACTGCAGTCTCATATACCAAAGGTTTAACCTTTTAAATCTGTATCAGTGACAGTAATATGTGGAACTTTTAACTGATCTCAAAACACTTGATGAAGAAGGTCATCTGGCATTTGTTCCATTTCGTCACAGACATTTGAAGGTCACTTAAAATTATAGTGGCAGAAGTGGAAAAAAATACACATTTCCTGAGTTCTCCATCTCTTAGGCATTCCCCATGAAAGGAAGATCTTTAATGTCTACCTGAAAAGTCACTCAGAGATGTGCAAAAAGAAAGCTGTATTTTAATAATGCCAGGGAAGACTAAAAGCTCTAATTATAAATGATGTTTCTTTCAGAACCACTGAGCTCTAAGGCTTGTTACTATACAGCCATTGAAAATATTTCAGGTTTATGAGCTAGAGCTGAGACTACTGGCTGTTCAGAATAACATTTAGTTTCCAGCTAAAATATTTTGCAGCCATGTAGGTAAAAATCTATGCAGAAACTTTATGTCTTCATACTTTGATGATACAAAAAGTCATTACAGATACTTTATGTCTTCAGTTAGATGCAGTCCAGAATGGCAATAGGTCCCTTAAGCATATAACATTAATGCAAATTGTACAGTCCTTTCTGGAAATGCATTCTGTGGCTTATAGCCAGATAACTGAAAATTTGTCATAGAATTCCAGTCAAAGGACTTGCCACCCAAATTCTCCTTTTCTTCCCCATAATAATCATCTCCCCCAGCCATGACCATGTTATCTCCAGTGTATTGCTAATCCTCAGAAACAAGGTTCCTGAATTGAGCAAATGGGGTGAGACTGAGAGAGTGAAGAAGCCCATGAATAAGAAATGGGGACTCTGAACCATCTGTTGTTAAAAGAGAAGACAGATAAGTTCAGATTTATGCAGGATAATTTTAAGTCCCATCTCTAAATTGTGCTTGATGGTTCATATTGTTAAGAACAGACTTGTCCTCTTGTATGCAGTTAACGTCCCTAATTTATTTTGGGGATTACAGTTTCGGAATTGCTAAGCGACTCACAGTCAGCAGATGATGGAAATTGCATCAGTCCACGCTGTCCTCAAAACAGTAAAGTAACTGCTCCATTTTCTCACACCATTACAAAAGATCTGAAACATTATGACTTTAGCTTGAGGAGCTCTCAAATTACTGGAAAAAGATTTCATAATTTTTCCAGTAATGCTGAGCATTATTTTACCACTCGTATTACACACATAGTGGTGTATCTCAGTTTCTCTCTCCTAAACCATAAGAAATCTTAGAAAATATGAATGCATAAATATAAAATAATATAGTCTGTTCTTGGTTCTCTTTCCAGGTAATAGCGTTACTGACTGCATATTTTATTCTTTGACTTCTTTTTTTCATTACTTCAAAATTATGAAGTAATGCATCTTTGTCTCCATTTGTGATTTTTGAAAAAATGTTAACCTCTGGTCATTTTCCTGTATCATTTACAGTGTTTTCTGAAGACACGTTGGAATGACTACAGACACACATAATTTAGAAATACTTCAGGGATGCTCTCTGTACACAGAATAGAGTCCTTTGTATTGCTCAGATATTTTTTCCAACAGGGCAGCCAGATAAAGACAAGGTAGAAATGGCAGCTCCAAATTGCTCAAAAGAGATGTTCCCCTGCATTAAAGAAAACTACTGTCAGTCTCTGAAGATTTCCAATGCCACCAGAAGGATGACAAAGAGGCTTGTAAGAAAAAGAGATGCATTGCTATGCTAGCTTATCAGCACTAATGTATAAGTTGTTTTACAGGATGAAAACCAGAAAAGATTTCTGCTCCCGTTTCATTCTCCTACAAACCAAGTGGTAATATTTGCATGAGACTTCCTGCCAAAAGCTAGAATTTCTGAAACAGGAACCTTACAAACAATCCTAAAGTCAGTTAATCTCGACTATACAGGAATATATAAACTGTGCACATATGCATATGTGCATGTGTCTGTGTATGTGCTCTGTGATTAAGATAGTTTAAAATTGCCAAGGAAATTCTATTCACTAAACTAGAATTGACAAAATGCATGCAACATTTGTGAGTGCCAAGTAAGACTAATTACAATACTCAGCTGGTTTCCAGCAAATGAATGCTCTTAACCGTTTGTTTTTCAGCTGCCAGATGGAGTGGAATAGTCTGTGCCATGCATCCAGGGACAAGAAAAATACCTAAAAATTCAGATTTATGGTTGATTGGTTTTGACAAGTAGATTTTGCACCTCCTAACCATGTACATTTGTAATTCCAAATTTTAACTAAAGAAGCAACTATTTATTTCCTCAACTCTCTCCTAAGGTAAGGCTGCATGGTATAACTTTCTAAAAGAACGCACCAAATCAGGTATTTTTACTGATTGAATTCTAGATCGTACTATCTTGTATTTACCTGGTGGTATCGAAGAGTAAGAGCATTGCCTTAACCCCACAGCTGTTGGCTTTTACTGATACCAGGGCAGTGCAGTTTAAATAAAGTAAAAATGAGGGATTTGAGGACTGCTCGCTGTTTGGGGAGGGCTCGCGGTGCTACCGACTGTGCTTTGATCAGAAAATAGCAGGACCCAAAAGAGTTTATAAAAGACCATTTTGAAATGAGTGTTCTTAAGTTTGGAAGGAAGCATGGGGTTTAAATGAGCCCAGCTGGCAGCGCTGCTGAAGTGCCTCTCGCGTCTGGCTGGCATCGGGGAGCCGGGCTGTGATCCCCTGTCGCAGCTGGACAGCATCTCTGTTTGCTGGGGGAGTCAGCACCCCATGAGGAGTGAAGTGCAAATGAAGTTACTGCAGCCCGACCCTTTTCCTTCTGTAATTAGGGCAATCAGAGGGGAACAATACATTCGAAGCTGCAACTGCTGCTCCAGCCACATCCAGCTGATAGTTTGACACCTCCATGAAAGCAGCATGTTGCATGACATTTCTAGATTAATAAGCAACCCAGGAAACTCTCCAGAACAAATTGTGTGTGTCTGTGTGTATGTATCTACTCTTTATTTGCTTTTAAATAATTCTCCACGTAATTCAAATCCCTGATGTTTCAAATCCCTTTCCCCTCACTCCATGTATCAGCAGGAGCTTGTTATGTAAGAGAAGTAAAAAAATAAATAAATCTGTTTTTCACTGCTGGAGACTGAGATGTATACAAAATTTTACTATTATGTCCTTATTGCTTGATAAGGACATCTGCAAAATTTATGCAATCCACAAACATGAAAGATTTCATCCATCACTGATTTTACTGTGGTAGGAAACTATAAGCCCAGTGATAATAAATCAAAGAATTAAATGAATAATAATTATTCTGATACAGGTAGAGGCACAGACCATCCTAATTTCTTTGCATTATAGAACCAACTATCTCTGAGCTATTCAGAGAAATGAAACCCATGATGTTGAGAATTCCTGAACAGATGGGAGATCTCTAAGCATTCAATGTTACAAGCACGATTTAAGGGCAAGGGTTAGTTTGCTTTGTATTTAAAGTGCAGCTGCAAGACCTGTCAAAAGAATTCTTAGATGTATTTTGTATTTTTCTATGATATCCAGTGATATTCAGATGACTGATGCCATTTCTCCTAGTGAAATCTGAACTCTTTTCGATTAAATGTGAATTGGTGTATACACATTTAATAAAGACTACCTGAAAGTCTATCTCAAAACCACCACCAATCAAAAAAAGGTTGCTGAGGATTTTCTTCTCCTTTCATAAGTGAATAAATGGTTTATGATGTCTTCCTTCATCAATTTTTTGGTACAATAATTATTACCTTTACCTATGGGCTCTGAACATCCTATACCTAAAGTTTTCCTTTTGTTTCTCCCTAGCCCCATTCTGCTTGAGCACAAAACAGTCCATGTCAAGGTTGACTTAAATTTGTTTCTTTGTGCCATCTGGTGGAGATTATTTGTAAATGCACAATTGCTTTGAAGTGTTTCCTCCAGGTTGCATTGCCAGGATTTTCTTTTCTTTCTCTCTTTTTCCCCCCCTCCCCCTCCCACAAAACAGTAATGGCTCTGGAACAACTTTAGCTAATGTGAACGTTTATGTATGCACCACTTAAACAGAATGCTACATTTTTTATTTCATTTAAAAATAGAGAAATACAAAAGTTAAATTTGCACCTTGAAGAAACAATTTTAAAGCAGGGTGAAAAAATTGTTCTGTAGTTTGCAGACAGCTCTGTATTTTGAGAACTGCCCCATTTATTTCACAAGATTTTTCTGTAATACTAGTCCAGGGAAACCAACTTATGTTATGTTTATGTTAAATCAAAAATAGATAAGGCTTTCAGGAAAACTTCGCAGAAGTCATGAAAATGCTACAGTTTCTCCTTTGTAAAAACAAAGCTAACTGTATTTCTTAGTTGTTTCATAAACTTTCATGTAGAAAAATGCAGAACTAATGAAATTAATAATATATTGAAAATTAAGTTTATGTAGCTTACTGAAATATTTTACATAACGTCAGTAATTGAGAAAAAAATATTCTTCAAGTTAGACTTTTCCATTTGCTGCCGTATTTACATTTATATAAATATGATTTTCTCCTCTTAAACTGACCACATAGTATATGTCCATCTCTATTTCTCCCCACAAAACTACAATTTCATTACTTTTATTGGCATAAGTTATTTTTACTGGTCATAATGTTATGAAACTTAGTTTCTAATAAGAAACCAGAAAGTGTCAAAATTACTTCCTTACACACACATACAATCCTTCAGGATTTAAAATTTTCCTAAGGAATTTTTCCCTTGTTCACTTGGGTAACAATCTCAAGTAATATGGATATAGAAATTCAAATTTATCTTGTAAGTAAAGTAATGCCAAATCAATTTACATTATGATACTTCCAATTTTAAAATGAAAGAGTGATGAGAGACTTTAGAATGCAGTTCTCATTGAATTTAATTATTTTGCAATTAAGTTTATAATTTTCAACTCAAGTTAAATGAAAACACCTCTGTATAAGCTTGCTATGTATTAAATCCTGATTTATTTCTACATGTTCTGATCCTTTGTGAGAAAAAGTTGCATTTAGTTAAGAATTTACTTGGGCTTTCACAGCTTAGATAACTATTATACTTAAAGTCTCTCATTTCTGGGCATTCACGTCTGCTTAACAATTCACCAATAATTATGTTGCCAACTGTGTCTAATTTAGCTTTTGTGCCTAATTTCTAGGATTAAATTAAAAACAGATGGCCCCTGAGTGGTAAAATGAGCATAAATTAGTCTTATGCATTGAAATTAACATGACAAAATATTAAAATGAAACCAAAGTACATTTTAGGTGATGCCTTGCCTTTTATAAGTTAGCATGATGGTGAGCATAATTGAACAATCTTGCACTATGGATATGGAGCTTTAAAAATCCATCTGTCCAGAGAGTCACTTTCTAGAATGTGGGGTACTTTTCCATAGAAATACACAAAAAGATATTCTTTATTGCATATGCCAATAAATCAGACAGGAAGAATATTAAGATGAGCCATTTCCTCAAGTTTACGGTTCAATTTAGGGGCATGGGGTCCCTTAAGGATGCAAAGCAATTTAAGCATTCTTCTTTCTGTGCCCTTTATGTTCTCACACTCATCTCCCTCAGCTCAACATACAGTCAGCAAAGAGCTCCCTAGCTCAGCATGCAAGAACAATCAAAACTTGAGAATTTAAATTAAAGAAAAACTGATTTAATTATCATTATCTTCCTAGAAATTCTCTTTGAGAGGAAGGGAATATCTTCCTTAGATTTTCCTCCTAAGATTTTGGCATAAGAGAGAGAGATCTCCTTACTCTACATGTACTTGTTATGAACAAGAGCTGGGACTCACACAGACAGGAAGAGTTGCTTTTATGAGCGAGTGGGATTTCTGTAAACATGGAGAGATGAAAACCTTCTACTCATTTAAGATACATTAAAGGCATAATCTTGCCCAAGAGAGACACATGAATTAATTAATTTATAAGACGGCTTGGAAAGCGGACTTAAAGGATTAGGCAATATCAAACTTCTGTCATTGTGGTGTAACAGGTGGATGGCCCATCAATATTTCTTTTTTCTAAGGAACATCAAACACCTTCAAGTGTCTCTGTTTTAGCTCCAGTCTTTGAAATGGTTGATATCTTCCATCTCCTTCCATCCTCCATTCATCGTGCTTCTCATCACTTGATACAGTAGCCACCAAACCATTCTCAAGACAGCTGTGCTTCCAAGCACAAATTAAATTATGCACACAAATGAAGACAGTGAAATTGGAGCTGATTTACTGCTTTCTTCAAGGCTTTTGTTCAAAGAACTTCTGCTGACAGTGGGGACAATAAACTACCATTAGGCCACTGGAATTGTGACAGCATTAACATTCTGACCCAGGTTCTGTTCATCCTCCTGCCTGACTCACGCCGAAAAAAAATGCTTTCCTAACAAAAAGGTATTCTTTTTCTTAATGCATGAAAATCAAATGGTATTGTGAGCTCCTCACTGATACATCAGTGCCTATCAAAGCCTATGTCACAGCAAACCAAATCAAGAGGCAAAAGCCAAATCACTGTTTTACCCTCAATTACCCCAGAGTTTTATGCCAGTCCACACACAACCACCCCACTCACTAGGCTGCAACCTCCCTCGGGTGTCCTGCAGAGGAATGGGAGCCAGACCTCAGCCTTCTGAAACCAGATCCCACTCCACCAAGGGGAAGCTTGAATTTACCAAAAAAAAAATTAAGGTATGCAAGAAATTGGGGAGACTGGGAAACCTCCACAAATACTGATTTGTCTCTACAATCAATAAATTTGCCTGTCCTAGAAATAATGCTTTTAAAGCAAAGCATGAATCACACATGGGTTCTGAACACATTTTGTGTACCTGTAATACATTTGAACTTACT
This sequence comes from Cyanistes caeruleus, assembly GCF_971803275.1. Taxonomy (NCBI): domain Eukaryota; kingdom Metazoa; phylum Chordata; class Aves; order Passeriformes; family Paridae; genus Cyanistes; species Cyanistes caeruleus. Next base: position 45,692,468 of record NC_141704.1, on the reverse strand, counting down.
ATCATATTTAACAAAACAGGATGCAGCACTGCATATATCTCCCTATTATCATGCTTGTTTTACAGCTGTAGCTAAAGCTTACTACTGAAAATTTAGGTTTCTGGCATCTTTTAGTAATCATAACACTTGAATTGTACCCTGTCAGGCCTGAAGGGATCTTTATAATTAACTTCACTGATGAAGAGAAATCACATTAATTAAAAAAAAAAAAAAAAAGAAGAGCAAAAAAAAAAACCCTAAACCATCATCTAATTGCAAAACCCTTCCTAAATTAAGGATAAATCTATTGAAGCAAATTCAAACAAACAAGTTCTTCCTTCTGGTGAGCCTGTCTTTAACATACACGTTTTTTTTTTCTATGGTTTCTGTGAACATTTTACCTGATGGGATATTTTGGGGGAGGGGAGGAGAGTTTCTTTGATCGTTTTTCAATTTTTCTGCATCTTTGGTTTTCCTACATCTACCATATAATATGCTGTGGTCTTATGATCACAAGTTTGAGGCAGGTATGTCTCTTGAGCTGGCTCAAAAACTCCTATGACTTGTGATGTAGTGTTAGAGATGAAATCTCCTCGAAGAAGACTTCACTCTTCTTATGAGTTAATATTACCAGGAAGTATTAGCAGGACCTAATCCCTCCAGCTAGATTGAAAACAGCAGAAAAAATGCTATTACCTCCTCAGTAAACCAAGAATCAAGGAGCAAAAGGAAAGAGAAGAAAGCATTATGGTGTTTTTCAGATCACACAAGCCCTTCCCTTAGATAAGAAATTCCAGGGTTTTCAAGAAAGTTGAACCAAGCGTGGAGTACCAACATCATCTGGAGTCAGCACCTTTATGCAGACCTCGGAAATTCTGTCTTCTAAAAGCTTTCAAGGACTAGAGGAATTTTTTTTTTTTTTTAGAGGCATCAGAATGGCATTATAAAGGTGCTAAAAGTAAATGCAAATCAGTAACGAAATAGGAAAAAAAGATCTCCAAAATTTAGGGTAAGGACCCACAAAGTGTGTTGTTTACCTCCAGTGAACTGTAGCATTTAATGCACTCTTAAGACACATTGAAAAATATTTAGAGCAGTTTAAGCAAATGAGCCAATGTGATTGCACAGAGAAAAAATAACACTGCCAATTCAGTGTATTTTTCCTTGAAAGTTATTCAATTTTCTAAGACAATGATGATTTTTTTATTATTATTTAATTCTGCTGAGATTAGGTCTAAGAAGCAGTTATGAGAACCATGTTTTATTTGCTATAATATCACTGGCACAGTAGAGTCTGCCAAAGGACAGACAACAACAGGAAGTTTTCAACAAGCTGGTAGTTTAATCATGAAGGAAATTTCTTGCACCATCTAGTTTAAGGCAAATTATTTGGGTACTAAGTGGCTGTGGACAAGCTGTTCTAGCCCACTGGGGACATAATCCCCAAATCCTAAACATCTAGCCTGAGCAGGACTGAGACAGCAGCCTTGCTCAAGCAGGCAGTAATAGGAGGGGGTGACAGGGTTGAACCCCACAGCAGGGCACTGTCAGGACCAGAGGACTCACTGACATCAGACAGCAGGAGCGTCTGTGTCTTAGAAGGAAAAACAGGAAAAACACAAGAACTTCCCAGGAAAGTTCTTGAGCAGCCATCCCTGAATGTCTTTAATAGATGTGAGGATGTGACATTTAGGGACATCATTTGGTGGTGGACTTGGTAGTGCTGGATTGATGGTTGGATTTGATGATCTTAGAGGTCTTTTCCAACCGAAGTGATTCTGTGATCCTAAGAGGCTGAGTGAGGAGTCACATGTTAGCTGGCTGTGCTTCAGTTGATTGGGGACAGACTGTATTTTTCAGAGGCCTCATCTGGAAGCCCTTCCTGGTCAAACAGAAGCTAGGACAGAGGGATACCGACCCTGATAAATTCCTCAGCTTCAAGTGGTCTTTAACTACGTGTCTTTCAAAGTATTTTTTTATTTCCCATGTACCTCGATTAATTTTGGAAAGCAAATTCTCTACAAGATGGAGCTCCCAAACCTCTCAAAATCAGATATTTCTAGGAGAGAAAAAACGGGTCATAGGTCTTCTCCTTGGCTGAAGAACTGTGCTGCAGGCTGTCAGCATCCTTCCCAGCACCAGAAATGTTTCATTCCCATCTGAAAAACCTCACCACCACAGAAGGAGTGGTGATGTCTCTCCCCCATTCTGCCCTGCCTGCCCACACAAACACAGCTTGCTTTTTGGCATTTCTCAGCTACCCACAGAAGAAGTGACAGATTTGAACTCCATCTGTGAGACAGACCCAGACCTCAAGCCTTAGCCTATTGGTATGAGATGACAGGCCTCATTGCTGCAGCATGAGAGAGAAATCCTGCTCAGCTCTCTCAGGAAATAGAGTGCACAAGTTCAGCTGAGGTTGGGTTCATGTCTGCAGCAGTAGCCCTGTCTCAGGTGCTCATGGTCTGGAGAGACAGAGAATTTCACACAAACCCCTGGATTTCATGCCTGCACTCCTTCTCATCTTACAATTTTAGCTTGACAACCTAAAGTGTGTGGCTTCTGAGGCTACCCATGCATTTTTTGTAAAGTATATGCCTATATATCTTCATTTATATGCAATTTATAGACATATAAACAAGTTGGTACACAGTTTCCAAACCCTCAATCTCTCACTAAAAAAAACCCAAAAAAACCAAAAAAAACCAAAACCAACAAATCAAACCAGCCCCCCTCTCATCCTGGGCACTTAGATTTCCAATTCTAAATCTGACAGCAAAACAGATGGTGGAAAAATTCCATTCCCACGAATTTCCTGAAAACAGGACATTGGTTTATTTGACAAGCTGAGGGAAAAACTAACGACCCAGCTCTTCACAGAGTATCAGCAAACAAGAGCAGTAACGTAAGTCTCAACCACTAAGAACATTTTATCCGGGCTTTGTATCCTATTAGGTGCAGAGAATTCATCTAAAAGTCAGGTAGACCCCAGGACATAAGTGCTGCTATTTCCTCTGCTAACAGAGCAGCACATTGGGAATTGCTCTGCAGAGATGCATGGCAAGCCCTGCCCACTTTGCAGGAATTCTTTGTCCTGCCTGGGTTTTGGATCACATGGCAGAGCTCAACTTGACCCTAATTAACAGATGTTGCACTGAAGAGCTTATTGCCAAGGGACTGTGGATGGTTCTATATGTGAAGACATAAGTGAATTCACTCTTCATCAGGAAAAGAAGAATTAGTAAAGCCTTTATTGACAACATAAATGACATGGAGCAATTCAGAAGAAATGAATGTTTGAAAGCCTGAACCATGTAGGGAGAGTTCCAGTGAAAACTCTATGTATCAATATTTTATTCTGAAAATGTGTGAACAGTAACAGAATCTTAATTCATGAATCTTCATAAATATTAGATTATTCTAAATGCATTCATCATGCAATTCACCTATCATTTGTGCACAGCTTAAAGGTGAAGAGCTTCTCAAGATCCTCTTCATTTTCCAGGATTAGACTTTGATGTTATTCTGACTTCTCTGACTCATTCTTCTTTTTCCTGACAGAGAAAACAACCATTGCAGAATAATGAATTTGAAAAATTCATCCTTTGATGAACAATCAGAAAAAGGTTCACACATTAATAAATGCACAAATATGCAGATAAGAGTGCCTTTCACTTTAATTTTGCTTGATGAAACGGTAGGTTTAATCAGAAAATTTAGTATTTTCTGTAATTTGCCAGAACACCTAATATGCATTCTTTTCACTCTTTCATGGGGATACCCAAATAAGAGATCTTTGCTAAAAAGCAGGGATAGAATTGTATTTTTTTTCCCCAGAAATTATACAGAAAAGCTTTATCAGCTGTTTTGAAATAAAATGTTTTTTACTATAAAGGGCAAGGCTTAAGTACTTTTCTCTGTGAAAATAAGACTTATTTTGGCACACAGAAGTTGTCTACATTTGTTTAAAATCATGGGTAAATTTTCTTTTACCTCTGGATATCAGAACATTTATGGAAAGTTTTCTACTTCAGAGCTGTTTTTTTCAATTACCATGAAGTCTGTGGAAAGAAAAAGGCATTTCTGGGACATAATCACAAGTCCAACGAATCACTTTTCTGTCTGTTTCTTTCCATTGTCTCTGAAGGCTGGCTAGTGTGAATGTGATATGCTCTACAATAAGAACTGTAGAGCAGTACAGCTGGAAATAAGCTTTCATGGAAATCTGGAAGTCTTGTGAAACCATCAGCAAAGAAAATGGTTCCTGCCTGTGACACTACAAGAGCTCGGGATCTACACCATCTACATCTTGAGTGGATTATCCTGAGAGCTTAGACTGTGTATTTAAGTTGAACTGCATAATGGTATCTCTGTATGATTGAAGGGAAAGGGGAGAAGCATGACCTTCTAAAAATAAATGTGCTCCAGATGGAGAGAAGGACAGAGCAGGAGCTGCAGCTGACCTAGCATCTGTCACTGCATCTGGGGCTCTCTTTAAAATCCTGTTCTCATGAGTTTCTCCTCTTTGAAAATCTCTTGAAGAAGAGCTCACAGGATAAGGCTGTTTCAGAAAGGAGACACAGTCTGTGCAGAGGCATTCCATGACACGCATGATGGAACAGCTGCTTTCGTGAGATTTAGGCAAGGACTGACTGGATCAGAGGGTTGGACTCTGAACCTGAACAGTAAAGGCAGCTCAGATGGCTTCCCAGGGGTGCTTTATCTACTGAGTGGTGGGACAAGCTGGGTCACAGGAGTGGGAAAGACTTATACATAAAAAAAGTTCTCTTGCCATGCTTGCTCATCCCTCCTTCCTTCATCTGTCACACTGCAAACTTGTGGAGGTAGAGGAGGGATATATTGTTTCTTTCAAGTACCAGTTCACTGAGTACAAATGAATCAGATGAGAACTGTGTGAGGTGCCTTATAAATAGATAGTAGAGTCTGAAATAGCTCATCTGAGAAAGTACACAGAGATATACCACCAAAACACTCATGGGTGAATGAGAAATACAATCTGCTTGACACCTTAAAAATGGTACGTTTGGTGTGTGCTCTCTAATGCTTGCAAAAAGCCATTCTGTGGGGCCACCCATGGAAAAAAAATAAAAAAAGTGAGAGTGAGCTTGTATATAAGAGTGCCTTTCTAACATCTGAACAAGGCATTCAATACCTACACATAAATATTACACTTCTCAAGACTCACCCACACTGAAAGAGAAATGTTGCCAAGTTGCTTCTGGTATAAAATGGGTTGAACGCAATAGATGTAAGAAAGAAGCAGATAATTCAATAGAGTAGCTGTGGGTTACATAGAAATTTCCTTTCAATGTCATCTCCCCCAATAAAAATGCAAATATAAAACTCATTTAGTTACATGAGCACTTAATAAATCTTAGTAAGAGCAAAACAAAAGTGTTAGCTTGTTCTTCCAGTACATTATGGTCACATCTGGTTCCTTCACTAATGTTCTTTTAGGAGTCACTTGCTTCTACTATTTGAAAAGGTCACAATTCATATGCCAAATGGGTCTGTACTGCTACAAGTCCAGTTTCAAATAGATGAATAGCTTAGTGACCTCTGGTTGCCGTTGTCTTTATAATACATGGCTTGTTAGAACATTTTCTTTTAGAGGTACAGTTAAATTAGTATCAAAATCAGCAACACCATGAGGCAGAGCAGTTCATCTCACCTAGCTTTAGTCAGCTAAGTCAGCTGTCAGGTCAATAGGATACAATGATCTGTATGAACAACAGATTTTAAATTCTCTTTTTCTGCCCTTACTTCCTATGCTCTAATTTATGGCAGATCATATATGCATACAAATATATATATAAATGTTCATATTTACATTTATATGTGTATTTAAAGGATGGGTCAAGATAAAGTGCTTCATTCCTCTTTGGCTATACTGCTACGTTTTGCTTTCATTTTTTGAGACTGGATAATGTTCTCCTTCAATCAGCTTTAATTATACCAGCTGTCAATTATCTTTCTATTAACCTGAAGACAAGATCACTCTGCTCTTAACTTCCAGAAACTTACATGAAGAGTGAACAGAATTAACATTTCCACAGTTTCTAATTCTTGAAGAGCACCTTGATTTTCAAAGTGAATTTAAAGATATGCCAGCAGGCTGAGCATCAGGGATACAGAGGAAGAACTGAAATATTTGATTACTAGAACTGACAATTCACAATGATTTACCTTTAAATCTTATTTGTCCAGCTATTAAAAAGTAATGTTAGTGTTAGAAAATGTTAATATTATAAAAAATCTCAGTGGTAATAGTCATGGCCAGTAGCTGAACAAGTTTGCTTTTGCTAACTCACAGCAAACTAACAGAAGGACTTGCTGCAGCAGATGTTAGCTGTGTTGTAATTTTGCTAATAACCCAGTACCACTATCTTCCCTTAGAGCACTGCTACCACCATGGGGTCAAATTATTATTAATTTATTTTTTTAAATATATTTGTATTAGCAAAGGTTGTCACCATGAACCAGCGAGGCGCATCTGACCTGAAGGATGGGAGAAAATGCAGCCTCTCCTGGATAAGTGCACACAGATGGGAGCTTTAAAGATGTTTGTACAAGTGCTGTATTTGTATCCACTGAAGAGTGAGACACTAAGCCTGGGAGAAATCAGAGAACACATCTTCACAAGCATAATATATAGGAATGTTTTTCAGGGTACGGGAGGTTGTGTGTACTTATACACAGACATACATACAGACAGGTATGCTGAGGACAGAGAAGGTATAAAGCCAGGGAGAATACATTATAATTAATATATATTGCTGGAGGAAAACATGGGAAGTTCATCTTGCCCAAAGTGTGCAAGTTGCTGCACTCAAATGTCACATGGCAGTGAAGGTACTCAGGAAAGATTTATGAATGGATGTTATAGTCAAAAAAAGTGGTCTCCTGCTTTCCTATTTTACTCAATTATGTTTTTTCTTACAAAAAAAGAGAATGATTGCTGTATGCTGTCTAGTTATTGGCACTGAGATGTGTAAAACATACAGCAGGAGCCCTGAACTGCAAGAAGAGCCAGGAAAAACAAATGCCAGTGACCACATTCAGTAAGTATAAACAACATCATTACTTGGCAGAAGGATGTAAACAGCAAAAATAGTCACTGCTTTAAGTAGAAACTGTCATCCTTTATAAAAAATAGAATAGCAAATAACCAGACTGGTCTGAAAAATTTGATTTTTAAATTCATTTCATTTAGCATCTATCATTAAAAATACTACCTAGAGCAGAAAAATTGTCTAAATAATATATATAGACAATAAGTACATTTTTGAGGAAACAGTGATGACTTTAACAATTTATTTGAATCTATTGAATCTATTTTCGAGTCCTGAACTTTTGGGGACTAATATCTTGAAGGTGATGGCTCTTCATGCCACAATGCTTGGTAAGATTTCAACAGGTACCATTCCTTGGAAGTTGACTTCTCAGAAACAAAATTTCATTCTGAAGTGACACTAGAGAGCTGGTATTTTGCTGCAGATGTATCTTCCTCTGTAATTAATATCTATTATATATATTTTGAGTTCCTCTGGGAAATACATGTTTGAAATGGGAATTTTAGCAGAATATTATTTGTTTCACCACAGATCCCCTGTTTTTGGGAGTTTTATACATAGACCAGAATGTTTTCCAGATAGTACAAATAAATATGTAAAAAGCCAATACTATTTATTGTGGTGATTTTGCTTTGTCTTCAATTAAATTTTCAGGTTATTTTCAGTTTAGTGGTTAGATGGTAAAGGGTCATATCCTACAACTTTGTTCACTGATTCTTTAAAATGAATGATTTTTTCAATTAAATATACTTTTTGGAAACCTTCATTTTTCGCCAACAACCCTAGACATAGTAAAATCAAATGTCATTACAATAACTGGTTATTACTAAATGAGAAGTTTAGTTAAAGTATTGAGAAAGTATGTGATTTTTTTAACAATGTCAAAGCAATTTCTTTATCAAACAGAAGGAAATGGAATCACTGCTCTGAAGATGTTTAAAGAAACAACACGTTGGATTTGAATTACTTTTTTTAAGTATGAAATTTTAAAAATACTTATTTTAAGAGCCAGCAACAACAAAAGTATTGTCTTAGTGGTGAACTGAAGTACCCCAGGAATCAAGCATTGGAAACTACCAGTATCCAGCCTCTCCCCCATGTAAATCACTGAGAATACAAGGGACAAGTTCAGCACTGCAAAACCCACTTGCACACCCAGAATTAATCATACCAACATCTCTTCATGAATATCAGCCTAAACACTCCAATTTCCATATACTTTAGTAAATCTCATTCCCCCTCATCCCACGGCGCAATCCTCATTTAACTAAACCTCCTCACTGGTGGTACCACTATGAAATAATTTATATCCCTATTAGAAGTTATTTACTTCCTTAATTCTCTCCCTGAGGCATTTTATCTAGGCATGCTTGTGTTTTCATTTTATCTCTGCCCAGGCTTTCTATTACTGTAGACTTGGGAATTCTTGACAACTGTGAGAGGTTACTTGCAATTAGCTTTCATAATGTAGCTAATTCTAACAATGAAGTAAAACTCACCTTCCTGGCCTTCACATGACTTTGAAGTAAAAATTTCTGATAAAATTCTTATTAATTTTAAAAATGCTTGCTGTAGTCTGTTTTTCTCAATGTGATCTTTTATGGTTTCTCCGATTTTTTTTCTCGTTTTTTTTTCCTTTAATTTGTTTCTTTTTCTCTTTTTGTCTTTTATTTTCTATAACAACTTCTTAAGAAGAAATAATGGAACACTGACTATCAAAAAACATGCAGAGAAAAAGTAGTTATGCAAAACTCAACAGGTTCTTCTGGTATCTTCATCACTCTGTTGGAGCAAATAAACAGTTCATTGGGACTGTGTTGGCAAGAAGAGGTAGTGAGAATCAGTAGGAGAAGAGCTGTGCTGAGAAATACTGATAATGAGAATTGGATGTCAAACTGCTGTGCATATGTCACCACCTGTAAATGGAAATACATATTACTTCTGCACCACATATGCATTTCTATTTACATACAGGAACAGAAATAGATATAGGTATAGGCATAAGCACAGACACAGATAGATTACATAGATACAGATATAAGTAAAGATAAGGAAATAATCCACATTTCAACTTTGGGGTTTACATCTGTGGTGATCACATTGTGCACATTCTTAAGTAAAACCTTTATATCTTGTGTCTGCTTGTGCCAGACAGTGTTACAAAACACTTGTAATCCGTAAAACATCTGCTCTTTATTATTTTAATGCACTTCTCTGTGGATTGAAGGAAAGCTAATATGCATGTTATTGTGATTAGTCCACTTTTATTTTGATTTATTGCCTCGGTTTTGGCTACAAACTCCAGGATGTGAAGCAAAGCTTAATAAATGGCACTGATCAAGAAAGTCATTACAGAAGTACCTTTGAACCAAACCAGTTTACAAATGTGCACAAGTGTTCCCTAGGAGTACTGAAGTCCACGAAGCACAGGTTAGTGGTACCCAATTCAGATATTATTGTATTATATTGATTTCATGGTCATTGCTCTATTTCTTGGTTATAGACACTGTGCTGTATCAAGAGGATATTGTGGAGCTCTTATACCAGAATTTCTCTGGTTTTTAGGAAACCTTTTCACCATAGCAGGCATATGACAGGCTAGACAAATATAAGAATGTGCCCTAGGAGGTTTGAAAAGTCCCTTGGTGTGATCCACAAAGCACTACCACCTCCACGAAATAGAAAGTCAGGTCCTACCCCTGCAAAACAGAGCTGCTGATGTTTCAAACTCTAAGGTATTTTCCAACTTTTCATCTGACACAAGTCCAAAAAACTGACAAACACTGAGCACTTCTTTATACCAGCAATGAATGTTTCTTGATTGGAGACATGAATCAAACGCATGGAAAATACTATATAGTTCTTTGTTATCCTGTTTGCCGAGGCAGAAGCTTGCTTTGAGTGCTTTTCAAAACAGTACTAGAGGTACAATAACTGATGCAAAGATTGCCTTGGTGCTTAAAAGAGTGAAAAACCTGCCATCTGTCAAAATAAGCACTGACAGTTTCAATATCTCTATGAAGGAAAAAATCTAGTGCAAAATCAAGCACGTGGACAGAGTAACCAGCCAATCTTTAACATGAGCATATAAAATTTTTTTCTTCCTTTGCTTTAGCTATCCCCTTAGTGTCAGTCAATCCCTTTTAAAATATCTAGGCATAGAATAAGCTCATAGAATAAGCTCAAACAAATAGCATGAAATATACTGTTAATCACCTATGAATCTCTGAGTGTTAAGATTTATATAAATATTAACATAAATATATGAGATTTAAAATGCTCACAGAAAAGAAATATTTTATTGATGTTAGTTATTTTTCTATGCCTCTCAGTCACTCTATATGATTTATTTTCAATGAAACAATGAGGTGTCAGGACCTCCAAATAGCCTCAATTTGATTTTTTTTTCCTAGCTCAGCAAAGAATTTGAATTTGCTTTCAGTCCCCATGATATCAAGCTAAAAATACTAACATTTATCCACTATTTGTGCTTGCCTCTGCACATCCTAAGGCTGTACCTGTATTAAAAAATAGGCCAGAGGGAGCAGGTCTGTACAGAACAACAATTGGAGCAGGGGGCTGATGGCCATGTAAAATGCACTTCAAAGGGTTTCACCACAGATCACCCCACAGGCTGGGTACTTTTTAGCAGCTGGAGCTCTCTAGGTGAGTCCCTGGGATCAATTTTCCAGCTTGCTTTCATTCAAAGGAATTTCAGTGAGCCTGCTTCAAGACAGCTTTGCCATGTGTACAGCAGAGTGGTATGTGAGGCTTTCAAAAGTGCCCTCCTGATCCAAACTCAGATGCTCATTTAAATGCACCTACTGAATTTAGCTGAGCGCTCATGCAGCAGTGGAAAATGTGGGAAACAGGCATTTGAGGAGGCAATGTGTCATACAATGGGGAGGGGTGTTTATGGTACGTATTTATCAAAAATAGATAAAGCAAAATTTTTAAAGTTTGTTTTTTGGCTTATTTTAATCACCACTAGAAAATCCTCATGTTTTTTACTTTTGTTTCCCAATTCCCTCTGAATCGTGGATGGCCTGGTAATTTAATTAAATTTAATCTCATAAATTACTTTAGCCTGCTGTTTTGTAAATCAGTATTATCCCTATGTGTTTTGAAAATCATATTGCTTTGACCTACTGTGCCTTCCAGCAGTCCAATTGAGACTGTTTTAACTGTCTTGTTAAAGTACTCCTTTTTCTATCAGTTCTCATAAGCAGAAGGACAAATTAGCTATGGACCTCTTTTCCACAAAGCAGTTTTGCCATTCACCACAAATTTCATTGCACTTTGAGGTCTCCTTGTGAACTGTTTAATCTGCTTTCTGTTTCACTGGTCAGCTCTTTGCTTTTTTCTTTTCCTCTCTCTTCATTCATCAGATATGCTTCTCTTCTGGAACGTTTTTCCATCGCTGTGGTTTCCCAGCTGTCTGGGTAAGCATGCTTTTACCTTCCTCTGGCCCTGATTTTCTGTATTTCATCTCCTTGTAAGTGCTAAGAGAAAGGCAGTGTTAGACTGGAGCTTACCAAGACTGGATGTGCTCTCCATTAATGACTTTCTGTGGTAGCTTATCCAGTGCTAATGTCTTCACCTTTTGTCAGGGTCCCAGACCTTTTCATCCATTTCTAGGGTCTGTGGAGTCCAAATCACCCACTCCTTGGGAAGAGAACATAATTAATATCTTAGAATTCTTATTTGGAAAAGGGGATTTTTTGACCTGCCAATAGAATTTCTTCCATCTCATTTTTATGACTACGTGTAATTCTTAATATAGTTAAAGCTTTCATCCTTTTTCTGTTTTTCACTTTTCATCTTTTAATCTTTTTACATTTTTTTCACTCTTTAGGGGTGAATAAGAAAAATAGAAATTGTGTCTGAACAAACATGAACCCAGTAATTTATTAAAATTCAGTGCATATTTTTTTTCTCTGAAAACCTGAAACCAGAAAGCATCCACTATCATTCTCTTCCTGATCAATTTAATTCCTGAAAGAGATTCTCAACACAGGCCAACATGTTTTATAAAGCAGCATCTGTTATTCCCCTTTTTCAAGACTACTTTGATTGTTCCCAATTGCTGATAAACACAAATAAACAATTATTTATTTATCTATTGGTTTTTGGGCAGCTGGAAAATGCATTATGGTATTCAGGTAACTGACAAAACACAGGAGAAATAACTTCCTCCTGAAGTTTATTTAAGGTAATATTAGATTCTTTTGTGCTGTTTCAGCACATGGTAAAATTTTGTTGCCTTATGACAAAGCAAAGTTCTTTATAATGAGCCAAACTCAGTCTTAATGGCTTTTCATATTAGAATATGCATATGTTTGGAAAATTTGCAATGTAACTGCAAGTTACTAAGGAATGTGATAAATTGGTTAGTGATAGTGTGGCTTGTATTCAACCTTAAGCAAAGGAATTAAGATTTAATTTGCTTGGATGTCTTATAATTTCTGAACTTGAGTGCATGTCCTTGTTTCTAGTTTTCACTCTGTTATGTAACATGGTTTATAAAATCAGCACACTTTGTAGATTCAGTGAATGTGTTATATGTTTAATTTTTAATATATACAAGATCTGCATTTTAAAACTTACTAAGTTCATCATTTTCCAGGAGATGTCACACTTCTGTATCCATGGTACAGTTTGTATGAACTTAACCGCAGAGTTAATAAGAATTCTTTTAAAATTCTGTACCAAATGGAGAAACAAATAAGAATAAAGTACAGGTCTTCCACACAGGAAAATACAAAGGTGTAAACATAACAGAACTGGGAAGGAAAAGGTTAATCATTTAGAAGTAAATAGATGTATCCAAATAGAAACCAGAGAAACAGTCTATGTGCTCCATTATACAGGATAAGATAGGCCATCAAACATATAATGCAATATCTAATATTTGTCCAGTGGAAAAGACCTTTTAGATATGCAAGAGATGCAAATTATAGGTTATTTACAGTAGAAATGTCAATGCTAAATTCCTTAGCCATGAATAACAGACAATAAACTCTTTCTGAATTTCATTGGGCAGTCTGTCATAGAAAAATTGTTCATAGCTTTTTCTTTCCACATCAGTAGCAGCTAACTTTAGCTTCATAAACCTCAAAATGTCATTGCTATATATGTTATTCTGAACTTCTCTTTGGGTTGGAATGAACTGTTATGGTTCAGATTATGCAATATCTATCTAACATCTATCTATCTATCTATCTATCTATCTATCTATCTATCTATCTATCTATCTATCTATCTATCTAATCTATCTATCTTTAGTATTATTTTTTCTTGAAGTGAAGCATGCAGTTTGAATACCTGCACTTCTTCAAGCAAACCAGTAAAATGACCATGGGTAGTACAGGATTATGTAAGAATCAGGATGACCCAAAAAGAAACCTTCACCAGGAAGCCCTTAATGTAAAGGCAGAGGTCAGAATAGTCACCTACTATTATGTCTCGAGATTCAGGAATCCTTTTATGAGGGTAGGCTCAGATCATTAATCTGTGCTCTTCTTATTTTTTCTACCCATAATAAATACATGCCTCAATCCAGCATCCAGTTTGGAATTCAATATTTGACTTAGCATGAAGCTATTCCTGGAAACTTGAAGCTCTGTGCCTGTAGTTACCGTGGTCATTTGCTGCTCTGTCATACATGTTGTGCCTGACATTCATTTACCCTCCTTTTCCTACTCCACACTGAGCACTTGGATATCATTTGGATCCCATTCACTCTCTCCAAAGCAAAGTACATCTGGCAGCTTTCTGTGTCTACAAAATGTCCACTCATGAAAAAAAAAACATATCCAATCCAGACAAGAGGCAGATCCTCAGAAGCTACTGTTCTTTTCTGGAAATACTACTGCATAAGTGCATAGCTGCTCAGGGATTTCAGCACCAAGACAGCCACTTACAGATCCCGAGTAATGTTGCATTTTATTTTGAGCAAGGTTGACTCTCAAAGTGGATTTGAGGACAAATCATGCACTGATGAACTTGAAATTAGATTTTGGATATATCAAGATTTATTCAACTTTAAGAAGGACAGATTAATGTCTTCATATACTTAATGCAAGACTATAATGAATGCAGAGGGCTTTGCAGTGAAAGTACAGCAGACAATAGACAAAAACTGCCCAAAGGGAATCAGACAGACAGACAGAAGAAAAAAATTATCACCATGACAAGGATAAAACTATAGAACAATTGGCTCAAATGACCTGGAAAGGTCCCTTCAAAACTGTTTGATTATGGTCTGATTCTATGAAACAGTGTTCCTGTAGCTGGTTTAGAGTAATATTTTAATTCTACAACTGCTTCAGTGAAACTTGTGATGTATCTAAGAAATAAAATTATATCTATTAAATATGGTAGGAGAAAATGTGTAGCCCTACTCATTTGTCAACAGCAGTGTTTCCTTCTGTACAAAGAATCACCCACCATGCTCCATTTTTATAAATGCAGGTGAAAGCTCCATCCTCAGCAGCCTCATTCTGAACTGCACATAGGTTAGTGTCTCAGCAAAACAGATACGGCATTTTCTAACTTTTATTTATAAGTTCACAACCACTTTAATAGAAAAAAGTGACAGCATCTTATTATGCAGTGTTCCTCAGCACAGATATTATCTAGACACGTGTTTTATGAAAAGGTTTGCAAGTACAAACCCTATTCACTGTGAATAATCATGCATCAAGGTTTTAACTGCAAAGCGGTTGTAAAATATTTTTCCTTTTTACTCCATGCCAGCACACTTTTGATGCTGACACAGACTAGTTATCAAAAGTTCCACATGAGACAATCTTTCATCTGCTGCAAGAACAGTACAGAAGAATAAAACAGAAATTCAAGACAGCCAGGGGATTGGGTTTTTTTGCATTTTGAGATGTTATGATGTAGTGAGCATCATGGCTTTTGATGGCCACACTGTATCAGAAGCAAAATGTACCTTTAATCTTCCTGGACAAGTACTATGCAGCAGCTGGTAAGGGTGCTTTGTCCCAGGTGACATCACTTCCTTACTTTAGGCTGAAATCTGGAAAAACGTAGAGCTACTGTGGAAGATTCATTTAGAACTTTCTCAAGATACACACCATTTCACTTCATTAGGTGGTCTAACTAGCTAAAAATTCTTTGATTGAAAAATCTTAATATTTTTAGTCTTCTTTGTGATTAAAAACTCAGTTCCACAAACACAGAAAAGATCAGAGGAATAATGACAGTAACCTAATCAGAGAAAGGGACATCCTGCCTTGATAACTTCCAGGGCTCTCACAAGTGAGAAATTAGTCCCATGGATTTCAGGGGACAAACTAATGGCAGAAAAAGGAGGGGTGAACGGTTCTGGAGAGGAACAAGTACAGAGAAATAGAGGCATGTGGGAATAAAAGATTACCACCAATCACACTGTCAGTCTGGCCATACTGTGCATCTGTTTAACAGCTGGTCTTGCTATTAAATGCCTATTCTAATTATTTCTCTGGCCATGGAGCATCGCCATTCTGCGTGAATGTGTGAGCATGGAGGTCTAAGTACCAGCAGCTGGAAATCAGACCCTGGATCATGCTGGCCGTGGAGCCAGCAGCTAAAGACAGGAGTGCACATTGTATGTGAATGTTAGTGCACAGTCATTAGTAAGCATCAAACATAACACTCTGGTGAGTACTATAGGTGATTTCGGAACCATATATTGGTACAGCCATCAGCCAGGGCTGGGCACTGGAGAGGACAAAGTGGTTTGCAGGAGGGACTACAAGGTCCACACCAGCAACTGGAGAGCTAGGGTGTCTGGGAGTCAACTACTCTAAGGTCACAATTCTTGGGCCTAATATTAGACATATTTACATGTGAGTCTCTCTGTGCAAGGTATTTGGGCATCCAGGGGATCCCAGGGACTGAGCTATTGATAGACTGGACATCTAAGTACACTTAATGGAGGTATCCAGGATACATCTGTAGGCTTGAGCTCCAGCAACTGAGCGAGGCAAGGTGCCACAGGAGCTCATGTGCCCAGATACCTGCAGCTGGGGAGACTCAGATCCAGCGGCAGCAATGGGGTGCAGTGTGTGCCTAAATCCAGCTGCTAGAGTGACCCACAGCATTTGTGAGTGTGTATAATTCATAACAAGCAATCTACATTTATATTATTTTTTTCTCACTATCAGGCCTTCATCCAAGTCAGTCAGAGAGAGGAACTGGGTGAGTTTGCATGACTGTGAGTATTTTCCTGTGTTAATGTGGGGCTGTGAGTATATGTACATGTGTACTCTGTCTATGTGCATGTACATGCATGCTGTTAAGACCTATTAAATTAATATATTAATTATATTTCATATAATTATGAAAATTATTAGAGATGCCTTTTCCCAGACTAAAGTGCAAAGAAGACCAAAATGCCAAAAAAGAAGGGCAAAGAAGACCAATATGCCAAACACAGGGGATCCCAAAACAAGGCTTAAATTTGCATTTTTTGTGTCTGTTGATCAATGTTATGGTCACCATCTTGATCCATCAGGAGCAGAGAAATCCCACAAAACAGCGAAGTTCCATGGATTATAAATGCTCAGGTTCAGGTAGAGCACCCAGGTGCCTCTCCTGGAAGCAGGGACTTTCCCATTAAGTGATGTAAAAGTGTGGATCACAGGATGCTTCAGGAGTCTCTGATGGTCCATGACATATCCCAAGATGCCACAGCTACCTCTCGTGCCAGAGTAGCTGAATCAATTATGGCCCATAGGGAGGGGTGAATACCTTCAGACCATGTATGAATGTCCCCAGTGGGTGGCTGGAGTCACTAACCAGCCCAGTCTCTCACAGGACTACTGGGAGCACTAGCTCAGCCTCACTGCCTGCTAAACCAGTGGACACAGAGCTTCAGCAACCTCACCTCTTTGAGCTACCAGATTTGGCAGCTCCAGAATTAGTAACGTCTTTCTTTCTATAGCTCATCCTGACAATATGGCTCTGCATGCTCACATCCTCCATACCCTGAGAAACTGGAAATATGCTTTAAGTGTTGCTAATAATGTATAAGTACCTGACAAAAGCTGTCAGTGTCTGCCATGGGGTAACTACCTCACATGCTATTTTGTGGCCCTTCATCTAATTGCAGTAATAATAGACTTCTGATTGCATTTGGAAGAGAGGAAAAAGAGGCAGGTAAAGAGAGGCAAGAGAAGAGATGAACAGTTGGCAAACTTTATGCTAGGCATGAAGAAGATGGGCAGGAAATAAATTAGGTGATAATACTGCATGACATCATATCACATTGCTTTTTAATGATTACTGACAAATCCCTGATTAGCATTGTCAGCTTTTATAGCAGTCAGGAGCAGCAATTCCCAAATCCTGTTGTATTTCCAGTGATAGATATACTGTTAATTTTCACTTAGTAAATGGTGTAAAATTCTGGAGCCTTTGCAATTCTATTTTTGATGCTAATACAGTCATAGGACAAGATGCAGTGTCAGTGCTGGTTTATTATAAAACCTGTTGTTAAAGGGCTAACAGAAAACTTGTCATGGGAAAGTTGAAAAACTCAAGGGTGGTATAAGCACTTATGGAAAGGAGTACCTGAAACACTCTGCAGAAGAAAATATTGACAATGGCTAGTTTTAAAACCCAGGATTAGCAGGAAAAGGTTTCAGCTTGAGAATGTAGTAGTTCAAAGCAGGACCAGCTGCTGGAACTTGTACCCCAGGTTCTGATGTGGTTATAACACACAGCATGAATTCCAAAGGCCAGGTTTCCTCTGTTGGATGTTGAGGTGTCTGGAAGCTAAGTCTAGAAGAACTGTATTTTTTCTCTATATCTGCTCAAACACAAATATTTCTGGACTTGAAGGAATACAAGTTCAGAAACAATGTCTAAAAATCCCTATACCCCTTAAGTTCTGGAGCTGTGTTTCACACATAAACAGAAAAAAAAAGATTGGAATCTGCACTTAACCATAATTCAAGAGTTCTGGGCATAAATGAATAATCCCCAATGCCCAAAAAATATATTTTCTTTTTTGACATTCACAGTCTTTTTATTTGAACATCAGAATGTCAATGTGACTACCTATTTATATTGCAGTTTGAAACACCATCATACCCTGAATAAGATCCATATCAACAAGAAATGGAAAATTAAAACCAAAGGGATCATTTGACTTACAACTTCCTTTTTATTTATTTGTTGGGGTTCTCGGTGTGTTGGGAGTCTGAACAATGCAGTAAAGTCAGCTGAATGAACTTCTCCAATATAAATGTTAAAGTTCATATCCTATATTGTGCTATGATGTCATCTAAATCTGTGAGTTTTGCTAGGTATTAGGGAGCTAGAAAGGTTCATGATACAGCACATCAAATATATTTGATTGCACATTTGATTAATTTTTCTTTGGAAGTGAGTACATGAACATGTTTATATGCTTTTTGTAATCATGGTCTGAAAGACCACTCCTGGAAAGGAAATTTAGAGAAGGAGGCAAACACATCCAAAGAAAGAGAGTTTGTTTCAGTGCTCATTAAAGCCAAGGGAAAGAATCCCAGCAGCTCAAGGGAGCTTTAGGTAAATTCCAAGGATTCTTGTTTTTACAGTTCCATTTGATTCCAACTATTTATGCTTCTTTCTTCTTTTTCTATTTTTTTTTTTCCCAGGGGAGCCACTGCCATCACACCCACGGAATCAGAGTAAAAATTCTCAGTCTGTGTTTGTCATGCATGAAAGGCTCCTCTAACATCTGAAAGGTTTTGATATTCACGCAGCATAGCTCCCACTGTCAGAGGCAGAGCAATGAATGTACGTCTGTGACATAAAGAGATGTTGCACCAGTGTCAATTAGTGAATCACTGCAGGAAATATCCTAATCCTTGCTGAAAGCAGTTTGTTACCTAAAGCAACAGCAATTTAAGGCAGGTGATATGGAGCTTTTTTCATTTGAGAACTCTCTGAGCCCTACCTGTCTTTTCCGGGTGTCCTCTGTGCCACCACTCTGTGAATAACATATCTGCAATAGAAATGCAAGAAGTGTACGTAACTATTGAGAATTCAGCCTTCCCAAGTATTCCCCAGCTACTCTGTGTGTCAGAGCATAATTTTTTTTAGCTTTGGACCTTCACCATGTTGAAATATTTTACAGTACTTACACAATCAAATCCCATTGGTAAAAAAAATAGCAGGACAACTGCTTGAAATTTTGTTCATGAATAAATCCAAGGGGTTTTGATGCACCAATAAAACCATTGCCAGCAAACCTAAAGGGCTGTGCTTAATTTTTTTATTTATATCAGTGTATTTATAATGTGACACTCTTAAGTACTGCTGTTTACTCAGAACTGCTACTTCTGGAAGTAACATAAATTTCTTGTTCAATTTTTATAGCTCTCTTTTATCACAAGTACAGCTTCATGTAAATTTAGGGATCTAATCTTGATGTTGCTGCCACATCTATATGTAATAGTTCAATTGATTCCCCAGCACCTGAAAACCTGTATGATGTTGTAAAAAATAAGTAAATGCAAAGCCAGCATATAAGGAGCTCAAATGAAAATATTTTCCCTGATATCTTACTCCATTAGGAATCCATCCATCTGTGCCCATTTCCACCTCTGACTTTACTTCAATCAGCCAGAAACCTTTCCTTGTGCACCCATCCTGACAATTTTGCCTCGTGGGATTGGTCAGCCACAAAAGTTAGACTTTCCCAGCTATCAGTTAGCAGAGCTCCTCTGTGCCTGGATTCCTTCCAGGGACAAAGGAAAAGCTCAAACTAAGGAAACATGAGCAGAAACTTGAGGCACACATGTGAACAGTCATTACAACTGGTGAACGAACCATGACTTCATGACAGAAAAAACAGAGCAACCACTAATTTTTTTCATGTGATATGAAATTTTCAATGAATTTTCAAATAAGAACAGTCCACAGGTGTTTCCAATGTCCCCGTATTATCAGAAAGAAGACTGCACAATTTAGGCTATTTGCCTTATGTCCTCCACCCCTACCTGACCATGTAGCATGGTGTTTCTAAATGTGACTCACATGTCTGTCCTTAAAAGTCAAGACACGTAACATATGTACTCATAAATATCAATGCATTAAATCCTATTAATCCTATTTTAACAACATTCATTATCCCATCACAGCATGTAATTTTATTGCCACTTCCTGTCCTTCAGAGCTGATATGGACAGTGTTGAGAAGTCACAATGAAACAAAAGGGTGGGGACAAGCAGGAGCTTCTGTTCAAGATGGAGTATAAGTGTACAAAGTAGTTCTTGAGAAGAGGTGGGGACTTCAGAGGGAAATATTTTCCCTGCAGTTGTGTAAGGCCACAGTACATTACTTCATGAGTAGCTTTTGCTGACATCAGCGGGAATAGCAAATTGTCTCTATAATAAAATTTCAGTTTGGTAACACAGACTCCTTTAGAAAACATACTTGAAAATTCATAAAGCAAAGAGCTCCCTGTATTATGGTGACTCCCATCTGAGGAAAATAAACCTTCTTCTGAGTCCTTGCAGTGAGGTTAGCGAAATACATAATTTGGGGGAACAAAACCCAAACAGTTAATTTTCAGCAAACATTGTTAAGTGCGCCAATATGCTGATGGAACCTAACCATCCTTGCTGACTGAATGTGCAAGAGCATCTGGCAGCAAGTACTGCCAGACAGTGCTCAGCTGACTTTGTACCACCTGTAGATGTTTCATGTGGAGCAACTCAGGGAGCCGCACAGTCCAGACTTTTCTGGAGTCTTAGTCACCCAAAATGCCTCTGAAAGTTCCTCTTCCCATAAATAGCCACTGTGTAAACAATGAAATGACATGAGAGAAGCAAAGGAAAATTTTTCAAGCTGTCTACACTGAAATAATTTAAAATATGGGGAGAAGGGACAGAATCATTCCACCCACACTGCAGACCTTGCATATAGAAAGACCCTCTTGGGCATCCAGGCATTCCTCTTGTCTAAAGTGGGAAGACTATTCAGCTGAGTAACAATCACAGATGCTTGAGGGGGTACTGAGATGGGGGTCCTTATTCCTGCTTATTCCTTATTCCCCAGCTGCTCTGATTGGTAGTCAGTACAAAAAAACAGCTAAATAGAAATGGCTTACACTCAGCTCCAGCAAGAAGATAAAGATATTACTCTGGTTTCCATTAATTATTTATTACCTGCTATCTGCACCTCTGAACCGTTCGTGCTGCAGGAGCCACCATGCATTTATGGCAATTCATCAAACACATATGCTTTCAAATTCCCTGTAAAGCCATAAAGAGGGATGCCATCTGCCAGCTAAGTTAGAGAAGGCTTGATTTATCAGAACAGATTTTTCTGTTTAAAAGTCCTAATGTACAAACTCTGGGTAAGATAGGCAAAGGCACTCTGATATATTAAGCAAAAGAGGAGAACAAAAACCCAGAAAATTGTTTGATGCCCAACCATGTGGCTAGTGCAATAAAGACAGATGGAAACAGATGCAAACACCTACTTTATAACAGCAATTCTGTTACTTCCAATTCTCAACAGAGCTTCCCCAGTTTAAGTTGCTTTGCAGTTTGCAGTCATATGCTTACATCCTTAACAGCCAAGCACCTTTCACAACTCCCCATGAAGAACCAGTACACAACTTTTTCCTTCCTTTCATTTGTTTTCTGCAGGCTTAGATCCTTTAGAAAGTTATGAATACCTACTTTACCCACTGCAATCACTGGGGATTTTATAAGAGTAAAAATACTTACATTCTAGAAGCAAATGTCACATGAGTTTCCATACAGATGTAGGATTTTTTCATTCTTGCTTGCTGTTACTTTCTTTCAAAGTGTATTTTTACTTCTAGGTCATAGATTGATGCTATTAAAAAGTTTCTCAGGCTTGAAAAGTTCTAATTCTCTAGAAATACAGGTTCAGGTCAGAGGTCTGACCTGAGATCAGCTGATATAAATCAAAATATGTCTACTGAACATGGAATTAGTTGATACATGGAGCATGTGTACTTCAGTTGTCACCTGGAATCCCTTCTTTGTGCCTCAGGTGGGAGAAGTTCTTATACTTGTTTTCCTATGTGCTAATTTCTTTCTCTTCTGTTAAGAAGAGCTGTAGCCTGATTTTAACCAGATAATTGAATTGCAGCAGGAGTAACTTTTATTTTGCTCTGTGTAGACTCCCTTCTGGTGGCAAGTAAATGAAATTAAACAGAATCCATAGTGCAGCCTATTTTAAAATACTGACGAGTCTCTCTCATTTTTTGGGTGTCTGTGTATGAAACAGAAACATCCAGGTAGCAAATAGTCCATGCTGGCTAATTGATCCTTTTGGGAAGCAGACACTTACCCAGGCAGAGCCCGTTTCAGAGAGCTGACAGCTCATTCAACACCAGGTCAGGTGAGAGTGCACAGTAAGCTGTTCCACCTTGCAGAATAATTATATGTAAAATAGCAAACTTGTGACATACCTGCACAGAGCATAAATCCAGATACATAAATGCAGAAGGAAAAAAGGTTTATATTCACTGTACTAAGTTGTCAGTGAACCACTTTTACTCTCCTTATAGCCTTTCCCTGACTTTCTAAGGCATACTGACAGTGGAAGAGTCCTAGTCACCCTCCTGAAAATGTGTCCTACCATAACCGTAATATGCCATTGCAATTGTTAGCCTCCATGCATTTCAGTATGGTGAAGCTCAGAAGAGAGAGTGTAATGGAGTAATGAGGTTAAAAGATTGCATTCCCTATTAAAATAATGAATTTATTATAATTATATTAATTATATACTTATAATTAAGTAACCAAAGAGGAATTGTCAGCAATTACATAAAAAGATAAGGAATTCAGACTTCAAAATAAGGAAGGAAAAAATCAGAAACAAGTTTTCATTCAAAGCTTTGCAGTATATGTATGATCTAAAACAAATCTCATTAATCTGAAGTAAGAAGATTTCTTCAAGATCTCTCTGAGTCACAGAAGTGGGGAGGGTGCTCAAAAAAGTATCATAATCTTTTTGCTTGTTCGCCTACTCCTCACCTTGCATCCACCCTTGGAGGCTTGACTGAACACTGAAGTAGGTGGGTCTATAATATAACTCCATACAGCTTCTCCTATGTTCTCCCAATGTCCTGCTTATGTGGGCACAGTACAAGAGTTACCAGGATGTGCACCTGCTAGGCTGTGGGAGTAATATGAAATCATTCCCTGAACTAGAATCAGCAGGTCAGGAACTTTTAAAAATTTGAATTATCAACTCGAAACTTGTAGCTTTCATTAACAACTTCCATCATTATAGTGACACAAAACATTCACACTTCAGTAGTGTCTTGTCTAATTTTAATCAAAGTTTACTTAATCAGTAAATCTCCTCGCATACTAATTTTCAAGACAAACAAGTCCATTTTAACTGCCTTTCAGATGATTAGTTCACTTAGGTTACAGACCCAAGCACCAGGATCTCCACTTTCAGTGTGTGCAGCTCAAAGTCTGCATAATGCCAAGGCCTGCTAATATCTGTGCCTGGAAAAGGAGTCTCCAAAAGGATCTGTTGCAAAGACTCCTCTGCATGTGAACAAGCTGGGTCCCCATCACAAGCGTCCTATGCACAGTCCACACTTGCTAGGTCCAGGCAGTGCCTCTTTAGCATTTCTTGGAATACATCTACAGTACTAAAGAAGCCATAGGAACACCTAAGATGCTTTCCTATCCTTGCAAACTACTGCTTGTCTTCCCCTGTAGGACTTCACCCGTGCATGACAACATGCAGGAATTATTTAGTATCAGATACCATTTAATCCGTAAGGGAATTAAATGGACACATCTTCAAATACAAGAGATAAATAACCTTCAGGTGAGTAAAGTACAGGAAAGGCACTAAATTTAGGTGAGATTTTTTCATGTGGCTGGGTAAGGAGCAATCTCTTAAATTTCAGGTAAAGAAGTCTTTTAAGGAAGATATAAAAAGGATTAATATGAAAGTTCTGAACTACTTTTCCAAAGAATGTGTGATTCATCACTTGTAAGGTTATATTCCATGAATTTTTTAAGCCATTTAAATCAATCTGAATGTAAAGATCTTTTTTTATTATTATCTGCAAACAAGACTTCTAAACTAATTCAAAATTAAAGTTACTGGGATAGAAACAAAATATTAAAGCTTTACATTGTATTAAACATGGTCTCATAACAATAAAATATGCATAAGGCTTGTCACATTAGATATACAACTTTTTATCTGAAAAGACAGATTTAGAAAACTAGACTTAACCATTCTAGCTACCTCATTTTGTACTATTATCTGTAGTTCAGTACAGTATTTTATTGCTATTGGAACACATAATAACAAATGGCAAGATAAACATTTCTTTTTATTATTGCATTTCCCCAAAATTATAATGGACTAGTCCTGTTTATCAAGTAGAGACACTTTGCAGATGAAAAAGAAAGAGCTGGCTATGAACATAAAAGCATTCAGGATTAACCATGAAAGCACAAAACACTGTCCCAAAATATTTTTAACTGAATCCCAAATACTTAATATAGGCTTAAAAGTTTCCTTCAAAGTACACTTTTATTTCATTGTAAAAGCCAATTTTATTTTAAAATTCTCACAGATACATAATGAAATATCCTGAAATAAAATGCATAGTGCTGTTCTTCTGCCAAATTACACTGTGTTCTATTCTGTGCTGAATATTGATGCAAAATTACTCCAACAATGCCAAATTTCTGAGGTTTTCTTCCAAACTGAACCCGTCAAGCACAATAACTGCCTAAGGGTTTTTATGAAAGCTGCTGCTAACAGACTGCAGAGAACCCAACACCCATTATGCTGTGTTCAGCAGCTCTACACATTTGATTCATTCCTGTGTTATTTGGATATATCCAAGAAAGTTTAGATTGTGGAACGGTTCTAGTTTTCCAAAGCTTGCTGTTGGAGAAAGATACCTATGCTTTATGTAGACCCATATGAGTGAGGTTTACAGTCCAGGGATTTCCACATAGTCTTCTCCTTGAACCTGGTGAATCTGGATCTGGCCTCATTACCTGGAGAATTTTTAAATGTTTTTTCAATAGAGCAATGGCTTTACAGCTTCCCACCCGTTTGATCAGAACATTATACTCTGCCCCTAAACACTTCTCACACCAATTTGCACCCTTCTGTCATGAGGAACGAACTAGAATAGTCCTGGTTGTTCACCTGTTTCTTCTGCATCCAGAAGTCCTCTCTTTATAAAGGATTAGGGTTTTCCGTCATAGAAAATCCTTCCTACATGAAATCCTACCTATCTATAAACTCTGAATGTTAGAGGGACTATTGTTGCAAGAAAACAGATAAGGGTGTGGTTAGTGCTTGGAGGTCTTACAGTTTCACAAGGTCTTGAAGTCTCTCATGTCTACCACAAAGCTTCTCTGAAACAGCCCTTGATGATTTAGAAATGAAACAGAGGCCTAAAGAGATATGCAACCACATCTGATACTCAGGGCAGAGTGGGAAGGAAAAAAAAAAAAGACCAGAGGTAATGTTGAGGGAGATGTTGACTGCCATTATGCATTATGTTGAGATTGAGATGGAGCTTTGTGTTGGGGAACGAGATTGTCCTGGAGATGGTGGTGCCTGGAGTGAGCTCGAGCTCAGTTGATCAAAGGATGCAAAAAAGATGGCCCATGTGCTTCAGAGGAGGAGAAACATGTTTTACATACCTGCATGTCAGGCAGAGGCTGCTCCCTCTAGGTATCCTTTGAGCAGCAGGGCATCACAGAAGAGGTAAGAAAGGATGCCAGTGTCATATCTACAGTCACCAGGCAATTGCTGCTCACCACAGAGCATGGTGAACAGGAGTTGCTCTCCCCACACTCAGTGTGAGGATTCAGCTCCACAGTTCACTGGCACAAACCAGTTCCTTAGAAGTGCAGTATCTGGGAGATAATAATGTTTCCTTGTATTATCAATACCTTTCTGGCTTGTGCTTCCTGATGTTTGCAATACAGCCTGGGTTTTGTGTGAAAAAAATGTAAAATATATAATATAAAAAGGGCATATTAAACCCTTTATATTTCACTCACATTTATATATATATATAAAAGGTTGTTAAACGAATGTATAAAAATTTTTGGCCAAGTTCTTTTTTATCACTGTGCAAATAAGGAACAAGCCCACTGACTCAATAAAGTCACAATAGCCTAAGGAGGAACATTCCTCTCAATATGTCATTGTATTTTTATGAAATCAGAATGTCCTGTGCTTTAATTTAAAAGGTAGTCTATTTTTACTGTAGGCAGTACAATAGAAAGTGTAGTGCTATCATTTGAGGTGTTGTGAGACATGAAATCATAAGTTATCCATATGGATGTTCTTCATTCATCAAACACTAATAGCTTCTCTTTGATGCCTGAAAGAAATATAAAAATGCAGAATACTGCCTTTTAAAATTTTCAGTATTTCCTTTTTTCAGTAATTCTTCACAATCTGTGGAGAGTCCATTGCATATGAGAACTGCTATGTGAGCTCTAAAAAAATTATCTCTAGAAAGGATTTACAATAATTCATTAATGGTTAGAAAAGAGTGGATCTTATCTAACAGTGATATGCTTCCTTTTTAAAAATGGGCATACTGCTAGATTTCAAAGCTGGAGAAATATAGGGTTTATTGTATAGCAGCCTATCCTTTGATTAAAAATGGGACTTGATTAATAGTGAGGAAATTCACAAGTTGGCTTAACAGGAAACCTGACTTCTATGACTTCTTAAGTCCTTTGCTGTACTGCCATCAGGAGTCTGTGACATTGATTTAGCAATGCTATCAAAGCACTGACCCATCCCCAACAGATCCTACTGTTCTCATTTTCTCCAGGCTATTTTAAGCAGCAGCTGACATTGTTCTTCCTGCCTTTCATCTGTTTATCAGTCACGTTCAGGCATCAGTCAGAATTTCCCACATCAGCTTTCTACTTGGCTCTCACCTCTGCTTTTTCTTCACGCTGTCCTGTCAAGATTTGTCAGTTTCTGCTTTCCAGCACTGGACTGTAGCTGGCATTAATGCAGCTTCAGAACAGAAACAATATACCTCAAAACGGTAGGAAGAACTGGAGGTTTGAAAATTGAAGTATGATCCTTACTATTGTTGAGAGAAAGTGATTTATTTTTAGGTATTGAATTTGAAAGTGCAGTGTATCATTTGTTAGCCTGGTACCAGTTTGAGAAGGGCATAAAGGAGGACTGAGAAGCAGAACTGCAGGTCAATTGCGATATAATTAATTACAATTATGCAACTTAGATTTCAGGCTAGTGATCATTCAATTACACTTGCAGGAGATGGAACACAAATTGACTTTGTAACAAACAGCTCAGCAGAAAGGTCGTTGTGTCTTTTTTTTCTGTTATGAAAAGAAATTGCTGAGAAACCATCTATAAAGAAAATTAGGCAATACTAAGTTTGAAGAAGTTTTTAAAACTGATAAGATGACAATAATTTCAGCTTTTTTAAGAGAAAACCATAGTATGTAGAGCCTTTCTTATGCAAAATCAAAGGACAGCTAGGGTTTCTAGTCTTTCCATCAGCTCCTTTAGAAAATTTATAGCTATAGCCTTAAATATCATAAACAAAAGAGCCTCTGAGAAATAATGTTTCAGTTTGACAACCACTATTCACCAAGGAATGGCTCACTATTCCAGCTTCATATTCTGGCAAATACAGAGCATCAAGAGAGACAATTCCTTCTGACTTTGCAAAAACTTCTTAGGTGATTGCAATGTACTCCAAAGGTAGCCTAAGAATTATTCATTAAATTGCTATTCAATGATACAAGACTTAGACTTTTGAATTTCCCCCTGAATTGTACGCTGTGCTATTTTTTAACAATTAAAGAACCTATGGAGCTCATCTATTATTCCTTTGGAGAATACATGGCATAACACTGTTTCTACTGATGAAATTCATACAAGGTTGCTTAAATAAATTGCTGGTTCAAAATGGTTGCTTAAAGAGATGAATTTGTAAGTTATACAATTAATTTAAAATTTGAAATTAATTTATTTTCCATGTGATAGGTGACTGTAAATACATCAATTATTGTACCAGTTTTTGTGGCAACATTGAGTTGCTCAGCAATAAAGAGCTGTTGAACAGGAATATTGAAATATTTAATTAAGAAATTATTAATAAACTTTAAATTACCTATACCTGTAGATGAAAGAATTTTTAAATGATAAATTTATACCAGAAAAATTTTTATCAATAGGAATTATAGACCAATGGAAAGGAAAAACACAAATTCCCACAAGGAGGAGATAGATACTCGCTGATGATCAGCCACTGAATGTCATTATGCTGCCAATGGAAATAGACAGTTCAGTCCTTGGACAAGGAAATGTGAGCTCTGTGCTCTGAATCTAGATCTCCTGATCACTTTCACTGGTCTTTGTTTAGCTGGATAATCTGTGTTGTTTTGCTCCTGATGAGTATGCTTATTTCCAGATAAAAGGTGTCAGGTTCGTGGGAGTTTGCATAGATTGAAACATTCTTAGGTCCAGAAAGATACTGAGATACCAATAAATACCAAAAAAAGCCCAAGATATTGAAGAAATAAAGCAGATGGCTGTCACCTAGACAAAAACACATCAGCAACAAGATTTGAGTTTTGGGATACAGGTCTTGTCTATCACCAGTATGCTTCCTCAAGGCAAAAAACAGTTCCTTTCAAGGATTAAAATTTTAAATAAATAAATAAATTTGAATTAAATTGAAACCTCTTTTATACTTATCAGAAATACTTATACTCACACAAAAAGAACTGCAGTTCCCAGGCTTAGCTTGGATTTGAGTTTCTTTATCATTCAGCAGCTTGCATGGGAAGTTTAGCCTTTTCACATGGCCATGTAAAGCTGACCACCCACTACTGAAGCTAGCATTGGACCCCAACAATCACTTATAGGTCACTCACTTACCTGAGGTTGGTGTCACAGACTGCAGGAACTGTGGGGCTGGACAACCATGAAATCTACTTTTCTATAATCAACAATCTGATCTAGAAAATAAAGCAGGAGTAAAAATCACATCTGTTCAAGAACAAAGTTTTGTCATGCTATTCAAAGTTTTTCAGTGCAAATAGTCCTCATCTTCTAGCAAACAGCCTTAAGAGTAAACATTTTTCAGCAAGATTGTTTTAAAATTGGGAGAAAAAACAAGAGAAAAGAATGACAGAGAGAAAATAGGGGTTTAATTTTCTTTGCTTTTAAACAACTCAATCAATACCAGAAGGAACTAGAACACTGCATGAGTAGGAGAATAAATGTGGACCTGGCAAAATCTGAGAGAACCTAATTCCTCTCACACAGTTTACATGCATCTTTTTATTTCTTTTGGAGAAGTGTATACGAGTCCCACTTGGGATCAGCCTTGTATTGAACAAGGAGCATGCTAAGAAAAGCACACAGCAAGAAGGAAATTCTATCCCAAATCCAGTTTAAATGAAGTTGAAACAGAAAGCTTTTCGTGCTCTCCATGGCTTTTCTATCTTTGACCTCACGTTATTTGTCAAAGAGAAAAATAACTTAAGGATCAAAACCCTGAAACTGGAAATATTTTCTATTTGTGAAACTAATGTGGTTTGAGCTTTTATAGACAATCCTTTTTTATACTTACTCCTAACAGCTGTGGTATGTTGGTTTTGTTGTTTATTTCTTTTCAAAGAAGCAACACTTCTATAGTTCCAGGTAGCAATACAATCCTTACTATACCAACATAGTAACACCAATTTGGGCAATATAATTGATATACCTTCTAAGATTGTGCCTATACTTAAAATTAGGGCTTCTGTGCAATTTTGGTACAATACTTTATCTAAAATGTCAATAGTTTTTTAATCTTGTAGTTTATCTCGTATATAAAATGTGCTGTTTTACATACACTGCTCTGACAGTTCTTTTCAAGCACACTTAAAAAACAGAAAAAAATCAGTATTTTAGCTAGTACTCTGGAAGGCATATAAAAGACCACAAAATAAGTGCTGAAGTGTAAAAACAACAAAAAAATTTTAAAAAAACAAAAACAAAAACAAAAAAACCACAAACCCCCCACTGCTGATTGAAATAATACAGTCATAATGCTAATTTTGACCCATTTCAGTTAATTAAGAAAATAATAGCAAGGGTAAATGTGGAAGAGTGGAGCTTAAAACACCCTAAAACACCCTAATCAAGCAGCAGGGTTGGATTGAGATGATCCTTGGGGTCCCTTCCAGCCCAAATCATTGGATGATTCTGTGATTCTATCAAAGGAGAAATCACAGTCACGGAGAAAAATTTAATTGCCCAGACAAGCAATGGAATCAGTGCAAGATGCTGTTATTTCTCACTCTCTTTGCATCTGTGCCAAAATTCATACATAAGGATACACTGCACTAAGACCCTGATTCTAGGTTATGATGCCCTATCACCAACACACTGGGAGAGTTATGGAACCAGTTACCCCCACTGGAGCACTGGAAAATCAACCAGCCATTCAGGGCCCCATCACTGAGCCGGTTCATAGTGTACAGCTCAAGTAGGGGCTGTTGTGGGTACTCAGTGTGGAGCCTGATGTGTTAAACCATTGTCAGCGCTTCTCTGATGGCTTTATTTTCTCCTTGGGATTATAGGCACCAAGTCTGGATAGACCTGTGGCTGCCCTGGATTGCAGCATGGAGAAGGAGCTGTGTGCAGGCCGTGACTAACCATCCTTCAAAGGCTGCACCGTCTTCACAAGGTGTTACACACCTGCTTCTATTAATGTGGAAATGTTTAAGTAAAAAGTTCAAACCAGAAGTGCTTTATTTTGTCCTTTCTGCGATGGCTAAAGAGAGCTAAACTGATTACAGTGCCTGAATGCTTATAGTGAGCAATTTCTATAGCAACGGGATGACACAGGCTGGCTCATCAGTTGCATTGTTATTCCATGAAAGCATATCTTGGAATAATTAACAAGTTTGAGGAAAAAATGGTTGATTAATAGTAATATCCTGTGTTTACTAAGAAAATATTGCTTTTGGCTAGGGTACTTTTATTTTTTCCCTTCATCTATAGTTAAAACAAAAACTAAATGGTAATTAAATTCTGGAGAACCACACTCATGGTCTCCACACTTGTTCTTGTTTGTTTGATAGATAGATGGATGCATTTATACCTACTTACACCAGCTGAGCTCTATATTCAGAAAGAAGGGAGTCATTGATTAAACTGCTGCAAATGACAGGAGAATGTGGAGCAAGGGACAGCAGAGGATTTTTTTTTACCTGAACTGGATTTTGACTCCCTGATTTTGTGTGGACAAACTATGATCCCTGATCTGCATCTTACATTGACTGAGAGAATGAGGAGAATCAGGACACTTGGAGCAACTGAGTCAACTTGAAGCTTCCAGAATGCAAGAGTCAGGCAGGGGCCCAGGTCTGAGGACCAGAGGGCTTTGTCTGTGGTTGCAGGCTTTCAACAGACTGCAGAAACTGCAGAGGGGCTGAGGCTGGTGGTGTAAGTAACATAACATATGGGGACAAGCACAGTGATTGTGATCATTACAATAGAGCATGAAATGATAACAGTAACAAGGAATTAGGTATATATTTCAGAAATCACTACAGTAAGTAGAAACAGCTGTTCAATGTAATTTTCTCATATCCTTGGTAATGAGTATGAAATGTGGCGCCCCAGGTGCTTCTGTGAAACCATCTAGCTCTGTAAACAAAGCCTTTAACCCCTATTTTAGACTAGGTTAGATTTCTGGGTTAGGTGTCTGAACTCCAGCAGACCAATTATAAATAATGTCTCCCTAATATTCCTAATATCCCAAGTATTCCCAAATATACTGCGCTGATAATTCTTAGACAACTAAAACTAATTAGGATATATTTCCATCACAGCAGAGAGGCTTCAGAGGATTGTTGTGGGGTTTTTTTAAGAAACATAATTAATCTGCTTAGAAAGCAAAGCCATTTTATCCAAGAAAGGAACCAAGGACTTTCTCCCACAGAAAAATGGCAGGGTCACTGACATAAGCTAAAGAGAGAACTCACCTTGGGCAGGTCCTGACTTTATAACCTGAAGGAAACACACACTGGGAATGGAAACTAACTTCACTTACACTGAATTGGTGTCAAAGGCAAAAATTTACTCCATGTCCATGTCTGCTGCCCAGGTATTTTCCTCCTATCCCAATAGAGTGTCTTGTCTAAACCCAATGTTATTGCACAATCAAACAGACCATTTCCCCAGCTTTCCATCCTTGTTTCTATCCCAGTTTCTTTCTTCAGACACATGCCATCTTCAGCCTAGTTATACAGCCAACATTTCCTGTTCCATGTCCCAAATTTCTCTCTGTACAGCTATAATCTCTTTTTTTTTCAGCTTGCTCTTTACTTCAAGAAAGCTTCAGAGCATCTCTTCCCAACTACAGCCATAGAGATAAGCTTTCCATAGAAGGGAGAAGAAAAATGATGAAGAAAAATATTATATATATATATATAAAGATCTACCTAAATAAAGTCTTGTTTCCAATTTAAAAACATACCTGGTAAGGAAAAATACATAAGAAATGATTACTTTTAAACACAGATTTCTCGAATGCTCAGCCACTGTGTAGCCTTTCAAGCAAGGCAGACACTGGTTCAAGGAACAGCACGGTGCCCCCCCTTGGCCACTCGGACCATAACCCACAGACATCAATGTGATGGATGGCGAAAATAGCATTTATTGTTGGAGAATTTGACATTTTATAACCTAGGTTCACTGTGTTATTCCCATCTGCTTTCATCACAGCTAGGTGCTATTGGCTAATTGCAGGGGTCATTACCATAACTAAGGAGAAGGGGGGTGGTTACTAACTTTTTGTTACATTCCGATATCTTCCGAACGCAAGACCCTACGTCAACACCACTGTGTGTGGTGGGAACAGGTACAGTTTGATGACTATCTTTACTTTCTGAAGTTAGCCTCTCTCATCAGGAGAAAATCTTCAAAGAGTCAGGCCAAATTTTGTTAAGTCTCTGCTTTGAGCATAGTGTGATTCTGTAAAGATTATGTCCTGGCCATATATTTATTAAAATGGCCAAAACCACATTAATGCTAACAGGTATTTATTCCAAATTCAAGCTTCTGCTCCAGAGTCAAAAGCAACTGCTGCTGGAAAAGGACAATTAGGGTTTGGATTGGTTTGGACTGTTAGTTCTAGGAATTTTTGTTGCCTTTTGGCAATTTAAAAAAAAAGCAATCTTCTAAAATTATGCAGAATATTTCAGTATTGTTTAAATTATGTGATATTTTGGGGACAGGCTTTTTGTGAAATTAGTTCCCTGATCTAGATTATCCAGGAATCAAAAGTAATTATCACTATCATCTATTATTAGTTATGACAACTTATCCAGAACACTTATTAGTTTTGAATAAAATCAAAAAAATGGAAACTCTACAAAATGATGTTATCCCAGAGCATTTGGGTATATACTTACACTAAAAATGTTTGAATAACACAAAAATAGATTTTGTGGTGAGCAGAAAATTTAGAGCAGAAAAAAGAATGAATTAGTTGTATTCACATATTTTCTGTCCAAATTCTTATTATTCTGTAAAAAAACATAAAAAAATACTGGTGCAACATTGCCCTATAAAACATAAACTGTTTCTAAACACTGAGCCAAGGAAACAAGCAACAATACTAACAATTTGTTGTATAAATCCATATATATAATCCAGGGAAATGTCTGATTTGCAGGACAGCAGAAAATTCTACATGATGGAAACACAGGGAAAATGTTCAAAGTGGATCTTAAAAATGCAAAAAGTCTCCTTAAAGACAATGAGAGCTTCATTATTGACTGTTGTGGCCAGTCTAGAGCTCCCAGTATGTCTCAGTACCTCAAGAACTTTGAAGAATCTTGATTAATGACTGGGTCAATGATTCAGTCTCTGTTATTGCCATTCCCTGATTAACTGAGCAAACAAGCTCTGTTAGCACATCTATATACGTATATTAGCAAGGGACATTGCAAAAATACTCATTGCAAGTCCCAGTTTGAAAGGAGTCAAGCAGATTCATTTGTTTTCTCAGTGTTTATTGGAAGTGAGCATAAAAAGTAAGCAAATAAAACCAGATGGAACTCATTTTTTATTACATTCAATAATACAAAATTCAATAGTATAAAATTCAGAGTTGTGCTCCTGAGAACCAATAATATAAAATTCTGCTATAAACTCAATTGAGAATCCCTCAACTAGAAAGAATGAGGAAGAGAAAGACCTTTGTAACATAATTAATCACAGGGGATGACTGTGAGTCAACAGGATATTGCAATAATTTAAAAGGAATATGATCCAAGGATGCCTTCAATGAGGAATTTCTAGTAAAGAAAGAATATTTCCATTCTACACAGTACCATTGAGCATTCATATAAAATATGTTAAGCTATATGGAATTCTAGCCATAGATGTCCATGAAAGATTAAGGGAAGCTGGAATAAGTGCTAAGAAGCTCTAATGGACTGATGGGATCTGTAGATGTGGAGCCTGTCTTGTAGGAACTGGAAAAAAATTTTGCTAGTGTAATGTAGTCAAGTTATAGTTGGGATAAGACTCAACAGCTTCCATCAAAGTGCTAGGGACTACTTAAAGAGAAGAAAAAAGGAGTTTGAATGGTACAGGAACAGATTAGTGTTAAGAAACATGAATGCAGATAAATGGGAAACATGAATTATAAATAATCCCCCTATTTGATCAGCAAGGCTTTCATAGTGTTCATTTCCATAACAGTTAGAGAAAACCTAACCACTTCTAAAATCCACCATTATAATTTTTTAAAAAGTAATTATAAAATTGTGTCTTTGATAAGCTTGTTTAGAACTTGCTGGATTATCACATATTTACCAATAATTTACTAAAAAAAAACATTACTGGATATTCTTCACAATTATTCTTCATTGCTTCTCTTTTCTAAGTATTCAGACTTCTGTGGCACACCTAATTTCCACTGTGGATCCATATGATATATTTGGAGAAATCAGCAAGATTTTCTCAGTTAAAGCAGAACAATGGTCGGAGGTTGCTCATGGCCCTCCACCTCCTTAATGTGGGAAACACCTGTCTTTTGCTTCCAGATTAAATCTTCAGTTGAAAAAGGTTGAGCAGTTCCATCCACTGAAGGAACCATTGATAATTCTGTGTTACAGCTAGAAGAACAGCATTAAGGAACAGCAAAGTTAAATTAATTCTAAGACACATACATATAAACATCTGTGTTTCTAATGGCCATAATAAATTTTACCTCTCAGAAAAAAAAAAAAAAACAAAACCACATTTTGTCTGTCTTGATAATTGGATCAATTTTTCACTTATGGTTTGTCAATCGCTTGACATTTCATTGCATGAACGACAGAACTCAAAAGTATTTTAATTAGCATAGTCAGGCTCTAATCTAACCCTAATCTTCTAAGTGCAGTTCTAAACCATGTCTGAACATCTATTTACTAAACAGAAGTTAATTAAAAATATGGATCAATACCACACACATAGCATAAAACCGAAAGCTGAAAGAATATGCTATCTGCAGAAAAACAGAACTAAAGTGACAACTAAGGGTCTTAATGGGCTCATGAACTCCTTTCTCTCCCTGTACTACTATAACTGCTTTGATTGCAATCAAAACAGTCAAAAGAAGATGCACTGGTTTAAATTTTATTATGTATGGATTTTTAAAATAAATTAGCTTCTGAACAAAACCCAGGATGAAGTAGTGTACAGTTTAACATTTCATTCTTTTCCAGTCATTCTTCTCAATCTTATCTTTGCTTCTGAAACTGTAACAATGCTACTATTTGTAGAGTTCTGCAAAACTGGACCACTTAAGTGATCCATGTTGAATAAAACAAGGAACAAAACTTCGAAGTGATCAATTCAGAGTACAGTCTTCCCGTGGTTTCACTGGCACAGCCAATGAATGCCCTAGGTTGCAACCCACCTATGGAACAGCAATCCATTTTGAGGAGAGGTGTAGCTTCTGCAAGACAGGTTTGAAGGAACAGAATTACAACTTTGAAATGTCAAGAAAATCTAAAACTGTGTTCATCAAGAAATAAAAGCTTGTGGGGTTTGGGCACTTTTTTTTTTGTTGTTGGTCTTTAACACTCCTGTCATTGATTATTTTTGTATGTGTTGACCACTTCCAAACAAGAGATAGGTATCTCAAATGATTTGGCCACATAAATGTGTGACTCCAGGGAGCTACAGGAGTTTGGATAAACACATATATGCCTAAAATTGGGCTGGTACCAGTTGGTGTCTTTATTTAAACAAAAATATTCAGGCACATATCAAAACAGTTCTCTAAAGGAAAAGCAGAAATCATTAGGTCAGTTCAAATGCTCGTAAAATCACTGCCTCTGCACTCATAGCAATATACCATGTTCTTATAGTCAGGAGTAGCCCTGCTCTTAATCCTCAATTCCTTGTCAACAGCTGCTTTAACACTCTATGGATATCTGGTTCCTGTTGTGTTCACAACTTGTAAAGTGGCAAGAATGAGAATGGTCCAAAAGTAAACATGCTTGAGAGATGCAGATCAAGAGCAGCCCGTAGGGAGCAAAGAATCACTGTACTGGAAACCATTCAATCCATCCTACTGGATTTACCAGGCACTTCAAACTACCTGAAAATAATTCACACATCCTGGCCTATGTGACAGGCAGTTGATTCCTAGGAAGCAAAAAGTTTTGAACTTCACTGCCAAGAGAGATGGTCACTTTCATGTTCTTAGAAATTCAAACACAAGCTGGAATACTGATTAAATCCTAAATTTTCCCCCTTGCATAAAATACTGTAAAAGTAGAAGAAAATCTATATGAAGAGGAAAAAGTATATGAAGAGAAGAAAGACACCATTCATTTTTTAGTTTAGCTGTTATAAAACACTCAGGAATCCATGCTCATCTACACATAGTGACAAGCCAAGCCACACTAATTTTACTGTCTGTAAACCAGTCTTTAATTCTCATTGATCTGGACTTGAAGGCAGACTAACACTATCCTACTTGAAATCTGTGTAAGAAAGTAATTTCTAGAAGAAATGGTTCAAAACATCATCACATTCAGTCCAGAAATGGGAAAGGGAAAGCAGATGGCTAGGATCAAGTTCACTACAGCTTCTAGCATTAAGTTGCTTAAAGTAACATGAAAGTTTGTTTTGATAACCAGCTGATATTGGGAGAAGTGTTTGGAAAGTTGTTGCTGTAACATTTTGAATTTATACATTAAAAACTGGCTTTTGACAGACTACCTCTTTCTAAGGAAAACCTGTAAAGTGCATGAGTTTTAAGGCAGATCAGTAGGTAATTACACTAGTAAATCATATGACTATGTTTGAGGTACTGCCTCTGAGTCACTGGAGTGTAATTAAAAAACGTGCTACAGAACATTTAGTATGAAGAACTACTTGTGGTTTTATGATTAGACTGGAAAAGCATATTAATATATCGATAAGGCAGCAAAGCAGAACATTAAAGTTTTCTACACTTAATCTTTTCTCTTTTCTTTCAGAAAATAATTGCTATTTCTTTGTGTTGTACCAAATTTAGTAAAGTGTTTATTTCTCAGTGAAAAGAAAAAAAATTAAAAAGTGGAAAAAAATTAGAATTGGTGAAGTTGCACATATGTTATCAAGAAGAATTTTTTAGACTTTTCAAGCACTGGACTAAGTGCGTGGATTCAGACAACTGTCATGAAGCAATCCCAAATAGTTTCCGTATAAAGTAGGAGCTTTTTTTTCCGACTTAGCTGACATGAAATCCAGACCTCAACTTCCAAAGAAGGGAGGTTTTAGCAGAATATTTTTGCTGTACTTCTGTCAATCTTATTTAGCCCTATGAGATGCACACTCTACAATGCCCTTCCTCCTCCACATCTCAGGAACAAGTCCCAGCTCTGGTAGGCCCGCGCCATCTAACTCATACTGCTCAAGGAAACTGCTAAATGATGAGAAAGATCTGTGAAATAGTCTGTGAAATGGAGACCTGCACACTAAAAAGGGTAAAAATAAGGCAATTTTCCCTCTCTACTCTGCATTGGTGCAGCCTCAGCTTGAATATTGTGAGAAGTTTTGGTTACAGCAATATAAGAAAGATATCAATCTATTAGAGGGTGTCCAAAGGAGGGCAATAAAGATGGGGAAGGGCCTTGAGGAGAAGCTGCATAAGAAGAGTCTGAGGTCACTTGGTCTGTTCAGCCTGGAGAAGAGCAGACTCAGGGGAAACCTCAGTGTGGTCTTCAACATCCTCACAAGGGGAAGACGAGGAGCAGGCACTGATCTCTTCTCTGTGGTGACCAGTGACAGGACCTGAGGGAATGGCCTGAAGTTGTTTCAGGGGAGGTTTAGGTTAAGAATTAGGAAAAGGTTCTTCACCTTGAAGGTGGCTGAACACTGGAACAGGCTATCCAGGGAAGTGGTCACAGCACCAAGCCTGACTTCAAGGAGTGTTTAGACAGTGCTCTTGGGCATGTGGTGTGACTCTTGAGAGTGGCGCTCTGCAGAGCTAGGAGTTGGACTCAATGATCCTTTTGGGTCCCTTCCAACTCAGCTTATTCTGTGAAAATTGTGGAGGTTTGTTCGTTCAGATGCTGATTATTATCAGCTCAAATTTTCAAATAATAGCACCAGAAAGACAAAGTATGAAATCATAAAGGAAAATACAGATACTTGGGAAATGATGGCAACTTAAGAGCATTGAAACTGGCTCAAGGAGGCAAGGGGGTCTAAACCTCCTTCTCCTGACAGATGACTCTGATAAAGGTCTGATAAATTTTATATGTATATCTATATTTATAATGTATAATAATACTTTCTGTTGCTTACTTATTCCAGTTCAAAATTGTGCATTTTAACTAATAACCGTTGTTTTTAATCAATTTCTTTCCTGCTTGCATAGTCTCTTTACACATGGATAAAGATGCCTGAATAAAGTAACTCAGAGATACAGCCATTATATTACCTAAGACCACCCTATCATTAAAAACACTTGTTAGATTATCCTATCATCATTTAGATATTCTAATTTCTTAGATGATCAATGCACATGTAAGTATGCCAAAATTGACCGCCAAAAAAAAGCCAAGTATTTTTACATGGTTTATGCTGGTTTTCAGGTAGGCAGGATCAAAATCTCTATTTCTAAGTAAACAAACAAATGACCATGATTTACCATATATTACTCAGAGGAATTGCCCACATGTAGCCACTTCTTGAACCATGGGACATTATTTCACACAGTTCAGTGCACAAAACACAACTAAATTAACTTACCTCTGCCTGGGGTTAAGAACCCTTAAGTAAATATTTGCTTATTAAACAGCTGTTGCACCATGTATTTATTCTGCAAGGTTAGAGTTATATAGAGGGAACCTAAACTCTGGGCCAGAAAAAGATACATTTGTAAAGGGTATAGACATATTTCTACAGCTTTCAGTTAATTCCAGCTTATAACACAGAACAACATTACAGTGGGCTTCTCTTCATCCTTATTCAACTTTCTCAGCTAACTGCATTTGTTTTTTTCACAGTGCAGTAGTGTGAAGAAAACTTCAGCTGTGATCCAAGTTTGAAAACATGAGTTTGCATCAAGACATGTTGAAATGATTTCCCCAAACATTAATGTCAGAAACAATCAATTGCTCTACTCTAACGCTTCTGCTAATAACAATAATAATCACTTCCAAGTGAAAGAGAAGAAAAAATTCTATCTAGGTAATAGATTCCTTTTGGGATTTTTGCCTTTCCTTTTCCAGCATAGGCCTGGGGTACTGTCCTGGTGTAATTTAGGGGCAGAACTAGATGATCATGGATAAGAGAAGAGGTTAATCAAACTGAGTTAAATAGGCTATCAAAACTAAGTTAGTCTTGTTGGTGACCAAAGAATACCTGATCACTTCCAACTCACTTCTAATTAAAAATTAGATATATAAAACCCTGTGGTATTGCTGGGGGAAGGTGTCACATGAATGTTTCACAGCTGAATTGATTATCCAACATGATTCAGCAGAATTCTCCCTGATTGATTTGAGAAGGATGCTACAGAGTGTATGGATATTGCACCATTGTGCCTTTACTGTAGAAGTGGAGAAAAGGCACTTAAGATTTTATTGTTGGCAGAGATTTACACCAAGAAAAGTTTTCTCTCTTCCCCATCTTTATTTTCTCTTTGTTTGGGTTTTTTCCTTTTCTTTTTGCATTACACCATATAGTCATAGCTGTTTCACTTCTCCAGTTCCTTTTAGAACTGGTATGTCAAATAGTAGAAAGGGTGATTACCAGGTAGTGTGATAAATTCTCAAAATACAAAGAAATATTGTAGAAAACCGGTTGATATTCCCATAATGAAAAGTTTGGGCCCACAGATTAGACAGACTGTACCATGAAGAGTCTGTATTAATTCCTTTTTTGAAGGAGGAGATTACACAGCTTGAGAATTTAATGAAGATAACATGATTAATTTTGTATGAAAATTTGATTATGGACTGCTGCTTGGTTCACTGCAGATATTTACACTATAATGTTATGGTGCGTGTACACACACATGCTCTATTATTGAGAATACAAATGCAATAAATTAATAACTATTAAATGGGAGAATTTAAATTATCTGTGCAAATAGAATTCAGTCTCAATAACTAGAACAGAGAATTGTAGATGAAAGAGGAAGTTTCTGAGTTGAATCTCTATAAAACTCTTACTTTTCATGCTGTGCCTTCTGCCAACTTGATCCATTTCACTGCCCTGAGAAGGACATGAGGAGACTGAAGAGCCTGCTGAGAATCTTTTATGTTTATATTTTTCTGGAAATTTGTCTTCATTTACATGCAATGAAAGGTACTCAGTTAATGAGTACTCATTCAACATTAGGTTTTACAACCAGTGTTCACTGCGAAGTTCCATGCTTTATTTTAATTCATTCAATTCATGTCATTCTCTCAGGACATAAATATTGATTTCCTCACTGTTTTTCTCTGTGGAACTTTTCATTATATTATGTGAATACTACAGAAAATAATCATTACGATATTTTGTGAAATGACAGGTTTAGTATTCATTGCCCATTTTACAAATATTTTAAGATTTTAAAAACACCTCTGAATTCTGGAAGTCTACTTTTAAATATTTCCCAATGGGTTTCTATCTCAGATATTTTGTTTTGCAGAAAGACTTAAAGCATGGCTGGCACCAAAAAGAAACTGTGGCACCCTCATGATGATGACCCTTTTTCCCTGTGAAGACATTCAGTGTCACTGGGCATAACCCTTTCTCTTTCCTGCGTTTCTGAGATTATTCAGTCACCATCTACCACCACTGGCAACATGTAAAGAAGATTCTTACAGACAGTTGTCTAGTGTCTTCCATACTTAAAGGATCCCACTCTTGTCTGTGGTGCAGAGGAGGAATAATATGCTGGGTCTGGGGAAAAATAAGGCTAGAAGAATTTCCTACATAGTGTGCATGTCTTGGAGAACTAATTGCTAAAATTAATTTATTTATGGGGAATAACTTTCAGCATGTGAGACATTGAAACACTTTTATTTCTTTCTATAATTTTGATTTAGAGGTTTTGAGCTAAATTTTTAAGACATGAATCTGCAATATTAACTTATAAAAATGTACACTGAGGCACAAAAAAAAATCTGTTCAGCAGTTATCTGGAGTTGATACAAACTGAAGGTACTGCCACTAAAATCATCAGACCTTGGAAACCTCATTCTGTGCTCCTTAAATCATTTGGAGAAACAGAAACTCTCAGAAGAAAATTTATATTGCAATTCCAAATCTTAAATATTTAAATAAATATAGAGCTGAAATATATAAACATGGAACTGCCCCTGTAGGCATAAACTCTTCTGTTCATTGTTTTTTCCCTTTGCAATTTGACATATAGTGCTGAATCAATGAGGCAATTGATCATTATTAGATAATCACACACCTGGGAGGCTTCAAGGCACAGGATGTAATCAGATGTAGTCAGAACCACAGGGGTATGATAATTTTTCAGTTATATGTAATCATATAATTTCTTTAAATTTTACTACTGCAATAAATAACTTACAGTGTGAATAGAGCTGCCAGTTAATGTCACAATATTTCACCTATAAGACTTGCAGAGACTAATGCACTTCTACAAAAACCCTAAAAGCCAGTATAATTAGAAGGCTGATTCAGTCTAACATTCATAATCTGCATCTGACAATCTCCCTGGAGTCAGAGCATTTGCAGTGCCTCTCCTCAGCAGCAACAGTAGAATCAGAGCAGTGGGTATCAAGTGGCCAAGACTTACATGTTTGCCTTATTGATAAACATGTGAGGGGAAATTGGGGAGTTAATTTTCACATAATGGCCAAGTTTTACTCTCTTTTCCCAGGATTATTCTGGAAAATTTTGCTGTCTCTGAATATAAATATAGAATATGAAATTCCGCCATAAAATAGACCCTGAGAAGAATAGAAGGAAAAATTTTGTCATGCTATTATATTTATAATTTTTAGAACTATGTATACTTAAGGCTCTGTATAGTGAAATGTCTTTTGTCTTTAGTTAATAAAAGCTTCTATTACTGTTAGTGAAACAATGTAGGCACGAATGAAAAGAACAAAGAGCAAGGTGCTACAGGAGCTGCATGGAGCACAGCAGAGGCTACAGAAGGATTCTGGGAACCTGTCAGCCTCAGCTCTGTACCTGGCAAGATCATGGTACAGATCTTTCTAGAAACTGTGTTAAGGCACATAGAGAACAGGGAGGTGAAGCAAGACAGGCAGCACAGCTTCACCAAGGACAAGTCCTGCCTGACCAAATCATAGCCTTCTATGATGGAGTGTCTATGTCTGTGGAAAAGGGAAGGGCTACAAACGTCATTTATATGGGTTTCTGTAAAGATGTTGACACAGTCCCTCACATCCTTCTCTAAATTGAAGAGAGATAGATTCCATGGGCCTTCAGTGGGTAGAGAATTTATTGAATGCTTACAAAGTGGCCAATGGCTCAAAGTCTTGATGGACATCCATGACAACTGGTATCCCTCAGGGGTTTGTTTTGGGACCATTGTTATTTAATATCTTTAATAATATAGATGAAGGGGTAGAGTGCACCCTTAGCAAATTTGCAGATGACACCAAGTTGAGTGGCACAGTCGACACACATGAAGGTTGGGATCCAATC
The DNA here is from genome assembly GCF_971803275.1 of Cyanistes caeruleus. Classification (NCBI taxonomy): domain Eukaryota; kingdom Metazoa; phylum Chordata; class Aves; order Passeriformes; family Paridae; genus Cyanistes; species Cyanistes caeruleus. Next base: position 45,649,209 of record NC_141704.1, on the reverse strand, counting down.
CAGAAGGACCTGGACAAGCTCAGTGTCCTGGAGTGATGTTATGATGCTTGTATCCCAAATCATCTGCTCTGTTCATGTTGATATTAAGTTCTGCAGCTTTAAGACTGGTTCTGAGAGTGAAGTGGGGGAATGAAGAAGCAACAGTTTGTTTTCAGAAACAGCACTCACTCCTCCATGTGCTTCTCCAGACTGTGTGGTCTGCACCACAGACAGACAGCGGGACAGAGATCTCCTTGCTTTTATTAGCCTTTAGCTAGCTGAGGCAGAGAAGTTCCCTGGACTGTTTTTTCCCTTTTTTTCCTTGGACCTGTTCAAACCTGCTCTGGACTGAACACCCAGCCAAACCCCGGGAGCTCACGCCTGTGGCCCACCGGGGCCTGGGCCTCCGCACTTTCCAGCACCAGAAGGACTGATAAGAACCTGAGCAAGCCGAGCTACACCACATGAAAGGGACTTTTCTGGATTTGCCCTCTCTTTGAACAGTGAGAAGTGTTATTGTTTAATATTATTCAATTTCTGTTAAATAAACAGTTTTTTCCACTTTTCTCCAAGGAAATATTTTTCCCGAACCAGCTGGGGGAGAGGCCGCTTGAATTTGCTTTCTGGAGGGAAAAACTTTCAGAAGTTTTCTCACAAATTTGTCGTAAACCAGGACACTCGAGAAGTGACCCCATGGGAATTTTATGATGTTGAACAAGACCAAGTGCAAGGAGCTGCACTTGGATCAGGGCAATCCCAGGTATCCACACAGGCTGGGGGTGAACAGATCCAGAGTAGGCCTGCTGAGAAGAACTTGGGGGTGACAGGGGATGAGAGGTTGGACATGAGGTGACAATGATCACTCACAGCCCAGAGAGCCCAACATGTCCTGGGCTCCATCCAAAGCAGCATGGGCAGCAGGGCCAGGGAGGGGAATTTTTCCCTCTGCTCTGCTCTGGTAACACCCTACCTGGAGAGCTGCATCCTGATCTGGGGTCCCCAGCACAGGAGGGACATCAACACATTAGACTGAGTCCAGAGGAGGAACGCTAAGATGATTGGAGGGATGAAGCACCTCTCCTATGAGGAAAAACTGAGAGAACTGGGATTGTTTAGCCTAGAATAGAGAAGACCTTGAGGTGGCCTAACTGTGACCTTCCCTGCAGGGACCCTACAAGAAAGGTGGAGAGAGCCTATTTACAAGAGCATGTAGTGATAGGACAAGGGGGAATGGTTTCAGAATGAGATTAGGTTTAGATGAGAAGCTATGAAGAAATTCTTTACTGGGAATGTGGTGAAACACTGGAATAGGTTGCCCAGAGCTGTTGTAAATGAACCATCCCTGCCAGTGTTCAAGGCCAGTTTGGATGAGGTTCTGAGCTACCTGTGGAAGGTGTGGTACAGTGGCAGATGGGTTGGGATCAGATGATCTTTAAGCTCCTTTCCAACCCAAATCATTCTATGATTAATATTAGTGAGTTCAGGGGAAAAAAAAGAAAAAGAAAAAAGTGAAGACAAAAACCTGTTATCTGTACATAACGTAAGTGCAACTGCCTGGCTTCTCCTTGTTCTTTCAACTGACATAAACCAGCCTTCCTTCTTAACATTTGAAAATACAGCTTTCCCTTTGATTATACTGTTCCCATGTTGAAGAAATCTTTCTTTTGGTGATTTAATGAAAAAAATAAAGGCAAACTAATGACAGAAAAACTCAAATGAAGTTTAAACACATTCCCCAAATTCATAGAAACACCAAAATGGAAGGCATGCTGTGAACTTACTTCTGGCAGGTGGACTGATATGAAGATTTTCAGCAAATCAATGTATTGAAACTTCTTCTGGAGGGCAAGCTTCAACAGTTCACCTGCAGTAGTCACCTGCACAGCTGCCTGGTTTTATTGCACAGCTACCTGGCAGGACCTCTCTTCATGGGACTTGCCCCAAACGCCCTGGAGATGGGGGTCCTGCCCCAGCAGCCCCAGGCCTGAGCCCCATAACCCCCAGCTCCAGGGAGCTGCCAGCATCCTGACTGGGTTGTAAACCATGAGCTTAAATATGAGATGTAAAAAATATGTTTTCCCTAATGTTTGGCTCAAAACAAGAGCAGGCACCCAGGTATTTTTCTCCAGAACAGTCATGTCTATTAGCAAGGTAGTAACTCACAGACATTTAGCTTTTGAAAAAGTTAGCTCTTTTTTCTTCTTGTCAATGACCATGCAATATTCAAGCACTCCCTTTAGAAATTTCAGAGTGGTTGGCCATTTGTGGGATACAAATTACAACATGGGAGGTATATTCACATAATCTGTCTTTGCAACATAAGGAACCTAGGCCGATTTCACTTTTGATCCCCTAAGGTCCTGTAAGGTTCCCTTAGGCTTAGTTCATCCTAGTAACTTTGGGGGGTGAAAATGCCCCCTCTGCCTGTCCCAATATACCAAAGGGTTTCCTTCAGGCACTCATGGTTTATGGGTTTATTGAAAGGCTGTGCTTTTACAATCTCTCTCTCTCCCAGCAGGAGGCTGGACCATGTTTGTGTGTGTTACCTCTACACAGGAATTCTGCTTCTCAAAAAAGCAGAGGATGAACAATTCTGGGCATAAGAATGGGAGTTTTCCCACACCAGCATTCTTAGCATTCCCAGCTGCAAAATCACTTTGAGTGAAAGTTCCCTCCTTGACAAATCTGGTTTTAATTGTTCCCTCCTAATGATGCCACTGATGCCCTGCTATGGCAAACCAGAATACTTACAGACATTATGTGCAAGCTAATTGTCCTTCTGTATACATCTGGGAAACTGATAATTCAAAATGACACAAATATGAGTAGTGTTCTTAACACCTCTGCAATTATCTCCATCCAAATCTAGCCACAATCTCTTATCTTCCATTACTAAAAACGAGATTGATCAAAAGAGCAGTTTTACCCATGCTCTCAATCATTTTCTGTTGTTTTAGCTATCACTTTATCACCAGCTGCTTGGTGGGTTTTGAGTGAGTGCAGCAGGGGTTTTCTGGTGCTCTGGCTGTAGGAGAGCAAGGACATGGAAGCAGGGACAGCACAAGGTGCACACTCAGGCATGCTCATTAGAAGAGTCCTTCAGCTGGTCCCAACAATTCTCAGTTCTAAGCCACTACTAGCAGTGCCTTTCCTGAAACACAGGAAACAGAAAAATAAGCAGCTCCCCAAGGCTCTGGAGTGCAAAGACAGACAATCTCAAAGCTTTCAAAATATATTTTCTTCCTTGTTGTCTCTAACTTCATTGCAATCCAAAAAGAGAAACAGTGTTTTGCTGATAATAATCTGAAAGCTCTGCTTCTAACCCATGCAAAATTACTGACGTGGGTAAGGCAGATGACTAGTTTAGCAGAAATGCAGGAAATTAGTCTGTATTTATGTCAGGACTGAATACTTCCGTTTCATTGATTCTCTGTCCTTCATTCTGCCCAGTTGTCATTACAGCATTTCAAAGAGCCCTCAACTCATGTGTTTCACTCAGATGATGTATGGGATTTGATTAGAATCCACACCAAAACTGCTGCAAGAATATAGCATCTATTCAATATGCTTGAAGCCCAAGTGAGGGAAATAGCAAGAAACCTATTTTCAAAAGAAAGGTTTGACTTTCACATTTTGGGGGCTCTTTGTTGAAACTGAGCATAGAGAGGCTCTGGAAGCATGCATGCACAGAAAAGCAAATTCTTATTTTTTGTCCTTCTCTTCTAGCAAGAAAAGTTAGGTCATCTGCACATGCATGAAGTTAGTTAATGAAGGATTTCAGAATTAAGATATAAAGCTTAACCTTTCAGCTCTGGCTCAGGAAATCTACTTACTAAAGTCAAAAGCAATTTTGATATCACCTAGTTAGATGATAAAGCAAATCATTTTAGTCTATTTCCTAGGCCTTATTTGAGTACTAATCCTGAGAGAGAGTAACTAAGACACAAAGTTCTCCCAGGGGGAGAGATCTGCAAGACTCAGAAGAAGCCCAGATAGATGTTCCAGGGGAAGGAAGGTGGAAAAAGTCCATAATGATGCATGAGGTTAGATAAGAGAACAGCTCTCACAATGGACTACCCCAAACAGAAACAGGCAGAGCTCCAATATGTGAAACGGAGCACGTTAATTTGTTTAATGAGTGAATAGGGCATGGATTCATCTAATGAACCTGATTCAAGGGCTACTTGACTGCAAATTAAATCTTTCTGAAAAAATAACTCAAACTAATTGTGTCTAGCCTTAATATTTTCAACTCCCATGAAGGCTGGCTTAATACTACTTGCCTGAAAAAAAACAAAAAACAAAAAACAAACTGAAATTGCAAGGATTTCATATCTATATTATTTATTTTGTAGATAAAACATGTTCTGTGGCATCATAACACCTGGAACTAGGAACTGAGGATTGATTTGTTAATAGGAAAGTCAGTATTGTTAATTTAACCTCTTCATTTTTTTTTATACTGCTTTTAAAGACTTTACCAAGGAAAGACTATTTTTTTCGTTTTCTAGTGTATAAAGTTTTCTCTCAGCAGACACTCTTCTCCAATTTGGTTCTCTCTGTAACTGAAAAGAGAGCTGAGTTGCATGCCTCTTCAAAGTGTACATAAAGGCTTTCTTGAATTTTTATGTAACATGTTTTAATTTGTGTGTGTAAAATTGCATGAAATGTGTCTCTGCTAATGCTAACAGAAACGAGAAAGAGGCGACACTGCTTTTCAATAATTAATCTATCATCCAGATTTTGTATCCATATAAAGAGAAAAACAGGCACACTTGGGGAAATGTGAATTTCTGTCTCTGAGCTATCTTGTGGTAATAGCAAGGAGATGTGAGGAGGTATTTAGAGCAAATTCTGCCTCAGGGAGGAGCAGATTCTTGCAGAGTGCTTGAAAGGGAGTCATATGTAAAAAGCAGACATGCTCAGGAATGAGACCATGTAGGGTTCAAATCAATATGCACAAGAATTGGAAATGCAGAGTTCCTTTCTCAGTGTGTTAAAAACAGTGTTAAAGCCTGTAACCTTTCTGTGTCTTTGTATGTAATGAGCAGCTATTACCAGCACTCCTAGCTCAGATTACCATATATATACACTTCATATTACTTGCTGTTTTTTCCTTTGGTCATTGTCTTTCCTAATCCCCATCAATCTGAACATGATTCAGACTTTTGCTCTGTGCCTGAAGCTGGGATTGACATGTCCCCACAACTGAAGATCAGGAATGATCTTCCTGACTCTTTGGTTGTCATGACTCAGTAGTCTGGGCTGTTTTAAGGACATATATGTAATTGCACCTGAAATGGCAGATGGAGTGTTTCAGGACCCAGGGATTCCCTGCCAATCTTGTGTTTCTGCAATGAGTAGGACTCCTATATTTGGCAGAAAGATGATTAGAACTTTCTGGGGGAAAAAAAACCCAAAACCTGGTATGATTTAACCCAAACAGTCATTTTTTAGAAAATTTCATTAAAACCATGTTCTGAATCACATGGAAACTTTTCACAATATCTTTATCTTAAGGTTTAGCTCAGTTTGGTTCAGTAACTAAAGAATTTCAGTGAGAAAACATGCTTTTGAGAAATGAAAATTGCCACAGAATTATTCTAAGAATAATATGAATAAAACTCTAAAAAGGTTTAAAATTAAAACTTCAGGCTTTGTTTTCATCACGAATTTCATCTGGGAATAGGAAAGACTAAATAATTTGAAACAAAACCTTTCCCTGCAAAACCTTTCTGCCTGCTCTGGAAACGGTGTCTGTGCTGCCACCTGGAGCCCACTCGTGGGTTTGGAAAACAAGAAAGGAATCAGAAAACAAGGCTTGGAAGCAAATCCAGCAGCTGCTGCGAGGTCTCAGTACAGGTAGTCCTGAGAATTAATTATAGAATCATAGAAGTGATGCAGGTTTTTATTACCTCTGTGTGGTGTTCCATGCAATCCACAGCAAATTCAGTGTAAACACAGAGCTAACGACTGAGAATATATTTTTCTGGGGTAGAGGATTCAGGAAAAACTATTCTCACTACTTGTCTGAAAGTAGTCATAAAACTACTTTGTTTTATGTCTCAAAGAGGGAGTGGATGGAATCTGTGGGTTTCAAGCAAACCCAGTCAGGATGGTGATTTCAGGTAACCTCACATGTCTGCCAACAGCAAATATAACAAATTTATATAAATATAAAACGAATTTATAGAGATTACAAATCTCAGCCTGAATGTTACCCTGCTAGAAGTGGCTCAGTTTCATTTGACTTGAGTCAGCTTGTGTCACAGTGACTTCACAAGGCAGCCAGGTACCACTATGCAGCTAGGAGGGCAAGAGATGTCATCTTAAACCAGCAGGAAGGTAAACCTTTCAAAGACATGCACTCACCAACAGTCAGGGAACGAGTCTTATAAGAAAAAAAGTAGGAACTGCTCTTTAACAGTGTAACAGTAAGGTAATCCAATAAAACATCCAATATCTGCCCCAAGTAATAAGCAGCAAAGGCAGAAATTATGTATATATATATATATATATATGAATGAAAAGTCCAAGTTTACAATTAAATAAAGTTTATCTGGGTCAATTTCTACTAGAAGTCATAGTAAAGAAGTGATGAATTGAGGAAATGGATTTGTCTATCTGGATTTATAATTATGCTGAAATAAGAATTATCCTGCTGCCCCTTGCTTGTACAGCTTCTAACCATTTCAAACATGGTCCAAATATTGAAATATATCACTGCTGGTCATGCAGTGATACAAATATGAATATACAAATTATATATATATTTTATATTTATACAAATATAAAAGGGACATCCCAGGCAGAGACCATTTTTAACCTGACATGGATTTTCAACACTGTAATATTCACGGTTTGGTAAGCACCAAATATGTGTACTGTCAAAGACAGATGCCTTTACAAATTAATAGAGATTCACAGGAAAACCTCAAAAATATAATTATATCTTTTGTTAAAGGGTATTTTAATGATTATTTTTCATTAAATCAAATCATTATTATCTCAATTATTATGAAATTATAATGATTTAAAATTATTATGATCTGCTTCAGGAGCAGTATGTCAATGTGCTGTGTGACTTAGAGCAGAGAATAGCATTCATATACTATTCATATAATAACCTTTTTCTGTTTGAAAAACAAGTACTTTTTTATTATTAATAAAATACAAAATAGTGATTCTCAGATTCTAATTAAAATAATGTACACAATAGATAGGATTTTTAATGTAGCAAGTTGTTGAAAAGTTGTAACATTTCTTTAAAACATTGCTTGTTGAAAATATCAATGTTTTAATGGAACTTGTCAGTATTTTTCACATATTGTAAGATTAACATCTTTATTCTGCTCTGCTCTTTTCATGAATTTTTTTGAGGTTTCACATAAATGCATATGTCATTCAAGTCAGCTGCTGAATAGCTGAAAATTTTACAGAAATGGTCCATTGCATTTCCAAATGTTCCTTCAGTCCTTTACCAAAGGATGTTTTTTAAATTGACCAGAGACAATCAGTCTATCACATCTAGCAAACAAAGGTCACTTCCTTTTAAATATATATACTCACAATGCATCTTAACAAGTACTTGACCCAGACTCCTGATTTGACTTTTAGTTTCCCAAAATTTAGCACACAGATACAATGCCCAGAAGCATGATGAAGAAATTAATATTTTAGGTTTAATTGAAAGGCACTTCAACCAAGCTTTTTGCAGCTAATGCAGAAAATAAGCTCTAAAGGGAAAGAGCATTTGGGTAACTGAGCAGCTTTCCTTCAAACAGCAAAGCAACCAGGAAGGCATGTGTGTGTTTAGTCTATTGCTCATGTACCAGATTGTAGAGGGAAGAAGGTGCTCTGATAATAATTATATCTCTAGAAGATGAAGTAATTCTATTATCATGTGGGTACTGAATGGCTTTTATACTTTGTTGGTAAACTTAATCAAAAATAAGTTGTAAATATTAGCTGTAGTTTTTTAGCTATTACTTTACATGAAGGCTCAACTTTATTATTTTGGCCTCCTTAAAGGAACATGCAAAAAACTCTCTAGTACCAGGAACTGTTGAAATGGATTTGATTGCAATAAAGAAGAAAGTGGGCCCAGGTTTACTCAGAAAGTTTCAATATTGCCTTGATACACAGCAGAAAATTGTGAGCAAGTACTTGGGGCAGGACTGAGAATTTAAAAGGCATGAAAAAAAAGAGGAGCGGGAAATAATCAGAATATATGGACCAGGTCTAAAATAATTTATGTTCAAGGGAAGCCTGTAAATATCAATATTTACTAATGGATGCTTAAGTCTCTTCCACTCCTGGAACTTTGTCATTTTCAGACTTAGCCTAAATAATAGGCCACTATTTCTGGAGGTCATGACTTTTCTTTCCCCTTTCAGAGTACATGACAAAAATCAGATATTTGAAAATGTGAGGATATCAGAGTATTCCTTGTTTTCAAAGGAAAGCCCACCTGCTCCTTTCAATTGTTTTAACACTGTTTCAAAGACTGCTATCCTCATGGGCATAGCTCAGCTCCAGCAATCTGGTCATTGAAAACAGGCACCAATCATTTGGGCACTCTCACAAAAGCAGAATTTATACAAACTGATGATAGAGATATTTTTATTAATTTTTTGTTTTTAATGAAATATTCTAGCTGAATAAATTCTCGCTTCACATCTCTTAAGTGGATTTTGACTGCCCTTTTGATACAGGCAAGCTACAAAGGTGGAGTTATGACAATAACAAGCTAAGCAAAAAAAAATATTTATGGTATATATTTAAAAATGTAAGACATTGTCTCATTTATCACAGAATGACTGAGGTTAGGAGGAACCTTTAGAGGGCACCTGCTTAACAGCACTGTTTAAGCAGGGCAACCAACAATCCATTGCTCAGGACCACCTCCAGATGAGACTGAGCTTCCACAATCTGGGCAACCTGTGCCAATGCTCTGTCACTGTTACAGTAAAAAATGTTCCTCAGTGTTCAGAGGGAACCTTCTGTGTTTTAGTTTGTGCCAGCTGTCTCTTTTCCTGTCACTGGACACCAGTGAAAATAGCATGGCACCATCCTTTTTGCACCCTCCCTTCAGGTATTTGCACACTCTGATAAGATGCCCCTGAGCCTTCTGTCCAGGCTGAACATCCATCACAACTCTCTCAGCTTTTCTTAATGGAAGAGATGTTCCAGTCCCTTAACTATTTTTGTTAACTATTATTCCCTTTATTGGAACCTCTCTTGTACTGGGGAGACCAGAAGGGGACACACTGATTCTATTGAAACATGAGCTAGACTTATTATCAAATAAAGGTTTTCCAAAAGGAAAATTATTTCCTTCTTATAGTGGATAAAATATTTCTATTTTTACAGAAAGTCTTAATCAATAAATTCTCTGATATGGTATATAATAATCCTTTGGGGGTCCTTTGTATTTCTAGGGCACCCAAACTTCCACAGAAACCCAGACTGACAGGGATTTGATATTATCTATATTTCTGTGTACCACTATAATGCATTCCTATACCTTCAACTGAGAGAAATTGTCTGCAAGCACAGAATGGCAAAATGCAGTTAGAAGGCACTAAATGATGTTATGCACAGCCCCCTGCTTCTAGAAACAATATCTTCATACATGATTATTTTACCTGAACAACTTGGGAGCTAACTGATTAAATGAAAGATTAGGAATTCCACGGAAAATGTCTTTGGGATTAACACAAGTCCAAAGGGCACATTGTTTTCCATTATGAGGGGTGCATGTTCTTACAAGAGAACAGAAAATACTTCTGTATGCTTTTTAAAATATATTAGTAGCTGTCTATAGCCAAAGGGTAGAGCATGTCTGTGTGCTGGGGCTTTTGGTCTATTTAAAGAGCAGTCTGTTTAGAGACTAGACAGCAAGGCAGAGACCCATAAGTGGAGAAGTGGTCTGTGATCTCTGTGTGGAGTCTGAAGGTTCTCTGAAAAACAGAGAAATGTCACTTTGGACAGACCTTAGCCTATGGCACTGCACTCTATAGAAGAGCCTATCAACTCAAATAAAGAGTGAAATGCACACATACATCACAAGCTATAACCTTGAGAAAAAAAAATTTAAAAAAACCCAAAAAACCAACAAAACAGATCTGATTCTGCAGATATCTGGTAACAGTAACCCAAGGCAGAGTATGTTGTCAGGGTTGACCACCCCTCATGAACCAAGCACCCCTAAATCCTTGCATGGCCAAGGGCACCAAATCATAAATCAGAAACCAGAGGGCCAAGAGGACAAGGAACTTTGGAAATGGCAAGGGAGAACAACTGTTTTGTAGCTGAAGGCAGAAAGGCATTGAAAAATGCCAGTGTTTCTGAGCTGAACAACTTTCCTCCTATGATGATGAAGCTGGGTTGCTCAAAATCCACCCCAACCGCACAGCTTGCCCCTTGCTACAGGCCCCATAGGGGAGCAGGCAACAAGAGCTGTATGTAGCTGCAACCACCTTCTTTCAGAGCAGGAGAATGACAGAAAACAGTCATTTCCTCTCAAGGTTATTTAAGTTACAGTCTTTGAAAAGAATGAGGAATGGAAACTGTTGTTCTCAAAAATAAACTCTAAATACTGGATGTGTTGTATGATGTGTGTTTGTACTGACTCTTAATTTTGCATCAGAATATTTATATTTGGCATCATATTTGCCTTGGAATATTGTCACTTTCAGGTAAGCATCATGTATCTGAAAATTTAACAAATACTAGCACATGTAAATAGCTCAAAAACACCATATAATTTGCTCAAAAAAAAGCACTTAGGCATGGCATGTGTTAAAGGATTACCCATGCCTACAGAACCTGATGCAAAAGTTTTCCTGCTGTTAATTTATCCAAAATAAGTTTCAGGTAGAAGCTGTATTTATATGAAATGATATTATCTTCAGGGACAACAAGATTTAATGAGTTCTGCTGGCGAATAAAAGAGAATGTCCAGCAAGATTCCCTCCTTCACCTTCATCCTGACCACACAAAAGACAAAGCTTAGCACATTTCGAAGAGAGCATTATTACAGATTTATTGTTTTTGTTGTTCAGCCATGGTTGCTCAATTAAATTATTAGCATATATACATTATATGTGTATATATATGTACATATTTATATATACATATATATACATAATATACATATGTATGTATATATTTATATATACATTATATATATGTATATATGTGTGTGTATATATTAGTAGAAAACAAGTCAAAAAAGAAACTAAAGATAATTCAGCAGAAAAGAAAAAAGCTGTAAATTCATACATAATTTTAGAAATATTCCTGAAACTTGAGGCTCTTATAAGTACTCAGCACACTTTTAAGAATAACTCAAAATTGTGTCAATTTGTTAGTTCCGAACAGCCTTGCATCTGAAGTAAGGAGGTTTTTCACTATCCAAATCTAGTTGCTGACCTGTCACTGAAGGTCCCGTGAATTTTTCCAGACGAGCAATCAACATCATTGGCCCGGAGGTTCATTCCTCCAGGGGATTTCAGAACTTCTCGGCGTGGGATGCACATCTTGAAGCAATCAGAAGGTGGCACTTTGTTATCGCTGCAGTGGCAATGCCGGGTTTGTGTCCCGGGATGCGGAGCTCCAGGGCTGGGGACGGACACCTCTGCTCCAGCCGCTAACAAAGGGAAAGGAAGAGGCTCCCAAAGGGGAAAGAAAGGATTCTGCTGAAATCACAGACCTGCTAACAGCAGGAAGAGGCATTCTTCAGAGACGTATGAGACTCCTGACACACTTGTAATATAAATGCAGAGACATGCCAGCTATTGATAAGAATAAAAATAAAAATAAGAATAAAAATTAATGCTCTTAATGCAAACTACAAACCAGCAGTCCTCAAGGTTTCGGGTTTTGGTTTTTTGGGTTTGCTTTGGGGTTTTTGTTTGGTTTTCATAGGTGGTTTTTGTTTGATTGGGGTTTTGTTTATTGCTTTGGCTTGGGTTTTTTGTTTATTTTTTAGGGGAAAAAAACCCCAAACAAACAACAAAAAAAAGACCATAGTTTCTGACTTTTTTGATGACACCCAGATCTTTTCCATAACCATCTTGACAATGCAAACATTTTATAATACACAACTTGCCCTGCCTGTTCTCTGGGAGAAGAAGAAGCTGACCTAAACCTTGCATTAATTGAACACAGCAGCTTTAGCTAAAAAAAAGTTGTAGATGTTTGAAAATGTGCATTGTGTTAATGTCAACTTGCGCTTAGTGTTCTTGTAAGGCTGAAAAAGAAAATGGGATATTGAACTTTTTTAGAGCCTCTGGCATGAGGCAGTTTGAAAACTGTGATGTTAGACTGAGGTTCATTTTATTCCAAGCTGTAAAATTTCAGAGAGCGAAGAGAACAGAACTGAATTCCCGCAGGCTCCTCACCTCAGCACACAACATATTGCCGAGGTGGTTGAACACGCCTTACAAAACAGAAGCTTATCTCAAGGTACTTCCAGGATCAAACTGGTGCACACAAAACTGGAGAAAATCTCAATATATACCACTCTTACAAGAATAAATGATTCTTGTCCCTGCCTGAGCTGGTACCTGCAAACTCAAAGACACAAGATACATTCAATTTCAGACATTATGTGGACTAAGCATCAAGTCCTGCTTACACTGTAACTATACATGCACCGAATAAATTCATAACCAAGAGACTGTAAGTTACTTTATTTCTTTTCAGAAAAAAAAAAGGGAATAGAAATAAATTTAATCCAGAAGTTTAAATGTCATCAAAATCTTTGTCAAAATGCTTGGATTCTAATGTTTTTCTTTTCGATTTTGCTCTCCAGCAGCAATTCCTTTGCACTGGCCACTAGCACAAACCTACTACTTCTCCCATGACCTTTGTGGTGTAAATACTAACATCTGCCAACATCTGCAGGGACAGATTCTAATTCTGCCTGGATTTGTTGGTAAACTTTACTAAGAGAAGTTAGGATGAAGAACATAAAAGCAGCCATAAAGGCACCATACTGAGGTTCATTTAGAAATCATGCATAATCCTTCAAGGGATTTGATCTCTGTTAACTCACCTGATGCCTCATCATTCCCATTCTGCCAGAGAGCGAGTGATCCCTATCCACCTCTTGCTTCCTGCTTTTGCTCTCTTGGTCACCTATTTTCTTGACTCAATTCCAAATTTGTGCAAATGATCATTTATTATGCCTTAGTCCCTCAAAGTTTTGTCACTTCTGGTTCTGCACCTCCTGTCCTTTTGGAGCCAGATTTCCTACCGTGTCCCATGTTCCAAAGAGCTCTGTGTGCTAAAATGAGGAATTCTGAGGTTTTTCTGGGACCCACGTGGAAGCTTTAGCTGGTAGCTGAGCTGATCATGCCTAGGTTCTGTACCAGGCGCAACACTTCTTGAAAGCACTTCCCTTTGGCTTTGTTTCTCCAATCAGAGAGAGGGATAAAGGACTATTGGACATTTAACAGGCTCTGATTTTATTTTGAATAAACTTTAACTTACATAAGCCCACAGACTCCCTGGAGAGCAGCTGATATGAACCAGTGGATGCAGAAAACCACTTGGTGGTGACTATTGAAAGCCTAATGCTGCCAGTGCTCATGATAATTGAGGGCTACTTTTAATTATTAGAATTTTTTTATATAAGAAATTCAAAGAATCACTTTTGCAGTAAAACCACTTCAAATGATCTGTTACTGAGCAAGAAAAATAACTGAATGAATATATGTGAATTATATTTGAGGGAAAAACAGAGACAGAAAATGCCCATTTTCCACTTCATTATGTTTTTAGTGACTTAAAAGTATCTTAATGAATGTAGCCAAAGTTTCATCAAAAGTCAACTTCTGTGTTTTATTAGCTTGACCTAAATCACCTTAAACATGCCCTCAAACTGAGGGGTAAGTAGCTTAGGATAATAATTACCATAATGGCTCAATTTGGCACTTTTTAATGGAGCTGTCACAATGCACATGCTACTTCTATAACAGCTGAAATACAACAAAGTTACTGAGATATTATTTCATTAACTTTTTTAAGCTTTGGCAATTATTTAAATGAAAAGGCACAGACATTATGTTGCTAATCTTTGCTTACAAATGTATGGCGTTGGCCACCAAATTATAACAATATTTAAAAATTAACTAAAACCAGTTCTAATGTTAGCCTGGGAGAGATTAAATTTGAAAGAGACCACCCAGAATGATTGCTATGATCCTGCACAGCAGTACAGCTGGACACCTAAAGGTCTGGTAGGTGATCTACACTTATAGTTTAATACTCCTTAAGTAGCCAAGGAGAAAGAAAAGCACATCCAAGGGCAATTCATCCTCCTTGTCTTCAGGTAGCATGAATCAGTCAGGAAAAGCCTTTCTCTCACACTCTTTCATTTACTTATGTTGGGAGATTACACTTTGAATTACTAAAGCTGAGGGAATTCATAGTCACCTACCAACAGCTGTTTTGGTCCCTCCCTACCATCAGCTAGAACAGATGGGTTCATCTCCTTTGACACAGTGGAGGACACACAGAGGTGTTACCTCTCCACAGCATTTTACTGTTGCACACACTTCATTAAAAAAATGCCAAGTTCCTATTTAGATTTGTATTCATTACTTAACGTCTTTCATCTTACAGTAACCTTGTAGAAGTAAATATTATATTGGCATGGAATTTACTCTAGTGATGCAGTCTTGAGTCTTGCTTAATCAGTATCTGTTGAAAATTTACTCCAGGAATGTAAGAACTAAATCTTAGATACTTAATCAGTATCTTTTAAAAAATTCACTATTAGTTGTACATATCTGATTTAAAAACATTAAACTGAAGAAAGTGATTGTCCTACTTTGTTCTGAGTAGCATGAGAAAGGATAAATTGCTCTTTTCTGGCAGTGAAACACATGCAAAACAAGCCTCCTGCAGTAAAAAACTCCCTTTAATCTGTATTTTTCTGCTAATTTGGTAGTGCTGCATCCAGACTGTGTGTTCCAGAGGCTTGAAAAGCATCAAGCAATTTTGTTAGAGGCTGATCAGGTGAATAGCACTGACACCAAAACAAGTGGCACCGTCAAAAGCCCAAGTCTTCTGCTTTGCCTGATTTTTGCTAACCCAGCAGCAGAGGACCTGAGGGAATCTCTTCAGCTGGAGGTTTTCTCCTGTTACCCAGAGCTCCTGTGGGGCTGCAGTGCTTCCTTCATACATGAGGAGACTCTGGGGGGATGCTATGCTATAGCAACTTCAGAGAGGCTACAGGCTGCCGTGGGCAGTGCCCCACTTGATCTCTGAGATGATGTTCCTCACTAGTTCTTCACTTGAATGTTATCTCTAAGCCTGTTAGGACTCTGGGACAGTAAGTAAATTTTATACTAAATTTTATACATTCAAAAAGAACAGAATGAAAGAATAAAGGCTCATCTCATCTTTATATTCTTCCAGGATCTGTAGGACATGGATCAAGACTGTGTGCAATATCCATCCTAGATCCCTTTGTTAGAGCAGGGCTTACCCCAGGACTTCAGGTCTTTTATCCCCATTGACCAGTGCTGTCATTTATAACATTCATTTATTTACTATATTTCCAATAATGTAATTATAGGTTTATATATTAACTTTTATATGAAAGAAAAATAATAAAAAGACCTTTGCATATTACATTATGTCCAGTGAAAAACATTTGGCTGAACATTTGAAGACACTAATTATGTTATTATTCTTTTATGTAAGTCATTTTTCTGCTGGTGGACGCTAACACTCATTCATGTCCACTGAGACTTTTATAATGAACATTTTTTTTAGACTTTATATGATAGCATAGAGTGAAGCACTATGAATTATTTTGAATATCCACTACATTAGTGGATATTCAAAATGCATGAATTAAACCTGGCCATTCTTTTGGTAGGAAATATTTCAACATTAGGTTTAAAACTGAATTACTTCACCTGACTGAAATAGGTCATCAGAAAACAAATTTTCTGAAAGTGATTGATAAGCTAAGCATTTCTCTTGCTAGCTTTAAGCCCATATTAATCACTTGATGTGGGTACTACTGAATCATGTTCTCAAGTTTATTACTGGGTCAGGGCCTTATGGTAAAGGAATCTTACCAGATTTCACAGCAAAATTTGCCTTTCTATAGTGATTGTGAACACCCATTTTCTGCAGTCTGTGTGTGAATAGACTGCAATGGCTGAATGAAGTGAGATGTCTGACAGATCCCTGTTGCACACTGGCAAAAAGCTAAACATTTCACTACACATGACAGCTGCTGAAGAGATAGACTTGATTCAGTGACATACTGAGAATTGCATGTTTGAGCATTGTCATTGGTTGCTAGAAGCAAAGCTCATTTCCACAGCAATCTACTGGAAAATATTGTGCTTCAGGCATGGGATAGAGTCACAAGGGGCCTCAGAAAAAGGCAAACGTTGTTCCTGAAAAATCCTTGCAACAAAGAAGAATAGTAGTTTTCTGGCATTTTAATTAAGTGAATTCATGCAATCAATAAGTCTAAATCAGAATGAATCATTAAATCAGAATTGTTTGAGTTGGACCTTAATGATCATCTAGTTTCAAAACCTTTACCATGGACAGAGACACCTTTCACTAGACCAAGCTGATCAAAGCCCCTTCCAACCAGGCCTTGAGCATTTCCAGGGATAGGGCATCCACAACTGCTCAGAGCAACCTGTTCCAATGTCTCACCACTCTCATAATAAATAATTTCTTCCTAATTTCTTATGTAAAACTATTCTCTCTGAGTTTTAAGCCATTCCCCCTTGTCCTAGCACTACATGCTCCTGTAAATAGCCTCTCTGCAGGTTTTTTGTCATCCCCCTTTAGGCACTGGAAGGCTGTTATGAAGTCTTCCTACAGCCTTCTCTTCTCCAGGCTGAACTCCACCAACTCTCTGTCCTCAAAGGAGATGTGCTTCAGTCCTCTGATTCAGCTTTGTGTCCTCTTCTGGACAGCAAGTCCAGGGCCTTTTTGCACTGGGAATCCCAGAACTGGAATCCAGGCAGAGCCTCACCAGGGCCAAGCAGAGGGGCAGAATCACCTCCCTTGCCCTGCTGACCATGTTCCTTTTGATGCAGCCCAAGACACAGTTGGCTTTCTGGGCTGTGAGCACATATTGACAAGTCATGTCAAGCTTCTTATCCACCAACACTGCAAAGTCCTCCTCAGGGCTGTTCTCAATCCATTCTCCACCCAGTCTGTACTGTGCTTGTGTTTGCCTGTACTCATGTGCAGAACCTTGCACTTGGCCCTGCTGAACTTGACGAGGTTTGCACAGTCCCACCTCTCCAGCCTGTCCAGGTCCCTCTGGACAGCATCCCTTCACTCTAGTTAGCTCAACTACACCACCCAGTTTGGTGGCATAGGAAACTATGCCAAAGATTCACCCAATCCCACTGTCCATGCCATTGACAATGATGTTAAATAGGGCTGGTTCCAATACCAAAACCCTGAGGAACATCACTGTGTAGGTCCAGCTACTTGGTCAAATGTAATTTCTCCTACAAATTTCAAGCACAGTTGAGGGATGTGAAAAATTTTCTGAAGCCATTTTTCTTCAATCATATGCAAACCAGCCTGTATTTTAATACTATTTTTGCTCAGGAGTTTTGTCCCTTTTTATTTGCCCAGTAGTTCAAGAAACACAGTTTAATTTCTGAGTCTGGAGATAATTCACACTGTATTAATGTAACTTCTATTATGAACAATTTTTAATAGATGATTTATCATCTACCTACATTATGGTATGACGCTCTAGAAGAAGAATGAATGGTAGGGGATCTAAACAAGTGGAATAGGGAGTAATAGGGTGATACCTGAAGCTTTTCCCTGTTCTCTACTCAAAGCCCTACTCAAAGCAGAAGAAAATCAGATAGGTAGGTCTTGTGTGCCTTTTAATCATCTCCACATAACCAAATACTCTGTTACCATTTTTTCAATCATTAAGGAATACAGTGTGTGGTATGAAATGTAAGGATATACTTTTTCATCCTTTTTAGGAGACATGTTGCATACAAGTTTTTCATAACCTTTTCTCGTTACTTTTCCAGTTCTGTGTGAATTTTTCAAAATCGTGGTAATTTATACACACACACACATACACACACAGAGTTTCTTTCAAAGGAATTTATGTTCCTTTTTTGGCACAGAGTTGATAAACTCCCAACTAATTCTTCAAACAACTGGTGGCCAAGGTCATAGTACCCCAATATTGTCCAAATTTCTCATGCTATTCCTTTTTCTTTCACAGATTATGAAGCTTTGGACCTTTTCTTTCCCAGTTGCCATTTGATTGTTGGTGCTAGAGGGGCAGAGTTTTTGTCTTTGAGCTGGCAGGTGAATGGTATTCTCTGCTGACCTTAAAAAGCTCATCATTCCCTGTCTGTGCCACATCACCGTTTAGCTGCAGGATAACCCAGAAAGTGGAGCCTGCCTTGCTGACTCATGTGCATCTTCTCCCTTGCATACAAATTGTGGAAGAAATTTGTCACTGCCATCCCAGATCCAGGGATATGAAGCAGAAAGTCAGGTGATGGGCCCTGTAACTAGTCTGTGTATATCAGCCTACTTGAGTCATGCACAGAACTCACAAATTCCATGAGAGAAAAGGAAGCTGTGTCTCATGCCTGTGTTGGGTTTGGCTGCCACACATGGCAGAGTGGGACTGCAGCTGCAATCTACTCTTCTTTTTCCCTTTGTTAAATGATTTTCATCCCTAGCACGTGGCAGTGTCTGATGGCTGAGCAGGTGTCATGGATGAGGACAGCAGGGTTGGATACTGTCAGCCAGGCAGTGCTGGTTTGTTAGCTAACCCCTGGCACAGCAGTGGAGCTGCTTTGTTAGCAGCTAAAGAGCACAACTGAATGGCACTCCTTGAACTTCAGCTGATGGGTCATTTCTGGCTCACACTGCCACTGTTTGCTGTCTGCCTGGAAGCAGCCAGGCTCCCACATGTTCCCACAGAACACTGACAGGTGACGTTCTCTGCCACATCTGATTTATGCTGCAGACTCTGAATAGAAGCTAAACTAGTATTGCAGAGGACAGTTAACAGCAAATTGTGGACTGGGTACAAAAAATAAATGTATATGAACAAAAACATCTCTGTCTGATACTAACTGATCTACATATTCACCTTGACTTTTTTTTTCATGGGCAGAATTTACATTTTTATTTGCCACCGTGACTCATCATTTACCTTTCTATCTTCTCTGATGATATATATAAGCTGTTAAAATTGATGCTGCTAACATAATTTAAAAAAATAAATACAAAACTACTTGTGTAAGTGTGAACAAACAAAACATCATGACATTGTTTTTTATAGAAATTGATAACTAGCAGGAAAAGAATTATAAAATAAGAAGAGCACATGCAATATATTTAGAGAGAACACTTTTATAGCATCCGGTTGCCACGGAAACACATTGCAGCAAACAGAGAGGCAAGCTCAAATACTTCCAGCTCCAATCTGCATTTCAGGATCTGCTGTTTGCACTGCTCCTGTGCCAGGTGCATAATATGTGTACTGCAGTGGAGTTCTAAAAAGCCTCATTGAAAATATGAAAAATAGTCCTTCATGTGAAGGACACCTCTCCTGGGGAAAAAAAAGCAAACAAAACTCAGCAAACACCAAAATTCAACAAATGAACTGATAGCAAACAATCATCTCCAAACTGTTTATGTACATCTAGAAGAGACCAGAGGTGGTAGAAGTCTCTTTGCATTGACAAAATTTGGAAAGCACAGTAAACAGAGCAGCTCTTACCTTGGGGGCAGTGTGGTCCATCCCACCAGAATTTTTTTAAATCTCTAAATTTTTTGTATTGCTGTCTTTAGCCAATGCTGAATTGCATTCCTTGCACCATACTGTAAATAATGTTAAGGGTAGCTCAAATCAGAGTTCCCCTTGCAGCTCTTTTGTGCTTCCCTACCTAATGGAGTTTCTTTTTTGCATGTTTCTTGTTATTTTTGTTATTTTATTATTGTCTTTTTTTATTTTTCTAACACTTTGAGTCTCCCATTTTGAGGGAGAAGCCTTATTTTTCCATTTCAGAGTGTAAATCACACAGAAAGCCAGTGCTCAGTATTGAATGGCCCTCATTGTTTAACTAAAAATCACTCTCTGCTTAGATGAAATAGAGGTTAATATGCTTTGGGAATTTAATCTGACAGATATGGAATTTTTTATTTTGCTGTTTCTTTTGGAAATGGTACACCTAGATGACCCTGTGATGTGCATAATAATAAAATAAATTCACAGGGCTGCCTAGCAACCTTGCTCTGTCCCACAGTGCAAAATATGTCTTGGTTTGGAACTTGATAACATTCAGAAATGACTGATGGTATCAACATGGACAAAATTCTAGTCCAGTATTTATAAAACCCTGGTTTCTTCTCTGAGAAAGCACACAGTGCATCCAAATTTAAGCAAGCAATTGCGCTCCCAGTTTATTTTATTCCTCAGAAAAAGTTTTGATGTTCAAAGGAGTCATTTAGCTCCTCTACCTTTTTGACATGGCAATACAACCACACAAGAAAGTACACCAGTATTCATAGTTCACCTCTTGAACCTGTTAATGTTTTTAATAATTTTTATAGGCAGCCACCAGCGATAACTCTTAACAAAATGCTGCAGATCAAAAATCAGTCATCTTTATTTCCTCCACAGCAGTTCTGGGTTTGGCATTTCACTCCTTTATTTGCCTCTTTATAGAAATATCCTGTAGCTTCTCTCCAAAGGTGCAGCAGATTTCCAGACGCACAAAAGATGTGGCCTGTTTTCCTGGATATTGCATCAGGTGCTACATTTTCTGTGTGGCATTTAAAATCTTCAATCACTGGACCAAATTAATTTGCTTCTCAAAGTCCTCTTCAGATAATGCATAAAATTATTTTGCTGTGAATAGAAAAGCAATTTTTCTTTCCTCAGAACACAGTAATATCACAGAAGGACATGGTAATCTCTATTGTAGAATGTCACAAAAACACTAAAAAAAGTATTTTTCTCAGTGATTTTCCTCATGTCAGTGATTAGCATTTAGGGCCAATCTTTCATGTGGATGCAATATTGCACCTCTGGTTCCATCCTGAACATTTCCCACAGTGGAACATACAGGAAAAGATCTGAAGCATTTATCCGTCTAAATTATTTTATTTAGGCAATCAAATGGGATTTGAACAGATTTGGGTTACAAAATCAAGGTTGTTCACTGCTGAAAACAAGAAGTCAACAAGACCCAAGCCATTTTTCAGTATTGGAAAAAAAAAAAATAATAGGAGAAATTATTAATTTAATATAGAGAAAAATAAGCTCACATCTTTAAAAACATTTAAATTCATTTTTCAACATGACATTTTAACTTGAGCTCTTTGAGTTATTCTCACTGATCTCTCACTGATTAAGAGTAATTCCCACTGATTATATAATATTATAATTTTATTTGGGGGCTTTCTGATCTTTATGTAAAAGATGGGAAAGGGAAAAGAACACAGAACTAGGGTAAACTCATTACCATTAAACCCATCCTTGCTGGCCTTTGCTCATTGATTCCCCTCCCCTGCAGCTCATTGACATTTCAAAGCTTTGAACAACTTTTTATTATATTTAAAATACAAAGCCGATTCCTTTCTTTGTCATGAAAAGTTCTGAAGTTTCCCTGGACCATTACACTGAATCAAGACATAAGAAAGTAAGGTTCTATTTTGAACCAGTTATTCTTTTTAACCTTTTTTTTAAGCATCTGAATGTAAAAACTGATATCTTAGAGAATTTTAAATTATGAAATGGCACCTTTAAACTATTTTCTTAGCTTCCCAATGAGACACATCAGTCACTTCTGTCTATCAAAGTACCAAGATGAAAGAGACTGAATACATTGCTTATTTTAGTATATAGCAATCTCCTTTGGATTATTTTTAAGAAACCTTTATTGCTGCCTTTGCAAAACTAGCCATGTGGTAATGAAGGCATTCTGTTTTACAGCTGAGGGAAAATTTTGAAAAAATGAAATATTTTAGAAGCACATTTGCAGAACTGTGTTCCTATGGCATATGTCATGCTGTGGATATAAGAGGATAAGAGTCAATCTAAAGGTTTTTGAAAATCACCTGCAGGAAGCCTTTGTGGTTTAAATGGTGCTGAGGAATGCAGGCCACCAGAGGTTCAGCTGATAAGAGTTACCACTTGGTATTTGCTCCTGCTACTCTAGGACAGAGTGCATAAGGTTATTCACACAGAAGCAGATCAGAATTTAGAGGGATGACAGCAAGCCTCTGAACAGAGACAGACCTTCCCCAGAAATTATCAGAAGATTCCAGGATAATAAATGTATATAGCAAACATGGCTTTATAATTGCAATTTGAATTCATACAAGTAAATATCAAATGAAAGCCATTTTTTTTCTGGGGAACTCCCAGTCTTTTTTTTTTATCTGTGTATAATAAGGGAATTTATTGTTTTTCTATAAAATCTTCTGAAATGATTTGCAGACACTCTCTCATATTCCTGTCTGTTTCATGAAAATAACAAAAATTCAGCTTATATTTTTCATTCCTGTTCTCTCAGGCTTGGCCTACTTGAAGCAGGCAGTTCAAATCCAGCCTGGTGAAAACTGGTTTTCTCCATTATGTTTGTAACCACAAAACCAGGCTGGGAGTATGCCAAGGATGGAAGAAGGAGGCTGGAAAAATATGAGCAGAACATAAATTAGTCTGTTGAAAGCAAACCATATTTTCATCTGTTATGCAAATAGTTCTTGAAGACAGATTAATTTCAAACACATGGAAGCCCTTCTAGTGATAACAGATGCTAACAGGCCCTGCAAACTGCTGACTGCTATGAAACTGGTCAGTGGTGTGGAGAGAAGAGGGGGGAGAAAAATAGGAGAGAGAGGGACAGGAAAGGGATGTCTCTCTTAAACTATGGTAGCATTACTCCTCTGAGGTAAATTAGAATATTAAATGTGCAGTAAAACAGATATCCTGGTTTTCCACGTGCAGGGTCAGTACAGCACAGCCATGTGGGTTTGAACAGGAGCTTAGAGAAATAACTCTTGGGACCACGGGATGCCTCACTACAACAACCAGGAATTCCCCAGCTTTTAAATGAAACAACACACTCTCTTGCTGGAAAGAAATCTTGCAGATTTTGGCAGGGACAAGACTGTTGAAAATTTATTGGAGTGAGGCTTTTGGAGACACTTAAGCAACATGAAATCTAAAAAGACCTAGCAGACTCAGAAATACTTAACACTATAAAGATATGTTGTGAGGGATTATTTTTCACCACCAAGAAACAATTCTCACATGTTGTTTTCTTTGCCCTAAGCAGGGTTAAGCACCCAGAACTGCCCTAGTCTCAGACCATGCTTGATTCAAAGCCTTAGCTTCTTACCTATCTACCTACGTATTTTTGCATAGATAAAAAACATTGGCCATAACATCTCAAATATACACCATTTGATAAAGCTACTACTCAAAGTCGTTAGGAGCAACTTTAACTTGAACTGCTTCCTGAGAAGAGGAAACCAGAATGTGGATGGTTATTAGGAAGCCTTGACTCATATTTATTTTTTTACAGCTCAAACTGTAAACCTGATAGTGCTTTTTCTCATTTGCAGGCATTTGGAATTTACCTTTCTACTTTATAGTTTTACATGAAAACATTTCCATTGAAATTTACTTTCTTCTGGTTTAAATAACTACACTCAAAAATATGCATATAAATATTTCTAGAAAAGAAGCCTCTTTCACACAAATAAGTATTTCTTCCTCTAGTATTCTGCTGTCTGCAATTTTTGCATTAGACATCTTTTATGAAGGTGTCAAATAGAAACAGAAAAATTTTGTGCTGAGCTTTACCTATTGTTCACATTTCCTAAGCTCCCTTTGTAAATGGGGATAATTCTTGTGTGGTTGACATCTGGATTAACTAGTTGAAATTAGAAGAGTGCTTTTATGTGTTTGTATGTGAGTACCTAGCAGCAGACACAGGGTAAATGCATACAGAACAATGCCTCAGCAGCCAGGAGAAGCAGAGAAGAAGGGGAAATATTTTTCATGACATTCATCCTACACAGGCACAGCAAAGCTGGTGAGTGTGTGAACCCTTTGACACCTGTTCAGTCTTAGCTAGTGAGAAGTGCAGATAGCGCTGAGCTCAGGAGGAGCATAATTGTTTTTAGGAAACCGTTCCTCAGACAATACAAAACATGTCTTATTCTGCTGAAGATCAGACTAAAAGGACCTCTCATCCTAGGCATGTCTGTAATCATTGTCCAAAAGCAGAAAGTAGCAGATGCTTCAGAAAGAGGTATAAAACCATGTGTTAAGAAGTTAAAAACAAATCCTCTCTTCTTTGATACAACCATTCTTTACTCTCTCTGTACAAACGACACCTGACCATACAAAACTCTATACACCTATGTGCCCACTGATGGGAAGGAGTCTAAGGGACTCAGTGCCACTTCAGCTGCTCTGTACCACGATGAAACATTAATCTTTAGCAATGCCTTCTTGACTCCCAGTATCCTTGCATTTGATGCATTGTAGGTTAGACATTCTGACTGACAGCTTTGTGCTTTGCCCACACAGGAAAACTAACTTCCTTAATACAAACACGGCAGAGTCCTGCTTTTTCCTTTTTCTTGGAAAAGAAGACTAATCAACTTAAAAATTCCAGGAGGCACTCTTCCTTTCTGAGCACATTCATTCTGCAGCCTGGGAGGGAAAATTCATCTCACCTGCTTCATGAAGTCTTCAGGGTCGATGCTCACACCTAGGCTGCTTTAATTGACAGACTCAAAGAGGCACACACAGCATGTGATTCATCTCACCTATCTCCAATGCCTTTAGCATAAGATAAATTTTGCTCTAAAGCTGCCCATTTTTCTCCACTGACTTTAATGGAGACTAATAACCAAGGGAGTGCCAAGTGATTAGCTCAGATGCAGGTGTCAATATCTGGTCAAGGATGAATTCCAGTCACTGTGACCACCGCTTAATGAAGACATATCCAAGATAGATTTAAACCTGCAGCAGCTAACCCGTGTGTACCTGCACAGATAGCAAAATGAAAATGAGAAGATGGCCCAAACCTGCTGCCCCCAGCAGGCCACTGCAGTAGGGCACAACCATCTCACAGATAAAGAGTCAGCTCTTGTCAGCCCTTTCCATGCACTGGTACGTGAGAGTAGCCACAAAACACAGAGGTAGAACTAACATATGTTGTCTTTCCACATAGCTGAACTTGATGCACTTGTTTCTTAAAACACTGTCATGACACTCTGAGTCTGGAGGAACACAAAGTCTTTGCACTGACATCAAAGAGGCTCTTTATTCCCTTCTGAAACAGCAATTTCTGATCTTTACATCCAAGATTCTCAATGTTGGCAGAGGGATTAACTCTGGATTTTCTAGCCTACTGTTCAAAAAATGGTTCAGTAAAGCTGACCATTCTTTATCTTACCACTAACCTGATTGGAAATCAGATCTATAAATCTCTTTAATTGTCCTCCTGTTGTGACAACTTTTTGCAGTGAGTGACTCTGTGCAATGTCAGCTAAACTTGATTTGAAACTAGTGCTCTACATGCTGCAGGCTGCCAAACTGGCATATTTGAATTAATGTATCCTGCATTTATTTACAGCACTTTGATATAAACACAGATGCAAAAGAATCTGTTCAGTTTTTCCATTCTATAAGTATATTCTCAAACCATGTGCATGCTCTGGTGAATTTCTGTGTTTCTTTATGGTGATTGCCTTTTTTGAGGGGAGGTATAATCTCTGTAATGGTAGAAAAAAGCCTGAAGACTTCTGACTTTTTATATGAAAGTGTTATACTTCACTAACATGAAATAGAGATCAGAGATCAACCTGTAATTTCCCTGGCTGGAATTAATTATTCAATCCTCCATGAGATATGTTTGCGATAAACACTAAAGAGTGTGTGTCTGTCAGATCAGAAACTAATACTTCTGCAGCTCAGAGAGCATAAGTTCTCCCTGCTTGGGAGAACAGTACAGAGAAGTAGGGAATAAAGTACTTGATAAGGATACAGAGAGAGAACTAATGTCAAATTGCAATTACTATTCAAGTTTCTTGCCATTTTTGATTTTGAGTTTGAATTTTTAAAGACTAGGTGTTATTCAGTTACACATAATAAAATTCAGTAAAGCTGTATTAGGTAATGCATAGTTATCCATAAAAGGCTTATAGACTCCAAAAATATCCTTCAGTTTCTTAAATATATACTTTGAACATCACTGAACTAAAGTCTAAACAGCTCTGCTAAGTCTTCTGCTTAAACTCAATGCCAAGAGTACCAAAAGACTTACTGATATTTAAAATTAAGAAGATGCATAATCATCACAGATAAGAAACTTATGGAAAATAAGATGCACAATCCTTTGCCAGATAAGAAACTTAGGGAATGAAAATTAGCTTGGAATGGCACTTTAAATCTACTCTCTGAAAAGTCCATTTTTCTGTTCTTCTCTTCTGCCTTCACTTTGTCTAGACTATTTTGTTTGGAAGTCTGAGCTGAAAAATATCACTTCCCATATTGTCATTTTTTTTCTGACAATCAGTTCTGCTCACTAGGTAGCTTTTCTATTAAATTAATTATTATGCTTTCAATTGTATGGTATGTTTAGGAAAAGAATTGTATTTTAATACAAATTAAAATTCATCTTCAATCAAGGAAAATAAATGAGAATATGTAATGAAAGGTGATGGGGCTGAGGAATGTGGTAAATTGGTGCTTCAATAAAGTCCGGCATATGGGAAGCTAAGAAGTCGGATGGCTATGTGAAACTTCATTTAGACTTACACTAGCTGAATCTGATGGAAACCCAGTAATACTTCAGGTATGACTTTTCACAAATGATGCTTTCTTGTAGCTACAAATTTTGCTCAATCAGCATATTATCTGAATGAAAATTACATTTGTGTCCCTGTCAGTCAACATGAGCTAATTCACTATACCTCACAAATAAAGTTCTATCTCATTTCAGCTGCAAAAGAAAATAATAATGAAAACCAGGGGTGAACAAGTGCACAAGTGTTGGTAGCAAAGAGGCTTCAGCTTCTTCTGATGTACCTAAACCTTGCCTTCAGAGAGGGGAAACACATCCAAGGTCCACAGGCTTCAAGCAAAGTTTATTCCAAAAAAACTTACTTTACTTAGACCAACAACATTTTTTCATTAGACTAAATATACAGGAAGAAGGGTATGTGACTGACTTAATCAAAACATCCCCCAATTATACAGAAGTCATTAGAATTCAGCATTGATCTTACTGCAGCATAGCTGAACCCTTCGAATTGGCAAATAGAAGAACAATGAAATGTGATGCACTTTTGTCATGGAGTAATTTGTCTGTCATCTCTGTGGCAAACAATGAGATAAGTATCACCCCTCTCCTACAACTGAAGGTAATGTTTTGTTTTACAGGCTACAGCTGTCCTGCATGCTTGCTGGGGCTGACAGCAATAAATTGTGGAAATAGTTACTCATTACCCCTAAAGAGTTACAGACTGAACTTTGAACCAACAGTGCCCTGCACTTCAGAATGAGGCTGCACTGCAAAGGCTAGGTTAAGTAGAGGAAAGCCAAAAGATGTTAATCTATCCGACCAAAAAAACAACACATATAGTATGCTTCATCACTATCCTTATTTCTGACTACTCCCTGAAGACAGGCTGTACCCATCCTGTTCAGCAGAATTTTCTCCTGTTCTCCTCACCTACTTATTCAGGCAAAAGCTTTAATTTCCCATGGATATACACCTGGAGAAGATGCCTTCTGCTTTTTCATATCTCCCATCTAGTTGAAATACATTCATTTTCTGTAAGAACAGCTCCAGAAATCAGTGGAGTAGAAGAGGTATCTCTAAGATTCAAATCAAAAAGCTGGTGCCTATGACTGTTTTCCTGCCTACAATCAGAAGAACAGCAGCCTCACACACAGGAACTGAGACTATAATAACCATATAGTTAAGTCATAAAGGACCACACTTTGTGAGGATAAACACAACATTTCTCCTGCAGGAAGCAGTTGTGTTTTGTAAGCACTCACAATTCCCACAAAACTTTGTTGTACTAATAAAGAGAATTTGCACATAAATACATTTCATAATAAATTTCATAATAAATGAATAGAATAGAATAGAATAGAATAGAATAGAATAGAATAGAATAGAATAGAATAGAATAGAATTCTATTATGCCAAAGTGGTTTTTTCCACATCACTTTTCTAATGACTTTCCAGATCATTTAGAGGAGTCTGGATCATAAACTTTTTAAAAGATCTTCAGAGTTTTCTTCTGAAATATCAGCTATACCACATATAGCTGGTAGGATCACTACACCACATATAGCATAGTAGGATCATTTTTTTTTTTTTTTGCATTTTCACACTGAAACCCTACACAAGACAGATTAAATAGAAGATCCCTGGATCAGTGAATTTTCATTAATGATTATGGTGAATAGGGAGTCCTGTGCATAAACAGGACTTCTCTGTAGATGTATGTTTTTTTCCTCATCTCATCCTAAGGGTGTTAATTTGTTCAAAATAGCTAGAAACATTTTGTTGCAATAATGAGGTTTCCTTTTTTTCTTTAAAATTAACCTGCTGCAGAATTACAATATCAGTACTGAACAAACCTATGTCTAGATGTCATCCCTCTAATCTGATATTATTCAAGTATAGAAGAATTTGCATTTTCACATCTTAATTAAATTGCAATGACAGCAAAAAGCTTTATGTACAAGAAGCTATAATTCCTGCCTCACAGTTTATAACTCATATTCCCTATATTTAACTCTTGTTTGCTGCTCATCTTATATTCAAAAACTGCCATGCCTTAGTAGAATTACTCATTGCTTGCCAGCTGGCTACTAATTTTGCCCTATACCATTAGAGAAATTGCAAAAGCAATATATACTTCTTGGAAAAATTATCTCACTGCATTACTAAAACACATAATTATTTGGGTTTTTAACTGCAACATAAAAAAGTCTTTTAAAGAACATTCAATTTTATGATTCCACTGGAAAAGGAGAAGACAACCTTTGGATGATTCCTGGAAAAAAAAAATCTGCCTGAAGTGATTTTCAAAGTATCCTCTCTCCCCAGATATAAAAATTGTGTCTGACTTCTTAAGGACATTTGAGTTGCATAGGTATAAATGTGTATGGTTTGTAAGACCTATAGAATTTCACTCTGTGCTTCTATGAAAATTCAGTTCTGTTCCATGAGAGAAGGCAATAGTTTCCTTTAAGTCAGACTTTAAAGTAAGAAAATAAAGTTTTGGGTCTGAGGGGGTTTTTCTCCCCAGGGATAACAAAGAAAAATAAAATATTTTGCTTTTCCAAAAGACATATTTCATTGAACTTTTCTATTTTGGATTTTCAACATCTAAAGGGTTGTGTGTTCCTTAGTCCAAAACCCACCTACAAAAAGAGCTGATGAGGTCAGAAGTTTAATTTAGTTCCCAGTCCCACTGAATCTTGTTACTGGAGATGGTATCCTACAGTATCTGA
Source organism: Cyanistes caeruleus (assembly GCF_971803275.1). Taxonomy (NCBI): domain Eukaryota; kingdom Metazoa; phylum Chordata; class Aves; order Passeriformes; family Paridae; genus Cyanistes; species Cyanistes caeruleus. The sequence continues at coordinate 45,619,667 of NC_141704.1, read as the reverse complement.
GTGGTGCTTAGATTTTGCCTTTGCCTGATGACATACAGCCCATACAGAATTATTGATAATTATAGTGCAACTTTTCCTGCAGCAGCAGAAACTGTGTTCTATTAAATACAGTGTACACTACTTATGTATCTACTGGAAAAGCAAGCCCTAGCAACACTCCCTGCTGCAAATGAGATAACTATAGAGACCACTCCACATTTCCTGTATTATCGCTTATATTATTTTTTTAAATGTGACTTTTTCAAAATTGATGTTTTGAGTAGCAGCAGTTTTGCTTCCTCAGCCATGCATAAGAATGAGACTCTAGTGCCTTGATCCACTGGCAAGAGAGCACATCTGAATGCAATATAATTCGGAGGTGGCCTGATTAGCTCATTTGTTTTGTCTTCCACTGTGCTATTCATTATTTCCTGAAATCCAAAATGCTGCTGTTATTCCTCAGGCTGGGAGTCAGCGGCTTATTTATGTTTCCATGATGTCATTCTTTCTGTGAGCAGCTAAGCAGATTTGTATTGATGTGATGTTTTTCAGCACCCTAGAGAGTCAACTAGTAGGGCTAAATGCCACTTTAATCATTCCCAGCAGAGATGTCTAAGTCAATGACCTGTATCGTTGAGCTGTATTACTTTTTGATGCTATCATTTATTCTGTAATAAGCAGTTCAATGGAGTTGCCCTCTACAGCATCTGCCTATTCACACACTGTTCTGGGGAGTGTAACTTATATTAATTTTTTGCCATATGATAGTTTACATCTTCTTCAGCCATCTTTCCAGGTTTCCTTTCTGTATTAGGAAGTATACCACTGGATTACAGAACATGCTCACAACCCTGTGAGCAGACACCTGTCTTTATGAGAGGCAGCTATATGTCCATTGTATATTTTAAATCTAAGGCTGATTGGAATCTGCCAGGTGTTTTCAGCAGATTTCTGAAGACTTGCAGTCCTATTTATACAACAAGTGAGTGCATCTGTTGTACGAGCAACAGAGAATTTGGGGATGGTCCTGTTCTGAGCAGGACAGTCTAGAGGCATCCATAAGATTACCTTTTAAAGGCAAAAATAACATTTACTAAATGACTGAAAGTGTTGTAGGCTTGAAACATTAGCAGGAGCATATGTCCTTCAGGTCACACACAGAAGGGACGGCATTAAAAGCCAACCTAGAAAAAGAATAATGCATCTGAGTTTGACCTGTTGAAACACAGGGCAAGTACTTCACCTGTCAGTCAGCCTCAAATTCCCTTTAAACTCAGAGGTAGTTTTATATGCAGACAGGTAAGTTGGGAGACCTTGTCTTGTAATGTGCCTGTCAAAATTATGATAATTTATTTATTATTTCAGCTTCTGACATCAGTATTAAAGAATATAAATCTAATTTTCCTGCTCTTTAAACCTTACCTATGAGACCATAATCAAAAGTATTTGTAAAGAGGAAATAAATGAAAGCTCTGGTATTTCCAGGTAGCCTGCAGAAGAAAAATATATTTATATTGTCAATTTTAAAAGAAAATATAATTAGTTTCCTTATTTTAACTGTGCATCAGCACTCTCCCCACTCTCAACCCCACCCTCACAAAAAAATAAAAGTGGACACTATGTAATCTTGATGAAAATTTGTGTGATTTAAAACCACTAAAATTTCCTTCTATGAATTGGTATGTATATCCCAGTTTCAGATTTCAAAATTAATCATTTTATTTGTGTCTTGAGTATTCATCCTATCAATGGAAAGTCTGTTGCAGACTTGAGGCTAGACCATGCTTAGCCTGGTAAGATCAGTAGAAAATTCAACTTGCTGGCAAAGGACTGCCAGGGCAAGAGAAACCCAGCTTCCAGGAACAACAAAGGAATTGTCAAATTTCAAAGAAGCAGGAATGGGAGACAAGCTGGGAGCAGATGGAACCCCTGCACAGTCTTGACAGCTCATGAAAAAGATATATTATTGAAATAGCCAACATTTCTAAATAATTAGTATATTGTATATGCAACTGTATTACACCAATTAGAGTCTGCTCAGAAATGTGTGATTTCCAGTGGAGTATCTCTGAACATAACAGCCTCCTGTTCTAGTTTTCTTACTTGCCCTGATTGAGGGGGCAAGCATCTCATTTATATACCTATACATGGAAACTGTCATAGGCAGATAGATTACTTCAGTAATCATTTTGAATTTTGCTTTCACTGACCTAGTGTAAAGGACTTCCTGCAACAGGCAGCTGCAGCTAGCTGTGGGGTTGAGACATTTGATTCCATTTCCCAGTCACCGTCCTTGAGACCATGGGTTTGAAAGTAAGCTCCCTGGGTGATGGGGAGCAGGAGCATTTTAGAATTGCCAGCTGATTAAATTAAGTGAATACAAAATTACTCAATTTAATGGTCCAGTTGATTTATCTTGTTTCTTTTTAATTGCCTTTTGTCCTTTTCCTTGGATCTCTCTAATATGAGGATGTTTTCTCTCCCACACTCTTCTCTAAAGAGCTAACTCCTTAGCTTTGGATGAGTTGTGCCCTAGGAAAATTTTAATAAGACATATCGTTCCTATGCAGGTGGTTAGTATTGAAAAAATCAAAAGGTATGAACTTGTCATAAGAATTTCACCACCTGTGAAATATTCACACTCTAATTGTACTCTATCTGTTCTCTTATAAATGTCTTCTATCATTCCACTCAGCTTTCAGCCAAGGAGCATCCTTATATTTGCAGGTACAGTGTTTCAATGGACTCTTCATTCCTTTCATGTACTTTTATCAAGTCTATTGCCTTGATGTTCTTCCCTAGATTTTCACTATCTGTGTGTAACAGGACCACTGAATCCAGCACAATGACAACAAAATGGGCTGCAACAACATTCTCTGTCCTCCATTTACATGATTAGAAGAAACAAACAGAATAGCTATAAGATGCATAAACAGATGTTTGGTTTAGTCCCTAACACCATAACATATTAAAAAGCTGCTCCTTTCTTATACCATCAAAATAATAATTTACCTTTTTACTCTTTTTCATATTCTGTATCATTTTTCTTGGGAGTCAATAGAATTGTATAAGAGTACTCCATGCTCAGAAGATGTCTTCAGATGCAGAAAAGCTAAATTAAAAACAATAATGAAGAAATTTTGGGAGACTCTTTATATATCAAGGAAGATAATAGGTCAAGGAGGTCCAATCTGGCTTTTAATCCAGGAATTTCCATATTTCTGTAATTCCTGACTTGTTGCTGAATTTCTTATCCTGTTTGGCCAACAATTTATATTCTTCTCTTAATTTCAATGCTTCATTTTTTTTATATCACCTGCCCCTAGGTATATGAAGCTTATATAATGAAGTGTGAACTTACACAATCAGTTTTACAAGTCTATTCCACCCTAATTCCAAGGCAGGGTTTGACCACAGTCCCTCTCTGAAGGCCCACCTTTCTTCCTGCTCAAACTACACAAAAGTCCTATTTCTAAGGAGGTGGAGCCATCTGGTGTCTGTCACTTATGTAATACATTGCTCCAGCCTGCTTTTAAAAAGACACGTAGCTTTAATATTATAGCCTTCTGAAATAATATTCTCTCTTTATTACAAACAAACTCCCTCAGTGATTTAAAATATTTTTAAATATTCTTTGCATTTTTATCTCAAATTCTTAATGTACAGAATTCAACAAAGCACTTGAAGCTGCCTGAGAGCTATACTAAGGATAATTTAGACTCATAAGGACAAGCTGGAAAAGGAGCAAGAAAGGAAAAACTCGCCTTGCCTTCTGAAATTTTTGAGAAGCCCTAGCTTAAAAAATTTCAGCAAGAGCCTTGACATGTTACTTCTTGAGTGTGAAAGCATCCTTTTTGTGTAGACCAGGTTCCCCTGGCACCCTCACCAGATCCCATCTTGCTCTGTGCCAGGTGGGAGGAAAGCAGGTGATGTGGTGCTGCAGGTGCAGACTGTGCCCCTGCAAGGAAAAACCTGGAGCATGGAGGCAATTGTGCTTTTAGGCTTGAGATAGGGATGGCTTCAGTGAACTTTGATAAAATGGGTCTTAGGAATGGTCAGGAAGAGAATTTTAACAACCAGGATTTTGTGTTAGGTGCCTACAAGGTCAAATTGGACTGTGAGTCATCACATCAGCATTTTATGACATGCTGTTTCATCATGACAACACTTAATCAAAACCATGAGGCATTTTCTCTGAACTAGAAAACTGAAATGAAAATATCAGTTAAATTGTTTTGTTTCTGCACAAGAATAAGAACCACAAAGCATCAGTGGGTGACAGAAAAGAAAATATCAAAACTAAGTAGAATGCATTGCAAGGAAAAGAAGAAATTTCAAATTTTTATGGCAAATGAAAACAAAATGCAGATTAATGAAAACAAAATGGTGGAGTGGTATATTCAGAGGTACAGAACATCAAAATTATTTCATTTTTAGACTCCTAAAATGGGGTTTAAGTTTTTTTTGCACATAATTAATTTTAAGTTCTCTGAGGGCAACTTATGTTCTTAGCACTTGTCTTAAATAAGAGCCTCACTTACAGCCTCACTGAACCATCATCTTTAACTGAAGTTCTTTTTTCTTGTAGTATTATGCAAAGTTTAGTGACTAAAGCTGTGGTCTTTGCAAGGCCCACTATGTACTCTAGAATTTAAAATAAATTAAGACGGATGTAAAGAAAGGACATCTAAACACTTTTTACCACACACCTGATGCACATCCTGCAACTATAAATTTGGTGCCTTTTTTTTCTGTTCTTCTAAGTGGAGTAGGAGAAATAAGATATCTTAAGAAAACTCCTGACAACTATTTTACTAACAAAAAAAATGATAATTATAAAAGAGAGCTAAATAAATCAGAATATCCCTGAAGGTGTAGTAATTCACCCAACCATGAAACATTTTCTGCATTTTACCTGTATTTCTCCAGGATACTAATTCAGTTATACATTTAAGTTCCATATGGCACTTGGCTTTATAAATCAATAGAGCAGTGTGAAAAACTATTTGAGTTTTCAGCTGCATACTGCTCTTGAAACTAACCTGGCCCAGTAAATTAATTTGAAATTAATTCAGTTTCTGTAACCTGGCCTCTACAGAACCAGTCTACAAAAAAAAAAAAATATTCTGTTTCATTTCCCTTCCCAAGGGCTTTTTCAGCTGAGCCACCACATTCAGCTGTTGGTTTGCAGGTGGCAGAAGCATGAAAGTGGCAGGTGTGGTGTGTGCAAGTGCATGTCAGATTTAGCCTGGTCAGACACTCAACATGGCAGGTAAGAGCCTCATTCCAAAGGATTCTTTTATACTGTGTTTGTGACTCTTCAGTGGCCACAGCACAGTGGAGAAACACCTCACTAGCTTTTGTTGAACAAGCACGCATTGCAGCAGAAGTCCAGCCAAGGGCACGCAGATGTCACGGAGCACAGCTCTATGACCAAAATGTGTGTTTTCCAGCCTGCACTCACTGCCACACCGAGAGGCTTGCTAGCATCAGCTCAAGTCATGTTTCTTGCAGCCTGCAGCATTAAACTCTGGGTGTGTGGAACAGTGTCCCACCTTCAAAGATCAGAGATGCAGGTGCCCAAAACTAAGCAGGAGGACACATATCCCCTTCCCAGGCTGGCGGGGAGGGACAGGGGCAGGGAACAGGGCTGGGATGAGGAAGGGAAGAGAGAAGTACCCACTAGGGGCATGGATGGGACCATAACTGTTGGAGTCTGAGGCACAGAGTGTGTGCCCTTATCTCTGATACCTAGCTCTGACATCCAAGAAAACACTGAATTTCATATAACACCGTGAAAACAACTGTTAAAGTTAAACAGAAAAGCTAAAAGTGTGAGTGTGTAAATTAGAGAGTTTTCTTAAGTCACTGGGTGAAAAAACTAGTTTACAATTTAAACTAGTTTAGAGAACAGAAGACAAGATGGAGGATATAGGGTGTTGTCTCTTGTCCTTCTTCTTTCTTCTTCATCTTCTTCTTCTAGAAGTTTTGGGTAATAGTAAGTGATTGGATAGAAAATGCCGCAGTGCAGCACACAGGTGTTAGGTCATGGGGTCACTAAGAAAAATAATTTACGTGTCCATTGTTAATTGGGTGAAAATAAGTATAAAGATAAAAGAGCTTCATATTTTGAGGCCGTTTTGCACCATTCGAGCCATTCGAGCCAATTTGAGCCAGGTGATGGTGGGCTGAACTTGAGCAGAAAGCCTGGGGAAGACTGCCAAGTCTTTTGATAATATATTAATAAACACGAGAAACAAGAAGCAAACGAGCCTTTGGAGTATCCTTCCTGACACAGAACCAAGATAGGTGAAACTCCCTGTGAGGGAGTATTCCGGAAGAACTCAGCCCTGAAAAGACCGAAATCGAGTGACAATAACTGTGAAAAGCCCTGAAAAGCAGTATTGCCCCTCAGCCAGTCACCCCCCTCTGCCATTACTGTGCCTCTGTTCCCAACTGCAATCCATCCCTCCCCTTCCCCACATTCCCCCTCCCAGCCCATCCCACAGCCTCACCTGAGCCACAGCTTCTTCCTCTCAGGGGCCTTCACCATTCCATCTGCTGCATGATCTGCCCAGGGAGGGCAGGGATGTGCATGTGGGATGGAGATGGAGGAAACCTTTTGGTGTCAGCTGTTGTAATCATCTATGGTTTTCATCAGCCTTTGAACAAACTCCAATTACACTTTTCTTGGCAAGGGAGTGCAATAAAATGTAAGTGATTTAATGGCTCTACTAGATGCTTGTACCAATATTTTATCAATTATTATTACCAGTGTGAATAGTGTTTGTGGTATTTCATAAACCAAGAGCCTAACTACGTGATGAAACTCAAAACTTCATGCTTAATTTAATCCTTGCCACAGGCAATCTCTTGTAAGCACCAGGCAATTTAGGGCCCAGGGGTCTCTGTTGTAAGATAATAGATCCTACAGTCCAAGGCTGGGAAAAATGGTTGTTGATGAAATGTCAGTTGTTCACTGCATAGTTTCTGCCCCATCAGAATTTGATGAATAGTTGTTTGTTTTCATTAATAATAGACACATAATAAATTATCTTTTTTTTCCCCATTTTTTAGCATGAATATAAACTCTTCTAATATAAATATTCTCTAAATTGTGCATTCAAAAAGTTATTTATCACTTTTTAAACTATAAACATCAAAACTGATATTTTCCCATGATGGTATTCATTGCTTTTCAGCCAACTCACAAAATAAACCATACTTGAAACTTTCTTGAAACACACTGTTCTCCATGAGATCAACAGCATCTTCCTATAAAGGAGGAGTATGTGGGATTTGGGGTTTTTTTTGGTAATTTATAAGAAATTTTGAGATTTCTCCAGTAGCTAATATTTAATTTTAAACAAAATTCTCATGTATTTTAGATTAAATCTGACTGTTTTTCACCTTTATATGACTTGACTTCATATATCAGGTGATAACATGCTTGTTTAGATTGTTTCATTCAGTAATGAAAAGGTATCTACAAAATTAAAAAATTAATTAAAAATTATAGTATCTGACAGAAGTACTTTCCATTTCTCCTCCCAAAGACAGTAAATTCAGTTAAAAAGTCAGCCTTGGTGAACAGTAAGTATTGCTTTAGCTCTCCAACTGACATGTGCTATTGCATGATATTTGGATGTGAGAAGAGTCCTAAATATGAATATCAATCCTCTTGAAGAATCCTCACTCCATCATGGTAAAATAAATCTGAATAATTATATCAAAATCTTGAAGCAAAGGCTATGTGGAAATTTGAGGTGTTCAGTGAATAAGTGGTTCTTCCTGCTACTTCTTCACCTGATATTCTCCATAGGTGGGCATAGGAACTCCCAAACTTTTTAGTTATTTCCATTAAAATATTAAATGTAAAAATATAATAATATGTATAATAAATGTAATAATAAAATTATTAAATTAATATAATATTAAAATGTTTTCATTAAAAGAAACAAAAATCTTAATAATTTTTTATATCAAGTATTAGATATCGAAATTTTTGCTTCTGTGGGTAAAGTGAAGCTTCCTAATCCAAAAGTAACTTAAGAGGCTGGTTACATGTGAGCTATTTCTGTCAAGGTTCCATGAAGGGCTGAAGAACAACCTCACCAATGTCAGCTGTTCTGAGAGGTGAGAGTTCTGTGGGTGACTGAGGAAGAAATGTCAAAAGAAAAATACAGGCAAGAAAGGCTCTGATATGGACCTGACCTGGACCACAGGTATATTATTTTTGTAAAAGAAGTTGCTTGTGTCCCAGAATGGTCGGGATGGCAAGACAAGCAGGGACATCAGCTGCTGATGCTCGACATCTAAGTTACAAAGAAATAAATAGGGAAAACAACAGCATCTTTATGGGAAGATACCCCCAGAAGTCCAACACAGTGAAGGAGGGAAAAAAAATATAACTAAATAAGATTGCTTGATTCCTCCACAGAGGTTCATTCCAGATGGAATTTTTCTGGCAGAAACATACCTTCATAAAATATTTATGTACATAATTGATTTAAGGTCTCAATTTGCAAGAAGAATTTGCTGTATTTTACCTCTCAGCAAGATCCTGCCTTTAGCAGAATGAAGAAGAGACGCAGCAGATTCCAGTAGAAGTGAATATTAAATGAAACACTGTCAAAACTTTGCTGATATTTCTCCACCTCTCTTGCCGCACAGTATTTCCAAGCTTACATTGCCAATGATTTTAGTCAACCTCAATTTCCCCTTTTCAGAGACAAGTTTGATTTCATATGGAGCAAAATCGTATCATTTCATTATAGGATTTCATTTCACGTCCTTAAAATTTATACTTTTGTACATGAACTATATCAAAATCTTTTCCCCTTACTAGGCGTTGTTTTTGGATCTCACTTTTGTTTAGCTGCCTCTGTAACTGACAATTTAGCTGCTAATGAAATGGATTTTTTTTTCTATTCTCTTTAACCTTTAGGAAGACAATCTACAATAGAGACTGTGGTTATTCAGAAACTAACTAGGAGAACCAAAGTCTTTAAAATATAGAAATAAGAACAACAGGAACAGTGGTCCCTAGGAGGAAAAGAGCTTTGAAGAAATGTTTCTAAGCTATGGCACATAGAGAGAAGTTGCAGTTTGCTGTTGCAAAAGATGATCCAGAGTGACAGATAGTAAGGACTGACTCATAGGCCATGGGGGAACAAAACAGCAGCAACATGACACTGAGACTGGGTATAAACTGAGAGGGTCCTTCATCCCCCATACATATGCAAAACTGAATTTCCTGGCAACCCGTACCATGATGTCTTTCAAGTTCATGTGCCCAGTTTCCCTGAGATGATAAGAAGGAATGAAAATTTTATGGTTTGGAGTCTTCTTCAGCCACAGCCAGAACCTGACTGGAGAACACACAAATTGTTAGAAGACAGGAAATGCTCAAAGGTTCAAAACTTTGGCCAGATGAAGAAGACCTCCAGGATACCCAAGGCCTATATCCACACTGAATTTATCTCACCAGCAGACTCAGTAAGATTAGTCCACAAACTATTTTAAGAGAGGGTTATCGTGGCTGTGCATCTGGTACTAACTTCTGTTTGATCCAACCAAGAAGACTTCAAATAGAAGAGTGTGTACATAGGAAAACACACAGAAGAGGTGCTTTGAGCATGAGCGCTGAAATGTATCTTCTTCAGCTTGGTTTTTGCCTCTTACACTGGTATATGGGAATTAGCACAAGTTGCATAAGAAGGATTGGGAACAATTCTAAAAGCAGGATTCTCTTGAACACGTTTCTCATTTCTTCTTTCCCTCTTCTCCACCCCATTTACTCAAGGCATGTTGTAGTCTAATGAGCAAGCTGAGAGCATGAAAATAAGTCAGATCAAGTTTTGGCTTTACAAATGCGCAGCAAGCCAATGATTTTAGACTGGACCTTACAAATTCTGTTTCTTTATGCTTTCAGTTGAAGTTAAATGATTCAGTCAGGAACTGAATGAAAACCCTCTTTGCTTTCTGCTAACACTCTTTATCCACACTCCTTTCTAGGATTTAATTTTATGCCTCCAGATAGTTGGTTTTTTACTCCAGCTGTATTACTGTACCCAACTGAGCTTTTATCCCAACAGAATGGTCAGTCTAATAGTGCCAGGAAGGTACTGTGATATACTCAGATGAGCTGTGCAGACATAGCTGTGAGTGAGATGATCCTAAAATAACCACCACAACAGTGACTCCCAAGGAGCAGCTGGCTGTGCTGCTCATTACTTTCTCTCCGTGTATTTTAACACCAACATTCGACAGACATTTTATCTGAAGTCACAGAGATGCAGGACAGCTTCAAAAAAGACCTTTAAAGGGATCAAAATACGCTTAATTAATCCTAATGAAGATGAATTCAAGGTTCTTCTCTTTTTGCAGATATATACATAAGACTTCTGTTGTTCTCTCCAGTCTCTCCTTCCTAATCACAGAAGAGCCTAATTGTATGACAGGCTGATGTGTATTTGTTCCTTTGAGCTGTATGACAAATGATGAGGGATCTCTTCCTTCTCCACTTTTCATATCCAAAACTGACTGAAGGAAGAGCAAGTGCACAAATCCATTTTCCTGATACTGAAGCTGAGGATTAAATAAATGCCCATTCTATTCATTTGGTTTATCCTTCCTTAATCAGGAGCAGAGACAGCACACATCTGAACTGTATCTCATCACTTTTTCACCCATGGGGCTGAGGCAGAATTGTTGCATGGTGACAAGCTGCTCAGCCTGACACCATGTTGTGCTTTTGTCAGTTCACTCAATAAAGACAGATACAAATTTCTTAGTGAGCATTCCATATCACTCCTAGTCAGAGTAGCCCATATAAATGAAATTATTTGTTCTATTCCAGTACTTGGACAGCTAATGAAGCAGACTGATTCTTTGGTCAAAATGTACTTTCTCTAATAGAGAAAGCCCCTTCTGCCAATTGAGAGGAAGAAAATGAATTTTTTTTTTTTTCTCATTTGATTTGCTACATTTAAAACTAGACTTTCTGGTCTAGTTTTAGATTATTTGTCCTGATTATTTAGATTGATAAATTTATTATTAGATTATTAGTCCTGATTATTAATAATAGGGTCCGTCTCTTGCATAGTATCTGTTCCTTTATTTGAGAAACTACATGATCCTTGTAATCAAATACTTCTGTACTGTGGTGTATTAAGCACAAGGGACTGCATTTTTATGCCTATGCCTGACTAAAGGTCAATTATCACATCAAAGAAATACGAGAAGCCTAAACAGAAGAACATGCAATATTGATTGCTAAGGAAGATCCTTTCTGACCTCTAACACTGAAAATAGGATACCCTGAAACATTCCAGGGAAGAAATGAGATTGGTATTGACACCTTAACTTTTACTTCTAACTACTTTTTAAACACTCATGCTATTTTTTTAACTGTACTTTTTCAGTACATCTCATCACATGATGAGATGTGTCTATTTTAATTGGTAAATAAACCTTCCTTGATGTACAAACTTATTTTGTTCTTCCTTAATAAATTTTTGCCTTCCAAACTTCTGGCACACCAGGGGGGATTGTGTTTAGGGAGTGTTGGTTGCTGCAGGATACCATGATCAGAGAAAATACAAGGCCCTTGAATCCATGCTACAGAGGTCTTGGAAAGAGCTGAGGAGGAAAGTCATAACACAGAGCAGGCTGTGCACTTCAGCCTCACATGTCTTCTGCACTATGGCATCTCATCTGTCCTATTGTCCTCCAGGTGTCTGTTAGACTATTCTGAACCTTAATCTCACAACAAAGAATTTTCTCCCCTTTATTCCACATGACATCTCTCTCTAGAGTATTTGGCCTTCCCTTCTGCATAGTGTGTTACCCCCAGTCTCCTTTCAAGGCTCCCAAAGGTGTAGTGGTCCACAGGGAAGGAGTAACACCTTTCAGCACTGTACTGCAGGCACTGTTCCAGAATTTACAGAGCTGAAAAGCCAACAGATCTCTGCAATTCTAATTTGGGATTAAGTAGTAACAAGTCATTATCTAAATCAGAGGGCAGTTCAGCTACCTATATATAGGTTCCATATTTTTGTTGGTAACTTTAAAGATATCCAAAATAGCGTTGATTCATAGTATAAGCCCCAAAAAAATGTTTAAAAATAGGTAGCCTACCCAATAGCACCTCAAATCAATTACTGGCATATGTTGTGCTTACTTGAGGTATCAAATGAAGACATACTGTCACAGCTAATGAAGGGCAGGTGCTTTCCATCACTGAGACTGGTTAATTCTTCAGCGTTAGGATCTTCCTTTATTTAACAGAGAGTGCTCAGGTTGGGCTGCTTTTAGTATGTGGCTCTGATAGAAACCCAAGCCTTGCTCAGTGTTTGCCTTTTGATCCTCCATGTGTAGGGAAAACATGCAGCACTACTACAAAGGATCCACCCATCTCTTCTACCACCTGCCCTGGTACTACAGACCTGAAATACTCCCTGACTAACTTTTCTGAGTTCTTTCCAGAAAAACAACCACAATAAGCAAGCCTCAGATCCACAGCTTTGGAGTGTTAGAAAGGTTATCTGACTGTTTGAACTAGGTCCTAATAAACTGAAGCTTGTTCACTTATTTACTATTTTTTCACAATGAGGGTGAAAAAAACCAGTCCTGTCTAATACGAGGGTGATTTTGGAACACCTTTCCCCTTAAGAATTACTAATAGAGCTAAATCATTCTATTACTAATAGAACTAAAACAACCCTTCCTCATGATTAATGATAACTATTATGGGTAAGGTAGAAGTGAGGAGGGAAGTCAGACTGAAGATTTTGACATATGCTTACAGGTGAAGATTTTGGAGACTTTGTTCTATTTTTAGAACATCAACTATTTCTGTGGAAGGTTTATCCAGAACTAGTTTTTATCACCTGATTCATACACTTATCGTCTTTGCTTCTGAGAATTTGAAGTAGTTCAGCAAAAAAAAAAAAAAAAATAAAAATCTCCCTTTTTCTCTTTGCTCTTTAACCTCCATTAACCTTTGTGACTTAATTTTATCTAAACTTTATCCAACTGTGCTATCGACATATTAATTTTAATTAAATTCACATTAATCAGCTCTGTATGTATTTGTCAGAAATCACAGAAAAGTCTTTACAGAAGAAGCATGATCATATAGAATAGAAAACTGTCAAAAGAGAAGAGGAAAAATGTCAGTTATTGTTTGGTGACTAATAAATGTCAATACTTCTGTTAGCACAAGGTCATTAAAGACATTCTGTAGTCTCTTTTGCCTATTTTAATATGTTTTGTTTAGAGAAGAGAAGGAAAAATTCTAGCATTCATGAATATGACAGATTGAATTGTCAAAATAAAACAAAATGAAAAACAAAAAAGCAAACAAACAAAAACAAAACAAAACAAAAAAGCCTAAATTCCTGTCCTGAAATTTCAATATGTCTTTGAAATACCAGAATTGGTGCATATTGAATTACTTAGGGGGTTTTAAGACTCACTTTTTCACTGTCTCCCACTGATCACACTCTGGAGAACAAGCAGCCTCTGGAAGTCTGAGAACACCATGGTGTGTGTTGGGTGACCCAGAGAAGCTATTCATATCTCAGGGCACTGACACATTTACTGGACATGTTGGTGGTCTCCCTGCACTGACTGACTGTAAAGGCACTTTAAAGAAACGGAGAAGATAACCCATGCCCCTTGGATAGGCATTTGCAACGTAAAAGGATCAATCTGGGCTCAGATCTTCCCTGTTTTCTTGAAGCCATCAACTCTAAAATGTTTTACTGTTGCTTAGTTACCTCACTGTGGCCAGACACCTTTTCTCAGTTTCATCCATTTAGTTTCAGGGTTTTTTTGCTTATTTTCTACTTACCATTAATTTCATTGATGTCTAACCCACAGAGCCAGAAGCTGTGAAGATAAAAACCAAGTTTATAATAGGAAGAAAGAAACAGTGAAAAACAGTATCTGGTTTTGCTTGCATCATATTGTATTATATGCATTGTACTATATTTATGACTAGAAACAAAATGAAGCAGTCCTCACAAACAACCTAATCGAAATTTTGCCTTATGAATTCATTGTTAAAAACCAAAAAGGAAATGGTATGAAGCTGTTTCAGGGGAAGTCTAGGTTGGATATCAGGAAAGAGGTTCTTCACCCAGAGGGTGGTTGGGCACTGGAACAGGCTCCCCAGGGCAGTGGTCACCGCATCAAACCTGACAGAGTTCCAGTGTTCAAGTGAACATGCTCTCAGACACATGGTGTGATTCCAGGGACTGTCCTGTACAGGGCCTGGGGTTGGCCTTGATGATTCTTTATGGGTCCCTTCCAACTCTGGCTATTCAATGATTCTATGATATTAAAGAGAGAAGAATAATGACTTCAAATGTAGGGTTCAGGACAGGCTAGGGGATAAAGTATGCCTGAAGCATCATTAGGGTTTTCTCCAAAATATATTCAGTTAAATGAAGTTGAACTGCAATCTGAAAATATTTTTCTACACTAATCTATTGTCAAATACTAAGTACAGATTATATCCCTGATTTCACTTCTCCCTTCATGTTTTTACTTGAATATATAGTGGCTAATGTATGCTGATAAAAAGAAGGAAAAGATGAAAACCAAGTTTTCACTTTGCAAGTGCATATACAATCCCTGACACTCTTACATTTCTTTGTTTTTCTACAGTGCTATAGCACTAAAAGTTTCTGAGCCAGCTCAAATATGCCTTTGCTGTGAGACAGCTAAAGCTGTATTCTGACAAAACAGACACCAAGTGGGAAGAAGAAGGATGAAAGCCATGTTTCCATGGTTAACACAAGGAGCTGACAGGATTAGAACACAGTTCTTCCAAGTCTCCTTCAGCCCACAAGCTTCATAAGTTTGTATATAGGCATGGAAATTCTCGCTGTCTTGACTAAAGCTAACAAATTATTTCAAGCTTCTGTTTGGTTCTGACACAACAGCAATTTTAATTTTTCCAGCTGCTGATAGCACAGGACAGAATGTACTCTCCCTCCCATCACTTCTAAAATATGTGCAATGCAAAAGTAGCTGGTTGAAAAAAATGTTGCCATGTCCCATTTTTCCAAAGTCAGGCACTTAAGAAGGCTAAAGCTAGCCATGTATGTATTCAAATATCTATGCTACATGTGAATTCAGTAGAATGCTCATTTTGCCAAGATCTGTCTGTTCATTGCACACGAAATGAGATGAGGAGTAAAAACTGTGTTTTGGCAATGAGGGAGAAAATGCCATCTGAAAAATCCCCAAGTACAAAATGGGTCCCTGGAGAAATAAGCAAAGAAGTAATAAGCACTTCATGCACTTTGCAAAGATGTCTGGATTTTCTCATGACATGCTCTTAAAAGATATACAAGCATCTTATAGTTCTCCCAGAGAAACACTTTTAGCTCAGAAGCTGCTGCAAAAACCAGTGGGAGCGGGTTCTTGGCCTATGATGAGCTTTTCTTGGAAGATGAGTATCACAACCTGATTCGAAGATCTAATGGTTAATAGCATCAAAGCAGGAGGGGAAATTTGCAGATGGACATGCAATATGACATTTAAGGAAGTGCTGGGAGTACAGAAATGCTCTCAAGTGCCTCACAGGAGGACAGCAGCAGCAACATGACCCCCAGGCAAAAGAGCTTTCAGAACTGTAAGCAGTGAATTAAAGACTCAGGCTTCTGATTTAGAATTTACATCTTATGATGTTGGAAGGTGGAACACGTGTTCCCCTACCATTTCTACAGCTCAAAAATTAGTATAAACCACAAATGAGCAAGAAATAAAACTTATGCTTCATAATAAAGGGGTGTCAAGTCTAGGCCCTTAGAGCCTTAGCACAAACTGGCCAAGTAAGAGAGCAACTTGCCTTCTCCACCCAGTAGTTTCTTGCTCATCTAATTGACCTTATTGTTGCTTTCTGTTTTAACTGTGCTAGTTATACATGAATGTAGACAGGTCTTAATTCACAAAAAACCCTACTGTTTCAATAATAAAATATTTAAATATTGTGCAATAAAAAATTCATGACCTAACATACAAGGTTAAGAGAAACAGTTTACTAGGTATTTGAGAACACACCTCTATTTAGAGGAAATTATAATGCACTGTGATTATAAATGGTGGTAAATTTCTTTCTTAACATCAAACTAAGGCATTGCAATTCTTAATGAGACACAACCCTTAATATTTTCTGTCCTTAGCTTCAGTGACTTTGCTCAACTGTTTTCCTTTGCTAGAATTATACACATGCATCTTTCTATACGTTGTCTGAAGATCATCCATGTTTTTAGTGGTAAGCAGAACTACACTTCTGAAGTAATTATCCCAGGGCCTCCTTTTATTGTGCTGGGAAATAATTTGAGAGAACAAACTGAATTACTTTTAGAAAAAAAAAATAAACAGGAATATTATCTTTGAGAGTTCACATAGTACATTCAATCTGTAAATGGGAATTTAGACCACAGGACCAGACTAGAACTAATCCAGAATAAAAATAAATCATACTGGCAATGAGAGTAGACATCAGGTCATTAGCACCTGATGTTTTTCTTTGTGATTAATGTCAACAGGTAGCGATTTACAACCCAGATACCTTAATACCATCTATACCTTAGATGATAGCTCTCTCCCTGATAGTATAAATCCTACATGCACTCTATTCTGTACAGGGCGCTGACCTGAGAGAGAGCCCAAAAGAGCTCATGCTAAAAACCACCTGACAAAGTTGGCTCCTGAGGAGCAAATGCAAAGTGCAGGGTGAGAGAGAATTTGGCAATTGAGGATGGTGTCTCATGGGTTTATGGTCTCACATCTTTGTAATTTTCTTTTTTTTAAAACACAGAGGATACAATGGATAAAACACATGGATACTATGTGCCTTCCAAAGTCCCAGTTCCATGGTCCCAGGAAATTTCATACAATATTCTCCCTGAGAATTAACTACCACCTGGATAGTAAAAATATCTCACACCAGGGAAGGGGTGATGAGGCATTTTAGGCAGCTATTAAAAAAAAAGAAAAAAAAAAGAGCCTGTAAACTTCTTTTGGATATTTTGTAAAGAAAACATCCTACTTGATCAAAAGGAGATTAAGTGTAATTACATATGAACTGCTGAATATGCATTCCTCTAGCCATTAGCAAATTTAAGGCAAGTTAATTTTTTTGTCCTCAGCTTCTTGAGGGGATAAATTTTATTCCATAATTATTAATTTAGAGAAAATGAGATAGATATATTTGACTGGATATATAAAATTCATGCTACCATCCAGGTTTGTCTCCTTTGTGTTTAACATCCCCACTTTAGTAATGACTAGTCGCTTTTGTGAAGTCTTGCCAGCACTCTAAATGCATCATACACAGTAGAGAGAACAATTCCAATGATTAGGAAAACTGAAGCATCAAAAAACAGTGCAGCTGCAGAGACAAGGTCATGGAGACAGCGTGGTGTTCTTCTTTCATCAAAGAAAATGGCTGGAAAAATTGTTGCAATTCTGCCTCTTTTCTGAAGTGTTTTATAAGTTTTCTGAGAGATGTACCTGCTACATCCACAACGTTCAGCAGCACACATATCTCTCAATTTAAATGCTTTTGTACTATTATTATGTACTATGTGACATCCACAATCATCATGTCTTTGAGCATGTGCAAGGCTTTAATCGAAAAAAACTATGACTTCAGAATTCACTATGGTTCACTCCTCAACATAACTTCAGTAGGACTGAACCTTCCTCTATTGCATGTATATATGACAGTAATTTAAAAAATATATTATCTAAAGGAGAGAAAAGGCAGCACAAATGGTAAAGCTCTGTATAAAATGCTTGAGAAAGAACCTAAAAAAAAGGAAGGGTATGGGTACATGAGCAACAGGAATTCCTAATCCATGAACCACAGCACCCCACATCCTGAAAGCACATGATGAGGGGAAAAACACTGTGCAAATTAGTAACAAGAATAAGTCATTTAATAAGATAAAGTTCAGGATCACAGCTGAAGTGAAGGTGCTTTTTCAATATATTTGTCAGTGCTAATTACATTTTATATCTATGCACTCTATTTTGCAGAAAGGCTTCCTCTCCAAGATGCCTCTGCCCCAAGTGACTGAACTCCAGCCAGTTGTGCTCTGCCTGGGCTGTGCTCTGTCACTCAGAAGTACCTGGGAGCCCTTTCCAGTGGGGCACACGGAGCCTCTCCACGTGCTGGAGTGCCACCAATCTTCAGGGCCACTTACAGAACAGCTGTCATTTTGGTGAATCTGGTAGAGACTGAGGTGATAGGTCTTAGGAAGCCATGAATGCCTCAGGACATCACTTCCCCTGCCTCAGCATCTCCAGCTAAACATACTTACCTGCAGGGTGGTGCTGAGCACAGCTGCACAAGGAGCAGCACTGTGTTTGTTTCCAGGCAGGGCTGAGGGATGATGGCTTGGGATCAAACACTGTTTCAGTCCATCGTGTGAACTCTCTGAGAAAGGCAGGTGAAGCTTAGGTGCAGATGTAAAGGATGCACTACTTTGTCAGCTGTCTCCTTTCAACACCTTTGATGATCTCCTGTGTTTAAGCCTCTTTCTCTTCCCAGTCAAATGCTGTGCTCTTTTATAATTCAGGTCAGCAAGTTGCTCTGTTAAAAATAATGGACTTACTTGTAACACATCTTAAATGCATTAGCGGGGTAGAACAGCCTTGGTACTGAGGTTTGCTAATTTTTTTATAATTTCTAAGTTTAGCATTTAGATAACAAGAAAGATAAAATTTTGTAGAAGATATAATTATGTCAGCAAAGTGAAAGTGAGCACACACTTTCCCAAAACATTTCTAGCCTCTGTGTCTTAAATCAATAATCTGGTTTCCTATTTCCATCCTATTCCACTGCAATGAGAATAAATAGCCTTTTGACAATTGAAAAAAAGAAATATATAGAACTGGAGTTCTATTCAACTAACAGAAAATAAAACAATGACTAGTATATTTTACTTTACATAGTTTTGATGAACCAGTTGTTCAACTGACACCTGCTGCAATTTTCTACTCATAAATACTCTTCACACAAAGTATTTATTTTAACACTATCATATTTTAGAAGTCATATCTACACTTTCCAGAGCTACCTGTAACCGGAAATTAGAATTTCTTTTTTCTACACCTTGACTTATTGTCCATAGCTCAGGATTTCCCTTCAGCATATGAAAAATGAATTATGACTCATATAGCACTTGCACTAGGTAAACCCAGATAGCATGAAGAATCACACAATGTCTTTGTGTCCTGCCTGGCTTATCTCACTTTTCTTGTTGCAGCATAACAGATAAGATACACAGGCAGCTGATATTCTGAGAAATGTCCTGAATGTCTGACCAAAAGCCTGGGGCAAAGATCTCCACCTCACACTCTCAGAGGGATAAATAGTCCATCTGCACATAGGCTTGTGGACACCTACTGACATATTTATGGAGATAAGTAAATCATTGTTAGTGTAAAACTGACTGTTGGCTACTTTCCTTACCCTGATCAAAGGGGCCAGGAAACTCAGGGTTTTAGCCATCCTTGTATTTCTGCTATTTCAAAGCCCTCTTTCTTTTTATTAAATGCTAAGACTGAAGCGCAGACAAAGGAAACAAATAAACAAAAATCATACAACAATACATGTTTTAAAACCAGGACAAGACACAGCTTTCCTCCCCTCAAGATGCTTAGCTGTCATAGTTTTTCAGTCAATCTCATACACCTACAACTTTGTTATACCTGCAAAGGTCTGTGGATGGCAGGGCAGATGCCTATTTGATCCCTACGTGTGAATGGCTATGTAGAGATCCTTTACTGATCATTTCAGAGATCAGGGCATGTAGAAACCACCAGAAGCCATAAGGCTCATAGTGAAATGACCATAACAATGCCTGGCAAGCAAAGGGGGAAGGAAGGGAATCTCAGAATTGGGTGCCAAGGGCTCAGGAGATCTCTGTACACCCAAAGGAATTAGACTGGGAAAGTCCAGCTTTTGGTGGTTTTTCAGCAGAATCCAGGAGCTGAGCATGAATGGAGAGGCTGCACGAGAAGCAAATGGCATGAAGTAGTCAAGAGCAACAAGAGCTACCTAAAGATTGCCTTTCCCTACAAATCAAGTGGAGGAGGCAACCCTGTGAGGTCCTGGCACATCTCTCTCTTTTGTCAGAAGCCCCACTGTAAGGGAAAGGAGAGATGATGGAAGCAGGTAAGGCATATCCTTCTTAGGAGTGATGAGGAACAAAGAGACTGAAAATTCAACATAGCTTTATGTTCTCCTTCTGCTTTTCTCTTATTAGTGAAAAGTACCCTGCTCCCTTCTCCCCCCTGCTGTCTCATTCACTTCTGTAATCTCACTGGTGAAGACAACAAAAGACCAGAGATGCTCTGGTTCCAGATCCAAGCCAAGCTGGTTCCAACAACCAAGCACTTTAAGCTGAAAACCACTGACAGTTCTCCTTGCTGGCCCAATCTCTCTCAGACACAGACTATCAATATCCAAAGAAGATTATCTAAATACTAGTGTTGCAATTTGCAAATTCTAGCAAAATCGGTTTTGCAAACATGAGATCAGTAACAACATGGTCATACCACCTAACATTAGCAAAATTAGTCTGAAAATAAGTTGTTTTAATTGAGCAGCTCTAAATGAAACAGGAAAATAAATATTAATGTCAGTACTCCAAAATCAGTACTTAAATCAGGACTTGCTTGCTTATTCCTGTGTGTGTTTTGTTTAGTTAGTTAGATTTTTGAAGAGCAAGAGATAAGGGGGGAAAATGTGACCTTATAGATGATTCACACTGGAGGATTTTGTGCAAAGGGTTTATTAAGTTTCACCAGAATAAACTGTGCAATATCTGTTTGGCAATCTTTCTACCATCTGACTTGAAAGTACCAAGCTCTTGCAGTTTCCAGCAGCTTCACAGGAGATGCTCAGCAGTTCTAGAGCTTAGTCCTCATCCATTACTTGTACTTGGAGAAAACCTCCAGGAGCAGGTACCAGAGACACTCACACTGCCAACCAGCTTTAAGCTTTGCTGTCAAAACAATGTCGATGCCAAGGGCCAACAGCCTGAGCAGTGTAAGAATTTATACTTTTGCCACTGAAACATAAATTTTATAAAGCTTTGGACCATAACAGTCCCCTGATGAGTGATTTCCCACTTGGGTCAAAGGAAACAAGCTCCTTAGCCTTCTGAATAACTCTCTGATGAAATAACATTTAGCTCATCATAATAAAGTACTTCACATTTCACATACATAACTTTTGCATGCTAATTTATGTCTGATCTACTGATCAGATACTAAGAAAAGTATCTCTAGGTTATTTCAAGCTTTCCTATTTTCTGTTGAAATGAGGAGAGTGTCACAGCACAGTGTTACACCAGGGGAGAAACTTGGCACTGCTACTGAATAACCATTAAAGGGGGTGATGGGATGGGTTGGTTTATGGAATGTGAGTGAATTAAAGGCAGCTCAAAGCAGGATGAAGCACTGTTTAGAGAGGGTGTTATAAGGGTGCTTTGGAGAAAAAACAAACAAAGGCTTTGAAGGCAAAAGTGACAAACACAAACAGTGGAGAGTGTTAATTCTAAAGACTAATACTAGATAAATCATCCTTCCTCTGGGAAGCCCTGAGTTCCCCCTTGAAACTTAGGTACATCCTTAGGAATTCATTTTTGTTCTGCTTAAAAAACCACAAGCAATGAGTTAAGCTAAATGTGTGTATTCTGCACCTCAGAAGAATAATTTCTTCCTGCCAATAAGAAAAAAAACCAGATTTATTCAGTATTTTTGGTATTAATGCCACCAAAATGGAGAGTTACAGGAATGAGTTGCATCTCTTTGATTTCCCTACAAGTTTTCTGGTTCGTATCAGTTTCTTCTTTTCCTGAGCTGTTGATAAGCTCGGACTGGAAGCTGGAATTGAGGGAGGTTTCTGTCTCACTCCCGGTGTCTGCAGACAGGAAAGCTGTGGAGGATGGATGGGTGCGCAGGTTCCCGGCGGGGTGCCCTGTGCCGGGACACAGCATCCAGCCCCGGGGACAGCACCAGCGCGATGCTCAGCCCGGGTTTGCTGCCAAAGCAGCACAAGGTGGCAGCATTTTAGCACACTTGTGCTAGCTCCAGACTCCTGCCAACTTCGGCTGAGGCGGATCGAGACGAGGTATTATCCCCGAGCCACACTAAAGGGCCATAAGAACTCTCTATATATAGTATAAAAGGTCTCCGGCTGGACACACCTTTTATACCGTGGGCAGAATGCGAGGAGCTGACTACAAAATGTGCTGAACATAGAAAGAGACCGAGAAAATCCATATTTGTCTCAGCAGTCCGGCATCGTGGGCTCCAAAATACAAAGTTGTCCTTTGCAACACCCAGTTCCAAGAGCTGATCCCTGCTAGCTCTCTGTTCCCAAACTGGTGCCTCCCTGTGAAAAGTCTGGACACAAGTATCCCCGTGTGGTGCAGAAATTCCGAGATGCTGTGGGTTTACCTCTGCCTTGTGTGAGGTGATTCCCTCTGGAATCTGGAGATTCCCTGCTGTGTAGGGCAAGTGCCTAGTGTAGGAATCCAGAAATGGAGAAACATTTCTCTGTTTGTCCTATTCTTCAAAAAGGTATTAATCTTGTCTGTCACTGACAGAAAGGCTTCCAAATATCCCTGGGTAAACCAGGATTTATAAAAAATTAAGTAGGAAGTAATAGAATGTTTAGTACGTCACTGAAGTAAAAAATAAAGATTTTAGAGTGCTTAATATATGCAGTAAAAATTAAAGAAAAAAGGTGTGGGTCTTAGCTCTCCTTCTTCCTTTTTCTCCATAATTCTGCAGATTTGAGGAGCACAAAGAGTGATTGGTTGAAAGTTAGTCTCAGTTTTAGTTACGTAAGTAGATATAGAAAACTTTTTTGTTAATATATAAAAACAATACACGTGTCTATTGTTAATTGGGTAAAAATGGATATAAAGATGCAAACAGCCGTGTGGTTCAGGGCCATTTTGTGCCTTCAGAGCCAAAGTGAGCCAGGTTATGGTGATTTGAACTAGTGCAGAAAGTCTGGGAAGGCCTGCCAAGCATTTTGTTAGCATCCTAATAAACATGAGAAACAAGATTCCAACGAGGTTTGGAGTTTTCTTCCTGACCCGGAGAACTGAGACAAGCAGAGCTTCCCATGAGGGAGTACCCTGAAGGAGCTCAGCTCAGAAGAGACCGAGAAATCTGTTTCAAGAAGTGCAGCATAAAGCAGCGAAAAAAGTTTCACCTAGAGTCTGAGCTAACTCCAGGGAGAGGCTGATGGTGAATAACCAAAGCTAAACACTAAAAACAATAAAAAATTATAAATCCAGAATCTTATCTGATAATGCTTGGCAGTTGTTAAAGCCTTGTCCTTATTAAAAATCATGAATATTTTCTTATTTGAGTTTTCCTAATTATTAATCATTTCAGCCACTGAATCATATTATCATGTTTTACGACTGGATTGAAAAGCTCTCTATGACACAGTATAAGTATCACCATGAGGGTGAAGTTGTTGTTTTTAATTTTTTAATTAAATTAAACAGGCTGAACATTTTAAATCTGCCAGGTGGAAAAAAAAGGGGTTTTTTTTCTTCTGTGCTTTTAGTTAGTTTGCAGCTATTTTCTGTATGCTTTCCAGTTTCTTGAGATGTTACATCAGTGGCCACCCAGAGTGAATGTGTTGTTCTGTTACTGATCTCAGCAGCATCACACAGAGCTAAAATGTCACCTCCCTGCTGCTCCTCATTAATCCCAGATTTGTACAGCCAAGGAACTCTGCCCAAATAGCCGCTGGTACAGACATCTCACACCTCAGCACATGTTAACAACACCAAATTGAGTGTCTGCCCTATGTTCCTTCATGAGATGAGTAGCATTTCTTTTTTCAGGCTGGTTTGGGTTTTTTTTTCTCATTGTTCTGGCAGAGTAGAAAAGCTATATTGGCCAAGGGTGGGTCCCCATGGGAAATTTTTATAATGCTGCAGGATTTGAAAGGAAAACAGTGTGAAAAAGAACACGAGCTTTACAAATTTCAATATTTTGATATTACACTTGACTTCCACAGTAACAATATTAGGTATCTTTGCTTTCCCTTTAGCAGATTTTAGAGACAAGTCTGCTTCTGAGTCTTTTTACGCCATACTAGAGACAACAGTTACTCTTTAAATTTACATAGAAGTCATGGTAGTTCATGTGCTCCTATCAATTCCCATCCCTTTTCCCTTGAATACAATAAGCAAACCCATAAGGGAAGGAGAGAGTGCAAACAGTTAGGAACTGTCAGCTTTATTCCTGGTGTGTTTTTGCAATCAGTGTACTGGAGGAGCACTCAACCCCTTGCTCTATCAACTACCCTGAGATCTGACAAAAATGTACGAGCTTTAGGCCAAGCAGGGCACTTCTGATCTACCTCATAAGCTGACACAGATATTATGGAGGGGTTGGTTATGATATTATGATATTATGATATTATGATATTATGATATTATGATATTATGGTTTGTTGAGTAGCCACTTTAACCTTGAGTCTTGCAGTAAGCAAATATTCAAAACTATGAGTGAGTCACATGATATAATGGAAAAGGGACCAAAAGCCACCTATCCGAGGTATTCAGGATTTGGCTAGAAAGCAAAGGATGTAAGGGTAACCTAATTCCTCCCCCTGGGATCATCTGCTTTACACTGAGTGGATCTTGGGGTGGCATCAAGGGTGTCTTGGCAGAGACAGTGAGGATGCTGTACATGATCATAATCTCAAAACTGTCATCATGCCTGACTTTTGAAAAGTGTCTCAATAGCAGTAGCAGACTTGTTCTGTGCATACTAAACAACCAAAAATCTATAGTAAAGCTAATAATATTTTCTTCCCACTTTTAGTTCCCTACAGTCATGAACAGTGTATGATACTGTTGTACCCCATTCTAAGTAACATGCCACTTTCACTTGGGCTGAGGTTTTGGTATCTTATATAACGGGCTTAATTTATATCTCTTTCTTTTGTAGATATTTTGGTACAACTTTATGGAAAATGAAAAGAACAAGTTTCTCAAGATCAGATCAGAAATTTCCTGAGAAAGGCAACTTTATAAGCTATTCTGTGTCTACTATACCACATACTATATGTCATTCTCAGGTAGTCAGTAGAAGGGCTGGAACATTTCTAGATGTGTTTTACCCTGAGAAAAGCATCTGTAATTGAAATTTGTATTAGAGATGATTAGATGCCTCCTCAGCTAATAAAAAACTCCTGTACAATGCCTGTTTTGAAATAAATTATCTATTTAAAAGATGTTACATCCAAAAGAGGGAGAAAGACCTGGAAGAAAGATGCCAAGTGTCTTGGCCAAGATCACACAGGAATCACATCTTAGATCTAGGACTATACTACACTCTATTCTGCACACCTTGGCTGTTGATGATGTTACATATCTTAGGAGTTTTGCAATTTTGCAGTAGTGCATTTTCCTTGGAAAGGTGTTCAGACTTGAGAAAATCTTTGTCCTGTTGCATAACCTCTCATTTTCCCAGCTCAGTGGCAGTGATAGACCTAGAAGTGGAGAGCTCAACTATATTCTTGGTCTGTATTCATCAGTCTTGTATCTGGTTGTGAGATGTGTGTATCTGGGAATAGCTCACTCCATGCAAGTACAGCACATACCACAGCTAAGCCATAGGCTGTGATACGGTTCTAGAACAATAATGGCATGAAAGGCAAAAAAAAAAACCCAAAAAAACAGTTCTCTGGAAATTAATTTCTCTATTTTCCTCCTCAGCTTTAGGCATTCACAACATGACTTTTTGCTTGCACCTTGAGAGGATCAGATGCCATATCCCCAAAGTCTCAATCTTTAACCAGAACAGCTAAGAACACTCTCTCCCAAATGAACTGTACTTTCATGGTAAGAGCTTTCATAAATTGATGCTTTCATATGTAGTCTCCAACATACTGGATAAACAAACTTAATTTTTCCATCCAAGATAGTAACTGAGAGTGGATGAAAATGCCCCAGTATCAGTGGCATCTCACATTAGTGTGTGAGACAAGCAATCAGCTCCTGAAAATGGTTGATGGCTATGATGAATTCTAACTGGAAGGGGGTATTTCCCCTGCAGGCACAGTAATTGCCTGTGTCTCTAAGAAGGTAGGGGGTTAGGATACAATCCTTTACTTTTTAGAATAGCTTGTGGTATGATAGTGCCAAATAAAAGTGTTGATTTTGTCATACACCCTGACGTGGGGTTTAAAACCAGCCTGTGTAAATGTTTTGGCAGTTTGTAAAGCAGCTATTCCAGGAGGACCCAGAATACCTGCCCTAAGGTCAGTGAAGACTGAAAGGTGACACATCACTGAACATTTGACTGTAAAAAAGTATTTTTGAGGATATTACCTAAAAGGTAAACAACTGGTCTAGGAAGAGCAGCAATATAGACCCAGGCAAAATACAGGAACATTTCAAATTCTCAGCAGACATAGTTTAGCAGTGCATTTCAGCAGTTTCACTAGTTCCTCTACACTGAAACATGGCATTGCAGGAATAGCCTTAATATACAGAATCATAGAATGGTTTGGGTTGGAAGGGATCTTAAATATCCTCTAGTTCCAATGCCCCCACCATGGGCAGGGACACCTTTCGCTACACCAGGTTGCTCAAAGCCCCATACAACCTGTCTTTGGAAACTGCCATAGAGGGGACATTCACCACTTCTCTGGGCAACCTGTTCCAGAGCTTCATCACACTCACAAGAAATAATTTATTCCTAGTATTTAATCTAAACCTACCCTCTGCCAGCTTGAAGCCATTCCCCCTACAACTCCTTGTCAAAATTCCCTCTGTATCTCTCTTAGGTACAGAAAGGCTGCCAGAAAGCCTCCCCAGAACCTCCACTTCTCCAGGCTGAGCAATCACCTGTGTCTGTTTCCATTCTACATCTTTAAAATGGGTTACCTGGGTTTCTTAGACTTATGCATGTAGGAAACTGATAACAGTGGTGGGCAAATTTTGGAGAGAACGCTGTCTAACCTGATGACAGTGGAATATAACTTGACAGGGAATTAAATTGCTGCACAGTAAAGTTTAGCCTCCCTCTGGAGAGTTAACATGCTTAAAAGTGTATACTTCTGCTTATTGATAGCCTTAAAATAGCCTGGAAACCTCATGTGATGGTGAAGTTGACTCCCTTCCAAGTTCTGGAAACTAGTTGCATCCATTAATTCTTTACATGCTTTATAATTAAGACCCAATTCAGTCAGCCTGAGAGTTTATTTAAATCTTGTGAATATTTAGAAATAT
The DNA here is from genome assembly GCF_971803275.1 of Cyanistes caeruleus. NCBI lineage: Eukaryota > Metazoa > Chordata > Aves > Passeriformes > Paridae > Cyanistes > Cyanistes caeruleus. The sequence continues at coordinate 45,592,377 of NC_141704.1, read as the reverse complement.
CAGGTACATCAGCAGTGTATGTTTGAAAGTATGTTTGAACACTTTATGTCTTGGAACAAAGTATGTTCCAAGAGTATCACAGTCATAAAAATGAGCCTGAAAAAGGGAACAACATTTTCTACGAAGACTATCCCTTATTCTCAAGAGTGCAGATGGAAAAAAATGTGGGGCACCAATGAGTATCAGTGAAAGCAAATTTAATTGGAAATGGAATATGTTTTTCTATATCATAGTCACAAACACCTTCATTTTAAACACAATTCTCCTCCTCTGAAAATGAAATAAAATGCAAAAGAAGAAAGTGAGGAAAAAAACACAGCCCTCCCAGATTTGCTTTCTAAATACTCTCTGAGATAAATTTTTGAAGATTAATTTTATATATGCCAAACACTATTGCTGTTTTTGGAGAAGTTTTCCCATTTCATCCAAGAACCTCATGATGTTATCTGCTGAGCTTCCCTAGGACCTGATAATCCTTTGGTTCTCTGCCAACACTGTCTCCTTTTGTCCAGATCTGAATGGTGTGGTTGGATTTGTAGTGGTGGTAGAAGAGTCCACACACATCCCTGTGCATCATGCACTGGTAGGGAACATTTTTTCATTACTGAGTATACAAAGTAGTCCACACCAAAAAGTTAAACTGGGCACGTTTCTGCCAGTGAATTTTCAGATAAGGAAAATCACAGACTCTAGCTATGGGCTGAGATGTATTTTCCCAGGTCTCTCTTACTTCCATAGGTAAACCCATCTTTCCTTTCTGTGTATTATCATCCCTTGTAAATGAAAATGCCAGTCCTGCCTGGTGATAACCATTATGGCCCTAATGGGGCAGTAGGAGAAAGCCCACACCAATGAGATCTTTGGTGCCCAAATCTAAGACATATGCCCCAGGAGAAAGAGGGTGAGAGAGCACTAGCTAATCACTTGTGAGTTCAAGTGATGTCACATCACACCAAAAGGCACTAGCTATCCCACACCAGCTTCTTCCACACAAGTGGGGAAGGAAGATACAGTACAAAACCAAATAGAACTTCTCTATCTTATCACAGTTTTCTAATGTGCTCTGTTTTCGTTACAGATAGCACAAAAATAACGATTCCTGCTCTTTGCTTCTGTGAAGCCAAACTAACCCACCTGGTTAGCGTACAGTTTGCTAACATTCCTGTGAGCAATAGCTTTGCTTTCTCAAAGATCAGCTAGGAAGTGATAATTGAGAAGTAATAATGTTTTACAGATCCTTTCCACAAGGAAGCTATACAGCAGTAGTGCAAGTTGTTGGGGTTTTCTTTTTAGATTGCTGCTCCTTCCTACAGCAATTTTCCTAATCAAAGTGAAGCTTACATTAAACAGTAAAAAAAATTTCTTCATGGAAAAGATAGAGAATTTTGGAAAGCTCCATCAGAGAAACATTTTTTATTTTCCTTTTCATCAAAAACAGGTTGAAAGCAGCAGGAAATCTGTGGTCCTCTGCCTCATTTTGAAATATCTGAGTAGTTTGATTAATTGCTTCATCTTCAAGATGAATTGAAAGGAGGATTTTCCTGGGATTGTACCAAGCGAAAAGTGCAGAAGTGAAATGCTTCAGCAGAGAACTATGTTGCTTCACATGTATTTTCTTAATTGAAAGTTCATTGCAATCATTGACATTAAAGCAAATTGTGTTGAATTCCTGTTTTGTTTCAGAGAATGGGTAGATGGGTTTTACTCATGCTATCTCATAGTTTCAGATTTTCCCAGAGCTTTCTAATGGCTCTGGTGGGCATTTCTAAATTGTCCCTTGGAGGCATTTCTCAAGATCAGCTTTTTTTTCAAACTGACAGCAAATCTGGAAACAAATCCCAGTTGGGAAACTCCAGGGCATCATCTGGAAGAGAAGGGTCCCTGAGTGACCCAGTGTTTAATAGGTTGTTTATATACCACTAGACATATCTGGATGAGCCTTGGGCTCCCAAGGTGAGCCTTAGGCTGCCTGCAACAGCTCTGTGAATCCCAATTTGGGTAAAAGATCAGTGAATGCAGAGGCAAGCTGTGCTCCCAGCTGCTCCTGACACCATTTCACACAGCAGCGTTTGCAGGGGTAAGACTCACCCACTTGCTCCAATCCAAGACTTAGCGAGGGTCACCTGCACCTGAGCCACACTCATCACTTTCCTGTGTCTGAGCAGAGACTGCAAACTCTGGGCAGTCACCAATGCACAGGCCACTCTTAAGGGTGCTCACTTATAGCTGAGCACAAACCTTTTAGAATTTACCTGGTACCTGGAGTGAAGGGCAAGGTCTGCTTTGTATAAGGCAAAGTAAAGGTTTTCTATTGCCAAGACACTGTGGGCTGCTGAAAAATGGGAGGGTATAGCTAAGAGTCAATATATAATGCTGACTGAATCTATCAGAAGCAAAAAGAGTGCTCTCCTTACTTAAATTCTGCTAGATGAAAGACACACAATAGGAGAGTCAGCTACAAAACAAAAAACAGCTGGGCAGGTCTTACTTCTATAGGAGAAAAATAAGTCACTATGAAAATGCAGTGATGAAGGCCAGACTAGCATCTGTATCAACTTGCCCTGTAATTAATTAATTGTTTTTTATCTTAATTAAAAGTGTGATGGATACATTGCACAGTAAATGCATTTTATATCAATCTTGTCCTAAAGAACATCCAACATAAATAAAATTGTATGTCAATTATTATAAATTATTATAAATGTGTTTATATCAAAGCAGATCATCATTCACTATTTGAAAAAAAAAAATGTCCATATTGATGCATAGCTCTAGTCCATATTTCCTTGAAAAAGCGTTTTTGTAAATATTGGAGTTGAGTACCTGGGAATTCTTAGAGAATCCAGGAGCTAAAATTGCCAACTCAAATATTCTGAATTCAAATATTAACTACAATTCTCCAGTGAATTCTCTGATTTTGTTTGCTGCAGAAAATAGATGTATGAGCAGATACTGTACCCAGATAATCCATTTATTAGGGTATAGAAAATACTGTAATTTTAATTTCAGCTTTTTTTCTGTCTCATTAGTAAAATTTTTACACCATAAAAACTATATTTAACCTTCCCAAATCAAATTTGCTTTTTTTTCCAAATTCAATCCCATAATATTTTGCATAGGATTTAGCTAATTTGCTAGTCACAAACACTTGACGTGTTGGGCTGTGATATATTTGTTTGGAACTCTTGCAAATCTATAAATCACTGAACTTTTAATATGGGCTTAGAGAATTAAATATGCTTCTCAAGCAGTTTTTTCTTCGTGTTTGCCACACACACACAGACATACACAGACGTAATGCACATTCTTATTCTTTCTCTTTACAACTCCGTCTTGTATGTCCTGTTCTTCCCTTTGCTCATGACTAGTAGTGATTTCTTTGAAATGAAGATCTATCAGTGTATCAGTATGTATCAACGTGCAGCTTCACATCATTTCTATGCATAGCACTCTGTTGGAAAGCAGAAATCTTCATAACAGTACTTTAAAACCAAAATTGCAACATTTTTTGTGAATTGCACGTATAGAAAATATTCAACACAATGGTCCCATCAGCAAATTGGAAAGAGATTGAGTCATATTTCACAGTCTGCCTGCGGGCTTCTCTTACATTCAGCATGTTTGGATGCTGTATGTAGTTCCTGGGTCTCAGACAACATTTTATAGAAAAAAAAGATTGCCTTGGATAATTGATTATCTCTATTCCAGACCCCCCTGCACAGGGGACTGAATGGGTGTACTGGAAATCTTGCCTTTAGGCAATTGCTTGTGGGCTGATAATGTTCTAGCAGAATCTCTATGTCAGGTTTCTCTTAGTAAAAAGAAATTATTCACTTTGCTGTCTTGAGCAAATACATCCTCTTATGCACAGAGCTATGTGCACAGGCTGCTGTTTAAAAAGGGTCAAAACTTTAGATGTGTAACTTACGAAGCACTTTTGTCACAGAGATGATAAATATTTAATGCTTTAGGTATACACTGTGTGTTATGTGACCTGCATCCACATAAGGCAGATCAGCTCAGGCTTCAGACCTCAGGAGGTGAAAGTCTCATTCTGGGCTGACCTACTGTCAGAAGGACTTTATGCCAAATACATCCCTGAAACACCATGACCTGAAACACCCTGACCAACAACTGCTGGTGATAAAATATGGAAATGTGTTCTGGCACACATTCAGGCCATTGCAACAAGCAGGAAAAGGCCACTGCTGCAGGGAAAAGGCTGGGGAACAGCCTTACAAATGATGTGTTGCTTTGAAATCTCCCATTTATACTACAAGTTTAAACACCTTGAGGAGCATCACATGCTGCAGCAGGATTGAATGTCCTGGTAGTATCAGGTACCTAGCTATAAAAGCACCCTGTGTCTTCCTTCCCCTCCTCAGCATGCAGCAAAGCAGAAAGAGGCCAGCTGGTTCTATGCAATGGTGCTGCTTTTAAGATGACCAGGTGATGTGGAAGAAAAGCAACCTTTTCTTGCTTTTTCTTGGGGATCCAATGGAAGAGTGATCAAAGTTTTCCAGGGCTTTGATCACTTTCCTGCTGCTGACCTTCTGAGTATCAGTATGAACCTTTCACAATTCCACCTTCCCAAAAGATGTCACAAAATACAAATTTACATAACTTGCAGGAGGATATTGAAATCTCTATATGTGCATGAATTTTATGTACCCTGATAGCTCTGTAAATAACTTATCATACCCAGTGGAGATGTGTGGCATCTGGTAACACTGCTAAGTAAAAACATAAAGCATTTGTTGAAAAAGTACTAAGACACATAATGCAGCGTTTCACACTCTTAAGGGAATTCAGACTTCAAGAGAAAAATCACTGATGTTTTTCAAAGCCGGGAATGACAAGGCTGTACTCTTGTTTCTTTAAATATAAAGCAGGTGTAACACTGTATTCATAACTCACACTCCCACTGCAATAGTCCCAACAAAACAACAGCATCCTTCTTTCACCATCACCACAAGAAAGGGAAGATGTTTGAAACTGTTTTGGCAGTTGTGTGGACAGTAATGCTGCTCAAAACTTTTGAGAGCTCTGAGTCATTCGTTTCTGTTTCTTCCAATTTGACTATTTTTAAAAAGACAACAAAAGCAATGAAACCAGAAACTATTTTATTGTAACTAAATGGTTTCTTGCAATGCTTCACTGAAATATTCTTTTTGAAAAGTCTTTGCCACCCCCAGGAAATATCATTCTTGCTCTCTTTTACCAACAAGGCAGATGCCTTATGAAGGACATCAGGACTTTTCAGTGCAGCAATTCATTTACATATCAGTCCCTGAAATATTAATATGGGAGTTTTTCTGCTGAATTGCTCCCCAGTGGCACTATAAAAACCTGTTCATTAACACCACATGCTCTGTCACAGTGAGGTGCTGTAGTCACAGTGTTTTTTCTTAATGTAGTCATCTGTTTCCTCTTAAAGGGAATATCAACTGGAAACATTATAAATAAGGTGATATAAGGTGATGTACGAGGATGGAAATACTTCTGATTTCCTTGTAAAAATGTTATTTCTAATATACAACCTGTGGATATTGTCTCACACACTGGAATGCCTTCACATCTTACCAGCATAAGGGAAAACAGAAGGCAAAACTCAACCTTGAGAAGCATCCTAAGAGCAGAAAGGACCTGATGAGGGCTTCCCATCAGATGATTTAGACACCTAATTTTTCTGCAAGTCATCTTGTGCTTTTCTTGGGAATTTAGTTTTGAAAGCCATAACCAACTACATCTTTAGATTCTGATTCATTACCTATGAAAATGAAAGTCTTGTTTTCAGGGTATTGTTTTAGGGCTCATTAAATATTAAAGTTGGAATACATGATCTTCCTTTTACAGTCAGTACCCGTTTGTTCAAAGTAGGTACTTAAGGTTTTTTTTAAAGCATTTAAAATTGCTGTGAGATGTCAGAAAAGATCACTTTATGAGCTACTGGTTTTCATACATGCCATTCTAACTAATGTGAAATATTTTGTTTATAATTATACAGATAATTCTTGTTGAAATTTGAGTTATAACCATCCTATCATATAACATGCAAGTGTTTAACTCGTGACTACAATAATAATATGTAACAGAGTGAAGCAATCTGTACTGGAAGATAGAGAAGTATTACTCTGCATTTGGTTAAAAATGAAGAAAGAAGAAATAAAAAGTTGAATGTTGAAATCACTAGAATAATTCCAGTATATAAAATGCTGCCTACTGATTTGATATAACCTGGACTCTTCACAGCAAATTCATACTCCTTTTGAGTAGTTTTGGCAACCTAAGTAATAATGCTCCAAATATTTTTATCTACTTAGGGATTAGTGCTTAAAGCAGTTCTCTTTCCATGCAGACTGTCTCCATGATCCTAAATGGCATTACTTCCATTAGCATACTAAAACAAACTTGCTTTCCATGACAAATACATGAAAATTAAGCTACGTCTCAAAGAGATTTCTTCCTTATTTTTCCCCTCTTGTTGATTCCTCTAAATATATTGAGGGACATTAGCAGTTCTTAGTCCTTCTTTGCAGAAGTAGCCACACAACACTAACAAAAGGATAGCAAAGGGGTACTTTAACTGTCAGGAATCACAGGAAAAATAGAGAGGGCAAGACTTTTCCTTGTGTTATGAGGAAATATGCCAGATACAGCTTTTTACCCGGAGAGTATAATTTTTATCATAATAGTCAACTTTCCATGACCCAGTAACAGGAAGATTTTCCAAATCTTGAATCTGTTGTGATTACTTTAATTAGATCAATCTGTCAAAGAGATGATGTCACTGACATCATTTTATAAAACTAAAATAAATATAAAACTGTTCTGTGTTTAAAAGTGACCAACAGTGCACAACCTTGTGCATGAAGATAGGTTTATGTTGTTATTTACTGTAACGAGTTCCTCCTGGGTTTGGTAATTAATATCTCCTGAGTTATCTGCCTCGTGTCACTGCACTAATAAATCTCATCCTGTGCAGAAAGAAGCTGAATTTCCTGAGGTGAATGTGCCACTGAATTTATATGTACAAAAGCAACACCTCTCTATTCCTTTTCAGGGAAGTAAATAATTCAGTGACATATTCTGTCCTTACTATGGTTGATGTGAAAGCTCTCTTTAGATTGCCAGGATGTTAAACTCCATGGGATCAAAACCTATATGCTATCATGGAAATACATTTTTTCTCTATCACTTGAATCCAAATGTAAAATACTTTCCAGAAATTATCAAACATTTGGATTCATAATACCATTCTTGACTTAATCCAGTCTGTTTCCAAGCAGCACTTGAAAATAAATTAGCTGAAAACACAGACCATGGCTGTGTACACACAGCCACTAAAAATTACCAAACAGTTTCTAAAGGGAAGCTGCTTAATTCTGTCCTCTCACTCCAGGTAACTTCGTGGCTGTAGAATTATATTGTTACCATTGATTACCACATCAACAACATGTTAATTTGCAGCAGACCAAAGGGCTCCTACAAATAGCTTCCTGCTGCTCTCTTTGAGAAGGACTCGGAAATCCTGCAGCAGTATTTCTCTTGCTTCAGCTCCAGCAGGATGAGGATGAGACCACTCTGCTCTTTCCCAGAGGTGCCTTCCTGCTCTGCCCTTTCAGTGAATTTTTTCAGTAAGCAGAAAAAGCAGTGCTGCATGCCATTGGTTTGGATTACTCTGGAAAAGCACACTTGGATGGAAGATAGAGTAAAGCCTTCCAAAACCTTTTCATACCTTCCTTCTTTTCCTTCAGATGCAGTAGGGCATATGTGCCTCCATATGTGAAGCAGTGCTTATGTGACAACAGAAGCTGCTAATGGGTGGGAAGAGCCAGGGAGTTTTACTGTGTTCTCTTAACCAAGGGAACCATTATCCCAACCATAGCCCCACTTCAACAAAGCCTCCCTATAAGAAGATCCAAACACTTGGATGGGGCCCCTTGCTGCTTTGTCTTGTGTACTCCAGGTTTTTCCACCCACCACGATATGGTGTGCCAGAGAAGAAAAATCCATATGCAGGAGCATCAGAAGGATTTCAAAGATGTGTTTGCACATTATATTTCTATTAAATGTTATTATTTAATACCCCTACTTTAAAAGTCAACTTATTTTCCTTTTGCATGTGTGTCTAAAGCTAGAACCCAAACACAACAAAAGTAGCTTTTTTAATCTTAAGAAAACATCCAAGCTTTTTTCATTAATCTGCTTTAAAAACTAGTTTATTAAATAAAAATTTTCCAACCGAGCTTTTTAATTCAGAAACACTTGACCAGTCTAGCTGCTATAAAATATTGAAAAGCAACAGGATTACTTTGTGTATGTTCAGCTAAAATCAGGAAAAGCTGAAAGTCTTTTTCTGCCAGTGCTGAAATACCCTTGATATATCTAAAAATATTTTAGACAATTTTCTGATATAACTTGAAGGAGTCCTATGTTATGTCTCATCTCACTAGCTAAAGAGGACTAACCTTTCTGAGCTAAGTGACTATAACTTATTATACTTGTCATCTACAAGAAGAATGAACCCTCAGCAGGAAATTTTTGTGCTTCAGAGGATTCAGTTTCAACGGTCTGAAACTAATCATAAGTTAAGTCAGCTGGGGAAGATAATTATAATAAGGAAACAAAAAGAATGATAATTGAAAGAAGGTTAAAAATGCTTAATAAGTTTACAAAATCTCATATGGAGAGAAGGCTACATACAGCATATAATAACTCAGCCTCCTCTAGGAGGAGAGTAAAAACAGAAAAGGATAAGATGAGCCTTAGATGGTGAGAAAAATTAATAGAAGGTACACGGAATCAGGAAAAACAGACAGAAGGAAAGAGCAGGTCAAAGCCTACAGAATATGCAAAACCAAGAAAGTTTCTAGGAGACAGGAGCAGGAGCCCTGACACCAGCTGTGAGTGGCAGTTGGGCAGCAAAGATAGGTCAGCAACATAGAAAGACTATATACAACAAATGTTCTTGGTCTGCAGCTGAAGGGAATCATTGCATATTAGAGCATCCAAAAATAACAACAAGGACACAAAACAGAAGGCAGCAATTTTAAACATTTTATATATATGAATAACTATATTGATAAGTCCTAAAAGACAAAGACGTGTCAACACCAATTATGAAGTTTAATACCTAGGAATAACAGAAAAGTTCTGACTAAAATAAAAAAGCCCCTGTTAACATTTTTTAAGTATTTATAGTTTAATCACCCTGGTATAAACCCAGACAAATAATGAAGATATGATATAGCAATGAGTCAATACAGAACTAAGGAAAGGAAAAATAATCAAATTAGCTTTGATTTAAGGAAAAAAAATCTCAAAAAATATTAATGTTGTGTTTGGTTGGGTATTCTCAGACTCTAAGGCTTAGCTGAGAGTGTCATTGTTGCTAATTTAATACAGTTAATGTCTACTTAATGTTGTTTAGAAAGGTTTTAACTTTGTTCTATACGGTGATTTCATTAAAATGGAAAGATGACAAAAGTTAACATTGCATACTTTTGAAGGATTCCAAAGTAGTTAATGGAATTGGTGTTAGAGTAATTCTAAACAGCTTTTGCCATCATTGAACAGCTTTATTTCTAATAAGAACCCTTGGGGATCATTTATATTGAACGTTTTTTTTCCCATCGACCTTGCAGCGAATGCAAAATTAAAAAGGAGAAGGCTAGGAGCTGAATCCAGCTGAATCCAGCTGAACCCATACTTATTCCCCTGACCTAAAGTGTGAACCCACAGTCAAGCTTCACTGAGCCAAATGGGAATCATAACTATTAGGACTATAAGTATGGACATCAAATTTTAACCAGTTTATCATGACTAAAATCAGAAAAAGAAACAGATTAGATGTCATTTTTACTTTGATCAAAATTATTAGAACAATTTCATCCAGTGCAAATTCCATGTCAGATCAGCTTCTGCTTACCTCTGCCCCTTGTGTGCTCTGGTCACAGTGTGTAAGCAAAAGGGGCTTCTACAAAGAACTAAACTTTTATACATATCAGAAATGGGCATGATTTTCAATGTTTGCACTTCATATTGATGTTTTTTGCTTTCTGAGAAAGATTTAATGCTGGCCACAGTTTAGAAAACACTCCTCCAGTCAAACAGTTACTCCTGATGATCAAAAGCTGAAGAAGGGAGACTTCAAATTCTCTCCTGAACCTAATCTAATGCCTATAAAAACAAAAAAACCCAAACGAACAAACAAAAAAACCAAACAAAAAAGCCAAACCAAAACAAAAAAACACTGAAGCCTGCTTTGTGACACACTTCTGGTAGTCACTAAAAGAAACCAAAGAACATGGATATGAAAAGTGTCACACTTTATTTTCAATAGGCAGGATATCGTCATTAAATTGAGATTCCTCAAAATGTCAGTATGGCTCATGGATACTAACAAAAGCAGAAGAATGATTCAAAATAACACAGAAGTGTTCATCAGTTTTGTCTCAAAAAGGAAACAGCGGTCTGTGAACTTACCAGAAAAATCCAGATTATTTTATTCTATCTGTTAAATCTATCTGCTTCCTTTGTGAATGTCATTTCTTTTTCTGTTCTAGCCTTTGGCCTACAACCATCTGCAGGGTGTACACTGATGCTATTAGACAGCTCAGCAGGAATTGGTCACACCTTCTCTGGGGGCATTTCCTGCAAAGTATCTATTTGTTCCACCAACAAAATGGTTCATTTCTCACAGTGTCCTATTTTACCTTGTTTTGTCTTTCTCCATTGTCATTTATTTCCTGATGGATTTAGAGTTTTCAGAAATTCACTGACACTCTGTAAAGTGTAATTTATCACATACATATGCTAGCAGTGTTTGCATCAACACAGTATATCTCCAGGTGTATTTCATATATTTTCTCCTTCCATCTGAGAATGGAAGATTGAAGAGTGATTGTTATGCTTCTGGGAAGTTGAGTGTGTCGTCTTCCTCAAGCAATACTTTATTCAGGTGCAATGCATACATATTACTTATTTAGCAGTCATCTATAATTCCATGTGAGACAGGTAAGGTTTTAGATAAATAGGCCAGTCATAAAAGTAAACAGCTGAGATTTTCTTCTCTCCCATTTGTTGTCAGCAATAACAAATTTACAACAACAATATTCATGCTGTGCCGTGCAACATATTAATTTGAAACATTTTAACTCTCACTACCGACATAGTCCCCTCCCTTCCTATTCCTCAATAAAAACAATTTCAGAAAAGCCCTGGCCCAGATCCAGAACACCTCAGATCCAGCTTTGCCAATGTCTCATTTTTTGGTGCCCATGTTTGGGAAGCGGACTCAATGAGTTTTTCTAAACTAAATTTCCCATTGCCTTTTAAAATGGAAAGAGGTGAGTACTTGTAAAGGACTCTGGGAAGTCAAATCTACTTGTGGAGTCTGCTGGTAGTCTACTGCTTTGTAAAGTATCCCATCAGTACAGGAAAAAAAATAGCAGTAGGAGTAGGCCTGTGTCGGCAGCATTCCAGGACTTTGTTCTGAAGTTGTTTCTCCTCGTTTTTATACAAAGCTAAAAACCCAGAAAATACATGGAATACAGTTTCACTGACTAAACACTTCTGCTGGCCTTGCACAGTGTGGTGTGAGAGATAGCTCTTGTCCAGGCAAGAGAACAGGCCTATCTCTTGCTTATCAATTTTAATTTAGCTTTTCCAGAAATCACCCTTTCCAAGAGGTCTGGCACTAAACCAAAGCTCTAAAACAAGACAAGTAAATAATTGCATTTCATCTAATAAGCTGGAAGTAGAATTCCCTTTGAAATCAGAATTGGATGGTACACTGTATTTTGCATCCTATATGAATAATTACATCCATCTTCAAAATTATACAAATTTTATCTCTTCAACCTCTGCTTTGTGTATAGAAATCCTTAATGCACAAATCATGATTATCTTCCATGTGACATAAATAAAGTTTTTAAATAATTCATCCAAATTTCATGTCAAAAGGTGAAATATAAACAGAAAAAAATAACATCAAGTAAACATGGGAAAAGATATAGATATTAAAGATTAAATATATAAGTTTTTCTCACAGTGAACCATCCATTGCCCCTGAAAAATGCAAACATATCCTCTGGTTATTTATAAATCATACCTTCCCAGAAGGCTCCGGAGATCCTCATGGCTGTTAGTATAACCAAGATTTTCAGCAGGGTCTGTGATTCTCAGAGAAGACCAGCCAAACCAACTCAATTGGTATTTAATGGTCTGACTGGATTTCTCTTCTAGGAACTTCTGCCTTTTCCAACTTGCATCTCCTTTTAACAACCACAGCATCCATTTAGAGGGGACCCTTTGCTTGCAAGAACCTGCTCATTCTTCTGAGGACTCTGTCACCAAAACTATGCCTCTCCTCATCCATTTTCAAGCTAGCAACTATTTTTCCAGAAGCCACACATCCATGTATGACTATGGAAATTTAGACACAATTTTTTTCCAGTTATTTCTGCACTTATTTATCACTTTAACATGTATTTAAGGTATTGACTGCCTTACCTTTTTCTTAAGTCAAAGTGTTCATCTTTCGTCAGTGTGACCTCAGTAAAGAGACTTTTAGCATCCAATTATTCCTGACAGTAACTGCTGTTAGCTGGAGCTACTCTGCTGCAGTAAATGCACATTTTCTTCCAAGGAAATTTTTAAAGCTGCCTCCAATTTATTAATATAAGAGAAGTAACATCATCACCTATGAAAGTAAGGAATTTAACTAATAGAAATCTATATGAAGAAGAAATGAAACACATGAAGGGTCCTGGAACCTTAACAGCTGGTCTATAATAAAGTCATATTGTCCAATTTGAGAAAGGCCAGTCCCATGTATAACAGTGAAAGGGGAGCCTTAAGATAAAGCTAGTGTGATCCACAAACTGTCCTTGATCCATCCCTATATCTGTATTTTGCAATAAATCTTCCTGTACATGCTGCTGAGTATTGAACTAAATGCCAGTTGGGACCCATTAGATCAAATTATTTAGACATTAGAAGTGTGATAAAGAAGAATTCCCTAGTAGGTTATGATATTTAAATTCAAAGAATCATGCAGGAGCTATATCCAACCAGACTCTCTTTTGGGGAAGTCTTACTTTAATTGCTTATGTCCAAAATTCTGCTCCAGAAAACTTCAGTTCATTCCTGAAGAGTTTTAACTCTTTAAGCATTCTCTGAGAAGGTTCAGGGCTTCCTGAGTGGATCATGCCTCTTGGCAGAGGTCACTGCCACACCTGCTGCTCATATTCCATGCTGGTAACAGCCAGCTCAGTCACAGTTTGAGGAAGATGGGTTCACTGTCCCCCTTTGGCTGAGAATTTTCAAACCTACCTCACAAGAAAGAGCCCTGACCCCCTGCCCCACCTAACAGTCTTGGGAGTTGGAGAACACCTGTACCATTTCTAATCAGAGTGCAAAAGGAAACACATTTTGTTGTGCCTGTTTTTTAGGTCATTCTCCTGGGTGGGAGGAGGCCTCAGCTGTGGTATCTGCTCCAAGGACTGCAGCTTAGGAGTGGTGCATGTGAAATATATAAACAGACTGTGGAAGAACACCTCTAGCCCGTGTCTTTGTCTGTCCCCAGGGAGTACTCTAACTGCATAATCATGCAAATGGGTAAACTCTTTCCAGGATTTTCATGCTTTCATGCACATCACAGCAGGTACCATGAGTGATGTCCCCAAGGAGCCAGGTGGGTTAGCAAAGCAGAGTTAACAAATCTCCGATGGATAGAACTGACCCTGAATCTCCTACACTACCAATAAAGATGGGGAGAAGTATTTTATCACAAGGAAAGAAATGGTACTAACATTACTGTAGCTACGTTAATTTAAAATAAATATTAACAAATATATGACCCATACTCATCTTTAAAGGAACTCAGTATGGACCTGTGGGAGGGAGTGAGAGAAAGGGATGGGCTGCTGCAGGGATGCCCATGTGGCACAGCAGTCGTGAGGACCAGGTCAAGCTAGAGAAAACCTGAACTCCCTTCCTCTTTTTCACTAACCCTCAACAACAGCTTCAAGGCCCACTAACCTGGAAGAGAATCCTGCTTTCCAGGGAAGGATCCTGGGGGAATCAAACTACATGGGACTCAGAAGTCATCCTACAAGTCAATGTCACAGGCAGCTGAACTGTCACTCATGGCTGCAACATCACTGACAAGGGGTCCATGTAACAGGCTGAATTACATCCCTGCTCTGAAGAGCACTTCTCCAAAGTGGTTTAGACATGGAATTTGACCATTTTTTTTACCTACAGAGATCAGTGCTTTTAATGCAGATAATTTCTGATATTATGGCTGGATGCCACATAAGAATCTGGCATTGTTTTTTATCAAACGTAATGTAATTTGTTCTTTGTGTCTCTCTAAGAAATAAAAGTTATTCCAACTGCAAAGGAATAAAACTGTATGTAAAAATTATGTAAAAATACTAGTCTTTGATTCATGGTGGTAGAATCTGTAATTTATAATGATACAGGTGAAATTAAAGGATCCCTGTATAAAAAATATACTGTCAATGTTTTTGAAACAGTTCAAGGTGAAAGAAGTCTTAATTAGTATATCATGTACATGTGTCACTGACAAAAGTGTTGCACAATGCAAATCAGCTACTATGTTTGCATTATGTAAGGTCATAAATTTTTCATTTATTTCAGTAACTTCAATTATGCAGTACTTGATAAATGCCTGTAAGCAGAAGTTACTACTAACCAGAACAGAAACAAAAACTTTTAAAGAAATCATAGTTCTTTGCTTCCCGGTAGGGTTCAAAAGCAATAGAATTTGTACAACAAACAAGGATAAAAGTACAGGCCTTTCCCATAGTATTATTAAGCTGATATCTAAAATACCATACAGATTTTAGGAAGTGGCAGCTGTGGAGTTTGTGCCTGTATGACAGACAGATGGAGATGATCAGCTGTAACGTCTCCAAAGGGGCTTTTGTGGTGCCTCAGACCAGTGAATCATGAAATGAGAAATATTTGTGTGGCAGAGCCCAGGAGCTCCATACGAGATGAAAGCAAGAATCATCAAGTGAGTATTCTCCAGCCTGACAGAGTAAGAGACATTCACTAAACTGATACTTTTCTAAAAGATAGTTCCAAAGAGCTTGGTAGTTTCACATTTCACAATTTTCTGGGCAAAACTGTGTCCAGTTTCAGTTACTGCAGGGGTAATATTAAATGCAAATCAAAAGACTGAAGTGCTACAGCAGTTATGATATATTACATTTGACTTTGAGCTGTAGAAAGATAATATATAATAGGCTCAAAGTGAGTTATAGGCTGAAAACCATTATGTTTATACACACTATTTTATGAATCAAACCAGGCCTGAATGTTTCACCTTGTTTTGGTCTCAAAAGTCTTTTCTGTACGTTTATTTTACACGTACAGTATGACTGAAGCATTTAATACCTCTCAAGGTCTTCAGCTTCCTCCTCTACTTAGGAAGTACCTTCCTGATCTGGTGCTGGTAGTGCCCACAGTCATTTCAGTTTCAGTGCAACCCTTCTAACTGTTACAATATTACTTTTGTTCTCCAGGCAGGGCAGACAAATTTATGGTGGCCAAAAATAATTTTTAAATTTCAGGTTAAATGCTATCCACAGCTGGAATGAGCTGTGAATGCTTGTTTGGTCATGCACAAAGTGAGCAACAGCTGGGCTGGCTCTGGGGTCAGGCCCATTTTTGACTGTCAGAAGGAAGTTCTCATGAGCCACAGAGAGCTGATTTGGCTTGTCCATTGCAAAGCATTCCTGATTCATTGGGTTGAAACAGGAAGAAACTAACACAGAAATGCACACATGTGGAATGCACACACTCGCTGCACAGATAGCTTTGATATCTGCTGTCTCCTGAAGTAACATGCATTAGGTCAGTGATGTAGAGCAGCTTTAGTTGTTAGACCTTGTGCTTGACTGAGATATATCCTGCACAATTGGTAGGATGAATTGAAGTAAATATGTAGAACAACTGGGTTTTTTGCTGAAGGAAACTTACAGCTCATGAATGCATCCTCTCAACTAAACATTTCTAATATCTGAAAGGTAAGACAGAGGTAAATTGTGGTTCATTTCACATCCTTAATGATGGTCATTAGAAACTGAAATACATGAAACAATCACCTGGATGACACTCTTTAAGCTTATCGATCAGGCCATTTTTCTGTCATGAAGGGTTACTATTTTCACGATCTTCCTATACAGACACAATGTTTCTACTGGAAACCACAACTTCTGTGAATTCTGAAGTCATAAAAACTATGGGTTAATGTTTGTTTTCATGTAATCCATGGAAGCTGGGAAGTAGTTAATATGTTTTACATCTGCTGCCTTGGTGATTTTTAATATGTTGTACTTACCCTAAAGACCAAAGACTATACTTTGCATTTGATGCATGATCTAGGAATCATGTATTAGGCAAAAGAAACATATCTTATATGCAATGTCAGGAATTCCTTGTTTGTGTCATTCAAATTTTGTCTGCCAACAATTCATATAATTTATATAATTACCACCCAAAGAGGAGAAGAACATTATTATAGTAAAAGTATTTGAAATGGTAGAATGACAATGGCTACACACACTTCCTAGAACTGAGATTTTATCTATTCCCCCTCCATGCCCCTTAATTGTTGACTCGGGGCAGAAATGCCATGGTGAGTCATCAGTGGCCCCAGTCTTTTGCCATGAGTATGATAAAGATGATTATTTCCTGTTCATTCCTGAGGCCACTTGGCACTTCTTTTATCTGCTTGCTGACACAATAAGCACCTTGCTTTTTCTTCACTGGTTTGTAATTCCACATTATATCTGCATTTGCTATTGTTAACTGCCTGGTTCTGCTTGTTGGCTTTGAAAATGTTTTTGCCAGTGTCATCCTGTGCCCCTTCAGCTACCATCTCATACTTCTCTGCTCTTCTACACACTATCTTGTGTACCCAGTTTCAATCTTCCCGTTTGCATCAACTCACAAGGGAGAGGTTCTACTGAAGTCACTGTTTTCTGTCTGAGAACTTCCAGCCTTTAAGTTATACTGAGTTTCCTCGATTTCAAGAAGTTCAGGATTTACAGCAAAGCTTGATACAAATTTAATTATGTGTTTGAGTTCCATGTTAACAGGTAAGCTGATTGCTTATTTTACAGAAATGACAGTTTGTAGATGCTGAAAACATTTCCTAACTTGTCATTTCTAACCTTGATATTTCAGAAGCATAATTGAGGAATTCACTGTACTGGGGAAAAAAGACACAAATTAATCTGTGCAAAAAGCCCATCAGCACCATCTGTGGTTGATTCCTGCCTGGTTGTTCAGCAGCACCACTTATGCACTACAACTGGATGCCCTTACCTGAACCCTCCGAAGGTGTAAGTCACCTTCTTGCCTATTTGAAACCTAATTAACCATAATAGTTTTGGGGCAGTTGACAGTCAGTTGATTTTGTGACTTTGGTTTCCATATTTTTTCTGTGAATTTGCAAAACAATTCAACTCTTTCAGAACTCTGATTCCTTAATGCCTCAAGGACAGACCACAGGCACAGGTGGACTCCATTCACTGCTTGCTTAGCACTTTTGTTAAGAGAAAGGATTCTGTGAGCACTTATAATTTTATTTAAGTGTAATACCAATTTTTTTAATTTCACTTTCACTGGAAGCAAGATGTCACCAGCTATTTGGTTATGGGTGTTCAAGGCTGGCTTTATATCCTCAAAGAAATGTATTGTCATTTCTTCATTTGATATATGCACATCACTCTTATTATGCTAATGGATGTTTCAAAGTATACATATCACCAACCCCTTCATTTTCTGTGTCAGATAACATTTTTTAAATTCCATTTCTTAAATTCCCAAAACAATTTTTCTTCCATTGCCACATTTTCAGACTCCATTTGCCTGCTCATCACTCTTCATCCAGTATCATGGCTGATTTTTTCCAAAATTTCCCTTAAGAAGAAAAGTGAAGACAAAGTTTAAGTTGATATAATAAAAGGTTGTGCTAAACACCAACTGCTTCATGAGCAAATCCTTTTGAGGTGAATAAAAAGAGTTGACACCTTACCTCAAGCTTCTTGCATTATCATACTTGGAACACATCAGCCTACATTTTTGTACAAACATCTTTGAAAATCTTCTGTTTCTGTCGTGGTGTTCTAAAGATAGATGCATTAGTAATAAAACCTTATTTGATTAAATAATTAAATTCTTGTCAGCCATAATTAAACATTAGCTCTTAACAGAACTCTAATTATTTCTGCTTATATTTCTCAGGTCATATAAACTACTCTTGCTTCTAAAACATGCAGCAACTCTTAATCTAATTTAGTCTTATGTTTTTTTCACCCTGTTGTTCTAAACCAATTCATCATAGTCAGAGAGGGCCACAAATGCCAATCATCCTATTCCTGCATCCTTTTGGGACCCTTTCCCTACTGCCACAGAAATCCCACAGAACAAAAGAACCCATTCAACAGATATCTCCCTGTCTTTTAGGAGCATTATCCAAGACAGAAGATAAGCTTCACCTCCCAATATCTTCCCCACACTATGGCCTATTTGGTTCCTTCCTTCATAGTATTTTTCAGATAGATCTTTTACAGTGACCACTTATCAGATTCTGAGCTCAATGAAAACTGAAAACTTTGAAAAACACTTTGTTTATGGTAATGCAGAACACCAGCTCAATTCACAGAACTTGTATAAAAGAATGGAAAGCCAATGTGATCTATATTTCAGTGCAGTTAAGCCCAGAGAATCTGTAGATTCCACATCCCTGGAAGTGTTCAAGGCATAGCTGGTGTCCCTGCAGGTAGCTGGAATTTGATTATCATTAAGATGTCTTCCAACCCAAACCATTCTATGATTCTATGATATGTTTAAATTACATGTTTTTATGTTCATACATATAAAAGACTCCTCTCAGCTTTAATCAAACCTCCCTTAGAGGTAAACCTGCTTCCAGACTGTTAGGTAGTGTCAGATTGTCAGACATAGATAGAAAACTGAAAAAAAATTAAAAATAATAAAAAAAAAAGAAAAAAAAGAAGGAAATACGAACTTTTCCTCTACCATTTGAAAAAGACCATTTTTTTTCTCACAGAACTAACAGCTGGAGTCTGTTTGGAGTCTAATTTCTGAAAAAGTTTAAGATCTCCAAAATGAAAACAAGGCCTAGTTTCATCTTAGTCTGCAAACTACTCATCTCCAAAATGATGCCAAAAGCCATCACTGGACACTGAGAAAGATTGTCTAGAGTAAAATCTAATCTAATACATTAAGATTGTACAACCTGTACAAATCTAATATATTTATTCCACTTTTGTCTTACTAAAAAAAATTTTAAAAAATTTAAAAAAAAAAGTGGCTTTATTTTATTTATTTGGACTGACTTCAGGACTCAAAAGATTACTTTGGAGACTTTCAAGACCATACAACATCAAAACAAAATAATGTTACTCATGATTACATTGCCTTTTATTTAAAAAGAAAGAACACACCATTGTCTTCATCAGATTTCTTCTGTTCATCCTTTTATATATAAAAAAAAAATGAACTTAAGAAAGTTGAAAAGAAAAGCTTTTACACAGGCTACACTGCTTATTTCTGCCCATTGGAATGATAAGCTATTTCAAGAAATTCTTTCAATCAGTTTTAGAAGTCAGATGGGATAAAGTGCAGTTTCACGGATCATATCCAGATAAAAATAAGTACACAGAGGCTAGCATCCCTATCTGACCACATTTTATCAGCTTGAACAGCAAAGAGATTTTGGATGTAAAGGCACCTTGATAAATGTGACTGATCAATTCAACCTTTATAAAACAGGACTCTTTTCAAAACATGACTCTTTCAGTACAATCACCAAAACCAATGCTCCGACAAAACAGTTTCTATAATAAATCTTGTTTGGTGAAAAAAAAAAAAAAGGTTGCTTGAGATTTTCAGCATTGCAAGAAATATTGGCTCACCCTTCAGTGGATGGAATAGATGGAGTATAATACAGATGGAATATAAAATTGGGAAGCCAAAGCAGAAAGAATCCTGTCATTAAAGCACAGATGGATAGCGATAACAAAATGCTGTTCCCTCAACTATGAAACCTCTCTTTTGTTGATTGGAAGTGTTACAGTTATGATGAATCATGACTCAATCCCTGGAAGCAAGTAGAGCAGGCATGAGTTTAAAGTTGGATTTCAAACTCTCCTATAACTAAAAAAGCATACATTGCAAAGCTTCACACTTCTCCTACTGCATATTATTATGACTGGGTTGTGAACCTGTAGGCCAGGAGCATCTGCCTCTTGTAGATGTCTCTTTATCTATAAAAACAACTGGGAGTTTTATTCACAGGGTGCTGTCCTGAGCTAATCAGCAAATACAACAAATGACCATGATAACATGACCAGATTAATTACATGTGCTATTTCTTCTTCTCTCAGAAACTTAATAAACCATTGTGGTTATTACTTATGAATGTTTCATGAAAATAGAACACTAGAAATACTGTTCAGGCTGCTGAATATCCATCTTCAGTATGTAACAAAAAAATTTAAGATCCACTATGCATAGACTTTCAGTCCAGGTGGCACAGATTAAATCACATGGTCTTTTATGACACATTAGTCATAAGGCAGTGACATGCAGGGTATATGGTGAAAGCCTAATCGCTAGGGATAAGAAATGGCCATCAAAAAAACAACTAAAAATGAGGGCAAATTTCCATAAGCTGCAGTGATAGGCTTTTCTTAAAGTTTGACTTACAATAAAAGAATTCATTTTTTCACACTTTTCCAGTTGTTGTTTCTTTAATCTGAGCACAAATGTTGATTCATTCATTTGGAAGAAAGAGCAGAAATTATTGTTGAATTTGCTAAGTATTTGTCTCCCATCATGTACAGGTAGCTAGGATCAGAGCTTTGCTGAGCTCCTCTTGTAGAGGAGCTCACTAATCTCACTGCTGTGACTCCAAAACTCCACAAGGCAGGTCAGTGACCCAGGCAAGCTCCTACCCACCATGGGCTAGACTTAGGATGAAAAATCCTGACACTGGAACAATGAGCAGCTAATGTGATTCAAGAGTTTCAGAAGAATTTGATTAGCTAGACTAAGGCACTTACCTTTAGGAAGAAAAATTGGCACTTTGAATCATGTATTCAGGCTTGGGAGGACTTTGATTATGTTGAATTAGATCAACAAAACAAGATTTAGTCATGAACCACTGCAGAACATTTATAATTTTGGTATTTTGGATATTTTGGCTTCATTCCCCTCTGTTCCCCTTTCTCTTTTCCACTCCTTATAAATGTTGAATGATTTTCCATTCATTTTGCTAAAATGAAGCTGTGCTGTTTGTTATTCTCTTCTGTCTTTTCTGAATATATTGAAACACAACACCTGCAGGAGGAAACATCATTTGGGAAGAGAAAGTTCTTACAGAGGATAAAAGAAAAAGCCATTTTATTTTCTCTTTTATTATGTCATTCCCCTACATTTTTAAATCTTCATTTTCTGTTCATTTCTTGTGGAGATACACACAAAACTTTTCTAAATAGTTTCAGGGACCCATCCATCCCTGGGCTAGACCAGCACCAGAGGCAAATCGGGAGATAGAGAAAGTTGTGAAGGATGTCATAGGGCAGAACCAAAACAGGAACCACTTGGAAGGACAAAGATTAAAGTTTCTTTCAGAAACATAGTCTGGATCATGATGGAGAAAGACCTGGTAGATATGGATATGTTTAATGGAAAAGCATGTCTTTGTCAAAAGTTAATATTATGATGAGGCACTGGAAAAAATGTTTTTGAGAGAAGTAATGAATGCCCCATCCCTGAAAGTGTTTCAAGCCAGGTCGGACGAAGCTCTGAGCAACTTGGTCTAGTGGAGGGTGCCCCTGTCCTCCACAGGGGGTTTGGAACTACGTGGTGTTAAAGGTCCCTCCCAATTCAGGCTGTTCTATGACATGATTCCATGGTATATTTTAAAACTGATGGAGGAGTCCAGTCTCATGGGATGGTTTGTCAGCTACTGCCCTGGGGGTGTTTGCAGAAGGTTGTGAAGAGTTTAAATGTACTTCCTCAGTGCCACATAATTTTTCCTGTTCCTTAGGAAAAACTGTGTTCTAGAAGTAAAATTTCCAGACAAGATACCTAAATTTACAGTAGAGAAAAATGGTGCATATAGGTGCTTTTGAACAGCAGGGTGCGACTCTACTGCAGGACCACGTGGATACAATACTGTAGGACTTCTGTTTGAGCATTAAAAGGATGGGCTGCACCCAGACCTGTGTGACATGGATGCTGTGATCAGAGGCTGCTCACTGCTCAAACAACAGAGATCCCTGATCCAACAGACAGCTGTCCCTCTGACTGGAAATAGCCCTGAACGACTCACTGCAGCAGTGCCAAAGCTGTTTCAAAATCACCTCCTCAAGCAAAGTTTAGGGATAGCTGCACATATCGCCATGTTGGTTGTTATCATCAGGAGCTCAGGAGGTTACAGAAGCTGAGAAACCCTCCTGCCACTCCTCTTCCACCAGCTGTTGGGGTCAGATGTAAAAGCAGAGGAAATGCCTTGTAAAGCCAGAGTGGGCATGAATTTTCTTTTCTGACCAAGTGAGCCACCCTGTGGTATAAAGCTGTTGTATTTATTGTCATTGAATTGTTATTTTTTCATTGAAATGAAATTATTTTAGGAACAATTTTTGGGACAAGAGTAGCTTAGAATGAAATAAATGTATTTGGCAGCAAGTTTTATGCCGCAGAAAAAGGCACTTGCAATTCATAAAATATATATTTCCCAGGCAGCACAGCTCTCCAGCTATTCCCCAGATACCAACTTGGTGTACCTTTAAGTGTTATATCACCAAAATATGAGAAAGAAAAGACATAAGTCTCATGTACATAGAGGCTACATTCTATTTTTGGTGTTACATTGAGGTAAATCACAAGTCAGCCCAGTGAAGAAAATTGCTCTGAGATACACTGGTATTAACCTGAAAGCAGAGCACAGTCCTTGAAATGCAGTTATATAATGTCTGGAGAAGAGATTCTGGTGAAATAAATGATCTCTGAAATGCTACCAGATAATTAAGCTAAAGTCAAAGCCCAAACCTAGAGCTCATTGCTGCATATTAATTTAGTAAAACAGATTATTCATGCTTTGGATGTTACCTTTTCATTTGGGAAAAGCAGGTATGTCCTTAAGGAAGTTTTGACTGGATTTCACTTGCTTATTTTAAATTTAAAATCCTCAAGAGGAGCCAAGAGAACTTGATAGCTGATAAACATCTGAGACCAAGGGGGAAAACATCACAACGTATCATCAATATTTTTAGTTCCCCATGAATGATTTACATTCCCCTGCACTACTGGATATCTTCAAAAGAACACATCAAAACTGGAGAACAGTGTGCTTGGTTCATGTAAAGTTACATTTGCTGCAAAAAGCCCTGTGAATTCAAAGCTTCAAGATCAAGTTCTGATTTCCGGTGTTGGACACACACTTGCAGTCTGGCATTGAAAAGTTTCAGTGGGTCTGGGAAATTTTCAGGCTCTGCAAAGACATGCCTACAGGAAAATCTCCCCTGAGCTCTGTTGCAGAGCATTAAAAGAGAGCACAGGTCTCTGGGAATGACTGTCAAAAATATCTGTTGTTTTCTGTGGCCTAAGCTCAGGGGAGCTCAGCCTCTATAATCAGGGGGCTGAAACACCATTCCAACTCAAGAGATGGGACTCAACTCAACTCCCGCAAAGAAAGCTGGGACCATTGATGTCCAGGCCAGTCTGGACAATCCCTCTTGGTGTATGTTGTAAGCAACACCAATAAGGAATTTTTTTCCTCTTTTTTTTTTCGTTTTTTTTGTTTTGTTTTGTCTTTTTTTGGTTTTTTTTTTTTGTTTTTTGGGGTTTTGGGGTTTTTTTGTTTTTTTCTTTTTTCTTTTTCTTTTTGTAACTTTCCATGTTGGAGCAAGCTAAGAATACTGAATGGTAAAATCCTATCTTTTTATAGCAAAAGCTATTCTTAGCTGTTTGGTGAGAGGACAACTGAGATTCAATGATATGCCCAAAATCACTGAGTACATTGCAGAAATTGACTCCAAAGATCTTAGTAAAGAGCATACTGATGCCTTGCCCTTGACATGTTCTTACCTATTGCAGTGCAGACTGAATCAAGGCTATTTTCACCAGTGGATCATCATTCCTCATTATAGTTACTGCAAAGTGGTGGGTTTGGAATCTATCAGAGAATCTATAAATAGACCAGGAATGCACAGTGACGAAGGCATGAACATGCGACGTTTTACAGAATCCATGCAGAAAGGGAACTTGATTACAAAAGTGTTTTGAAGTTGCTTAGTATTTAATAATTTTTATTTGTGGTTTTTTTTTACCCAGTCTTAATTCAGTCGCTGAAGTGCTGCAGGTAACCTCCAACCACTGGGCATTTAAATAAAATAAAACAAGCACTGTCATCTCTTCTGTCCTACTGTGAGCTCAGAGATGCTCTGCTTCAATAGATGACCAGTCAGGGGTGAGTGAGCACTCTCAGACCAGAACTGGAAATGAGAGCTTTCCTTCTGCCAGGTACATGGGGTCCATGGAACATTTTCTATATATGCACATGTTTCCAAGTATATATGTAAAAACTACAGAGCAAATAGTATAATCCAGTATAATCCTCAGCCTCCCTTCATAGTTGCAGGACTTTAATGAATAACTGCTAAAAATGGAAGGAGAGTGTGCAATCATCTGAGAACAAACAATTTTTTAAGAATGCAGTGAAAAATAGTTTTAATATTCAGCACAGCTTAATGAATTGAAGACACTTTTCTACTTAGTCCCTATGAGGCTGGAACATTTTTCCTTTGCAGCTAAATGAAAGTTCTTCATTCTCTTTAGAAAGCTGTTGCATAGAATGACAAGATAACATCAGTATGAGTTACAGTGATTTCTGTTATAATATAGCTGTCATACACGGAGGTCTTAGTTACAGTGGCATTTAACAAGTTAAATTTACTCTCTATAGAAAGAATTTTGGCTAAATCATATTCAGCAAGGAAGAATTCACAACTGATGCCCCTTTTAATTAAAAGACAAAATGTTCCCAAAGTCAGTCTGGTCTTAATGTTGCTGTGTCATTAGAGAAAAATAATCTGGCTATTATTTAGGTGACTCATCAAAATGTTTTCTTACTATTTACTTCTGTTTCAGGATATTTGTGAGGAAAATATATTTTCAGAACATTCAATAAATTTGATTAATAGATCTGAGGATTTTTCTCTAATGCTTATCTTGTCTTATAGCCACTGATACATTGTTCTGCACCCCCTTCACCATTAGGCTTAATCTTCACTGGAGTAACCAGTGAAAGTGACACCAGGACTAGGACTGGAAATCTGGATCACCATCCAAAGATTCAATTTTTTTCCTCATTGTGGTGACTATCAGTAAAAGGTAGCAACTAGCCCATGTCTACAGCATTTAGGTGATGCAAATCCACAAGTACAGGTATTTTTCCTGAACACACTAGTGTGACTACCAAGTTAAGGAAACAAGTGAAAGATACAATTTGGATTAGTGTCATTCATGGATATTTTTAAACAAACTATGATATATTTTTTTTTCAGGATTTGGTTAATTTCTCATGATGTTGTCTAAAACTGATGCACCTTCTAAACAGATTTGTCATTACATGGGCTTGACAAAAGATCTCACTTCTTTCAGAAAAGGGAGCATTTTGTCTCCCTGACATTCCAGAGCTGCAGCCAGGCAGAAAACTCTGAACCTTGCTGTAATCTTAAGAATTTCCTTTGTGTTTTTGTGAATGCAAGTGAGCAAATCTATAATATGCTTTTTTTAAACTGCAATCCGCTCCAGAGTCTGGCATTTGTTCCAGCTAGGACTTGTCATCATGTTCCATCAGGTACTTTCTGCTCCTGTAAAAATATCCCCAAATGTTCACTCATCTTTAATCACAATAAATTTGTCACATACTTAATTAGTTTTACAAACTAAGATATCTCTCTGAAAGATGAACTACCATCCAGAAGGACAATGTCAAAAATAAGCCAAGCACTTTCCAAGTTGTGGCTCTCAACTGTTTTGTTAAGGGCATAAAGTCTTAGTGTAGGAAGAGAGAAAATCGAGTAAAAAAAAATAGGTATGTTTCTATAAAGCAATTGGAAAAGCAAACAAAATATTTACATCAGTAAGTTAAGGCTGAGATTTTCTAACATAGCAACTTTGGTCTGGTGTTTCTTGATGATGGCTACAGAGTTTTGTTTCAGAAACAGCACTAGAACATGATGTTCCTCTAGCCCCCTGATTTTCCCAGATTTTGACTGGTAAAACAATAATCCCTGTCAGCTGCAAAGTAAGAAAGTAATGTTGCATTTCCAGTTGAATGATTCAATACTGTGCAGAGAGTAGAGACCACAGTAATGTCACACATTAACACCTACAGGGAACTTGACGACAGTAATTTGTTTCACTTTTTTACCAAGGACAGTTTGGGACAGTTAGATTTATGAAGCCATAATAAAATATTGACCATGTCAGTAGTAGAATTACATTCATTTCACTTTCTTGCTCTTTCTCCCTTACTTATTTTCAGTGCTGTTCAAAAAACCTTCCTATCTGCACAGAGCTGTAAAAGAAATATATTGACTCAAATTAATGATTTAAAATATAATTTACAATATTCTCATAATTTCAAGTGATAATAACATGTTTCCTCAGAGACTTTACTCAAGTAAAGAATAAATGAAATAGTTATTATATTTTCCCTCTCAGAAATTTTCAGTAGCTTACTTCAAAAAGCCCAACTTTGGCATTCTGTGGGATATTCTTACCATAGAGCCCTGTCCTGCACTGAATTCCCTGCCCTTCTGTTTTTATTCCTTGCTTGTTGCAAAGACCACCCACTGCAGGTGGGATTTTGCTATCTTCTGACTGAAGAACATTGATACTAGACAGACAGAGCAATGGTGGCGCCTTTTCTGCAGGAATGCGTTCATCCTGCCAGCACAAAAATGGCAGTCCTGACTTCTCTGTTACAGAGCTTCACACACTTTCAGTTGTCTTCCATAAGGGAGGGGAAAACAGCAGTTGTGCCCCACAACAAGGGATGAAGTGTGTATCTCAGTGTGGAACAGCTGTTCCCTGACTATGTCTACTTTCTGTGGCATAAAACCTGTGATGGCAGATCTACCCCATGTGAATATAAACCCACAAGGGTAATAAGTGCTCCATTTTGCTCAGCTTGCTGTCTGACCATGAGTTCTCCTTCTGATGGAGGGAAAGGGATAATGCATGGCCTGATCAAAGGGAAGGGATGCCTTTGGCCCACAGCTGTGCTTCTGCATGTACCACCTCCATCTGAGGAGGGTGAAAAATTATCTCTGCTTTTCACCTGGGGCTCAGTCTTATGTGCCTCTATTCAGGTTCTTAAACTCTCCCACAGCCTGGGACCTCAGCTGCCTGCAGAGCTGGGCTATCACAGGTACAGCTATCTTCTCTCCCAGGCTGTTACCAAATCTGGAGGTGATGGTGATGACTCTTCTAGCCATGGGCTGCACCTTACTGGAAGAAAGTTCAGATGCACATTGTGATGGATTGACATTTTAGAAAAAGTGAAGAACACCCATGGAAGTTAGGGCTCTGACAGAGGCTGCTGGAGGTTGCTGGGAGTTTCTTCTCGGCTTGAGACCTGGCCAATAGCTGGCCATTTCTGAGAACTGACAGGTTTTTTGACCATTAAAAAGTGAGATCAATTTTACACCTAAGCCCGGGTGTTTCTGTCTCTCCTTATTTCCGGTTTTGAAAGGTACCAGAACTCCAGCTGGCTCCCGTTCCACCCCCCCAGGCCTGTGCGGCCCGGCAGGCGCTGGGCTCGGCCTGCCGCGGTTCCCGGGGGGAATGGAGCCTGAGGGGGCCGGCAGGGAAACCTCCCGTTCCTGTTCCAACAGGGTGGATGGAGATTTTCCCCGCGGGTGCCGGCCCTGGGCGCTGCCGAGCTGAAATCTGACCCCATTAATACCTGCCCCGGCTTGAGCCAGATTTTAACTCTTTTACTACCCAGATGAGACCTGCAGATTTAGTCCTTTTTCCAGAGAGAGGGAAGTGAGAGTGATCAACATCTAAAGAGACAACATAAACCATCAAAGTCAGTGAAAGAAGGAATCAAGCCTCAAATAAAAAGAAAATGAAGAGAAGCTTTAATAAGCTGAAATATTATTTTGTTAAGGCCATGGAGATAAACAATAATGTTTGAAAAAACTCCTTTAATTTGTGAAAAGGTATTTTGGGGAGAATGAAGCATTTCAAAGTGTAGATCTGAGCAAAAATAATCTATTGATGAAGCTGAGCAGATAGTAGAGAAGTTGTGATCCCATGAAATGCTGAAACAGAGAAAGAAAAGTGAGAGCTGATAGAGACTCTTGGCCCCCAGAAAAAAAAAAAAAAAAGAGAAAACCTCTGTTCCCAGAGATGATCACAGAGATGGATGAAGAGAACTTTTGCCTTGGAATAACTCATCCTTAAAATGACACCCCTTGAGTTCCTGGCCCATGAACACACCTCTGAGTAGTGTGAAATGGGAGGAGGGCATGATGGCAGAGTTTTCAAGGCAGCCGTCATCATGAGAATGAAAAGCCATGCGAAAACTGTTTTCTTGTGGAGAACTCTCCATGAAATGACAAAAGAAAACTCCTGTCTCTACAAAGACTGATGAAAAGACTGTTGTATGGTTGGTACTGCTTTAACCACCGAGTTCTGTCTCTGTGTTGTCAGTTGAACAAGAGAAAGTTTGGATGGTAGAGAGGAAGGGTTTCTGGAAGTTCTATTCTGGTTTCTTATTCTTGTAGTTTTTGTTAATAAACTTTCTTTATTCCTTTCAAGTTTTGGGCCTGTTTTCCCTTCTCCCAATCCATATCTCACAGCAAGAGATGATTAAGTTGTCTGGTGATTTTTAGCTAGTGCTTTAAACCCATGAATATCTGAGCCTGACAATAGAGGTACAAAAGCAAGTATTTTTTTTTTTATGTAATGGGGTCTCACTGCACTTCTGGAGCATGACAGTGAAGTCCATTTTCCTCTAATCAAACCACGAGCAATTCATATCTTTTTGGCACATTAAGAATGGAAAAGGGTGCTCCAGGGCCAAATACAAGAGTATTTGGTGCCTAAGAGAAGAAAGGCTGAGGAGATTCATCATGGAAAACTCTGACTTGTTTCTGGTAAGACTGATGACATTTTTTGCACAAAGAAAAACTAATGGATCTGTCTGAGTTCCGAATGAATTAGAAAAGAGATAGAAACATGCAGAGAACTTTCCAAATGTCTTCAGTAGTTCAGAGAGCAATGCACAGTTTGTTTATGTCGTCTCAGGATATTATTCCATCCCTGCTGCTGGACTGTGGCTAGAAAAATATGTAAGCACTATTTTATTAAATACAAACATCAGGAAGATTAGGTTGTCTGCTTTCCATCAGCACTGTAGGAAAGAGTAACAGGTTTGTACACTTCTATAATAATATGTTGAATAGTTTCATTCAGCTTTTCAAGTTATCCCAGGTGCATATCAGAGATGTATGGGGAGACATTATTTGGTTTATTACCATCCTAGATACCAATTTCTTAGTTTATTCTGAATATCTCACTTTGGGGAAGAGAGAAGACTCCTGTTTATTCCGTGCAAACCCTTCAATTTGAAGGAAAACTCCCTCAATTCTGCATCACTTTGTACATATTTCACCTGTCTGTGAAACCACTGCCATATATCCTACATTTTTAATACTTTTTAAGTGTTCAGTGACTGCTTTCTTTCACTGTACCTTCACTTTCTGTCCTTTGCCTCTCAACATTCATGTCAATCTAAAAATGGTGGAACAGTCCACAGGGCAAGCCAGCCAAAGACACTCACAGATTTCTGTAGCTAAAGGAGGCTTCAGTTCTTCTCATTGTAAGCTATTCTCACCTTCTTGAAATATCTAATGCAGTAGAGTTCAGTAATGAACAGAGTTCAGAAAGAAAACAGTGTTGAGGTTTTATATAATTGCTGGGGTGAGAAAGAACTGTTGGTTTCCATTAAGAGATCAGCTGGGAATGCAGCCTTGGACTTGGGACATGTCCTGTCCCTGTTCTTGACAGACCCTTACCCTTGGATGTGGGAAAAGGGAGACACAGAGCAACTTGTTGGGGACTCCCCCATCTCTGGGAGATCCACAGGAGGTTTCTGTGAACAGAATTTTAAGACTGTTCCTTCCTTTACAACTGGTCCACAACTGAAAACAAAGCCCAGCTGTTATCTCTTGAAATATTACATGTTCTAAAAATATATAAATTAATGCTGACAGTGAGATGAAGCATTGATTGAATATGAATACATTACCTCTGATTCACCCAACAGAAAAAATTATTTCCTAAATTTTACATGCAAGATGCAGAGATTCAATCTTACAGAAACAGCAAAAGTCAAAAAGGAATGGCAAATGTCACAAGTTATAACCTCACCTACAAAATGAGGTTGCAGACCCTTCAAAATGAAGTGTCCTGCTCTGGAAAATTACATCCAGACAACATGCATGTTTAAACATTAAGAGATTTTATTTTATGGTATTTCCAGGCTTAATTCTTTTTACATAAAGATCACCAAAATTTTCACTGGTTACATCTACACTACCATGATGTCATGTTCTGAAAGCTTGAAAAGGTCTCTTCCAATTACACCTGACAGGTTTTGGGCATCTGAGAAAGAGCACTCCAGTCCTGTGGCTTCAGAGAGCTGCACAGCTCCATCCCTCCAGGCAGGTGTTTCTGCTCTTTCCAGATGAACTGAAGACAGATGGAATTTGACAGAATTTCCCCTTCAGTTGCTTCCTAAGGAAAATTAGCTTGCTTTGTCTTTTGGTTGATGTAGTCACAAATAACAAATAATTGACAGCCAAAGGTATTTTCCCACACTAAATCCACAGATCTTACAGAAAAAAAATACTGAAACAAAAGCAATAGTAAGGAAATAAATTCCCATGGGCCTGTGCAATTAGAATGTTTTGTAAAAATGACTGCATCTTTTATCTTTATCATTAATGGTAGATGGAAAGGTAGTCATGGTATTGGTCAACAATTGGTCAAAGATGAAGTCAATAATAGGGAGCCAACAGGGCCCTTTTGCTAATATTGCTGTGCCATAGCTATAGAAGCTAGACAAGAAAAGGGATTAATTCCAGCTGTACAAATGGTGAGTTCAAAAAGCTGTAGCATGAGGACAAAATGAGTGAGTTCTACGAAGTTCTTCCTACAGCATGTTCAGCATTTTTTAAGGACTCCATGGATTTATAGTAAGAGGGCCACAAAGGAAAATGTTACTGAAATTAATTTGTAAACTCAGGGGAGAAAGATGTTAGTAATATTTCTATGTCTAAGGAATTCACTACTTGGTATATCTATATTAAAAATCTCAGCCTATAGTAGTGTAGTGGGATGGAAAATAAATATTCAGACTGATGTAAGAGACTGCTAATACAACCTTCATGCTGGACCTTCCTTTGGCAAGTATCAAGTAATCCAATTTTTGCTCTCTGCAGTCACAGTATAATAAAACTCTTGCAAACTTTCTCTCCTGACCTCAAACAGCAGAGAAAGCAAATTTTACATTCTCTTGAGTTTGGGAGCACGGCATATCTATTTACTAGTGTCCCATTGTAATTCTTGCTCTTATTTTAGTCCACATCAAAGGAAAATAGCATCTCAGTCTTATTATTCCAAGTGTCTATTGATCTAAGGTCCTTAGGGACAAACCTTGCAAGCACAATGATCTTACGGTTTTGTTTTCTGAGGTCTAAGGGTAGATTTCAGGTTTAGGATAGCATACAGCTTTCCAAGAGTCTTTTATTGTGATAATACCTGACCATATAACTATTAAGAAGAAAACACCCTAAAAATTGCCTCCAAAAAATAAAACCACTTAAGACTTGCTGGGGTTTTTTTTTCAATCCAGTTTACCATATTTTTTTGAAGTCTTTAAGTTGAAACAAGACAAGAAAGTGAAAAAAACAGATGGTTATACAGGAACATTTTTGTGAATACAGGGATTTACGATGTGTTCATCAGTACCTCTGCAGGCATACATAAAAAGCTCCAGTCAGAGCCGGACTGATAATTTGGTGCTAGTGTTACTTCACATGTTTTAGAAACTCCATTGAGTTCCCTTAAGTCACAGCAGGTTTTTACAGACCTTCAGTACAGAAAATAGAACCACCATAGGCAGTAACACAGGTTTTCGTCTTGGTCAGAAATCAAGGGGTTAAAATAAGCTGCAAAAAAACTCTGTTACCAGCTCTCTGAAGATCTAAATATCATTAGTACTTTGCTGAATGGATGGTTTCTTGCTGGATTGCATAAAAATAATTCCTTTAAAAGAGACTTTCTTTCCCACCCCTTTCACATACTGTGCAATACGTACTGGCTATGCAGTAAGATCATTACAAAGGTAATTTCTTTCTGCAGCATTATAAAAATTTTATTGGATCGATAGCTGCTGAAGTATTGAAAGCAGTCATAAATTTTTATGGCATTAACAGAATTCAGTAATTTGTCACTCAAATGGGTCCAAATGAGCAAGGTCTATGAAACCCTATTTGACAGTTGAGAAAGCTATTGAAATAATGCAGGTAATTTGGAAAAAAAATACTTGGGTAGGTTTGTCTCAAACCGTAATTTGTACATCAATAAAATCAGAAAATAAACTTTAAAACTTAATACAAAAAATTGATAGACTTGGTTCCTGGCTGCCACATTGCCCCATGGCCTGTGAGTCAAGTCCTGGGAAATATGCTTTGCTACTGAATGAAATACAAAAGTCTCTGCTCCCTTGGAAACAGATGCTCCTTTAGCCTTGCAAAAACTGGAAGTATTGACCATCAAGTAAAATAATTCTCTTTCTCTGGAAAAAGTTATGAGAAAGAAAATATCATACAGTTTTCCCCTCTGTTTGCTCATAGGGGTTATTTTGAGCTACCTATTAACTTCTGAGTCATTTTCATCTTTGTGATTTACCAATCAGCCATGAAACAGTGTAAAACTAGATATCTTTTCCTTCTCTTAAATTGTTTACCTTTGGTTCCACAACATTTTCCTTTAGGTTATTTTGTTCCTTTTTTCAGTTGCTGTTTTTTTTTTCTGTTTGTTATTGGTTTTAATAAAAACAAAAATCTGATATGACAACAAACAAGGAAGGATAGATGTTCATCCAAATCTAGTTAAATTGTTCAAGTAAAGATGGGAGTTTGTTTTTGGTACCTAAGTAAATACATTTTTTAATAGAAGACAATTATAACATTTCCTTGTCTTTAAAAAAGCCTCAAATTACTTTCAGATTATTTAGCATAATTTTTATTAAGATACTGGAAGCAATCCTGTTTTTTAATATGATGATATCTCTTCAGGTCTCTGATGCACTTTAATCCTTTTGTTTCCCTGACAGGATGGAGACCAGAAGGAAACACAAATGAACACAAAATGTTTTATGAGGAGGTTTCATGATACTGTCATTTGACTCCCTGGTGCAGCAGGGAAACAGTGCCAGAGTCCATTTTGTACTGTGGTTTCTATTTGCTCTGTTGGATCTAGCACAACCAAGAGTCAAATTCATTCCTGAAAAGACAAACAAAAACACACAATATGGCCATGACTCTCCATCTTAACAAGCCTGATCTGCACCAGTCCTCCAGGGCATCACATCAAAATCATGCATCACATCGCACAAGCCTCTGCGTGAGCTTAGGCATTCCTTGATGCTGGCATGTTATCAATTCTCCTCACCCTCAACAACCACAGACCAGGGGTTAATTAAGGCATTTGTCTGCTCTGGTGACCTTGTCTGCAAAAACCTCCCTGGAAGTTGTTGACCCATCATTTTCCTCCGGACCAATGCCCATTCACCACCGTGCTACTGAGCTCCATAGAGTTCACACCACCGTATGCTAC
The DNA here is from genome assembly GCF_971803275.1 of Cyanistes caeruleus. Taxonomy (NCBI): domain Eukaryota; kingdom Metazoa; phylum Chordata; class Aves; order Passeriformes; family Paridae; genus Cyanistes; species Cyanistes caeruleus. Next base: position 45,558,375 of record NC_141704.1, on the reverse strand, counting down.
AGAAAGCACAGAGCTTTTCAGCTCATGAGATAAAAGTAAAATGTACCAACTTTATTTAGATTTCACTGTTAATTATTTTCTATTCTAAAACATGTGCATATGAAGCCTAAATCTGGAAGTGCATTTTTCAAAATGTCAGGAAGGCAGACACATGGTCAGCACAAGCTTTGTCAATGTACACACTGACATAAGAGCTACAAAATTGATAAATTTCTAAATTTATATCTGGTTATCTGTATGTTCTCTAAATTTATATCTGGTTATCTGAGACCAAGCCCCCTGGCTGATCTTAAAAGTCATTTTGTACAGAGTAGATTGAAATTATATGCTAAATCTTGCACATGAGTTGAATGTGAAATTAGCTGTGAAAGGCAGATAAATTACTTTATTATCTTTTTCTATTTATAGAAATGAAAAACCACAGAAGGTTTGGTTTGCTTGATTTACTAAGTAGCTCTGCATGAACTAAAGCTACTCTGAGGGTAATATTAAGTAAACAAGTGTAGTTAAAGAGAATGACCACCTTTATATACCCTGGCATAAGAAATACTCTCCAGGAAAAAAAAGTTTTGTTTCATCCTTTCAGGAAACCTTTTTCCTTTAAGAGAATTTTTTTTCTCCTCTTTTCTCAAAAGTCCATTTCTAGTGCTCTTGAAAGGCAACTCACTTATCATGAATCAATTTATTTGTTGAAATGATACTTGCATCAGGTTTTGTAAATTTCACTGCATCTGGTGGTTTCGAACACCAATTTATTAAACTTGTTAAATCTACCGATAAAATTAATTTGAGAGCATGAAAAGTCAATATTTAAAAGTTTTTGAAATCCATTCTAATCTGTATACTGAGAGAAAATATTGCTATAGCTGCATCTGAGAGGAGTATCTTTAAGTCTTTTCAATATATTTAATGGGTTTTATTTAATTATGGAGAAAACCATTTAATGTCAGAACATTACACTAATTCCTAATATAATGCACCAAAGCATATGAAAATAAGTATGCTGTACTGAATCTAACATTACATAAGATGCCTCATAAAAAAAGTCATGTCTAGCCTTTTTTGAACTTTCGTTACTTTCTGAAACTCACACAAATAGCTGAATCAGGTTAACTCTGCTTGCTCAAATCAAATATAGATAGAAATATAGGACATATAAATGTTCAGTTATTAATGAAATACCTTTCTACATTTTCTATTTTATTATTATGCTTTCTTTAAATAAGAGCTAAATTTATTATAAAAAAATTATTTTTTTTACATTTCATCATTTAACGTCAGAAGCTTCAGCAGAGATGGTTCTGTTCTAAAGAAAGCAATACAAAGGATCAGCTCTTAGTGAATAGAACTGTTAGCAATATTCAGTCATTTAGTATCTCTCCTTCATCCCTATTGGAGCTGTCTTTAAAAGAAAAGAAAAAAATTATTTATGGAGCATCAAGAGTTTAACTGAGATTGGGAAAGTATTATGTGCTGTTAAACCTCTAACTCTATTAATCTCATGACTCCTACAAGTCAAGAGACTTATTAATTCTATTTCCCAGGAACATATTTTGAAGGTGTTTTGTATCCCTTGAATATCAGGAGTCAGAGGACAATCACCTTTTTGTGGAAAATTTTTACTCCATTTTGCCACTTATTTCTCTTCTCTACAAGCTCACGTGTTTCTGTGCTGTGCTATCATCCTCTTTACATCATCTCCAAGCTGATCCTTAACATGCAAAGTCTTCCTCAGCCAAACACACAAGTCTATTTTGCAAATAACATGAACTAATAATCCTTCAGTGAACATCTAGCACAGAGCAAGCACCTCCATCACTTGAAATATTTTCCCAGTGGTTCCCACCATAGACATGGCAACCACCACTCCTTAAGAGCATCTCCACTATGCCACTGTTGATGAGTCAGTTACCATCAGTACCATCAACCACATAAATGGAAGTCATATATATAAATATAAGTCATATAGATAAACAAACATGTCAGTGAAACACAATGCCATAATATCCTCATAAACAAACTCAGGAGGTGCTGGATGAGTGAACAGTGAGGTGGATTGAGAACTGGCAGATCCCAGAGGGCCATAATTGGTGACACGGGGTCTAGTTGGAGGCCTGTCACTTTGTCACCTGTCATCACTTTGGTGTCCCCCAAGGTTCAATACTGGGTCAAGCATTGTTTAACTTATTCATCCATGACTTGGATGAAGGAGGAGATGCCTCCTCAGCAAGTTCAGTGGTAACACAAAGCTGGAATGACTGGCCAATACCCCAGAGGTCTGTGAGTTCTTCAGAAAGATTGAAGACATCTTGGAGAGATGGGTAGAGAAGAACTTTCTGAAATTCAACAAAAGCAAATACAGGGGCCTTCCCCTGGGGAAGAATGACCCCATGCACCAGCACAGGCTGTGGGCTAACCTTCTGGGAAGCAGCTCTGAGTAAAGACATGTGAGTCCTGGTGGGTAGCAACCTACCCACGAGCCAGCAGTGCCCTTGTGCCCATGAAGGCCAAGAGCCAGGGACTGTGCACTGGCGCAGATAGCGCAGCAAGGTTGTGGATGGTCAAGATAGACAGCAAATTCAAGAACCATCTGGTTCTAATCCTGTGCAGTGTGCTCTAGGATGACCCTGCTTGAGCAGGAAGGTTGGACCAGCTGACTCATTGCTGTCCCTTCCAGTTTTACCCATTCTGTGATTCTGTGAAACTAGCAGTTACTTAATGTGTGAGATACAGGATTCTGCATGCAATGCCATTTCCTGTGAGAAGAATCAAGATATTAATATCTCCAAGCCCCCAAAATTTTTCTCTAGCAAAAAAGAGATCACATTCTCAGATAAATCTCTTAATTCCTCATATTCAAAGGTAACACCAATTATTTTCCAAACAAAAGTTTAGGAGCTAGGATTCCTAGCCATTGTCCTGTAAGAGTCAAAGAAAAGAAGAAAATCTCAAACACAAAATTCTTTTTCTTCTAATTCCCAGCTTTAAAACATGTGATATGTGGCATGCCTGTGAGACTACTCAAATGTAATGTAAAATACAGGACTTGTGGTACCTGGTCCAGACTAACACTTGTTTGTAAGTGCAAGACTGTGAATTAAAAAAGGATGAACATTGTGCACAGTTCCTGAATGTGTCCTGAATATTTTTAGTACTGTTTCAGTTCCAAATCAAATGATCAAGAAAATGTAGCTATTCATGGGTATGCTTGTTTTCCTTTTCACAGAAGATAATTGCTCAGTATGATCAGCTTTTTTCCAATGCAAAGTCTTTGTGAACAGATTCTCCCTGAACCTCTGCTGACAGATGTGTAACAGCTGCTGAAGAGTCCCTGCATCTTTAAGCAATGAGAAACCCACGTATTTTCATAGAATCACAGAATGGTTTTAGTTGGAAGGGATTTTTAAAGATCATCAAGATTCAAGCCACCTGCCATGACTGATGGACCCTCCACTAGACCAGGTTTATAAATAATCATTGTTTTCTTGCAGTGAATTAGACCCACAGGACACTGACTATAATGGCACTGCCTAGCAGGGTATTAGCTCCTTTGGGAGGACTTAATCTTCAGCTCTCCCACCAAACACAGGATCCAACCCAAGGCAAGATATCTGCAGCAGAGCTGCCTGTGGGCTGCCATCCCTCAGGATATGCCAGGCACCAGCTAGATATGAAGTCTTTGGAATGGTCCAAAACAGTTTCAGAGAGCTCAATATCTACTAAATAATCACAGGCCAGTGCTGGTCCTTCCTTTATCCCAATTTCATTGCACTAAACACAGCCTATATACCATCCATACCAAAGCAACCAAATAGCTTGTTATCTGTTTTAGATAATAATTTTCCCCCTCCACCTTATAGTGATGTGCATATCTACGGACTAGCAGAGGAAATTCTTCCAGTTGCTGGATGTTTTGAGGACTGACTAGATGTAACAAGGCTGTGGTGAAGCACAACAGCTTAGTTAGGAGTGAGGACATTATGAGTGACAAGCAAAGGAAGGAAGAAAATGGGATGCTGTCTGAGAGGAAGGGTTGAGATGACTGTGGAAAAAAAAAAAAAATAAAAGGTCAAAGGAAGAAAAGGAATGAGGTGAAAAAGGAAATAAAGAGAACCAGAAAAAAAATAAAAAACACAGGGGAGACAGGAGCTGGAGGGGAATGTGTTGTAAATAAAACAAGTCTTGAAACACAGCAGGATAAACATAATGCATTCAAAAGAGCTTCTCTGAGTTGAATTGTTTCAAGTCCCTGAGTTGGGAATAACCTGGTTAAAAGATGAAGGAAATTATGGTGCTGCTCATCTGTTCTACTTTTCAGACAGATTTGCAGGCAAAATTATTCTCCATTTTAAGGTTATTGCTGAGCCCATCATTCATTCCCATTGTTTTCACTGATAGCCATAAAAAGCCAACAGTAGTACAGGCAAAGTGCTTTGCTGCGTGCAGGCACCATACAAAAATAATGGCCCTGTGTTCAGCAGGGAAATGTTACAGCATGGCCACATAAAACCCACTTAGAAACAGAACTTCCTATTTGTACTGCACCATGGCCAACCATGCAAATTGGTGTTCTTGGTGCACTGCAAGGATCACAGCCCACCATTCTACATGAAATTATGTATTGCTTACTGTTCCCTGGACTACAAGAAGTATTTGGTGACACAAAGTGAGGCTTTCCTTCTGCTACACCATACACAGCTTTTCAGTCTGTGGAGTTCATTGGTAAACCCTATGTTAAGACTAAATCAAGACTTCATTGCTGCATGCTCTCATCTGGTGCTTTTATTTCTTGCATTGCTCACTTCACTTTCCTGATTAATTATCAAAATTAGCTGCAGCCATGAGTCATGTGTTTTAACACAACCTGATTAACCCATCAAAAAGGATATAAAGACTTTTCACTCGAGCAAATTTTTCTAATCAGGCCTTGGTCTTTTTTGTCTCTACATGTCATGTCATAAAAAAAATTTACAATTGGGTTAAAACCCTTAACCCTTGATAAGTGTCCTACCTCCTCTGCTAATTTTCATGCATAAACATGTTGTAACATAAGGAAAAAATCAGTGGTACAGACGTTTTGCACAAATTTGTGTTACATGTGTTAGTGCTTTTTCACACTCTTGGATGTGACATCACCCCTGAGCTCACACTGGCCCTTGCCATTGCATAGCATGCTCTGTAGTCCTGAACTCCTGTGAGGAGAAGCTTCTCTTATCTGTTCACATTTGAGTAATATGCATATTATATTATGTAATATAAAAATGAAGATTTTGGTACAGCTATGGGACTTGTGAAAATCAAAAGCTGCTGGACTGTTTCCCATAGGTCCCTGGTCCTACTTGAACACTAACTGAGGCAACATCTCCATTTTTGATACTAGCACCTTGCCACACATAGGAGCATCATGCTGAGGATTTAATGAAGCTGCTGTAGTTATGATGGAAAGAACCAGACTAGACCTATATGTCTTGAATACCTTGCTTTTGGGTAGGATTTTTCCCCTTCATGAAGCATTAAGAAAGCAAAGTGCACAGTTGCTCCTTGGTCTTAAGACCTCAGAAGTGTTTGCCTGGTGTGTCTTGTTTACCATTGTCACATTCAAGATTGGAAGACAATTTTCTCCTAATTGACATTATCAGGGTTTATTTTTGTCTTTCTCTGAAGGAAGACAAAGGCATGACCAGTTTCTAAGGCTTTTTTTTTTTTTTTTTTTACCCCAAGAATACCCCATGATCTTCCCTCTATTTTTTTTTTTTTCATGTAAAACAGCATAGCCACGACTTTTAAACTTATACTTGAAGTCTGATTTTTTTTTCCAAGGCTACTGTGAGTGTTTCGTGGCCTGTCCTGAGCAGGGATGTGAAGAAGGGGTGTTCTGCAGAGCTTTTGTCTGAACATCTGCTGCATAGCTGTCTGTGGCAGAAGGACAAATTCAGGGCTTGTGTAGGAAGGTTTGTGGTAAATTGTCTTATTCCAGGTCCCTTGTGTGATGCACTTCCATCATAAGGAGAGGAGAGACACAGGCCAGTGCATGAACATGTGGCCAAGAGCAATTATATTAACAAAAAAATTTGAGCGGTGTCTGGCTCAATAGAGGTTGCACCTTTGGGACACATCTGAAGCATTTTCAACATAAAACAGCAAAATATAACTCAGACATCCAGCAGAGCTAACAACACCTGACCTGCATGAAAACTGTGATTTGTCAACTATTTTTCAGTCCTGGTCTCTGTGACCCTGAGGCAGGTTCAAGCAGAGCTCTTTTCTCTGAGTTCATGAACCACTCAGTCCCTGGTCCTCAGAGCTGCCTTCACACCTTTGCAGCAGGAGCTGGCAACAGCAGACAGAGCTTTTGGGTGACTGCCTCCAGTGTGCAGGCAAGGCAAATGAAGGAAGGGAGGGGAGAGGCCTTGCTGAAGTCACAATAATGTGGCTGTTGCTGTAACATATTATTTTCGTTCCCTTTCTTCCCATTTTCTCAGTGCCACTTACTTCTTCTTGCCTCCCCACTCACATTATCTTCAGAGAAAGAATAAAGAGCAAATTGGAGGGGAGGCAGAGGAAGGCAGCAATAATGCCAGCAAGCTGTGGGAGGGCTGGGAGGAGTCCCACTGAATCCTGCTCCCACAGCTGTCCCTGTGTAAATGTGAAGGTCCATCAGGCCTGCCTCTTTTTTTCTTGACTTTCTTTTTTTCCCTGAGTTTCTTTTTTTCCTGTTCATTTTAGGTTGAAATTTGAATCTGGAATGATCATGAGTGAGTTGATCAGGAAATACTTCATAATTGCATCAAAAACATAACTGCAGAGGAGAGTAAAGAAGAGCATCTTTTATTAATTGATAACCTGAGGCTACCTGACTCCCTGTAAGATAATATGTGAATCAGTGGAATAAGCCCCAGCGAGCACAACAGAGAGATTCATTAGCCAGGGAAACTGTCATTATCAAGCTGCTGGAAGTTGTCCTACCACTGAATCTTGTAATGAAGTGTTCAAACTTTTAAATTAATTGAAAAGAAAAACTAATGCAGAGACCAAGAAGTCAGCCAAATTCCTGAATTGTTAAATGTGCAAATGCGAACATAAAATACATTATTGCTCCATCTTTCATCATTCCTTTGCCACTTTACTTTTCCTCTGCTATCTTTGTGATCTTCTCCACTGTCTCAAATCAATGTCATTATTACATAGAGGCTGCTGCTTTTCAAAGGCTGCTGATGGATATCCTTTAAACCCCAAGGACCCTGTACCCAGTGGGGTTACACCAAACAGGCTGCACACCCTGCAAGCCAGGCACATGTTGAGGGGCAGGATAGAGAGTGTCATACCATGGAAAAAACACCATATCATCCTTCAGTGCCCGTCCTCAACTCCAACTGAAACTACCCCATCTCAGAGTAGCATGTTCAAAGACTGTAAATAGACCAGTAGCTTGATTGTTCCCTCAGAAAAACTGCATGAATATGTTCAGCCATAGTTTACCTCAGGCAAAAGGATTACAGTACTAAAAAAGAGTAATTTAAATCAATGTGAACAAACCTCAGTAGCATTTAGTCTTTTATGAGAACATTAACATAACAAGAACACTACAAATAATTTAGATTATAATTAAGGCCATTAAGGAAACATGCACAGTATTAAAGCACATCTCTACACTTACACCTACAAGTTGCTGGTTTTCTTATTTCTGTAAGGAATATTACCTTTCCCCAATTTTTGCATAACACCTGCTGCTAGAGCTTGTTCAAGGGCAGCCAGGGGCCCAAATGCTGATGATATCTTTGTCCCTAATGGAGAATCAGAAAGCACACCATTCCATCTTGCTGCTGGCAGGAGAAAGGGCATACCTAGATTTAGATACATATCTTCCTTACAGAACAAAAGCTGTCTCCTTGCAATAAGAAAACTTTCTTTTCTAAGCAAATATTATTTCACTTTCTATCAGGCTACAGCACTGCGGAAAATGTTTCATTAAGACATACAGTGAGTTGCTACTCTCCCTCTGTCAACACAAAAAGAGTTATGCAGCCTGATTCCATAGAGGAGAGATGTGAACTAAGCATGGATAATGCTGATATAGATACTACATATAAGCTTAAATAATTTGAGAAGGTAATTTAATAAGCAAGGCCAGTTGCCAGCTTGGCTAGTAGACATATGTGCCCTGAGTGCTAATGGGACAATGATTACTGTGTGCAAGTGCAAGGCACAAGGAAGCTATGTCACCACTCAGCAAACGTGAGTCGTATTTACCAGTCTTGATGTCTTTGAAGTCAGAACATGAAGCAGATAATAGGAATGAATGAACCTGATCTCAATTATGCTGATACTCTGTTCCTTTGCTTTGCTACAGCAAAGCAAACTGGAGAAACATTTACAGTGTTCTTTCACCTCTGTGGGTTAGTGGTCCTGCTCCCTGGAAAGGAAGATCATCAAAACAAAGAGCAAATGGGTTTTGACAACTGGAAAAATTACTTTTATATGGCCTTGGTTTCAACACTGTTAAGAAAATAATAATTTCATTTGATACCCAAATTTGTCTGGGGATCAAGAAATATCTGATTTTTTCAACTGGCCAAAAAAATTTGTAATACTTTCTTGATTTAACTGAAAGATCTTCTCTAATGGATTGTACTTTACTGTCTACGGATGTCCTTAACACTGGTATCAGAAAAATGTGTCCCCTTATCCATTCAGACAGTAGGAAAAAACTGTGGATTTCAGGAAGTTCCAGGTTGCTAATGACCAGCTAATTCTGTTTTGCTTTACTATATGATTACAGTTTGGTCTTCTTCATCACTCCCTTAATAAAATACCTTGTGTCCTTGGGACTGCAAAGTGAGAAGTCCAGGTGGGCAGTACGAGCACCTCCAGGTCAGCAACCAAGTTTTATTCATACCTTCAGCACTTGTAGAACTGAACCCAAAAGCATCAAAGAACCACCACAAGAAAAGCAGATAGCAAACCTGAATTTGTCTCTGGCTCAGAAACTGAGTACATACCCTGATAACAATGTGAAAATAAAAGGAGCTTTCCTGCTGTTCACAGGGACTCGGAACAGTGAGGGCTGCAGCTCCACACAAAATGGAACTCCAGCTGCAAAACAGAGCAGCAAGTGCTGGGTCCTGGCACAATTACAGGGCAGCTAGAAGGAACCTTAGGTCCCTAGTCTGGTAAACAGCAGAGTGAGACTGGGCACTAATGGAAAGTTAACACCCTCACTACCAAAGACAACTATTGACAGTATTGATTTTATTTGAGTTCACTTTATGTATGTGTTTTTCGCTCATAGCATCAGGATGCACAAAACTTAGGACCTGAATTTCTTTTTAGCAGTGATTTCAGCTCTAATTAATTATTATCTCTTAAGTGTTGAACTTGATACCATTTTTAGTTCTCAGACTTTCTTTTGAACATGTTTTGCATCATGCAATTTTCAAAAGTTCTGTGTTTTGTGAGAAGTAGAATGCATTTTAACTAACTTTTGGATGTACTTATTCAGTGTTTTTTGCTTGAATCTTAAAAATAATTTAAACCATTATCAGTTTTGATGCACAGAAAGCAAGCAACCTACTTGCATTCTTTTCCATACTCATATTAAAATATTAGCACAATTAAATGGTTGATAAAAACAAACTTTTCTCCAAATATAACAGGTTATGTTTACTCATTCTGAGCAGCTTTTTTTTTTAAGAAGGAATACAGTGAGAGTCACTCTTAAATGTTTTTTTAGCTTAGGCAGGTCATCACGGTACTATTTTAAAAACCCACACATGCTCAGAATTCTATTTTTTTTTAATTTTCTTTTTTTTTTCCTGAGTAGAGTTGTAGTAAATTGGATTCCTTCATTACTCCTTCTATATCATTCTAGGTTAAACAAACTAAGGTGATTCAAATGAAATGGAGCAAGTAATTGCTAAAGCATTGGTATCAGCAGAAATTAATGCTTTCACTCTCACCACTGCAGGACAGCTTGAAATCTGCTGTTGTACAGAACAGTTATGAAATTTGATGCCTGACACAATTACAGTTATGCTTCAAACATTGGGTGGTTTTGATTTATTGACAATGGACAACAGCCTCCACAAGCACCCTAAAGGCTCTTCCAGGTGAGAAATCAGGTGATTTGCAATGTGCAAAGCACTCCATTTGAAAAGACTTTAACACGCCCAAATGTTCTTGTTAATCCTCCCTTTACTAAAATGGTGAATACTTTCTCCCTAGGATAGTGTTCAGACTCTTCATATGAAAACCTCACTCAGACCTGGGCAGTGGAGAATCTCTCTTGTACAGTCATTTCCTACATTTCAGGCAGAACATGCCTTCACAAATGCTTAGTCAGAGGTTCATTTATGACAATGTGTAAGAAAATTTACAAATCAGTTGTTCACATTATCCATGGAGATTTGGCAGGTTCCTAGCGACTTGCATGGGTTGCTTTAGAGAAGGGCAGACTGCAGCACCCGCAGTTAGCAGGAGCTAACACCACCACCCTCACAGGCTCTCCAGGGTGCTCCAGCTGCTGTATTCCCCAGCAGCCATGAGTCAGTGAATTAAGTTTCCACAGTAGCAACCTGGGAGTAGCAGAGATGTTGCAGGTCCTGCCCTTCTCTCTACACAAATTGGTTTTGGTGCTAATCCTTGTGTCATGTTCTGCTGCTCTGGCCCCAGAGATGGCCAGGAGAAGGATCAGGTCTGCAGACTTGAGGATGTTGGGAGAAGAAAACATAGGGATACTCTGATACAAGGCTTTTCTACTATTTCTTTCTCATTTTTCCATCTCTGTGCATCTCCACTGGATGCACAGGATAGCATCTCTATCTCATTATTTATTCCTGTCTCAGCTATTAAAAAAAAAAAAACAAAACAAAACAAAACAAAACAAAAAAAAAGAAAAAACCAAAACCGAAACAAACAAAAAAAACCCCACCAACAAATCCAAGCATCAATTAACCCCTAATTTCTGAAAATTTCTGATCTGTGGAAAATTATTTCTTAGGGATTAATCTGTTCTTTTGATCTATTAGTAGGATCTTTCCAGGACACATGCCAGCCTCTCTTTATCTACACTCTCCTATTTGTGAGAGCCCTGTGACCTTGAATGCTACAGGACTGAGAGTACTTCTGTGAAAACCTCACCTTTTTCAAGTACTTTACCAGCTATGTATATCAAATAACATAACAAAGCACCAAAAATAGCACGTCCCAAATCAGAGATGGCATTTACCAAGGACTGAATTCAGCTAAGCATTTTTCTGACTTCCTCTGATAGGTGATCATTTTCTTTTGATCCAGTACCCAGAAAATTCACTGAATAACAGCACCATAGAAGAGTCCCTGCTGCTTAAAAGTTAATTTGTCTGTATTTATTTATTTGGTTTTCTCCTGCTGGAAAATATATAAACACTAATGAGATTGTCAGCTGAAAGAAGTCCAAGTTCTGTTCTTGAGACAGCAGGTCAAAGCTCATTTCCAAAAGCAAAAACATTAAAACATTGCTGCTCACCAAAAAGGTACTTGGGAACTCTAGATATGTATCTTTTCAAAAAAAAAAACAAAAAAAAAAAAACATGGATGCTCAAAGCTCTACACATTTCTAGGAGAAACTCAGATAATTTTGTTTCTGAAGCACTGAAAAAATACATTTGTTCAGTAATCACTAAATATAAAGGTCATAAACATTAGCAGGAGTAGGCAACTGAAGCCCAGGTTTCATCACTTCCAAATGTGCCCCAACCACAGGCATGAAGAACTGTGCCCCTCATTTTTTGCATCCATGTATGTGATGTATGGTAATGCACCACACATGAAACAATTAAGCAGAAGGAGGGGGGGCGTTATACTGCTGCTGTTTATATCATGCTTTTGGAAGGTGGTAAACATGAAGGTAAATACTAATCAAGAGGAAAAATCTAATAGAAATTCGACCTCTTGCATCCCACTATCATGCCTGACCTATTAGCTCATAAAGAGCATCACCAAGAAAAGGCCTAGGAACCTCATTTCATGATGTCTCATGAATCCTGGGTGAAGTGCTAGCAAAAAGGCTCATACATTATGCTTAGATCCAATTCTCTTCACGCTTTTCCTCCTTTCTGGATCATGCAAATCTGCATCTGTGCTGATTCCTCCCAGCTTGGGAAATGTACAGCCACACCCTGGCTCTGAGGGGCAATGGGTGCTGATGCAGGGCCAAGTGCCTAAAATAGATGCTACAATAAAAATATTGCCTTATCCATCCTTCTTAATGGATAGAGCTCTCAGGCATAGATCCCAGATCCTCAGATACTTCATCACCTTAAAAATTCAGGTACTTCAGAGCATTGGCACTAGTGCAGCAACAGTAAGGGAATTTCTTCTCAGGAAAGGAGGTACTTTACCTTTTATTTATTTGGGGTGCCACATAAAAGGGTTGAGGTTACAGTAAATGTTAGTGGGAGCTTGCTACTGTGGAGAAACTGGTTTGCATCTAAAAGCCTTTATTTTAGGGTTTTAAATGGAGATCAAAAAGGCTTAGTCACAGTGTTATTTATTTTCAATTTTCAGGGAAAATGTGCAAACTGAGAACCATAAGTGCTGCTACCCCTGCAGCCTAAGACTTCAATCCTAAGAATAAATAACTTTCCAAATATATTGTTGCACAGAGAGTTTTCACAATATTGGCTCCAATGAATCTCATGGTTTTTTTGAAAGCTCATTGGCATTTATCATCTTCCATCACAAGAGAAAGAAAAAAAAACCCCAGATTTTGAGACAATCTTTTTCTATAATACCATATCGAATGATGTAGTATTCTGTTTTCTTTCATAACATAATTTTCCATCACTTTTGTATTATATCCAGCTATATTAATAATATAATGATATTACAATATTTATTATTGTTTGTAATGTGATTTTAGGAGACAACATCAGGAATAGGATTATTATTTAAACAGGCATCAGTTTTTTCTTGACTTAAGTACATTAATGACTGAAGAGATACCAAGACACATGCTTAGACATGTTTTGTATATTTGTATATATAATTACACTGTTACTGGTCAAGTAATAAATGGACACAATCACATTGAGTACTATACATAAGTCAGTAATTAGAAGCAGAAGAAATTATGCTTGGTCTGAGCAACATTCCTTGTCCATCCAATACCAGGTTAAGCAAACATGTCTCGTCAGACTATTTTGCTCTCCAGATTTTATCAGAATTGGTTTACTAAATATGCGTGAAAATGGTGTCACTTGTTCAGATCAATGGAGAATATGAGTATGTGGCAGACATCTGGCACAGGGATTCGGTTTTCCACAAGTGCCCAGCTGAACCCTGACTTGCTGTCCACACTACAGTGGGAATCCCAGCACATCTGTGAAGCTGCCAGCTTCCTCAGCATTCCTGAAGAGCTCTGGAGGGGGGCAGAGAAATACCAAGTATCTGCACATGGGCCCTGCCCAGCAGCCAAGCATAGGAAAGGACTAAGCCCATAATTCAAACAAATGCATAATCACAGCAATGACCTCTCATTGGCAGCAGCCCAGCACTGCTCACCCTGCAGCAAGAGGGATGTTTCCAGGGTAGCTGCAATCCCAGCCTCCATAGGGTGAAGTGTGACACCAGACTACCACCTTCTGTAGGTCCTTGTGACACTCCAGGAGGGAAGGCAAGAAAGGAAAAAAAAATTATTTCTCATTCTTTCATCTCAGATACATTTCTTATTTTTCCCTCTCTTCTTTTTACTTCTTAGACTATATTTCTATGACATGCAAGGTGGACAGCTACATCACTGAAAGGCTTCTGGTCCAGGTTTCTAGAATAAGTAAGCACAGCTCAACAAAATTTAATTGAATTTTGATGAAGTATGTGGAGAAAAACTTCAGAGATATCTTTGGACCTTATAAAATATCCCATCATGCCCTCTGTTGTGACCACTGTGTCTTAGGTCAGATCATCATGAGATGCCTCTTCTTCCACCCCTACTCTGTATACCACTGGATTTCAGTAACTGATCATGCCTTTAACAGCAGAGTTCAAATATATTCACACACTCAAAGTCAGCTGACCCTATTGACACTACAATGGATTTTTTAAGAAGCAAATTATATTTTATGTTCTTCTGTTGTATTAATAAATTCTGGTGTTCTGCAGTTGATCTGAGATGATACACAGGCAGTAAGTGATCTAGCTAAGAAAATCATATTGTATTGTCTAAATTATTAAAAGGAAAATGTAGCTATTGACATCACTTAAATAGTTGTCTGCTACTATGTTTCATTTCTATGAGAGGAAGATATTTTAATGCCCCAGAAGAAAGTTAGCACAGCTTTCTGTTCCCCTAAAATGTAAAGAGACTCCAGCATATGATCATCTACCACTGTATGTAAATTGATATTAAAGCAATGAGGGTTTCTGATTACCCCACTTGTACAGTAAGTCATTTCCAACCAGCTGTGGAGTCAAAGATGAAACTGAAACTAAGCTTATACAAACGAGGTCAGCTTAGAGGCAGGACACTGTAAAGGTCCTGGTAGATTTGCTGTAAACCTCTGTGTACTGCATTGCAATGGGCAGGCACAGGAAGGCAGTACTCCTGCCTTTTAGCTCCTGAAGCCCAGGGGAGAAAATCAGGTTCCTGCTGCCTGTAGCAAGAGCAGTCATCATTCTATAGTTTTGCTCTGGTTTAGGTGTCCTTCCAAAATTTGTTCCAGGCCATTCATATGTGAAGTTAAGAAACATAAAATACTGTCAGGCACAACTAAGAGAATAACATCTGTGATCTGAATCCAAAGAAGGAACCTTGGCTGGCTGACCTCAGAGGTGTAAACACAAGCTCAGATCTTTATGACATCTCTACCAGCTTCTGACAAGCCAGGGAGTTAGTAAGAAAAAGGCCAATTACTTGGTATTGCTAAAGGTCTTCATGTTCCTCACAGCCAGCTTTAGGAAAACTAATTCCTTGTCTTTTTTCTTAAAAAACTAAGGATGTGGATTTATCTTTTTTTCTCTTTTTTTTTTTTTTTTTCACTCCAGCAAACAGTTCAGCAACATTAGTCCCAAAGGAATGAATAAAATGGGATAATTTTCTGCTAGTGCCTGTGACTTGAAAGACTAACAAGAAAAGCATTCAAATGCTCCAACATGTCGGCAGCACTTCCCAATTGCCTTCTCCAGCAGCTGATTTTGTGAATCCCAGTTCATGGACCCTCCCAGTTGGGTTTTTAAGTGCTGTATTGTGAGTACTGCTAGGTGGTTACAATGTTAAAAGATGCTGTGATATGACACATTGCAATACCCAAGTCCTCTTGGGATCCTCTGAAATTTGTGTTACAGCCTTCAAGTGGTACAACATCGCCACCCATGCAACCCAAAATCCCTGTAGAGGAATGTCTTTCTCCCCATGCTTGCTGGCTGAATTCCTTCCACCTGTCTCTGTTCTTTGTGTCGAGCTGCTCCCATCTCTCTGTCCTGAACACCTCTTCCACAGAATTATGCTTATTAGAAAACTTAAGATGTGCTTATTGTGAAGGAGTCATGTATGTCATTGTCCTATTAGTCAGTTCAGCTTCAGAGCATATTTGAGTGAAGATTTACAGAAGGGTTGAATAGCCCATACATCTGGTTAAAATATGGAAGATTTCCTGTTGATGGAGAGAGAATATAATGAACAAGGAAATTACTCTTCATTTCTCCTTTTATTCCTGTGAACTAATTTGTGATGACTAGTCCAAAATGAACGTAGCAAGAAGTTTCCTGTCAGCTCCATCTTGGAAGCAGCTAATATCAGGGGAAAGATGCTGGGGCTGAAGTAGCATAAGTACAACCTACTCAATCATTACAGTGTCTCTTCCATAAAGAGCCAAAGCATATAAGCGCTGTTTCCCAAAAAAGTAATTCAGCAGTCACAAGGTACAAGGGACAAGGGACATTTAAAAGGTCATCATTATAGCTAAGAAAAGAAAACTGAGGCAGTACTGCATTCAGAATACTTTTAGGCATTCAAGGACAAGTTAGAAGCCTAAATAGATCCTTGGATCTGGGCCTTAGAGTGCCGAAAACAAAGGTGAGGAAGGAGAAAGGATTGTAACTGGGCAAGTTGAATAAAGAAGCCTTATTTTGACCTAGAATATGCAAGAGCATGCTTGCAGGCAGTGGGACAGGAGCCAACAGAGTTGAAGGTGAGGCTGAGATAATGAGAACAGAAATAAAGGAGGAAAGAGAGCTTGAAATAGCAGGGACTGAAGAGATGAGAGGCAGATAATAGTCCACGGACCTCAGAACTGGAGACAGACTGTGACAGGAAAGGGGAAATGAATGGTGGGGGATGGGGAAAAAGGATGGGGAGAGGCAGAAACTCTAGTAGGACCCATTTTTGTAAGAGATGTAGAGTAGTGTGAGATGTGGAGTAGTATGAGAGGAAGGCAATACCTTCTAGCAGCAATGATGGAAATATTGTCAGTGAAAACTATAAGAAGTAACACTTGTCAGACAAGATACTTGCTCATAACTTCCTGTATCAAAATATAATCCCTATCACCATCATTAGAAATAACAGTGGAAGGCAATTCACTCTGAATATCTGACATGTGACACAATAATTTGTTCAGAGATGTTTACCTACAAAAAGAATTGAGAGCTTTCTTGCCACTGACTATTGGCATAGCCTCTTTTATCTACTCCCTATTTTCTTCCTTCAGACCTTTTTTCTCTGCCTAAGTGTCTCATGAAATTCTTCTAAAAATTGCCCCTTCCTTATCGTCAGAAATCCATATTATTCCATTCGGTGTTGACTCTGTAGTAAATTCCTGTCAAAATACCTTAGGACCAACTGTGAAGAGCACAGGGATGACTGCCCAGTGTTGCATCACACCAGGCAGGTGTCTCAAATCATCATTCAGATTCAGTGATTCTCAGGCCTGTAATTCAATCAGGCACTTCAGAAAACCTAATGTCCTCATCCTTTTCCATCAATATTCACACTGTGATGATTATAAATGCCTTTGAAAACACTCTGTTCTCTTTTCTTTGTATTCAACTTTTTTAAGTTCAGTAATTTGTCCACTAACTTTGAGTACAAATCTTACTCCTTTTCAGCACAGAAAGTTATACTGATATGAAAACAGGAGTCTGTTCTCCCCACTTCTCCCAAAGAATATATAATATTCCCAAGCATAGAGGCATTTAAACTTCTCATTTATATGAATGCAAATTTGATTTTCTTTTTCTTAACATAAGCAAAACCAAAATTTTTTTAACTTTTTTTCCCATAAGAAATATTTACTCTCCTTTTCTGTATTTTTACCAAAAAGGTTAACTAATAAGTTTTTTCTTTATTTTTTTAAAGAAGAAATTTTAAATGGAAGACATTACAAACTAATGCCCAGTGAAATTGTTAACCATCAAATAGAACATTAGAAATTTAAAGCATAAATTAAATTTTGCCACATGCTGTTGCATGAGACCATGACAGCTAAATGAGCTTCCAGAGTCTAAGCAGAAATATAACCCTTGAAGGTCACAAGCCTGATGAAACCAGGGTTTACACACAGAATATCCATCTTACTCCTAGGAAAGACTTGGAGCTGTGTTAAAAAAGCAGGGTTCCCCTGGCTGTGAGAATAAAGTAGAATGAGACAAAGAACCCCAAATCAAACCAAAAAAACCAAAGCATGTAAAGAATGCAGCACCTCTGACATAAACCAGGGATTAAAACACTGGATGTGGAATCCTGGCTCCTGTCAGATTGGATGTTGACTTCAGTGACTTGAGGCTTTTCTCTGCATCAGTACCACAAGGTAGGGAAAATAAAGCATCTGCTTGATGCTTTGAATTTTTTTCTTTCAAGTCGTGCTTTGTTTGCTTCCTCTTTGATCTTTGCATCAATTGCTTGTTCGGTTGAAGCTGCTTCTCTTTTGCTTCATTTCATAATCAGCAGTATCCAGTCACGGCAGGGCTCGGCAGAGAGGGAGCAAAGCCGGCAGCTGGGTACCTGCTCCTCCTGGGCTCTGCAGAGGGCTCAGAGAAGCTTTTGAGGCTGCCAAAGCCATGAGGAGTAAAGATAAACATCATACAACTCTTACTGTAGGGAAAGAGGCTTGGGGACCTTATGGAGAACCAGCAACATCAGATGGCACTCCTTCACAAAATATATCCGAGAGTGCAGGTCCCAGTGCAGTGCCTGTGAAGGAAAACCTCTCTTACCCAGGCCATGAGGCAGTGTGGGAGCTTTACCATTGTCTCAGACCACATTGCATGGAAAAGATGCAAGAAGTGCAAGAAGCATTGTGGGTCCCAGCTGCCCTTACCCAGAGCCATGGGTACCTGGTGGGATACCTGGTTAAGCCTATACATCAAGGGAAGTGTTTAGACAGGTAAGGAGATTGGTACAATGATTTTCCTAGGATAGCAATTGCAGCCAAGCTCCCAGAGATCATTCAAAAGTGGCATGGGGCCCTTTGTTATGGTTTAACTTTATGGGCAAGATGGCTTAGGGAGGGTTTGTGCCCACATGAGCAGCTGCTTGGCCTGTGAAACTCACTGAGAGTTTTGTATGCCCTTCTACAGATCCCTGTCCTACCACAAAAATCTTCTTTAATAACATTGGCTAAAGAGTATCAATCCCTATATGGTCTTTACATGATAATGAGCCTCAATAGGCAATCTGGTATTTACCTAAAGCTCCCACTGATTTCAGTGGCAGCTGGGATTGCTCAGCAGCTCTGAAAATCAGGCTACTTATATTTAGCTACTTAAATATGGAGTTAGAAATCTAATTTTAGGTGCTCAAATTTGAAAATTTTGACCCTAGTATTCAATACCAACTCATTTTCCATCACTTTCAGCAAAATTTTGAGGAAAAAATCAGAACATTGTGAACAAATGATGAAGTTATATTTTGTTCTCAAATGATTGCATATGTCTCTTTGATGACTGTTTAAAATAGATGGAGCTTCCAAACCAGTGCATTCACCATATACAATGGTTATATTAAGGAAAAATATCTGGCATGCAAAAATTTTATTTTCCAAGGTTTAACTTCAGAAAATTTTAATTTATTTGCTGTAGAATACAAGTTTGACCAATGCTTCAGGCAGAGATGGCATATCCATTGGCTTTCAAACAGGAAATATATTATTATTATTTATTTTTCCCCAGAAATTATGGTACCAATCATAATGTAATACATGTTCTTGGTCTAATGCATCTTTTATTTTTTCCTCTAGTGACTTAATTTTATTACAGTTCAGAGAATATTTCTAATGCAATAATCTAACTGAATTGTTCAGGTCCTCTTCTTCACCCCTGCGACTTCACAGAGATTTCATATAAAGGCCCTGAAACAAGGATAGCCTTCTGTAAATGAGTTACCTGTGCTGCAGTGCAATTTTCATTTGATTCTCCCATGCTTTACAAACTGAGAATAAAAAAACTATGTCTTTTTTCAATTCTTTCTTAATAAATGGATACAAAGTATGGCAGCATCTTAAAAATTGCTCCCAGTGAAGAAACAGCTTATTTATTTGAGTGGAATACCTCACCTCAGCCAGCAGACATGAGACTCCCTCAAAAGCCTCTGAATTGTTGTGGCTGCAAAAACAGTTTACCACCTTTCAATATCCTGCAAGAGGTTCCCACTGTGCCATCTGGTGGGACTGTGTACATGGACCTTATCTGCTGGACCTGCAGGCTTAGTGATGGTGCATGGACCCTGTCTGTTTTATTCTTCATGTGGATGAACCATTTTTTATTTACTTACTGTGTGCATGGATCCCACCTGCTTTAGTGAGAAGTCATGTAGGTGAACTCAAGTTTATCACTCCTGGCCATCAAACCCAGACTGCCAGATGGCCAAAAGGATAAAGGGAGCCCATAGCTGTTGTCTCTGCTCTGCTGGGGCAGCTGGGCTGGGTAGCCTCCAACAGAAAATGGTAAAAGCAACCTCCAGGCAGTAAAGTTTTAAATCACCACAGATATTAGATAAGTAGATTTATTTTATTGATTCCTGTAACAAAAGAACTACCACCATCCAAAGAGCAATCAGAAGCCTCATACCTTTTTTCTTTGGTCTTTCTCTTTCAAATTTGCTGTTCCCTCTACAGGGACTGTTACTCCTTTCTTGTATTTTTTGTCTATTTCCTGTTTTTCTATCATAATGGGTGATCAATCAGCAATTCTTTGCCTCTCAATCCTTCAACTTTTCCCTTTCTTCATATAAAAATGATCCCTATTTCATCATTCCTCTTTTCATCTAAGTTTAAGATTACTGTAAGTCTTCCTCATGCAATGAGAACAAAAGTTACCCAACACAGCTTTCTTTAAAAGTGATAAATCTGTGGGCAAGACTACCCTGTTACCCTGGCTGTAAACCCTTATATATCACTATAAACCGAATCTTGATCAGAACTTTTCATGAAGCCCTGGATATATGCTCAGTCACGCAGTAGCAGCCATGCAAGAGGTGCACATATCCAGAAGGGAAGAGCTAAACATGGCTGGGGGTGAATGGGCATCGAGGGAGAGAGGGAGGGAGATGGTCTGTATGTTAAGAGCCTTGGTGGTCTGCTCAGAGAAGCAGGATAGCCTAAAATCTGTCCAGTGAAATGGGAAGAGTGCAAGGCAAAGATGGGATTAGTCTCAGCTATGTATCCAAATACTTATGGGTCTTTACCCACACCAATCCGATCTCAAAGATCTTCAGTTGTTCCCCCAGTTACTACCAATTGCCAGGTTCAGATTTCTAAGGTCACGTTTTAAAGATATACTTAATCTATTTTCTGCAGTGGGTTAGGCAGTGAGAGAGGATTTTATATTTTAGCTTAAAATATGTTAACGCCTTCACATGGAATTTTTTGGCAAAGCTGAGTTTTTTGTTAGCTACCCTGTGATTTTTGGCGTATAAAATACTTTTCATTGGGTTTTTCTAACTGCTTCTCTCCTTCACTGTCTTTCTCATGTTTTCTGTGTTGGAATTGTACAGAACCTCAAACATTAATTTGTTTAACAAGTAAAGAGAGCTCTGACCTCTCCACTTAGCATATTTAAGAGGTAATCTCCATACAAATGTGACATAGGAAATATATTTATAGAAAAAAGGTTTATGCTGAAATCAAACTGAAAGAGGTATAGAAATCATGCATGTGTTTTTCACTGAGAACATACAAAACAAATAGAAAATGCATGTAACTGCTTCCCAAACACACTGAGTATATTACCAACAGCAGAAAAGTGATCCCGGTATGAATATTATGTTTGCGATACCTTCTCTCTTGGAAAGATATCTCATATTTTTGATGACTGTTGTTTTTTGTTCGTATGCATATTTAGTGAATGAGTATGAACTTGTAGTTCTAAATGAGAAAAGCAAAATTTATGTGAACCTGCTCTACTTTCACAGGTGTATATGTTATTTTTATGGGCACTAGACAAAGTACTCATGTAGTATGAGATGTTTTGCTCTCCAGGTCCATATAATCACAATACTCTTGAAAGAGGAACATACTCTTGAAAGAGACAAGTCTTCTGGCAGCCCACAGGAATGAAATAGCAGACTTGCAAATACTGGAGTTATAGGACTGCCCAAAGATTTCAATTTTTCCTTTTCTATTTACAGAGAGTCAAAAGTCATCCAGTTAACTACTCCCTACAGCTTTTTCTGCCTTCTCCAAGCTGCCAGACAGCAGTAAGCTGCCAGCAGTATAAGTGACAAGAGCATTCGTGTTACAACCTTAGTCCAAGGTTACAAACTCATCCTAGGAGTTCCCCAGACATGCCAATGACAGTCACAGTGCTGCAATTGTTTTCAGCACACGAAGCACCAGAAGTGCAGTAAGAACTTCATCACCACTCAACCACCTCTGCATCTCTACTGGCATCGATCAAAGTTTTATTTGTACCCATCTCCAACAGTGACATGAGCAAAGGGGAGACAGCAAACCAATTCCAGTTGATGTGACTATGCCAGTCACATGTGTGAAGCTCTAGTCTCACCTCTCTGGTGTTTGAAGAGGTACACAGTAAGAAATGCCAGAGTAGGTGAGTTGGTCATTAACTCAGAGTGTCCCTCAATTCAAGTCTGATTAGATGCTGAAAGAGCACATGTGGGAATAATAATAATAGTAATAATAGTAATAGTAATAGTAATAGTAATAGTAATAGTAATAGTAATAATAATAATAATAATAATAATAATAATAATAATAATAATAACCTGGTATAGTATCTGAAAGTGCAAGAGCATCTGTCCATAAACAATACCCCTGCAACCCAGAAGGTTCAGCAAGGTTTTATTTCAGTGGAAACAAACCTTACTAGGTATATATAGGGAGAAATGCATGCAGAGATGACCAAAATTTATTTTTGAGACAAGATTAGCAGAAATATTTAGCTCAAGCTCTGCTTCTTAAACAACCTGTAAACTTGTCCAGTGCAAAGAAGGCTTTTTAATCAAGAGAGCAGAAATGTTATCTGCAACCACAAAACCTCCAGAAATAATCTTCTCAATGACAGATCACTTTAGACTATTCATCTTTTTACCATCCAGCAAGAAATACACAGAAAAATTCAGATTGCAGCCCTCAACCCCAAAGTAGCAGAAGGGCTAAGCAGTGTCCTGCCTTTCTCTGCTGCCTATCCAGCAGAGTTTCTAACAATTGCCTTAGACATCTTCAGAGGCATTTTGGCACAGCCAGAGCAGAGCTGGGACAGCACAATCATTTCAAAGCTTTCCAGCCAAGAGCAAAGTTTCATTCCATCAGCTGTTCCTCTTTGGAACGAAAAGGGGTTTTGCTGACAAGCCAAATGCTGGCTGGGGTGGCTGCTGCCTGAATTCCTTACAATGGGATTGATTGTGTGTGTTGAAAGGCGTTTGAATTTGAGCAGATAGGAGTAAAGATGCATAAGAATACTAGTGTTAGGCTTTCTGCTATTGAAACAGCAGCTAGTGAGGAGCAGCTGTGGTTATCTAAAAACACTTGTGCATGGCAGAACAATTTTTGTTTCAAAATCTGAAAGAAACTCTAATGATGAATCATAGGCAAGCTATAAATAAAACATGACTATGGATTTGCAGGCCCAGAAACATTCTCATTATAGAATGTTGGGTTTAGGACCAAATTGCTTTTTTTTTTTTTTTTAATCTATCAGGATCATTTTGGAATAATTACTTCTATGATATCAAATTCTTTGTAATGCACAGTGAAATTTGTAGCAAGACATGTGACAAGCATTAAGGTTAAGCAAATGAGCCTGCCTAAATATCTGTTAATCAGCATGAGTCACCAGCCTGATACACATTCCCAAGTTTACATCCTCTTTCTATAGATAATAAAAGAGAGAAGGATAGAATTACCAATCTTCAGCCTTCTTTGTGCCAAGAAGATGAACAATTTCCTGAGCCTCATTTTCTAGTCTGAAAGATCAAATATGCTTTTTGTGTCTGGTGAACAGCAAAGATTTGGGAAAAACATAAAAGTACTCTGATGACTAGTTTTAGTAACTAATGATAGTTATAGGTAGCAAGAGCACCTACTCTTCACAGAGTCACAGAATCATCAAGCTTGAGGAGACCTTCAACATCATCTAGTCCAGCCATCAGCCCAGCACCACCATAATTACACCTAAACCATATTCCCTAAAGCCACATCCAAACACTTCTTGAACACTTCCAGAGCCTTCCAGCTCCATCACCTCCCTGAGCAACATATTTCAATGCCTAACTATTCCTTCAATTAGGAAAAAAATGTTTCCTAATATCTAATCTGAACCTTCACTGGTGCAACCTAAGGCCATTTCCTCTCATGCTTTCATCTGAGACATGGTAAAATAGATTGCCCCCACCTCACTACAACCTCCTTTACAGTAGTTATAGAGAGCAGAGGTTCTCCCAAGCCTCATCTCCAGGCTGAACAACCCCAGCTTCCTCAGCCTCTCCTAAAAAGATCAGTGATCTAGAACCTCCATGAGCTTCACTGTTCTTCTTTGGTCATGCTCCAGCACCTCAATGTCCTTTTTGAAGTGAGGGGCTCAAACTTGAACACAGGATTTGAGTTCTGGCCTCTCCAATGCCAAGTCAAGAGGGATAATCACTGCCCTGGTCCTGCTGGCCACAGTATTTTTGATACAGGCCAGGATGCCATTGGCCTTCTTGGCCACCTGGGCACACTGCAAGCTCATGTGCAGCCAGCTGTAAAATGACACCCCCAGGCCCTTTTTCCCTTGGACAGCTTTCTAGTCACTGTGTCCCCAGACTGTAGCACAGCATGGGGTGTCTGCAACCCAAGTGCAGGACCAGACACTTCACCTTGTTGAACTTCATGATCCAGCCTGTCCAGATGCCTCTGCAGAGCCTTCCTACCCTCCAGCAGATCAACACTCCTGCATAGTGTCTGCACTGCCAAGTGACTGAGGATGCAATCAATCACCTCATCCAGGTAGTCAGTAAAGATATTAAACAGGATTGATCCCTATACTGAGCCTTAGGGAACATGGCTGGTGACTGGCCTTCAAGTGGATTTAGTTCCATTCATCACCACTCTCTGGGCCTGGCCATCCAGGCAGTTTTTCACCCACCAAAGGGTACACCTGTCTGAATTATGGGCTCCCAGTTTCTTCAGGAAAATATTGTGGGAGACAGTGTCAGACCTTCATGAAGTTTAGTTGGACAACATCCACAGCCTTGCCCTCATCTCATAAGTGGGTCACTTTGTCATAGAAGGAGATCAGGTTGGTCAAGCAGGACCTGCCTTTTATAAACCCATGTTGGCTGGACCTGATCTCCTGGTTGTTGTGCATATGCCACATGATGATATTCAGGATGACCAGCTCCATGACCTCCCCTGGTAGCAAGGTTAGGTTGACAGGCCTGTAGCTCCTCAGGTTGTTTTTCTGGCCCTTCTTGTAGATGGGCATCACAGTTGACAATTTCCAGTCAACTGGGACTTTTCCATTTAACCAGGACTGGTGGCAATTGTTTGAAGGTGGCTTGGCAAACTCTTTCACTAGCCTCTTAATTGTTCTGGGGTGCAGCTTTCTAGAGAACATAAAATTATGCCTCAAAAATTCTTGCTTGTGGGGAATCTTAAAAATTTAGATTGATGAAACTTGAAATTCATCAGACTTTTTGGGATTTGGTAGCTGGGTGGTAAATGACTGAATTCTCATTCACTGCATGCATTCTAGCCTTGTGTGAGACTCAGAAACAAGAGAGCCAGAAATAATTTAATGATATTTTGAAGACAGGCCTTTATTAGTAATTTTCACCATAATTTGCATAGACACCTTATTGCCCTCAAGATGCCTCCAAAGTCTTCAAGACAGTATGCAGGTACTGCTATGTGTGTTTTGAGATTTTCCTGCAGGTACAAGGTGGTTGCAAATAATAAGAAATATGCTCAGATATCATGTTCCATTTGAAAGGAAAAATTTAAGTCTGAAAATAAAGTTTTGTTCTCAATTTCTTTGATAGTCGAGTCTTAGTTTAACCAGTACATTCAGTAATGAAATGAGCAGTAGAAGCTCAAATATTATAACAGCTTGACATCAGGCTGTTTTTTTTATTTTACAGGTGAGTTCAGGTATATTTTCTCCCAGAGAGGTTCCTTAATGTTATACGCAACCTTTTCTCTTTTCCTGGTTCCAAAGATGATATTTTCTATAAAAGAAGACAATAAGTGTTTGTTAAACTGAATTGAAAATGTGGATAACTGCAGAACATTTAATATATAAACTCTATTTAATTTGCCATTTCACCATATGTGCAGACACGTGTTTATTCAGCTAAGAAATATTTAAACTGAGCTCTTTCTATTATTACCTTTCTTTTGTTAAAAAAGAAACATATTTTTCAATGCTTTGCATGTCAACAAGTGAAATTGATTGAACTTGTCAGCAGTTAAACTTCATTAAAATAAAGATATTTCATATTGATGCATTCACTTTCTTTGTTTTCAAACATAGTAGCCTTGCTATGCTTCCTTTCAAAGGAAATGGAAACTTTCTGGTTGGAAATGAATGGTGTAACTACCTTTAAAGTGTTCTTCACAGATAAAATTGGCTTCTTCCCAGTTCTCCTGCACCATGAGGCTGCCAGGAAGGCTTCCCCCTGTGTAAGCAGTGTAATCCCTGTGCCACAGCAGGTAATACATTCTCAGCTACAGCCTTGCCTTTATGCCTGGGGTATCTCCACCGAGAAGAGCTTGCAGCTCAGCAGCAGTAACCAGCGCATGAGCTGAATGCTTAAGCTCTTGTGAGGAATAAATAGATGAGGGATGTTCTTATTCTGATTCAGAAATCTTCTCTACCTGGGCCTAGATATCTATTGTATGAGAGAAATTTCATGTCCTCAGAGGCCTTTCTGAACTGGCATGGGCTTTTTGGTACTGCAGGACTCTGCTGTCTGTCAGACAGCTGACTGGGTGGTCAAGAAGCTTCAGTAATGGCATTTTCACTTAATCAGCTATTAAATTATTAAACTGTTTATGAGAACTTCTTTACTGGGGTTTGAATGTCTCTTTTTTCCTGTTCCTCGTTTCTATTTCTTCAAACCCTCACTTGAGAGTTTCCTAACGAGCTGATAAGTTGATGTTTCTTCATCTCTTCCCTCTCTCTCTGATTATTTGCAGCCACAACCAGAAGCTGATGGCATAAAACTGCTTATGTTGTCATCTGAAGCATAAGTGAGATATATAGCGTACACTCTTCAACTAAAAAAACATTCGGGTTTTGCTCCATTGGGATCCTATACAGCATTTAGATTCAATCTACTTGCTTGCCATATGGACAAACCCTGTTTAAAGAGATGCCATCTGTCGAGCTATATGCAGACATGTGCTCATACTTTCTATTTTAAGAATTTTCTCCCAATTTTTAATGTTGTTTTTCTTTTGGCATTGGCTAGGTCACCTGATCAGTTATAGTAGGTTTTATAAATTAGTCAGATGCCGGGTATGTTTTACCAGCAATCCCGTGGCACGCTGATGGCAGAAACCTTTCTCTGCAGCCTGATGCTCTTGTTGCCTGGCAATGTTGGGAGGGCTGTGGGGTCTGTGCCCTGGGCTATTCCCAGCCTCTGGGTCTCCACAGACACATGCTGCCTGCTGGCACCCACACACCAATACTGGACTTGCTGTGGCCATAACAAAACGATAACAAACAAACCTCCCAACTTAGGTGAGTCAGGAGAAGACCAGATTAGTGGTCTAGGTTCAGAATTTGTTTCATGAGTCAAAGTGAGCATTTTGCAGGTGGACAAGTCCCCGAAATAAATAAAGTGACCATGAGTGATCTACAGCATGGATCAGTTCTAAGTCCTGAAGACACAAGACATAACACTAAAAATAAGTGTTCCCTTGAATGAAATCTAACACTGATCTCTATTGTGAACCTCCCAATTATTTCAAAAGGAGCCAATATTTTACCTGTTATTTCATCAAAACTTACCAGAAAAAGATACTGGCCTCTTGCTGTTTTAAAAATATAATTTAACTGAGCTCCCAGATGACCCATGGCAGAATTTCTATTAAACTGTAGACTGAGCAGGACTTCTTAGCACAGTTTAGGATAAGCCTTTCATGCTTTTTCATGTTGTTATTTTTGGAAAAAAGGCTGTCAGCTGGGACATTTCATTTTCTCAGTCAGTCTTAGAGGAGGCAGTCAATGGAACAATTGATGATCACAACACAGATTCAAAGGTAATTAAATGGCAAGGGCAAGGATTTTACTTGATAGACATGTTTTGCTGCCATCAGCACAAAGACAAAAACAGGATATCTGTGTAAAGAAAGAAAGCCAGGTTGGAGGGAGACAGCAGCATTACAAAGATTTCTAGGAACAAACACACACAGTGAGCAGGACTGGCAACCTGTTCCAAAACCTCAGATTTCTTCAGTGTGAAGAAACAAACAAACAAAGGAAAAAGATAAAAACACATTAATACTTCTCTCTAAATGAAAATTATCTGAAAGCATCCATATTACAAAGAATTTTAAGTTTCCCACTTCTGAATATGTTCAGATAATCTGGAGGACAGGAATTCTTCTAGAATAATGGTGGGCAGCAAGAGGATATCGGTTATTCTTTTGGACAAAAACACGCTTCTGGATTAAATAGCTGAGATATTAAGAAATCTACATGGATCAGGAACAAAATACCCAAAGGGAAGTTTATATGGCAAAGTGCACTTACGATCTGAGTAAAAAAATGGCTTTCTGGCCATCCTAAACTGAGTAAAATCTTTGGATGCTCTATCAGCTCAAATATTACTAGAAAAAAGAAGGCCAGCAATATGTTCTTTGTTTTGTATTTCAGGTCTGTGATTTCTCAGACTCTTTTTGTGAATAGTTTTCTGTCCAAATATTTGGACTTTTCAAACATCAATCTATAATTTTGAAACATTGTAAGGAGTTAAACAATTTCTTAATAATGCTGGAGTTTTCCTGCAGTTTAGGGGGAAAATATTATGTACTAGTGTATATTTTGACTTTCCTTCCTTCTCTTTTAAATGCTTGTGTTTTCAGTGTCATGTTAAAGCTTTTCAAAGGCATAAAAACCAGAGATATACATTATGATGCTCAGATGTTTTGAGAAATATATCTCATCATCTTTTATCTTTTATTTTATCTCAGAAAAAATTCTGAGAGATCATTTATGTCACTAAAAAGTACAGAGACTTTGTGCTTATTTCTGATATGTAATATGGTTTCAAAATATTACCAGCAAATAAGATTGTGGTGTCATTTCTGAAAGTGAAATGAGAGCAAGACACTGACAAATGTTATGCGCAACTCCATAAATTAAAACATTATAATTTTGCCCTGCTAGAATAATGAGGAAGATGAGTAGAATTAAGTGCATGATTAAGAATTAATTTCCTTAAACTTGAGAGATCTCAGGCAGGCACTTAAGTTTCCACCCAGTGGCGAATGCTCCTGTACTCATGGGCAGCGCAGAGAAACCAACGTGTGCACAAACTGGGTGACCGTGTGTCCTGTCACACACCAACCTGGCATGGACAAACGGACAGGCTTCCCCCAGCTGGCTCAGAGAGGGGGCTACCTAAACCCTTCAGGATTCTATATTCCCATTTCAGGGACACACCTGGTATTCTTATGATTTGTACAGATGGAGCTTTGTAAAGCACATTTGGGGCACATTTTCCCTGTCTGCATATCTTCACCCCAGTGCAGTTTCTCCATGTAGGTACCTCCTCATAATTACAAATCTGAAATCTTTCAAAGAAATTAACATGTTTCCAAAACATTCCACAATGTGAAGTTTTGATGGCTGCAGAAGGACAGTTCCCTAGATGACAGGGAAATCACAGAGAGGAGATTAATACATTTTAGTCTTAAAACATGCTCCTGGATTCTCTGCTCTTTTGAGATTTCTGCACCTGTTGCCATGGCTTCCAGTGCCAGTTACATCTTTGTCTTGTATTTATCTTTTTCAGATATATCTCTTTTAAGACAGGTTTATGGCTCCTTGTTCTGGACAGTCCTGTGGGGTCCAGAGAGTCTCTTGGACTCCTCCCCAGACACACTTAGCTAACTAAATTTTGTCCTAATGAGGCTTCTGCACAAAACAGTGTCTACATTTTTAGCTGTGGCTATATTTTTAGCACTGCTGTTCATGTTAAAATACATTGCTGAAAAATAAAATTTCACATCAGGACAGCTTTGTCTGAAGCAGAATGAAAACTTCATTGGCCCTTTCCAAAACCACGTGCCTATCCTGGGCCCACCATGCTACTTCACTCCTTTGTCATGGAATCCAGGAAAACCAGCACAGAACAGAATGGTTTCATTCCCCCTTTGAAGTACTTCATCCTGTATCACTCATTATAAACTTACAGTGAGTCAAAATATCTTTTATGCCTTAAGAATTTTCTGCATTAATTTCACAAAGGATTAGGAAAGATGAATATCAAGGTTTATTGGCAGAGAGAGCTCAGCCTAAGAATTCTCACTGAAGAGATAATAAATCTTCCAGCTCATCAGGATGATCTCAAATTCCTTATAGTTACAGTCAGTATAAGCAAGGTCAAAATATCACTGACCCACTTTGCTAGTTTCTTTTTTGAAAAAACATTACAAATTAGAAAGTGGATTTCAAGTCTCATAAAAATGTTATTTACCTGCTGTCAGGTGGCCCTAGTCAGGATTTGCTATATTGAATTCAGAAATTAGTACTAGAGAAATCTCACCAGCAAGAAACTCACAACGTCATCAGGTAGTCTCCAGACGTATTTCTTTTCCTATTTTAAAAATATATGAATGAGAGAATAAGAATTGCCTATATGGAAGTAACAAAAGTCAGTTTGATAAAAAGCTAAACTGCTGTTGGTCCACATAATGCGCATTCCCACATCAGTTTCCTGTTCCAGACACCAAAGTATATTCAAGGGCAGATTCATATACAACTTTAAATGGGATGTTTTACAGAATCTAGGAGGTGAAATAACTACAAATAGACAAGGTTATCAAGAAGAAGGGAAAATGGAAAAGGTAGAGGTGAGGTCAGAGCTTGTTGTGAAGACTACATCTCTTCAAGTATAAATAAATTTTAAAAAGGGGTCTATAAGCTAATGGTTTGAGATCAGACTTTCAGAAATGCCAATATACTTTTCTGATAGGCTCACACTGAAAAATTATTTCAGAGGTACATAGTGATCTGCTGTGCAGCTGAAATTACCCATTTACACACAAAGATTTTAAAGCTCTAGGGGTGTGGCCAAAACTTCATCTGAATTCATCACTAGAGCGAATGAGGGCTGTAGTCTACTGAACAAATAGACATATGAATATGCCAAAGGAACACAGAATAAAAAAGGAGAAAAAAAAATCACACGTGCCTGTCAAAAACAGGCATTCTTTCAGGGCATGTTAACTTATCTGGTGGAGAGGATATGTTTGATTGACAGGACTGAAAGAAGAAGGCTGAAGTGCTGCTGATACTTTTTGCATGCAAACATCTGTATTAAATTACATTTGTCTCTCTTTTTGTCAACAAGCTGGCAGGGTGCACACAACATGTCACCTCTGTAATGTCAGCTCCACTATTGGAAAAGCTCAGTATGAATGCTTGTTTCTGTGAATAGGTGTCTCTAACAAGAGGAAAATATAACCAGTCGTGAAAAGAATCAACAGATGACATGTGCCAAAATTATACTTAGACCTTATAATTCTCAATTTCTGGCTCTGTCCAGGTATTAGCTGGCAATGAAGCATATCCGCAGCGTCAGTCATAGATGCCTGCACTCCCAGTACCAGGAATCCCATTCCCACAATGTTTTCAAGCAGGCACTCCGTTCCCTGCCGCCTGGCTGGTTAATGATGGAAACAGCACACACACCATATGTTTGCTGAGGCACCTCAGAATAGCTGTGTTGGTCCTGGCCTAAAACAAGGAAAGAGAAGTTACGGCAGAAATGTAAAAGAGCCAGCCAAAAGCTTGTTTTAAAAGAAGCCTGACTTCAGAGAGTTTACCTTTACAGCAGGTTGTTCAGCTGGGTCTTGTGCAATCACCTTAAGTATCCTATTCAGATGGTTCTGTCCATCTTTACTCTGTCCTAATGCCTACTTTCTGTTCCCAGGAGTACCCAGCTGAAACTAAACCTAAAGAACACCAGGTTTTGAATAGGTTTTGAGGGGTGCTCTCACAGTACCTACAAGACTGCATTATTAAGCTCCAGTCCAGCGCACTAAATACCTTCTTTGCACACAACAGCAATTGGTGAACACTCTCTGCAAGGTGTTCTTGTTCTCAAAACATCATACCACAGTTAACACTTAAGAGAAATTCAGCACGAGGGGGTTTTGCTCATTCCCCATTCTCTTTTATGAGGAAAGGAGAAAGAAGAATCACAAGGCATGCAGCCCTGCCAGCGTGGTGGGATTCCTGGTAGAAAGTGGAATAGGCACAGCTGAAGAGAAGGTTACAGCTTTTGCCGTGTAACCACTGTGACTACGGAGGAGGTGACTGCTGCAACAACAGCCAAGAAGGCTACTGCATCTTGCTTCTGAACAGAAAACCTGATCTGCCCTTGATGGCAAAGAGGATTAAAAGGATGGCCTGAGATAAATGGCCTGTCAGTCAGAACATTGTAATCAGAATCTTTTTTCCTGATTAAGTGGTATACACACCCAGCTGACATGTTATATATATTATGTATGTATGTCACATATCTATATACACACCCATGGCATGTTTTTAGGGTGTCAGTACTGACAGCCTTTCATTTAGGAAAGAAATGCAATGATATAGAAAAGCCCAGTTGCAACATTTTTGAAGAGCTGTTTTAAAGTAAAAATTATTATAATCACACTTTTTTGAAAAGGTCAAATTGGAAATGAAATGTTTTGTCTCCCTGAATCAAAGCCAAAAAATCGAGTTGATTTATTAGTTTTTGAAAAGGCTGTTGCTCTTCTGTTACTTCAGAGCAAGTGAAAAATCAGAAAACTAGAATTTTGAAAGTAAAATACATTCCCAACTCAGTTATTCATCTTACAATGCAAATCTGACAGCCACTTGAGCTCGTGCATACATTAGCATAGGTTTTCATATATTCTGCACATACATCTGGAAATATTTTGATATTGCTAAAGCTGTTTCACCTTCTCATAGACTATTGTAATCTTTCATCATGGAATATCTAGGAAAAGGAAATACTGTCATCTGAATTTTAGCTATCTCTCCCATGTATTACATACCATATGTGGAATTTTACTATATTTTTCAAAGAAACATTGTACACTTGGACTCTTTTTTTTTTTTCCCCTAGAAAAGGCACATGAAGTTAATTTATAATAATAAAGGATAAATGTTCCCTTGGTGGGTTAGCCTTGGCTAACACCCAAGCACCCACCAGATGCTTGCTCACTCCACCCCCTTGGTGATGTGGGGGAGAAAATAAGAAGAGGAGTAAAAAAGCTCATCAGTTAAAAAACATGGAGTTCACTTTCCTGTTACTGTAAAAACAGACTCAACTTTTGGAAAATTAACTGAAATGTTCACAAAAAAAAGCCAAAAAAACAAACACCATCCCCAAAACATAATTGCTAATTCTAGTAATGGAGAACAAAAAATGCAAATATTTAAAAACCACTTTTCCTTCCCCTTTTCTCAGACTTAGGCTCTCTTCACCCTCCTCTCCATTCCTGCAAGCATCACAGGGCTGGGTTATTTTGGTCAGTACACAGCAGTTGCTTTCTCTGTTCCCTCCTTCTCATATTTTTCTTTTGCTGCAGTATGGATCCTCCACGGGCTGTAAGGGATATCTGCTCTGGCACCTGGAGCATCTCCTCCTCCTCCTCCTGCTCATATGATGTTTTGTGTTCTCTCTGCCTTTTCTCAAAATTTTTGTTCCTCCCTCCTCTCCCTGTGGCATTCTGCCCTTTCTTTGAGAGGTTTTCCAGAGGAACCAACAGCTTGGCAATGTTTTGACAGAAGGTCTGTTGGAGTCTGTTGGGATGGGCTGTGTAGCCCCTGATCTCTTCTCAGAGGCCACCTCTCCAGTTCAACCCCCACTTTGACACTTACACCCAATGCAGTGACTCATTTCAATCTAAGACATCATATTAATGAGATTTATCTCACTTAACTTTCACCATTTAGAAGTTTTGTTACAAGAGATGTTTTTTCTTTTTGATGAGGATAACATCTTCATAGAGCTTTGAATTATTTTTAGCAATCAAAAGGCCAGACACATAGTTAAAGCTAGTCATCTGATCTCCTCTACAGCTGATGGAGAGTCAGGCACCTTGAAAGGTACTTAAACCCCTGTCTTTAGATGGAAGGCATGACCCTGCTGAAGTATGAACCCTTTCCCTTGTTTATAGAGGGTATCTTGGTGACTGAGATGACTAAACACCTCTTCATCATATATGTCATCTTTAAATTTCAAGAACATTATGCTGAAATTAACATGCAGTTCTCATTCTATATCAGCCTTTGTAGTTTATCTGAATGTTGTTATTAACAGAAGAGTCTTATAGGTGAGGAAGAAAAGCATTTAGTAGAAACAAAATTTGAAATGGAAAGCCAGCTAAAGAGCTGGTATTCTTCAGGATGTGGCTCAGAGAGAGCCATCGTGTCTTCCTGCAAGTCTCTGCCGTCAGGCTAGAAATATAGATGAGAGCAGCCCCTCTTCAAACCACAGAGCATAAAAAGCTCATCCTGGAGAAACCCCACCCAGAATATTTTACAAATTGTAGCTCTGTCTTTCCTTAATCACTAGTCTTTACATGTAACAGCTAAATTGATTTGGCACTCTGGAATTTAGATATTCTATCATACTCTTTTAATCAGTTGAATATGCCTGACTAATGCTAGAATCTCAAAATAGAATTACTAGTGAGTCTCTATGACAAGAGCACCTGGAACACCTTTGCAAGGGATGCACTGCTGAAAAAGATATCAAATCTATGGCTGAGGCTCTTTCTCCCTCCACACAGACAAATATATGATTATATTTAATAACCTACCTAGAGTTTTGATGAGGAAGTGTGTTAAATACTCCAAAGTTTTCTTGTCAGTGAACATTCAGGCCCTCTGTTGTCTTAGCCCAATAACTGATGACACAGCTTTCACACCTTCAGAACAAAGTGTTGAGTTGCCCCAATTTCAATTATGGTTGATAATGATAGCAAAGTACTTGTTTCCAAATGTTCTCTCTGAAGAGACAAATCCACAAAGCCTACCATCCCAATGTTGATGCTCCACTGATTTTCACTCTTTTCCTGGATGTCAAGGCAAGTCTCCATGAACTGGTTTTCAACATGTTTACTTACTCTGTATCTTAAACAATATATTACCTTTTAGTAAAGTTTCTGTTATTCCCCCCAGGATTTAATACCACACTTCATGAATTCTCTTATAATTAGCAACAGCTACAATTTTCACAACTCAAATTTTATTGCATTTCTCTATGCACAAATACTCTCCTACCTGTAAGATACCAGCAGTGTTTTTTCCTATTGTTCTATAAATATCTGTCTCACTATACTTGAGGTAATCTAACATGTTTAAACTCTAAGATCACACAGCCCCTCCAGCTAATGAAATTTTGATATTTCTCCTGTGCTGTTATACTAATCAAAGGTGAAGAAGAATACTGATCTATTTTAAAAAATGAAAAAAAAATGAAAACTTCTTCAGCTGGTGTGAATTTTCTAACAGTTTGTACAATTTATCTCCTAAAATTTATTCTTTAGGCTCTCCTGTGTTTATTACTGGGTATACCCAGTGGTGAAATTAGTGTGCATTCTATCAAAGGTATCTGCTTCTGAAAAAAACATACAGGCTCCATTTAAAAATACCTTCTATTCCACAGCCATAGAATGTGTCACTTCTCAAAATCTTGGCTTATGCATTTGTTTTTTCAGGTTATGTAAATTACTGCTCCCTACACAGTGCCCAGGATGGTTCCTGTGCCTTAGTGCACTGGACCTGCCAGTGACCAGCAGGGCTGCACAAATCATGGGTGAAAACATAATAAATTCTTTTTTTCCCCCATCTAATTCTCTGTCTACCAGTGACCTGCAGGACTGTACAAACGAACACTGGAAGACTAGTGACTGCTTTTTTCTTCTTTTCTTAGGATGGTGCTCCTTCTTGACTCACTCCATGGTTTCAGTTAGATGCACAATCTCGTTTTACTTCTTATTACACAGCATTTCTGTAGGCTGATAAACAGCTGTTGGATATTTTCTATGCCAAAGAAGTTCACAGCAGTGATGGGAAGAGTGTAATTCTTAAAAATAAATGAGACATTATGTAAATAAAACATTTTTAAAGCCTTCAGGCTGCAAGGTGCTATCCAAATAAGTATCACCCACACCCTCATGTGCTGCTAAAAAAAATCAGGGTTAAGTGTCAGTTTAGATGTGCATTTCAATGAGGGTTAATAGTTCCACAATAAATGAGTCACACAAAAGCATTTGTTTGGGGGAAAGGCAAGAAACACATGAATTTTGCCTCCAAGAGAGACATGTTTGGGGGGATTATTTTGCACATAAGCCTGATGCTTGAGCAAAAGGACTTAGAAATTCTCTGCATGTTTGAAAAACATATCCAAGTAGCTTAAAGCAATTTTTTCAAATACTTTTTCTAAAATACAATTTTAATAAGGTGGAAAAAATTGTAGCTCTTCTTAGAAGATGAGGCACAGGACCCAGTATTTTTCCTTTGAACCCACATGCAGTTATGTGCTCTTCCCTAAACCTTTCAACTTTCCTGTTTTTCTTTCTGGTTCTCACTGAATGGCTTTCTCATTCTTATGTAAGGATTTTACTTCTTTGATGTGTGTAAACAGGATATATTTCAATAAGTGATCAGGCAGAACAGCATATCACTGTTGCACAAGGATGGGCAGCAATGATTGCCCCCACTTTGAAAAGAATTCTGTAGTATAGATGCCATATAAGAACTTAGAGGCATATCCTTACACTGGCCAAGCTGTAAAATATATTTAAACATGTGGGTGTTGGTCCTGTTTGTTAGATGCCAAGAACACAAACAGGTTTAGACATTGAATGCATAATGAAAAAAACCTGTATTCTGAAGGACTGGTAAGAGGAGATACAGTCAGAAGGAGGTTCTAAGTGCTGGGTGTCAGTTGAATAATAACTGCAAAAAAAGAGGACTGTGTTTCCTTTCCTTTTGTGACTATTACAAGCAGGTTATCATGATGTTGGAAAGCCTAAATATACCTAATAATTTACAAAAATATGTCCATGGTACCTTTAACGGGCTTTGATAATTGTATCATCTTCAAAGGAGTCTAAAGCAAAATAGAACTCATTTCTATGAGTTACACACAGAAGATAACCATGAGGTATAGCAAAAGTGAGATTATGCCAGCTGTGAGAAAGCACAGGAGCTGTAATAAGGAAGCAGATTATACTTGAAGCCATCATGAGCTAAAAGGAAAAGCAAACCTGTGTTCAGCCTGATGTAAGGGCTGCTACTGAGCAAAGAACAGGCCAAGAGAAACCCTCACTCAGTAGGAAAAAGTTGTAACAGTTAATCAGCAAGAAAAGTTTTTGTTATTGCTATTTTTGTGGGAATGTATTGCACAGAGACCTGAAATAGCTCTTCATGGCACTCTGCCCTGCTGTCACAGACGTCTGCAAGGTTTTCCTTCCAGCAGGGCACTGCTGTTGAGAACAGACAATAGTGGGCTGTTAGCATTTTCCCCTGAAACAATATAAGCCAGCCAGGTCTTTCTGCTAAGGAAGCATTTAAGCTTCTGCAAAATGTGCTTCTTATCACCCAGGTGGAAAGCAGCTTTGCAGTAAAGGACCTGGGGGTCACAGTGGGCACCAGGCTGAACACAAGCCAACAACATGCTGTTTCTGAAAAGGTGATTAAGAGTGCCTTGGGCTTCAGTAGCAGCAGTGCTGCTAGCAGGCTGAGGGAGGTGATTGCTCCCTCCTACACAACACTGGTGAGGCCAAACCTGGAGTGTTTGGTCCTGTTCCTGGCTCCTCAGTACACCAGGAACATGGACCTACTGGAGAGAGCCCAGTAATGAGCTACAAGGACAAGACAACCCTGGAATGACAAACAACTGGCAACTAAGTAGCTTTGCCCAAATCCCATCATATTTCATAACAGCAAGAGAGTTAGTTTTGGGAATTAAAAATAACTTTTTCCTTAACATTTTATTAAAAAAAAATAAAAAAAAATAGAATTGTCTGAAAAGCCTCTAGACTTCCAGCGAAGAGAGGTAGGGGAGGCAAGTGTGACTATCTGAAGGAGTAATGATTTTTACAGAGTTATTAAATATTATGGCACAGGTTTGAAATAGAAAGGAGAAATGGGGTCATAGTTTGTAGTATGACTGCAGTTCTAGCTTACTAGTCTGAGCTCTTGTCCTCCAGCTCCCTGGTGCTGCTGCCTCAGCTTGAGGTCTCAAAGAAAAACACCATAATTTTCCAGGTTGCCTGCAGAAGAACAGGCACATCAAAACAAACTTTTAATCTGTTCTGATATTTGCTACTCCTGGGAGAAGAAAGCACTTAATTCAGAGTTAGAAAGAACAACTGGAACCAAACAGCTTCCCTCTGAAGTTCTCCAGAACAGTTACTATTGCAGCTTGTTAGATGGTGACCTTAATTTCTAGGAGCAGGAGCAACAGTGTACATGTTACATGTAGTGTTGCATTAATCTGCCTTGCAAATCTGAATTTTCCTTCTCATCCTCATTTATATTGCCCATGTCTGCTGGTGTCATGAGTCCTGATTTAGGATCCTGCTGGCTATGCCAAAATGTATTGGGTCAGTGATCTAGATCACTTAAAGGACCACTTTCAAAGAGACTAGAAAAAGTGGTTTGAAGATCATGTTGCAAAAGCATGATTTAACAAATTCTGATGGCAAGTTGATGGCAAGATGCATGCTTCCATTAGCTGCTACATGGAAGAAACATACAGATGAAAATCAAATTATAATCAAGCTAGAATGATTTACACAGAGACCAGAGATGCAAAAGCTTCCATGCTCACTGTGTTACTCCACTTCTTTGTGGGTTTCCAGAGAGGTTCTTGATTCAGCTACAGCACACGGCTTTACCTCCTTTGGAGCTTGTACCAAACTACTGCTGGTTTGGTTAAGGGGTTGAGTGCATCCATCACAGCTGGTGCTTCATTAATACTCAGACACAGTCCTGTCCATCTTTAAGGAAAGCTGATGCAACAAACTGGATTTAATTCACTCACCAATGACAGAAAAAAAACCCATAAATCCTTCATAACAACCTTCTTCTTGCACTTTTAGCTCTGTTCTAATACTGTAAATAATTACTGCATGCACCAGCTAAGGGATTTTTTTGTATTGGATCGTAGTGAGAAACTTGCAATTCAAATAGATTCATGAACATTTAGAAGTGTAGACAAACCACATACACAAATTTAAGTACTTCTTCCTTGGCAATGCAGCTTGGGTTTGTACACTGGTCCCAGCAACCTGCTTCAAACACTTCAGCAGTACTTGATTGCCTCCTTCCTTTCAAAAAAAGTACTAAACCCAAAATTTTCAATAACATTATCTCCAATGAGACATCACAATTTTTTCCCATTGCATTTTATCTATTTAAAAACACTTAAAATTAACCAACCAAAGATTTTTGGCAGTAGAATTCTAATGAGCAATACCAACGACTTCCATGTCAATTATTGTTTAATTTATGGGTTATTTTATATGGTTTTAAAAGCTTGGTTAGCTGGCAAGTTCAATTAAGAGTATTTCAAATCAAAGCATTTTATTTCAGTTAGAATTAATTACATTCAGGGCAACAGATCTAACATGATAGAGGGGAAAAAGCCTAGATCAAGCAATTAAATGACATTTCTTCATTAAATCAAAATAATTTCATTCCAGTCTCTGTCAAAAGGAAATATTTCCCCAATTTACTCTAGGATCATCTCGTTTAGTTTAAAAAAAGTGAGTTCCTATCTTGCTAAAGAAATGGAATGCTTAATATGGTCTGCCTGTATAGAGGTGATATAATTTTGTTCACTCTTCTCTTTTTGAAAAAGAAAAATATTTATGAGCATATTTCAAAATATCAAGAGAAGCATGCCAAATCTAATTTAATGATATGATTTTTTATTGCCAATGGCCAGGTTGTTGAAGACTAAAGTGAGTTGTCAATGTTGTGCTGAATTGCCTTATTTTACCATAAGGAATGTTTTCTATTTTGGAGTATTTACCCTCAGCATAGTTAGAGTCTGACAGCACTGCTGGTGATAGCAAGTACAACTTTCCACCAGCTAGAGCACCTGCAATGTCTGAATCAATGGTTTGGAATTTGTGAGGCTTTACTTTGGTTAAAACATTTTTACTAAGACAGCCATGTAGACTATTTTGGAGGTTCTCCAACCAACACCAGCTCCAAGTACCAAACCAGATATGCATTTGAGGACTGGCTGAACACTGATATCCCCTGTTACAAAAGCAGAGTATTCTTGCTTTGAATGGGGAAAACAGCAAAGATTTAAAAAAAATAATAATAATAAAAAATACTCAATCACTTCTGCTGCTTATTTAAAAGTTCAGGCACACTTCAGGTCTATTTTCCTGCCCTGTGGATGGTTTGGGAAGGTTCAAGAATTATTGTTGAAACTCCAATTCTCAGAGCAAGGGCAAAAGTCTGTCATAACATAGCCCAAGATGAATCCAAATGAAGAGGTCTCTCTGATCTACTTTCTGAGGACTATACCACCCTTAAACAGTTTAGGGTTCAATCTTCAGAAAAAGATCAGAAAATACAGTTTTCACAACAGAAAAAAAGTTGGGTGATCTGATTAAGTTGCTTCTTCCACAGTTCTGCTCATCACCTAGGATCCAAAACAAGCATTTGCATTTAGAAGACCTACAGCCTGTGGCTTTACTTTAAGGGCTGCTTTTGCCATTTGTTTCAGCACTAGAGAGTATTTTATTCTCTAAAAATGAAGGAGTGTTCATATGTGCTATTTTGCAAGGGTGGCCCGCAGTCAATTTCCATCCATTAAGACAAGTGCTGTCACTCACTGTGGAATGCACATTTCCAGCTTGTCATACAAATGAGCCAAGGGTGAAAGGAAAATAGGGGAAAAAATACAGCACCATAACAGAAAATGATGACTCATGACCCAATGAGGTCAAAATATGTAGACTAAAATTGAAAAATCCTTTCAGAATAGTTGCAATTAACTGAATGATTGCTCTGTGTAAACACCAGACATCAGCCTTGTGTTAAGAGTCTTGGCTTTCAAACACAACAGGAAGGACATTAGTTTTTTATTTTCCTCAAATGGATGGATTATATAGACTAACCCTTTAAGTTTGTTTTA
Source organism: Cyanistes caeruleus (assembly GCF_971803275.1). Classification (NCBI taxonomy): domain Eukaryota; kingdom Metazoa; phylum Chordata; class Aves; order Passeriformes; family Paridae; genus Cyanistes; species Cyanistes caeruleus. The sequence goes on along the minus strand of NC_141704.1, from coordinate 45,517,565 downwards.
GGATATTAAGATTAATATTACAATAATATCTTCAGCCTATCACATGCCTTTGTATTGGGTTTGCATGGCCAAATTTTGGTAGCATGTGGGCTACAGGGGTAGCTTCTCACAGAAACCACCAGAAGCTCCTTCTGTGTTCGGCAGAACCAACCCCTGGCAGCTCCAGGGACAGATGTGCCACTGGTCATGGCTGATCCTATTAGAAATGGTGATAACACCTCTGTGATAACAGATTTAAGAAAGAAAAGAGTTATTGTTCAGATGTAATTGTGGCCAGAGAAGAGCAGGGTGAGAACATGTGAGAGGAGCAACCCTGCAGATACCAAGGTCAGTGGAGAAGGAGGGGCAGGAGCTTCTCCAAGCACCAGAGCTGAGATTCCTCTGCAGACTGTGGTGAAGACCACGGTGAGGCAGCTGTGCCCCTGCAGCCCATGGAGATCCACAGGGATGCAGAGATCCACCTGCAGCCCATGGAGGAGACCCACACCAGAGCAGGTGGATGCTTGAGAGGAGGCTGTGATCCTGTGGGAGGTCCATGAAGAGAGGATCCTCAACTGGAGAAGCCCTTCCTTGAAGGACTGCACCCTGTGGAAGAGCACCACACTGCTACAGTCTGGGGAGGACTGCTGCCCATGGGAACGACTCAGGTTGCAGCCATACATGGAGAAGTCTCCTCTGGGAGGTACCCCACAGTGGAAGAGGAGAACAACTCCTCTCCCTGAGCAGCAGGAAAAACATCAGGTCATAACCCACATTCCCTTCTCCCTGTGCTGCTGGGGAATGAGATAGAGCTGGGAAGGAGGGAGGGGTGGGGGGAAGGTGTTTTGAAAGGTTTATTTTACTTCTCATTATCTGCTCTGATTTCATTAGCAATAAATTCAGCCTGTATCTCTAATTCAAGCCTGTTTTGCCTGTGACTGTATTGATGAGTGATCTCTCCTTACTTATCTCAACCCGTGTACGCTTCATTATATCTTCTCTTCCTTGTCCAGCTGCAGAGGGGAATGAGAGAGTTGCTTTGGTGGGTGCCTGGAATCCAACCAGGGTCAACCCACTACAGCCATCTATTCCTCTGATTGAATACTGATAAACCTAAAACACTGTAGGAATTCACTGTACCTCGGATTGAGGAAAATCTCATTGGTTCTCAGTTTCATTAGTTCATACGTCATTTGGAAAAAAAAAATTAAAATATATCATTTGTGTTAAGCCTGCCCTGCATTTAAAAATTCTGTGCCTACAGCTTGGTCTTTTACACCACTGCCAAGACCTGCCCTATGAAGATGCCTTTGTACCTCTCAGTGAAAATCTTCTCTCATGTGGTGGTACAGCCAGTACAGAAATGTTTTGATTTAAAGGAGTCAGAAAGGAATTTGTATTTATAAAGAAAGAATATTCAGTTGTCAACACAGAAGAAACATTAACTTAAATATCATGACTCAATACTTTATGAATATATATGTGTGAGTTTAAAACAGATTCAGTGATGGCTTTTGGAGCAATTCTTCTAGTGACTACTGCTGCGGTTGTCACTCATCTTGTTTCTGACAGATGAGACATATGAGAAACCCCTGATGTTGTTACAAATAATTTTGATGTTGGCTGTGAAGACAGTTCACTTGTTTGAGAGCACTCTGGTTGGATACATGCATTCCTGGAGAGAGAGAAAGAAGATGGAAGCTGAGCCCTGGGGCACTGACACTCTTGCACTTTGAACAAATACACAATGTGAGACAAACTGTTAAATCTCTTTTTTAGAAAGATGGACTTACCAAGAAATGTTCTTCCACAATCTGAAGATTTCAGATCTCCTTGAAGAATAGACAAATTTCACCAAAGCATCTTTCAGAAGCATTTTCGATAAAACACAAGGCAACCAACAGATAAATATTTGCAGATAATGCTGGAACTTAATGAACTTCAGGAAAAATACATACATCTCTGCTGAGTTTTCCTAACTGAAACATAAAAGCTGTGAGAAATGCTTTATTTCAGGCATCCAAACTCATCTTGTAAGAAAACACACATCAGTTCAGTCTAAAAAAATCTGTTACATTATTAAAAAATATTGTTACATCAATAACTACTTATCAACTGAAACATATGAATAAATATATAGAATTTCTCTCTTTGTTGCAGTGTAGTACAATGTCTTAATATTTTGGATGTTTTCTGGTAACTTTCTCTTCAGAATAAACAGACTGTCAGTTTAATACCTACCCTTCCTAGCTGCATAGAAAATCTGGAAAATCCCAGCTGCTTAATAGGGGAAAAATAGAACATTTATTACTTTTAAGTCCTCATTTTTAAGACATTCAAATGGTTTGGATTCTGATCAATGAATTCTGAATATTTAGCTAAGTTAACCCCAGGGTTTAGACATTGTTTCAAGTAGCAATGGGCAACAATGACTTCAGATGTCATTATTTGTCCCTACCATGCGCTTTAGTCCAACAGGAGAGTAAGCAGTAGAAAAGATATGTGATTACTATTTTAGCAAAGTCAGACACCTCAGAGGCCAGGTCAGGCCACCAGACTTCACAGAAATGATTGGCAAGTGCTCGCATGGCCAGAGATGGCACTGCAGGCACAATGAGTGTCATCAGGGGGACTGGAGCAAGCAGCTCCAGTGTGCCAGGCTCAGAAAGCACCTCTTCCCCTTGCTGTGTCGATGCAGCTGTAAGCCCAAAGAGAAGCATGAAAGCATTCAAAGAAATAAAAGTAGGATACCAGAATTTGCATAAGGTTTGTTGATCCTGATGCTGACCTCACCGTCATTAGGCTGAGGAAGGATGCAGAAAACAATATTCAGAAGGCAGCTCGTTTCAGAAAATAATGTGGTTACATATGATCCTCCAGTTAATGAGATCCCAATTCAATACTCTATAGTGTACCATCATAACTACACAGTAGTAAACAAGTCCACATTTCTGAGTGCTGATAAAGAAGGCAGTGGAAATTTAAGCATCTGAATCTGTGCTGAGCAATGTTCTGTTCCAAGATGCACTTCAGTGCTGGACAGGAAAGCTGCTTCTGCTATCAGAAAAACATCATTCTCTTCTAGTTCCAAACAGTCATTGACTGGATGACTCAAAAAACAGTTTATTAGGAAACATTTAACACATCTTTAGGTGTTTCTATTATTTTCAGTCAGCTAAGTAATCAGCAAGACTGATTTCCCAGTACATCAGGGCAAGTGACATTTTATTCTAGTAATACTCTATGTAAAGGTTGAAAATGAGACACTGACAGGCGTGCAGAGCTCACCAATAGAGACAGATTGACATCCAAACAGTTGCACATAGTGGGCATGAGAAACTCTTCGCCATTACCTGCATGTCTTCAGCACTGCTGCCATAAGCAGTGTCTGACTGTTGTGAGGTGCTTTCCATGAATGTAATTAACTGTAATGATGGTTGATAAGGCTGGATGCCTAGCTGTCACCATCTTAAAGTCAGACATCTGGTCTAAGGTACACATTTCTGTTCTTTAAATTCAATAACATGACATCTGAAAGCAAGTCATCCCATTTAGCTTCAGTTCTTTCCTTAGGGATGGCATGAATTGCCACAGGAGGTGCCAATGTCTCTCCATTGAGTCTAAAGAGCATCTTTGTAAGTGGCCGTTCTCATTCTAGTATTATTTAATTCATGAGTAAGGAATGTTTTACTTGCTTAGTTTTGAATGTTTAAGCTTGATGACTTGTTTTGGGTTTGATTTGGCTTTGTTCACTTGTTTCTTTTTGGGTTTTTTTGGGTTTTTTTTCTGAAAGGAACATAAACGATTGCCATTAAAAATTCACATTTAAATTTTGCTAAAATATGCTAAAATATTAATATTTTCCTTCAGCAATGGGAAGCACTTTTGCTAATAGATAACAGTAAAATGTGACTATCGAGGCTGATGAAAGCACATGGACTGAAAAATGGCTGTAGCTATTTGAACATCATTACTGTGAGAACACTAATATTATCTATGTATTACCAGTATTTTGATTTTAGATCCAGCCTAAATAAAACTTACTAAGGGAATGGAGACATGTAAAATGAATTGTTTGCTAGTTTAAGAGTAAGATGAAAAGTAATACAAAAATTAGTGTTATAAATTCAAAATAAGAATTGCAAACTCTCTTATGTCCTGTTCTTCAGGAGAACAGGTCTGCAACACTGCCATATTTCAAGAACTTAATCAGGAGAAACCGCCCAAGTTTCTGCCCGGTGTTAAAATACAGAATCATCATTTTACATCATAACTTGAAATTTGGTAAACCACAGAAATAATCTGTCATATTCCATCTTGTCACAAATGTTTGTGCTGTGACCTCATAAGCATGAGGAATGTTTGAAGAGTAATGAAGGGGAAAATTTAATTTGTAGCCACTCCGATTTAGGCTTAGTGCATTCCCCAAACTCATGTATTTCAGGTGGTTGCAAGTATAGGCTCTACAATCAACACCCCCACCTCCCAACTCCCTTCTCACCTTCTCTTTAGCCCTTGTAAATGCTTCTTTTCACCCTAGCAAACTTGGGATTTTCTCTTCCAGATAAATGGCTGCAGCTTATGTATGTGTTCAGCAAACACGTCAAAAGGGTCGGCAGCTAGGTGAGAAGACTGTCATTAATACATGCTGTGCAAAAGGGGGTGTGAGTGCAGAAGTGAAGATCTCTGTCCATGCCACATCTACAGGATGAAGAGGGGTGTGAGAAGGCCCTACAGATGCCAGGTGGAGACCAGCCCCTCTGGCCAGGGCAGTTGTCCAGCGCAGTCCAGACCACCACAGTGACTGTGGCTGTGGCTCTCCTTGCCTTGAGGCTCTCATGGGTGCTCCATCCTACAAACCTCAGCCCAGACAGGTGGTGGCTTGGCTTCTCCCCATGCTGAAAGAGCTCATGATAATGGTACCTAGCTGAAAACTGGGCACACAGTTGGAGTTTGATGCAAGAGAACAGATTCTCTCAACTGGAATTTCACAGTTTCACTGGACAGATAAGCTTGATAGATAAACAACCTCCTGAAATATTTTTTGCGACCTCCTCGACAGCACCCTCTGTGATGTGTGCTTGCAAACCAATAATTGCTTTCAGCTATAGAATAAAATTTGCTGAATTTTTCAGTTAAGTTAGAAGCTATGCCTTTTACTAAGTCTAATTATGCCTACTTTGTTTCTTATTTATGATTCTTTCTTGAAAGGTACAAGATTTGAAAAGTTCAGCTAATTTGTTTACAACCAGATATCACAACTTTTCTTTCAAAACATGCTGGCTTGTGACTTACCAAAGAAATAATGTGTGACACTCCTTCTTCATAACAAAATTTTAGCATGGACTGTTTACCATCATAGTCCATTTTCTGCCTAAAAACACCCAGATGAGTGAGGGATCATTATCTAGACATGAAAAAATGAGGCTTCTCTGTGGCTTTGACTCTTTCAGTGGCCTGAATACTCTCCCTGTAAAATTAGAAACAGTAGATCAAGTAAGAGGCTCAGTTTTAAGTCTGGCTTTATGCACTTGTAAAGAAATTCAAACAGCATTAGTTTGTGGATTCCTAAATCAACTGGCTACAGAAGTTGTTGTCTAAGGTATCTCCATGCTGACATCTGGAAAATAGTGAATCTGAGGACTCAGTGGCTTCACAAAAGAGTAGATGACCAGTCTTTTGCTGATTTTCTGTAAGTTTGCATTTGATCTAGACTAACTGCTGTTAGAGCTTTTCTCTCTGAAATTTACATAAAAGTTTTGCTCATGATACCCTAAAGCAATCTGCTAAGAAGATCTGAACCAGTATCTCTGTTTTCACAGATACAGAAAATTAAGGCATAGGTTACTTGGGCTGTGTAATTGAACAGCTCAAGGCTGATACAAGCTTCCTGAGCATTTGAGATCTGGTTAGCCAAACCTGAAAAACAGATTCAGCAATGTTACAAATTATGACCCATTGTCTGGAAACCAGACCTCTCATCTGAGGCACAGCACCTGCCTGTAATCTGCACACAGCCCATTGCCATGCTCAGTAAAACAAATTAACTGGCTGGCACTGAGGATGGCTGGGGCTGGAAGGGTCAATAACTCCAGCTCAAGAAGCAGAAGGTCAATTAAAGGCAATAACTTCATGACTTGTGGCTTCTTGGTCTTCCTGTGCTCCAGATGTGCTGTGGGTTCAGCATCTGTCCCCCATGCTCTGCTCCCACCTCTGCCCTGGCATGGATAGCACAGCACACCTCCAGGTCCCTTTCTTTTTATTAACACTGCAAATTCTGGTGCATATTTTAGGTTGTTGTCAGCCTCCTGGGTAAGGACAAATATCCTCCCTTTCCTAGCCAGTCTTTTCTGGCAAAATTCAGCTCTAGACACATAAATTCAGGTTATTTACATGAAAGCTGGGTGCCAATTTATCTTATTTCCCAGTATAGCCAGTGAAGAAAAGACAAACAGTGGTGCCTAGGCTGCAGGATACAATTTCAAATGGATTTAACTGCTTCAACTTAGCCTTCTGGTGCCATCTGAGATGCCCTTGGGTATCTTTCTTGCCTCCAGCAGCCACTACAAGTGACCTGAGGTCCCCTCTAGATCCTGTGACATATCTGACAGCCCAATGGAGATGTCTAGATTCCTCAAAGGCATTGTAAATGACATCTGAATCATGCCTTGTGTTTTCTTTGGAGATAACTGAATCATTCTCTAGGCTCCACTAACTGCTGACTAGTTCTAAATCAACCAGCGTGGGAGCTCCAGCACCCCACTCATATGCAAATGTCACATGAAACCCAGGTTTCTGCTGCCTTGTCTAACTCTCACTGCTCTGTTATCTTTACTGAGACACATACTTGGACTTTGCTTAATTTATTCTGCTGTTCTGCCAATTAACAGTCAAGTATGGATGCTTTATTTTTAAATAAATTTCAGGGTTCTTACAAATATTTCTTAAAAAAAATAATAGTGCCATTAGAAGCTAACAGAAGCTGTGCCAATAGCTTGCTAGGACTGCACCTACAAAGTCTCCACATTTTCTTCTCAGAAAAAGGCTCTCTCTCTAGTTCAAGAGGTCTGTGTGCTCTGCTGAGCTATAAAAGTCTGTTTTTCAACCCCAATACTCTTACCTCCCACCTTTTCTTTTTCAAATTAAAAGATGAAAATCTTGGTAGTGTCTGTAGGAGGCTGGATTTTTTTTTTTCTGTTTCACAATCACTTAAGTTTGTGTGGCTCCTTTCCATCCCCTGTTCCTGGGCCAGGATGCTGCTACCTACACCAGTGCCTAGGTCTTTGAAATACTGAAGGAAATGCAGCATGGGACTCACATCACCATTTCTGCCCATCCTGACATGGACTGGGACTGTGTCACTGCAGTTGGACATCCAGGGCTGAGGCAGAGCTGAGTTGTTTGATGTTGATGTCTCTCCCACCTCTGTGCTGAGGTTTTTTCCTGATAAACTCTGCTAATGTTATAATTTCTTCTGCTTTGTCTTTTCATCTAAGTAATTTACTTCCCTTAATTTGGAAGCAGTGTTTTCTTCCCTGGCTGCTCTTACAGTCTGTTAGCAGTAGAAGGCCTGGAAAGAGATGACCATGAAAAGCAGACAATGTTATTGGCATGGGTGTTATTTCCCCATGTACTCAATGCAGAAATCCAAGTGAGGGCAAAGTCAGATCAAACTTCCAGCTAAAGGAGAGGGGGAGGCACACCCTGCCTCTTCTCCTGCATCCAGCTCCTGCATAAAGATAGCATCTCTGAAAACAAAAATGGACCTTTATAACTGGGAAAACATTCTCCCTGCCCAACCATTTCTGATCCAAAGTGAAAGCCGAGTGAAAATAGCCAGAAGCTCTAAGGCAGGGAAGAAATGTCCAGAAAGGGGGAATAAAATTCTTTTCCTAGCAACAGCAGCTGAGGGAGGAAAATATTTAGTTGAACATGGGTGTCTTTTTGAGGCTGGTGATGCTCCCCATGCTCAGCAGATCACAGCAGTCTCTGAGTGATACAGAAGCTGCCATTTTCTTAGCCTTTGCCACTCTCTGACCTAAATTTAGGGAAACAGAAAGGCACTGAATGGTGGGCAGGCATTCCAATCATTTCTAAGGGCACAAAGCCACCAACATGGCTCAGGCAGGAAGCAGGAAAGGAGTGTCCTGCCAGCATGAAGTATTCACACTTGGTAGAAGGGAGGTTACAAGATCAAAGGAAATTCTTGATGGCCCTCAAGCACTGTCTCTCACATACAGAAAAGGTCTGTATGTGGAAGGACGAGGACCAGAGTTTGTGTTCAGAACTACAAAGCTGCCCTAGTCTCTCTGCAGGGAGGGGATCTCTACTACACCTCTCCTGGAGGAAGCAGGTACCTTTGTCTCTGTAAAGGGCAACTCTGTTACCCAGAGCCCCCAGGCATGCTCTTGAGCTGAATTTCGGGGTCTGGGGAGGAGAAAAGATATTTTGTACTCAGGAGGATATTTTTAAAGTTAACTAAGAATTTAGCAGTTCTTGACCTTCAGCATAAGCAAATCTCTTTTCCCTCTTGAGTATCAGATGTTGCCTGCTACCATTTCTTCTGTTTCCAGGGCACAGGTAGAGCTCATTAAAACCATCTCTATGCTCTGTACAGGTTTGGTGGGTTGATGTGGGCTAAATGTCTGGTGCCCACCAAAGCTGCTCTATCACTGCCCTCCTCAGTTGGACAAGGGAGAGAAAATATAATGAAAGATTCATGAGCTAAGATAAAGACAGGGAAAAATCACTCACTGATTACTGTAAAGGGCAAAGCAGACTTGACTTGGGGAAATTAGTTGAATTTATTACTAATTAAAATCAAAGCAGGATAATGAGAAGTAAAACAAATCCTAGAAACACCTTTCCCCTACCTCTCTCCTACCTCCTGGGCTTAAGTTTGTTCTTGATTTTCAATGTCCTCCCCTGCGGCAGTACAGGGACACGGTGAGAATAGGTCAGCTCATCACACATTGTTTCTGCCACTGCTTCTTCCTCAGGGAGGGGAGTCATTCACTGACCTTGGTGTCTGCACAATTGTTTCTCTCATCTATTCTCATTCTGCTCTTCTCTTCTGAGCAACAACTTCTGTTGTCTCCCCTTTTTCCCCCCCATAAATATGTAATCACAGAGATGTTACTAACACCTCTGATTGGCTTAGCCTTATTCTGTGGCAGGTCCAGCTTGGAGTTCTCTGGCACTGGCTCTGTCAGAGTCAGGGGAAGTTTCTGGCAGCTTTTCACAGAAGCCACTCCTGTAGCCCCACAACTACCAGTACCTTGCCAAACAAGCCTGATACCACAAGAAAAGGGTTATATGGAAGGTTTGGGACAAAGGGAGATCTGCAGGCTCTGAGGGAATTGGAGCATGTGCTGTTGTGACTACACCCTTTGTCTACCTTTGCCAGCCTTCTAATGGAGGAGGAAAGATTTGAAGAAATCCTACTGAATACCACTTGCAACCCATCATCCTTCAGGTTAAGCTTAAAAATGAGTATCCAGAAAGCTTCCACTACTTCATGTATTTTTAATAAGATGAGTGGACTGGATTTCTGAGGACAATGTTACTTCGGTTAGAGGTCTTTAATTCCAGCATCAACGGTTTTTCCTTTAAAATCATTGGACATATTCCTGGTGATTTTTGGACCTATAGGCCACAGCATATTTTTTATTCTTCCATCACCAAAGAGATGATTCTGAGGCTGGAGGTGGAAGTGCAGAGCTTAGCAGTAGGTTGAGTTCCCTATGATATGCCCTGTGTAAGCAGCCCTGTCATTGTTCATAATTTTTTCTCAACACAATTTGCAAGAGAAATGACAGTAATCTAAATTTCTTCTAAAACTATTATCATTCTGCTATGGCACTAAAATTCATCTGCCCTCAAGAAATGTTTCAATAGGAACCTCCATGTATAATACATGTTTTCAATTTATTATTTATGCACTTCAATCTGAATCGCAAATTCAACATGATGTCTGACTTTTTTCAAACTAGTTCTGTTCCATGTCAGCTCTTATAACATGTTCCTCATCACAGCATCTGAACAACAGACCCACAGTGCATTAAGTGATGGACTTAAAAATCAGTCACACACTGTTTAGCTTTTCAGCTCTGCCCCAGAGGTAGAAGTCTGGACCATGTGGAACCTTCAGTTTTGAGGGGATTTTTAGTTTGGTCTGATGCATGTTTTCTTTTAAAATATTTGTATTTGAGCCAATCAAAGCAATGGCTTTAAACATCAGAGTGATGGTGATGGTGATGGTCAGGTTAGTGACCACAATTATCTTCACAGGCTTAGCCAGGCCTGCGCCCAGGACTGACAACCCTCCCCGCTGTGATAAAGCACCAGTCATCCCCTGGCATTTACCAGCTTTGATCCTGACCCCAGCATGTCAGGACATTTTGTAGATGGACACAAGCTCAAAATGACAATGAAAGTCTATCAATTAGCTGCAAATCCTAAGACCTGAGCCCGTCTGCAGGCTGAGCTGTGGCAGTGCAGTGCAGGGCTGGTGCAGCTCACAGGGCTGTGTTTATCCTGAGCTTACCCCGCAGCCAGACATACTGGAGCAAAGCCCCAGCTGAGGGATCCTGCAGCGACAACACTGACCACTCCACACACAACCCCTGGGGAGAGGCAGGGCTTTCTTAGGACATTGCCAGCATCCCTCTTAGGGACAGCAGTGCACACACAGCCACTGCCAGGCCACATCAGGCTGTCCCACCAGGCAAAACTGTCCCTAAAGCTTCTTGGGTCCCTTCCCAGCACCGCCCGTCTGCTCCCATGGAGAGGAGTTTTAATAGCCCAGTTCCCACCTGGAGAGGACAACAACTGTGCCACGGGACATGCAGAGCCAGAGGGACTGTTAGGGGATTTCAACAAACCCCTTTGGGAAGCTGAGAAACAGGAAAATGAAGCCAAAAGGAAGCAAAATGCCACACGCTGACATTTCCCTTTGCAGAAATCTAAGGAGGTATAGAGAGCTGTAGATTTTAGGAATGGCTATCTCTTTTCAGGAGCACAGGATATTTTGCAGCTGATGTAAATATTCCACTTATGACTGTAATCTTGATATCCAGCTCCTGTGTGTTGTTCAAAAGGCACCCCTCAGACTACTTCCTCAGGCAGTCAGTAAAATAGTAAAAATCCCACAAGTCATAATTTGCTACAGAAGTACAGACACTATGAGCTATACAGCAGCTGGAAGGAGTCCATAAAAGACATCAAAGCATCCCTTTTGAAGTTCTTTGAGAACATGAATGGCAAGCTAGTGCTGAACAACTTGCATCCAACCATGGCAAATGTGAGATTGCTTTACTTGAAAGGAACAATCTAGCCAAATTTTCTTTCAAACCTCTGAAAAGAAAAAAAAAAATTCATGTGAGTAAGCATTTCAGAAGAATGAGTCTGAGCCAAATAATCATCATTCTGGCATTCATAAAACCCACTTTATTAAAGACATCAGCACATATTACTATATTAATGCAGCTATAAGAACAGGGGGACAGACTGAGCCCAACATCTCCCAGCAAGTCAGAAGCAAACCTGGGAAGACAATTCAAGCACTCTAATTTGCAGGCTTCTTGTGTATCAGGCCACATCTCCCCTTTAAAAGAGCCGTGTTGTCATCTTTGCACTATATCCCTGGGTGTCACAAAGCACACTGCAAGCTCCAGAAACCAAGGAGAGGAGAGAAAAGCACTTTGCACCCTAAGAGTCTAATTGCTTTCTGTAGAGGTGAGCCTGTTGAAGGGCAACCAGGTTATATCTACCTACAGGACACACACCTTCCAGGACCCAGTCCTCATCAGGTCTGTGCAAACTAAGCCAAAATCTCATCTGAGGCAAGGCATTATGAACAGATAGAAAGTCAAACTAAGAAGGAAAGAAAGAAGGGAAAAATTACTACCAGTAAGGTAACAATACATTTATCACAGTGGACTGTGAAGGGGTATACATAAAAGCAGATCTTGGGTAAGAGATATTTGATAAATACTAGATAAAAAGTAAATTTTAAGAGGCTGTATTCTACTAGTAGGGTTAAATTGCACTCTGAACAAAGCAGAGAAAGCACAGTAGCAGCTCTTAGCTGTTGTAAAAATGCTTATAAGGGAAGAGATGGATCAGTGATCACAGCAGCAAGCCTGATACCCTGTGAGTTTCCCTTATGACTGTCTGAGGGTTACATGCTTTCCATGCCCGTGAATCCCCTATGCCCAGCCAGCCAGTCATTCCCCAAAATAGGCCAGCCTGCTGATCACCTCTTTTCTCCAAGCTAAATTTCTGTTCATGAAAGCCAGCTGTCACTCAGGTGTTCCTATTAAATTTGCAGTTCAAAATGGTGTGAGTGTTTAAAAAATTTACCAATGTTCTATTTGTGGGAAATAGCTCTGTGATATTCTAAGGAATTGTATTTTAGTTAATAAATATTTGATTAATGCAGCCTCTGAAATATTACCTTATCAGCTTTTTCTCTATAATACACACCCTTAACAAGATTTTAAGATCAAAATATGTAGACAGTGCAATGTCTTTCTTTAGAGAGCATAATGTGGGGGCAAGGAAGCTTAGGGAAGGCTGAAAGGATGGGTACTCGAGGACATGGGTGATGCACTCCCATGTGCATAGAGGCAATTTATGGTCCTCAAGATCTGACAACCATACCTCCATCCACAAATCTGAGCACATGAAGCCCTCATTGCAAAACTGGGGAAGGCTTGCAGCCTCCCAGCTGCTGCTCTGCCAAAGACAAAGGAAGCAGCTGGCACACCCAAGGCAGCTGTGCAGGAAGAGGTACAGGTTTGCTTTAGATAGTGTCGTGGTTTTAAACCAGTATCCATGACAGATAGCACTGGAAAACTAGACCACTTTTGGGATTAGGCAATACTAAGTGATGTCTTTGAGATTCTGGGTGTTGGGTGTAAGTGCTGATGGTGGAGGGGGAAATTCAGGTGAGTACCCAAGACCTTTCATGCCCCTGAGCTACAGGTGAGACCAGAAAAGGGTATGGAACAACACCTTGAGACGGTGGGTTTCATAAACTGTGGATAAAGGTATGAGATTTCCCAAAGAAAAAATTTGTTGGACAAAACCTTACATATAATTATGCTAATGAATAACCCAAAGATGTGCAGTCTCCAGAGCCATTCAATATTTAATGCTGCTATTTCCAGGTTAATTTATGCTGGTTGTTTGGGACTTTGTTTCTGCTCTCTATCACTAAGCAGAGGTGACAGCCACCCTTGAAAGACAGATTCAGTTTGAAGCTGCCAGAATTTTCCTGAACTGGTTAAAGATTTCCAACAGATATTTGTGAATGATCAGAAGGAGCTGAGTCACCTTATTGAAGAATTAGGAAAGAAAATAATCTTTTGATCAGTTTCTCACAGAAATACCTTACAAGATCTTAATCTGCTCAATTGCATTACCTTGAAATCTGGATTTTGATCATAAAGGTGATTCACTAAGACACTCAAAGACATGGTTTAACCACATCTGAAGTCAATGGATCTTGCATAAGTGCATGCATTCAAGTGTACCTACTTGCTCTGCTAGGAAGGGATCACTTCTCAGAACAAAGGTTTAGATATTAGCCCTGCAATTCATCTCAGTGGTCTGCAATAATTTTTCTGGCAGAAACATGCACAGTGAAAAGCACTTACACATTCAATCTCAGAAGCAGGTTGCCTTACATTGGAGGGAATTAAATGATGGACATGCCAAAACTTTACAAAAAGGATGAAGCAGACAACTTCCAGATTGGCTGCAAAAAACTGATAAACAACATGGGGTCAGGACTGATGTGAAGGAAAAAATCCATAGTGGAGGTTAAAAGATCCATGCAGAGGTTAAAAGATTAAAATTCTGGTGCCCTCACTAGAGTGTGTGTCACCCAAGAGAGGAAGGATGCCAAAGACTCTAAATATCAGGTAAGTGAGGGGTCTGGGGCTGATTTTCCTGCTCATATTGCCAGCATTAAAAGCAATTGCAAGGCAGAGGCTTTAAGTGGACTTGGGATGAAAATCTAAGCAAGAATTCAAGAATCTGAAGGAGTTCTGAAGTTCTATGACAGCAGAAGACAATGACACAATAAGTGATAGTGAGAGGCTGTAGAAATTCTATCAAGTGCCAGAGAAAATGAAATTGCATTGTGCCAGTCCCCTGAACAGGTTAATCAACCCATGTTGACTGATTTTATTAGATATTGTGAACGCCAGATAAAGCTTTTATCACCAAGATGTGCTTTGTAGATAAACTCTCAGTTTTCCATGGAGAACTGGACAACTTTTACAACACTGTGAGGAAAATTGGAGAGCAGAATGTTTCTGGATACTTAAACATACAGATAATGAAGACCTTTGCAAATCATATTAAAAATACTGGGCTACTTCCTAGGAGTGGAACTATTAGCAGGAAATGACCAAAGCATTCCCATTTCCAAAGGGCAGTACTGACTCCTGCACTTCCAGACAGGTGAGAGTTGAAAGAGCAAGAGGGGCTCAGATGTCACAGATCCCTGTACTTCAAGTGCAGCAAACAAGGACCAGTACAAGATTCTGTACTGTCTGAGCCAGAACTCAGATAAAAAGGGTGAGGCTTGGCAGAAGGAAACTGGAGAATTTAGCATCTCCATTAAATGGATTAAAACCATCCAATTAGCATCTCCATTAAAGGATTAAACACCTTGGCTGTGTTCTCAGCCCCTTGCGCCAGTGAGAGGCAGAGTTCTCAGCAGTGAAATTTCTAGACACAGAATGGTGCAGCATTCCTAAATGGTTACAGAAAAAAAAAACAAAAACCAACACATTTAAAAGGCTCTGTGAGGGTCATTTGGGGACTGAAAAATTTTAGAGGGGAACCAGACATATTTTAGATTGACCTCAGATGAACTGTGGCATTATGGAATGTCTAAAGGTTTGTCACATATGGCAAAATATGAGAGAAGTGAAATAACCCATATTGGTGGCACAGAGAAGGCAAAAAATTTGCTACCTGGAGCAAGAGAGTAAGAATTAATTTGTTTAATCTGGTGGACAAAAAAAATATTCTTGTTAATAAATATTTTTCTAAACTTGCAGACACTCCTTTCTAGTCTGAACACATGCTTTCAAATTATTTGCATGAGTCATCACAAATATTTTAATGCATCTATTAGAGCATTTTTGAATTGACAAACACTTTTTCCATTGAATATTACTGGAACCTCCATTTAATTTGAGTGAAACCCATTCTGCACAGACTATCTGCACAGTGAATTCAATTCACTCTTTTAATTATCCCAAAAGAACAAGGAAGGTTTAGGATTGTGCATATTTACTGCACTGGCCTTTGACAGAAAAAGTTGTGGATGACTCTAGAAAAGCAAACTTTTAATTCCCACATAGTAATTTTTATTACAGAAATGCAAGTGATTGCTGTAATCAATGAGAGATGATCATGGAGAGATGAAACATGGATCACTCACAGACCCCATGGACTCTACACTCACAATAAGCCATATTCAGTTGTGATTTCAAATGTTAGATAGTATCCCCAAATGCTATCAATATGAACATTTTTGGAGGAGGAGCAATCTTACAAGAAGAGAAGAAAAATAATTAGGTCTAGAATGTATGCCTAAATTTTCATTCAAAGAGTTTAAATACACTAAAAAAATAGATTTTTTTTTCCCTCAGATCCATTCCCAGAAATCATTTTCTGTATCTATTTATATCCTCAAAAGCAGTAAAAGACTAAACTTTAGAGTTTAGTCCTGAATTATTACACTGCCATTTATTTCTTTACCATTTTTCACTTTCAGAGTTGGGCAGATAATCTGGATTTTCTTTCATAGTTAGATTTCTAGGACATTAATATTTTCAGGGGCAGACATTGGATGAGTGGATTGCAGTAAAACCTTGAGGCTCAGCATGTTATTTTTCTCTTGCATCTTTGCTGTTTTTTCCTGGTCTGCACAAAGGCACCCTCATACTTCAAAAATGCTTGCTCTTGGCACACTGCATATTTACCAGTGGCTTCTGATGTCTTTACATTATAGCATTCACTAAGGCCTTTTTCCATCAATTCTATTATTCTTAATCTTAAGGTTCAATCTTCTATTATAACTAACAGATAGTTATTTCCTCTTGCATTAGTACTCTTCATATTTGTGCAATTTCAAAAGACAATTTCACAGGGTCACTCTGGTTTGAAAATCTGAAGGCAGATGCCATTTTGATGCTTTTTTGAGAAAAAGAACAAAAATGTGCTTGAGGCCAACCTGCAAGCCAGTGTGGACTTTCATGTGAGTTTTCTGGAAAAGTTGTATTTCTAAACTTATCTTGCTGCTGGTGAGGAATACATGAAATGTGGGCAGAAGCTCAAAGGCTGCCTGTAAAGCAATATGGAGCATTCTCAGCCCATCAGTCTGACTGATTCTATCAAATACCATTTATATCCTTCCTCTGGTGGCCAAGAGAGCTACATTTGTAAGCATCTTCCATGCTGAGAGGCAGAGTGAGACATATAACCACATAAACCAAAGAAATATTATTGTCCTTGTACTTCCCCTTTTTTATTTCTTAGTTGCTCCTCCTGCAATTCAACTTTGCTGTGACCATGAGCATGATGCAACAGTCTGGGTCTTCTCACACCTGCAGTTTGAGGCCACAGAAGGACCATGGGCGTCCCATGTCAAAGGCAGGGATGGACCTTAATCTGACGCATGCTACAACTGGTCTCCAAGTTTTGTAGTCAGTGGGATGGTGCCAACTCTCTCCACAGGCCAGGAGTCACCAGGTTCCTCACTCATCAAACTGCAAATGTACATGACATAATCTTCATAAAGTTCTGAGGACAAGCTGCACTGAGATTTGGGTAAGGTCAACAGAAAGGCAAATCTTTCTAAACTTTTTCACAGGTCCCCAGGTGGAGGGCTGGGCTTTACCTATTTCCCTTTTGACCCCAGACTACATAGATGGGTTTGTTGACATTGTTCCATGGGAAAAACCCCACCTGTGGTTGATTTGGGGATTTTGTTCTGCCCTATCAAGTGCTCCTCTCATCTTTAATCCCTTGGGTCACTGAGCAGTGGGCAGGCACTGTATGCTCTCACGGTTCTCATATGACTTTCATCAGCAAATTTCAATTCCTTAGTTTGAAACTGTGCTCTCAATCCTACTTGGCAGGAGTAAATATCTTCCCTAAAATGATATTGGCTATGATATGAATAGAAGAACACAGAAGAAAATCTGTATTTATGTTAATTAGGAGTGTTTGAACAGTCTTTGTATCATTTGGGTTAGGTTGAACATTTCAATGACTACTGAGGTATTCTTGTGAACATGTTTGTGTATGTGTCACACGTCTGCAGCAGAAAAACTCCTCTCTCTGCAGCACTCACTGTCTCTCAGATCCATCCTGCATGGAGGGTCAGTGTGACAAGAGATGTTTAACCTCTGCATGCTGAAACAGGACTGATGTGCTGTTCCTCTTCAGAGTGGTGAACGTGTTTGCAAAGGCTGCCATGTCAGAAGCAGCTTACCCAGAAACTAAAACAGTTGCAGCAAATGTCTGAAGGACAGGTGAACATGGTCTCAATGAAAAGGACAAATAGATATGAAAGCTGAAAGCAACTTTGTTGAAACAGAAATTTGACAAAGACTTTTTACACAAGGTACTTCTTTCAGCTTTCCATCGTAACTTGTTAAAATTTGTTCATGATAATACCACCTCACAATGGCTTTCAGTAAGTTTGATACAAAAGGGGGAAAAGCCAAAAGGTTAGGAACCCTTAACTCTGAACAGGACCCACACAACACAACTGCTGCCATAATCTCTTTATTATTGTCCAGTAAAAAGTCATGCTATCACTTCTCCACATGCTAGAAGTACAAAGTTAGTTCTAGAGAAAACTGCATTCCTCCACCATATAGCAGTCTGCACTCCACAAGAGAAAATCATATTTTGATAGTGTTAAATATTAAAAAAAAGTTTAAAAATTGTTTCTACTTTTTACTGAAGTGGGAAAAAACCCGGTGTGATCAAGATGACAAAAACACATTATGTCATTTGAGATTATTATTGAAGAGAGTTACTTTTGTTATTACTTTAATTTTATTGCTTGTAAACAGTAAATGTGAATCTGTTTTGATGAATGACTGAGGAAACAAAAAGCAAGGAAGTGCACTAATGGATATCCATTAAAATGCATGAAATTTTCTGAAGTAATTTTTTTTTCCTAGGATTTCATTGTCAACATCATTTTAGGACAACTATTATCTTAAAAAAGTTTTCTAAAGATATACAGTACTGCTTTGCGCAGTACTGCTTTTTCATCTTTGTTCCTTTTTCTCCAGAAAAAAATAAAAATAAAGATTGCTGGTAAATAAATTTGTAACCCAGGGTGATTACAGATGAGGGCTTCCAAATGCAGATTGAAGCTGGTGGAAGGCTGTAAAGTGCCCACCCAAAGTGTAAAGAGGGGAAGGAGCCTGTGGGGATGCTGCCCAAGAGACAGCATGGTGAGAGAGCATGTCCTGACCACTAAACACCTTTCCCCAGAGGTGAAAGCCATCCTGACACAGCTTTGCTAGCTCAAGGCACAGACCCAGATTCAAGTTTCCAGAGTTGTGGCTTCTCTGTGCTTTCCAGGCAGCTCTGCATCAGTATGATGTGATGGTAACCAGTGGCACAACACACTAGCCCAGATAGGTCTAAAAATTCAGTGCTAAGCTCTGAAGCATGCAGTCCATCTGCACACTGCAATCATGCTCACAAGCATTACCAGCAGCAGAATCTGATGAGAAAGGCAACATTCCCTTTCTTGCAGGGGGAGGAGAGCATGATGACACAGGTTTGGGTTTTTTCCTGGCTAGTAAGGCATGACTGGGAATTAGTGGTCTCTGGAAGTGCCTCAGTGCCCACAGGTCCTCTGCAGATTTCTCACCTGCAGCTCAGTGTATGGCAGCCTCAGGAAGGTTATCAGCCACCCTTCCTGGTTATCAGCCACCCTCCCAAGCCACCTGTGACCAAAGAGATGAGCTGCTTCTTCACAGCACATGTGCCTACAAGAAAGGGCCTTTTCCAAGGCTGAGAGTACTGTTTACCCTTGTCCTCCTGCAGAGAACCTTATACACAAAGCACCTTTCAAAACCTCCCGGGATCCTTTCTTGAATATTTAATAGTAAGTCTGTTGTCCAGGAAGCTCCACCATGCCAGTGAAAGGATAGAATTCTCCTTTAGTTTTGCTCAGAATCCTCTGTGGGAGGAAGATGGTCATTTGTATTATTTTGTATTGTAATTTATTTGATGCTATATAAAATTTATTCAGAAACACTGGTGGCCTTGTAATCCAATGAGGCTAAAGACCACATGGAGTTGTGAATGTTGTGAAGCCAGCACTTGCATTTCAATGTCAGCTGCTCTGCTTTTGATGTCTCCTTAAAACTGCCTTAAGTCGGTCTTCAAAGAGAAAACAGTGTTGCAAGAAAAGGAAAAAAAATTAATTTCCCACATATACACTAGATTCAATAATTAAGCCTAATTGAACGTAAAAACATCCAAGCAAAATAAAAAAGCCCTCTTATCACTTTAACGCAACCATAAGCAGGTTCTGGCAGTATATGTAAATTGGAAAAACTCATGGTTTGAGATAAAGACAGTTTAATAAGAAAAATAAAAACAAACAGAATAGAAAAACAAAGCCAAGAAAAAACATCATGTAAAAAAAAACCCCAAAAATATTGCCCACTACCAGCTGACCAATGCTGACATACTCCAAGCAACAGCAGCCCTGGAGAGTTCCCTCCCTCACAAGCTCTGACTGCTGAGCATCATGTCATATGGTATTCCTGGACATTCCTTTGGTCAGCTGGGGTCAGCTGTCCCAGCTGTGTCCCCTCAACTTTTTGTGCACCCTCATCCTGGTCACTGGCAATGTAGTCTGGGAAGCAGAAATGGCCTTCAATCCTGTGTAAGCACTGTTCAGCAATAGCTAAAATGTGGGTGTGTTAACAGAACTGTTTTGTTTGAAGATCCAAAAAAATATCCCACGTGAGCTGCTATGAAGAAAATTAACACTGTCCCAATCAGAACCAGCATAATCCCTTAAGCAAAATGCATAATAACAACTGCATCTCTAAGAACTGGGCCTCTAGAGTCCACACCAAGCCCACAGATCCATCTAACAAACCTTGACCACACCATATTGGGCTGGCTGTGGTGACAAACATGTCCAAGGACAAGGACCACCTTCCTTGTGACAATGCCTTACACAGAACTTCAGGAAGAAAACAGCATTAGGACCAGAAATGCAGAGTGGTTTCTCAGTTTCCAGCTGCTGGGGATGCATGGGGTGCAAGATGGGCCAGGAGGGAGCAAAGCTGGTGGCTGTAGTGATGCCTAGGAAAGGAGGATCTCCTAACTAGGGCACCCAAGGAGCAAATGCTTTTCTGTGCATGCATCCTGGGGGGTGCTCTGTGAATTCCTTCAGTGTGTAGGAGCCAAGTCAAACCCTAAAAGAGAAAACAAGGGGACTGGGGAGGAGCGAGGCAGAACATTGTGGCAAAGGGGCCAATGTCTCTGGCTGTGAGCAGGAGAGGACATGCAGTGGGTGATGCTGCACCTCACCAAGGTGTTCCATACTTGTGCCCAGGCCCTGGCACAGCTCTCCCCACTGACCTGCCTCTGCAGTGTCTGTGTCCCTGTGAAGCACAGCTCATCCCCTCCAGCCCACTCACTCCCTGAGCCCCAGCATATGAGGACCAGCAGGATTTGGTCACTGAGACTGGTTTGGGGTAGACTGTTTGAAGCCCTCGCAGCATGGTCTCCATCCAACAGATCCCTTGGATCTGTAGACACAGAGACCATCCAGTCCACTTCTGTCCTCCCACTGGGAACTGCATAACACTCCAAATTCATCCACCTCCTCAGTGGGCAAAAACACGAACTCTTCTATCTCTGAAAATAAAATCACCTACAGCTGAGCTCCCAAAGGCATGCTCCTACAGAGAGATTTGGAGCAGATCCCCTGCCTCCCACTGCCTTGTGCCACGTGGTACAATTTGCAGCTTATACCAAGCACATGATATTGTTAAACACTGAGATGTGGCATTATACAAATATTTCTGTGATGATGTGACTACTCTGAAAAGCCATGGAGGCAAAAGGGAACGCAGAGGGGGCTGTGACATGTTTGGCACTCACTGCACAGCTCTGCTTCCCTGCCATCAGCCCAGTGAGTGATGAACACCACAAAGGGAGAAAGCAGCCTTGTGAAATCCTTGGGAGAAGGGGACATAGACACATGCTGCAGCACAGCAGCCTGGTGGCTGTCACATAATACCACTTCTTGGACAGGCAGTGCATCCCATCTGACTCCCTAAAACTTTTGTCAGGAATCCCACAGCTTACTATCAAGGTTTGGATACTGCTACACTTACCCCACACACCACTGCTGGGTCCCAACCAAGGCAGCTGGCTGCAGGGCTGAAATCAGATCCAGAACCCAAAAGGGTGTTGGCAGTGCTGCTGGCAATGCAGCTGTAACACCAGAGCTGTGCCCTGCAGAGGACAACCACACTGCTCACTGGGCTGGGTTGGGCTTTTTAGGAAGGCAGCGAATTAAATCCCAGTGCTGGCCTTAGACAGATGCTTGCACCTCTCAGCTCTGTGTGCTGAAACTTTTATGGGGAATCAGACAGCTGCAGTTCCAACCCCTTCCTTTAGCTTAGACATGGTAGTAACAGCCCCACTGAGACAAAGCCAGGCCCACAAATGTCCCCAGGGACCTACTGTGAACTACAGACCATAACCTGGAGCATATATATTGCTAAGCATATGCCTGCCTGCTGTTACAAAACATCTCATCTGAAAACTTGGATGAGCATATAACATAGTTTGTCTAGTATTTTTAAAAAGACACAGGAAATGCAGGAATGATTGAATAAAATATTACCTGTTATTGCCTAAAGATTTAAATACAGATAAGGGAAACAGGCTTCCTAATAACAAGGACAATAGAAGTCTAGAAATCATGTCCTAGTTGAACAATACTGAGGACTGTGAATAAAATCTATTTCAGAGCTTCTGTCTAGGACTAGAATATAAAACCTTTTCTTGAAGTAAAGCGTTGTTTCTACCTCTGAGAGATGTTTAATTCTGACATTAATTTACCTAATGCACCTATTTTCATTATATTGATCTTCAGATCTGAAGGAAATTCACTATTACAGTAAGCCTTAAAAAAGGGCAGAAAGAATCATGTCAGTATTTTTCGTTGTTTTTGATAACTTATGATATATTCAGCACTCCAATCATTCTGCTCAGTACTAATATATTGATTGGTAAATAAATAGTTCAGTGAATATGTGGCTGGAAAATCTAATTTCTGAATTTGGTTTCTAAGCAATCATCTCTATCTGGATTTTTTTGGCATGTCCCTCTGCAATGGTCCAGGCACTGGACATCCTCCAGTTGCAAACTGTTTTCCATTGACAGCTGTGCTGCTTTTTAGACAGCATTTTGTGGTTCCAGAATTTAATGTTCCCAACTGTGGCAGCTATACAAAAGATGCTGCAGAGAACTGCAAATTCATTCCAAGCCTGGCTGGACCCAACTGCAAAAGGCAACATCTCCAACAAGTTTTAGCTGGCTTAAAAAGAAGTCTCAGTCCTCTACTCTGTCCTCGCAATTCAGATCCAAACTCACCTTTTCCTTTCCCAGCAGCTCTCATGCAGGCTACAGCTGAACTGTAATGAGAAGACAGGCAAAAGACGCATGTGGGTAAGTCCTGAATACAGGATGGGCAGAGTTGAAGCTAGGAGAACTGCAGAAGACAGAGAGCAGTGAAGGCACACGCAAAGAAAACAAGGGAATGATTTACATAGTGGGTTCAGTAGACTGCAGAAGGAAAAAAAAGAAAACAAACTGGTAATATGACCTTTGCTTAAAGCTCCTAACATAGCCAAATGCTATTCCAAGAAGTGTTCTTGAAGTATACCTGGAGCTCACACGGCAGGATGGCTTCACCAGAGATTTCTTGCAACACCAAAAAATGAGAAGCCATGTGCACCTGAGCACGACCCGCCTCCCAGGCAGGCTGTGGTTGCACACTCCTTTCCTCTTCTCAGAAGACCACAAGCGCTGAAAAAGAAACTGTTTCAGAGGCAGTGGAGGGGAAATGTGGAGATGTCTGGCACTGCACATCTGCAAGAGCAAGCAAAACAGTGAGAGGCACTGGAGCAGGGCCATGTTACTTCTGCACTGGCCCTCTGTTCCCGTGCCAGGAGAGAGACAAATCTGGATATTTTTCTGTCAACAGGCACTCACAAAGATCAGTTTATCAATTTGACCCATAATGAAAGAGATATGACAATATGACAATATGACAAAGGTAGCATCAGCTTCTAGACATGAATGGTCCATCTTCTTTAGCTGTGGGGAGAAAAACCCAAGCAGCTTGCTTAGAGTTTGTACCAGGTGTGCACGGGGCAGAGGTGCTGCAAAACACTGCGGGTTTAAAAGATGAATAGCACTTAAAGCTAGTCTAGTGCTGGACTTGGACTTGCTGTGTTAACACTTGGATTCAATGATCTTAAGGTCTTTTCCAACCTAAACTATTCAATGATTCTATAATGTTGGTGATAGATGTCCTGGAAATGCCCATGTCATAAGCCAGTTACTTCCCAAGACCTAGTCTTGCTTAAGTAAGCCAGGGATAGTTTTTCAATTCATGTTAGAGAGGTCATTTGGAACCTTGTTCAGATAATGTCCTGTATTGATTCATTTCAGTAATTACAGCTGAAACTATTAAATTTGTGCATGTGTTCTTTCCTGAGCACAGTCCTCATGCTCTTGAGGTCTCTAATTGCTCCATTATTCAGAGATTTAAAGCATAGTTCTCAAAGTTTAAGTAGAGGTTTAAACACAAGTAACTAAATAAATTTTGTTGCTGTGATTTCCAAACAAAACTAAGAGGAGGTTCAGAAATGTAGAATTATAGTCAATGTTATGACACTGACAAAGGGAAAGCTGTGTATTTTTTATTTTTATGTGGTCACAGCTTCACCTGGTAGATTTCATAAGAGTGCTCCTTCTACCCCCTCCCCCTTTCCAGTGTTCCAGTTCAGAAAAAATCCTGATTTTTTATGCTAGAAAAATGCAAAAAATTGCCTCTAAACAATGACATAATCTGAAGACTTTCAGACTGCCAAACTGCGTTGTACCAAAAACATTCAAAGGAATGAAGAAAACAAGATTTTTGTAAAACCTTGGTGCTTCATGTAGTCACAAGCAAGGAAATCCCTGTAAGGAACTGAAAATCCATTCTATATTTAGCATCAGCTTAATAGGATAATGTGGCTATGGTTTACTGTTCTTCAGATTGATGGAGTTTTGCATTGTTTCATTGAAAAGGCCAGGCTTCTTTAAGAAGTCTGATCTTGCTACTTTTGCAAATAAGCTGTCTTAAGGTCAAGGAGAACAACTTCCACTTTCCTCTTTTGGTAGTTCATTGTCTTTTGCAAGTCTAATACTGCTCTGAGGAGGCAAACACAAAATTATCTGCTTTCTGTGTTTTAAAAAGGTGCCCATACCATTCTGCAAAACAAACAGTTGTTAAGCAACAGCCATCTTTTACAGCTTCAGTATTTCCCAGGAACTATCTTCTTCTGCATAGTAAAATTCATATTTACATTCCTATAAGAATCACAGAATTACTAAGTTTGGAGAAGACCTCTAAGATTATCAAGTCCAACCATGAACCCAGCACAGCCTTGTTCACCATATTCCCTAGTGCCACATGCACTACTTTTAAATACCTCCAGGGATGGTGATCCCACCACTTCCCTGGGAATCCAGTTCCAATTCCAACTTAAAATAGTACTCTCTGACTTGCTCTAGTATCTTATCTCAAAATCCCATTTGAGGAGAAAACTGAGAGCTTCATGTGATAACAAAATGCAGCTATGGTCTAACCAGATGCAGAACTTGAAAGGAATGAATCCTAAAAGTTTCAGAACAGCCTAGCTGTGCCCTAGGTTTAAACTGATCTCCAGTCTTCCACCTGCAAATAATACAGAAGATGTTAAATGAAATGCATAACATTTTTGTGCCAAATTTTCAAAAAGTGTCCACCTCCAACTTCTTTTTTTTAAATATGCTAGAATATTGCCATCTGCGAATGTGAAGCTGTGAAAGCATGAATCTGAAATCTGTCAGCTGTTCATCAACATGCTGGTAATAAAAAAATGCAAGTGACAGAAGGTTGGGTTTTGGGGAGGAGGTTGCAGAGGGCGGGGGAATCGTGCCTTACTTTGCCAGAAGGCAATGAGAAGCTGCACCTAGACCAAACTTGGGATGCTTCTGCAGGCTGTGCTGCAGAGCCAGGAGCTCTGCACCACTCATGCCTGGCTGGAGAGCATCCCAGCCTTGCCATGGAGACAGCAGGTGACAGATCCCTGTCTCTGGGGCTAGAAATCAGACACCTCTGCAGTTTCAGCATGTCCCAGGGATAGCCACTGAAGTAGGAGAGAAATGCTTGTAAGGGCACGCCAGCTAGGTACCCAACACCCGGCACTAACAGCTCAGTATTTGCCCTCAAGCCAACCCTTGACTTTTGAAACCCACCATTTTTAAAAGAACTTTTCTCTTCGTTAATTAATTAAATAAAATTGATTTCAAATAAGAGAATAATGTATTGTAAATATATTTAAAATTCTGATGAATTTGACCTGAAAGAAACCTTTCTACTTTTTTGTAATTTCTTCTCACTCACTCACTCGAAGGCTCTATTATGGAATTGTTCAAGCCATTACTTGTAGTACAGCATTTTAATAAATTAATTTTCTCTTTCTAACCACAGTTTTCTATTCCAATTTCCTTTATCTGACTCCTGCATTATTTTTTCAAATGATAAAATGCTCTCTTTCATACAGTTAATTCATTCATGACTTTTAAAATACATATTTCACATAACTATGCTGGCAAGTTTGCTGATGATAGATCGATCCCTTCCCATAGTTTTCAGTTACCCATCTGAACAGATTCCTTAAATTTCCTTCTCCTTTGGCAGCTTTAATTTAATTCAGACCTTTTGTAAGAGAACTTTTATGAGTAGTAATTTTTTCACACAGGAGAAAGCCCCTTGATTATACAGGATTATATTATTTACCATTAGCTGCATGCTTCTTAGCAATTCTGGCAACAGTTTGCAGTATAGACCTATAAAAACTCATAATGCAATGTCTCAAAATTTGCTGGAACAACATTTTCTCAGTGCTGAATGAGGCCTCATAAGAACAAAAACTGCCTTCAAAGTCCAAACATCCCTTAATCTGCTCATCTCCACAACACATAACAGCTTTTGATCTCTGCACAAACCCCGCTGTTGTATTAGTTCATCTTTCAAAAGGATGCTCATTTTTGATATCTTGACTTCACAATTTTAGAAGGCAAATGAGTAACAGCATCTCCTAAATTGTCTTAGAAGCTGCATTGCTTGTAAATTCAGTTTGTTTTTTAGTTTTGACTTCTAACCCTTAAGTAATACTCACAGGTGGATTAAATAAGTTTTCAGACTCCTAAGTCAAGCCCAGAGGCGGCCACAAGCACCCTTCAGTGGGTATTTGCCAGAATACCCACACAGCCAGCATCTTTTTGCTTGTACCAAAACTCCTTTCTCCTGGTGCAATTTTGCTTTTGATCATTGCATCTACTTTCCTTTCAAAGGTGGCCAAAAAAGGAAGTGAATGAGAATGTGCAGCCCAGTCTTTGCACTGTATCTGAGACATAGGAACTGCAGCACCCTGAAGAGTGAAGTCTACATTTAAAGCCTTCCTCAACCTGAGAAAGTTAAACCCTGGCATTTCACCTCTCATAAAAATGCCCTTTTCCCTCTTCCTGGGCCTAGAAACAGGTGAAGAACGGGAGGGGCTGGTGAATAAGCCACCTTTTTCCTCTTAGAATAGTTAGAGTTGGATTGTAGTTTCAAAACACATGAAAAGTAATTAGACTCACCATCAGCTTGTCCTCCAGGTGTGTTTTAAAAGAAAGTGTTTAAACATGGGCTTGCTTCTCTAGCAGAAAGATAATACTGAGTCCAGGATATTCTGGACTCAAAGTCCTGTGTTGGTGGAGGTTCATCCAGGCTCCTTACCATTCAGAGACAGTAGAAGATATCAGACACCATCTGGCCATTAGTACATCTACAATCTTGACCAACAAAATGCACCCCCTTGTCTGCGTCCCGCCTGGGGATCACCCCTGTCCCTGTGAAGCACTGAGGAAAACCAGACACCCCTCTCTAGGTGCTTGGGCAGGCATAACCCTGGGTGACTGAAGCTGGCTGTGAGCCTTGTGCTGGCTGACCACTACACCTCTTCTTCCCTTGGCTACTGCTCACAATCACAGTACAGGCAACTTTTAACCTTTGGGCAAACTGCACAGCGAGCTTTCCTGACATACTGCTGTAACACATTTTCTAAAACTGAACACTTGTTTTCTGATCCTGTTTCCTGGAACCTTTCTTACATTACAGCACATACGCCAAAATACTGTGTTACAGCCTCTCAGATCATTTGTAAAGCTGTACTAGCTACCTCGCTGCTCTCAAACAATCTGCTTGTGTATTTGGGGGTTTCTGGTTGCCACAAATACATAAATACAAATATTAGAAGTTCTAAGCAACCATTTATCACCTCCTTTTTAGGTTGACTTCAGACCAGGATGCGACAAAACTCCCATCAGACTTAAAATACCCAGCCTGGACAAAACTTCCACGTGAGGCATAGGGTCATTAACAAGCTGATAAATTTTCAATTATTGCAGAAGCCAGCTCATGCTAGCTTTTGAATTAGCTCCTCACGTACTCCAGGAGGCTGGTTTGAGAACTGGGATGGCCAGTAGCAGTCAGGGGACCGATACAGCTAAAGAAAGCTCATGAGCCAGTTCAGAAGACATGTTCCAAGTTCCTCCCCAGGTCTTTTGCCTTTTATTCTCCAATTCAGGTATTACATTTCCACTGGTTTCCACCAGGATTGCGCATGCACCTTGACATGTTCACAGAAGTTCCACGATACAGAGTTTCACAACTGGGACAGGTCCCTACAATCGGGACACCAGAGTGACAAAACAGATTCTGGAGAATTTCCCACTGAATAGGATGGAGGGAACATAATTACCACATCGTAGCACTACAATGTCTCATAAACATAGAATAGACTAGATCCATTTACCACAAAAATCACAGAAAATAACTTATCAAAGAATATATATTTTATGTAAAATATACATTTGTAGAATATAATTTTAATACAATTTTTATACTTATTAATGTTGGGTTTGCAACACTTTGAATTAAAAAAAAAAAAAACCCACAAAATATTCTTGCTGCCAGAATTTTATTTCTGATAATACTTATAGTTTGAGGTAACAATGAAAGAAGACTGTGTGCTGGAACAAAGTCAGTGATGTTTGTCTGCAGTCACATTTTTGTTATTAGAGTGAAAAGTAAACTTAGGACTTGGCATGTACACTAGAATTCATAACAATTTAGGACATGGCAAACTGAGAAAGCAAGGACTTATGCAAACCTACTCTGTTCAAATTTGTGACTTTTGCAATATATGCCATTAGTATGACAGAAGTCAAGACAGATGTAGTTTACATCACTATCATTATTAAGCGCGTGTCTTTGTATGATCCACAGCACAGCTTCCTGCAGGAACCAGGAATAATAAACACAGGGGTGTGGGTCTTTGCATGGAGCCTTAGCAATGATGACATGAATTCAGCTTTCCTTGATACAGCTAAAAACTGATATTCCATGCACAGGCGTTTTATTTACACTGACTCATCAACAGTGACTAGTCACCCCTTCCTCTGGCAGCAGTAATTATCAGCGGTCTTTCATCTTCTTTAACAAGCTCTGCTTCTCAGCACAGTCTCAGTGACCTCCTCAAGGTGTGAGTCGTTTATCAGGGTCCATTCAGCAGCAGCAGTCTCTTTCCAGTACAGTCCTTGGTATGGCTAAATTCCATTGTCCCTTTTTCAGCAGTCAAAAATCCATGATAAATTCTGTACAACACTGTAGTTAATATAACAGCAGCACCAGATATTATATTAATTCATTTGCTAAAAGCTGTTTGCAATTATCTTTCTATTGACAATATTTTACCAAAAGTAAATCAATGTACATCTCTAAATATCAGAAATGTATACTTTGATAAATACATTATTGTACAAGAATTCTGACATGCAGGTCATGCTATTGGGCTTGGCTATATACAGAAGAACATGTTACACGGTCAACAAAATATTTAATTTCTTTTCCTAACAAAAAAGTAAAACATGACAGGTATTATTCAACAATTTCAAGGATCACTTAAGATTTCAGTCATTATGATCTTCCCTGTGTAGTTCTAAAACTCTACAGTTTAAGGGTAATTTTTCCTCACCAGCCCAGAACCTCAAATTTGCCATTGCATTTGTCCTGTTGCATAAACAGAGGTTAATATTGAATGAAAAAGCCACTAGAGGAGATACAGTTTCAAAATTGTAACGAATGCTGGTTGCTAGGAGGAAGATTGATGCAATAGGCAACCGGTCAGTGCTGAAAAGCCGCTTGAAAAATCTTAGGAGTGCACACGAGTTAGTCTAGACGATACTAACTGCACTTGAAAAATACGTATATTTCTATCTATACAAGGATGTATAGTCCATATGAAAAAAAGAGAGAAGGAGGAAAAGTGCTCTTAGTTCAACTTAAAAAAAGGGGGGCATTTTAACAGTATCTCTGTGCTTTATGGAGACAGATGGAGAATACAAGGAGACAGGTTGCAAAACAGACAGACGAACAACATAGAGGACAAAGCACCTCAACACTGACTGAAGAAATTTTTGAAGCCCATGAGCCAGAGGTATAAGGCTGGTCAAAAACCCAACTTGAGAACTACTACCCTCTTACAATGGGTAAAAAAAAAAAAAAAAAAAAGCCCCCAATAATTGTTTCAGTTTTACTTGGTACCAGCTTCTGAAAATGTTGAAGAACCCTGGAGTAGAGAAAATACTACAGTACCAAGCAGCACTTGCTAGCTTAAAATTGCAAGTCTGGATGGCGTTTACCTTTCTTGCATGTTTTGTGCCTTCCCCAAGCCATTAAGAAAGAGATCTGGCTTCTGCTTGCGTGTAACCAGTAATGACAACCTCTTTGCAGTTATCTGTGTGCAAACAACCGGAGACATTCAGAACTCTGATACAGCAATCCAGTACCGAAATAAGTTAATCACAAAATAAAGTCGTTTATAAACAAGTAGATAGTTAAAAAAATAAAGGAAAAGGTTAAACAAAGAAAAACAATCCCACATGCAGACCAGTTTATCAGTGCTTTCATTTCAGCAGGATGGTAACAACGTGAGAACACACATCCAGAGCCCTCTGTGGTCTCCACGATCGGCAACACTGCTTGTCAGGTGATGGAGACAGGATGGTCCATGCAAATGAGCAGACCCTTCAGAGCAGACATCTTCAGAATGGATTAGAGTCACAAGGAATGGAGGTTCAATGGAGTTACTGATAATTACTTGGAAGCACATTGTTTTAAGTAAATCTCCCTGAAAATATGCTTATTTATTGAATATACTGGACAAGAGCATCCACTAACTGTCCTTTTATTGCCACAGGAAAGTAGGACAATATAGTAGATAAAAGGAGAAATGCTACCTTAAGTAACCTTTAAAAGCCAAGACAAAAATCTTCAGCTACCCAAGTGGCTTTTCTTACTACTGACAGTTGTATCATGCAGGAGTTAGACCGTATTTGTGGAGCCTATGCTTAATGCTACATTTATTTCCAATAAGTGGTAAACAGCATTTGATTTAATACTATATAGCCGATTGATGCCATCTGGTTTACAAGATGGAAGGGATGGGAGACCGAGAGCGCCTTAGAGGACAAGGTGAGCTGTAGGGTGATGTTACTGGAGACAGTCGCAGAGCATTGCCTGTCAAGCCAGCTATGTTGTTTAAGCTTCGAGATTTTTCATAGCCTTGTATGAGAAAATGCACAGACATCAGTTGAATTCAGCCAAAAAATAGACAAAGACAAACAGTACAATGTAATGTAATCCAAGGAGCTACCGGGGGCTCAGAGGGAATCTGCCTGCAAAAGAACTCAGTGCTGAGACACATTACTACCAAAAGATATTAATAAATAAAATTATTTACAAATTAATGCATCTACTTTCTCCCAAAAGAATTAAACAGACCACCACACAAGAGGTCTGACCTGCTCTTCCACATCCCATCTTGCACTTAATATCGCACTGTGGGCTTCAGCAGGGTTGCACAGAGAGCAAGATAAAGGATCCCACCAGGGTGACTGAGCTATCTGGCTAAGCATAATCAAAAACCCATTAAGACAAACTACAGAAACTGTTAGAATTAAAAAAAACCTCTGCTAAATTCAATTCTTAATAAAGTACAATTTTTTTTCTTTAAAATAAATAAACCAGAAACCAGATCAATTTTATACAGTATGTGTAAATCAGTTTTGCATTGAACTGAATGATAATATAAGAAGCTTTATCTTCAAAAATATTAACCCTTAGGCTTTGCTTCTAATTTTAAAGACTAAAAATACAGAAGAGTTGGACATATTTGTAAATGGCTCCTGAACGGCAAACTTAAAATATTGAATTTGTGCTTCTTTTCCAGATGACTTGAACAAAATCAATGGTATAAATCCAATAAGTAAGTAGTATAATTAATCATTAAATGAGGCAACCACATAATGCTTCACAATTTGAAGGGAACATTGCACTTCAGACATTTCTGTTCATATACACTGTGAGCTACCTACTTTTTGCCCCTGTGGATTATTTGCACTTTGTAGAGGCAATGAAAAAACATTGCTATTCACTGCATCACTATCTTCATATTCAAGTATTTTCAGCAGCTGCTGAATAATCTAATTGGCTAAGAAAAGTATCTCCTCATTGTCCTGAAGACATCAGCAATGAAATACAGGCAGGACCTTGCTCCTGAAGTACATGGGTATGTGCTTCAGTGCAAGCATGAGAAGTCTCACTGCTTTCAGTGGCACTACTTTTTTCCTTGAAGACAAGTATGCATTTAAGCATTTGTCAGGTTAAGATGTTCAGCTATAAATTGCCTACCAGGGAATAATGAGACTTTTTCCCACAGAAACTTTAAAATACCAATGACAATAAAACTAGACACCACATGGAATGTTGCAATTTTTTATTTTTTTTTTCCCTGATGGAAATGGTTACTGACTCAGATTCCAGATCTGTAGGTAGCAGAGAGTTAACAGCATCTTTAGGAAAAATCATATCTTCGGCTCTCCCCTTATGACAATTAACATGTTTCTTACCTACTGAGACCTGGATACTGTAAAACTATACTTGAAGCCAATGTATAACCTCATGTCTGCTAAAACATTGTGCAATGTTCTCTCCAGATGGCAAGGGCAGACTAGACTGTGATACTACACAGAATTCTGATACATTTCTGAAACAGCCTCCAGTTTCTGAGATTTTGTCAGTATTTACACAGACTAGAAAGAATTGTGTTTGAAAAGGGAATTAAAGAGAAGCACAATGCCAGTGTATATATTTAAACTCCCTGTAAAGACAAAGCTTATTTTAAAAAAAATCAAAATAATCAGGTAGCTTTTTTACATAGAAACTAGAAAAGCAGTTTTTAAGATTCTTTTTCTTGCTACTCTTCTCATGATAAAAGGAAAGAACTGATAGAGGAAGATGGTAAAGATTACAAATAAAGTAGAAACTCCTAAAAAATGAAAACCAGATACACAAGATGAAAAATGAGAGATGCATGATCCAAAATCAGTACTTTTCAGGTATTTCAGTGGATCAGCTCTGAATCAGTATCATTTTGGAGATGGAGATGCAAAAAAAGCTCAGAATAAATAATAACTGAACACAAGCAAGAATCAACCAAGGAAAAAAAAAAAACCCAAACAAGAATGTACCAAAAGAAAGAAAGAAAGGGAAAAAATAAAATGTCAAAGTAGTAGACTTGATGTGTGAATGACATTCAAGCATTCAAACCCATTTGTATATTACTTGAAGATATTTTCTGCTTATGTGCTAACTTCCCTACTCTGAATAAAATACACTCCAAAGCCAGTGGCTAAAACATTTCTGCCTCAATGAAGATTGTCATCAGAGCCAGAAAAAAGAGCACAATCCTCATCATAAAACTGTCCATTCTGAACTCAAGCCCCAGTTTTCTAGTAAAACTACAAAACCATTTTCTTTTAAGTCTAGATTTACGAATTAAAATGTTCTAGGATAAAATAGGTCTCACTGTTAAATAAATATGTCTTTAGTAGCTGATGGGTAACTTCTTTTATGATTTCTGATCTGCTCTAGTCATGGTTACTGCCATAACTTGCTGAGTGAAGTCAAAAACCTGATTATGCAAGATGCCATGGTAATCTACCTTATCAAGGTGTTCTTGACCTCCTCAAGGACTCTCACAATAAGAAATATTTTAAATTTAGTTGTTGAGAAGACAGTGAAACATACACTCAGTGGAAAATCTAGTAAATCTGTGCAAAAAACATGCTTGCAATGCTTTTTCATTTAAGATAAACATTATATAGGGGAGTACACAGAATGCCCGAGCAGAGAGTCGTACTCTTTGCAAATACTGCATCATGGTTGCTTATCTGCCTTCACAGGTTTAACCTACTGAGCTCATGCTTTGAGGTGTAAAAAGAGCACTTGCAGAACAACCCAAGAGAATTCCTTTGAAAAAAAATTAAAAATAAAAAAAATGTCAGGCAAAAATGTTTGTCCAGTGGCATGGCTATTTCACATGAACTCTGAGGTGAACAACCGCACTTCAGCACTCAGGAATGCAAAATCTGTCAGAATGACACAGATAATAGAATATAATTTGCCAAGAATATAATTTGCCAAGAAACAAAAGCAGTTCCTGTCTAAGGAAATGGCAAGACTACCGCTGGCATGCTGATCTTAGGGCGATGTCCTGACGTTAGGTTTTCAGCCACAGCCTGGTGTGGCCTGCTGGGGTAGAAACAATCAGTCTTGTGGGAGATGCAAGTACCAAACAGTTTTGCAAACTCCACCTGGGTGCTCCCATCCTACTGAGCAGCAAGCAGTCAGAGTTGAAGAGGCTAAATAACTAGAAAGGCATTTTTAACACCTTGCAAGGTCAAGCACTGTTTTACTACATAGCTGATTTATGGCTGGGGTACATAGTCATCCTCTAGTATCAGTGGTGCATTGCCAGGAAAAAGAATAAAAAAATCTTTTGGCATTTTAAGCTCAGAATTTTATTTGAAAGAAATCTAAGTAGCATTTCAGGATATGCTTTTTTGTGTTCAGAAAAAAAATGTTCCTTACTTCTGACATGCCAACCTTTAAAGTGTATTCAGTTGTAAATTTTATTAAGTTATTAAGAGCAGACCACAGTTATAATATGATTAATATATCTTTTAGAATGACAAGTTATATTGAGTGATGAGTGGTTGAATGAGCAAGGTCTGAATTGGAGGCTTTCCCATAAGAGATTACGGACAAATGAAGAGACAAGTGAAATGAGGGTCCAACATCAAGCACGTTTTTTGAAGACTAAAAGGGATGAGTGTTTCTAAAAGGAAAAGAATGACTAGGAGTAAAGAAAAAAAGATACATTGTGAGTACAGTCTTTCCTCTTAGAGCATTGTGCACATCATTTTACTCTAAGATTGTTTTTCACAAGCACATTGCTGAGTAACCTTTTATGATCTAATGAAAGAAGTCCATACCTTTCCTGATCCCTCCATCAGTAGCACACGTGTAATCACCTGTTGTCAGTAGGAAACATGTTCCCCCTCTTCTGTTTTTGTCTCTTGTACTAGAACGTCTGATGGGAGGGAGCCTTTCACCAGGTGAGAGTGGCTGCTCACTTCCTGCACTGTCTTCACCTGATAACACTGGTTAAAGCACCATGCCCATTTACAGACAATAATGAATGAGGAAATGAGACATCACAAAGAGCTTACGCTGAATGCCAGATATTCCCATCACTCAAAAAGTAGATATAAAGTAAATCATTAGAAGAAAACAAGATTGCAATTCATCGTTAATCAGTACAAAATGGCAAAAGATACACATTTTGTTCAAGAACAAATGATCTTCCGACTTTCCTGTTCTTCTTCTAAAATTTGTATAAAATTAGATTAAACTATTATGAACTAAGAAATAATCAAACCAAGGCTCAGTTAGTCACCTACTCTGGACTGTAACTTGTCAGCATACAGTCAGCCTTGGATATCTCAAACACTTATTTACTATTTTGGCTATTGTTTTTGCTAAACGAGAGGTCATGTTAGGCATTTTTGTTTAGAATATATTGTTTAATTTTTTTAAGACAAGCCCTCATCCAAGGGCTGTATTTTCAACATTTGGCACTATACACTGTTTAATAACACTCTTAGCTTTCATTTGCATATTTATTACACTTGCACTGCTTGTCATCGTAAGTACCCAACATTAAATGCTGTCTCGGTCTCTGTACTTTGTTTTGTCAAATGGCAAAACTTCCGCCTCTCCTGATTTGTCACTCCCAAAGGACTCTCTTTTAAAATTATCTACCATTTCAAATTCAGGCCACACTTTAAAAATCCCTTCTCAGTACAGCACATAACTTCAGCTTTACCTTTGCATTTTAACCTGAGGATGTTTTGGTTTTTCTCTGAACTGGGAATGCAAAGGGCAGAATTCAGCCTTGAAGTTTTGCACATAATTCATAGTGACTCTAATAACATTCTCTATCAGAAATAAAGCTACAGTGCATGATGTGAGCGGTGGCACTACTGAAAATAAAGATAACACTTTAAAATGGCTCCTTCTTGCATGTCTGCTTTCTCTCTGACTTCAAGGATTATAACCCCTTTTAAATAAAGCCGTAGACACAAAAAAAAAAGTGTCTCTTAGTGAGAGACATAGTGATCACACTGAGCCTTCTCCATTCAGAATACCTTTGGTAGGACCTGATGGCATGAAAAAGCTGTTACCATTAACACTTTAAAGATGTTATCTCTAAGTGGGTATCAGTCAAAGCACTGAAAAACTAACTATATTTTACTGTCAGTCTGAGTCTTTTCAAGCATTTCTATCCTTTTAAATATATTTAGGATTTCAAAAAGCTGCGTTAACTTTGACAACAGTAACTCAGAGAGTGAAACTGAGCTGCTTTGAACGTAAACGCTATTTAGTAACAGAGCAACAGACCGAAGAAGGATATTGTTCAGAGACCGATTTTCCAGACTCTTCTTTTTAAAAACTATATTTCAATTACTGAATTACACCAGTCATGAGTGGTTTTGCTCTTATTATTCTTTAGCAGCTTTACAGCTGGAGTCTCATGACTGGTATGTGAGCTTTTTAAACAGATTGTGTTTGGCTTAAGAATAAATATGCTTAAGAAACAAAAAAAAAAAAAATCTTGCAGCTAAACTATTTAATTATGCTGAGAGGTAAAATTTACTCTTTAACTGCAACAGGTTTGGAATATGGAGCAGTGGCTTGGAGGGACTGAGGCTGTCATATATATGCAATTTCACTGAGTAAAGCACAAAATATTCCTTATTCATCATTTGGAACTCTAACAAATAAGGTAATAGAAATCACAAAAATCAACTGTAATAGCAATGATGATGCTAAGGGCTGCCATTTTCTTTTTTCTTGACAAGATTTACATCAGCTATGCTAGTGTAATTTAATGAATAGTAAATATCATGCAATATCTCATCTAACACAGATGAAGGAGATTCTTTTAGCCAGGGAAGCAGAATGCCAAATGGAAAGAAAACTAGAAAGAAAATTTCTTCCTATTTCCTTTGAGTGCTGGGCTTTGGATGTAAAGCACCTGCTCCTTTTAAATGA
Organism: Cyanistes caeruleus; assembly: GCF_971803275.1. Taxonomy (NCBI): domain Eukaryota; kingdom Metazoa; phylum Chordata; class Aves; order Passeriformes; family Paridae; genus Cyanistes; species Cyanistes caeruleus. Next base: position 45,480,670 of record NC_141704.1, on the reverse strand, counting down.
CTGCTTCTTTGTAGGATCTTGCTTAACAGGCCACGATGTGGCACAGGCAAAGCTGACACAAGAGACAGACACTGAGGCAAAACACCATGGAGTCCAACAGGGTGGGACACGGTGGCTGCTCAAATAGTCACAGTCATGCAGAAAAACAAGAAACATCCATACAACGCAACAAACAACAGGCAAAAGAAAAGGTTGATATCATCAGCAGGAAAGCATTCTCAACAGAGCAAGCAAAACTGTATAGACCAGCTACATAGAGGTTTGGGAACATCACTATACCTATTTTTTCCTCTATGAGACTGACACACGCAAATGTTGGAGGGGAGAAGGGTGGGAGCTACATCTTCTCCTGGCAGAAAGACTGGCTGCTTTCTGACCCCTACCAAACATACTGGTCTATAAAGTGTTTTCAGAGGACATGCATTTCCAGTGGGGTCCTACCTGATGATCTGTTGTGTTCCATCAGCTGGTTGTCCTTGCCCAGGCAGATGTCACCCTGTGTGCTATTGCAGGCCATGTTCAAGTCTGTCTTGCAGAAGGTGGGTGAGCTGGCTTGAGGAGCAGGAGGGATATGCTTCTTTCGCTTCCTTGGCAGTTTCTGCTTTGCCATGGCCAGGGAGTAGTACATCCCAAAATTGTTAACTATCACAGGCACGGGCATGGCTATGGTGAGCACTCCTGCCAGTGCACACAGGGCTCCCACCAGCATGCCTGACCAAGTCCGTGGATACATATCCCCATATCCCAGGGTGGTCATGGTGACTACAGCCCACCAGAAGCCGATAGGGATGTTTTTGAACTGTGTGTGTTCACTCGCTGACGGGTCATTAGGCTGGGCTCCCACCCGCTCTGCGTAGTAGATCATAGTGGCAAATATCAAAACACCGAGGGCCAGGAATATTATCAGCAGCAGAAATTCATTGGTGCTGGCTCGCAGAGTGTGGCCCAGCACCCTGAGGCCCACGAAGTGCCGGGTGAGCTTGAAAATCCGGAGGATCCTGACGAACCTTACCACCCTGAGGAAACCGAGCACGTCCTTAGCAGCTTTGGAGGAGAGCCCACTCAGGCCCACTTCTAGGTAAAAGGGCAGGATGGCCACAAAGTCAATGATATTCAAGAGGTTTTTGACGAATTCAAGTTTGTTGGGAGAAAAAATAACACGTACTAAAAATTCAAATGTAAACCATACCACGCAGACTCCTTCCACGTATGTCAGTGCAGGATCTGTCTCAATCTCATACTGTAACACAGCTTCTGTCCCATTGATGACCTGCTCAGTTTTGTTTATAATAGTATTGAAAGCCTCATGTGTTTCCAGGCAGAAGGTGGTGATTGAAACTAAGATGAAGAATAAAGAGGCAAAAGCGATGAACTGAAACACAAAGAGATAAGAGACATCAGAACCACAAAGCTCTTCACATTAATACAAACGATGTCTGCATTTATAGTAAAATTTTTATTCATTCTTCCCCAAATGGCTGGAAAATTCATACACATAGAAATTACCATCTAGGACACAGGAGAACAGCAGAGATCTCTCACACGCAGGTGAGGAGTCCAGGAGCAGGAAGTCTTGGCAATGGATTTCATGACAAAATGCAACTCATTAGGAAAGTGGCAACAAATCCTTTCAGCTGTGCAAAATTGTCTGAATTTGATTCAGTTGTTAAGGTTCCTTGTACACCCCAACCACAGCAATACTTAAAGATGTCCAGCTCTCTCACAGTGAAAAATATGGGCTGACCCTAACAGTCTTGAGATTATGGTTCATAATTCAGACCTGTCTTGAAGAGCACCTCAGAGGGATCTAGGAGCAGATCCAAACACTGAGTTCCCTTTAGCCTTTCAATGACTTACAAATACAGGATATTTACTGATAGAAAATGCCTTCTGTGTTACAGACTGCAGGTTACATAGCCTATTATGTATGTAGTCATCCATCACTGATTATCTTGGGCAGCACTATAAGTAAACCTTACAGAACCTCACACACTGTGGTGGCAGAGCTTTGCCACAGTCTTAGGACCCACAATCCTGCTAACTAGCTTAGAAATGCAGGGCAATCCAAACAAAAAGAGAAATACAAATTCAGTTCTAGTAGAGGCATGTGAATTGATAAAATACACGTAAATAACATGAAAACAGCCATCACAAAAGATTGTTAGGACTTAAAAAGCATATACTGTCTGTTCTTCTATTCAGCCATCACAGTCAAGCATTGAAGAACAGAGAACATCCAGGACGGGATCTCAAAAATCAACACTGAGCCAAACAGCTAGAGCAGGAGATAGAATTTCTTACACTGAAGAATATAAACTAAATGAAAAGGTGTTTTGAGGTCAGTTGTTCCTTTGCTATAATGGTTAACTTCTTTTCAATGACATTAAAGCCATTTTAGCTAGCACTTAAACAACAGTGGTATGGTACATAAATTACAATATATTTATTTTGAATTTTCATCTTAATAAACATTTTATAGCAAATAAATTTATAGCTGGGAAGAAAAAAAAGCCTTCTGGAAACATGAAGATTTTTGAAAGCATTAGGTGCCCAAGGAGGCAAAAAGATGCCTGAACAGGTTAAAAATTAGTATCAAGTTACCACACTGACATCTTGAATGTCATTGGGAAAAACCTAGTTGCAAGGCAGACAAAATAACAGCCAGAAGCAGGAATGCCTCTGTTCTGCCACTTTAATCCAGGATACAACATTGTGGCAAAACCAGTTTTGTGTACTTTGGATATCAATGACTGAATTTAGTATTAGCATTTAGATTTAGTGTTATGTGCCACAGGAACCCATCTGGGCTCATACACTACTGAATGCTTGTATTTTTCTAACATGGAACACTGGTTAGACAACAAAATATTGTCTCTACAACTGTTAGAAAGAAATCTTTTTTTTTTTTTAATTCCTGGAAACAAGTTTAAATTTGCAGTGCAGGTCTAGCAAATTTATTACATTCAGATTCACGAGATGGATCTATGACAAATCCCATATAACTACCTATATCAGATATTTGAAGGTTAGTTATGGCTTCCTTTCCTCATCCAAGGAAATAAACTTATTACACCATACCCTACAATTGCAAACACTCTAAATCTGTTGCCTTTCAAAAAGTACTGACTCAGACTGAACAGAACACTTATCATCCAGTCTGGACCTCTAGCCACAAGCTAAGCAAACAATCTCACACTGTCTGATTTTTACTGAATAGGCTTTTCTGCCTTTGCCTTAACTACAAAATTGCTGCATGTTCATAGCTCACAGCACCTGACATCAACATACACAAAAGAGCCTCAATCTTGTGTGAGACAACTAGAGTCAGCAAATACAACCAGATTTACACAATGTAAGTGAATTAGTCTCAGCAGATATTTGTAAAACTTCTAGAGAGATAGAGAATTTATCAGACTCTAAGCCACTGGTGGGCTAACAATGACCCTTGGGTGTCTCCTATAGCATTCTCCAGAATCCTTCTACACAGTCAAGGAAGGAAAAAGCAAGCAAATCTTTGCAGGCTGAATCACTGAAGCTAAGTCAGCAGTCTAGTTTGTAATTTGGGAGAGAACTTTTGACAGAAAAAATATTAGGAAACCCCTTCAATAGCAAATATATATATATTTTTTTTTTTTTGTCTGAAAATTAAAGAAAACTACATTCAGGGTAACCAAAGTAAAATTTACCAACAACTAAATAATTTACCAACAACTCAGATATAATAAGGATTAACTGTGCATTCAACAGTGCAGTAAACCTAACAGTATGTAAATAATTACCACTGCTTTCTGGACTGTATTTCAGAGGCCATTCAGGTTCAGAACCTTTGTAAAAAAATGCCGAATACCAAGAGAGTAACTAAAGGTAGAACAGCCTGACAAGCTATTTATTACTGCTTTTCTAAACATTGACATTGCACTTGGCAAGGCAGATTGCCAATTTTTAGCTATGCACCTACATTCATTGTTTCATTATCCCTAAATGTAAAAGACATTCAGTCATGTCCAAAATCTATCCTAAAGACAGTCATCTTCCAGTGGTTAGAACAAAGACAAGAAAACACCATCAATCTGGTGGCAGATTTCTGGGTAAGCCTGCAATAAGCATTCCCAGAAATGTAAAACACATGTGATGTACACACTTTGCTATGCATACACATGCCATCATTGGTTTTGAGCAGACACACATTCCTTTTATCTCTCATTGCACTTGGTTTTAAACTGCCAGCTTCTTGGATCAGGACAGAGCTTGAACAGCACCTAGCCAGAGGAAGCCTCACACACAAGAGACCTACAGTGTTATTGCAATAATCAGAGGATTCAGAGAACCTGCAAGAAGCAAATGCAAAGACCAATGCAAGCACGAACATTTTATCAGTCAAACAGAAAAATGCTTAAGGATTATCTTTATATTAACAAAGATGATTCCTTAGTATTATGTTACATAATACCAGGCAACATGTTGAAAAGTCTCTAGCATGTTTTTCATATACATCTGTAATGATAGAAACTAAATGAAGTCATGTGCTATCTCCATTTTATGCTTTCCCTCTCCTTCATCCTAATTCTAGCTTCTCTAAAGTAATTAGCCTCTAAAAATACATCCATTTTTGTCATGTGGGCAAGCACGAACTTCAGAAAAACACAATACAGATTTGAACTCACAAATTCTCTGGTGGATGTAACCAAACAAGTTCTAATCCTCAGTCCTGCAATAGTTCCTCAGTCCACAATAACCAGGGTAGCACACACAACATTTTTTCTTTTCTTTTTTCTTTTATGAAGCAGAAAAATCTAAAAGGAGTTATTGCAGCCCTAACACAATTTTTGAGTCTTCAAAAAAAGCTGAAGAAAAATTTTCAAATAATACCCAAGTAATCGTGATCTTTTTCTTATTTTTTAAAATGGGTTTCTTAAGTAAGTGCTTCTTGTTTGCTTCAATGGATGTAATAGAATTAACTTTCATCATTTAGGGTTTCTTTCCCTCCTGAAGGAACTATTTTCCTAAGTGACAGAATGGCTGTAGAAACACTCTGGGGCCACCGTTTTCAAAACTGAAATTAACACAAATTGAATTAATAAGAAAATCAGTCCATTTTTGTCAGAAGAGAGCAGTTAAAAGTTGCAAAAATATCAGTATGCAATACACAGCATGTAGAGCATCTCTCATTAAGCAGTTAAAGCTCTCAGTAAGCTGCTGATTCCCCCTGCTCGCAGTGTGAAGACACTGTGCACCCAATTTGTTCTTGTGTGTCAGCATCACACGTTCAGACAGTAGATTCCATCTCCCAGCTTGTCTAGTTGACAGGATCACCAGCCAAGCTCTGTTGCTAAGTTCTACTAATGTTCACAGTAAGTGGATTAATCATCTATAACTTTATTTTCAATGAAGCACATAAATCTAGAGTGTGAGGTGCCTGCAGATAACTCGTTGGAAGTAGAAAACTGTGATTCATACTTTGAATTAAGTGTCTCATGGGGAACTGAGTATTTAAACTGAGAGCTTAAAGCAATTTCAAAATTGACAATCAATTCTAGAACACCAAATTGAGCAGTCTGTGGATTAGCAGAACTTGTATGAGTCCAACGTCACGTTTTACCTTGCACAAAGCTCCTTAACTGCATTGAAAAATGAAGTTCACTAGAAATTGTGGCTGCAAATGACCTGACAGCAGTCTTATCTCATAGGCCAGGTCTGGATTCCACAGTCAGAAAAGGCAGAAGGCCAGAGGATGCTGTGGTTCACATCTGACACACACACACACACACACACACACATTTTCATTTCCAAGTAAACCCAGACATGGGACTGGTCGTTGTCCTGGGATGGAGCCAGGGCCTTCCTGCAGCCATTCCAAGGATCAACAGCTTAGACAGAGCCTGAACAAAGCAACGAAGCTGGACACTGACCTTTACACCCAGGTGTACCATATATATCCATAAGATCAGACTGATCCTACTCCATATTTAAAATAAGTTTCTTCTTTCCATCCCACACCCTTAAATAGGCTATTTCTACACAATTATTTCGTTTTCCACAGTCATCCTCACTTCTTGCTTCACTTTTAAGTTTTGAATAAAATCTCTCACCATATTTCAGTGTTTTCCCATAAAAAGTTTGTATCTGGTCTGGATACTTGTTCTGGGGTTGGACCACAACCATAACCCCCTCCTCTTTCAAATCCCCTCATTGTGTAATGTATATTTTCTAATGTGACTATTTAATAGCAGCTCTTAAGATTCATTTAGTTTGAGTTACATCCCAGGACACAGAAGGTTTGCCCTTGACACACTTGACAATGGAAAAAGAAAATGACTGAATATTTAATAAGACCTTGAAAATACAACACTTAATATTCTCTAATGCAGGTACAGAATTGCCTTTAAAGAAATAAGATTAAAACGTTGCTTTAAATAAATTTCCTCACCGGCACATTATGAGACTTAATACATGTGTGTTGCTAGAACTTAAAACGATTTTTAAAAATCAATATTCCTCCCCACCACACTCATAGACTAAAAATACAACTATAGAGCATCCAAGAAAAGAGACTGTGATAGTTTTTTCCTAAAGAAACTAACTTTGATGGCTTGCTCGCTCTTGTAACCAAAATTCTGTTTTCATTACAAAAGGTTTACTGAACGACTTCATTTTTCCTGACCAAAACAACAGTAGAGGAGTTTCCACTCATGGGTTCTTTGCTTTCCCAGATCATTCATGTGAACCAGAACCCTCAAAACAGGGTAACTTCTTTAGGATAACAGAACCCTTAAAAGGAAAGCAGTAATTTTTTTTAACACCATACTCATTTTGATAAATAAAAAAATTCCAAACTTTGGAGATTTAAAAATTATTCACAGTGATGTCTGTTCACATCTGTTAGTTTAAGCCTTGTCTTTTCATATTTCAGAATATAATATAAATTTTTTGAAAAAATTAACTGGTTCAGTTTCTTCCTCTTACTAACCCTCTGACTACAAAAAGTAAGCTGATCTATGCATTACATGCATCCACTCTCACTGACTGCAAGAATTTAGTCATATATATATACATATATATGCATCACAAAATTGTATTTTAAAAATTTTCTTCACATGTATTTTAAGACTCATTGATCTATTTCTTAAGCTAAAACAGTTAATAATGGTTATACCAAAATTATATACCCCCACCATAAATGTTATAAGCTGATATTGATTTTTTGTCTCTCTCAAGGTTCAGGAAAAAACCTTATTTTATCCTGTAAAACTTCCGTAATTTTTCCCTGTAATATTCTCCAGAAGCCTTTTATATTCTCCCAGGAATTCAAACTGCCAGCTTCTGAAATCCCCCTAGTTCTGTAGGGGACTGAATGGGACCCAGTTAAAAAGGGAACAAAGCCAAAATCATGTACTGTTTCTAATCAGTCCCAACTAACTAGCAATGCTGATTTTTTAATCAAGTTTTATAGCTGCTTAGTCACATAAAACCAAAGTTTAAAAAAAAAATCCCATAAAAAATCCAATAAATTTGAAGGATTTGGGCATTTAATGAGAATGTGACTCAACTGTGAATGTTACTTATGCAGAAAAAGAAACTGCATTTGTAAAGTACATGGCATGCTTCACTCAAAGTAGCAACTAACCTTGGCAATGCAATCACAGAATTAGATATCACTTCCAGATTTAAAGAGAGTTATTTTTGTTTAGATTTGACAGATTGTCTTCATTTCTGATTTCAACATGATAGATTTTTTTCCCCTCTGTTTAATTCCATCTAGCTATCAGGAGACTGTTAAAATCATAATGTGATTTCAGAATGAGGTCTTGTGATGAATTTACTTCTCTATATAGTTTAATGTTCTGTACGGCAGAACTTGAACATTAATGCAATTTTACATAAACCCAAATACCTCACCAAACATACCATCAGTCTCTTCACAACTCTATTTCAAAGCTGCTATTCTTCCTTAGCTGTGAGTTGCCTTTGGAAAATTATCATTTCATGAAAAAGAAAAAAAAGGAGGCAAAGTCACAAGTTTTTATGGTGTGATGCATTTTCAGTGCACTGTATCTGGATATACTTAGTAAGAAAACAAACACCATCAGAAGCTACTAACCAAACTACTGGCATTTAAACTATAAACTCAAGACAAACATACTATCAATTTACTTCACCACTCATAAATCATAATCTCTCACATTATTTCTCCCCAAAGATTAAGGAATTGATACAGACATAGCATTTTAAATAAACCACCAAAGGACAAACAAAAACATGATATATAAAATATCAGGCACTATGACCAATTTTATGTCTCTAAAAATCTGTAAGTCATCCTCCTTCTGGGGAATAATGTGGAATGTCAGCATTAAAGTGGTTTTTTTAATGTCTAAATTAAGATTTAACAGAGCTAGCAGCCAAACAGCCTTAGCATCCCAATTGGGAAACTCTGGCCGTTATAATAACAAGTCTCAGTTAGAAGAGGCTCTGCCAATATTTTTGTTTTCATCCTACAAAATATAAGTCTACTCTTTCCAAATCCCCAGTCAAGTTCTAACTCATTTTTACCCTCTCCTGCTAACAACATTTGGCATTCAATTTAGCAGTTAAAGAGCTGCTGTTAGAGTTCTACACATAGTCATAAATGAATGAAAAAAAATCCGCATGTCAATACATTTTTACTGATACACTGTCAAAGAACAGCCTATAGCTAATGTCCAATGTGTAGATTTATAGTGCAGCAGTATTTACAGCTGAGAGTGGCTACTATCTGTATGTAGTAGTGAAAACACAAATGTTCTCTTGCTTGCTCATTCTTTCCTCATTTGTTATAGTTTTAAAAAATTGCTGTCTTTCATTACCAGCTGGAGCACAAACAAAAAGGTAAATAATTCATCTTCCCATATTCAGAAATCCAGGCACAAAATTAAGTCACTCTAACTAAGCTGTTAGGTAAATCAGCAGTTCTAACACCAGTTTGACCCAGATACATGTCTGACTCAACAAATCTTAGTCACATCCACATTTTAAAGCAGATCATAAAGAAAACAGGAGTTACAATTGTTCTGCATTTTAATTGCATTTAAATCACATATATCTTTCTAAAGAATTTGAATTGAAAACTTTTGTAAATCAGTCAAAACTGATTTACAAAGCTACCTTGATTTAGATGTGTTCTCCTGCTCAAAATGGAAAACTTTTTCCTCTGACAAGTAACTGCAAAGAAGACTTGAGAACGAATTTCAGTGGCAAGACCACACCTCATGCAGTGGGATTCCCAGGGACAGGACTGATCTGCTGCCCAGGACATTTCCTTGTACTCCATCCCTCACTGTCTACCATCCAAGAAGATTACTAATTTCCTAAATGACCAGTGTTGTTTCCCACCAGGCAAATCAAAATCATCTGACTTTGCTGTCCCATGGAGCAGCTAAGTAAGACACGTCATACCAACACACAACATACACTCCACTGCATGCTATTGCCTCTTGAAGACTCAGCAGAAGTCCTTGAACAGAAATTACGCTCCCTCCAGAAGCTTCTGTTTCCATTCACCTGAATTTATGAAGCTTGCTTCACTTGTGATTTTTCTGAGCTGTGACAATGGCAGCTATGTTTTTGGTTTAACAGCTAGCTGTGAGCGTTATTTTAACTAGACTTGGCATTTATAATCCAGCAATCATTTTTTAAAAAGGCATCAGCAAGGCTCACTTTGCCCTTGTCTTACTGAAAAGGTCTGCATGGCTATGTGGCTTGATAAGCAAGCCACTGCCACTCATTCATTAAACATTGCTATAAATCAAACAGGCAAAATATTTATAGCAGCTGCAAAAACGCAATGGATGTTCTTCCCAGAGTCAAAGCAAAGGTGAGAAAAAGAGAAATTCACAGCTTGTATTTTGGTCTGGAATAAGACATTCAGAGGTTTCTTATTACCAAAAGTGCATATTCCAAAATGAAGCTAAAATTTTCTGAAGGGAAGAAGAATGCAGATTTTGAAGCCTGCATTTCAGCCAATCCCAAATTTACATAATGTGTCAAATTAGCCTCTCTGTTTGCTTTGTTGCCCTTCTCTAGACTACCTGCTGTTCACATCATTACAGGAAAGATTAGGCTCTGGGACCTGGCAACTTGAAATGCTACACAGGCAATATCTTTCTGCACTTGATTTATCATGAGAAGTTCTCATTTGGCTCAATGGGTCAAAACTGGAAAAAAAAATCTTCAGTATAATACTATTTATTATTAATAGACTTTTACACCCAGGCAGACAAATGGAGAAAAGAAAGACATTCTTAATATAAATTAATGAAAATTCTATTATAATGTAGTTTGCCTAGTACATAAATCTCACATCCATTAAAATTACAGAAACATTTTCATCTGTGTCATCTCCATCTCACTTAAGCACTCAGGCTCATTTATGTCTATGTTTCCTCTCACTGAAAACAAGTCTGATGGCCTAATTTAAAATTGTACTTGGGTGAATTTAGAAGAGATTTTGACGTCCATTAAGATTTGTCATAGAGCCCATCTCAGCTTTCATCAGAGAAGCCTTTTTAACCAACTCATGTAACCTCTTTTTGTTATCCCGAAGCTAATCAAAACATTCTGGAATTATTTACTAGCTTTCCAGGCCTGTGTCTTTCCTGAACAACATAGTAAGACTTCTACTGCAAGTGCTGGAATGAAAACTACCAATCTAGTTCTTAAAAATTGAAGGGACTGAGCCTTCCAAGTAGCATTTCCAAGCTACTCAAAAGTGTATGTAAAGTCCTCAAACCACTGATTAGCAGATCCCCTTTGACTGGAAGCTTTTCTTTCCACACACTATTTAAGTAGCACTGGGTTAATTTTTCATACCTGCACCACAGTAGTAAAATAGATTTGATAGTAACTGGTATCTTTGCTTCATTATTGCAACTTAGTTATGGGAAAGCAAAACCATGAGGAATAGGATACCCAGACTGTGGTATTGCCTAACCCTTAGGTGCTTGGTAAGATAGTCCTAGTGAGGAGCTTCCAATGGAGCGGGCTCTGTGGAGTAATCTAGACTTAATAAAAGCAAATCATGAACACAGAAACATCAGCCTGTGGCTTCTGACAGGAGCTGTTGCAATCCCGTAGAGAAAACCTCTCTGCCATTTGCACTAGCAGGGAAGCCAACAGCAGGAGTAGTTTGACTGACTCATGGCACAGCACACAGTTCCAAGACTCAGCAGCCTCCAACTCCCTGGCTCTGCATTGAAAATCCTCTAGGAAGTACAGATTTATTCTTTTTTTTTTTTTTTCCCCCTTTAGATGTCCAGAGTTTTATCCTTTCTGCATTTCCAACTCCAGTGTGTCCCTGCCCTGGTACTTTCTGTCTCCCCTCCCTTTCTCAGCCCCAGCTCTGTTCCTCAGGTTCACTGCTGGATCCCAGAATTTCTTCCTCTCTTCTTCTGAGCAACCTGTTCTTACCTTATCTGTATATCCATGTCCTATACATCTAAACATTCTTTATTTTCATATGCAGCTCTCTTTCCAGAGCTGATGTGCCTCCGCTCTTCCAGGCTCTCCAGGCCCCAGACTCGGCCCTCACTTCACGTGCTACCTGCCTGTTTATCCCAGGCCATTTGCTCAGTTGCTCAGTTTGCTCAGCTTGCTCAATCTCTGTAACTTTCTACCTCACTCCACATTTCTGGACCTTCAAGCCCTTGTCTTTTGACATAAATCAAAACCACCTTCCTGTTTTCCATCTCCAAAAGTAAGAGATCTTCCTTCTGCTCCAGTGCTGATACCACTCCATGGTCCCCTGGTCCAGCCACTCACTGTCACGTATCTTTTCTCCTCATCTTGCAACCTCATCAGGATTTTTATGCCAGCCTACGCTCCCTGTGCAGTTTCTGTGACTTTTATATTTGTATCTGAAGAGCACATGTGCCTGGAAACTAATCTGATTTTTCCAACCAAATTACTGGTCTAATGAAAAATATTTTTTTCTTTCAAACCTGGTTTCACTTTGAGATGAAGGCTTTCTCTCCTGCATCAACTAGATTCTGAGAAAATGGAAGGGAGCATATATGCTGACCCTAATTTAAAAAAATATATCTTCTAATAAAATTAGAACAACTCCTCTTCAGAGAAATATTTACATCTTTCTATAGTTTAATCACTGGACAGTCTATAAAATAGAAACAGTATCTCATCTTTACCCTTTTCCTAGGCCAGACAGGACAGTATCCTTGCAACTCCTTCATGATCTCACATGACCCTCTGAAAAGTCTAAATATTTTTTTAAAAATAGATCTTCTAGATACCTAAATCAATGCACCTTAACACTCTGGTACAGCTGAAGGACTTGGAGAAGAATTTCAGGCCAGAAGGGTGTTTATATGAGAGAGGGTTTATATGAGAGAGTAAGACTTTTGAAATTCCTGTGCTTGATATATGTGAGTATATTTCAAGTTCACAACACAATCACATAGATCAAAGCTAAATTTAGAGACAGTGAATTATTCATCGCAACTCTAGTCAGCTAGGCTTATCTGGACCCTGAGGAACCAAGCTTATCACCCCAGACAACATTAGTTCACACAGACATGTTTTTTTCAGACCTTTCTTTCGGCTTTACAGTGAAAAAAAATAGCATTGGTCAACTAGAACCTTGTTGAAGGTTTTCTGAAAGATAGGTAAATAACTACATGTAGCTTACTTCCATTTTTTAATACATTAAAATTCCATTTACCCTTGTCTCCAGGAATGTAGAAGTGACAGTTCAATTGAACTGAAAAAGAGAATGTAAGAAAGAGAAAAGCCACTAGTGCAACAGTTATTAGGATACTCAAACAACTGTGACATTCAGATTTCATTCTCTGTTCAAAGCAGACACTTGAACTGAGATGAAAGATAATTCAAGACCCTCCTCTAGAACCTGGAAGAAGCATATGAAAAAGATTACACGAGTTTATGAGAGGGATTATATGACACTGGGCCTGTGATAAGAGAGGACTGGACACTGAGACCCAAGAGACTCCCCCAACCCCTTGTCTCCATGAATTTTTCCAAATATTTCCAAATCAAATTTACACATTTATTTAATACATAAAGTTCTAAGCTATTGCCATTGCAAGCATTAGCGTCGACTCTGTGAATAGCACCATTTCAAATGTATTTCTATTTAGTTTAAACATTCTCTTACAGCTTCATCACCTGTCTGCCCTAAGGACTGACACCAATACTTACACACAGGGCTGGACTAATCAGCACAAGGACAAATACCAACAACATTTTGCATCATCCTGCTGAAGATACCTTTAGTCAAAGCTTGTTATTGATGAGCAAAAGCTTGCTAGCAGCAGAGGGGAACCGTATAGGACTTGCTTTTTGACCTCAGGAAAACCCAGGAATGAATTCCTATGTCAGACCTGTCAAGCCACCATGGCATATGTATTTCTTCACAACCAGGTGCTGATATGGCCAAGAGCATTCATCCCAATCCAGTAGGCTTCAGAAGAAGTCTTTCCAAAATGTCAGGGAAAGCTACTGTCCGTCTACTGCTTATGACAACTCATCTCTTTGAGAGGTATAACAGTTATTCAGAAAATAAATATCTTTATCCTTTTCCTTGTGATTCCAAATGCCACTTATTTTTTAACTTACATTATTAGCTTACTTATGAAAAAATCAATACTGGAATACACACAGTGGACCCATTCCAGAATCTTTTAATTACATTCTCCACACAAAGGAGTATGGGAAGACATATAAACTTAATGTAATAAAAACCTGGATGTTCTGGATGTCCAAAATTCACCTACAGTAAAGCAGCCAGCAGTAAGAAGTACTCTGATTATCATGCATGTGTCAGAGAGAACACACCACTGAGTTGGCTGGGGGAGATGTTTTCCTGTGCAGCTAGGGTTTTGGGCCAGCTAAAGGCAAAGAACTCTGCACTGATTATCTTCACAATGGGCTGGTATTTTTATTTATTCATTTTATTTAGTTATTATTTGGGCTGATGCCTTTCCAATGATTCTCACAGCAATGAAGAGCAACATTTCCAGCATTCCATGGAAACTTTGCATTGAGGGAATTCTCTAGAGAGCATTTCTGTGGTGAAACAAGAGTTAGGAAATCCAGAAGTAAAGGAGATATTTGACATGTCTGGAGATCTTGTTGATGATTATGCACAAAGGGGACTATGGGAGAATGAATTGCCACTGCTGCCACAGCCAGGCAGATTATGCTCACTAGAGACCTTTTGTGAATGCAACCTGCAAAAGGAGTGGCACGCAATGCTGCGCTGAGGCACATTTTGCAGTTTCTATTTCCAGTTTAAGGTCTACATGGGATATTTACTGCTGGCACTTTCCTTTCAAGACTGGTTACATCTGCCTGCATACTTCTCTTTAAAAAAAGAGCAGGTTACATGTACATGGAATCGAAAGTGCTGTCGCTGATGAAATATGCATGTGACATAGCAGCAGAAGTTGGTCACTGGTGGTGTTTATGAGGCAAACCAAAAAAATTAGCAGGATGGCAGCGTTCTAACCAGCCTCCTAAATCCTAAATCCACTTCTTTACCATTAAGACTCTTTGTTCCTTAAGATGTCCCTTCAGAACCATAACAAAACTGCATTGAAATATCAGCTGTGGGGTTTGTCTGGGGGGGGCAGTTCTTTTTGGACTGAAACTACTTGGGCTGATGATGATGATGATGATTAAAATAGTTTAGTAAAAGCTTATCATTTGCAGTGTTCAGGATTACTTTGCCAAGCAAGAGCAGAGACACATTAATAGACTGTATGTAGCAAACCAGAAAGACTGTGGGAAGCAGAATAAAACTTAAATGCATCACAGGATTCTTTCTAATTTACATCACATAGCAGAGAGTATTCCATTTTAGGAATAAAAGGCTGCTTCTTCCTTTACTAAAGGAGATGCTATCATATAAATGTTATCCCAGCCAGACAGGTATTTCCCCTGCCCTGAACGATGAACAGCTCAGAAAAAAACCATTTATGATTTTGTGAGCTAGACTTACCAAGTATTCTATGTTTATATTTGCAGTACAGGTTACTTATACATTACTGTGTTTGACCCACAGCTTTACATCAGGCTGCTCTGGTGCATTTCTCTCAGTGCAAATATCAATTTGGCCCCTGGGGAGAGACAGAGGGTGACTGGTGTCAGGTGAGCAAGGTACCCAGGTTGAGAGCAGCATCTCCACCCAACAAATGAAAGAATTTTGAGACTCAAGAATCTTTTCCCATAAAAAAGGGAATTTTTAGCACTGCAATAAATACATTCATCTGATTTCACAGCAGCAGTAGTGACTCCCATCTGTGAACACAGTCCTCTTCTTCTCTAGAGAAAAACAAAGAAAAGAGAAGGTACTCTCTAAATTAGTAAATAAATAGAGTAAAATAAAAGTAAATAAAGAGAGTCACCTATACAGAATAATTTTTATTTTCCCCAGCTCAAGTATTCCAGAAAGATCCACGATACCACTTGTACTATGTGGGCTTGGATTTTGAATCTCATGTGCCTATAGTGCTTCCTGATCCTGAGCTCAATTCCATCCCACCATAGCAAGAGCAGGCTGTTCTCAGGCCACAACACTATTATAGATTGTCACAGTACCAAAAAAGGACTATTTCTAGCTTCCTCATATAGAGCAGAGATGAAAACCATCAAAGTTCAGATAAAAATAACCTGTCTCCCACATCTTCAGTCTTCCCAGACCTTCAGGCCTCTCACTTCTCTGTCATTGCATTCATTTCATCTAGAAATGAAAAACTCCTAAACTGTGAATGACATCCAGTTATAAGTGAGGGTGTTTGGATAAGTCATTGTGTTTGTGTTTGATTTTTTTCTCTTGGTCCTTCACCTTCATTCATGTGAAGCCGAGCCCTCGATTTCGGCTCCAGTACCACACAGAGTGGACACAAGAGCAGTGCCCAGTCAGAGCCATTAGCAGTTCCAGTACATTCCCAGCTCACAGTGACCATCTGGAAGGACAGCACACTGCATGGCATCCAGGGTCTTTCACTGCCACGTTCTTGTGCAGACACAAAGCTTCTGTCTCAGGCAATACAATAAATGCCCTCCAAACCTACAGACATGAATAACACTCTTCTAGTAATATCTTTACGTTGAACGTGAACATTGATGAAGTCTTAGTGCATGAATAAGGCACTTAAATATTTTAAAACTTTCTGTGGCAGTGGATCTTCCAAGAATGCTGAAAACTGTCAAACTTCTTCCTCCCGTAAGTCTCAATATATTTCTGGGTGGGAGGACATAAAGAAGTGTTATACAATATCTGGCAATATTCCAGTTTGAAAAATCATAATGCCTGATCAACTCCCTTAGTTCTAGCACATCATTTGCACAATGCTGCTTCAATTTCTAGAATAATGCCACCTGAGAGCTGAAAAGTTGCTGTTATTAAGACAAGAACTGCTTGTGAGATTTTCACTGGGGATCCTAGTCTTCTCAGGAGAGAATTTAATTTCTTCTCTCCCCTGTCTCATGCCCCACAAAAGAGGTTTCCTACCAAAAAAAACAGTATCCATGGGTCTAGATGCTCATAGGGGAGATGAAAGACCATGTTAAAGTCTCTAAAGGGTCAATGTGTGCCTAAACTAAAGCCTTGGACTGATGAGAAGTTCACCCTTCCCTGCCTTCCAAAGGGCCAAACAAACTTCAAATCCCAAAATTTATTAAAAAAAAGCTTTTTTTTTTTTTCAGTCAGCCATAGCCATTATTTTGCTCCAATTCCCAGTGAGTAAGATTTTCTAACTGCAACACCCCAACATACTCTCATTCTTTCCCTCTCCATCTCTTCTTTTTGCATCAAGCACCATCTGAAGTGACAGACAGGCAGACAATGCACTAGCCTTTTCAAATCCTACTGGGAAACACATGTGAAAGAGAAGTATCAAAACCATCCAAAACCACACACAAAATATAATAGCACACAATTAATTAACCTGTCAAGAGAGAAGCAGCCATTATTGTTCTGATGAGCTTTTTTAGATTGTGGGCTGTTTCCTCTTGCCAGGTGCAGCTGCAGTGATAGCAGGGGGGAGCTCACAAAAATACTATACCGCCAGTCCAGAACAAAAACTGGCCTTCAGACAAATGAACGAGGCCAGGCACTCACTTAATACAAGAGCATCGCTCCAGAAGACATCAGACTAAGCAAGGGTGAGCTCTTTTGTGTGGGCTTGGGGTTTTTGGCATCAATACTATTTCTATTAAAAAAAAAAAAAAAAAAACCAAAAAAACTATCTGGAGCTCAAATGGAACCAAATATATGTAGCTATTCAGGCTCAACCCTATGAAATACTGAGCATTCCTGCAGTGGAAATGGGATACTCACTAGTGGGAGAGATGAGCAGAACACAGGGCTGGTCTGGTGAGGACTGTTTCTCCAGGCTGCCTGTAGCAAGCATATGAAAGGAGGAATCCAACAAAGGTCTTTAGCTTTATGGAAAATAAACCAAATAGAACTATCAGTTTCTTCACTTTGTTTCAACCGACACTCTTGGGCTTCCATCTTCATTTCTGCATGGGATTTATAGCAAACTTTCTGTTCCTTGTTCTAAAGCTCATGCCTTGCTTTGGTAAATTTTTTTCTCTTGATTAGCATTTCATCTGTTTCTTTGATTATATAATGTCCTAATGCGGCTCTCACCGTAACTCACGTTACCAGACACAGCTTTCTCTTTTGGCCCAATCTGTAAAAATCTTCTGGGATTCAGAAAATTCTCTATGTTACACAAGGTTAAATCACTACCAAGATTAAGAGGGTTTGTTGAACGTGGCCATTACACAATAACAAAATAACTTAGTACAACACAATGAAGTTTCTTGCTGTTGGAATGGAGAACAGAAACAAGCCAAATCTCATAGAACTGGGGAAATGAGAGAGTAAGCAAAAACAAAAAAAAATAACCTAGCCTGACAATGTCAGACCACCTGAGACAATGACTGTGCAATTCAGAGTATTTAATGAGGCACGTGCTTAAGAATCTTGCTAAGATAGCAATAGGCACATTGATTTTGGTAATGTGACTCTGACTCCATAAGCTCACTCAATGTGCACAGACTGCTGCTGTACTGGTCTGCACCTACAAGGTGCAATGAAGTTATAGAGAACCCATAAACCAAAACAACCATTGCTCAGAACACGGACTTTAAGATCTTTCTTTCACTCCAAATAAATATGGAAAAATTAATGTCATTTCAAAGTACCCAACAAATACATTCAGTACAGGCTTGTAAGATATGCAGACGTACAGCAAGATGCTGATCTATGAGTCATGAATTATTATTCTTGTACACATTTACCTCAGAGGTAAACTTGGAATGAAGTTCAAAATGGTGACAGGACATGTGAGAAAACTCCAGCTCTCCCAGGTCCCATTAAATACCTCCACTAAGCTAATGGTATGGTAAAAGTGTTTATTGAACTAAATCTGGATGATATGTATGCATCAAGCCATTGGAATCTTTACATACCAAATCAGCCAAATTTAAAGTACTCAGTTGTCACTGTAAACCAAGCATGAGTGGATAGGTTGGTGTAACAGAAAGCTTACCCATCCCCAGGGCACTTTTAAGACTATAACCTTTTTAAGACTATGCCTTTTTAAAGATTACTAGCTGGAATGACTTACAGGAGACAAACCGTTGATGCTATTTCCAAACATTAGTTTCATAAAGTGAGTCCTAATTTCTAAGAATAGTGCTAATAATTATGGCACATAATGTAGCTCAGTGCAAATGAAAAAATAAACACAGCCTTATTCAACCTCTGGTGATATTCTTATCTTAGATACAACAGAAGTTGATGAAATGCCAGCAGAAATATTGTGAATTAAAGGCTGATTAGAAGACTCATTTTGATCTTCAGCATGAATTTACTCTAAACCTCAGGCTAGACTTGAGAACTCCTATTACATGTGGGCTAACTAGATCACGGAGGAAACAGGAGGAATTCCCAAGTTAGGAGTGAAAGGAAGGCTCACATACTTGATACAGAAAAATAAAACATTTTTTCAGTTCAAAGTGCTCTTATTTTTTAGTAAGTTACATCAAATAGGGTGATTTATTTCAGAGGCTTGCTGCCACCATGCAGCACTGAAGGAGCACTCCTTCAGAATTTCCTGTTTCTCAGATACATGTAATTTGGACAGTTGGTCTAAACCACAGATAAAAACACGGCACAGCATAGATTTAATTTTTCTGAAGGTCTTCCTGTTCTGTGTGGTTTTGTGTGTGTTTCAATATTCTATGCAATTCCACCCTATTTAGATTTTCAGCCTACATTCTGACTAAGGAGAAAATTCTCAGAAACTAAGAAAATTTAAAAACCAAGGAAAGTTAATAATCCATTTCATGTTTTGACTACTTTAACAGATATTTTCTTATAATCACAGAAAGACAAAATAAATCCCAGGCTTTGAAAGTTTATTTTCTTAACCTGGTAGACTCAGGAAGGAGTAAAAAAGAAGGAACAACCCACCAGGATCTCCAAACACTAGATATTGGAATGAAACATTAAAATAGGAGCCAGTCTACCAGAGGGAACATGTCAACAAGTGTGAGCTGGAGGCTGCCTTTAAATGAGCTGTTCTTAGCCCAGCATTGTAGATGTGCACCACAAATAACTGTAATTCACTGTCTTTGAATTGACCTTCAGTCAGATGATTATTTACAGTTTTACCCCTGGGAGAAGTATCCTGATTCCTCAGGTACACAGCCTGGTTAAGGAAAAACAGGACATGGACAGAACATATGCTCTGATCACTTGTACCTATTTAACATAATTAGCCCTTCACACATTTTGGCAATCACTTGTGCCACAATCAAAACCAAGCTTTCCATAAACATCAACCACCTCCCACAGAAAGACTGGGTTTAGATACGTAGTTTAGACTCAGACCACTAACTGTGTGTAGTTGAGATGAGATGGTTTTAGTATTGCACAGGCATGTCTGGAGGTGGTGAATTAACACTGAAAATCCATGAGGAAGGAACTGATCACAATTACTGTAACTGGAAAACACTGAATGAAAGAAGTTTTTCCCTCTGTCAGTGTAACACTTTTGGGAATTGCTCTTGTACACTTGGTAACAACGGACAGAGAGAAAGAGCTGCTCTTTAGAAGACAGGATCTCTCCCTGGCAAACGTACAAAACTGAAAATATGCCATTGCTGTGGGCTCCTCTGGAACTTCCACAGCATGCCAGATCCTCTATTCAGGATGGTTTTAGAGTACTCCTGAAAAGAGATCAAATTTTCACCAGGAACATTAAAAAATCAAATTATCTTTAACGTGGCCATGCAATTGCCAATTAATTTGTTTGCTTTCCTAATGAAAAGGTAAATAAACATGCCATAAACATTCAATCTGCAATCTTTCTCTCTTGCCAGTATGTAGCTGGTTTCTCATAGCAACAACAGCCGTGCCATTGTCAACAACAGGCCACTTGAGTTACTGCAAGCCTGGACTAATTCCACGGAATGTAACAGTCCTATATCTGCAGTCCCTCATCACAGCCGTGCCCCTGGTGCCAGCTGGAAAGGCTTGCTCGTGGTGGTTCAGCAAGCCAAAGGGCAGCAGAGAGCCCTGGGCATAAGGTCCTAGTCCCTAGTGAGAGGTCCCAGTCCCTCTCAGATTCCCTGGCTCACCTCCCTTGGATGCTTCTCCTACAGGGATGCAGGAACAAGTGGAAATAAACTACATGTGCTCCAGAAACCACTGAGCAGAAATAGCTGTGCAACAGTGAAAAACAAGGGCAACAGAAACCCAAGTGGGTTCAGCAATTTTAGAAGTCCAGATTCAATGTGCTGTGTCAGGAGCAGCACCTGACCTACCACTGTGATGATATTTAATCTTTTATCTTTTATCTTGCAGCCCCTACTACGTTCTTCCTTTTGGCCATCAGTCATGCAAAGCGCCTGATTTCATTCTGCAGATTATCAGGCCATTTATTGGTGAAACAATCTTCTGCCCATGACATTCTCCTTAATATCTAATTGACCTTGGTCAAACTCCCAATTAAAGATTCTTCCTTCATCAGTAAACTGTTTATATATAACGTTTTCAGCATAACAGTGTGTCAGTGAATATACCAGCAGTCACTAAATGCAGGTTTCATGCTCCACACTAGGTAGCTGTTTGTTTCTCTGCCTATATATTTCATAGCAACTAATAATGCATGAAAGCAGCTAAATAGGAGGAAAATTGTAACAATATGAACTATAATGAACATTTTATTGCATCTTACATTGCCAATGTCTGGAATTCTGGAAATATTACCAATCAAAACACTATTATTTCAAATAATTGCACATAACACACCGAATTATTCCCTCTTAATATTTGACTATAAAAGAAACTGTCCAGATAAACTACACACAGCATTCTGGAAGACACGGATTTAATCAGAAATCAATCACCATATATGCCCTCTGAATTTAATAATGAAGAACTGTCAGAGCAAGTTGCAAATTTCCCAAGTTAGATTTCACCATAGTTACTAGCCTGTTAGAAAAATACAATATGATCTTAAAAATCCCTGTAACCAATTGACTACATGTGTCAACTTGCCTTGAAAGATTAACTTAATTATGTAGAAAGGGAGAAACAGAGCTTGTAGGATTGGTGGGATTTAAACTTCTTTGATGTATGTTTCTTAAGTGCTGAGATAGGGCAGTTGAAACCACATATAATTCTATGAAAATGTGCTTTGAAATTCTTTGAAAATATAAAGTGCTACACAGCTGCTATTACAATTACTGTATCTAAAATGTCCCTGCACAAATCATCTTTGAATGGCGAATGTTACGAAATCCTTAACCAGGCCGGAAGTTATCTCAAAGAGATGTTTTTAAAGGATGTTTTCTAACATCTTTTAAGTTCCCGCTATTGTAGAAATAATAAATCTCAACAAAGTTAGTGGAAAATAAGCTTGCATTGAAAATCTAGCACATGCCTATTTTTCTAAATTGGCATCTATGTGCCAATTCCTTCCTAGCTAAAAAACTCTACCCTTCTCAAGTTCCCAGGCTAATAAGGCCAAATTCAGAGGTAACAGTCACATATGAATGACCATGTCCTCAAAATCATCAAAGCTATGATATAAAAGAATCCCTTTATCTGTCCTCTGAGTTTGGAGGTGCACAAAATTACCAGCTGACTCCTTCTTGTATCTTCATAATTTTCTAGGAAACATACATGTTTCTCCTCATTCAGAGCTGCCTCACTTGGGGAATTTTAAGGTCTAGGTTCTCCTTAAGCTCACTGGGGCTCCAGAAAATAGATATATATCTATAATAGATACAGAAATATGATTATGGAAGGAGATCAGTCTGAACAACTCTGTGCACATCAACTTCTGAAAGAATCCCTCCCATCTTCACTTGTAATGCACCTGGGATACAAATAGCATTGAAACAAACTGATGATACTTCATATTTCGAGAGCAGATTTCTTAAGACAATAGACTGATAGTGACAACAATTGTGCTTAGAACTATTAGGCTGAGTTACCCTAGTTTTGAAGAGAGGAAGAATACAGATGTAAAATTTAAATAATGTGAGGAGAATCTGAAACACAGAATTACAAATTACAATACAAGATTTTATATTGGAGAGAAAATTCAAAATGTTTACAGACTTGTAAAATTTCATTTAAAAAAAAAATCAGTGAGATTTGAAATTATTTTGCTATGACTAGAATGCATCACATTCTTCAGATATCTTTGATAGTCCATTAATTTTTTTTTTAATTTCAAATCAAAATGTTTGCCTCAGATCTTGAAACACAACAGAATTATTTCTGCTTCTTGCATTTCAGACTATAGCTATACAGTAGCTATAAAATTATGTCCCAAGAAATTTCTGCTAAGTTAGGCATTAAAGGGAACTGTAATATAAGAGCAGGTTTTAAAATACTTTTTCCCAATGTATTGTTAAAGCCAGATCAGAAGAAATTTTCAGCAAGAGAATGACATTGCAATTTCATCAGGAAACAAAGTGTGACATCTTCGTTTGATCTTGAGATACACCCTGTTTGGTTGAATGACTGGCCAATTCTTTCTGTTTAAAAGCAGGTACACAGCCTAGAGTAGAGAAACAATCAGTTATCAGTAAGTCTAAAAATGAACCTCTATCTTAGAGCAAAAATGCACTGCAATGAGCAAAACTACTTATTTCTAATAAAAATTGAGAAATATTTTGCTCTAGAGAAACAGTGTGCAGGAAAGTTAAAGAGAAAAGTATCTTTGATACAGTATGATTTAAAGAGTGCTTATAACTCCAGGGAACAGTGACATTTCCTGTTACACTAGTGAAATTCCATTTAACAGGGGCAAACCTGGATTTCCTGGCTATTGTTCAAGCTAGACATTATGACTCAGAGAACACGAGTTCTGAAGGTCTCCCCAGAGACCTACCAACAAGACTGGATTTTCAGAGATCATTGGAAATTCAAGGGTGTCTTAACACACACACTCAAGTGAAACCTTTCTGAAGACTTCAGGGCTGAAAGTGGGCTCATCAGAGTCACTGAGAGCTGCTGAGAGCAAGAGTGACTCCAACACAGCAAACCTTCTCCACTGACATTAGCAAACCATCACAGCACACCTCTTTTGCATCTTTGTTTTAAAAACTAAGAAACTGACAGTAAATAAGGTGAAATGATTTTACTAACAGGAGGTTGGGGTGACAGTTTCCCTCCCACCCTGTGTTACGCAGCCAGGTGTAGTATCCTCGCTAGTCACATATATCAATTCTCAGAAGAATGTCTCTAAATCACTAAAACTGCCATCACATTTTCTGCTTTACCCAAATCCAGTCTAATCTGGCTACTTCCCACTCTGACTACAGAACTACTAGCAAAGCCTAATTCTCCCTCATGTTCCCAAGGTAAAAGTGGCACTGAATTCAAAGATAAGAAAAGTAATTCTAGTCCACACAATTTCTTCTGTGAGAATAAACAAACAAACAAAAAAAAAACCAACAAAAAAAACACCACTTTCTTTTTGAAAAAAGATTCTTCACATTTTCTCCACTGTATCAATGCTTTGAAAATGTACAATGCTACCTAGCTGCTATTACAATTACTGTATCTAAAAATAAGCTATTAAGGTATCATGGAAAAACTAATTTAGGAAAAAACCCCAGGTACCACAATACTCTAGCTGTATAAAAAAAATGCACTCCTGAATTTTTTTATGAACTTGTTTCACAAAATACATATACACACCCAGGATACACGGAGGCCAATGTTAGTATTCCCTTTCAAAATACCTAATAAATGAGTCAATAATATTCACAACCAATTTTCTGTTTCCTAAATGTGCTATCATTACAACATTTTCCTAAATTATATATATTTTACTGTAACATATTTTGCATTTCTTGTTTCAGGACTTTATATGCATGTAACAACGGCAAAAAAAACCAGATTAATAGAAAAGCGTAACCACTTTAATACACCCACTACAGGTGGATGATTATTTTGTTGCTTGGTGAACTTTTCCTGTATAAGAAATATCAACAGGTATAAAGTAATATAAGCAGATTTATAGCCACTCAGTGCAAGCATTAACTGAAATAACGTCCCTATGGATTGAAAACTTAATTTTTCAAATTTCTGATCTTAAGAATCACTGACAAATGCATCTGTTTATACCCCTAAGTTTTCAACATATGAAGAGAAAACTTTGACTTGTTCCCTGGCAGATGTACCCTTAGCCTCTATGTTCTCTTTTTTGTCCTGGAACACATAAGAAAAATAATAATAATAAAAGTTCAAAAGAAGCAAAAATTGCACTATAGATTGCTCTTTAAATCTTCAAAGCTTAGAAATTATTAGCAATTAAGAATTAGAAGCATTTAAATTAATGATATTCAAGTAAAAATCAAAAATTTTTGACAGCCTTTGAAGGTATTATTTAACTTCATTCTCTAACAAATAAATATGTTTTTGTATAATTAAAAAATATCATTGATAGTTTCTTTTTTTGTTTTCACATCCTTGGCTTACACATATAAAGACTGCATCTTCCTATGGAATTATGAATGCAAGACAAAGCAAGGCAAAACAAAAATCTAATAAATGCTCCTTGGTTAAAGAAGAAAATCAAAGCAAAAATTCAGTACCTTTCCCTCTTGCTTCAGAAGTAAGAGTACAAAAGAAGGCAAGCACTCTGTTTTCTCATTTGATTCCACCAGTAAGCCTCCCAAGGGGAAAGGATGTCTGAGTCATGAACTAACGCCTTGGGAGTTCTCAGAATTCTTAAAGTATTTAGTTGCCTTACTTTCCTCGTCCTTCCTCCCTAGACATCACATAATGTTAAAAAACTGCCTGAGTCCTAACAGGCAGCTTTACATGTGAGTTGAACTGCTACAGCTTTCATTTTTTGCCTTTATACCTACCAAATTTTTGCCCTTATAAATACCAAATAGGGATTAATTATCAATACACTGTAGAGACCTAGAAACAACTTCAATTTAGGAAAGGATTTTCCTACAACAGTGGTGCAACACTGTATGGTTTGACTTTTAAATTTGCTTTCAGATAATGAAAAGTTCTTCAGTGGCATTAATTTTCATTTCAACTCTAAAGTTAAGCTCCCATACATTTATAATTCCATTAAATTTTTTTCTCTGTCCAAGAAGGCTTATCTTTATCTCCCTTGTATGGATTGTGTCCACCTCCTTGCAAATATTTAACAGTAACTAATTAGACATAAGAAAACCAGGTGCCTTCCTTTTGCAGATCAAAAAATAATCAAATTGTGCTTGCCCTTGAGACTTTATACACCAAAAAGGCTCTTTGAGCATGCTAAATGGACAAAGATCAGAAAGTTCAGCTCAAGCTTCACATTAAGAGCTAAGATATTTGCAGCATTTTTTGCTGGCCTACTTATTATTACTTTTCTCAGGGTTGGTGGGGTTGAAGGAGGCATTTCTGACTGACCACCAAAACCAGCAGGAAGCCAATGGAAAGGAAGAATTCTATCAAACTTGTTATCATATAATGTGAAACGCCATTCCTCCCTTTGTTTCATCTGCCATCACTCACTAAGAGGGCAGAGAATTCTCTGTATTTCACTGTTCAAAGCTCACAAGATGATAATGACAATGCTCAACCTTAACCTTCTCAGTATTTTCCACTTCTGCAAGTCAATTTCTCCTCATCTTCAGGCACCTCCCTCTTAAAATATGGTGGAGGGAGAGTAGAGGAGAGGGAAACAATAACTATTTTCCTAACATTCAACAAAACCCTGTTTTTTATACATCCCTCTCCAGAAGTGTATTCTCCTTGCAGGTCTTCTCAATGAAACATTGGGATTGTTGACAGTCAAGGAGCTGTGAAGAATTAAAAGAGGCTCAGAGAAGCCAGTAACAAGAAAAATTGCAGCAAAAGGGGCACTGAGTCACGAAGCTGGAGGGTGTAACTATCAGTACAAGTCCAGTATGGTCATTTCGAAATCTCGTACAATGAGCAGTCAGCAGCTTGGGTAGTGAAAAGCACATCCCATGAGACAAGCACACTGGAGGTGAGGCACACTTCAGCCCACAGAACACCTACATGATTAACCATGATGTGTCAGCATCTGGCCCTCAGAGCTCATTACTGTGGCTGAGTAAGATAATTTAGCAGCAAGGTTTACACATCACAGCATAGGAACAACATGGGCATGACACCAACTGGAATTCTTTACACAAGAGACCACAGAAGTCAGGACATTGCCACTCTGAGAACATCCATTTGACTGAGGAGCTGAAACTGAAGGTGTTAGATGGGCAAAAGTGAAAGAAAAAATTAAAAAGATGCAGAGAAACATTTTTGCCACTGACTATAAAGGTTACATATAATATACCATTAAGAAAGAGTTTCAAAAGACAACAGATGGTTTTTGCACAATTTAATTTCTGCTAGACTCTACTGTGGATATTTCATTCAACTATTGTTCCATTTGACATGCAAACAAGGAATAGAGGAAGGCATTTGAATACTTGCTTTGATAGCATTTCCTTTTTGGTACTGAAATGGTTGCTTTACATAATTTCATACTCCAGTTGACTCACTATGATACTCATTATGAAATAAACTATGAAAGAATGAGTTATAGAAAACACACATTTCTGCAATGGTCTCTTAAGACACATGCTTGGGGCTAGCCTGTTTAGAAGGCTTTGGCCTTGAAAACTTTCTTCTAAATTTTTGGTTAAGATATTGACATACACACAACCACAAGGATTAGAAAGTTCTGTCTCCATTCTTTCCCCATACTCTCTACGTGTAAAAATTTATAACATGTATTTGAAGTGACAGGATGTATACCATCTCAAAGTAAATCATTTCAAATTACCATCTCTGTACAGCCATGCACACAGGCATATTTCTCACTTCCAAATAAACTTCTCTACGTTCCAAAATAATACTTGCAATCCCAAAATAGTATCCCTTTCTATAGGAAACGATTTTCTCTCTATGCCTCTACTGTATTAAGACAGATCCCACAGTTTAAAAAGTAGAAAGCAAAGAAGAAATGTTGCTGGCTGATCTGAAATTACCAAAGAATATTGACCAGGATGGACCCATAATTTCACCTATTAGGTACTTCCCAAGTATACTCTGCAACCCATACAGGCAAAAGCAGTCTTCCTTCTTAGCAACAGATATCATAACATGCAAAAAAGTCTGCTATTGAATATGGGGAAGAAAAGAGACAGGAAGCTGCATAGTTTTCTTCACCTCCTTCTGACTCTATGGGAAGAGCTGAATCTGCTGCGCTCTCAGCTGCGCTTCCAGCAGGGAAGGGCGCAGTGACCATCCCCTCACCTTGGACAGTGGCTGAAAGCCACAGTTTATTTTTAAACACTTTAATAATAGAAGGCTGAAATAACCTTCTGAGGTCTGAGCCGGATCCAGCATGCACATTTGACGGCACGATAACTCACACTGCCTGCACAGCCAGTCAGAGATACTTTGAAATAAACTTGATTGAAGTCACCAGCCAAGTGCTAGGTGTGTTTTGAAGGCAAACCCCTCAGGCTGTGGCTTCTCACTTCTCCTCTGCGCAAAGCTCCGGCTCAGTGAACAGGCTCTGAGGCAGCTGCAGCCAAAGCACAGTGACTATTAATTGCAAACAGCAAAAGCCATCACAAGAGCCAGGGGACGGGGAGAATCTCAGAAGTCTCAGGCATGCGGAGCTGCTAAAGGAGAAACATGAAATAGCTTTAGGTTACATTATTTTTTCTCAAAAAGCACAGAGAGAGCAGGTACCACTGAACCACTGAAAGAAAAATGAGTAAATGCAAGAAAAAGGTCCCGTTTGTGCTCAGGTCATTGGTAGCAACTTGGTTTGCACAAGATTTATGACACTACATATTTTGTGAGCAGAGGAAGGCTTGTTAAAAAAAACAAAAAATCCATATTTACAACCACAGAGCAGGGCAATTCATACTTAGGGCTCCTCTGCTGTTTTATAAAACATGTGGACACCAGTTAACTTCCAGCCACTTCCCTCTGTACAGAAAAGAGAATTATCAAGGAATCACTCAATCTCTTTGCATACAACATAAGGCTCCTCAGAAGAAGATCCTCTGAATTTGCCTGTGTTTTCACCAGAAATACTGCTTTTCTGACTTAAACTTTCCCAGCTCGGGAGCTTCCTAAGTCATTCATTTCCAAAACCAATTCACAGCACAGCTGCACAAAGCTTTGTGGCAAAACTGTAAAGGGAGCAAAGTGAGAGGGAGAATGATGGGTCCACAACAAAGCAGGAGTGCCACAGGCCAATATCACATATGGCTTCATCTGAGCCATATCTAAGATAAACTCTTAGCTGTGGTTGGTTATTGAAATGCCTGGTTTTGGGTGATGTAATCTCCTCTCTTCCCTCACAACTTCATGATTAGAGGTGGAAAATAGGTTAGCAACCTAAGGGTGAATAGGAGTTTCTGCATTAAGAAGCTGCTCCTCTCTCACTGTAACCAACCTGTGCAATTTCTATGCCTTTCCACAGCAACACACATCCTGAAACATCCAGTGATTGACAAAAAAATTATCTATTTTCAGCAATAAAACTTCTGGCAATATTTACTAGAATAATCAATCTGCCACGGTACGGAATGATCCGTACTAGTTTTGCAAAATACTGAGTTTGTTATATTCCCTTTATTGACAAGGGAATGCTGAACACTGTCTCCCCCTACAACAAACACCTAAAGCCAGTGAGAAATTATAATTGTCAAAAGGAATATGACAGAACAGCATTCATGAACAAACAAATGTAACCAGACTCTTCTCCCCTCCAGGATAAACCAAATATGATTGTGACCAGGAGTCACTGAGGCCTTAGTCCTGATTTAATGCAGTGAAAACATCATTATCTTACCAGGCGCCAAGCAGAAGAGATGGAAGGACAGAAAGCCACAAACAAAATCACCCTGAAAACTGCACAGGGCAGGGCAATCGTGCAGTGATTTTTAAAGGACAATTATCCTTCCCTCTTCTTCATGCAAAGGTACCTTTCCTTAGGTCTGCATGTGGGGAGATAATCCATACTCACACAGCTCCTTTGGGTTTCAGTGCTAGCTGTTAACACATTCAGGCCTTCAATGGGAGATGGACAGCTAAATCTGCACCTTTTTTATTTTACTTCACACCACTTCCAGCATCTAAGGCAACACCTTAAAGGTTGTTGACTTGCCTAAGCTGTGCAACTGGAGATGGGACAGAGGAGAGAAAGACCTTTTTCGTGATAATGAAATTCAGTAAAGCCTTCATTTGCATCAAACTGACTTTTCATTGATTGAATAAAGAGGGAATATTTAAAAAATCCAGCTAAACAGCTTATTCCAGCAATGGAAAGTGACAGCATATGCACACATATAATCACATGGGAAATAATAATAGTACGTCCCAGTGCACTGCATAGCATAAGAAAGCCAACTGCCTAAGGGATATGTCAAGAATGATTTATTTGTATACAGGGCTCTCTTTCCACGCGTCACCTCCTGATTTCTTCAACAGAATCGCCAAACCTTGGTGGAAAATAGCTATAGCTTTTTTCCCTTATCTAATAATTTGAAAATAACTTAAATAGTACTTTAAGAGAAATACAGGATCATCTTCAGTAGCTGAAAATTTGGAGGAAACTGTCTAAACTACTTTGTTTCTAACTTATATTCACACATGTAATATGATACAATGTTTACATTCTACTAAAAACACCAGTACTTTTATCTGAAAAACACATTGCTAATTCAGAAATTGATGGAGAGCTTTTCCTTTCTCTTCCTGTAGATGTTATCTCATGTGACTTTCTGTCTTGATATTTTCCAGCTTTCATAATGCGATTGCTTTGCTTCTCTATATTCATTATATTATTTCAAACCAATCAGATGTATGGCCAATGTATCCATGCATAATAGTCAAAAAGTTATTATCTTCTCACAAGACTACTCTCTCCTAACTATCTTTTTTACTTCTTTGTTTCCCTCATCCTTCATTGCAGCTTCCCTGAAAAATTTAAAGGAACCAGAATCTATGGGACAAAAAACAGACAACATGAGGAGTGGTAACATCTGGCTTTCCCTGTAATAATTCCTTTTGGAAGAGAGTGGTCAGTCAGAACTTTGACAAGGATTTAGCAACACTGTCTGCAGTATGAATTTTATCCAAAGCACAGGAGCAAGGTGCTTATGAAACAATGGTACCTCATTCAGTGAATACTGTGCTTTCAAATATCCAGTAGCATTAATACAAGTAGCACTTGAAATGGTCAGAATTCTTCCAAAGGCCAAGGCACTGATGCTGAAAAGGGTCCTAAGTGTTCCCATTACATCCTCCTGTGTTCTACCAGCCACCAAAGCCCTTAATAACACAATCCTGCTTCTAATTTCTAGACTTACTGAAATTTTGAAAAACATACGAGTCCTAATCAGATTTCCAGGCGACTTTTGAAGATCAGTGAGCTTTAACTTCAGCCTGGCAAAGTCTGAGAAAAATTAAGAAAAGCGTTATGAAGCAAGATCACCTATTACATAAAAGCAATGAGATAATGTATCATTATGGTAAAACAGAACAGCCTGCAAGAAGACCAAGTCAATCTTACCATGTTCAAAAGATGGCCTGTATGAAACACATCTGTTGGTAGCATTGAATGGAATAGATGACAAATGCATTGAACAGCCTTGTTTTCACTGCTTGTTACTTTTGGGGAAAAAAAGGACAGAAATTATACAGAGACTCATAAAATGACATAACATTGATCACATCTTGATCTAGTCAATACAGATGAATAGAAATGTTCAATTATTAATACCACACAGGATTTTTAAACAGACTGCATTTGGTATTCTTGTTGATGGTCTACCTACATTGTGCCAGAGACACAAGCAAACTATTGCTATTGTTTCCTTGACAGCATCCAAATTGTCATCAAAGGAGTTTGTGGTCAATAGGAAAGAAAAAATTTATGAGGTGAGATGCACATGTGTCTGAGTCAAAGGGAAGGAGCACTAGTGCTCCTCTGTGAAGTGAGACAGGTAACCCCACCAGGAGTTACAGCCGAAGTGCACACAGTGAGCACACGAGGCATGTGCTGCAGCACAGAGCAGAGCTTATCCACGGGGGAGCTGCAGAGTTTCCCCATCCCCAGAACAGAACGTAAAGGCTTGCTCAGCAAGGGAGGAGGTGTCACTTACCAGAAAACTAAAGGCAGAAGAAGCACAGCAAACAGAGGAGGACACCATCATGTCATTATTCAGAGAGGCAGTGCTGGAACATTACTCCTTGCATGTGAAATGTATTGAAAGGTAGAAGTGGGAATCTCTACATAAGCACCCACATCCAAAGTACTTCTAACATATATGTTACCTTAACATATATGATGCCATGTGATTAGGTAGTGACATACTTATTAAAGCAGCAGCTATTATTGCCATTCTCCATGCTATACCACAGAAAAGAAACCAAAGATATAAACAGTCATTCAGGTTTACTGATGAGCTAGAGCTGTGCAGGGTAAAGGATTTCAGTTTCCCTACAGAAAAAAATACTGTATTCATTTTTCATCAGCCAATTTGCATAAAGAACAACAAAAGCATAAACAATAATCGTGCATTTTATTTTCAAAATGTTATGGCCACAAGCTTTTCTTGCAAATTTCATAACCTGAGTTATTTTCTACCCATATTAGATGAACGAGACAGGGATGACTATGCATTACATAAATTACTCTAGATAAACCTCTAGAACAAACTATATGTTCTGAGCTAATGCTTTTTAATCACAGGCCTGCATCAGCAACTAGGAAAAGTCACCCAGCTGGAGATAATGACTGGGATAGGTGTCAGAAGACAGTGCCCAAAAGTCACCTTGCTTCTTGGACTGCAGAGGCTGAGCTGAAAACAGTGAGAAAACCTTCCCCAATCCCCTTTAAAATGTGTGACATGCTGAGACCAGCAGCAATTTACTTCTGTAGGGTTCCTGATGCTCTTCAGTCTCACAACAATCAGGCTGGGGTATGTTTTGTCTTCTTTCCATACACCCAAATAACCTGAAAAGGTTAGCTGAAAGCTTGAAAATAAAATAGATGCATACAGCTCTCCTAAACATGCAAACATCACAGAGATTATGCCAAGGGCTAGCACTATAAATGCACCACAGTCAGGATGCAATCAGACACAGGTTTGCTTTATTCAAAACTGAAATGTCACCACACCATGCAAATGTGAATTTATCATGAAGAGAGAGGTAGTCTGTGCAGCATTGGTTATGCTTGATAAGTCATATCCCACTCTCTTAAGCTCCTTTTAAGAGCTTGGGAGAGACATCTGCTCATCTTGTTATTTGACTGCTACTAAGCAGACATTAAGGATTTGTAAATACTCAAAAATACTTCAGTTAACAGTTTCTCTAAATATTTTCATGAACTGCCACCAATTCAGTACTGAACTGTTCAGAACCTACAATTCAACTAAGTTCTTTATCTCTGTAACTACCAGGAGTCATCAAAAGTAAGGATGTGTCCACCCAGATCATTACCTAAATGATTTCTAGGCTTTACATTCAGTTTCTTTGTTCTTAAATTTATATTGTCCTTGTACTTTAAAGGGCTTTTTTATTTCCCTGATAAGGATGAAATATTTCACATAAGGAAGAAAATAAGCCTGTATAAAAGAGACATTTCTTAGCAGACAAGCAAATGTACAAATCTTACAACTCCTATTACACAGGAAGATGCAAATTAACATGTCATATTCGTAAACTACTTGTGAAAATAAAAAGAGGAAATGGCCAATTTTTAAGAAAGATCTTGTAATATTTGCCTTATTCAGAAATACCAAAGTGAAAACCTCAATAAATTACTTAATACACATCCTAAATATTTGAAATCCAAGGACCTTCTGCAGTCATTTGTGGTAGTACTGAGCCTTCAATTGCAATGACAGAAGAATTTCACTAACTCCAAAGTGACAAGTCCCTGCCCCAAGAGTTTTTCACATAAATCAAATCCAAGAAATTAGTAATGGCTTAATTGCTTCAAAATTTTCCATTAATATATCTATTTGATGGAAGCATGTGACAAATTTCTGAAAAAGCTTAGAGAAAATACTATTTAGTTCATTCATTATAAAAATACAGTTTTGTGTACAGTTATTTCTACTTGCATCCATATGGATAGCCAACAAGCCTTAATTAGCTGCAATTTTCACAGAGCATGATCTGCAGGGACATTGGAGTCATTTTACATTACAGCAATTAATCTGTTAAGCCCTGTAGCTTTATGCTCCAAAGGTACACTGTATCTCCTATTCAAGCAGAAGGGAAGGAGGTTGCATGGATTATGTGAAATTAAAACAATTACACAGTAGTTGATTCTTTCTCTCTCTTTAAATTTACCAAAATTTCATATAAGTATATACACATTACAGTTTGTGTGTTATAAATAAATATGTGTTAGAAATAAATATATGCATTACATAGAATTTATACACACATAGCCACTCACTCATTGATAAAGCCAACATTCCTCGCACTTTCAATGAGCTAACATATTCAAAAACAAGAATGTGGGCTCTCCATGCTCATTCTGAAAACATATTCCTAGCACTTGTTTACATAAGGTTGGCACTACAAAAATTTGCCTTCCTCCCAGCTACTTAAAAGTAGGCTTTCTCTGCAGTTAGGTAGAGCAAGGCTTTTAGAGTGCTCTAACACAGCATTTAACCAACAGGTCCTGCCAACCAGTTTCTTCCTTTCCATCCTTAGACATCATCACTGAGGTGACACTAGAAGAGTGTATCTGGAAGGATTACTCTCCCCTTTATTCCTATAACTAATTTTATGTGGAATCCAAAGAGAGGACAATTAGCATACACAAGTGTATGGCAGGTATTAATCATTAAATGTAGATGCCTGAACCATAGATACCTAAATCTAGGATATCTTAATAGACAGCAGAGACAAAGAAGCATTCTTAGAAGACACAGTATCTTAGCCCAAAGGTTTTTGTTCTGCCATTGCCATTGCAGAATGGTCCCAGAACATGTAAACTGTTTGACATACTCAGTTCTATGGAGAAAAGCTGGTAGAAGGGGGAAGCTTTGCTGGAGATGTCCTTTCTCTGTATGTGAAAGGTACATAAAGACAAGAAGAAACTGATGTGAAGGAACAAACTAAAGCAGTAACAGGAAAAATTTTACACCTGTACAAACACCAGGCAAAGCACAAAGGGCAAAGCACAATCTAAGTCCAGGGTGGTTTAACTTCAGCAGCTGCAGAGGTTCTTCTCTGTCTCCTCAAAGGAAAATTCAATACAAACACCAGCAACCACCAGGCAATGTATCTGCTAGAAGGAACTGAGGATTAGAGATGATAAAGAGATTAGAGCCGTTACCATTTCCTTCCATTTCTTAGCAGATGGACCTTTTGGGCCTCACTGTGCTCCAGACAGGACCAGAAGAGCCAAATAAGGATGGTGATTCCATAACACTCCTCCCACCAAGTAATAAAGCCATGAACTATTTTGCCTTTTCATCCTGCCTCACAACTATCCTATACAGCCACAACACCTGAGTGATAGGCACTTTGGGTGCTGATAAAAACCTTAGCTTTCTTATTTTTATGAACTGTGTTGTTAAGAGATGCTCTTGTGCAATTTGCATGCTAAGGTTACAACTGCTGTTCTTTAATTGTTTCATAAATTCTGTGAGTTCTCACTTGTCGTTGGAGCCAAGCCATAAACTTCAGTGCTGGCCTTGAACTTCTCCCAAGGCACTGAGCTATCTGGAAGCTTCTCTGCTTGATGTGACTTAAAAGAAAAAATTCAATAGACATTTTAATAAATCACTAGTTTTAAGAATTAATTTACTGAAACTTTTAACTTTATTCTTTTAGCGAGACCAATGCAGGTAAGAAGACATTGTGCATCACAATTCAGGATGAAATGCTCAAATTCAGTAGGTAACCATGGAATGGTTTCCACACTGATCTTTTTTTTTAGTCTGCAAACAAATGACTGAAGGTCAGTTATAGTTTTCTTATGCCATTAAGAAGAGGAGAAGTATACATGGAAGCTCAGCAACCCAGTTTAGTTTTTGATTAGATAGACCACATGGCTATTTTAAAAAGAAATAGAAAACACTTCTTGTTAAAACATGGAAGTGCTCACAGTCCTATTTTTTTCCACAGCACTTGGGCAAGGAGAGGAAATAATTTCTTAATACCTGCAGTATTTTGCGTACAGAGTAAAACATTATCACTAAGCTCAACCGAGATTACTCAGAATATGTGTACTTTCTTAGTGTTTTTTCTCCCTGGACAACGAAATAGCTGGACCCATACAAACTCACAGTCCTAATGATTCTTACCAAAAATATCAGCAGAGCCAAAACAGACATTTTCATGGGCTACAAATTATCATTGAACCATTTTTTCCAAATTGATTGTATTTATTTTTTCTGCATCAACTCTTTAGGTTGTCTGACTGATATGTGGCTTTGCGCTAGCACTTCACTCCAAAACACCACTGATTTTTCAAAAGGCTCGAGTCTGTATGAGCCTGCAGAGAGATGGACAAATATGTTAATAAATACTCATTGAAATAATAACTAGAAATCTGTCTTTAAAGTGTTTTCTTAGGAACACAAGCAGCTGAAATGAAAATTGTAAAGTCTTCATTCATACATCTTTAACAGGTCTTTTCAATTCAGTTTCATTGTTTAGATATTTAGATGTGAAATCTGTCATGGAATCTGCATAGTCTATAGGCTTATCTGAGGATGAACTAAGTATCTGGCATGGCAGAGCCTCAGAAATATTAAGATGGTTCTTCACACGTAACATTAACAGCTCATTAAATAAAATTTACAGAAGAGACAGAAAGTCACAGCTTCCATGTATACCCCAAGTCTGAGCCTTGAAGCAGAATTTCTGCTAAAAGTAGCACTACCCTGCCTGTCCTTCTTTTCTTATTAGAAAGATTTTTCTAGCTAGCAGAAATCTCCAACCATCATGTGTTTTGCTTTAAGCTCAAATTTTCACGGACAACATCTCACTTTGAGTCTAACTTTAGCCAAGGGTTACCTTCCTTGTGTTCCAGTCAATCTTTGATTATTTACCACAAGGTTGCAGGCAGCATCTTTCCTCCAGCGCTTACTGTCCTTATGAAGTGTAGACAATTAACATTTGCTTAGGGGACTTCAAGAGAGCACTCAGTTGTCCCCTTTTGCAGTAGACTACAGTTCAACTAAATATCAGCCCTCAGGAAACCTTCATAAAAGTAAATCCTAACTAAAACTTTTTTCCAAAAGAAAAAAAAAAATTATCTAGTTTGGTTTATAGGCTTGACAGTGTTTCGCAGGAGTCTTTCCCATCCGAATAAAAGGCTCTTTCACACCCTCTGGCTCAAGGTGGAGCTGGGAACTTTTCTGGAAATGGGTCCAGAAATTTGCTTTGACTTTTCCTGAAACTGTGGTCAAGACCCAGATACAAAATGCTTCTCCCTTTTTCCTCCTCTGAAATATTTCCCCAAGAAGGAAAGCCAGTGCTAAACAAAGAAGGGAAGTGGCTGCAGAGAGGGTTAGCAGCAGCTAGAATGACTAAAATGTAACAGGCTGCTGAGAAGCCATGGGAAAAAGCCTAATTGCTGCAAATGGGCTTCATTTTGAATGAACAGGGTCTAAATCTCAGATATCAAGTTCTTCCAGCTAAGAAGTCATGCACACACCCAAGTGACTGACCTTCCA
The DNA here is from genome assembly GCF_971803275.1 of Cyanistes caeruleus. Lineage (NCBI taxonomy): Eukaryota > Metazoa > Chordata > Aves > Passeriformes > Paridae > Cyanistes > Cyanistes caeruleus. The sequence goes on along the minus strand of NC_141704.1, from coordinate 45,443,413 downwards.
GCCTGGATAGGTGTGCAGGTAGGGTTGCACTAGGGAACAGGATGGATTTGGGTCAAAGAACCTGAAGTACCACAACAGCCAATCTCACATCAGGAGTAGAAAAGTAGATACTAAAGGTTGCATTTTTGACAGTATAAATCCAGGTAAGGCTAAAATACAGCCTTGGATGTTTGAATATAAATCTGGTTGCACATAATACAAGGGAAAAAAAATCAGTACAATAGGAGAAACACAGATACTTTTGTCAAATGTCATTCTGAACTAAGGATGCCTTCAGGAAAGCAATATGTTGGATGAGGAATCCTAGATCTGAATTACCAAGAGCAGAATTACTCTTTAGCAGTCTTTGGAGAGAGGCAGAATTTCAGGAAGGAGATTTATTTTATCCTTTGGAAACACTTTATATGGACTCTGGTGAGACACTAGCCAAACACAGACAAATGATGTTTAGATGGATTAGGCCAGGAGAAGAGAGTGGTTTATTCACTGACCATTTCCACCACCAGTAGGAAGAGTAACACGTCAGTTACTGACCCACATGCTCAGCACTGGACAACTTACACCACTGCAGGAAGAAACTGTGCATGGTCCCCAGCTACAAGCCATGTAATATGAGACATTAGGAATTAAATATCTACAAGAGAAATTTCCACTTAGTTTTATTTCTGACCTGTGTGTATGTGCATCATCATTACATCATCATCATCACCACTATCCCAAAATGATTTACAAGATGTTTATGCATATGACATTCCAATGAACATACCTGCTTCTGCTACATAAAGAAGTGTAGAGCTTCAGGAATAGCTCCCAGAGGTTGTAATGAGGGTGGAACATGAATTATCAGAAGTTCTAAAAGGCAAAAGTCAGCTTTATTTTTTTTTTCTATTTTTTTTCCTGGGAAGCACAATTAAAATAAGGGAGCAGAGGACCTTCTCAGGGAAGTTCTTTCTGAAAGGTCTCATGGGTTTCAGAGATACCCTAAACAATTCAGTTTGTTTCTGAAGATAAAACTTCACCCTGGAGAATCCAGGAGAGCTGGTAACTCCCTTCAGAAGCCAAGCTGCTGGAACTTCAAATAAGCCAGACACATCCTGTTTGCCCATGAGGCTAACAGAAACATGGTGAAATCACTGGCTCCCCAGCATAGGTAACAACCTTCTTTACTGAGATAGCACCAAATGTTGTTCAACCCATTAGGAACAAAAAGGAAGAAGATTGGAAGCCCAGATGTCTTTCAAGCTCAGTGTCAATCCGTTACTGTAGTTAAAGAACAGGCAAAAGGTGTTTTACAAGCCTGACATAAATTGCTAAGAATAATCCTACTCCCATTCATAAAAAAATTCTATTTCCAATAGCTGTCACCCAGATATCCGCCTCTTAATTTTTGCTTTTAAATAGTGGGGGGAAGAGAGCTTTATGAAAAAGTTAAAAAACTTCCCCTGATGGATGTCTTCTAAATTTCTCTAGAGCTACATCAAAAAACGTAACTACAGACAACTGCCTATGAGTTTAGATTATCATTCAGTTAATTTTTCATGCATATTAATACTGGATGATGCATATGGTGTTTCAAATCTTTCTGCCTGGATAGCCTTCTAAAGTTTTATGTAATACAATATAAAATCATCGTGGTTTAACCCACACTTCATAACAACCTTTTTTAACTTGCATTATTTCCATTTAAGTAATTGCTTTCAAAAGAAAATCCATATAAGAAATCACATATGACTAACTAATAAAAACTGTTCTAGTCAGACAAAGACCTTTCTGTAAAAATAAAGATTTTTATGTGCAAATAATCCTTTTTTTTTTTTTTTTTCAGGAACTACAGCTTTTCAAATTCCCATTTTGAAAAGCCAACTTGAAGTTCACTTGTTATGGTTCTTTTCCAAAGTCACTAATAAATGGGACAGAAATAAAAATTTTTAAAGCCAAAGTTTGAGGAATTTAATTTTTTCTTGTCTCAATTTTAAAGAAATTTCTGTCTTCTGCACATTAAATACAAATAAGAGGAAAGTAAATCATTTATTTCAACTAATTTTTTCATAAATAAAACAAATGTCCACAGCTCTAAGAGTAGAAGGAACAGAGACAAATATTGTAATTTGTTAAGTCACAGAGCTTCATAACACCATCTTTAACCTATTACATAGACTGTGAATCTTTACTTGATTCTGATTTAGTTGCAGTGAGCAACTTAGCTCTGGTAAGACAGATTTTTGCATCTCTGAAGCAACCAGTTTTATCTGGGCAGGACTGGGAAATGGCTTTTGAAGTTGCATGCAAAAAATCTAAGAACTAACAAGCAAAGTAGGTAAGACATTAATAAAACAAGTAGCTAGAGAAAAGCCCCAGATACACTTGATCAATTTTGTCTGTAAGAGCTGACAATGTGGAAATATACAAAGCTACAGATGTGTAGGGATGCCTTGTGAAGGACTGAGATTAGTGTCTCAACATATCTAGTAATAAAAATCACATCTTCTTTCTTAAAAAAAAAAAAAAAAGGATTGGCACATTCACTCTGATTACCACCATGAGGCTGGGACAATTCACTGGATTAATTCATTCCTATCATTCTTGTTCTATACATTGTAAGAAATGCAGACTGTATAACCTAAAACTCTTTCAAAATTACAGCCAGCCATGAGGGAGGTGTCATTTTTTGTATAAAGGTACAATATAGAATCATAGAACCATTTAGGTTGGAAAACACCCCTAAGATCATTGAGTCCAATCATTAACCCAGTATGGCCAAGTCCACCAACAAACCATTTCCTCAAGTGCCACATCCACACTTCTTTTAAATGCCTCCAGGGATGGTGACTCCCTCACCTCACTGGGACACCCGTTCTGGTGCCTGACAAGCCATTCACTGAAAAACATATTTCCTAATATCCAATCTAAACCTCCTCTGGCCCAACTTGAGGCTATTTCCTCTTGTTCTATCACTGGCTGCCTGGAGAAGAGACCGACTCCCCCTTGGCTAGATCCTCCTTTCAGGTAATTGCAGAGAGCTGTAAGGTCTCCCCTGATCCTCCCCTTTCTCCAGCTTTCTCAGCCACCCCTCATCACACTTGTGCTCCAAATCCTTCACCAGCCACTCCTCTATGGACTTGCTCCAGCACCTCAGTGTCTTTCTCGTGCTGAGGGGCCCAAAACTGAGCACAGGACTCGAGATGGAGCCTCACCAGTGCTGAGTACAGGAGGAAAAGGTGGAATGAATTTGGTTATTACTTGTTTCTGAAGTCTACACTGATTTTGTATTCAGAAGGCCTGCACTTTGAAAGGTTGCTCATTCCTCTCTTATGTAATACCTTGCAAACAAGTCCCCTGAGTTCTTGCAAACTTGAAAAGAAATGTTAGAAGAGTTTCCTTTCTGGATCTCAAATAACTTTCTCCTTTCACAAGTTTTATGTATCCATATTTCTTAGCACAGCAAAATTAGTAACAACAATAATACATTACTGATAAAATTTTCAAATATATAGTGCTTGTCTACCTTGATAAAAGCTTATCATTTAATTAAAAGAAGGTTAATCCTGGTACTTTCAGTATATTTTCCTAGATGAAGAACTAATTTGGTTTCAGTTCTCTGCATTTTTTCCCAGAGAGGTTACTCATGGCAAAGACAGTATCTTCCTGATGACTGATTTTCCACCAGAAAAATACACACAGTATTTAATTTTCTTTTTACTAAGGCTATAAATCTTTAGAGACACTTTAGTAAGTAACATGCATCTGATTAATTCATTATTCACATATTTTTAGCTGTTTGTTTCATTAGCACATTGGCTCTTAAATATTTTACCATGGGACAATAAATGTTCTAATCCAGAATAAATAAAAAACAATGGTATGCTCAATCCTAATGGGATAGTTATTTTATAAAATATAAAGTTGCTTTCCAGTGGAAAAATACGACTAATTGAAGACAACTGTATTGAGGGATATTTACTTCTCACCATCCCCTCTAATGTGAAATTAAACCAGATCCACATTTCAAAGCCAAACACTTTTTTTTCAGTCATCTCAACCAAAGTATTTCTAAAGAACATCAGCTCCCTATTAACCCAAACAAATGATCTCTGGAGAGCTCTAAAAGCATTTCCAAAATTAAACAGGTAGGATAGCCAGGAAGGAAAGACTATCCATTAAAAATCTGTGAAAGTTAGTTAATTCAGGGGTTTCCAAATGAGCTTTTTAAGTTCAACTTATCAGCATTTCTAAGTTTGACTTTATCTGAAAATCTAAAATATAAACTATTTTTAGATAATGCCTGAAAATTATTGCTGTTGCACATCTCTGATATATATTCCACATACTTTCAGAGTTGGAATGAACTAAATATAGACTTTCAAAGTTGTCTCTCTTGTGTGATATGAAAATTACATTAATTTCTAGTTTTTTCACTATTTTTTATGACTTATAAAAGTTATAAGTTACAAAAATGAGCCATTCAATAGCTTTATGGTCTAGATAAAAAAGTAAGTAGCATGGTAATCGAGTTAAATAAGGTAAATTCTCATGTTGAAAGGAATTTCAGTTCGTTTCATCTGACACAACAGCTAGCCTCTAGAAACTCTTCAGCCTTCAATTAGCTTGTACACCTTTATCATGCCATTTTACAGACCTGGAAAGAAAACCATGCAAAAATATTAAATCACTTCTTAAACCTTCGGCTAGAGCTACAAATAAAGATCATTCCTGATTCTTACTTCTTTGTTTTAATTATAAGCCATTTCCTTTTCCTTCTAAAATGATTTTTCATTAACACAAATACCAGCATTTTCAAAAGTTCTGCCTTATTTCTCTTTCACTGTTAACACCCCAGTTCACCACCAGCTTTAGCATTTCTCTGTTTAGGGAGACAGGAGTAAAAAACAACACAACTATTTGATTTTAGAAAATGAGTCTGAAGTGCAGTGATTGGAAGTAAATTGTCTCAGTGTGCATGGGAATAGAATATCTTAAGAACATAAATCCAAATATTTTAATATAGCTTGAATCTGCAGATTTGACATGACTGTATATCTTTACTAACTAGTAAGTCAGCAACAGCTAGATCAAGAGGCAATTAGTACATGTCAAAACTATCAGATTTCACCTACCACTTCTGTCTAATCAGTCAATATAAACTTATTTAGACTATTTCACCTTATCATAAAAATCCTTTACAGTAATATTTGTAACCCATTTATTGCCTTTATCTTTATGGAAAGTGCTCTGCAAGAAATGAAAATGTCAAAAAGCACTTATCTGAAGCCATTACATTGAATCCCTGCCTGACTCTATAGGGATAAAGACAGTGCAGTCATGGGTTTTTGTGAGGTCACATTTAAGAACGGATTCATTTTATTTTGCCAGAGACAAGACCTCAGTCTTCAGATCCAGAGCACTCGTACATGTGGCCTGACACCACTGAAACTAAAGGCAAAGATGGGTCTGTCTATTAAAGCAGGCTGGGTGTTCCCACTGAAAACACAAAAGCGATAGTAGTAGAAGTAGAGGGTAGTATCATCATCATTATTATAATTTTTGCTGTTGTTTTTACTGTTATTTACACTATAAACCTAATAGTAATACTGATCAGCATATTTTGACCTCCTTTATATGCTCCAGAGAGGGCTTAAACTATGACAGGTTTAAACTTTTATGTGACTGCATCATGTTAAGAGTCATTTTTCTGGACACATGAAGTTAAGACTCTAGCTCTACACATTAGTCTTACGTTTTTTAAAGAAATATGTTTGTTTTCTGTAAGGAAATAAAATATTTTTCATAGATGACATTAAATATTGGCACACAGGGTGCTGTTCATGTATAATTTTTCTTTCAGCATAGGAGCATATAAAAATTCTATCCACAGAAAAAAAAACCAGTAAATTATGCACCACAGATGTTTGAAAGCAACATATTGCTTTGATACACAGGAGAGACCTTTAATAGACCATATCACAGTTTAAAAAAAAAAAAAAAAAATTATTGTAAAGGCAAAGCAGCAGTAATGAAACAAAAACTCTGCATTTCTACTTGGCCAAAAACCTCAATACCAAAAAATATAATTTAAGATCTCCATTCATACTTAGATCATCAAATCTCTTAACTGCTAAAGGAGATGCTCCAAAGAAATGAAACTGATTGAGCAATTATATGCACTATAATGAGCAAGCAGAAAGGAGGAGGAGAATTTGCTTGGGCTGCCTCAACTTTTGCATGCCCTGACTTTTGAAGTGCGCAAGCCTCATGACTTTCTTCTGCAATCACATTCAGCAGTAACTCTGAGCGTGCCTCTGGGGCTTGTGCATCCCTTTGAAGCAGCACAGACCTTTCTGGTGCATGGCATTATTAATAATTATTTCTGAACAATCTTATAAATCACAGTGTATCTCCAAAAGTGACAACTGAAAATAAGTTATCTGCTGCTATGCACAGACTTTATTACAACAACTCAACAAATTTCATCTTACAGATCAAGATGACAGGAGCTTACCCTTTTACTAGTCTGATCTTATTAAGAGTTGCTGGTCAGGTCTTCCCCTCCAGCTCAGCACCTGTACTGGGGAGGCTCTCCTCAAAAAGCACCTGTGAAAATACTCTCACAAAAGATAATTAAAGCTGAAGCACGAGTAGATTTTTTTGATAAAAATATAAGCAACTGAAAAAAACGAAATTGCAATGAAAAAATTACAGACAACCTAACTGCAGGCTACAGCTATGAGTTGTTTTGGTTCTCATTGTGTTCAAAGAAACTGAAATGATTCTTTTTACCCTGAAAAACTATAGTGTTTGCTGTAAAATGAAAAGAAGACATTAAAAAAATCTGCAATAAGAAAATACGGAGAAAAGAACATGAGGCATTGTAGACCAGATCAAGGGGAAGAGCTTCTTATCAAACATGTCTGAGTCAGTCATAAATTCTTCAATATTTTGTCTATCTATTCTATATATTTTTTTCCTAAATGGAAAAATATATATTACTGGTTTTAAAAGAGGGATAGAAAAGCTGTGAAAATGAGAACTGACATCTAATTGACTTATTGGAACTGAAAACTACAGTAAAAGAAAAACAGAAGAGAGCAACTCTTCTTTCCAAGTGAACAAAAGGTCTGCTCTCACGGCTTTTTCAGCTCAATAGTAAATATGGCTGAGATGGGAACAAATGAGAGCAAGCATGCTAATACCTACTCATATTTTTTTTTTATTCTTTTTCCCCCAAAATCCCAAATGGAAAGTTTCCACATGGCACAGTAACAGGTGCAATGCAAGAACAAGTCAGCAGTTTCTGTCTTGTTTTTTTTTTTTTTCCTTTGTTTGCTTCCTTTCCACTTTTACTCTGGCAAAAGCAAATCATTCATCATTAGAAAATGTCCTATGTACTTATGTCATAACCCAAACTCCAATTTTATTGCTCTTGAGGGACAATAGAATTCCACTCTATAGGAACATCCATGGAAACAGTACATACGAAGTTTGGGACAAAACAGGAAGTTAAAGCCAGCTTCCAAGGTACTTTCTACAAAAGTTCACCCAAGTCTAAATATACACAGAAATATTCTATTTTCTGTCTCAAAATTAAGTACAAGTTCTCTCCACAAACTGTCCATTGAAGAGCATCAACATGATAAATTATCACAACATTATTTTCAACATGCTATGCACAGCTGAAGAGAAGGGATTCGAATAAAATATCTGTCTCAGCTTTAATTACAGTGTCATTTCCTCAAAGCTGTAATAAGGTTAATTTCCGCAAAGCAGTTTTCCATTTTTTCCCTTGCTTATTTTATCTCAACAGCAAATGCAAAATTAAAAATTTCTTAGAATCAGACTAAATTTGCCATGTTTCAAAAAGATTTTACAAATCCTATAAATCATTGCTCAGGTGAAAATTAAGAGGGAAAAGAATAAGAAAACAAACTCAACACAAAAGAAGAAGTTGTTCTACTGTAAGTGTTGGAACAGAACAGGTTTATTTTAAACACTATAAAAGTACTGGAAATGTAATTTTTTCCTAACTATAAATGTCAATAAAAAATTGCTTGGAATGAAGGTACTTCTGTATCTGGCACATTAGGACAGCTACCTACATTAGCAGAATGGTTCACACATCTATTTTGGATGTTTCATGCACCTTTTTATCCAAAATCCCTTGCAAACAGCAAGCGAAAACGGCTCTGAACAGGCTAGAAATACTCTGCTCGCTTTAGGAAGACTTAAGTCTGAATCATCGAGCCTATGTTTTGGTTGAAGGTCCTCCTTCAACCAGTGCCAACCAGGGAAAACCACTAGAAGTTTGTCTCTTTCCTCATGTAAAGATTAGAGGGCTACATCCCTTGAAACAAACTGAATAAACAAAGACAATTCAGAATTTGAGGCTGAGCATGAACTTAAGCCCCAAGCTAACATGCCTAAAGAGACTTCAAAGCTTAGGCATTACAGTATAGACTGCCACAGACTACTGAAAAATGTATCACACCCAATAAGATGGTGTGGATATAATTAGTATTAAAGTCAAGACACCAACAGAAGAATACAGGTGGTCTTGGTGCCTGAAGCTGACTTCTTGAGTTTGGAAAGCAGTAAAAGAGGTTTGCATTAAATACAGAAAAAGAAAACATAGCTGACTTGTAGCTTTCTGCCTCCTAGCAAAGCCAAACGAGGAGGGGAAAAAATAGATTTTTCAAGGTGAAATTGTTCAGGAGAATTTCAGGAGAAAGGCTTTGCAGCAAAACATAAATAATGCAAGCGTGAACAAGGAAGACTTTGTGCCACTGTTAGAAACAGAGAGGAGGTTAAGGAGGAGTCCAGCTTTGGGGGGAAACCTGTAGCTGCTTGCTGGAGCGAGTACAGAACTGTTTATAGTGTACAGACTGGACGTACTGTGTGCTGATACCGGGTGTTACCTGACTGTGGTCCACAGCTCTGCTCCAGAGGGCCAACTCTGCAGACCCTGAACTGGTGTCCTTGTACTTCCAAACTCCTTAATGCAAAATCTGCTCTCTCAGATAAGGGAGACAGAGTGTAAACTGCAATGAAAAACATTTGTATTTCTGTTGCATTGAGCATTTGATGAAGCAAAGTTAAACTAAAATTTAAATTTACTGTTCCCTGCACCCATCACCTGGGACATGTAGTCACAAACTGTTCAAATAAAGGTTCTTCTACTGCTTCATCAAATTCAACAGAGGTGGTTTTTTTCCTGAAGTAAAATGTGGCACAGTAACTAATACACATCACAAAACCTCTTACTGGCTAATTTATTGCTCCTTGGGAAAATCTACACACAACAAACATTTTTATACACATGGTTATTTTCTATTTATATTTAGGTTTTGACTAAATGCACTAATCACATTTTAAATGGCCTGTTATGAAGAGAAGGATTTTTATTGTGTTTCTGTCAACACAGAGCAGTAAACCTCTCAAATACACAAAATTCAGCCCTTGCTTGTCTCCTGCCCTGTTTAAGCACTGTGCTGCAGCATGTTGAGGCAGGCATCGTTGGTCTCTGATGATTCTTACTCACAGGACGTGAGGAAAATTGAAGTTTCAATATTATTTTTTAATCAAGACTCACAGTCAATCAGTAATTTTGACTGAAAATTTTGAATATTACAGCAACCTAATGCTTGTGAACAAAACAAAATCCTCTTGCAGCAGGAAATGTCTCAGCTGTTGATCACTCCAGTATTACTGTATAATGGCCAATGTGGAATATTACCCTGCTGGGTTTAGATTACTGCTAACATAGCTGCAACTTAAAAATAAGGATATAAACTTGCAAAAAAGCACTTCTACAGCACAGAGGTTAGAATCATAGAACCATTTAGGCTGGAAAAGATCTCTAAGATCACTGAGTCCAACCGTTAGCCGAACACTGGAGTTCACCACTAAACCACGTCCTTAAATGCCACTTCTACACCTGTTTTAAATGCCTTCAGGGATGGTGACTCAACCACTTCCTCAGGCTGCTGTTTCCAATGCTTAACAACCCTTCTGGTAAAGGAATTTCTCCTAACATCCAATCTAAATCTCCCCTGGCACAACCTGAGGCCATTTCTTCTTGTTCTATCATTGGTTGCCTAAAGGAGAGACTGACTTCCACCTGGCTACAACCTCCTTTCAGGTAGCTTCAGAGGGCAATAAGATCTCTCCTGAACATCCTTTTCTGCAGGCCTCAGCTTTCTCAGTTGCTCCTCATCAGACCTGTGCTCCAGACCCTTCCCCAGCTCTGCTGCCCTTCTCTGGATTTGCTCCAGCAGCTCAGTGTCTTTCTTACAGTGAGCAGCCCAAAACTGGACACAGGCTCAAGGTATAGCTTCAACACTGCCAAGTACAAGGGGACAACCACTGCTATGATCCTGCTGGCCACACGAATTCTATCACAAGGCCCAATACCATGGAACTTCTTGCTTACCTGGGCACACACCAGCTCATGTTCAGCTGCTGCTGACCAACACCCCCAAGTCCTTTTCCACCAGGATGGTTTCCAGTCACTTTGCCCCAGGCCTCTTTGCTGCATGGGGTTCTTGGGACCCAAGAGCAAGACTTCACATTTCCCATACTTCCCCTGCTCAAGCCTCATGCAACTGGCCTTGACCCATCTGCAAAACCTACCCTGCAGCAGATCAACACTCCCACCCAACTTGCTGTCATCTGCAAAGTGACTGAGGGTGCACTTGATCCATCCCCTCATTGAGGTCATTAGTAAAGGTATTAAACAGGTCTGGCCCCAGCACTGAGGCCTGGGAAACTCCACAAGTGACTGGTTAGCAGCTGGATTTATCTCCATTCACCATCACTCCCTGAGCTTGGCCATCCAGCCAGTTTTTTACCCAGCAAACTGTGCACCTGGCCAAGCCAGGGGCAGCCAGCTTCTCCAGGAGAACACTGTGGGAAATGCTGTCAAAGACTTTAGTAAAGTCCAAACTGACAACATCCACAACCTGCCCCTCATCCATTCAGTGGTCACTTTGTCATGGAAGGAGATCAGGCTGGCCAAGCAGGACCTGCCTGTCATTCACCTGTGCTGGCTGGACACCCCCGTTTGTCCTGCACATGCTGTTTGATGGCATTCAAGATGACCTGCTCCATGACACTGAGGTCAGGCTGAGAGGCCTGTCATTCCACAGATCACCCTTCCCACCATTCTTGTAGATGGGCATCACATCTGCTGACTTGTGCTGATCCTACAACAATTTGTAACTGCCATTGGGATTTTTTAAAATATATTTAACTGGAGTTTTCTCATGCATAATCTCTTACTAACTGGACAAAAATTGCTCTATCTTGTTTCCAAGCTACACTATATTGCAAATCAAGACAGTTCTATTGTCCTGTTTCAGATTAGTCATTACTTTTCCTTCTGTTCTGGCCATAGGATGCTCTCATTACTTATTTGCAGAGTTTCAGAGCTGTATTGTGGGAAAAGCAATAACCAGGTCATCCAGCATTTCTCCCAAATATAGCACTGACGTACACAGCGAACATGGTATAAAGGCCACCCTGGTCAGTGGCAATGTTGGAAACAATTTAGATCATCAGCTTTGTTCTTCACTGCTGAACGTTCATTTGGGAGCACAGCACCAGAAGCAAGGCATGCAAATGGCCCAAACAAGGTGCACCAATTTTGTCTGAAAGCCATTCACGGAAAGAAGAAGCTGCATCTATGACCAGATGATCTTTCAAGCTCAGCAGAAGTCAGCCCAGCCTAGTGGTTGATATTCAGCTGAGCTCTTCTGCTTTTTATTCGGACAGTGCCCATTTCTGGCAGATGGCAGTTTACATAATGATGACAAATGTGAGTGAGCAGCTGTCATCAGTGCTCATCATTTATGCATCCTGCAGTATCAGCAGTAAAATACTCCCCTTTTGAAGGGGGGGAAATATTTCAAATCCCCAAAATCAACACCTAAAATCACTCTCTCTGCCATAAAAATAGCAACAGGAAATAGTAATCACCAAAAAGTAGTGACTGGAGAACTAGGAACAATATATCCTTGACTATTTTGGGAGCTACCGGAGTGGCTCAATTTTACAAGCTGCCTGTTACTTTTCCTCTCCTATGGCTTATCAGTCCCATAAAAAAACCCCAAAAACCTTTGTAAGTATCTTCATTTCATTTCATTTCAAAGCAAAGCTTTTTATCTTACCTCTAAATACCTTCCTAAAGCATTTTGTAAGATGTGGATGACAAATAGATAAATTATTCTTCCTTTCAACTATTATTCTTCAGACATAATAACCTCTATCCTGGCGGTAATACACAGGTAACTGTTAACATTGTCTTTGATGCCTGCAGGAAAGGGCATCTGCCTTTGCCCTTAGCAGTGGAGGAAATGGTTTATCATTCAGGCTCCCTCCCAACAGCCACATTTCAGCATTTGCTACAGCTCTGCAATCATACAAGGTCAATGAACTGGTACTAGTGTATATAAAAGCTTACCTTATCTCATCTTTTCAGTTTCTGACTCTCCTGCACCATGAAGAAGAGGATCTATAAAACTAACCATTAAACATAAATTTGCTAATAGCTACTATTCCCGTTTTTCTTTACGTACTGGTTCTTTTCATTAAGTTCTCTTGGCTGTTAACTCTTCATGTTTACAAGAAAACTCACAGTAATTTAACAGATTCATTCTGCCATCTTAATTATTGCCTTTTACTACATTACCATAGACTCTTTAAATAGTCCCTTGTACTTTGGGGTTACTACTTTGAATTTGGGTTGGTGCAGTGTCTTTCAAAACCAAAACTGAAGACGATTTTTTAAAGAATCTTGCACCAAACTTTGTCCAGCTACAAAAAAAGATGCACATCTCCTGTCTGTATGTAAAGTAAATAAAGTTAGGCGACAGCGAAATAACACACCTGTCATCTGCTGCCTCCTATCTTTTCCAGTTCATTCCCTTTAAATCAAAAAAAGCCATTGGAGCTTCATATTCTGACTCTCAGAGCATTAAAGAAATGAAATTTCCACTGCCATTTCAAGCTGAAATGGGTTCTGACTCAATACAATCTGCAAAATATAAATTGGTGACAATACACTTCACATATTTATCTAATTTTCTTCTTTAATCATCCATTAGCAGGCAATATGAAACTCTGCTTTCTAATTATATTTCTCAACAAGCAGTTGTTTCTGTTATTAAGTTCCATGAAAATGTGCTTTCTTTCAGCTGAAAAAAACCTGTTTTGACCTAAATTTATGGCCTTTCTGGTTTTGTTTTTTGTTTGTTTGTTTGTTCCAAACCTAGTCTGATTCTAGATGGCAGGTTTTCCACCTGAGAGCCACAATGAAGAACAGGTGTACTTGAAAGCATAGTTATCAAATTGAAGCAACTGTAGTCCATTTATGTGTAGTACCCATCTCACCCACATAAGACATTGGCTCATTTGCCCATTAATGCAGGAACTTTAAAATGCAGGAACTTTATAAGCTATAAGTTTGCATAATTCATAAGCAAACAAATTCCATCTGTCTTACCTTCAGAGACAGTGTTGATTAGGGGGCACTGAGTAATACTCAGTGGTACTCAGTTTATACTCTGCTGGTATAAACATATCCTGAGGAAAAAGCCTAAAGGCTTTGAAGATTTGCAAAGATTCAAGCTTATGTGCAAAAAGAAAAGCAATCAGGATTTGAAAAACTGCAGAAGGACTCAAGGAGTTCCTGCCTAGCTTGCAATACTATGACAGAGCATTTAATCCTCATAACCACCCTTGCATGAAAGGTAGGCACACACACAGAGGGGAAAAAAGAGCCAGAAAAAGCAGGAGTGCAAATGGGAAAATGTAGTCACTTTGTGTCTTTCTAATTGCAATGCTCATCTTTCCTGATAGATCTGCAAAGATCCCGTCAAGGGAGGCACTGCAGGCCCATTAGTACAGCCTTCTCTTTAGACTATGCAAACTGGAAGAGACACAGTAGGTTCAGTGAGTCTCCTGTTCCAAATACAGTTCAACAACACAGTACCTCTTCAACAAAACCTTCTCTTCTCTCCTCCAACTGCTCTCAGTGTAAAAAACCACATTTTATTACACACAAGGCACTGGCACAAACTATCCTGAACTGATCTTAAGCATGCACTAAACAGTGATTCAAATCCTCCTTTTCAAATGAGGAGCTATGGATATTGCACATACTTTCTGCGTGTTTTGGCTTACTCCTTTTAAGGGATAACACACTTAGAATACTGCTGTACATTTTAAGACTTACAGAAGGAGAACACCAACTGATGACAAATCTTCAGGTGGTATAAACCACCTCATAAGTCTCATCCATTGACTTCTGACACATTCAACAGCCGTGAATGCGACTCTTGGCTGTCCTGCTGCATGTGCTCTGCTCCAAGGGACCACTTTGCAATTTGATACCAGCTCTTCCATTCTCTTTAAAAGACTGTTGTTAGTGCCCCTTACAGAGGATTCCATGGTCACCTCAGAATTACAGCTGCAGATCGATTGCCTGGTTTCAGCATCTGTACTAAATAAATTTTGGCAGCTGCTGAAGGGTTTCCTTTTCTCTGCCTCCAACAAGAGTGAATATAGATAATTTCTTTATTATTTCTGAGCAATCATTCCATTCTAGATACCATGCATGTGACTTGACATCTGGGGAACTTTTACAGGCATGTTCAGTTACCTTCCCTGATTTCTAGCCACAGAAATGAGAACTGTGATTAACAACGAGAAATGAGAGGGAGATATAAGGTAAGCAGATTGATGGGGGGAGGAGGGAGGGAGGGACAGAGAGAAGAAAGAAAACTTTTTTTAAAGAAATGAGGGCATAGTGCAAAAGAATCAATGAATCAATAGCCCTTTGGAAGAGAAAAAAAAAAAAACCACAGTATTTTAAAACTGCATTACAGTAATTTGAATGGATGTCTCTCAACAAGCAGTAAAATAAATTCTAGCATAGTGACAAAGTAATTTCCCAGAGAAAAATGATCATGCATTCCCCCAACATACCTATAGACTTGAAAGAAAATCTGTATGTCAGCAAATTTTTCCTGCCCAAGGCTTTCTTCCTCCAGATCAAACAATATGATCCATCACAGCAGCACTCTACACCACAGGTAGGAAGAATTCTTTTCTCTGACCTGCCTAGATGATCTACATAATTAAATTCATAGCAATTGTTATCAACCTATTATCTCTGCTTTTACTGTTTCTCATCTGACAAGGGCTTACACAGCCAAAGTCTTTCCCCTATATCTTCCCCCTATGCCTTCTGATTCACTAAAGACCTTATTTCCACCTGTAAATCATGTTTCTCTTCGATCTGTGTTCTAGCAGAACTACAACAGCCTGAACACCAAAACTAGGACAAACAACTCATATAGGACAGCTCACTTCTCTCCAGCCAGTTGCTGTCAAAAAAACATTTGCCAACATCCCAGATTTCTGTTTCTCCTCTCAATTCAAGAAGGTTACTGAATGTTACAGTTCCCAGCAGGAAAAAAGGTTCAAACTGTATTTAAATATTGAAATTTGGTATTATAGTTTCAGAACTCCCTTTGTCACAAACTGCCCCAAGACTAAAGAAACAGTCATGCTCTGCATCTTAGCTCACATCTCTTCCCTTCACAATGGGAAACTCCACCTGATGAGGTCTGCCTCAGCAACGAGTACTACTGAGCTGATGGGAATAATTTTAGAAGGTTTTTGGGAGATTAAATGCTGATTCATCCATATGAAAGCAAAGTACACACAAATAAAAGCAGTAAACAACAACACACAGCAAAAAGTCTTATATGTCTGATACATAGTTACTTTTCATCTCATAGAATTAAATATTCATTAACTTTCCAAAGCTAGCTGCCTACTACTCAGGAAAAACTGTTAAATATGTAGTAGGATGATACGCTGTGTGAGCTTCACACACTTAGATGATGGCTTTAGGATTTTCATGTATTTCACAGTTTTCTGCACCTCGGTTCTTTGCCAATGCCTGTCACAAAAGGCATTATATCACATGGAAAACAGACAAAGAAGGCTGGTGAACTTCCTCTCTCTTTCCAACTCAGGCAGAAACACTGCTAAAAGCATCAGAATCTATGTCAGACAGCAGGGCAAAATGCAACTAATTAAAGCATTTCTTTAGAAGAGAATACATACTGTAAAGCAAAAAAATAATAACCATATTAGGAAATGTAAGCTGGGAAGAAAATTTTACCAACCCTTTAGTTTGAACAACTTACAGAATTAAATATCTTCACTCTAATTCTGATGAGAATTTCAATTGAATGAGGAATGCAGGAGAAATCTGCACTTCTCCCATTACTATCTATTATCTAGCAGTACATGAAAGTCCATGTAAGTATTTTAAATAAACTGGTCATCCTATCAATGTCCAGAATGATCTCTGGCCCCAGGGAAAGCCCCAGGAAGGCCTGGCTCTCCCTCAGATGCCAGTGAGGGACCAGCCTTGAGAAGACCCTTCCCAAGGCATCAGCATGTACAGCCCCTGCAAATTCAGCTCACAGCATGCTTCTTTTTCAGCCCAAGAGTTACTGTGATGCTGCCTCCCATACCCCAAAAAGTGAGAGAGCTTCCAAGAGGTCTATAGTCAGGAGTTAGATGGTATTGTGGTATATTGCAAACCTTCTGAAGGCAGCAGCTTTGTTTCCAAACACAGCCTGGACACAGCCTCCATTCAGAAGGTTTTGAAGCAGTGTTTTATTTCCTTAAACAAAAGAAAATGTGTTTCTATAATAAACACTCCCACAGCTCACAGACAGGTGATCAATACCATTTAGGTAAACAATTCCTTCACTGATGTACATAAAAGAGC
The DNA here is from genome assembly GCF_971803275.1 of Cyanistes caeruleus. NCBI lineage: Eukaryota > Metazoa > Chordata > Aves > Passeriformes > Paridae > Cyanistes > Cyanistes caeruleus. Next base: position 45,426,615 of record NC_141704.1, on the reverse strand, counting down.
AATCATTAGTCAACTCTTTTAACAGCTGCAGCCTATGTAATGGCAACATAAGTTTAGAATAACTCATTAAACATGGAAATCTGTTAATATGTTGGACTAAAAGACCTACTGAATGAAAAGGTACAATATATGTGGACTACATCAACACAAAGTAAATTAGCAAATACTTAAAAGCATTAAAAATTTTAATTTATAGAGATTTATCTTTTTTGAGAGAGATCCACTCAGGACTAAAAGCACATTTTTAAGGATACATTTCATGAGTGACTGGACTGTAGCTATAGGAACAAAAGTTGAAGCATATGCCTGTTTGTTTTAAATTTTGGGGTTTTTAAGTGCAAAATGTAAGAAAAATACTTCATCTTCAAATTGCTGCCCGATAAATACACTGATGTACAAAGTGAAAAAAACAAATACTCCACACTGATGAACAAAGTATCTTGTATCACCTTTGCAGGTATTTCCTACACATGAAAGTTAAGGCCTTTTAGAGCTGAAAAGAATGAGAAATTTTTCTATTTGTATTTTTCCAAAAATAAAGTTTTGCACAAAGCAATGTTCTGTATGATATTCTCCACTCACAAAAAAAAGACGTCTAAAATATTAATGAGATCATAAAAATCAAGTACTCAGGAGACAGAAGTACCAGACTCGCTCCATCTCCATTCACAGGAACAGAACATGTTGCCACCACCATCACTCCTAAGCCCACAGGTCAAATAGCCAAGTGGTACTATTGCAGGCAAGTAAGCAATAGGTATCTATTTTATTTTGCTTTTTTTAAGATGTGACCCCGTGTTGCTGCTAACAAACATTTTACAACACCATTTAAAACAAAACAAGCCCCTTCCAAACAAAAAAACCTCACAGTTCTGTTCTAGAAGAGACCTAAAAATCAAAGTGACCCAGACCCCATTCTACAATGGAATTAAGGTGATAACAAAACAACCAACCCACCCATGCTTGACTTTAATGCCTGGGTGAGAATGCTCCCCCACTTTTAACAACGCTGACATGTCTGAGCATGTGAACATGACAAAATGTTCAGTGATCAGTGACATACTGGTAGCATCAACAGATACCACCACTTTTCCCTATCTACCTTCTTTCTGACATTTTTGTATGCTTAAAAAAAGAAAAAAAAAAAAAAAGGATAAAAAGAAAATAGAAAAAAACCCCAAGAAAACACAAACAAAAAAGAAAACCCCTGGAAAAAGAAAACGTAAAAAAAATAAAAAAGAAAAAGGAAAAAAATGGAAAAAAACCAAAAAAAAAACAGAAAAAAGAGAAAATGAAAAAATATAAATAAAAAAAAATGAAAAAAGAAAAATGAAAAAAGAAAAATGAAAAAAAATATAAAGAAAATAGAAAAAGGAAAAAAGAGAAGACAAGATATACAACAGAAGGCCTAGGGACAACTCCAGTAAGCTGTGGGAAGTGACTCAAACACAAAGGATAGAAATAAACAGTCAATACCAATCATATCTCTTTTGGGGATATCATCCAGCTGGACACCCAAGGACTCAGACTAGTTGGTTCAATTTCTAGCAACTTCATCACCCAAGTGCATCCATAAATTTACCAAGTTCTACCTTCAATAATTTATCTTTGTTGTTGGATGGAATGAGTTGTCCTAGCTTCAGCAAAGCCTAAGCCAGCCTAAATCAACACTGATTTTGCCTCTAGATTCCACAAAAAAAGCTGTAGTGCATAAAAACAGTGATCAATAAAGAAAGATAAGGATATATAGCTTTTCCTGGCATCTGAGCATTTCTCCTTTTTAAGCACTGGTACCCATGGATGTACTCTTCATGAAAGATCCCCAGCTACCCCCAGATGAGCAGATATTCAAGGAATGCCTGCTTTTGCTGACTTCCTTACCAACAGAAAGCTTTCACTCTCCTCTCAGCATTTACACACATGCATGTAGAGTCCTGGCCTGCCACAAGGGACTGTGCTGAAGTGTAAGGGCTGTTTACAATATATTTCTGGTACCTCTGCTCTTTGTAGCCATTTCCTGTAATCCCAAATCCTGACACAGAGTTATAATCACACAGCAGGCAGTTTAAAGGACCAGATTTTCAGGCTCAGCAATCAGACTGGTTATAATCCAAGGCAATGCTTCATGATACCTAATCATATACTCTGCAGCTGCCGAAGAGAGGGGATTTTTATTTCCCAAAAGAACTGTAATTATCCTTCACAAAGCCTGCAGACTTCTTACAGTACAACAGCTGCAATGTCCTGTTGCCTTAACTCTCAGACAGTCTGAGTGTACATGTTCTTTTTAGGGAAGAATCATCTCAAAGCACATATGTCCAAATAGAGCACCAAAAAATTATTCATATGAAGGCTCATGCCCCTACACAAATCTGCAGGCTCAAAACAATCGGACCATGATATTTCTACCTAATTCTGCTATTTCCTCTTTAAGTAATTACCAAGCCATGATTTCTACTTATCTGAAAAGAGAGTACATAAATTTTATTCATAATGTTGTTGGAGATGCAGAAGGATTCCACAAATAAATATTTTTCTTTTAGCAAAGAACATGAACTAGTTAAATCAGCAAACCATGTGTTTAAATGTCTTAATAACAGAACTGTTTTCCACTGAACTGGCCTCAAATTTGACATTTAGTTGGAATGAAACTGAAGCTGTTTCTCTTAACCTAAGCACTTAGAGGAGAAAAGCCCTCACAGCAGTGTTTAATTCTTCCACCATAATGCAAAGCCTTCCAGAGGAAAGACAATGTATGGAAGGCTGGGGCAGCCTGCTGGGGTGAGGCAACACAGCAATCCACAGGGTTCACACAAGCTTTGAACCCCAGCCAAAGTCATCAAGAGCTTTCTGCTAGAACAAATCAATTAAAACCAAATCTTGTTATTAATACACCTTGTCCACGATATTTCTGAGCAGAAGGAATGCAGTGACATCCTGAAAAACATGACTTATAAACGAAGCAGTGACATATCCTAAATTGTTTGAGGACACAAGTAGCACTGTGATAGCTAAATGAGTTTGAAGAACTGTTGTAGTAGCTTAGGAACAAAGAGAGAGTAGAGAGTAGTGCTAATAATAAGAGTAATAATGCCACACAAAAATTTGTCAAGACAATGCAATTTTTCAGAAGATCACAGATGACCCCAAATACAAGAGATCAAAAGGCCTGAGCTTTGGAAACAAACACTTGCAGTCTCTGAGTCTAGTCTGCTTTAAATTGTTAAAATTTTCGACATAACAGGGGAATAGCTCAGCACTGAAGAAACTGTAAACAAAAAACATTTCTTATTAATCCAAGATGGGTTTCTATTGCTAGTGTGCTGTGCTCATAGTTCAAGCAGATTTATTGAAATGCTGTAAAACAGGAGATTTCACATGCGTTGCTCAGAGTAGGCAATTATAAACTCATGAAGGCTATACAGGATTTAACAGAGAAAAATGTTCTCACCCTTTGGTGTGGCAGGCAAGATTAATAATATTCTTCCCCATGTTGTGAAGTAAACATCTCGACTTTTTCTCTTCCATGCTGTATTTCTTCCTTGCTGGAAATAAAATACCCCACCTATCCCATCAGCTGAAAACTATAACCAGCTGCTTGTGCAGTAAGAAGGTGCTGCTTCCTCTGAAACAGGAATTCACCTTTCTTCCAACAGAGCCAGTGTTTGTTTATTTTTAATTAAATGAGTGGTAATTTATTTTAAATACTGAAAAATCACACCAAATGGAACATTAAGAATACTAATTTCCCATATCATCTTAGAAAAAAACTAGATCTTTATCTTAGTGCTTTCAGCCTCTCCATAGAAAAGGTCTGATGCAGGTAATCGCAATGATTCAAGCCAAGTTTAGGGCAGTCCCAGATCAGCCATGCATCAGTGAAAATGAACAATGTCAAAAGCCTGACTCTTTTCATATGTGCCCAGAGACAGGACAAAAGGAACTGGCACAAATTGGAATATAGGAAATTATGTTCAATGCAAAAAAAAATCCATTTTACTGCAAGGATGGTCAAGCACTGGCACAAGTTGCCCAGAGAGGCTGTGGAGTCCTCATCCTTCAATATGCCCAAATATTACTAAGCAACCAATTTTGTATTTAAAATAATCATTTTTAAATTATATATTTAAAATAACCATATCTAAAATAATAATTTCATCACTCTTCACAAAATTAAAATATTCTCCCAAGCCGATTTTCCACTGAATAGTCAAAAGAATAAATGTTTTTCAACATTTTCCACAAGCAAAAACCTAAGAATATGAATGTCTATCAAAAGTTTAGCCTTGGAATTCTTGCATACAAAAGTGAGATTTTTTTCCTGCTTAATAAAGGATAATGATACTGAGGGGAAAAAATCCTGAAATAAATTAATAAATAGTCATAAGAGCTTTCTGGTGCATTCAGCAAATAGACAGTTTCTATTGTTGTGTACACAAAGAATTCCTCCACTAAACTAACAACTATCCATTAGACCCAGTTTACAGCAATTTACAAGATGAATGATAAATGACTATTGACCTCTGTCAAGCAAGAATCACAGAGCAGTTTAATAAGATGAAAAATTACTGGCATTCAATACAACTTGGCACAATTTCTGGGTTTTCTCCTTTGAAAACCACAACTCTGAGCCATGGAGAACATCAGCAAAAAGAAGCCAGAATATAATTTAATTCTTCCTTTGGAATAAAAGAAGTCACATGTGACAGCAGTTTTATTTATTGCATGTAAATAAATAAAGATAATCAGGTTCCTCTTAACTCCAGAAGTGTGGATGCAACAGATCCACAATTTCCCTTACCAAATATTTCACTCTCAAACACTTCAGTGCTGAAAAATTCCAATCTATCCCAAATATTTACATCTGATCCAGACAAAAAAAATACGACAACCACAAATCAGAAACTCATTCTGCATTCAGAACACAAGCATATAAACCATGTGAATTATAATGTGATCCCTCCTGCAATTTCACTGGAGGTAGTACTCTTCTGACATGTTTCACAGGCCTAAAAATAATTTTTAAAATGGGCCAAGCGGAATCTCATGCAGTTCAACAAGACCGAGATATAGATGATGCACTTGGGATGGAGCACCTCTCCTATTAGGAAAGGCTAAGAGAATTGGGATTGCTCAGCCTAAAAAGCAAAGACTTCAAAGTAGCCTAAATGCAGCCTTCCAGTACCTGAAGGGAGCCCACATGACAGACGGAGTGAGATTATCTACAAGAGCAAGGAGTGGCAGGACAAGGTGCAATGGTTTTAAACAGAAAGAGGGGTGTAGGCTGGAAATCAGGTAACAATTCTTGACTGTGAGAGTGGTGAGGCCCCAGAACAAGTTGCCCAGAGAAGTTGTGAATGCCCCATCCCTGCAAGTGTTTCGGCTGGATGGAGCTCTGAGCAACCTGGTCTAGTAAAAGTTGTCCCTGTGCATGTCCATGGCAGGAGCACTGGTACTAGATTAAGATCCCTCCCAACACAAACCATTCTATCATTCTGTGACATTGGGAAGATCAGACCATTTACCTCTGTATCAACAGAGGGCATTCAGTACTCCCTGTGCTTGGACCTAACCTCACTATTTGTCTGCTAATGGAAACCTAACAGGCTCTAGGCTTGAAGACAGTGATTAATAACATTAATTTACAAAAAGGGATTCTCCAAGACTTTCACCCATTCCAACAATCCCTTCAGCTTCAACACGTCCAATAGTCTTACTTTGCCTCATAAAGCTCTGTGGCATCCCAACTGACATTCAAATGTGACAGTTTTAATTTTCTGTTGGTCTTGACACACTTGGCACTTTGCATTTAACATTTCCACCACATGGGGAAAAGACTCTGGCATGGCTGATCAAATATATCATGTTACAGCAACTTGCCTTTCTCTCTCTCTCTCTCTGTTCCACTGGCATTTCATCTGCTATTAAAAAAAGAAGATAATTTAGAAAACCCCAAATACCTGATCTGATACGGTGGAAGTTTAATTAGACCTAAAACTAATTTGAAAGTGTCAGCAATATCTTTTCTGAAGAGCATTTAGGTATACTCCATTTAATAATAACATGACATGAAGTAAGTAATGAAATTATGACCGTGGGAGTAAAAATTGTTTTAAAAGAAAGACTATTACTCATACTAAATACCACATGTTTAAGTGACTGGCATTGCATTAATAATTATAGTAGTTATCACTCTTCATTGAAGAGAAAAGATATTCAGATTACTAGCTCTATTTAACAGAGCAAAAAGAAAGACAGATTTAACAAATGTTATTGTAGAGTTGGGGTAGGCATCTGCTAGCCTCTATTTCCATCATCAGTAGCCAACTTGTCATGAAGTCACTAAAAATATGGCTAAGTAAATTGTTATTCATACTAATGCACTTTACTGATAAAAGCCCAGATAGATATAAACAGAGAGAATTTAAGAAAAATGCACTTCTTCATCTCTTTTTGTTCTTTTCACCTTATTCCATCTGTTCTAAATATCACAGACATCAAGAAAAAATTAATGTTTATTCTAGTTTCCATTGTTTTATGATCCAGTAGTTTCCATGTAGAAGAGATGGACATAAAAAACCCTGCTGTTTTAAGTTCTATTTACTATCAGTAATAGATAAGCTAGAAGTGCCTTTACCTTGGCAGACTTCTTCAAATAATCATTTACCATGATTAACCTGGTTTCCTTGGGATTGAAAGATCTCTCTAGTGCTTTTCCCACTTGCCCATTAGACTGCTTGGTACTCCTTAAATGCCAGAAACTCATGATCCAAAGAATCACTGCCTTGGATATATCCTGTAACTATACAAAGAGCAAAACACCCATTTCTACTAAGAAAATTAATACAAATCTATTGCATAAAAAAAGCTATTGATTGCAGGCAATGCAATCTCGAATTCACTGGTGAAAGATTGGATTCTTCCAAAAAGAGTGGTAGTTTATAATCATACTAGAAATGCTATGAAGCAGATTCTGTCTAGCACTCCTAGAAAATTGGCCTGGAGCTGCTTGCTACTCTTGTTACTCCTGGGACGGCCAGAAGGAAGAGCAGAGGCGCCGCATCTGGCCCTTTCAACCACACATACATGTTTTTCAACCAGCCTTTATGCTCCTTCCTCACCACAGCAACTACTGCTTCTCCTTCTCTGAAGAAGCCTCCTTAATGCAGAAAACAACTGTGAGGTTCATTTTGCTCCAAAAAGCGCCCCCATGATGTATATTCTGGAAAGTCAATTCAAAAAGATCCTTATGTGGGTCACTGCTCACCTCCCTCTCAAGTCCAATTGGATTCAATATCCACATTTATCTGGCCAATTATTAATTTCTAAGGCAGCCAAATCAGCCATTAAAACAAGACATAAAGGTCATGTTTCAAACCCCCAGGCAGAAGACCACAAGCTGAATTATCACACTTCCCATTTCTGCATGGCTGTCAAAATAATCCTGGCACTGCTCAAACTCTGGGCTCATTTGAGAAATCCATGTATCTGGTCATATAGTTATCAGGGATGCTTGATACTTTCAGGGCTTCTTTCCTCCTGCTCCTCTTCTGATTGACTCATTTGCAGCTTTGATCATTCAAAGACCTCGTTAACCTTAAATATTCAAAACACATGCTTTCATTAGTTTAGCATTTCTTTCTACCTTTAGTAGAATTGCTCTGAAAGGAATTTTTCTACAAGCCTGTGACTACCAGGGAAACATGCTGTTGTATCTCTCCAATCAAAACCTTCCAGCAGCATCAAGAATGTAGCACTCCTGGTAAAACATCTGCTGGAGACAGTTAACCTTGACAGTGCTGTGAGGAAAAATATTAGCAACAAAATGAGCCTACATGGTGGGCATAAGTGTCTGCTGGTGTTCCTGTACAAGAGGCCTTCACCTCAGACTCTGTCCATCTTCATTACTCTGTCAAACAGATCACTGATATTGATCAGTGATCAATATAGTCATCACTAACTCATATTTCAACTCATACTACAGTGATTGAGAAACAGCACTCAGTACTGCCAACATAAGTACTGAGAAAATTAAGTTAATAATAATAATAAAAAAAAATAAAATACTTAAGGATTAGGATTTCTTTTAGCAGCTACTCCTTCCCACAATACAGCTCTCATGTCATATCTTTATAAAAGGCTCCTTCCACGGGGAACACAGCATTACATTCCTCTTGTCTGAAACTGCCAGCAAGTTGTACAAAACCTTTCTCCTCAAAAGCTTATTTACCCACAACCATTAACAACTCTTGCAAATAACAGTTTCAATCTAAATTTCTGACTCAATCAGAATGTTTTCGCCTTGGTGAAAAATTACTATTTACTTGAAATAGCATTTCTCCTGCTTTGAGCTTTAAAGTGAAACAGTCATTCAGCCTTTGGGAACGGGATTGAGACTGGTGAGCTTCACCAATGAAGCCAAGTCAAAACTGAGTGCTGTGCGAAAGACTTCGTAACACTTGCAAAGAGAGAGCACATAGGCTGGAGCTCCTAGTTTTCCCAAGTACAGGGAAGTCCTCCACTGTTGGTCCACAAAGTTCTCTAGAAGAGGAGAAAGACACACATAGATCTGCAAGCTGCCAACACACCAGCCAGATGGGACTGACAGCAGAATGTCCCACCCCTGGCCCTGGGTAACAGCCCCTGCAGGACAGCTGCCATTCACAGGGCAGGGACAAGCCTGCACCCTTGGACAGCAGCTCAGTGACACCTGCACAACCACACTAACCAAACTCCTCAGTGTAAAGAACATTCACCATGGCACACATTACAGGAGCACGTACGAATAAATGTTGAGTAGGCATACCAAATGGCAGAGATGCCCTCTAAAGTCGTATTTCCTGGTTTCTGGTAGGGTTTTTTCCCAGTGGTGTCTATAAGGGTAACACTTCCTTCTTTAAGAGGAAAAGCCCTTCCCTTGCCTGCATGCAGACATACTCCATTAATTCAGAGTACCTGCTGTAACAGTGATGGTAACTTGTGATTTCTCATATTGAAACTTCTGTCATTCTCCTCCACAGAGAAGACTCTAAATTGATAAAATGTATTTTCATCTTATTTATACAAAGAAATTCCATTCCCTTTCTGTTGGCAATTGGGCTATTTTTGTTAAAATTCACTTATTATTCAGAAGAACAAAGCTCACCTTAGTAAGTTATGCACATTAATAGCAGTCTATTATCCATGTCGCCTTCTTATTAATCAATTAAGTTTAATGTCCAAACTTCAAAATGAGCAGGAGACATATTTCTGCATAATGAACTCCGAGAAAAAATCCAACAGATGTTCATAAAGTCTCACTACATTTATCTACACAGGCTTTTAATCAATTATATTCATGTTTATATAAGAAATCTCATCTATATTTTTCTAAAATTTGCCTCTACCTGAGCCTGAGATTTAATGAGCTCATCAAGACCACCAACCATACCAGGTTTTGGGTTCTTTTTTAAATGCTTTGCACATCTCTTACTTCTATTGAAATTCTTAGCCCAGATTACCACTTTTCCTTCCCCGGGACAACTATTATTCTGAAATTAATGAACCTCCTCCTCACAGCCACACAGAAGTTGTCTGAAATGTGCGTGTCTCAGGCACTCTGGTACATGTTTCAGGCAGCCTGAACCCACAACACCTTCTTCTCTGACCCGAGCAATCTGTTGGTTTTGCTTTGGGTGTTTGACATCCAAGTGTGGTTTGCCCTTTAATGCTGCTACTGTAAAAGTCCTCCAGAGAGCTCTAAATTCTGCCTGTTTTCTTCTTGGTTCCCCAGAAAGCCTTCATGCCAAACCAGAGACAGTCACTTCAACAATAAAAATAATGGACTTCTCAATGTGAGGAACACTCAGAAAAACTAAATGCTAAAAGAGATCAGTTCCTAATGGACATTCTTCTGGTTTTATTCATGGTTTAGTTTTATTGTTTGGGGTTTTTTTCTCTCAACATCAAAATATTAAAACCTATCTTATAATTTTTTTATGATTTTTAGTGAAATTTCTACTGATTATGGCATTTCAAAATTAGTAGCTGATTCAAAAAAATTAAAAATGCTGTTCTGTCCCATTATTTCTCCTTCCCCAGACCTAAATTATCAAATAATAACATCACAAAATTTATGAATACGTCCTATCTCCCATAAGCTGCAGTTTGGACAATTTTGGACAATTACTAGCCAAGTAATAAATATTACCCAACATTTCAGCTGACCATCATGCATTTGAATGTACTTCCAAATATAAAAGACTCTCACTACTGGAAAACATTACAGCCCTGATTCAGAAAAGCAAGTAAGAGCATTAAAAAGGCATTTTCCTGCATAAGCACTAACAACAAAAGGCACAACATCAGAAGGCATGACAAATTCAGAAGAAGGAACAGTTGAACAAATATAAAATATGTAGAAGATAAACACTACTTGATGTCAAGGTTTTGGAGGGTATTTTATAAGGCTTCTGTTATTAATTTCAAGTTTTTCAGAACTTATTTTCAGATCTTACTTCAGGTAAAAATCTTGCTGCCATTTTCCATGAGAAGATAGATCTCCCAATAAAGATGAAGTATTTTTGTCGCAGGCACAGACTATAAATGTTTCTATTTTCCTTGCACTTATTTAGATCCCTCACTGTATTATTTATACACTAGTGCAAGTCTTTCATATGGAGTCCAGATACAGACGTAAAAATTGGCTGGCATCTTCTCTTACGCCAAACAGGCTTGTAAATCTTTATTTGTGTGACAGAAATCATAAATGATGACTCTGAATTTGATATGGCCAAAACAATAGGATGCTGCACCTCCTTAGTCACCTTTAAGACTTGTGAAAAAGCCTAAAGCTTGCTTTGTGACTAGAGCAGGAATTCATGACTGCAGAGACTGCAGAGCAAAAATGTTCCAACCTCCCAGCCAACTCTTCCTGGTGAACTACTGCTCTCTTCGACATCCCTATTTTTACACAGTTATTTAAATATGAACACAACTTCAGCCTCCATTGCCTGACTCCATAATTCTCTTAGCTCACAACACTTCTCTCATAGGAGTCATAGGGAACTACTTTTGTCACTTTGCTTTTAGCAGCTGCACACATCGATAACATGGAGTAAGAATGCTTTTAAAAATAATTAATCAAGACAACACAAAACCCTAGCCTATAATTTGAGAGCACTCTTATTCTACAATCCACTGGCAAATGCACATTTCTCAAATTTATGTGACTAGAAACATATAATCTCTCAATTATTAACAATTTCTACCATTTTCAAAACTCCAACAAAGTACTACTGCAATTAAGAACAAAACATAAAACAAACATGAATGGGGGGAATGAAGCATGGATTTTCTCATCCAAGACAATTATTTGTTGTTCTATAACTGTCCAGCTACAGAATTGCAATTTGAACTTTAAATCCTGAAGCGTTTTGGCAACTCCACAGAATTCGGAAAGATGCAAGGAGACAGGAGCAAAGTAAGTCTTGGTGTTTCATGCTCAGCTCAGTATCATCACAATCTGTTCTGGCTAAACTAAAGCACTGAACTAAAATTAAACTAAACCTATACTAAATCCTCCCACCTCCAATTTAATCCTACTATATTTTGCTCTCCTTGGTATGGGCACTGGAAAAGCTTACCCTTTTTTGTGGCAGCCTGTTTGAAGTCCCCTAAGTCTTTCTACATTATCTCGTTCCCTAAGACAAACAACCTTAGGTTGCACTCTTTCAAAAAGCCATAATTTCTAAATTTCTCACTGGTGATATGGACAGCATCCACGAGTCCATCTTGGTTCCATAACAACAACAGAGATGCTTAAAGAACAGAGGTTATGAAGAAAAGGTGTACTTGCATTCCTAGATGACTTGATCACAGTAAGTCATTACATTCTTCCCTGGTTAACATCTTTCCCCAAACACTGTTATCGATCATCAATTCAGAGCAGTTTAGGCACACTTGAGAATTGACCAAGCTATTCAATGAAAAGATAATACTCAACAGGAATTTAGGCAATGATCAAATGATTTATGCAGAAGGTGGAATGAGGCTGGCCCATCCACTGACACAAAGGCCCTGGGGAAGAAAAGCAGCATCACTAAACTCTTCCTGTTCCTGGATGATGCCACCAAGTCCTTGAGAGGTGGAACTTAGCTGTTGGCCCTCAAGAGCCCTTCAGAAGGGGTTCACCAGGAGGAGAGCACTAACAGCAAAACTCAAGGGACAGAGCTTTCTGTAATCTTAGGAGGGAGGAATACTGTGGTGTGCTTACAGCCCAGGGTAATATAAACAGGGATTTTTTTATTCTTCTCTAGTTTTGGTTGGCTTTTTTTTTGTCTGTCAGCTATTGTTGAAAGGGAGTAATCAGGAAATATTTATATAGCTGTTCTACTTCAATTCAAGACACAGTTTTTGTGCCTACCAAGAGTATTCTATTTTGCAGAAATACAACAAAAATCTTCTAAACCACAAAATAGAAGTCACAAAGGTTCTATAGTGATGTCTTCATAATACTAGAATTTTATAAATTTAATTAATGAAAGCATTATCTCTTATGATATCAGTCTACCTGAATATTTAGTTTTAATCTTAGTCTTTAAACTACAATCTTTTGAAATTAATGGACTTACATTTTTTTATGAGATTACATTACAAAATAAGATTTTTTTTATTTTAATGTGTTTATCAGTTAAAGGGTTAATCATATTGATGCTTATTTGGTTAAACCACAACTTTAGCATCCACTGAAGCAAATGAGATAGTTCATAACTCTTCACATTAATGCTTACCTTGCCTGACTCCTGACTAAACAAAATATTACTTTGGACCCAGAATTAAACATAAGCTCTGCAAGAGCCAAGCCTTGGAAGTTTGTGTGTCCTCAGGTCAAAAGCATGAAACAGGAATTTCTCTGTCAGATCTTGCAGTGAGCATAAACATTTAAAAATGTAGTTAATTCTTACTTTACTTGGGAGCAAACTTAATTAAAGAAATACATCAGTATGAGGTTAATGTACCACATAAGCATCCACCAGCCAGTAAAGCAGCAAACCAGCTCTCATAACTCATCTCATTTGCTAGAAACTATAATACAAACAGGAAACAAAAGATGTTGAGGTGATGCTGAGCAGCTACACATTGCATAAACAGGTGAGGGTCCCACTGGCAAAAACTGTTGCTTTGAAATTTGAATCAAGGAATTTTTTTCATATTTATGACATTTACAATGACATGTAGACAAGCAATCTCCTTCTAGTGAACTAGGAGAGTTTTCTCTGAAATGGTTCAAGTCATTAACTGAAGTTAAGAAAGTAAGTGTTGGCTTCCAGCTTCTGGAAAAACAAAATTGCAATAGGGAGGTGTTCTTCAGAAGCAGTTTTTCCATGACAGTTTATTTATTCTGGCAGTATTTGGAGGGCAGTTCTTGGTCTTTGACAGAAAGTCTGCATTTGTACTCTACTGCTGAACACTACTGAGTAAACTACTAGTGTACACATTAGTAAACCTCAATAAAAAGTCAGCTTGGGCAGATACAAATCATTCTGATCCCCAAAGCAGTGTTGAGAAGGCAGCTTAATATATAATGAGAAAACCAGGGTCATCTTTACAGCTCCACCTTGTTATTCTTCATTTAATCACTGAATCTGTTCCTTTCATCTACTCAATGACTTTGAAAGTTACAAGAATCATCCCACACTTCCCACAGAGGTAGATCAGATATAATCCAAGGAAAGGGAAACCCTTTATCACAAAATAATACACAGTATTCCCAAATGGAAGCAGTTCCCAGCCCACACTGGGATCCTTGCTTTTGGTATCACCAGTCACAACAGTTACTGAATCCATTGCAAAATTTTCAAGGAAATGTAAGGACATCAAAAACTAGTAACTACCTATATGTCTATATGTCTAAGCCATGCAATGGAGTTTGGTGAACAAACTGTGGAGGCAGCAACAGCCCTCATATTCTAAGTGAATAGTATCACCCAATTTCATGTCTTAAATATACTCACAGGATGGTGTTACTGCTGAACGCGGAATTTTAGTATTCCCTAATTCAGGGTGCTAACTGTACAATTTAAATAGGTGCTTTTTACTTTAATTTCCACATTTAAGGGCTATATATTGTGATCACACACAATATATAACAGACCCACAAGAAAGTATGCGTCCATTACCTACAACAACAAAAAGATCTTCTGAAGATCTTGGTGTTTCTGTTCCCCGGGGATACAAGAGAGAGGAAATTATATAAAAGCTGCAATTGTATAACCTACCAGCCCACTCAACACAGAGGGCCACATTCATTTCCTCAAAATGAACAGGGATACACAGCAGTGCAAAGGAGACATTTCATGAAGAAGAGGGCAATAGGCAAAGCAGTTCCAATAGTTTCTTTTACCAGAAATTAAAACAGCAGAACTAGAATTTACAGTTAGGGAATTTTTCCAGCTTCATAAAATAAGAAGTAACTAAATTGAGCTACCACAATGCTGCATAAGCACATTGTGCCTTCCACTTGAACATCACTTCAGCACTGCTGAGCAGGTGTGTGTCTACTGCAGCTCCTCTCAGGCTTCCTGCTGAGCCCCTGCTTTACTTTCCCTTTCAACAGAGACTATTTACATACCTTTCAGAATTAAAACGTAATGTCGTTCATTTTCAATGTGATTGCCATTCTTTCATGTAGCAAAACAGCTTTTATGGTTGTTAGTGTTTTGTTCTGTCCCTGCCACCAAAAAAGGCCTGAAGAAACAAAACCAAAGCAGCACCTGCATGGACCTCCACAGGTCTACCCTGTCTGTCACTACTGTTCTCACTGCCCCCCATGTAGAGGACAAACAGGCCTGTGATCCTCCCCCTTGTGCAATCCACCCCAAAAACACAAGCCTGCAATTTATTGCAAGTATTTCCCTGCTGATTCTGAACAAATCCTATCCTCATGTAACTCCTTCTATGTGGTGCAGCCATCCCAGCCTCTGTTCCCTGGCTTGGAAATGCAAAAAGTGGGGTGTGCCAAGGGGAATGGAAATCACCAAGATTGAAGTAAGAGATTTAGAGGACTGCCTCAACAGGGTTCATGCAGCCACAGCACACCCAAGAGAATTCAATGGCTCTGTTGTACATTTGAGGGGCACAGCAAACGAGGAGGGAATTCAGCACCAATGTGAGGAGCAAAAAAACATCACTTGGTGGTTACGTGATGTTATAAATTGCAATAAAGTATGCTGGCAGCTGTCGCAGTTCTTCCACACTAACATTAAGAAGACAGGCTAGAATGGAATAAAGATGATGTTACTGACTTGATGAAAAAAGAACATCCAAGCTCCCTAAAATATGCTAGACTTTGATGAGGTCGCAAACATGACAGTGAATTGCATTAGGAACTCATTACTCTCCCTACCAGGGCTCATGCTGTGCAATCCAAAGCACAAAAGCCAAATACGTGCAGACATGCAGCAACAACAGTCTGCACATATATGGAATCTACATCTGGAAGAGGCTATGGCAAGGACTGGAGAAACAAAAGCACTAAACACAACCAATGAGTGTCTCAGAAGTAGATAAGAGTTCAACCTGATTTCACTCAAATACCTCAATTTCAAGAAAACCATTGCATACTGAAAGCAAGTGTGCCTCAGACATCTCAGGCAGTCAGAACCAGAACTGATAGCTCAAGGCATGCAACACTGGTTTCCTGGGATATCTTACGAGGGTCAGAACACCTTCATATCACAAGCGACCTTTACAGAAATCACAGAGAAATTTCTCCAATTTAGCTAAACTGATTTGCAAATTAACTTATTTACATCAGAGATAGCCTCTAGTACATTCTGTTAAGTGGGAGAAAATTGGTTTGGAAGCCAAACTAAGCTAAATGAGTACTGGGCACTCTTTAACTGATTGAAGCACAGTCCTAGGGCTTGCTACATGGATTTAGGCAAATCAGCTTTAGCAAACAATTTAGTTAGTACAATGCCAATTCTACATTTAGACCACAAATATAGTTTTAACTTTGCACAATGCTTACTTCACACCAGTAGAGCTCATAGGAAAACAAATGCAGTCCAATGAAGTAGAGCGCACAATTGCCCATTTCAGTCACACATAGCAGGATTATATTTGAAACGCTCAAAAGAGAGTTTATTGTGCCAAATGAATGCATCTCTCTCAGCTACTTTTAACCATCAAGGCCTGTACCTCAAATTATTAAGAAGATGGGGAACTTAGATTCTTAATATTAGATGCACTGAATTGCACCCCCAGGTGAAATTATATAAGGAGAAATTATATACCAGAACATCTGAGACCTTTTCAGGCTGATTTTGCAGAGGATTCTGTAATAGGGATACAACGGACCTGCAGATAGGATTAAAAACTAGATGCAGTTTTAAGATGGTTAAGTCTAACTGTGTTTGAAAAGAATAATATTGCTCATTATTTTTAACAGTTCTGAGCTGTGAACTTATAGAGATTTGTGGGGATTTTTTTAACATTAATAAAATGGAAAAAGAAGGGGGTATGGGCTTTGCCTATTTTTTCTGCATTACAGGATCAGATATGAGATGCACCATTGGTTCTACAGATATAAAGACCCTCACTTACTGGAAGAAGCCTTAGTGATGGATCTTTCTACAGAGGAGCGATGGTTTACCTAAATTTAGAGTCCTCAAATAATAAGGAAAAAAAAAAGAGGAAAGAAAAAAAACAAGCAGAAAAAATAAGTGAATTAGAAAAAGTAGAAAATAGCCCGAAGAAAATTAGTTTCTTCCAAAATGTAACAAATTCATGAAATAAGGGTGATGATGGAAATTCATACACTTGAATTAAAAAAAAAAAAATTAAGAAAAATCTAAATTTAGTGGGGAAGTAGAACTGTCTGACTGTGCATATCTAGGCAGTTTTCCTTTCCACACAATTATCAATAAGGCATTCTAAAGTGAACTTCTGATGAAGGGTGTCATAAAATCATCATTTACACATACTGGTTTTCATGTGGTTGATTGTTCCATTTCTTCCTGTTTGTTCAAAAAAACTCAAATTTTCATGAAGTAGTCTGATTATGAACACAAAGCAGTTTATCAAGACTGTCTGACATTTTAATCGCCGTCACTTATAATTCAGGAAAAGGGCTAATCTTCAAGCTTTGTTTTTCATTTTTGCTGTTCTTCCTCTCCCTGGGTCTTCATCTTATCTGAATGGCTATGTAAGTCTCCTAAACCTAGTAATAAAAATGATAAAAACATATCCTAGAAGTAGAGTCCTTTTTTTTTTTCTTTTTTTTTTGTGGTAAACTTAAAATGTGGCAATAAGAAAATGTTTTATTTTATATATGGTATTTATGATTTATAATGTCTTTTCATATTCATTTCAACACAGAAAAGATGGTTTGTTTCATCATTCACTTGGCTTGCCTCTCTAATTCTGATACTGTGGAAAGAAGCCATGCTTTTAAGTAATCTAGAGCTGGAAGTCCTTTGCTTGGCTGTAGGAGTCTTACTTTATTTTCAAGTGGAATTTCAGAGTGAACTGTTTCTGCTATGGATTAGTGCCACAAAAAGTGGAATCATCATCCTTACTATCAATGTCCTTTCAACAACAGCCCTAAAATAGGTTGTGAGATGGAGAAAAAGCCTTCATTTGAGTCTATCAGCTCACAAGACAGTATAAGACAGTCCCTTTAGGATAATTTTATTCAAGGCCATTTTGTAAAAACTAATGAGTTTGAAATTAAAAATAAAATTCTATGCCACTTAGTGGTTTTCCTGAATTTCAAATATTAAAGATTTATCTTATTAGACTTTCTTCTTCCTACATGACCTATTTTTTGCTTTCCTGTGAACTGAAATAAAAAACAACTCAGTGTTCAGTTTTCTTGAAATTCACCATTTAAATAATGTTCTTAATATTGCTACATACAGGTACACACACAACTCTGAGAGTTTGCCTAACACCTGAATGACACATGTTATATATTTTCAGGGATTTAATTTCAAAATCTCTTATCTAAAAAGCTACATATACTGCACAACAGGCACCATGTTCAATAGAGAGTGATTAAGCACAGCAGCAGAATTGTGAGCTATGGACTCTCCAGAAATTAAAAAAGCAAATGCATGTACAGGACCCCATTCTAAAGCTCACAGAGGGACACAGAAATTTTTCCATTCAGATAAATCTTCAGAGAGTTTCAAAGTAAACTCAAAGATTTAATATATTGCTTTCCAAAAATAAAAAAAAAAAAAAAACCAACTGTATAATTAAACCTAAGAAGAGTGTGACTTTGTACAAATGGACATTGAGGCTTTTCCCTGCCCTTCTCCTTTCTCTTCGCCTGCCAATACTTTATTCTAATCAGCTGAAGAATTTCCAAGGACTGTAATAAATGCAAATATTTCACCCTAAAAAATTGTTAACATGTATTATTTCTTCCCTAGGCAGCAGAATAAAACAAATCCAGATGCAACTATAACCAACACAACCTACATTTCAGGGCATCACCAGCTCCTAATTTCTAATTTATGTAATTTACAGTCTTCAAACAAAACACCCCTGCCCAACAGGCCTTTTCTCACTCTTGACCTTTCTTTTTATTTAGGTGCTATTTCAAATGCATCACTTTTCTCCAGTATCCCCCATTAGATTTCTCCTCCAAGATCCTCTCTCCCCAAGATCTTAATGTATTTTCTACAGATTGGTTTCCTATTTATAGGTGCACTTCCATCCCTTAGCACACTTAACTTACCAGCCTGACAGTGCTCACTTTGCCCAGTATTCCCTGCATGTTCTAGGAAATCCTTTCCTGACTCAGAGATTGTCAGACTAATGCAGGAAGCAGTGTACTTCTTTTAAGCACAAATAGCCTTGACTCCACGGAACACTATGAACTCCAGTCTTTATGAAAATCAAGGTACTTATCTAAGTAAGCCTTGAAAACACTTCCATTTATTAGGGTTTTCACTCTGATAAGTATCACAGGAGTCAAGGAGAGTCTTTTTAATAACTAATGCCAAACTCAGTGTAAAATGCACTGCAAATCATTCTCATGGCTACCAGCTCGTAGCTTTTTAAGGGCCAAAGTAGCCACTCATGCCAGCAATTTGCAATGACAACTAGAAATACACAGAACTATTTTTTCATATTAAACTCCTGTAATGGAAGGTTTGGGTTTTCTTCAGATATGCAGTGAACATGAAACCAGACCTGTCCTTACATTCCTGGTTCAGAACCAGCTTTGCCAAATTCAGAATACACAACATCAGCACAGTACGTGAACAAAAGAGTGTGTGTGACAGACATGAAGTTATAGTGCTATAAATTTTCTCTTGACAGATACTTTACAGTTGGTTTATGGACTGGGAATGTGCACTGAATTCTAAGGAAAATGTTGTATGTCAGTTTAAGTTTTGACATTACTCTGTATTAGGCATCAAGGCTGAAATCCAGCCCTATATTACACAGCTATTAACAACAGACAAGAAAAGCCTCAGAAGAAATCCCCAAAACACAGCCATTCTCTGTCAAAGAGAGAGCAGGCAGCCATCATTTCAGGTAGAAAAACAAACTGAGCTCACTTGTTTATCCTGCATCTTGTTTCTTCCAAAGCAATTAACTGAATGAAGAAATCGTTTGCCTGTCCACGATCAGAGCAGACTTAAGGCTTGCCAACTGCTGTCTTCTGGAATTAATTCAGTCAATACTGCCACATGCTTTAAGCACATCCTAAAATCTTGGCCAGGCATAACTAAATGTTAGTTTCGTTTTGTTTTTCCCCAACAGGAAACACTGCAGTTTATTATTATAAATAATAAAAATACATTACTTTATTAATGTATTTCCTGTAATAATTCAGTATAGTTTCCCTAATATGTGTTTCCTGATATAGTGACTCAGTATAGATTCCCTTTGTGAGGAAAAAGGAAAAACAAAGAAAATCAAAATAGCATCATTAGCGGCCCCAGGAATCTCCAAAACACTTCAACACTTCAATTTTTGACGGCAATGCTCTTCCCCTCCATGGCTTTCACGTTAAGAAACAATTTACATTTCTGATCAATAAGCAAAATGTTTGGCTTCGTTTCACAATAAACTGTTAAACAACACGTTACACATCTTGTTTCATGAAAATGCATTCACCACATATAGGACAAATTCACCCATCTCTACAGGGAGAAGTTACAGCTACAGCTCTTGTACATGAAAAGCAGGACACAAAGATGAGTGTTATTTCAGAATTAAGGATTAATTGCTGTTGAAAAAATTTCATACCAAAATTTACAGTAACTCAATTACAACACCGCTGTATGCTCAGCCAATACTGATCTATATAATTAAGTACAAATTATTAACCTATTAAAAAGCAGCAAGGAATAGCAACTAGCTTTCAGTAACTAATGCAAACGCTCCTGAAATATAAAATTAGGTGCTACCATAAGTATGGATGACACTGGCCATGCCCTTGGGATTTATCCTCTTTTTTTTTTAAAGCCTGATAAAATGCATCCCCTAGAAAGCAGCTACAGAACACAACCAAGAATAAATGTCAGCTCATTCAATATACTTATCATTCTAATATACTGCAGATCAAATTGATAGATCAGCTGTAAAAACTGAACAACATTTTTCACTTTGAGACTTTACATTCTGTTGTGCTGGAATTTAACTGCAAAAGGCCAAATAGTGAAGGTCTTTGCAGATGTTCAGTGAACAGTACCAAATTCTGCAAACTTTTTACTTAAAGAAATTTTAGAAGAAAAACTATAGCAGACCAATATGTGCCAACTCCCACCTTAATCCATTATTTTAAAGGTCTTTTCTACTGTTCTCTGATTTTAATTCTATCACCTTGGGTTTACATCCAACAAAGCAACTATTACTAACACGACTGAAGAGTTTGCTTCCATGTAGACTTTGCCTCAGTTCGCAAAATTGTCGTGTTTTCTTACTGAAGTCAAAATTTTATTTTTTTTCTGTAGCCTTCAGGTGTAGGATATAAGCCTTCTTCTCTGAAAACACTCTTCCAAGTCTGCTCTGCAAACACTATTATCAATATATCGAGGATTTCCTCTCGTACTCATTACTGCAAACATTCAAATTACTACACAGTTTCACTTCTACCATAGATCCACTGAGTGGAAAACAAAAAAAATCCAACAGAAAAAAGAAGAAAAAATGGACCATTAAACAATTATGTATGCTTAAATTTTCAGCCATCGAAACCACAGAAACAATCCTCAACCTTCATTAAGAATTACCTAAGCTCTCCTTTGCACTATATGTTGCAGTCAGAAACAAAAATACAATTCCCTCTTTTTTAGAAACTGTTATTTGAGCACTAATTGTTCTTAAATTTATTTCTTTTTATTTTCTAAGGTAAGAGAGCATCTCTTGTATCTTCACAGTTTACAGTCAAGGGTGAGCCACAGAAGACATAAACTTGGATTTCCAGAACTTCCTGCTAGCACTACAGGCTCCTGATCCCTCTTCACTCTCAGTGTCCCTCCAAGCCTGACCAAATGAGTTCATCATGGCATAAACCATTCCCAGCTTTCACTGTATAATGACATTCTGCATCTTCTGCTTAAATGCTGGTTTCATGGTTTTATGCTTCCCATTAGTCAATAATCCTCACAAGAAGCAGAGATGTATGAACTTAACTTGAACTGATCCTCTATTCCTTTCAAAAACACAAAATAAACAAAAAAACCAAGTCAGATTAATAATAAAACAGGCTGTAATGCTTCAAAGATGAAAAATCACTGTGTGTGTTATCAGCATGACCTGATGTAAATGATTGCCAAATCTCGTCTTATTTAATATATCCCCTTACTAAAGCTAAAGAAGGGAAAACTGCATCCCTGAAAGACATGCCTTTCTTAAAATGTCTTACAAAATATTATAATTAATGTTTTGATAAACAGGGATAACTTTATTCAGCCCTTAAGTCACCGATGAGAAAGCAGCTCACAGAAAATAACATGTCTTAAGTTATGTAACTCCTTCAGGTTTCCCCCACATTTAGTGAGATAAAATTTATAAAGAATGGAATGCTACTCCTGTTATCAAACACGATTAATTACTGTACACCAATTTTGTAATATAAATGCACACCTAGTAAGATTGATCCTAAAAAAGCAAAATATTTATACAGTTCTAAAAACTCTACTCAAACTTACAGCCAGAAGCTGAATTAACATGTAAAAGCAAGAGCACTGAATTAAGTAATGAAATCTAGGATGCAGCCTTCTTCATTAAAATCTTCAAGGACAAATTGGGAAATCAAATTTAAAAAAAAGAAATTTAAATCTTATTGACTATCATGATTACAGATTACAGTCACCTATGAATTGATTTGTTTATAAATGTATGTGTGTTTGTGCATGTACATACATCTATACACACACACACACAAAATATTTGCATCCACATTTGTATAGATATATATATATATGGATAAGAACACCTGAAGTCTAGGATCCCAAACATCTTCCCTCCTGTCTCACGCTCACATTTCACCCCATTTTGGCATTTCTTCAGTGCACACAGTTGTCACGCTGTTCTTGTCTGAACAGTAGAACTGCAATGAAAAATTTAGGTCACACATTTTCCTTTAGCATCCACTTTTTCAAAGACTTTCCCAACCACAGACAAGTCTTGGGTTTCTGGAGGCAATATATTACTCACAGTGTGATTAGGAAACTGTAACAATTACCTTGTTATTTTAAAATTGCTTTGCCAGTAAACAAGCAAAATAGGAGTTGCAAAGATTGTTCATTATAATTACCAATACACACCTCCTGATCCCTATTTGCAAGGAGCACACAAACAGCGGCAGTACAAAATAGGATTTTAATATTTCTTCATATTTTAGAAAATTACCACTTCATATCTGAAGAAAGCAGGTATAATTTCAAAGAGGAATGCCTTCATCTCACAGATCTGTCAGGACTGCACTGCCAGAGAGGTTGCTCTAATGAAATACAAACCCAATATAAACTACATCTGCACTTCTCTAGAGACTAATGCGTACATTTCTGCTACCAAACACTAAATTTAAATGTCTTTCAATTGTTGAGAATATAAAGTCATTGAAAATTTGCAGAGTTTTCATTTCAGTAAGTGAGGCAAGCTATCACACTTTCAAACTGCTAACACAGCTGCTAAAGTAGTATTCACAGTAGATAGGTACCTATAACTATCACTGCACTTCAAGCCATAGCAAAATGGTAAATTTTAATACAAAAGCATTGGAAACGGCATTCAGTGACAGTGCAAGATGCCGAATGCAACTCAATGCAGCTGAAGAGCGAAGAAACAAGAACCAATTCTGAGCCTCTAATGATAGTTTTAAGAGACACTCAGTGCTGTCACAGCTCCTGGATGGAGGTGCAGATTGTACCTACTTGCAGTAGCTCTTTCAAGAATGTCATAACCTAGTCATTAGGGAAGTAATTTTGAAAAGATCAAAAGATCAAAGCTCCCATCTCATGAAAAGATTAAGGAAATGGCAATTGGAGCAAGAAGTTTAAGTAGGTAAACTTGCAGTTCATAAAAACCCAGCATCTTCCATCCTTAAAACAATCTATGTCAATCAAAAGAAACACACATGCAACCCAAAATATCTTTGCCAGTTTTAAAGTTTGTCTGGTTATATTGTGACAAACCAAGACAATGAAAATATATTCTTTGCTTCAGTTCGTAATGGCTTATCTTTTCCCACAATGTAACTTTCCCTGTTATTAAATATCTATTTTCATTTTTAATTCTCCCAGTTCATTTTTTCTGCTATCAAAGCACCAACTCTAAAAAATGCAATGACTAACCAAGGAGACCTTGTACCTACCTGCAATGCATCAAACCAGTTCTGTTGACCATTCACAGGTCACTGCACTGTTAGTTTCACATGCCTGTTTTGGAGACAAATGACAACCACAGCCATTTGTTTTCCAAGCTGCACAGGCATATCACCTAGGCAATCAGGAAAATAAGTATGTCCTGCTATCAAGAATCTCAGTTCTCAAATTTGAAACTATATGCAAACAGTCTCTAATACAGCCAGCAATAAAATTCACTGGCCAAAGGATTAAGATGCCTAAGGTGCTTAAATCCATTTAACATAGACTATTAAATGAAGAGATAATGAGTTATACAGCAAAGCTGATGTTCAATACCTACACTGAAATCCTACCCTGTTTGATTTCTACCCAAAAAAAAAAAAAAAAAAAAAAAATTTATGTCATTTATTATGTCTTTTACTATATACACTTTTGGTTTTAAACCATGAAAATATGAAGCAACATCACTGTTAAATAAAATTACTTGATTTTCCATTTTAAGTGGAAGAAGGTAAGGCTGGAAAACCAGAACTTACTTCTTTAGAAACAGGATAGATTCTTTCAGTAGGAGGGGTCCTACAACAATCATCTACTCCAACGGCTTGACCACAGCTCAACCAACAGTTAAAGCATGGTTTTAAGGGCATTGCCCAAATTCCTCTTAAACACTGACAGGCTTGGGACATTGACCACTTCCCTAGGAAGTCTGTTCCAGTATGTGACCACCCTCTCAAGTAAAGAAATGGTTCCTAGTGGCCAGCCTAAACTTCTGACAAAGCTTTGAACCCTTCCCACATCCTGTTACTGGATACCAGGAGATCAGCACCTCCCTCTCCACTTTCCCTCCTCAGGAAGCTGCAGAAAGACATAACTCCATCCCAACTGAGTTATTTATAATTTTTTTAATAATTTTGCAGATCCAGGGAAAAATGTTCAAGGTGAAATTCAGATGTGTTTGTGCATCTATTACATCCTAAAATTCAAATGAAAATCTGACAGTATGTATCAGATCCATAACTGCAAATGCAAGAAAATTTATTTCCCAAATGGGATCAGAAACCAGGAAGACAAATAAGGTTCTTTTCAAAACCATATCTGAATTAAACTTAGAATACTGAAAAATTCCTGTCACAAAAAAGACCTCTGTAACACTTTTGATGATACTAATAAAAAATATCAAAGCTATCTCTTTCAGCTTTTAACAATTATCCAGTGAAAATAGAGATACTCCTGAAACCAATTATTAAACATAATTGCCATTCATATTAGTAAGATTACCAACTGCCAATAAAGACTATTGCTCACTTGAAAAGTTCAGAGGATTTTTAAATACTGTGTAAAAATAAGGACTATTGAAGACATCTCCTTTGATATTGTCTAAGAACTAAAGAAAACTCATACCCTGACATTTGTATACTTCAAAACCATTTTTACGTTTTCCTGTAAAAACTTTTAAACCTACTTTAATGAAAACATTAAAGTTCTGCTATTGCACAGGCCTTATACAAAATATTAATTACTACATAGTAACTACACAGCATATAAAAGCCTAATATATTTTGTGGAGGTTCAGGGTGCTGCTGGGGATGGTTAATCTCTCGCTCAGCGCTGCAGCAGGCACCAACACGTTCTCCTCACAGAATTGTTGGGAGCTCAGTCTGCGCTCGGCTTTATGGCAACAACACGTACCCAGCACTTCACAGCACCGTGCCACAGCCTCCTCTTTCAGCTCCACTAAATTTCATCTCCTCCAATGCAATTCTCTCTGCCATTAACTCAGTTTCAGCATTTGTTTTCTGTTGCACTAAAATCCCAGGTACTATCAGATCCCTAATACTGGAATAGCCTTGTGCTTTTGTCACAGCACGCATTTTACTGGGGTGAAAGACATTGACAATGGAGAATTATTTCTCTCAGGGTAAGGATTAAACAGCTAAAAATAAGTTTACTATTATGTATCTACTGTATCTTTAGTACTGTAAAAATTATCTAACCCAAATGCACAATCTTCAAGGGATACCCTTTTATGAAGACTAGGCAAAGTGGAAAAATGTAATTCTCTATGCTATATACACTAATGAAAATGTAAACACTTTAAACTATACTTATTTGAAACTACACTTATTTCAGAAACAAGCCTAGATCATACTGCGTGTCACATTTCATGCATATTAATGAACTCCACCACATTATTCTGCATTGGGCTAAAAGACTGTTCTCTGTTTACAGCGTTTTGCTAGAATATATCAAAGACCCAATACCTAAGTTTCACCTAGAAACACTAAGAAACTAAAAAAAGCTGTCTATAACAAGAAGGAACTGAATTATCACACTACTGTAATAATTAACCTACTGGTAAGAGGAACAAAACCACAGCAACATCACAGATTTTTCAACTTAAAAGCAGCAGGGGGAATAACAACACACTAGCATAATACATAATTAGATAATTTGATTTTTTAAGCTTCAAGCCACCACTTCAGCCAGGAAATCTGTGAAGCAAATCACAAATCACAAGAAATTGTATTTCATGTGATTAGATGGCATTCTATTTTTAACACTTCTGATTAACAGATGGAAGTGGCGTTTTTCCTTCAAAACTGCTTCAGTCATCATGAAGTACCAACAAAGATGTTAATTAAACAAATTAGTAGAACAAGAAAAACCCAAAAAATGTGTGAATTCATGTTCATTCTCTACAGCTATTTCTACAGCATTTGACAAAATTACCATTTAGTTACATCAACATATACACATGTAGACCGCTATAGGGAAAAAAAATATGTACCAGGTCATCACTACAACTTGGCTCCTTTTGATCATGTTGATGATCATGTTCACCAATCTGAATTTATCCTACTAAGTCCTTGCACATTACCCCAGCTGAATATTTTGCTCACCAGAATAAATTATTTCTGACATGTGAAATATTCTCATGTGTCAGCCCTTGCATCAGGGAAAAAACTCTTTGCAAGTAAGAGCACACACAAGCAAGATCGGACACAGCTCCCCTATCACCTCTGCATATAAAATTATTGAATAATCTTGCTTAGCATTTCTTTAAAATAAAATATTCCTTTACAATTACTGATCTATACTGGAAAAGTGTGTGCTTGTGAAAGAACAAGAGTGTGTAAAAGAATTGTATAACTATAAGAAATACACTAAGTAGACTGACAGCTGATAACTTGATATTCTGACTATTACTATATCCATATTTTATTTGCTTAACTAATTTACTCACAATAAAAAACAAACAAACAAACAAAAAAACAGCCAAAATCCTGCAAAAATCCCCACGAGTTTTTTACACTGAATCAGTATGTTTATGTAAACCATGCTGACAGAAGTGAAGTCTAAAGAAAGACCTCTCTTCACTAAATCTGAAAGAAAGGTTTAGTAAAGAGAATTAAAAGGGAACACACTACCCCCATTTGGTGTTAAATACAGAGAGCTCTCTTTCCCCTTCTGGCTGAAGGAAACTGCCCTTCCCTAAGATGAGCCACGAATGTGAATCACAGGATGAGCAGGAACCACCTCTGGAGAAATGAACAGTGCTGAAATAGCACTTGATAATGAGAAGAACTTGTTTCTTCCATCTTAAAACTACCGGACATCACTTTTGTAAGAGATTATTAAAATATTAAAAATGTGTAGAGGAAGCCTTTCCTCTTCTCTTATTCTTCTACCCCAATTGCAAGGCACCTTCATAGGAAGAGAACAATCACGTTCTGCCAATGATCACTGAGGCAGAGAAGGACACGCAAATTTTACACAAACTTCTCTTACAGTATATTAAAGTCTATACAGTGAAGAATATTAATCAAGGATATAGAATTTTTCTGAGTTCTGAACTTTTTTTGATTGTAACTTAACACAAATTCACCAAGTCAAGCAAAAATGCTGATTTACTCACAGGGTATTGATTGATATATTTATTTTGGACTAGGTACCAAACACCTTAAGAATAAAAGGACCTTGAAGATATCAGTTTTCTTGCATCGCTTATTTCATATTCTGACTGCATCACATGATGTACATGATAACATGATTCCTCATCTGACAGCAGTGCTGAAACCTATACAATATTCAACCCAAGTTGTGAGCTATTCCTCCCACCACCATCTTAATCAGTTTGAGGATAAATTTTCATCCTCAAAGCAAACCATTTAAGTGTTTTATCACTGTAAACAAACATGACAAATACTACATTCTATATGAACTACATAAAAAAGAGAACATTGTCTGCCAGATTTCTCAATTAAAAATAGTTCTCACACTGTTACTATATTGGGCTGTGTCTAATTAGCTGATTTCCACTTCCAGTTACACCAAAGCAAATTCAACCTAAGTCCATTAACCAAATTATTTTAGTCACTGAAAGACAATCTGGCTGTATGCATGGGCACATACCTAATAGCATCTATTTCTGAAATGATAGGACAGATCATCTCTGTGTCATTTATGTCAGAGCCATGACAAAATCCTTTTCCCAGATGAATAAGTGACAGTGAGAAGGCTGTTTTCAATGGGAAGAGGAAGCGAAGAGCTGGCTTGTTTCCATGGAAACACTAGCAGCATCAGGCAGAACAGCTGTAGAGGAAGAGGCAGAAGTTAGGAAGGCAGAAATCTTGCTGATTTTACCTCACTGATATGTCAGTACCATCAGAGACCATCTACACTTAGGGTAGATCAAGCTAGTTGATTATACATCATGTGTCAAGCTAGAATTTTCAATTAGGACTTTCAAAAGCCAATATGCCAGAGTAAATTAATAAGAAGTATAATGTGATTTAGTCAGCTCATGTATACATGAAGCTACAGAGTCTATGAATATCTTTAATGGCAATGCATTATGACTCTTGTCATTAAGAACACATCTTGATGTGTCTTTTCTAGACAGCTCCCATAGTATAAACGCTTCAAGCAGAATGACTGTTTTTCACCAGTTTAATGTAATTGACTATTTCTCTACTTGTAAATAAATTCTGTGCTTTGATTATCAACAAAAGGAATACCCTCTTTGAAGCATCAACCTTAACCATTTTCTTTGTGCCATTTTCAGACAGATGACTGCCTAACAAATAATTGAATGGTAAAATCTAAAATATACCAGCTTTCCTCGTTGAATAAAAGACAGAGTAAAGATTTCCATTTATGTATTAAAGGGCTTCCTATCAGTTAAGAAAGCAAACCTTTGCTATTCACTATTAAACTGCAAACATACATTCTGAGATTAATGTACCTCACCACTCCATTCACAGTATTTCAGACGACTGCAGCAGTGTTGTTTCCACCAAAAATAAAACCTGTCTTGCATCAGAACAGGCAAAGCCCTAAAAATATAACTCACTTCAGTCATTCACCATAGTACATGACAGGCTTCCTAAATCAAGGCTTTCTTGACAGGTATCAAAACAGGTATCTAGGCACCTGGAGAAAACATAAGCAAATCACCAAATAAAGACATAAGTTATCTTTGATAAGAATGTTCTTCAACATAAATTTCTGTATCTTTAGCCTCTCGAGGGAATCTGTAAAATCATATTTTTCCCCTCTCCCATCCCACTCATTTCAGCTGATTCTTCACATCATCTAATGTTCAAAGCTGGTGCTGATGCAATGGGTCACTGAAAGGAATCTCTGACAATTTAACACCATATAAAAGCAGTAAAGGGGAACTTTATTACCCTCCAAAAATACCACCCACTGCTCAAATACAACTCCCCATGTCATTATGAAGCACCATCAGTATTTTTAAGAATACTTGAAAGATGTATCTTGATGCTTAGACTGCAAGGCTTTTGTGGGTCTATTTGCACAGCAGCGAATATATACTTACACAAAACTTGACAAATACTTGCTAATTAGGATTTCTATTTCCCTGTAAACCAAGTAATTATGATATTTCCTAGATATAAAAACCATAGCAAGGGGGCTGTGTAAATTGCCTTCAGCTGCTGCAAACGGCAGTGAGGGCTCAAGTGCCCTGGGCCATGCTGAGTCCTGCACTGCTTAACTACCTCACATTGCAGATGCTGCCCCCTTACCCATGAACAGATGAAGTCTTCTCAAACATTAAGGATATATAGCTACGGATCTGGTGAATTTCAGGGCCGTTTTTGCATTCCTGCACTCGGTACAGGAGTAATCCATAATCCCAAGGATAAATCAATCACAAATACTAATTACTTCTTTAAACAGCATCATTTGTCAACTATTATTCGAAAGTAAAAATGCTTTAGAGGTAATTACTTTGAAATATGATATTTGAGATGAGCACTGGCATTCCAGTTCCTGCTGGACATCTGCAGACACTTTTTGAACTCAGCACTTAATATTGCCTCTTGTGCTTCCTTACGAACCACTTATGTGGTTTTTTTTACTAAATTTCACTTAGATGTTGCTTTTTTTTTTCTTTTTCACTGAAGCAAACAAGTACCCGGCACTTAGAAGCCGCTGGACACCAAAATCACTTACAGATATTAACCAACAAAACAGTGCACACATTTCAGTCAGGCAAGAATTAGGTGTCTGTTTCAGAGACATTTAAACCAACGCACAAAGATTCAGTCACCCAGCACTCCTCCTCCTATGACAGCACCTTATGCCAGTAGATTTCCATATCTACATAACAGCATTGTGTCAAACAGCCTTTTGTGAATGATCATTCTATTACGAGTGGAGTGAAAGGAGTACGGCTGCACTCTTTAATTTCATTTCACGGTCTATGAAATCCGAAACGATAATATGAAGACAGAAATAACATTCAGACCTAACTCCTGAACTCAAGAAGCAAAGGAAAGTGTTGCAGGTTTCAAAGCAATCATATATACATGGATTACATTTCATATTTACAAGCCCCATGTTTAGTAGATGTCGCTATCTGGCTCCCAGATTGCACGCACTAGAAGTTGAATTTTTTTAGAATCTCGACTAAAGTAAACCTTCTTGTCAACAAACTAGTTCCACTATTTATATAACATCACTGGATGGTCTTGCTAGAATAATCTTGTGCGTGCACTATCCCTGAAGAGGTTACCATGGCAACTTATATTTGAATTTCTATAAATTTCTATTTTTAGAGATCACACTTTTGAATAAAGAAAATCACAAATATTAAGTACCATTTCATTAACAGAAAATATCCCATTTTTATCAACATCACAATTCCCAAAAAAGACACTAGTGAACCTAAATCAGTAATGCTAAAAGAAAATAATTACCACAGTTCTTAGGGAAGTTTACCACTGAGCAGCCCCACCATAATCTAAGTGATGTATGAGTCAGTAACTAACACTGTGAGGCAGAGATTGATGTTCACAGAGTTTTGTCTTGATTTCTGTAAGCCCAGGACTTCACTCAAATGTTTTTAGAGTTAGTCATCATCTCAGCTGACATAAAACAAGAGTGTATTTGCCAGAATACTCAGAAAATAAGGGCTCTTGTTTCAGGTGTGGAAAAACATAATGTCTCGGTTCCAAAGGAAGGTTACCATCACCTTAAATTACTGTGTTCGAGAGCGCTTACTAAGTGCATGCGAGTCCTTAAATAAAAATTCACTTTAAAGCTTTAAAACTCACCAGAAATTCTCAAAATTGTCTCCCTACCTGCAGGATCAAGTACAGATCTTCAGAAAATGAAAATACAGATTTAGACGCGGTTGTTATGGTTCTGACACTGCCTTACTC
Source organism: Cyanistes caeruleus (assembly GCF_971803275.1). NCBI lineage: Eukaryota > Metazoa > Chordata > Aves > Passeriformes > Paridae > Cyanistes > Cyanistes caeruleus. The sequence goes on along the minus strand of NC_141704.1, from coordinate 45,395,108 downwards.
TGGCTGCCCAGGTTTGAAATCAGAATACAATCTTTAAAAGCAGTTAAGAAAGGTAAATACTCTATCTTCTGAGAGATTTATATTGCTGTGTTGCAGTTTCCTACTACAGTGTTAATTACAGTATTCATTTTGCAAACTTGAAATATCTTCACACAAGTCACTAATGGTTCAGGATGACCTAGAACAGATGGAAAATTTGGAAATCAAGTACCTACAGGTTCTGTCAAAGGCTGGGCTAAAAACCCAACTACAACTCCAGGGCACAACAGCACGCCTACCCTCCTATTTCTCCTGGTATCTTCCACTTAACATTTACTCCGTACTTCTCAGTTCTCCAGCAAAGTTGAGCAGGAAGATTCTCTGTCACAAAAGCTGCAGTTTTGACACTGTCAGCAACTTTCCTCAAGACAGTAGGTGAAAGAAAACCTGCAGGGCAATCACGGCATACACCACAGTCTGTCAGGTAACTGACAGAGAAAGTTTCTTTGGGATTCAGACAGCTGAGGTGCGAGATGTGGATGTGTCACTGATGAGCAAAGAGACACTTCTGGTAGCTTTTCTTCAGAACCCATTCTTTATTAAAAACATATTTTAAGAATCAACTGGAGCCAGCTGTTGAGGGAAGACATACTGATAGGCAACCTTCAAAAACATAAACAACGTTGGCACTCTGCAAGTGACAGTAATAACTGTGAGGACCTTTACTTTCTGTTTAACTTACCTCAGTAGGCTCATAGGGTGAGTGGGCAGAAACTGCAGCATGCCATGGGGTACAACTCCATGAACTTCCTGAAGTCACTAAACCACACACTTATGTGCACATCTATGAGACTGCCAGCGGAGTAAGTGGAACTGATTAAGAGATTATACCCACCATAACCACGCTTTCTGCAGAATGAGGTTTAGCTCTGAATGCTTTGTGGAAATCCTGATAAATACACTACAAAATACTTATTGCCATTTTATAATCAAACATTTCCTGTTACGAGTCCTTTGTCCTGTATTGCAGGGAGGATCTGCTGGTGGTTGTTTTTCTGGTTAAATGAGAGACACCAGTGCATGTTTCTCTCAAAGGAATTACAACCATTTGTTCACCCCAAAGCCCTGAGTTAGAGAGCGAACCCACATCACCACTGACAACTGCAATGAAAAGACAGAACCAAAATCCAAGTCATCAAAGTGTAAAATAGTGAGAATAAAAATCTAAAATCCCTATCTAAGTGAGAGAAAGTCAGTAGGATCACTTACTGTCTTGTCCCCAGACCCTCAGTCACTGAGCTAGTCAGGGTCACCCTGAGAAATCAATGGAGGAAGAGCCAGGGTGACCCTCTGTCACATTTACTTTGTTGAGCCAGGATCACCCAAGAGCACAGACAGAGCAAAGCTCAGAAAGGACTGAGGTCACACTCCTGTGTCACTGTCACCACCTGACCCTAAGCCCAAGACCTCAGGCCAGCTGCCCCGGCCCCAAAAGCACCCTTCAGGCAGGCGCTCAGGGTGGATGAGGATGCCTGGGGGCTGCTCCTGCTCACACCCACACACAAACAGGTCCACCAGTGAGTCACCCCCTCCACACCCCCACACGGGCCAGGGGTGACTGTGGCTTCCTTGCAGGCTTCTCGGGGCACAGCTTCCACCTCACCCCCGTACACTCCCACGGGAAGGATGCCGGCACGGCGGGACCCCCGTGCTGCCTGACATTGCCTGCAGATGTGGAGGGGACAAGCATCGCCACCCCACGTGGACCGACGTCCCCCCTTGCAGCGGCCCACCACAGCATCACTGCTGCACGCACACCCCAAGCGGGGCGAGCTTCCCCGCGATGCCGGCTCCCACTCGGGGGACCCCAGCAGCCCCTCGGCCTCCCCAGCCCCCGCTGGGAGCGCCGGCCGGCGGCGCTTACCCTGGCGGCACGGGAGGAGTAAGGGTCCTCGAAGAGCGCCCAGACCCGGGGCTGCAGCCGCCGCCAGCGCCCGCCCTTGCCCTCGGCGGCCGCCCCCACGTCCTCGATGCCCAGTCTCTTGGCGGCCAAGTCGTCGTCGTCGCCGTCGGGGGGCGGCTCGCCCGTCAGCAGGTCGGGTGCCTCGAAGATGTCGAGGGCCTCCTCGGCGTCGCGGTGCTGGCGGTAGGTCATCCAGCAGCAGGGCTCCACGTCGGTCTCGTCGATGCCCCAAAAGGCCAGCTCCTCCTCGAAGAGCGGCCCGCAGACGTCGGCGGGGCAGTGCAGCTTGCCGGTGCGGTAGTAGTTGAGTACATAGGCGAAGACCCCTGGGTGCCGGTCGAAGAAAAACTCGCTGGCGCCGCCGCTGCCCCGGGGGCCGCAGCCGCTGCCGGGCTCCGGGCAGCCGCCCGCCGGAGGCGGCGGCGGGTTGGGGGGCGGCGGCGGCTCCTCGCCGCCCGGGGACTCGCTCTGGGACTCGCAGGCGAGCAGAGCCAGGCGGGTCCCCGGCAGGGTCTTCAGGGTGCTGCGGTAGGTCTCGTGCCGCGTGCCCCCCACGTTGAGGATCACCCTCTCGTTGTCCTCGAGCTTCCCCATCGCTCCGGGTGGGACATGACTGGGGACAGCGCGGGAGGCGGCGGCGGGGATTGGGAGGGGGGCGCGCCGGTCGCTGGGCGGGGGGCAGCCGGTCGCCGGCAGGTCCGGGGTGGGGGACGAGCTTCTGCCTTAAACGCAAACAGAAGAAATCGAGGAGAAGCCCCACAGGCACCACCGTGGGAGGACCGTACCCCGCGGTCACGGCCCGTCCCAGACCCCTCCCAGGATCTCCGGGGGAGAGCCCTCCCGGCCCGGCCCGCCGCCCACCGCCGGCCTGCTCCGCACGCTCCTCCGCGGAGGGCTGCGCCGCCTGCCCGCTCCGGGCACAGCTCCGGGCTGCCTCCCGCTTCCCCTGGCAGCAGGCGACCGAAATGGCACTGCTGCTGCTTCGAGCGCGTATGGATCCGCCACCGTCCCCACCCCCTTCTCCCTCGCGGGGCTGTGTGAACCGAGCTGATGGAACAGAAAGTGTACGGTTAATTATTGAATGGGCATCTATCTTTTATTATCCTAACAGCTTAACGAGGGGGAAAAAAGAAGGCTTAAATATTTTCTCCTCCCCACCCCCACTGTGGGAGGGAGGAAAGGGTTGCTTTTTGGGAAGAAATACCGTGCACCCCATAAGCGCGGGCAGCAGGCATACTCTGGGAAAAGCTGTCTGCGTGGAGCTCGGCTCGCTACTTTCTCCGACAAATCGCGAAGGCGAGCGCGCATCTCGGGGAAGGGCAGGTGGGATCAGCGGCGCCGCGGGTCCCCCCGCTCCCCCTCAGCCCCGCGCTCCCCTCAGCCGCCCCGCCGCTACCTGTGCTGGAGCAGCGACAGCGGCTTCTGTTCCCGGGCGGGCTCCGGCCCCGGCCGCTCTCCGCGCCGCCCTGCCAGGCGAGACTACTTGTTGTCGGTTCGGGTGTTTCTCCGCGTTCAGGTGGCTGTTTCGCCTCCCTCCGTGCTCAACTCCGACAGGCGGAACAGCGGCTCCCGCCGCCCGCGCGGGGATCCCGCTCCCCTCATTGCTCAGGGGGGACGCGGCCGTTCCACGCCGGGGCTGGGAAGCGGGAGCGGGCGGAGCGCAGAGCCATCAGCCAGACCGGGCACCGGCACGGCCGCGATTCCAGTGGCGCTCCGCGAAGACGAGCCCAAAGGTGAAATCGTGCCTCGTGTGGGGCCGCAGCTCCGCCCCGGGGCGGGGGCAGGGGCAGCCGAGGCGGCCCCACACACCCCTCCGGTCCCGCGCTACCGGCCCGGGGGGCGCGGGGAGGCGGCAGCGAAAACAAGCACTGCATCTTTCCGAAAAAGACACCACCTCCGCTGCTGATACACGGACATTTGGTTGACTTCAGTAAAACACGCGGGAAGGGAGAGGGGCTGAGAATAGCTGTTTTTTCGGAGAAGTGCCGGCAAATCGGCCGTAGCTACAGGTGGCTGCGGAGAGGAGCTGGCCGGCCCCCGGGAGAGGGTCCCGGAACGCCTCACGGCCCCGGCGGGCACGGTGTGGGGTGCGGGGTGCCGGGGCACCGCGGCGGCGGGGAGGGAGCCCCAGAGCCAACCCTGGGAGCCGGCTTAAGGACAGGCCACCCGGTTTCCATGTCGGCTAAAAGAAAAATAAAGAGCAGTGGGTGCACTTCAGACTTGGTGCACTGCTTAGGTGTGAGGTTGGGTGTGGCAGAGGGGATGGAAGTTGAGAGTCCCTCAGTATGAGGGAAACCAATGCCTGTGCACTATAATATATCACTATATTCACTATAATGTGCACTTGAAGACATGAGAGAATCCCATATCTCTGCCTCCAAGCCAGCTGAGTTATTTTCTGCAGCCTACACTGCTGCCTGGTCCAGCCCCAAAGAGAAAATATACATGAGAGGTGATCCCTCTTCCTCAAAAGAAAAAAAGTCTTCCTCCACGCAAAGGGTATTCCCTGGCCTGAAGAAGGGCAATGAGTGGAATAATGGTATCTGAAACGTACTCTTTCCACATCAGAGCCTTCGGCTGGGCACTTGCTGGCGTCTGGAGGGCAGAGCTCTGCTGGAAGCAATGCTCTGAGGACACTCTGCTTAGACCAGATTGCTTTAACCCAGATCTGTCTATATGTGGCATCCATGATGTAAACACAGGCTCCCAAAGCAGCAGACTCTTTAAGAAATGGGTTCTGGAGGCTTTCTCCAGATATTCATTTTGAAGTTCCTAAAAAAAAAGAGAGCAAAATCTATCCTGCCAAAGCAGATATAATCAGTTAGCGAAAACCCTTGGAACCAAAATTAATATTCAATGACATAGTTGTAAATGCAGTGGAAAAGATTCTACCATCCTAATGCCACCTATGGCTTCTCACGCCATACTTGATTTTCTTTGCAGATGGGATTTTTCTGAAAAGGGGACATAGAGAAGGAGTAAGACAAAAGGCATATTCATTGTCTTCTCTCTGACCTACAAGAGGTTTCTGGAGAAATGCAACACATTAAAGCTCTGCAGTGTTCATCCATTATGGAAAACCATAGGGTGGCAGTAGCTGCCAAAACACTACACAAACTGAATCATCACAGAGTACCAGGACTTCCTTCTGAACTGTCACCATCTGCTCAAGTCCCACATCTGTGCCCAAGTTAACAAGCTGACCCCTCCAGAAAAAAAAACAACACACAAAACAAAAAACAAAAGCCCCGACAACAACAAAATCAACAAAACCCCCCTAAACCCTGCTAAGCACCCCCTCTAAGAAACCCCTCACAACCCACCCAAAATCCTAAAAACACTAACAAGGATGGCATCTCATAAATGAAAGCTTTACAGTCATACCTGTAATGCCATCGCCATGAAAAAGGCATTTATTATGAGGAACCGGTTGACACTTCAGACTTGTGAAGCACGTGGGGGGTTTTATTGCATGGTGAGAATAAGCAACAGAAAGAATTTTTCTAAATGGTAAGAAAAGGAATGGTCTCTTACAGAATATAATAGTCCTTCAGTCATATAAAAATTTTCACATTTTATAACTTGTCTGTTACTAAATATAATGCTGTTAATTTCTCTGTGTGTCATTCTTCCTTGTAGTTTCATCATGTAGCGGACTTCTCAATGAAGGATGAAATTATGTTAGGTGCTGACTTTCCAGAGCTGAAATTTTCTTGAATCACAATATTCTACATAGACATAGTGACAGTTATGAATTAATTTCCTCCCTACAAGAGTTTGACCTGAATTTTTGCACTCCTCAGTGCTTCCAGTAAGAGTGAGAGCATGAGACATATGTAAGAGAGAGAAATGTGTCTGCTGAGTGAGCCTTACCATGAAATATGTCTGTAAAGGGGACAAAACTCAAGCAAATCCAAAACCTATTTACACACATGCTCAAATATATTCATTTAAAAGGTAAGTGGAAACATTTCTGTAGCTCAGAATTTGGGGCTTTATTTGAGGATCTGTGTTGAGCAATTCACAACTGATTTTCCCTGCTGGCTAATAATTCCTTTACAAAGGGAAAGGTCCTATGTCATGGTTTTAACCAGCAAAGCAATAAAATTAGATATAAGGATCACTATGAGAAACCCAAGGCAAATTAGCATTTTACTTATTAGGAGCAATCATTCTTTGTGCAAGCTTGAGTACTGTAATGAAAAGTCAATGGTTTAACTGTCTAACAACAAGAGTAAATGCAAGAAGGGATTTGTGCAAAAGAAAAATAAATTTGAGGACAAATACCGTGTACCTCAGCTAAAGGCATGCCCTGAATCACCTTCTGCAGGAGATCTGTCCCTGTTAACTAGTGGGTCCCCAGGAAGGTTTCCCCTGTCCAGATAACATCTGCCATCCTGTGGAGGACATGAGAGATTGAAGCCACCAAATTTTTCTAGTCTATTTTATATTATTCATATATGCTGTAATTGGGAAACAAAAAATAATCAATTTATAATCAAAAATTATAACAGAAGACAGTGCAACAGATAAAATATGATCTATTTATATCAATTTAGTTGATTATTAAGTAAATTAATTATTTTAAATATCCATTGTCATTAACATTTTATTAAACTTCTACTTGCTCCTTTCATGCATTTTGCTATTTTCCCTTATTATTTATAATCATCTCTACTATTTACAATTACATGTACTAATTCATTACATATCTTGCAGAACATGGCAGCCATACGATACCGAAGTACACTGATGATCTGTCAGAATCTTACTCTAAAACCGCAAAAAACCCCGAATTAATAGATTAAGTAAACATCTCTGAAATAGAACTGTAAGGAGCCATGGTGTAGTTAAATTGGATGAAGCTCAAAACAAAGCTAGCAGAAAGTTGTCATTAGTTTTAAATTCCAGTGCAGTATTGCATTTTTAGTTAATATAGTTGAGATATAAGCTTGGTTGATCAATAACACAGAATTACTGAAGAAAACTTTTATTGTTGAGAAATATAAATAAAAGTAAAATTGGATAAGACAGACATACCAAATGTAAAAGCTATGATGAAGTCAGCCTACTCTTAGTCCCACACAAGCAGGCAGGAGTCCTCCATATGAGAGGCTTTAAACAGACAGGTGTGCTTCATATGCTTTCCCCTAGATTTCAGCTCCTTGTGAAATGGTGGGGAATGCAGTGACTCTCATTAAAAAATGAAACTCTGGAAAAGGTCCTTGTATATTACATTTATGAAGGAAATTAAAAATAGTGAACACAAGACTGGGGTCTCCTGAGAAGAGATGACACAGTAGAAAAAATAAAAACAGGTGAGCACTAATTGCATTGCCTAATTAGGAATCCCCAGTATGACCTAGGCTACATGGTTAAATCCTTGCCTTCCCTAGTGGTGGGGACGGAATTCTGAAGTGTATGTACATTAAAACTGGCTTTGGGTTTCTGTCTTCAAAAGAAGGGGAGTTTGGTCTGTTTAAGGGTGAAAATCCCCCACCTCAGGATTGTTTTGCCTGGGGACTACAAGAACACACATAGGCAAGTGCAGCCTTTCCAATAGATCACCTCTTCCTGATTCTGATTCTGATCCAAAGTACCTGTTCTCACAGGTACCTGTTCTCACCTGCTTCTCCCTTAGACACTGTCCCTGTTCACTTTTGATTCCACTGTTCCTTTAGATCAGGGGTAAATTGCACAAGGCCTTTACCCAAACGCCAACAGCACCAGAATCTTCAAGTCACTATCTTTTTCCTTCATGACCCTGGGGTGTCCTTTGCCTCCCCCAGAACTAATGCCAGAGGTATTAGCAATGCAAAATGGTGGAAAGCAAGATTACTCACCTGTTTCTGCTGTGATTCAAGTATCTTCGTCAGTGCTGATTCACGTTTGTGGGATGCAGATTTTCTCAAGAGGTCTAGGATATTACATTCTGCTTATAAAAGGAGGTATTGCCTCAGGCTCTGTCCACATTTACATTTTTTAGTGTCCAGTGCTAAAGTAAGTGAAATGAAGTTTTGACCTATCCTGAAAATTTCCTTTGTTTTCAGGTAAGGGTCAGTGATGCGTTTTCCTGCTTCACAACTAGCCAGCACATGATGCCACTTCTGAGGGTCTGGCAGCTCTCAGCAAGACAGTGCCTTTGTAAAGAAAGACTCATTGGGCAGTGAGAACAGTACTGGGCTCCTCAACAGGCACTTACTCCTTAGTTCAAGTGTAAATAACATGGACTGAGCTTCTTCCAGATGCTCTTAGTACTTACAGAGACTGGAAGAAACAGGTCTTGGAATGTCAAGCATACAGAGTCCCAAGAGACAGGAAAATGAATGCAGTAGCTCCAAAGAGCTCTCAGCTCAGGTACAAGCTTTCCTCATTCAAAAGGAATAAAGCTTTCCATTTCTATTTGGGAAGCACAGAGAGATGGAAAATGGGGAAATGCCAAAGCCATGTATCTTACAGCATGGCCAGCAGAGCCAAGGTTGCCTCCACCAGCTTGGAGGAGCTTCTGTTTCCTGGCAGTCTCATGAAAATTTTGGGAAATTCTACTTCTAAAATTTCTGTGAGTATATATTTTTTATCCTTCTCATTAATTTTAACTGAAGGTTTTGGGCAACACATCAATAATAAAACTTAGTGTCAGTATAATGAGGACCTCATCTGGTTGCAAGTCTTAAGCATTTACATCATATAAATAATAAACAATCACCTAGATTGCAGGACAATTAGGTTTCTTCAGCTACAGAAGAGCGTGCTCTGAAAGAACTAAACTCATCTAAACATAAGAGCCTTATTATCTTATTTTAGCAGTCTCCTCAGAACAGAGACAAAAAAAACCCAAAACAACCACAACAAGAACCCTAAACAAAACAAAAACATCTGAAACACACTTTGCTCTGAAACATCTGTCATTTTCACTTCGTTGACAAAGACTGTATTAAGAAACAGCCAATTTATAGGGGACTGTATATGTACCACTGAACAACCTTGCAAAGAAATTTAAAGTGATATTTAGTTTCTAAGTCTTAGAGGTGATCAAACTGACTTGGACATATTTTGACTCATAGGGGGAAAAAATGGAAAAGAGACCTTTACACTTTTATTTTGGTAAATTAAATAATCTATCATCCAGCATACACTCTATCTACTGCCTAATTGATATTCAAACTGTTATTGAACAACTAATCTGTGTTTTTAAAAGATTAGGTCCATTCAATAAAATATTCTGGAAGCAGTCTTATGTTTCAGTTAATGCTAATTTTTACTAATCTTCTAAAATCACTTCAAATCTGATACACAATCTACATATGACAGTGATTTATTTGAGGAAGTCAGCACACTCTCCTTCACATGCTACCAAAATCAATGGAAACACACTATAAGAACTAGAGGTTTTCAGGTGACTGGCATTGTTACGCCTAGTTTCTGTGTTTCACCAAAGCTCAACTGGAAACCTCATCTATCATCTCCTTCCTTCCCACGACTAGCAATCTCCAGTCCTTTCACTAATTTTTGGGAAGAGACCACAATACACATGCCTCAAGAATCAGGGATATGCTTTAAGAGATCATGTTCTGAAGATGTTTGCACTGATGGTCATTGAGGCAACCCTGAAGCAGCAGCAATTTAATTGATTAACAGTGTATAGAGGATACCTCGTAATAATCATTTTCTACTATTGATTCAAAGTTTAACAATTATGTTTTGTAACACTTTTGTCTTCCCACTGTGCATAGCAATAGTTTTCCTATTAGAAAGGCAACTCCAAGAGTTCAAGGCACAGAAGTCTCCCAGACATCTTCACTAACTGAGGCAGGCAGATTTGAAATCAGATGCCTGAGCAATGCGGGAAGCAAAGAGGTTTCTTCTTAGTTTCTGCAGTCTCATATGGCAGACCCAATCTCAGTGTATGCAAGCCTGATTAATTTTGACTGCCTCCATTCAGCTGCAGTTAAGTTTTTCCTCTCCTAATTTTTTTTGTGCTACTTTGCAGACAAGATTGCCCAAATCTGGACTGAGCTGTCTACTGCCATGGAAACAGAACAGCATTCTCAAGAGATAAACACTGCATCTCCTCTGCTTGTGCTTCAGTCTTGCTTGCCAAATTAAGAGGTGCTGCTACAGATTTCTGCCATGACCCATAAACCAGAACCATTACCCTACCAGACCGGGGAGAGCCAGTTAGGAATCACCAGATCCACTGCAGGTAGCATCATCAGCATCATTTCCCCCTCAGAGACAAGGTGCCAGTGGGCCTTCAACAGCTGTGCAAGGTCATGCTGAGCTGGGAAGTCTTGAGAGCAACAGCCTAAATAACTGTGAGTTAGTAGCTCTTCTTAGTATTAGTCAAATAATACAAGGTTGTAAAACTGCAGGTTTCTCCGTGTCTTTGAACAAGTTAGGTTACATACTTATTCAAAGAGTAAAACCACATTGGTCACATCAACTCTTACACTTAGCTGTCAGAGAACATGCCATCTTCGTGCTGATCTTGTAAACATTTCAGCAACATTTGATACCCTTAAGATCTTTTCCCAATTTGTTTTGAACTGCAATGCTCCAGAAGAAGTATGTCTTCCTTAAAAGAAAAAAAAAAGAGCTAGTTTGGACCAAGGTGGGGTAGGTGCAGGCTCAGGGGCTGATGTTGCAGCAAATACTGTTGAGCACACCACCTGGGTCAGGAACAGGAGGTACAACACAGCAAATAAAACATCAGCCCCTGGCACCTACCTGTACTGGGCACGTGGTGTAAGTGGAGATGTGCAGAGATGTGCCTGGACTGGAGGAATGGGGCCATCAGGGCAGCAGAAGTCTTGTCTGAGGCCTTGTACACCTCCTGAAGTAGGAACTCAGAGCAGAGACACGTGTTAGGTCCTGGACTGATTGGATCTGCCCAACCATAGAAACAGGGAAATGGGCATCAACCTCTAACATCTGTGTCCTATAGGAAGAGTGAATACCTGCTTCACTTTTACTAGTCACTATAGCTATGGTGATTTCCATAAACTTTTACATATTCAGAAAGAGAATGATATGTGCCTTAAAGTTCTGGAAGGCTCTGCTTTTTCTTTGGATTCTTTTGGATTGGCAGAGTAGAAGAAAAAATGCAAAAAGACATGCTCTGAGAGCAGAGATGCTGACTTAAATATACCTTTAAGTTTCTCCCGCTACTGTGACTAAAAGATTGCGACTCCTCCTTCCATAAAAGGAAGCTCTAATTTAAAATCTAGTAGTACCATGATTAATGTGAATATTATGCTAATCTTGGGGGGGAAAAAAAAGACCACTGCTTATCAGGTTCATTTACATTTTTTAATGACTCCTTGGCTTAGGCTTTTAATATTAATTTTGAAAATTTCTTAGGAGGTTCCATGTGCCAGCTCCCTACACCCTAGAACCACCCAGCCCTTCCCTTAGGTAAAATGTATCAAGAATACAGATGGGCAAGAAGTCCTATGGTTCATCATCTCTCCTAAAGGGAAAAGCATCTCCACATCCTGTCTTGGCAGCAGGACAATCAGCTTCATGGTATGAAGTGGACATAAGGCATTTCCAGAAGCACAGATAGGACTCCAGCCTCCATTTACATTTTATTAGATCACTAAACTGATACCTACTATCCCAATTCTTGTTTGATGCTTCTGAACACTTTTTATCAAGATAGATATTAGAAACCATCAATTTAAACTCAGTCTAAACTATCATGACGTTGTCCTCATTCTGGGTTGATTTTTTTAGGCATCAAAACCGTCTTTTTCCACCTTTAAATTGCTCACAGATATGATGAGTTAAGAATTCACAGCCTACATTCATGCTGCTATCAAACAGTCTCTACAGCCCAAGAGTAAAATTCAATCTAACAAATTATCAGAAAGACTGTCTTTGAAGTCAAAATGCGAAGGAAGAGTTTTTAGTCCATGTTTATTTGGAACTAAAACAGCTGCAGTTTTAGTACTCTTTTCATTTTAGTGAGAGAAAAATGCAATTAAACCAAAAAGAATACTATAAAGTTAGTAACTGTGACATAATCCTGACTGGTGACTAAAGCAACCTTGTAGACTGCTCCTTCGGGGTGAGAGGCAGTTCATGGGTTTATGTATTTTTTATGGTAGTAGCTTTACAGGGGAGGAGGAGGAAGGCACTGCAGACATTAATACAGTAGCAAGTTGACAAGGGAGCCAAAGAAAAATCACCTGGAAACAGCAGTCCTCCTCTCTGTTTACTGATAACACTTTTCACTTCACCAGCTTAGAGGCAGCCTAACTTAAGGAAAAGAGGAAAAGAAAGAAGCAGGAACTAATAGACATCCTACATCCTGAACACTGTTGTAGAGAAGCAAGCTTTGGCTTGTCTTACCTGCATTCCAATACAACAGGGAGTACTACACACCTTGAAGTCTAATAAAGATATTTTCACCTGACGCAAAGATTTTCCATATATTCCATTCCCATATGGTATAGAAAATAAGCAATGCTTAAATACCTGCATACAGTCATATTACATTTATTAAATGGGTATTAAATATGACTATTTACATACAGTGACAAAATCTGCTGTTAAACACCTTACATTTTGGATCAGCTTCCCTTTACCCCTGCTCTTAAAAAAATAAAATTTTACAGTTCTTTTTTATTTTCCATTAAAGTTTCCATGTTTATGCTGTGGAGTTCACTAACATAAAGCAAAACTGGGATGGAGAAATAATACTTCTAGTTAGGTAAAGCTGATGCAAACCTGTTAGGAACCTGAAAAAAGGGTAAGCACAAAGCTCCCACAAAACTGAGACACTACTCCAGATTTTCCAGCAGGAACATCTCCCCATATCTCAAAGCATGGTAGAACTTCACCGTTTCACTTCAACTGAAATGATACAAGAAAAATCACTTATTGAGAAGAAAATTTGTAAGTTAAAATCACAATGTCAGCAAGACTTAATAAAATCAGGTTGTGAAAGCAAAGAGAGAGGGAGGAAAGACATCTGATACAAAAGTAAGCTCTACAATGCAAGTGCCTCACTGGAAGACCTTAACCAGAGCACTGCACCTCATGTAGAACATTGAATTCAACACAAGGAAAAGGCCAGTTGGCACTGATGGGAGAATATTGAGAGTGGTCTTCAATTTGTCCAGTTAATGCAATTTTCCTAAACAGCTACATTTAGGAATTAATATGCAATATTTAGCAGACTTCAGATCAAAGGGGATGTAATAATAGTTTTCAAAGCTGTTACATAAGGGAAGGATGGGATAGCAGAAACAGTAATCAGCTTAAACCATAGCAAGAAATATTCAGGTCAATCTGCAAGCAACTTGTAACAGCAATAGAACAGATTACCTGAGAATGTGGTGGAATCTCCATCACAAATAAGAAAGCAGCACAACTGGGATTTTTTTCCAGATAATACAAAATAATGGAGTAGACAACCTTGTAAAATCTCTTCCAGACAGATTTCTTCTGACTTTATGTGAAGGAATAGTATTATAATATAATATAATAAATATTAAAGACTAGGAATGCCATTGCAGCTACTGTTTGCTTTTATCAGCCCTGTCTCCTATCCTTTTCCCCAGAGACTTTTCTTGCTGGATGTTAGTTTGTGGTGGTGCATATCTTCTTTAGTTCATATTTTGATTTATTTCTGAACATATTTTAGTATTATGGCAGTTACTGAAGAAGCTCATTTCCAAGAAGGATGCTCCCAAAAGAAAAGTTTGGAGGCATACCAAGCTAAACTGGAAAGAGAACTTAGAAATCACATAGTCTCAAACAAGGGGCAAAGTATCAAAAAATAAACACAAAGAATATGGAAAGTTAATTATCTGGCACTAACAACTGATTCACTTCTCACTGCTGAATTTTTGGAGTGCCTATTTCCTGTGGTTACTTGGGTCTATGCAACAATAATATCTAGAACAGATATCTCTCAAAAGCATATTAAACCTGTAAAAAGCAGAATATTATATATTGGTTTAAACTGTATTTCTACATCAGGCACTTCCAAAATGATTGTTCTAAGAGAAAAATAAAAGCACTGGTTTGACTTCTGTTGCCGTTTCCTTTGGTCATGAAACATTGAGAACAGAGAAGAATTCAAGAAAGTCTAGAGGATGAAAACAACTGCAGTATTCACAACTGAAGCCTGCAGTTAATCACTGCATCTGCAAGGCAAATGCTATTGTCAAAAGAAATTACTTCAGGGGAATAATTTTACCACTGTGAGTGCAGGATTTAATTCATGCCAAGACAAATCATAGGATCCCAGAATTAGACACAGGAGTGATTAAGTGTTCACTTACTCAACACAAGTTGTAAGAAAAAAAGGAATATTGCTTTAACATAAATCTCTGAAGCTGTCATTTTAGCTTGATATTGATATTAACCCGTGCTTTGCTGCAGCAGAATGGGGTTTACTATAGCAGAATGGGTATGAAGTATCCAGCAGTGTAAAGCAGTTATCATCCATTCTGACAGTGGCAGAAAATGTTGATACTGAAGCCTCTGTGCACATATCCAATTAATTCCATCCAAAATGTAGCACATGACAGAGGAGAAAAAAAAATACCCAGAAAAGAGGTAGTCAGATACCATAAATCCCAGGTAAATACAACAGAGGCTCTAATAAATATTAAGAAACCTGTGAGAAACAGATCTTTTTTTTTTTCTCAAAGGTATTTTTTTATCAGCTTTAGGCCTCAGGTTCCTCACAGTCAAAAAGGGACACCACGAAAGTACAGGAGTCACAAAATACAAATATTTCATAAGGTCATCATGCAAGCAATGCAAGTCTTCCCACATTTCTTTCCTAAGAACCTTCCAATCTGGTTAACATTTTGAAATGTCCCCTGCAGAACAAATAACCTAAGTAGACCTCTTGCATCACTGGAGATGTCTGATGTTTACAACAGAGTAGTTCTGACTCAACTTGTCAAAGACAAGATGGTTGACAACATGAAAAGCAAGTACTGAACTATCTCAGTCTGAATTTCTAAGTATGAAGAAGGAGGATAAACTTTAGAGTAATATCAAGGAAAAAAAGTATATGATTTTCTACTTTCTTCTTTTTCACCACAGAAACTAATCTGTTTTCTTCAACACATCAGAGATCAGTTCTAGGCTTTTTTACTGTGTAGAGATAGCACGCTCCAAACCAAACAAAAAATAAAACTAAAAAAAACCACAAAAAACACACACACACAAAAAACTCCCTCACACAATAAAAAACAAAAATGCACAAACTAAAATAACCCAACCAACAAATTAAATATTCAATGCCCATAAAAACAAAAACTCAAAACTCCAAAAGTAAACAGCACATCCCTACAAACACACTGTGGTAGATACATTTTTAATGTTTTTGTTGCTCTGGCCACAAAGATGCACAAAATTTGATCACCTGGCAGTAACTTATGGAGGAGAAATTAGTTTTTGAGTGTGAATCAGTAGGAATGCCTCCTCTCAGCAACAAAGCCACCCCTGGTGAGGATGCTATATTTCTATCAGCAAACAAAGGTTTCCTCTGTGTGCCTGTGCTGCGATTTTTCAAAGTGCTCTTAAAGATTCCAGGTTACAGTGTCACTGCATTTTCATTTTATGAAGTAGTTACAGACCTTAAGAAAAGGAGTTAAATCACTAAACTAATTTCTACATATCTTCTGGGAGCCTGCACATGTAATAGGACAAAATAAGTTCACACCATAATGCACTGCTGATGTTCTCAATTGCAGCAAATTGCTAGAAGTTTTTAGCAGAAGTGTAAATCATGGTGGCATGAAGACAACTAGTTTATTAAGCAGTGAGTTTCAGTGAAGATTCTTCTTTGAGAACCCCACTATAACGAAGAACCCCACTCTAATTTGGGAAACATGGGCAATTCTTAAAAAGATAGCAAATGTAGAAAGTTTTGTTTGAAACACATTTAAAGGCAGTAAACCCACTAGACATTTCCAGATGATTTTAAGGCTACAAAGCATTGATTAAAGAAAAGGATTCAGGTTCATTAAGTGTTCACAAGTAAATAAGAGCAAGTCAGAGCACAGTTAATCAGGCCATTGAGACAACTCTTAATGAAAAAACAGATACCACAGACCTTGGTTTGAATAGTTACTGCGTTTTTCTACTCATGGTAAGCATGGCGGGCAAACCTTTTGAATTTGGTTTGAATTCTTTGCCACCATCTGAAGATTAGACAATGAGAAACTGGGGGCAGATAAAAGTGACTTTTGTGAATACCATTAAAAATTCACCATAGACATCACATCTGATGAGACAACAACTGATCACAGAATCAGTAAGGTTGGAAAAGACCTTCAAAATCACAGAGTCCAAGCTTTGACCAAAAACCACCATGCTCATTTCTTGAACTCTTTCAGGAATGGTTACTCCACCACCTCTCTGGGTAGCCTGATCCAATGCTTAATCACTCTTTTGGTGAAATTCTTTTCCTGATGTCCGATCTTAACTTCCTCTCATTGCAACTTGAGGCCATTTTCTCTTGTCCTGTTGATGGTGATCTCATAGAAGACGCCAACCCCCAGCTGGCTACACCCTCCTTTCAGGTGGTTATAGAGAGCAATAAGGTCTCTTCTGAGACTCCTCTTCTCTGCACTAAACAACTCCAGCTCCCTCAGCTGCCCCTCATATGACTTACTCCTTAGACCCTTCACCAGCACTGTTGCCCATCTCTGGACATGCTCCAGCACCTCAATGTCCTTCTTGCAGTGAGGCCCCCAAAACTGGTGAGGTGTGGCCTCACCAGTGCCCACTACAGGGGGACAATCCCTGCCCTGCTCCTGCTGGCCACACCATTGCTGATCCAGGCTAGGAGGCCACTGGCCTTCTTGGCCACCTGGGCACACATTGGCTCATGTTTGGCTGCTGTCACCAGCACCCCCAGGTCCTGTTCTACCAGGCCACTTTCCAGCCACTGTGTCCCCAGCCTGTAGTGCTGCTTGGGGTTGTTGTGACCCAGTGCAGGACCTGGCATTTGGCCTTGTTGCCCAAGTGTAGGACGTCATACAATTAGCCTTAGCCTATTGATCCAGCCCAGATCCCTCTGCTGAGCCTTCCTACCCTCCAGCAGATCAAGGCTCCCACACAGTCTGCAAACTTACCAAGGGGTACTTGATTCTCTCCTACAGATCATCAGCAAAGGTATTAAACAGGACTATCCCCACTACTGAGCCCTGGGGAAAACCACCAGTGACCAGTCACCAGCTGGATGTATCTCCATTCACCACCACCCTCTTGGACCAGCCATCCAGCCAGTTTTTACCCAGCTAACTGTGCACCTGGCCAAGCCAGGAGCAGCCAGCTTCTCCAGGAGAACACTGTGGGAAATGCTGTCAAAGACTTTACTGAAGCCCAAAGCTCCCAAAGCCTTTCCTTCATACACAAGGTAGGTCACTTGATCATAAAAGGAGATAGAGTTGGTCAAGCAGGACCTGTGTAAATGACCTTGTAGTTAATAGAAATTATACAAATAGCAGATTTCACGTAATTACCACAGTGCTGCTTTCATTTTCTGGAAAATTTTGACCTTTAGAATTTATCTTAGATTATCCTGTTAGGGATCTGTCTTCAGATAAAAAATAAAAAATAAAAAATGCAGAACTACCAAAGCTATGTTCTTTTAACAGCACCTCATTTCCATGATAACGAAACAAATTTGTGGCAGATATGAGCTCTACAGCTTCTTCTGACAAGCAGCCCCACTTAGTACACATCTATTTGTCTTGAATTTTTCCATTCCATAGGAAAATGTGAAACAATTTTTCTAAAAGCTTCACAATAAAATTAAACATTGCATAAAGAAATATGTCAATACCTCATTTCACAAGCACTTTCATTCATTAAATTGAGCTGTGCAATTCTCCTAAGTGAAAAAGTCTAAATAGAGCACATGATTTCTTTAAAAAACTAACAAAAATGTGACTTGGTATTTTTGCAGCTATTTGAATGGACAAGTTAATGAGCAGATGACTCTACTACCACCTAAAGCTTCCCTTCTCAGAACTACCTGCCATTCTCAGAATCACCAGTTCCAAGAACACTAATTAAAAAAACCTTTCCAGTGAGAGAAATTCCAGCAGGAATGGGGAACAAGAAAATCGTAATGAGTCAGAATTCTTGCTTAGAATATGTATTGACAAAATCTGCCTTTCCCTGTAAAAATACATACAGACTTTTACAGCTCCAACAGAACCCCCCAAAATCCCTCATTTGATGATTTAGAGTAGAACCTCCAGTACTTGTTACATCTGAGGCCAGGTCAAACAATCCAGACATAAAAGCACACAAGTTATTAGATCAAGGAAATACTATATCTAGACTATGCTAGTCAGCCACAGGGGACCAAAGTCTCTCATTTCAGCATCCATCCCAGCACTGCCCTTTAATTCCTATGAAACACAAATTCTGTCTCAGAGGAAGATTCTTTTAACCACAGACTATAAATTCAAAACCTGGCAGATAGGCTTAGAGGAAAGTTATAAATTTTAATTGCATAGGCTCAACATACAGTTAATTTCAGTGACAGGTCTATGAAAACCAAAGTCTTTCTCTCATTAACTATATATTTTTATTTCTTAACACAAAGAATTTTACAGAATTAGCAAGATGTATTACATTGAGAATTGTACCTGTCAGAACATCTGAAATAGCAAAGAATACTTTAATATATGATTTAATTTTTGTGATGGCAGAGGTGTTTTTTTTGGGCCTTTTTAAAAATACTTTTCTCTTTTATACTTTCAGAGTAGATAGAAAATGCTATATATCAGTTTGACAAAAGATTTAATTGCTATGTTTTAGTTTAAAAATCCCAGCAATATAAAGAAAACAGATATTTAAATATAAATTATTTGTTTTGAAAACTACTTAGCAAAATACAGGAAAGGAAGATAAGCATTACAAAATACATGTGTGATTACTAAAACCTTTGAGATTCAATGCTCAGCTTCAGATGCCTGACCAAAATGACAAAGCAAGATCAGTCAAGACAGTGCACAGGCCAAGGGGCTAATGCTGTGAACATCTCTGCACTTTCAGTACAGTAGACATCCTCAAAATCAGAAAAGGATGACCTGCTCTCTTTCAAGCTAAGTACCTGCATAAGAAAAAATAAGTGAGACAAAGAATGCTGTAAAAAAATTTCTGAAGAAAAGCTACAATTCACATTTATGCAGTCAAATCTGAAGCTTTTCACAATGCATCATAAAACAAAATTTTCTCTTGCACATACCCCTTCAGGCATTTTTGTATTCTAATTCCCTTATTTTAAAATGGGACACTTTATTTTATTATAAAAAAAAAAATGGCTTTTGGTATGGGAAACAGCCTTAATTTCCAGTGAAAAGTCATGAACAGTATTTTTATTAGAAGAGTGGCTACCATAACTCAACAGACACTCCATGAAATTTGCCACATATTATTTTGAAAGCATCTAAAGTTTTCTGTCACTGAAATCAGTTTAAGACACTAATTAGAAAGCATATCAAGACTTCATCCTCTCTTATTCAGCCATTCCTTGTTTAGAAAAGTCCCCTCTTTTTTGTCATCTTCCACTCTAAATTCCCCATGAATTCCTTAAGATATTAACAAAATCATCATCATCCACAATTCCAAAACTTAATCCTTCATAGTAATCTTCAAACTCAGAATAGGACACTTCATTGGGGTTGCTGCAGGACTCTCCTAATGCTTCTAGAAATGAAGATTTCATTTCTTCTTCTGCAGTTTTGCCTATAAAAGTATATTTTTCTATTAAATACATTTTAAAGAAGAGTGAATATGTAGCATTTAATATACTTAAGGCAAGAAAGTTTCAAATTTTAGCTTGCAAATACTTTTTTCATGCACAAATTCAATATTCTGATTTCAGAATGAAGTCATTGGCTTACTTAGAAATTACCTTACTTTTAATTACCTTACTGTAGAAATTACCTTACTTTAATAGCATGATAGAATTAAGTATCAACAGAAAACATGGGGTTAACCAGTTGGAGTGAATTATGAGATCAGGATTTTTTTTTTTTCTTCAAATGACTACAAGAGCTGCATAATGCATTTGTAAACTAAAATTCTGAAGTTATCTTGTAAGAAAGCATGTTTACTGCAATAAAACTTGAAAGTTCTGGGTAAACTTTAAGATGGAAATATGTGTTTGAAAAGTGTTCTGCAATTTACATCTGTATCCTAGTGATTTTAAAAAGATAATACTCAAGATGATTTCATAGCATTGAGAAGAAAAGTATAAAAAATATGGCATTACAGCATTGGAAAAAAAATCACATATTGTATTCCATACCCCCATGTGACTTCATGTGTTACCATTAAAATCACTGGCAATATAAAAAAAATCCTTCTAACAGACAAAAAAGAAAGGGTCATGACAGCATGGAGACTTTCACAGCTACTAGTTGGGTATATGGGGTGTTGTTTTTTAAAACTGACAAACAAATATTTAAGGTCTTATTTTTTCAATGGCAGACTTTAAAAATTTTTGAGAATCCTGAAAAAATAATGAATAAACCAGCATTTCCTCTGCAAAGGATGGCAAACCTGTCCCAGAAATAAATTAAGTTCCTTCTGAATAAATCATTCGAGTGCTGAGTACATTCTGTGTCAGTTGGAATCCTTGCATATTTTGATGGAAAACAGTAATGTGAAAATAAGAGTATTCTACTAAGTGAAAATTATTGGTATCATATTTGCCACTGAAAACTTACAGATGAAAGCTGAGAAACAACTGCTTACAGAGGCAGGGAAAAGAGATACTCTGCATACCAGCAGTATTAGCAGATTGATAGAGAGCAAGTATTAAAACTGTGTACATGAACTCCATTACTACTTATTGTCATGCTCTGGAGAGACTGATTTTAAGTCCTCAGATGAAGAAAGTTCCCCTTTAACAGCTCAAGTCTAAGAAAATATGAAAACAGTTTTTATTTCCAACCAGTTTCCGGATCTTATGTCTCTGTTAACAAGACGACTTCTGTAGTTTGAGATTTTGGTTTGCTTGTTAGTTTGTTCATGTGAATTACCTGTCAATACCACAGGATGTTTCTTTGCACAGTAACATTTTCTGACATCTATCATAGGCACACTCCCAGTTTTATTGAAATCTAGTTTCATATAAGCCTATAGGGGGAAAAAAGTTTCATATAAGCATCTCAGGGGAAAAAAAGTGGAAATATTAAAAGATCAGATACACTTAACTACCTAGGTACACGCTTTTGGATCTTGTACAATGGATTATGTCAGTTTACCTATTTTATGTAAGGTACCAGATACCAGAAAAACATTCTAGATTATGAAGATTCAGGATTATTTTACCTCAACAGTTTTCACATCAAATGTGTGTCCCCTGGTCAAAGAAAAATAATTGCCTTCTCTCCCTAATTTCTATTTCATCCTTAGAATCAGAAGTTTAGCTGCTTTTCTTCTGCCTCCTCCAATTATTAAGATTCTGCATCATTCTGACAGAAGCCTCCTCACAGCCTCTCCAGCACTGCTAAGAGCAGCTTCATTTTCATTTGTTTACTCAAATCCACAGGCTTGATACATAAGGCTAGGAGATTTGGATCCTCCATGATTGAAAGCATAAAAGTATATGTCATTTTTCTTGATTTTGATATGCACTTGCTACTCCTTTGGCTGGTTTGTGGTAAATATCTGATACTGCAAACGGCTCCACATTACATTACAGACAAATAACAAGTTGCATTTCACACCTAACATGTCTCACAAATATGACTCTTCCTGTAGGTCTCAAAGGAGACAAGTATTAATGCCTCCTATTTCAGGCACTGCAGGAAGAAAGCCTACTCATGCAGATTTGCCAAAATTTGTCTTTTGCAAAAATAAGGAAACAGACTTTTGGAAGAGATCATCTAAAGGTGTCAGATGCTTTATACTCTGGACTGAACTATAAGAGCAGCACATATGCATGAAAACTCAAAATAATAAAGGAATTATTCCTAGAATTTAAAATGAACTATTTTAACAGTCCACTAATTTACCTTTCTGTTGTTAAACTGAACTGAAGCTTTAAGAAGTCAGTTTCCAGGTACAGAACTTAAGAAAAATAGTAACAAAACTCAACAACTAGAATGAGTAACTAACTCCAAAGTTAGACCATGTAATATTTACACTTAAATATCTGAAATAAAACTTACTTTTCTTACAAATGCTTTCCTATATTCATTCATTTCTCCAAAGATGGCATGGGTGAATTCTCCATAGTCGACCTTATCACTCTTGCTATCATCAAGAATAAGCCATAAGGATTCAAAGTCCTGCAATTTAAAAATATTTTGCCAAAGTTCTTCACTATATCCTGAAATACGTCAATTGCTATAATGGAAAGTTACAGTATTCTCACAAAAAACCCCAAACCTCTAGATCCAAACTCACTCAAAGATTTGTAAAAATAATGCATGTCATCAGTGGTCACTGATGACCATAATTCATGTTATTCACAGTTCTGATAGCTGTGAGCTACTTTTACAACAAAATATATAAAACAAATAAAAAACCTAAGTAAAGAGCATAAACTAAATTATCTTTTTAAAGCCTAAAGAGAAAAAATGGGTTGCAATCACACTTGCTTCTTCATGTCATGATATAAAAAGATTGTATGTTTTTAAAGATAGTATTTTTTATTTTGAAGAACTTCACATAGAACTGAATGCAGAAATGCCAACATACTATAAGGGAAATTAAAAAACCACCAAAGGAAAACATGCACAACCCAGGCATTAAACTATAGATTTAAGCAAAGAAAAGCAGCAATTACATAAATTAAGAAAGATAATACCCATGTTTACAGTTTCAGCTAGACTCACCCCTTCAGGTATTTCCAAATGGAATACTTTTAGAGCTTCTTTCAAGGTTGCTCGAGAAAGAAAGCCATTTCTGTTCTTGTCTATTTGTCGGAAATATTTTCCTAAGCCTGTTATAACCCGAACTCCTCTTTTACTTAGTGTTTCTCTGAATATACCTGAGGATTTTGAGAAATCAAGGACACAACATTTACCTGAAGTTGTCCACTTGCTATGGAGACAATATAGAAGTAAAGAACACCATGTCCACATATGATGGTGCTTGTTAGAAAGACATACCCATGCATTGGGGCTCCCTTGTCTTTGATTAAAGAATGCCCGTCCAAAAGGAAACCAGCAGTAATTTAACATTTGAGTGGAAGTCATATGAAGTATGTCTAACAAGCAATATCTAACAAAATTTTTTCAAAGAGACTACATAAGGAAAAGAGAAATGGCTATTGCCCTCTATATGTTAAGACTGTAAAACTGCCTGCTTCTGTGAGAATAAATTACATGCCATGATTTACCATACAAAGTAACTTTGGAACAACTACTTCAGAACAATACAAAAATTCTATCATGAGACACAGAGTTGTTTCTTTCTTCTACAAACTTGTTAAGTGCATGTAGAAACGAGAACAAAAATGACCAATTTGGCAAAATCATTCCCAAATTATACGCAATTTCTCTGGTAAGATTTATGAAAGTCTTCAGCTGGCAATTTCACTTAGGGATGTCTGAGTTTCTCAGCTTTGTTAACAGAAGTCTTATGCTATTACCTTCAAATTAGTTGTATCTACAGTTTTAAAGACAAATAGGGGCCAGGTGAAAGCAGGAAATTTTTTCCAGTAATGCTGAAACTCAGACATATGTTAAAAGGTGCTTTGAAGAATACACACACAGCATTCCTCCAGGGAACACCAGCAAACCTTAGATGTAGTCAGATAACTGAAAAGTCAGCTTGTGTTAGTTATGCAAGGGGAAAATGGAAGATTAAAAAATAAACCTAATAACCCTAATTATTATTCCAACAATTTTTTTGTAAAAGTCAATGTCCAAGCAGATTCTAGTGACCAAAGAGTGACCACTTAAAGCAGGTTAATGACAGTAGTCAGGGGAGATTATACAAGCTGTGAGCTGCTCAGATCAACCATTTTTATTGACAAGGTTGCAAAAATAATACACAACACTGTACAAATATCTTTCCATAATCTTCAGCAAAAAGCTATGCCTTTATCCTAAAGACTGTAGATAGGAACATGGTAGAATTTATTTATATATTCCAGACTACACTGCACAATTATACTCATAATTTTTAAAAAGCAAAATAATAGAGAATATCAAAATGCAACTTATCAGTGTATAGAAGCGATGGCCAAAAGATGTATCTACCACAAAATTGATGGAAGAAATGAGATGGTGTTTGTACACTTGGCCAATAACAAATTTAATGACAGTGTAACATAGCATCAGTGTTATTTTTCAGAATTTTTTCAGGGATTAGGTCAACACAGAGATTAACATTTTATTGATTACATTCATAATTACTCTGTACATTCTGCACAATCTTTACCCAGTCTGTTTATTTGAAGAGATAGGAGAAAGCTTTTATGAGTGATTTGTGCTGCTAACAGATTCTAATAATATTCTGATAAATATCTAACTTTTGTTTAATTTAATTTATACACATAATCTTCATAACATTGCTATTGTTCATTGCATTGAGCTGTGAAGACAGAGATATAGATATTAAAATTAAATGGGTTCTGGTAGATACAAACCTTGAATCTTCTTGAAAACTTTGCTGTCATCAACCACTTTCCTGGAACACTCTTCCTTGAGCTCCACAGAAGAAGCTCTAAAGAAGTCAAAATTAATATTGATTGGTGAAATTACATGTAATGTGACTATATTCAAAACAGATGTAATAAAAAATCCCAACATATTCAACTCTAATTCATATATGACCCTAATAAGCACAATATCCAATTGCTTGAGTTTGAGAGAGCCTTCACAAAAGTCCTTGCTGACTAGCTGCAGATATGCAGAAATTCTTTTCTAACACTATTAACTGGCATTTCCTCTACTAATTCATTAACCATGGATAATTCTTCCCCTGCATAAAATCTCAAGAAATTTCGTTCAATCTTAATCTCATACCACTGGAAGAGTTTGTTAAAGCAACCACATTTAATCACCATCAGGAAAATAACATGAAATACTGTTCAAATCTCTCTTTAGAACACAAATAGCAAAGGTGTAGACCAAAAGCATATCTAGAAATTATGGTTAAATTTTGTGGGATTATTTCTGCTAAGCTCCCTTCTGAGAAGAGCTTCCCACAAGTCTTCATCAGAAATTACTATAAAGGTTGTTAAAATTGCAGAAGAACCTACTGGAAGAAAAAAAACCCAAAAAAACGAAAAAGACTTGAAATTATTTTAATCAGAATATTAAAAAAAAAATGTAAAACTGCTTGCTCACCAGTGTTTTGCCATGACATACTCCTGCCTTCTGAGGCCAAAGACTTATCTCTCTGTTATCTAGTAGGACTCTTCATCTCCACTTTGGGTACCCCTCATTATGAAGTCCCTAAAAGCTTACCTACACCAGATCACCTAAACTGGAAAGTCAAGAAGCACCTGCAGAGGACAATGCACTCCCCTCTAGAACAGATGTAAACCAAATGATTCATGGTTTGTGACAGAAGGGCATAGCTGCTCCTGGGAACCTGCAGTAGACTTTTTGGACTGTAGCTGAACAGGATTTTCAGTCAGTAGAGTAATGAAGGTAAGAGGACTCAATTCAAGCATTTTGCACCAGAGAATAGAGAGCTCAATAACATCCTCATAGAGAAGAAAAAGACTAAATTAGTGACTAAATTTCAGTCTCTAATGAAAAGAATACAGAGAGAGTATAAAAAAGGAAATAATCTATTCCACACAGATAGCACAAAATCCAAAATTACAACGCACTGGAGCAGGTCTTCTTTTTGGTTCTTCTATTCAGAGATAACATTGGTTCAACTCCAAATTTCACAAGTATAAGATCAGCAACAAATGAAAGAAGAAGCTGTTTACTTGAATGATAGGTTTCTGAGATGTAAAATGTCTTACATAAACTATCTGAAATTAAACTATATTGTGTTTTATTTCACTGAAACTTTGCCAAGAGGGAACAATTAGCAGTAAGCATCATACAACTATACAGTTCTAGAACCAATTAAATTCGAATTTACTGTTCTATGCACTGTTAGCTTACTATGGCTCCTTTGCAAAGCTTCCAGTCTAAAGGGACTTTAAGTGAATATTACCATATCTGAGAACAAGCTTCATGTGTCTAAACACTTGCAGAAAGAAAATAACAGTCAAGTTCTGCTAACAAAGTAGTCCTTACATACTGAGCATATTCAATTGAGATTAAAATTAGTCTCTTCCTAATCAGGAAGGGATCAAAGTATAAGATATATGAGGAGAGGCTGGGAGAGCTGGAACTGTTTAGGCTGGAGAATAGAAACCTTGGGTGATCTTACCCTCAAGTATATATAAATACCTGACAGAAATGAGTAAAGAAAACTGTGACAGGCTCTGCTCAGTGGTGCCTGTCGACAAGAGGCAATGGGCACAAACTGAAACACAGGAGATATATGATTTGCATATAAAAACATGTGACCTCAAGCAAAGAAAATAGAACAGCTTCACATTTCAATTCTTACTTTAAAATTACTCCTTACCATTCTAGGAAGTTACAGAACTAGGCAAAATCCTCTAACATCTATTACTAATTTCTCTTATGAACAGCCTAAATATGGATTCTGTTTTTAGCAGTGTAAGTAATAAGGTATTAGGAGCTTAATTTTTTTTATTTTTGCTTAAGGAAGGTAAGGTAATTTGAAAAGTAGTTAGCAGCACTTACTTTAGATTATCCATAACTGCTTCATCAATACTTATCACACGAAGGGTGAAGATGGGGTTCTGCTTAACACTTTCTGGAAGGTTATGATCAACACTTCGGAAAGTCAGATTGGCTCCCTGTTGATAAAGCACACAATGATTTAAAAATAGGTTGTATATTTTGTAAATAGAGGGGAAAGGGAAAGAAAGAAAAGCAGGAAGCTAAAAGCAAAGAATGTTGAGAAGAATAAAAAAAATGCAGTAGCTCTGACAGTAATATCTGGTCTTGGTTTATAAAGTCTCCAAAACTGATGAATTTGGGAGGAGACAGAGACACTGATATTGTGCAGGGGTCTCAAGCACTTGGACTTTGTGAAAGATATGCATATCTTAATGTCTGCCCATAAAGCAAGATTGCAGATATGGAGATTCACAGACACAGCATCATCCCAAAGAGCTACTGAACTCAACGCAGTGCACTTTCCGGATGACTTTATGATGAACCTTTACTCAGAACACATTTCCATCTGCAGGCTGCAATAATACACATGACAATAAAATATTAAAATCCCAAAAAGTAGTTTTTTCTTCCATATCATAAACTCATCTATTTCATCTTTGAAATTCTTAGGTGGCTGTGTAAACAGTTAGGATAGGCAGATGATTAGACAAAACACACTAAAAACTAATGTTGACTTCTTTTACTTTCTACAATCACGGTTTTCCCTCTAAACTTCATATCTGAAGGAGGAGCACGTGAAGAATTTGGTGAAAACAGCCTGTACTTGAAAACTTGCTCAAGTATTTATAAACTATGAACACTTCACCCAGTACAAAAGTAGAGCAGTACAGAAGGTGTTATATGATTTTTAGTCAGTCATCAGATTAGCTGGTAGACAAAGTTTAACATTGTTTCATACACTTTCTCTAAACATCTGGTTGTTTACATTTCAAACTGTAGGCTAAAAACAATTAACCTGCAATTTCTTCATTTAATAAATATTTAATCATTGCTTCGAGTTTAAAATGCCAGCAGACCTTGCAAAGACTATTTACTTTTAACAAGTACTTTGGTCTACTTCGTCTTCAGGACTCTCCTTGCCGAGTGGATCATTTCGTCCAAAAAAGGTCCACACTGTCAGCAGTCTTGTGCCCTCTAGGGGGAAAACTGCAAGCTACAGCTTAATCTGAAACCTAAATTGGCAACTTCTAAAACGTGGGACAACAAAACAATCCAGACTTCTGAGAATCTTTAATTCAAGGGGAAGACTTTAAGTCTTCTCAGACTAAAAGAAGTCTAGATCACAATTTATAATTCAAATATTCAAATATTGCCTCCAAAAAAAGATATTCAGCAGAAGAATACTTACAATGTAGAAGTCACTAAGATCATAAGCTTTTCCCTTTCTTTGTCCACGTTGATGTTGATAAACTCCCTTCTGAATGAAAGGCAAGGCATTTGTTCTGTGAAATAATACAAAACTAGTACTAAAACAATGAAATTTATTTAAGCTTCTTAGATACAGTGAAATGTTTTATAAAACCCTTTAAAAAAGTAATTAATCCTACCTGTTTTTTCCAAACTGTCGATATTCATACACAGTAAGGGATTTGTCACATGCAAAAAAAAATCCAATCAACTCCCTACAAGCATCATGACCATTTCTAGAAGGAAAATTGAAAAGCACCTTTATTTTTTTCATCTATATGAATCCAATTCAACCCAAAAATAAGTAACATTTATTTAGGAATCAGAATGGTTTGAGTTGGAAGAGGCCTTAAAGATCATCTAGTTCCAAAACCCCTGGCATGGGCCATGACACCTTTCACTAGACCCCTCTGCTCGGAGCTCCATCCAGTTTGGCCTTGAATGCCTGCAGGAATGGGGCATCCACAGCTTCTCTGTGCAATCTGTTCCAGTGCCTCACCACCCTCACAGTAAAGAATTTCTTCCTGTTATCTAATCCAAACCTGCCTGCTTTTAGTTTGAAGCCATTCCCCCTTGTCCTGTTACTACACACCCTTTAAAAAAGTCCCTCTCTATCTTCCCTGCAGCCTCCCTGTAGGCACTGGAAGGCTGCAAGAGGGTCTCCCTGGAGGCTTCCCTTTTCCTGACTGGACAATTCAACTCTCTCAACCTATCTTCATAAGACAGGTGCTCCATCCCTCTGATTATATTTGTGACTTTCCTGTGCATCACTCCAACAGGTCCTTCTCGTGCTGGGGATCCCAGAGATGGACACAGCACTGCAGGTGGGGTCTAATGGGAGAGAGGAAGAACAGTAGAATCCCCTCCCTCGCCCTGCTGGCCACGTTTCTTTTGGTGCAGCCCAAGCACAGGTGGTTTCCTGGGCTCAAGTGCACACTGCCAGATCAAGTGTGCAAGAAGCACACTGCTTCTCATTGATCAGCACCCCCAAGTTCTTCTCCTCAAGGCTGCTCTCAGTATTCAATTTATTTCCAATGTTGCATGTAAAATTTATTTTTTTAAAGAACTCTCTGACTTTTTTTCTCTAACCCACCATGAAATTCAGCTTGTGCATTTGGTCACATATTTTAATTCAATATTCTATTCTCCATAATGCCAAAGACACCTCTCAAGGCTTCATATTTTAGTATTCCAATATAATTTTCACTGATTAACTAAAGGATTACATACACCAGGACTACTGCATTCACTGAGGTATGTGAAAGTATGTTGCTGAATACCCAGCTATGTCTAACAAGTATACAGCTCACAGCTGCAAAAAAGCATCACTTTCAAAACTGAAAAATATGTTTATGCTACCACTACTCAAATCGTAACAGACCTTAACATTGTACAGTGGGACTGTAAAGCCACTATCCATTACTTATGTCAAAATTTTTAGTATACATGGACATCCACACGTACTTTTTTTCTTCAGCACAAGGAACAGAAACATTCAGTGCAATTAATCAGTTCAAGAGAGTAATCCTCATTCACAAATTCAGAGCACTGAAAAGCTTCACAAATTTTGTGATTACCTCGATATAATCCTACTATCAAAGCGTAGCTTGTTGGAAAGCATGTTCTCAGTTAGTCCTGATTTGGTCCTTACTCTGTGAAAATAAAGCAGCATGTTAATGACACCTAAATGCCCACAGATAAATGTTACATAAAACTCAACCATTTTCAAACAGCTGAAACCATGAAATACGGTATCCTTGGCAACTGGCTGAGGAGATGATCCTTTGTAGTTGAATTAGAAAGCAACTCAGAGCTGTAAAGTGCTCTGTTATTATATAACATGAGAGTACATTCACAGAGAACATAGATATGAATGGGAAATTGTGTTTACATACACTTATATAAAGAATTAACCTTTATCTCTACCACTCACCATACTTCCATGAACCAATGTGCTCTGTTGCAAAAATACCCAGGTTGGGGCTTTTGTACCCACCTAAATATTTTATATTGGCCCTATTACTAGTTCCAGAAATGGAGATTGTCACATTTGTCTATGTGATGGTTGTAAGAAATTGAGACTGGTTTTGTTGCCTTTTTTCCTGTTTTTTAAGAATACAGAGATGACATTTGATGAGAAAGACTTTAGAGCAGGATGTTAAAATGCCCAAAGCAGAAATGCTTGTCTGAATGTTGAGAAAAATTAACAGAACAAAGCTCAAGACCTGCAGATTCATTCAATTTTATGTATCACAGTGTTTCCTCAGGTTTTTTTAAGTCCTTGGAGCAACTAGTTCAATGTTGATAGTCCAGGAACGTCATTTAAATGCCAATAGGGTTAATTATTGCAGCAGAAATCAAAACATGCAAGAAAAGTATGATTATATTGTGAAGATCTACATTAGCATTTACAGATGCATATTTATGCAATTTATGCACCTAAGGATAGGAATCTCTAAAAGGATACTGACAGGATTGCAAGCATCCAACCACTTGGAAAAGGCTGGCAAATCCTTGTAATGAATAATATCAATACAAGCTTAACAGTGCTCTCACAGGTTTTATAAATTCTATGGATCAAACATAATACACAGAGAATTCATATAAAAAGGTCCCTATTATCTCACTAGGCAATATCAAGCACAGGAAAGCTACAAAAAAGGCCTTGCATGAAGATAGTGGATTCAAGTCAAAAACAGAATACCTGCAAAGGCAAACAGAATTCACAGAGCTAAACAAAAATATACACAGCAGAAAATTTATTTTTATAAACTTACTTGGTTTCATGGAGTGTCCTTTTTCTAAAACGCATCGGTGCTATGCCAGCTCCCAGAAGTCCTTGAGCTTCCTTGCAAGCATCAGAACGTGTGGACTGCTCTGGATCACTTATGACAGCTCTGACCACAAAGAGCAAGGAGAAGCCCTCTGACTATTTGTATGGCTGAATTTCAGGTCTTATATATTTTAATGCAGGAAAGAAAATACCCAAGAATAATACAGTAATACAATCTTGGAGTTATCCATTAAGCTTGCATAAATTTGTGGGCCTACTTTTTTGTTTGTTTTTACAAATTCTTAAGTCTATTTCTTAAAATCAAACATACGCATTAATATTCTGGCAGTGCACTGCTACACAGCAATGTTGCATGCAGATACATATTATTTAAAGTATACTTTATGTGTCTTCATATAAAATAAATCTTATTATTACGAAGGCTTGTGGGGTTTTTCATCATTTCCACTATTTCTGTAAATATTCCATCAGTGATATTCTTTAACCACTGCTCCCTCCAGTATCAGTGATATCAGCTACTAGCACTGGCCAATGACATCACCTCAGAACCATAGAACAGCCCAGGTTGGAAGGCAACATAAAGATCATCTAGCCCCAACCCACATGCTGTGGGCAGGACACCTTTCACTGGACCAGGTTGCTCAGAGTCCCATCCAATGTGTCATCCAATAAAAACATTGTCACTTCCTTCCTCAAAGTGCTAACTACACAGCTGAGAGGATTTCAACATTCCAACAAGCAGAAAAGAAATAGATGAACTGGGTTTTGAACATTTTGATATTCTCTGTATCAGTTCAACAAGTAAGAGACCCTTTAAAAATAAATGAGATGCTTGTTATGCTATTGAAATGGTTATCAGAAGGGAAATAATAATTTTGTATGGCTATTATAGTTTTCTAAACTTGCTCTCTGATCTATACAGATACATCTTTTAGACACATCAGTTACACTGATTTAACTGCAAGATTTGCCTACTAAAAAAAATATTCAAAACACCTTTGTATTTCTTTAAATAGCTCTTTTTTCATGCAACAGTTTTGAACTAATCTTTTCTGATCAACATCCTGATATCTGATACCAATTTGTTTGGAAGTACAGGCAGGGTTATATTTGGAATATAAACAGAGAGATTTTTTAAATTAAAACTTGATGCAGCTGCAGCACTACTGAATATTGTTTTGACATTATCAACAGAAGGTTTCAGAGTAGAAGAAGGAATACATGGAAAAATAAGGCAAAGCAGCAGAAGGAGGTTAAACACAGAATGGGCATCCATGATCCAAGACGCACAAAGCTGTTCATTTAATGCAACATCAGTAGTACTGAAACACTTCAATATAACCAGCATATTTTTAAGATCACCTCTGTAATAATCTTTAAAGGGATATGACACAGGCCCAGCACTTATCTGAGAACCAGGGGCTTCTACCCTGTATAGCTCCATAATTTTAATTCTACTAAATGAGGATTAAAACTGGAATTTAACACTGTGTTTCATGACAGTCTTATTTCCCTCAGGCAGCCTTCTTGTCATGTCAGCTTTTAAATAGTGTAAAAGTGTTAACAAACTTTTAAACAATATAGGTCATTTAAACA
Source organism: Cyanistes caeruleus (assembly GCF_971803275.1). Classification (NCBI taxonomy): domain Eukaryota; kingdom Metazoa; phylum Chordata; class Aves; order Passeriformes; family Paridae; genus Cyanistes; species Cyanistes caeruleus. The sequence goes on along the minus strand of NC_141704.1, from coordinate 45,362,635 downwards.
GTCATTGTAACAGAAACAAAGTAAAACTAAAATGGTGAACTGCAACAACATTTCAGCCTCAAAATCTGAGGATTTGATGGGCTGGAACACCACTGCAGATGACTCCAGAGATTGTAAACTATGCACAGAATGCAAAATAATCTAGACATACCCACAGATAATTTTTAGGAAGTGTAAAGTAACATGAAACTATATTAAACAAGCTTGCATCTTATACTGTCATAACCAGACAGCTTGCATAAAGCCCTGAATTATTAAAGCATGCTTAAAATAGAGGGATCTTTCTGCACAGAAGTGATGCTTTCTTGAAGCTAAAGGGACAGCAATGAAGGCAGGAGATCTTACCGTACAACCTCAACTTATAATAGTGCCTTTTTTGTTTCTACATGCCCAGCATTGGTATAATACTTCTTTATGCCTGAAAGGTGTTGTGTCAGTATTAATAAAGAATCAATAAATATTACTAAAGCTAATATTTTTAAAAAGGACAATAAATATTGAAGATGTGTAATTTATAACATCAGGCATCCATATATTTTCTTGAGGTGCAAGAGGGCTACTTTTGAGAGCTAGCGCTATTGTAAAGACCTTAAAATATGTTAAAGTATAAAATTAAAAATTCTTTCCAGAAAAAAAAATAACATACACATGGCACTTTAAACTGATAGTTTAAGTTGTATTAAAAAGACTTTCCATTTAAAGAATTTTTGCAAATAATACTACTACATTAGACTTCATAAGATGACCAAAACACCTCTTAAGCCATCCACTAACATCTAAATTCTTCTGTAGGGAAAATTGAAATTTTACATTATAAATTCATTTACCTACATAATTGATCCACCATAACTTGTTCTACAACAGCCTGTTTTCTCCTCTCTGCAGCCACATCCTCCTGCAATGAAAAACTGTCTGAGAACAAATAAAATATATAACAATAGGCACTTCAAATAACAAGTTACCCTTTAAGACAGCATTCAGAGGTCACAAACTTACCCATGCCACAATTAATATTTTTTTTACATTTTTAATAGGGTTAGGGTTCTATTTGCATAAAAAATAGACATATAATATTCTCTAGTACACACTCAATTTATCTATGCATATTAGTTGTAATAAATAGGAGACTTCTAGTATTTAGGTTGACAGGCTAAATCCTTATTTCTGTATTGTTTCCAATACATTTTGTAAGTACAATAGGAGACTGAGAAGACTCCCATTGTTCCAGTTTTTATGGGTGACAGAGATTCCAACTAAGAGAATGAAACTTTACCTCCAGCAATTTTAGTCAAAAAAATTCTTTTAAGACTTAGTCTCAGTTGCAAGATTTTTCTTTCCTGCATGCCACAATAATTTTCTGCTGAGACAGGAAAATCTGAAAAACCTTTCAGGAAATATCATCCTAAAGGGAAAAGGGTATTTAACATGATCTTATTATTATTTTTCTTAGAGTAACACTGAACCATAACCTTGTGCCTTTCACTTTAATGTGTGCAGGCACTGATCATAACCTGTTACACAAGAGAGAAACCAAAGCAGGTTCCATCCAAAAGAGGATAGCCCAGGAGAGTATGGAGGCCACCAGTAATAACCAAGCCTCAGCACCTCTCTTTATCTTCCACATTTCTGAACTTTTTTACAAATTTAAATTTGCCTTTTATTAAAAAACAAATAATTTTATACATTAGAAAAAAGAGATTATTGTTACTAAGGGAGTTTATGCTTATATTTTTTAGATATTCTGAAAGTAAATAATTAAGATATTTTTTTCTAATTGGTATTGTGTGTAAAGCAAATTATAGAGAAATCCAGCTTTTGTGTGAATGAAGAAATGAAAAGTTTCCAGGTACCTATAAAATAAAGATAATTTTAAAATAATAAAAAACAAACAAACAAACAAACAAATAAATAAATAAGAGATGTTATGGGTAGAATTCACAATCTTCAAATAAATACTGACTGGCACTAGTATTCACTAGAATACTAAAAAACAAAAAAAAAAAAAGAAAAACAAATCAAAAAAACCCAAATAACTAATGCAACACCAAACCAGCGGTTGGTTATTCCAAACTGATTTTAAGCCTTAGAAGATTTTGGAATTATAAGAGATAGAGGATTTTTCAGTTTGCTTTCATGTTTCATTTTTACACCTATAAGAAATACAGGGTGCTTTATTCTGAATTTTTCATTCTTTACCCATTAACTGTGGCAACAAATTTATGAAAAAGAATGATGTAAAAGAGGACACAGTGACAGTATAGAGCAGTATTTGTTATAATATATTCCATGGACCCTGGCTTACAGATCCAAACCAGTTAGCATGCTAAAAAGAATCTGATTTAAAAAAAAAAAAAAAAAAGCAGAAAAAAAACCTTACACCTTAAACTTCAACTGAATATTAGGCATGTAATCTTTCATGAAACATCTTCCATTCTGCTCTTAGACAAAAGCTCTACTATGAAATTACAAAAATGTGGAGGGCCGAGGCAAACATTGAACTTGCAGCAGCTCTCAGTGATAAAAAAGTAGTAACTGCTGTTCTCTAAATATGAGCATTCAGGGAAAACCAAACTTCTTCAGAGGTTATATATGACATTTTTTGGCAATGGACTCTTACTAGAAGGGGCCTACAAAGAACATCGAGTCCAACTCCTAGCCCTGCACAGAACCATTCCTGAGTCACACCATATGCCCAAGAGCATTGTCCAAACACTTCTTGAATTGTCAGGTTTGGTGCTGTGACCACTTCCCTGGGGAGCCTGTTCCAGTGCCCAAACACACTCTGGGTGAAGAACCTTTTCTTGATATCCAGCCTAAACCTTTCCTGACACAACTTCAGGCCATTCCCTCAGGTCCTGTCACAGATCACAAGAGTGAAGAGATTAGTACCTGTCGCTACTCTTCCCCTCATGAGGGCTTTGAAGACCACACTGAGGTAACTCCTCAGTCTCTGTCAAGCTGAACAGACCAAGACATCATTTGCTCCTCATACAGCTTCCCCTCAGGACACTTCACCATCTTAGCTGCCCTCCTTTGAACGCTCTCCAGTATTTTAATATCTTTCTTATATTGCGGCACCCAAACCTGTCCCCAGCACTTGAGGAGAGGCTGCCCCAGCTCAGAGCAGAGCATGACAATCCCCTCCCTTGCCCAGCTGTGATGCTGGGCCTGATGTCCCCCATGACAGGGTTGGCCCTCCTGGCTGCCAGGGCACTGCTGGCTCAGGTTCAACTTTCAGGTTCCAGGACCCCCAGATCCTTTTCCCTGGCACTGCTCTCCAGCATCTCATTCCCCAGTCTGTCTGTCCATCCAGGGCTGTCCTGTCCCAGGAGAAGAATCCAGCACTTTTCAGTGTTGAACTCCATGTGTTTGGTGATTGCCCAGCCCTCTGGTATGCCAAGGTCTCTGTGCAGGGCCCTCCTGCCTTCCAGGGAGTCAGCAGCTCCTCCCAGTTTTGTATTATCTGTGAACTTGCTCAGTATCCCAGTCCTGTGTCCAATTATTTATGAAGGTATTGAAGAGTACAGGGCCTAAAATGGAGCCCAGCAAAACCCCACTGGTGAAATCCCAAAACCCCACTTTCATCCCAAATCACAGAAAAATCAAGAGAAGTTCTACTTTAACATTTGACTTTTTGGTAATGATTGCAGTAAAAGGACATATTAACATTGTGTATCCTTAAGCAAAATTTTCAAGTACCTTAAAATGAAATGCCAACAATTGAGGCAACATATACAAAATGGAATTAATACACATGCAGTTACTAGTGGCAGTTTTTTTCAGTATTCTAACACTATCAGAAGCTGGACCTAGGAGAGCCTGAGATGGTCCTCAAAAGAGAGAGTCAGCTGGTGCTAACCATGAGTGCTAACTCATAATAACAAAAGGGCTTCTAAAGGTCACAGTAACACCTTGCTCAGACACCTGCTGGCTTTCTTTTAAAGCATGACAGCTACAGAATGTCTTCTGTTTTGTGGTTCTGCACTGCTCCCTTTCTCAGGGCTTTCACAGTACTTGCTTTAGCATTAAGTAGTTTTTCTTGGGATAATTCAAGACTTTTTTCCATTAACTTTACATGATAGTATGGATTTTAAAATTTATTCTAAAAATAAAAGCTTAAGTACTTTCTCAAAAGACTTTCTTATCATGAAAATTAACAGTGACTTCAGTAGAGCAACATCTGCATTCACTTCAATAAGACTAGAAATCAAATAAATGCTTGCAATGGTGCAAAATTCAGTGCACAGTGACAAGCAAATAAAATGAATTAAAATTACTATTTATTTTTAAAAAGTCATAAAATTTCTCACGACTTAATATTCTATGAGAAAGTTAGAATGCATAACCCTTTTCAGCAATACCTTCAAAAAACAGTTATAAAAGCCATCACTCTGCATATGCAAATACTGAATCATGCAATATCAAATTAAGGTTCTTCATCACTGTAAATGATCCTGGCTGGATTCAAGGCCTGGCTTCAAATGGGCAAGACTCTTATTGTTCAGTCCCAGTAAGAGTAAAATTCATGTCTATGTAAGAAATTAAAGAAGTGTATTGGGTACATCCACGTAAGGAAAGTTTTAATTCTCCTCTCCGCATGCTAGTGAGTCCATGCTAGTTTCTAGACTTCAGGGCTCCCTCCTTCCTTCAGAAAGGATCTGACAAAAGATCAGAGCAAAAACAATTGAAAGGAGAGGCTAAGGGAGCTTGGGTTTGTTTAGTTTGCAGAACCAGCAGCTATGAGGCAATCTGAAGAGAAGTTACAAAATTAAGAGAACCAAACTTTTTTTGACAGAAGCCAACAGTATAACAGGATGTAAAGGCTGCACACTGAGCCTTGGGAAGATTGGTGTGGACAATAGAAGGAATTTCTTCACACAGAGAATAGCATGACACATGAAGATATTGCTTAGAGACACTGTAGAAGCTCCATCCCTAGAGCTTGAAGACACAGCCAAAGTTGTTGCTGACTCAGTGTAATACTAGCTGATGGAATTATGGAATCCATGAACCATTGAATACAGGCTCAGCTAAAAGCTACAGATCAGAGGAAATAATAGAATATACTAAGCTGGAAGAGACCCACAGGGATCACTGAAGTCCAGCTTCTGACACTGAATGTAATACTTAGGTTCACTCAACCACCTTAGTTATTTTTATTTGTATGAATGTATCTGTATATATTACTCATAATTTGTGTTCTCATTTATATAGATTACTGCATAAAATATAAGCACTGCAGATAAGATTTTAAAAATGCCCACTGGATTGCTCAGTTCAACTACCATTGAAAGAAAGTTTAAACTCACATGATTTTAATGAGTGCAATTACATACTAGACCCAAATCCCCAAAGGCATGACTTCTCTTGAACATCTGAAAAGCCATTCTCCACATCTAGGTGGTTAGCAGGATAACACCAGTCAAAATACTTACAGCTTCTGATTTCCTTACATTGTGCTGCATTTTATAAGGCTTGTTTGTATAGCATTGTTGCAGGAGAGCTTTCTTATCAATAGTTACAAAATCATCTTGTCCATCATCAAGCTGTGTACCCTACACAAAAATACATTCTTTTTATAATGAAATGTAATAAAAACAAAATAAAAAACCCACACGTGTTTTCCTCAACCATTTATTTAAAAGTAATACTTTCTTCTTTACTTTTTAAAACGTCTACTTCTACTTCATGCTAATTAAAAGAGAATTTTTTTAAGCCTAGCTTTTTACAGAAACTGAATTTTATAAGGAAAGACTAGAGAGCAAGATTTGTATCTTTTGAATAATTACCAGTTTTCATTCATACTGAAATAAATAATAAATTTAAATATCTCAAAAATACTTTGTTCCTACAAGCTTTGTGAAAAAACACAGCAAGTCAGAGGAAGCAGACTTTAGTATCTCTGAGGAGAAGACAAGAACTCCTCATTTTTCTGTTCTGCTCAGGAACAACCAAGTGGAAGCAGAGGATTTGCTCTTAGGCATAAAGCTCAAAGCTCACTGTAGAGCTTTGTGACCAGTGAAGAAGTCAAATACAGCCTAGACAGGGAAAAGCCAAAGCATGCTACTGATTCTAACAGACTTGTAAACCAGTCCCAGGGTATTACAGAAATATTTCCTACAAGGACAATATGAAAAAAAGGGATACAGGAAGTTTTTCCAGAACTCAGTTTTTCCAGAACTTTCCTATGCTACAGAGGTAGCATAGGAAAGAAATCAAAAGAGTGGGTTTTGTTAGCAATCTCCTCCAGGAGCACCTTCTTTTCAGAAAAGGTAAGTTGTTACAAGTTCCACTAATCAATCAAAACAAGCGTGTTGAAATATTTTGATTTATTAATCTAACCAGGTAGTGTTAATATCTAACACAAAAAAATTGTTCTGATAGACATTATATAAAAATCTGTGACAAGAATTAACACACATGCTTCTAGTGCTTAGCAAATATCTTTCTGGAATCCAAAATCACCAGAAAAAAAAAGCCAGTCCCAATTTTTTTCTCCCGGCATACATTTGCCATCTATTTCTTCATTTTCAGATTAACTTGGCTGCTCCTGTAAATACCCTTTCAATGGGCTTGCATAAAGGAGTCACTTCTTGAAAAACAGATTATGAGTGCCACACTTAGAGTGGAATCATTAGGAAAAAAAACCTAAAAAACACCAAACTATAACAAATCTCCAGAACAGAAAATCTTACCTGCCACCAAACATAAAACTAAACCACAAAATACCTCAACTTCTTTTTCATTCACCACTTATTCACAGAATGTTTAATAGGTTTTTTCATGTTCTCTTTTATCTGATCACTAGAAGCACAACTATGAAGAGAAAGCTCTTTTAAAGCTATCTACAATATGTGAAACAATCTTTCTTTTGAAAAACCTTCCCTTTTTATTCTATTGAAGGTTAACAAAGTAATTTCAGTAAACTCCTTGTTATTCATCACAAACCTTTTCTCTGAAAAGCAATGAGCACAATATGTTCCATCAACATTTGCATACTTAACTTTCCATTAAGATTCTTAAATGGCCATCTACCCTCAGCAGAATCTAGCACTCAACCAAGTCCTCACAGCTGTTGCTTACTTAGGTTTACTCCTTCCTTACACCTACAATGATGCATCTTTCCCTGTTCAACCACTCTCCTCTGCCATCTCTTCCAAACAAGATTAAAGCTGGGTTTTTTCAACCCTTTGTTTCCCAGTTTCTCTCCACTGATCTTCCCTTCTTTGCACCTTAATTTAAAAACATGAAATAAACCTGGCAGAACTAGTACAGCTTGCAGTCCAACTGTACTGAATCTTATACAACATCAATATCAAAGCAAAAAGTACAGGTATCTTTCAATATTTTAACCCATATTCCTTTTCTTTTTCAATGTTAATAGTTCTCTGAGGAACAGATTAAATCTTTAATTTCTCCTTAAAATTTTAAATCCTATATACAGTCCCAATTTACAAAATAGTAATTAAAATACTTCTAGATTTATAAAATAAAGAAGCTTGAATGAATTTCTGGTTTTGGAAATAACACTTCACTAAGATCTTCCTGCTGTCTCTCCTCTTCTTATAGGCTTTAAGTTCTTCCCTATCAATCACAATAATCTTCAGGCTCAGGCTAGAGATGCACTAGGAAGGCCAGTGTTACTTTCCTTACCAGAGAACACAACCACACATAAATTCTCAGAGCACTTCAGTTTCTTGCTCTGCAACAACTGAAACAACCTTCCAACAGTTTATTTCCTCCTCAACATCAGATGCTTAAATTACATGGGTTTTTTTTTTATTTCCTTACAATAAAAACATGAAATTAATTACATACATGTGAAAACCTTTCCAAATAGTGTATTTAAATAATGATATACATTTTCTATTTAAAAATGCAATTTCTACTTTGCCAGCTACCTTTATTGAAGTGTCTGGACACTGGAGGTGGTCTTTTTTCTTTTCTGCAGTTCTCTGAGGATGTTGCTTATATTCTTCCTTCATACCTGATTCATACTGGCCATGCTTTGGTTTGGATCTGTATGTGGCAGATATCAGATTTTCTGGTCTTGTCTTCTGCTCCAAAACAGAATGTTAAAACAATGAGTAATCAATATAACAGCCTCTGGCTGGTCTATTAAATGATAACAGCATTTTTTTAGTTCCTATCCAGTATAATGTCCAAAACTTCTTGACATGATGCTTCAAATTAAGAAAAAATGCAAACAGGATGGCATATTCAGGCTCAATTTTCATTGAGTTCTTCAAATTCTACTGTTTTTAAATCTAAAAAATACACACTCAAATGGTTTTACATCACTTTTAAATGAAGAAGTCAGATTCAGTGGTACTGCCTTATAACATCACTAAAACAGAAATTCTGACATTTGATTTTTGGATGGTTGAAAACAAATGGATGGATGTTTTTTGGTCAGAAGTTCTCATACTCTTGTATGGCAGATGAGAACTGGGACAGTGTTCCTTAGAACAACATTGGCTCCACAGATAATTACCTTTCTAACCTTACATTAATTTCAAGGCTCTCTACAACAGAGGCTGGGATCAGTAGAAAGGGCAGCAATGACAGAAGTCCAAGATTCCAATTTTCTTCTGTCCCCCTGAGTAACTAACATCTTCAATATTTAAGTCACATTATTTCAGTGCTAACAAAAGTAAGGTGACCTTCTCTAGCATCTCTACTCAATACTTCTAACTCATTTTTGCAACAACAGTGTTATGGTCCTGCTGTAGAAAACCATTTCTCAAAACTCAAAAAGATTTATGTTTTTGAAGAGCCAACCTTCTCCTTCAAAAGAGGATTCACATCCCTTCCCTGGTTAATTCCTGAATTATAAGAGTATATTTAAATTTTTCTTCCAAAAGTGACCTATTTTAGGAAGATTTACTTACACAGTTACTGAAGAAGCCGGAATCTATCTGTCTCAAGGAAAGCTTGGTCAGAGCCCCAGAAGCAAGAAGTGCAGAAATAAAGGCCACTCAGAGGAATACATTAAAATATTTTTAAACAGCTTGAAAATCTTCTTCACAAAAAAAAGATGGGGAGCAAGTCAGGCAAAAAAAGGGAGAAAAAGAGAGAGAAAGAGAGACAGAGGGACACAGAGAGAAAGGGTAAGTAAATAGAAGATACATTCCAATACAATGAGCACTCAGTATTCAAAACACAATGAAGGCAGAGGAATTAACAAGAGATAAAGAAAAGCAGAAAAGAAAGGGATAAAGACCCTGAGAAACAAAGCCACACCTACCTTCCATTAGCACTCCTGCAGCTTGACAGAGTTATACATATGAGCTTCGTTTAATAAAAAATGGTAAAGCAAGAAGCATAATCACAAATACACAGAGCCAAAAAGGCTATAACAACTGAAGCATGTTTACAAGGCAGTAGAAAGGAAAACAACCTACCTGTAGTTACAGCTGTTGTAAAACAAGTTTTACAGTTACATCCTGAGACATGTATAAATACCTATGTTGGGCACGTATTCTAAAAACTAGTACATTCTTAGTACAGTATTTTAAAAAGACCAAAAAAACCACTTACTATTTCAGTTTTTACTTGAATGAAATTGTTTTACAAGTAGAGAAACCATTTGTTTATATAGGGAAACATACAAAATAGTGATCTTGGCAGATTCACCTTGAACTCCAGCCAATCTGGAGTTATGCCCCTCAAGTTACTATATTATTTGTTTCAAGGAGGAAAGGTTAAGCACAAATTAATTTAAAATTGGTTGTCCTTCCAGTTAAAATCCTGAGGTTTTTTTTAAAAAAACTCACTTGGATATTTCTTAGGTTTACATAAATTAAATATTTTTGAAATAATGGACTTGTAATCAGTGTATTTTTTAGTAGTTTCTCCAATAAGCTAGTTCCTGTCACATAAAAGAAATTAAAACATATTACATTTTCAGACCATATAGGATAGTACTGAACTGATAAGACTTTTTGTTAGTCTGTATTTTTTCAACTTCTTTACCTCCATTTTGTTCTGACACAATTTCTAGACACCTGTTTAAAGGAAAACAGGAAATAACATATATCATGATCAAATAAAAAAATGTCACATTTATTTTGTTCATATTTAATTCAGATATAGGAGTTCAAAAGAACTCTGCATTCAGCTTTCCTGTATTCAGGGAAGTGTACTAACTGAGTAATTAAATTAACTCTTAAAATGTTTATACTGGATATTGATCCTGAACAATGTTGCCCTGTACTGTAAACCAGAATATTTGCATCTGGGCTACTGTTTACCTTCAAAAGTACCTAAGACTAGGGGTGATTAAGTTTCTTAGTTATCCAGGGGGAAAAAAAAGCCAACATGATGAGGAAATTTTAACAATAAAAAGAGCGCTAACAAATTTGACGTGATTCCAAAGTTTATGTCATAGTTCTGTTTTAAAGACAACAGCCCTAAGAAAAAAAACATTAAATGGCTGCAAGTAATTCCAAAAGTTTTCACCAGAAGTAACTACTGTTCCATAGAAATAATACTTAGTGCTTGTAAATATGGATTTTGCCTTCAATCATACATTTACTACTACTAATCTTTGTTATTACTACTACTAATATATCTCTTAAAAAATAAGTACAACCAAAGGGTAAGTGCATCAATGCTATGTAATTACAATGCTATATAATAAAATCATTTTTTCTGAAGAATCCCAGTAAAAGGACTTAGCTAAAAATATTTTGGACCAACAGCACTTGGAGATATGAGCTGAACCAAAAGTAAAAAAAAAAGAGAACTTACATAAAAAAATATATGCATGCTTTTCTAAATTACTGCTAAAGGGGCATATCATAAAAATATTTGTAGTGACAGACTGACATGTTGATGCTGTACATATGGAGTTTGTAGTGACATTCTCCACTCCGAAGATGAATCTAGTTGGCACCTATGAGAAGAACTTCCAGTGTATGGTATGTAAGAGTCTCCATCCTAAAATCACAGGCAAAAAAAGTAAAGCAATCATAACTGTTTTATAATCAGAGTGATACTTTTATAAATTCCTGAAAAACGTGAATTTTAAAAACTTTTTGAGAAAAAAATAATTTACAATTACCTCTTCATCAGAATCTCCAAGCCTCGTTAGATCTAGGCATGGCACCCTGAAGGGAGTTAAAACAATTTTAACAGCAATACAATCTCTTATTTTTCTAACTGGAATAAAAGCACCGCCTATTAGTTATTACTAGCTCCTTCACAAAAATTTCCCTGCAACTGGATATGGCCTACTCAGCAAATCTCTTGCTTCAGCTCAGCACTGAGCTTCTCTTCCCCAGCAGCAGAGCACCCAAAAAGGACCCTTCTTTACTCCCACATTGGCCTCTCTTCACTCTCCAACAGGAGCTACTGCAATAAGATCATAAATCAGGGACACCTTACTCTTATCTTCCACAGCACATCTGTGTCAACATTCCTCTATAATCAGTCAACAGAGAGGCAACAGGGAAGCAATTGCTACATGAAATGCAAATCTTCTGAACATTTCATGAGAGATTAACACAGTAGAAGACAACCATACCTCAGTATTTTGTTCTGCTTAAAGAAATGAAAACATCTCCAATTCATCAAAGCATCTCTGTTCCTTCTGCCTTTACTCCAGGTATATTGCAGAGCACTATCAATACGTGTGCTTTATATTTTATCACCAATAAATATATCCAAGCAACTCTAATATAACTTCTTGAAATAAGAGAGTTCCTTATTTTACAGGCTTTTTTTTGTTAGACAGTGACAGATAGTACAGAGAAATTGGAATTTCTTGACTTTGGTTGGAAGAATCAAAGGTTATAGTCACATACACTTATAAAATAATTATGCACATTGGCTTTAAGGCATTTCAGTAAACAAAACTGGCTAAACTATCAATCATGGTCCTTGAAAGAGTAGGTATTCCTTATGTGCCAAAGTCACTATAGGGTTTTAAATTTTAAAAGCACAAACAAAATTTCCCATTGCTTATAAAAGCCCTTCACAACAGTTTCTCTGTATTTTTTACTGTAATACTTGTAAAAGTGGTCAATAGTTAAAATACCATTTTTCTCCTTTTGCAGACACATTAAAAATACTCAATAAAAACAATGTATAAATATGTAAGCTCTGAGTGACACCCTCTGAAGAGGATGGAGTCAAGTTCTTCTGGGTGGTGCCCAGCAATAGGACAAGAGGCAATGAGCAGAAATGCTTAGATGCACAGGAAGTTCCACCCAAAAAAACCTTCTTCACCACAGGTGACTGAGCACTGGAACAGGTTGCCCAGAGAGGTTGTAGAGCCTCCCTCACTGGAAATACTGAAGAACCATCTGGATGCAGTCCTGAGCAATGTGCTCTGGGATGATCCTGCTTGAGCAGGGAGGTTGGACCAGATGGACCAGTGGGTTAGACCCAATGTGCTCTTTTCCATCTTTACCCATTCTGAAATTACACCTCCACTCAGCCAAATTTAAACCAACTTAATTCCAAATTAAATAATGCATCAAATATTCTACTCCAAATATAAATAACAGAAAAAATCGCTATGATGATAAATTTCATGCACTAAGTTGTGCGTCACTACAAATGCAAATGCATTGTGTTAACAATACACATAATTAAATAAGCTGATCAGAATAAAAAAAAAAATAGAAGCAGACTTACTCTGGTGGGTGAGGACTGTGTGTAGCCTGTCTATTTGGTCTCCAGCCCTAAAAGAATGACATATTATTACATACCTAGGGGATCCAGATTAAAATACATAGTTGTCCCTTTCAATTTCCTTTGAAGTATTTAAAATTAGAGCCTCAAAGTATCTGTCCAACATACTTGACTAAGACACTAATAACAAGGGGGAAAAAAACCAAAACTTCTCATTGAAAGCTAATTCTTACACATCATGAGACTAGAAGACTGAATATTCATCATGACAGAAAGATTTCAAGCCATTAAGAATCTAGATAGCATCCACATCAGCTATTAATAATACATTAAAAATAATCCATGTTCCTGAGGCTTTGTTCCGTCACTGCTCACAAGGCTTTAGGTCACATTGTCCTTGTCGGTTGGGAACCAACCCTTAAACCAAAACCACAAGACTGACAGCCAGCTGGCTCACAAGGAGCTAGCTCAGACCCCAAAGAGCTCCTGATATTTGGTGTAACTGTTTCATCTCAGCTTTACTACAGTAATAGTGATGACGATTAGGCAGTTCACTTTATTTATTTTGCAAGTCTGCATAGCACACAGATCTTCAAACTCCACTGAGCAAGAACATAGCAAGAAAAAAGACTGTCTCCTATCCCCCTACTGCTTTTGAAAACAGCTAGCAGCAAATCCATAGGGAAGGCTGCTTGGGACAAGCAAAAATTAACAGTTCACCTAACTGGTCTCCAAATCTGAAAAAAAAAAAAATTCAAGAACATTCAGAACCAGGACTAACATTTTTGTTTTCACACTTTTCAGCTCATAAATCTCAGCATCACAGCCTAAGCTGAGCAGAATCCTATTTCCAGTGCCCAAACATCCTTCACGATCTGAGAGCAAGCACAATACTGTAACTCCTTTCTTGCCATACAGCCTTGCGGCTGCTCCCGAAACAGAATTTCGGCAACACTACCCTCTAGTGACTCCAGAACGAGTCCGGGTTTCCAGCTTTGGGAGTTCTCTGTACATAATGAGCACCGCCACCGTGTGGTCACCTACGTAGGACTGTCAAGGCACCAAAAAACAAAGCATTATATCTCATATTTATCTTTTTTCTGCACCGTTCAATTGTGGTGAGGTAAAGAACACAACTAATTCTAAATGTTAAAGTCTTAATATAATTCCTTCTCTAGAAGTCAACAAATCAGGAAGAAAGCAAACAAAAGCCATTGTGAACACTGGGGTGAAGCACATGATTTCAGCATAATTTTAATTAAAGATTTGATTTTGAAAATTACCAAAAATCATGTGGACTAGAGAGTCTAAATTTGGAAACTTAGTTGCATGAGAAAGAAAAAAAAAGGGGGGGGGGAATGAGAGATTAGAGAAAAAATTACATTTCTTTTCTTTTACAGCCTACACTAAATGCCCCAAATGTTCCTGTTGTCCACAGGTATTTAATTTTAAAAAACCTGGTTAAAACATTAACAGTAATATTATAACATTAATGTGTTATCATTTACAAAAGGTCTTTTTTCATTCCAAATCAAACTGAAAAGAAGACCAGCAACTTGGCAGTCAAACTCCAAGAATTTCTAACGGGGTCATGCAACAAATAAGGAAGTAAAATGAGTGCTTGGGGGCTGAGGGAGGATTAGCAATTAACTTTAGTTCATGGACATAAAATACACATTATCTGTGAGAAAAATCAACTGTTACTAACAATATTAATATTTAGCTTAGCAGTAAGGAAAAAATGGCCCTCAGAATCCAAGATCATATTCATAGGGACTATCAAAAGCTAGCACTAAAGTTTCTACTACAGTGAGCCTGTGAGGATTGCACACCTACCCTATCCCAAAGCGCAGACTATTAGGAATACCTGGAAAACGTAATTTCCCTTCATACTGAACAGAGAGCACTGAGATTCATCTCTCATGTCGACCTAAAATCACGCCTTTTCAAATTATATTTTGGGGGCTGCTTTACTGCTGTCTTGCAAAACAAAAACACAGCCACACCTGTTGCCAGTTTCACCAACAGAATGAGACAGCACACAGTACATGTTCCAGCCTCTGTTGCTCTTAACTGCAAGTACTTAAATTCATTCTTAAATTCCCCACATTCCAATTAAGTACTCAGAGTAGCAGTTATTCTAGGATAGCTGTTTATATTGGAATTTCTCACCTTCATTTCAGAAGCTGTCGCACTAAACTATCCCTTTCCAACAAAAAGAATTTCTTTAAAAGGTGTCTTCTCTATAGAATGGATTTTAACCTCAAACTAAGAACCTTCTGAAGTATGATTAAAATATTTCTTTAAGTGTCAAAGTAAGGAAGAAAAACAATCACAAGCCTCCCATTGACTACCTGACATTTCTTCACCCTCAATGACAACTCAGCCTTCCTTCGAGGGGATGCAGCAACTCCTTTAACTTCCAAATCCATGCAAATTCAATGTCAGCTTTCAGGAAAAAAACCTGAAAACCAGAAAATACTATTGAGAAAATAAGTATTTTTATCTAAGTACATCTGGGAAAAAAAAAAAAAAAAAAGTTACTGCATTAGAAATAATTTTGGTATTGTCTTCAGCAAGCAATGAAATGCTGTTGGTTTCTCTTCTACACCGCCTCTTAATTTCAGTCTTTTATTACTAATGCTTAACCAGATTCCTGTTCAAATTTATGTTATTGTCTCAAGCTTAACTCCCTCTTTCCCTTATACTTATTGATACCTTCTGATTACGTAACTAATTTGTTACCCCTTGGCAGCATCAAACCTTTTGCACTCCACTTACAACTGCTGCCTGGCTCTCCATCGCTCAATGCCCTGGGAACATTTCAGGAGCCCCGGCACACTGCCAGGCTCCGAGAGCTCCAGGGTGACATTCCACCAAGCATTCCTGCTCTGCTGGCTCCCCCTTCCAGGCAGCCACTTTTGAACCAAAAGCCCACCATGTAGTTCCCATCAATCAGACATTTCCAAACGAAAGGCTGGCGGCAGTGAGCAGCTCCCTGCTTTCCTCCCGCAGGGCTGCAGGGCCTGCAGCCGCCCAGCCCCTTCCCCGGGGCACGGAGAACGGAGATCCTCGCACCCGAGGCCGCACAGGGGAGACGGCGCTGTTGTACTCGATGGTTCACACGCTGAGATTACTTTTATCAAACAGCAATGCTGTAAAAGGCGGAAGAAACACTATGAGCTCAGCAGCTCCACGGAAACGATGCACTTTCCCAGGCGAGGCGCGGGAGCCCGGCGGGCAGGGCCGTGTCTCACCGGGGCGGTGCCAGGGCGCACGGCTGCCGGAGCGGGCCCGTCCCCACAGCCGGGTACAGCGGCGCGGAGGGGCCAATCCGAGCCAGGCCTCGCACCGGGGCTGAGCAAGATGCGCCTCGGAGGAGCGGGGAAGCGCAATTGCCCATTGCTCCTGCGGAAATACCCTGCCCGGGGCCCGGCCGTGCCCCGCTCCCCGCGCCCACGGGCGGGTCTGCCCGCCCTGCGGCCCCCGCAGCCCCGCCGGGACAGGCGCCTACACATCACACGGGCTCTGCCCCCGGCAAACCCCGGCAGCCGGAATCCGAGACCTCGGAACTGCGGCGAGAGAGCGCACGGTGCGTGTTTGTAGCCTGGGTCAGAAATACAGCCATCGCCCCGAGGTAGCTCGGAGCCTTTCGGACAAGGGCTTCACGTGTCAGCAGCACCCAGCCTCGCGGAGGTGAAAGGCACAGCCGTGATCATTCAAACGCTGCCCCAGGCGGGGAAACGCCGCGGCAAAAGACAGCGGCACCGGTACCTGAGGAGCAGGACCGACCTGCACCCCGCACACAGCACACCTGGCTCCCACTCCATCGTTCCCTCAGATCAATGGCTTTGACATTCGTTCACTTTCATTTATTAGATACTCCAAAGAAAAGCCTCAATGAAACTGGTTTTTATTCCAAACACTTTCAGTGGTCCTGAACGACAAGAGCAACATTAGTTATTTTTTAAAATCAAATTGTATCCAAGTACCAGTTCTGATTCACCCGTTCTTTCTTGGGTAAAAAAATCCGCCACCTCGTGATAAACCCTGGCTCTGTAGTTAATGAAGTTTTCCAAAGTTAGGCAAAATCTCACTTAGTAGTTTTGCACTAACACACTGATGTTAAGGATGTATTTCTGGATGCTGCTACTTCCAAGCCTGTGTGATCCAGTTTTAGAACCAAACACATACCATGTTTTTACACCAGAATGAACAATTCATTCCATTTCACTGAGTGACACGATAATAAATTTAGTCCCTTTAAGTACAGTACATTTCCTCCATAAAAACAAATTCACGTGCTCTTTTCCTGTAAGAATAAGGATGCCAGAAGAGTTCAGGCATCATAACTGGCCTACATAAAAGCTATGCAATTATAAAACAGAAAATGTAACAGTGCTGTACTGTCAGACCTACCTCTAAGGCAATCCCTATCATTAAACGCTGGCAGTGCCATAGGTGGGTGCATTAAGTGAACAAAAAAATGAGTAACTAATGAAAGTGTGGACAAAAATGATTCTGGCAAATGAAAACAAATGCTTTTCCTCATACTGACCTAAAAAGGATATCAGGTTGGCATAAAAAGATCCCATGCCCTACAGTTCTTGAAAGGTATATAGCAACACATCTGTCAATTCTGATGTAAAAAAATAGGCATTAAAATGAATCGAAAGGTCAGACTCTATGGTACTAAAACAAATGTGAAACAAAGATACAGTACTAATGAGTATTCATCCATTATTAGACAGCTGCTGAGTTTAACCAGCGACAAGTGAGGAAGAAATTAAGTGATCAGGTATAATATATTAGGGATTAAGCTGACATACAAAACTAAACATCATTACCCAGGAGACTGCAAATTCAGACACCATTATTTTCATAGTGTCCATGGCTAAATTTCTCTCTCCAAATAAAGAAACTTAACTATGAATGAGTATCAAAGACTTAACCCATACTGGTTTTCACACTCCCAGATAAAATTTTTCCACAAAGAGCTGAATTCATCAGTGCATGCTCTTTAATGAACTCAAGGAAGTCACAGTTCAAGTGGCATAATGCTTTCTAATTACAAAACATTTATGAAACATCTATTCTTTATAGTCTCAATTAGAAGTTATTATAATACTTTAGTGAAGCATCAGATATAATTACAGTGCATTATATACAGAGTACAGAAATATTTTTATAGGGAAAAAATAAATAGAAAAAATATGTAAACATCCTGAGTAAAATTCTGCTGCCACTGAAGTCTGTTACAGAATTGTCATAGATACAAGCAAAGGCAGCATTTCACCCCTCTTTTTTAAAGCATATAGCAGTGCACATAACTTCATTTCAGTTTAAAGTGCATACAACATTAGAAAAAGAATTCATAAGCTTTTGGAAGTTTTACATATGCAGATTCCATTCATATCTATTGCGTCTCCTCAGTCCCATCTCTTCTTGAGATTCAATGGC
This sequence comes from Cyanistes caeruleus, assembly GCF_971803275.1. Lineage (NCBI taxonomy): Eukaryota > Metazoa > Chordata > Aves > Passeriformes > Paridae > Cyanistes > Cyanistes caeruleus. Next base: position 45,344,536 of record NC_141704.1, on the reverse strand, counting down.
ATCTCTGTTTATCACTTCTTCATCTTCTACAACATCTGGCTCCAACTGATGTATTTCACATTCACTGTGTAATTCATGCTCTTCTATTTTGTAATCATTATCAATATCCTCAAGCAAATCTTCATTACAGTCATCTTCTCTGTTGTTCATTTCTTTTTCTTGAGAATGTTCAGCAAATGACTGAATGAGATCTTCAAGTTTCTCGTTACAAATGTGTCCAAGATCTTAGAATTCACAAAAAATAATCAAAATTAAAATTTACTGGTAAGGCTCTGAATTTCAGAGTCAGTTTAGAAGTAGTTTTTATTTCAATTTTTAATTAATTTAATATTTTAATTTGGGTTTTTTTTTTCCTCTTTTATAAAAGCCCAAATAATGCAAAATTTCCCCAAATCTCTAATGGACCATTCTTAACATTTAAGATTTCTCTTGGGCTACTATGCAGCTCTTGGAAGTCTCCAGTTGAAACTAACATACGATTTGTTGTTTAGTGTTTTATGCAAGCATTACAGCTTCAGAGGTCCCCATTTGGAAATCCTTTACCAAAAGTTAGTTCCAGTACTAACAGACTGCTTAGGAACTGATGTTCCAAAAGCCTGTTTCATCAAAACATCAAAACAGAATGTGTGGTCCACCCCAGTTCAATGTCTTGAGCACCTAGTCTTAAATAGATCATGATGTATCAAAAATTTAGAATGGGATACATCTCAAATAGGAAGAATGGTATTCCTCCAGAATCAAACTAATTCCACACAAATTATCTAAGGTGTAAAAGCTGAACATTATTATAGTAAGATATACTTATTCTTTTAAAGTATAAGCTCCTTAATTATCTATCTGTATGAAAATTAAATTACCTTTCATCTTGTTTTCTGATTTATCCAATCCACTTTCTTTCATCAGTCGTCTAATTGATTGGAGCTGTGTCATTATTTCATCTTTCTGCTCACAAGCTAAAGCATTGACACTAGAAAAAAAAAGACAAATTTTTTTTAAATCTGAAAGATTACCTTAGAAGGGAATGCTTGATAATAATTATTTCAGTATTTCTTTCTGTGCATAAATACCATAGTTATGTTTGTGAAATGTTTAGGCCAAGCTTTCCTTTGAGAACTGTCTCTTGAGAAGTGGGGAGGTCATGACACCATACAACTACTGAATGCCACTGAACTCTAACACTGGAGCCCCAACAGCCAAGGTAATGACCACTGAAAACAACAATTATCCAAAGTACTGTTATTAGCAGTACAACAATGCCTAATACAGAACTTTAGGCTTTGAAGGCTTTTCTCATTCAATGTTTTTTAACTTTCCTCCCCATCACTACTAGAAATTTGTTAGGCAAACTGGCCAGTGAATTTGCTGCTTAATAGTTTCAGCATGTATCAAGTTCAGAAGTACATTAAAGAAACAATCAGGAAATTCTGCATGTTTTAACCTGTGTTTCATGAAGGATGTCAGTCTAGAAAATTAACCACATGGATACTTTTATTTCTAGTAGATAAGTTAGCTAGTCTAGCTAACTTCACTAGCTAAGTCTAGCTTCTTAAGGATGGAACTTCTCTAAAACTACAAGGAGTTTTTATATTACTGATTCCCTCATCATACTAAAATAGACAAGTTTGATTGCACTGAAATACACACACTTCACAGATTCATTTCAAAACACAAAAATAAGCAGCTATACCTTGATAACTATTTTCTTCTTTTAATTACATCTAAAAGAAGAAACTCACTCCGCTACCAAAATCTAATTCCCACAAGGGCTTTCAAATGCTACTGAGTTTAAGTATATTTTCATCACTATTAGTCTCCTTGGTCAACATTAAAGTTCATCTTGTTAAGCCACAGTAACGTGATCATATGTCTTCTGCATATATGTTCGGTGAACAAGGGAGGTATCTGTGAAAAAGTTCACAAACAGCAGAATTGGTATTACCTGCAAAAGGCTAGAGAAACAATAAATGATCAAAGAAGGTTCCTAAAACTGTTCCTAACCTATATATAAGGATCATTTTTAAGAACTCTTTGTTAACATTCTGGTGAATTTCAATATACAGGAAACAACACTGAGATTTTTTAGAAACACTCACCAGTTTGAAAGTGGATCCAACTGAGTCAATAAAGAATTTAACATTTTCTCTGTCTGTGCTAGATGTTGCTCCAGTTCTAAAAGCTGATGCTCTAACAAAACAAACAAAAACAATACAACAAAAAAAGAGGAAGAGGGAAGGAGAGGGGAGGCAGGAGAGAAAGAATATTGTAAAAAATGTCTTTGCAATACAGGGGGAAGAAATGTCAGGTAGTCAATGGGAGGCTTGTGATTGTTTTTCTTCCTTACTTTGACATTTAAAAAATATTTTAATCATACTTCAGAAGGTTCTTAGTTTAAAATTCATTCTATAGAGAAGACACCTTTTAAAGAAATTATTTTTGTCAGAAAGGGATAGTTTAGTACAACATTAGGATGTAAATTTATATTTTTCATTGGACAGATTCAAAACCAGAAAGTTTCTTTCATCTATAAAATTTTACAATATGAAAATGGGGTGGTGGGGATAACAACAGAAGCCTTATTATGTGTGAACAGAAGTCCTTTCTACCCAGTAACCTATCTACAATAGTGCCCAAACAGAGGACACCTTTGTACAAACTGAGCAAGAATGTGGAGCTCACCTTCCCAGTCTCAAAAACTAAACAGCTGCAAGACTTCCTGAGATATAAGTACTATATTTATATTTAATGTGTTTTCATGTGTTTGTCTATTCACACCTTACAAACACATTTAATGCTTAATGCACTAGAATCAAGAGGAGTCACTCCTCCTAAAATACAACTGAACTTTGAAGAAAGAAGAATGCAACACACAAGGATGATGAGTATAGCAAATCACTGCAGACCTGGTGTACACAGACACCAAAATATGCTGCTAGTTGTCTAATTCACTAAAAATGTGTCTATACAAGGGAAGAAAAGGTATGAAAACAGCATCAACTTTGAATGTTTGTGACAAGTTTCTCATTTGGCCTAGAAATCATAAATAGGCTCTATAATCGTTTAACCACACTGCTCCACTTCAATACAGTTCAGTTCTAAACCAGATCATTATATTATTTTTAAATACCCCATTTATTTAATTATATTCCATTGAAACTGAAGAAAACTGAACAGATCTTAAATGAGAAAAACATCAGACATTTTAAAGGCAGTGAATCATACTGCATTACTACAGCTGTTTTAAACAGCATTACATCTGGAGAATTTAAACAAACCTCAAACAAGCATTTCAAACATACAAAATGACGAAGTGGGTTTTTGTAGATTCCCAACTACTCTCAGTAACTTGAAAGATTGTCTTCATTTAGTTAGACTGTATCAATGAAAACATGTTTTGTTCCAGTAGGAAATAAGCATTTCTGTTGAACATATGCATTTTGAATGAGTATCTCACCTGTTTCCTTTGCCTTGTCTTCTGTACTTTTTTCCTTTTTGGAGTGACTTTCTTCATGCGACTTCATCTTTAAAGAATACAATCAAGTTAAACAACTTCATCACTATTTGTGTACTAAAAACAAAACTGCATTTAGAACTTTAGTGAAAGTAAACAGCAACCATGAAAATGTGCTACATTAATGAAACTTTTCTTCTGTGATACCTCCCTCCTGTCTTAAAATAACACTTCTGATTTTAAGCAAATACAATTGGCAAAAGCTGTAAAAGAAAGCAGTTTCAAAAAGAAGCAGAAGAAACCTTCTAGGTTACTGGATCCAGTCTCTTATCATTAATTACGATATAGTATTTATTTCTTACAGTAATAAAGATATTATCATAAAAATACTTACATTTTAATCCCACAAGCCCAAGTGTCAAGAATTGTAACACACAAAATACAGTTTTCGTGATTTTTATATCTTATATTAAACTGGGCAGCCTCTATACTCATTTTTCTAAGCTGTGATATTTTTGTCATACACAAGATTAACGTGAACTGACTCCAGAAATGAGGATGTTGTCTTCAGTCTTACTCCTGTTCATTTTTATTTTCCCGGAGGGCAAGCAACAATATTCCAGGTGCACTCTCAGCTTTGTAAGTCCTGTAGTATCTCTTACTATAAATAAAACATTTCAAGACTGATGCCTTTTGAAAAACAACCGATCGTGTGTTCTCCTTTTTGAATTTACAAACGGTAGAAAAAGTATTCCATGATGCAAATAAACCTGCATGTTGCAACTGCATGATCAAATGAGAAGTCCAAACAAAAGGTTAAGTCTACTCATTATTCTATCTAACTGCTAATCTATCTAAGACTACTGCTCTGCAGGAATTGTCTGCCTTCTTCCCATACTCAATCTCATGCTGAAGAATGAAAAGGAAGTGAAACACTGACGAGACTTAGGTTACAGACTCAGGTAGCAGCATGGCATAGGTTCTCAGATCCTCATTTGAGGCTGCAGGACAAATAAGAGTCTCATTTCCTCAAGCATCTAAAAATACATAAGCCAGAAGCCTTCAAACAGAATTAGATATGCTAAAACTTTAACTTTGGACTTTACATTCAAAGTCAAACAGAGCAAGAAATGGCTTTTGGACAACCATATACACGGGCTCAAAATTAGGAAAACAAACAAGCAGTTACATTTCCTCCCAACTACAATAATATAGTATTTTTCCTATGGCTTACCTTAAGAAGTTTGTATGCTGCAAACATTCCCACTCCAAGAGCATACAGTGGCATGAGGGTGAACGCTAACTCTCGACCATTTCCTCTCGTTCTCTCATTTTTTATCTCTTTTTCCATTGCATTTCTCATCTGTTGAATACTCTGGTAAGTATTACTGTCAGAATTTCCTGGATTCCGGTGAACTTGATAAACTGTCTGAGGACTACCTTAAAAATTAAATTGAGAGAAAAACAACAAAGTAAGAAATAAAATCAGGAGTCCACAATTGGAATTAAATTGTTTTCTTCTTGTGTAATCACCTTTGTTCATCACTCTTCTAAGATGGTGTGGGTAGCCTTGTGTCCATTTAAAAAATTAAAAATTATTCTTACATTAACAAAATTCACAGTTAAATCTAGGCTGCAAAAACTCTCAAGTCAAGCTTGGTTTCTTTAATGTACAATTTTTAAGCTTCTTCACAGCAGCATTGGCAAACCCTTAGCAAATCACAGAAAGATATAACAAGAAAATTTAAATCTTGAAATGAAAGCATACTCAGAGAAACTATTGATAATGCTGAAAACAGTAATAAATATTTTTCCTTTGCACCAAAGGAACTGAGTTAATTACAAACTGAATTGTCTGGCCTCAGAAAAAAAAAGGTTTTGTTGAAATACGCTGTGCTGCTGCTTTTATTATTTTGGCAGTAAACTCAGTTTTACATGGATATTCCCACAGGCTTAGAAGTACTGTACCTCTGCAAATCAAATATTTAGCAGCACAAGATTATACAATAGCCAGGAGATGCAACCTTGGAAGTCAGAAGTATTTTTGCATGTAATTTGCCTGCCAGAACAGGGAGCAGATGAGAAAACAGACAGTGCCATTGTTCAACTTAGGAAACAGATTATTTGGTAGTTAAATCAAGGGTTCATGGGACATGCACATATGGAACAGTACCATCAGCTAAAGAATGCAGATGCTTGCAGAGACAGACAGCAGGGGATTGGGGATTGTGAAGTTTTACACTGATGTCTCAACTGAGTGCCTAGACTTACAATTTCAAACGTTACGTATCAGAACTGAGTATGGCTATGGCAAGGATCTCATTCCATAAAAACTCCCAAGCAAAAGACCATTATGCAAATCACTACTCATCAATTAATACTGTAACAGTGGCATTTCAGGAACTCACAGTAACATAACTCAAGTGTACAAAGTACAGCCACAATCAGATAGAGAAAAAATTAATGTTACAAAACCTAAATGCTCTAGCTCATACAATCAGAACTCAAGCTACCTTCATCATTCAGTGCAAATTCAGGCAGGCATTGTCCTTACAGGACAAGTAGATTTAGACTTGCTAAAATTGCACTAACTAATTTAGAAATTACATTTTATATTATATATATTTTTCCAACTTTCAGAATGTTTCATATTGATTCCTAATTTTAGATTTACACTCACCTTTTTCCTTAAGTTCTATTTGTTTTTAAAGTAAATGAGAAGTTTTACTAAAATAGTTACTATCACAGATGAAAAAGATTTCTACAGATCATACAAATAAGAATGTGGCAACGGAAACACCTTGGTGGTGTCTGGTTTTCTACACCTTGTTAGAGAAGAGGAATGTTGAATCCCAGTGAAGTCCAGTGTCCTGCACCAAGTTTATCCCACAGAAGAAATGGCAAAGTGAGTTACTAGCCAAGCAGGAAAAGAGAACAACCCAGAAGGTGAGAACAGGAGATCTGTCTGAGATTCATTTTACTCAGTGCTGGGCCAGTACTTCAGTAGAATCACAGGCATGTGAACAGTTTCTCTTTTTTTTTTTTTTTTTTTTTTAGGATTTGGTTTTAAAATAATTTGATCTATAGGGAATATACAGCTACCTTATAAATAAAAAACACTCAGGCGAAACAGGCCAGCAAGAGCTTATGAAGCACAGTGTTGGGGAGGATGAAACAGGTAGGAAGACGATGGTAGCAGCTCAAGCCTCCATTTTTCTGCCAGCTTTTTCTTCCAGACAGATTTGGAGAATTACAGCAACTAGGCATCTCTCGGTTTGAAACACCTTGGAAGGCATCGTCAACGAATCACAGAGCTACCTCACAAAACCAGGCTTTTTGTGATTGTCAAAACAAAGGTGTATCCTTCGACCCTGAGCTAAATCGTGACATGAACTGGGCATGACTTAATATACGTGGATATTCAGCTATAGCTGCTGGAAGCAGTAAACTCTGTAATCCATTCATTGATACCTTTTCTAAACAAGCATCTTGGACTCTTTTTTAATATACTGGCGGACAGATTTTGTATGACTCTGTGCGTATATTTACTAAAAGCAACACTCGGCTTCCTTATTGCCATAGATTTTTTCCCTGTGACACCTCTCAGTTCATCTGTTCGACTGCGCCCCTCGGGCACTGTTCGTCACACCGCCCCTCACTGCCAATTATCGGGTGTTTCCTGCACTTAAGAGCAGTTTTGGCAAGACAACACAGACAAAACCCAAAGCACTGGCGAACCAGAACAGCAGAACACCGCAGGAGATGGGGGTGTTTAAGGCGCACACAGGCCAGCTCGATGGGCTCTGACCAGGCCCGAGCACCCCCGGTGCCTCCCGCCGGACGAGGGCACCTCCCTCTCGGCTCCTGGGGTTCCCTTCAAGCCCTCCCGAGCCCGCGGCGGCTCCCGCACGGAACCCGCGGCATCGCCCCGGCTACTACCTCTGCCGTGCTGCCGGGGATCGTAATGGCCGGGGCCGGCCTTGCCGCCCCGCGGAGACCGGCCGGGCCGCCCTCCGCCTCCTCCCCCGAACATCCTGGGCATGACGACGAAGACGCAGAGCACCAGCACGGCCGAGACCAACACCTGCTGCACGGCCGACAGCGCCATGGCCGCCGCCTCCCCGCCGCCTTCCCGCGGCCGGGCCGCGCCCCGCGCCCCACGGCCCGGCACAGCGCCCCCGGCGGCGGCAAGGCCCGGCCCGGCACGGCCCCACGGCCCGGCACAGCGCCCCCGGCGGCGGCACCCCGGCCCGGCCCCACGGCCCGGCCCCACGGCCCGGCACAGCGCCCCCGGCGGCGGCAAGGCCCGGCACGGCCCCACGGCCCGGCACAGCCCCACGGCCCCACGGCCCGGCACAGCTCCACAGCGGCAGCGACCGCGTCAGGCGGGCTCCCTTTCAAAGGCACACACGTGAGCTGTAATCCTAGGGCTGAGGGGCAGGTCCGGTGGCAAGTGAAAACTTTTGGTGGAAAGCGTTAAACAGAAGCGAAGAAAGCGCAGAAACAGCAGATGTTTGATGCTTAGTCCGCTTAACGCCACAAGAGGAACATGTTAGCAAAGGGCAGCTAAATGAAGTCCTGAACACACTTGGGAGCACACATTTATTCAGCAAAGAATGCCCTTTGCTTGGGTGGGTTTTAAGATAAGGCAGATAAGGGGAGGGGTCGTGATTTTGGAAGTGATGAAGTTTTTGCAAAAGATGCCGCACAGTTTTAAATGCTCAGGAATATGGAAACCTTGAAAAGTTATGACTGAAAGTATGGCTTGAAAAAAACCAAAGGCCTTAGGGAGGAAAGAGTATCAGCAGCCAGTGGAGTTAACTGTAAAGTCCAAAAAGAAACTAAGAATGAACTGAAACATATGGACAGCAGTAAACCTAAGCAATGATTCACAGCATCTTCTATTAAGTTATAAAATTGGGCACTTTAATGGTAAACTTTCTGAAAAACAGTCATGACTGGAAGACAAATACAGAAGATGATTCATGTTCAGGAATCAGCTGCAAAGAAGTAAGAGGTAGTAGAATGAGTTACTGGCCAAGAATTGGCACGTTTACTTCATTAAACTGTCTTTGTAAAATGCCCTGATGTGTATTTAAAGCCATACCATAGGAAGAGTAAATATTTGTTTCCAGAGGTTCTCTTAAAAAAACTTAAAATATTTGTACTACTGAATCTACAGTATCTGTGCATTTTTACTTTGAATTAATTTTTATGTATCAAATCAAAATCCTTAATGACCTGTTCAACAAAAAAACATAAAAGGTTTCATGTTTAATTAACATGCCAGCAATTCCTTGCCTGAAGACAAAACTGCATTTCAAATATCTTTTCAGTTGCTAGCAAGTGCTGTTACAAAGTTAATTTTCAACAGTGAAGGGAGGAAAAACTGGTCTAATGAAAATTGTTTGTATTTCTGTGCTGCAATAGGAAAAGTCAATTAAAATAAAACAGTGGTACTTGCCTAAATAAGGGAAAGTATTTCTTTATGAAACTCCAGCATATGATATTTATCTACTGATTGCTGACTGGTTTAATCTGATTGTTTCAGATTTTGTTGTAACTCAACATTGCACAGCTATTTCACCTTTCATGCTTTGTAGACTTGGGATGCAGCTTTGGCAGAGACTGCAAGGGCATTAGACGAATACATTTTTGAACATAACATATACTTAAGTAAGAAACATCTGTACCATTCTAATTTCACATCTGTTGGGGAGAATATTTGTATTGGAGGTCATGAAGTTTCTGATGCTGCTGATGCCATTAAATTGGTGTGGTGAGGTCAGATTGTTAATTTTCATAGTGCAGAACTGTACTGAGGTTTGTGGTTGTTACATTCAAGTAACAGTTGTCTTTGGTAAAACGTGTATGGTTTAGTGCCTACCATATAAATCAGTACCATCTGTAAATAGCACAGAGATGTACATATGGTAGCAACTGGCAGCTCAGTGTCTTTTAATATCAAGCAATTACTACATTACCCCTGCACTGGCTCACCTCAGTACCTTGTACGATTATTCACTCTTCTTGTCTACAGTATCAACCTCATTGAAAGTCTCACTTCTCATTTCACTGCATGATTACTACATTAACTTTATAAAATAATAATAATTTCCAGTTCTCTAGTTACTGAGCCACACAGTTCAGAATTCTTTAAGTCTGAAGATGCTGTTCAAAGTAATCACAGTAATTGCAGAATATCTGTGGCTATTCCTTAGCAAAAATGTCAATAGAAGGATGAAATCCAGCCAAAGAAAGAAAATTTTATTCCTTACAAATCTCATAAAAAAGAAAAGAAAAAATAATCAACAACTAAATTTATTTCTGATTTTACTTGAATTAAATACAGTTTGGTTAGTCACATGCAGAACGTATTGGAAGGATCTCCTAAGAAAAAGCAGATGCCTAAACTGTAATATCCATCATCTCTTAAGTTTGGCAGGTAACACTCTTTGGTCTAAAAACATGTACTGCCAAAGCTACAAAGTTTACGAAGATAAGTGTGAACTTAAGTTTTGCACTTAAGTTTACAGGAGTAATCATCCAGATTGCCTCAAAATAACAGTAAAACTATCTGCAGTCTAGTCCCATACAAATTGCCTCCTCTGTTAATTGTGAAACTGTTTGCAACCTCATTATTACAAAATAATTTTAGTATTTTTTAGCTTTTGATTAATCCAACAAAATGGTTTCTTACAGAATAATTTTTGTGGGAATTCAATACTACCACTGTCCTGTCCTGTAATCTGTTTTCTGCCCTGAGGTGCAATAGTAGCAGCAATGCTTGTCAGAATATAAGTTTATTCACAGGTCTGGAAGGCCTAATTGCAGCTGCCTAATCCTGTGGACCAAATAAGAAAACCCAGCAGATCCACCCCATTTGTTCAACTGAACCTAGTAAATCAAGGTCAGACCTTCTCTCCCCAACACAAGGAACAATACTCTGTGGGGAAGTTGACGATTCGAGAACAAAATTAAATGTAATTTCACATGTTCCAAGGCATTGTGGATTTATGTAATAGGATGTAATTCACCAGTTTTTAGTCCTCTGACTAAACAGAACATTAAGGAAAAATTAAAAATCAGGTTTTATTTTTCCAGCCATTTTCAGCTAAAAGTAGGTCAGAAGTGTGAAAGTGGGATGTAAACATGGGGGAATTTTTCAAAATCACGAGGCTGTAAAGCTTCTTGTGTGTACCCAGCTCATGATGCTAAATTTCATTTGAGATCTGTGGAAGGATAGGCAATGGCTTGTATTGTCCAGACTATATAATGTGATACCCAAGTCCCAAAACTTAATTGTTGAGATCCATTGCTTAATGCTGGCAAAAGTCAAAAGCTCTCTTCTTGGGAAAATATCATAGATGCTCCAGGGCAGGCTGAACTTCTGCTTTAATCATAGATAGAGTCACTAGATGGAGCCAGAAATGCAAGAACGCATTTTATAACTTAGACTATACTGGACTCATCAAAACTTCCTACTGCATAAAATCTCAGTTCATTTTCCAAACACAGAATTTCAACTGCATACATATATAAGTGCAAGATCACTGTACTGTTAAATTAATGGTGCAGCTTTAGCATGATGATTTTTTTTGGTGTAAATTGCATGTAGTCTTAATATAATCATGGTTTTATATTAAGTGTGACCAGCAAAACTGAGCAGGGAATGAGACCCATTAACATATTTTACAATCTGTTAGCAACGAATTTTCCCTGTAAACCTACCTAAAACAGGGTTACAAGACCTTAGCTCTTAAAACACATGGTTCTTCTTATGCTCTTGCATATTTGTACAATTTGGTTTATGTTTGAAAAAAAAAAAATTCAGCCAGCTTGTCGAACAGTTGGAGAGACAATACAAGTGCCAACACATACCATCCTACTGTCCTGAGAAGTGATCAGACTTGGAATGTTATACCAGGAGTGATAATCCTGTAGCTGCTCTCTATAGGCACAGGAAGACTTCTCCAGTGATTTCAGGCTAGCAGGTAATAGCAAATAGCTAAGGAGGAGACAATCAATACATACTCAAGCTTGGGATTTTCAAATTTTATTTTTGTTACATGCCAAACAAGGCCAGAATGTCTGTTCTGCAGCAAGGTGCTGTTCAGGAACCCTTTTTTTTTATCTCCTGCTGAAGCACAGATTTCCTAATTCTGTTTATTTCTTGAGTAATTCTGATATGGAAGCAATGTTCTGCAACATAATTGTAACTAAGCTGGGATGACTAAGTACTATTGGAAAATCAGCTAAATAGCAGATTTCTGTTTTGTCAAAGCTGCATTTTTTTATGATTGATGCAGGTTTTAAGAAAGCTGTTCAGCAGCATCTCTTTAGATAAGACCAACAATCACAGAATGGTTTGGCAGTCACCCAAGATGGAGCACACTCAAAGAAAAGACAGAAGCGTATTTGGAGTGTTGGTCCTTGCTGATATGCATGGCAGATGCCTGTTTCACACTCTATCCTTTGACTGCCAGCTATGATGTCAGATAGAGTTGTTACCTGATTAAGCAATTGCTCTTCGCTTCCTGTTTGACACTTTCAAGTACTTCCACACCCAGGGGACAGCCTCTGAAAAACTGCTTGCAAGTATCATCTCCACCTAAGAGATTTTTCATTTTTAAGCTTAGGAAAAAACACTGGAGAATTATGAAAATCACATTTTTCTTTGCTGCATTGTTCTTACTGGATTTCTTCATTTTCATTCATGCTAATCTGCAATATCCCTTGCCTGATACAGAAGATGCAAAGTTCATTGAAGATTGTGTGAGAACTCACAACACATTTCGATCCAAAGTGAATCCACCAGCCAGCAATATGTTTCGCATGGTAAGGTGGTGTTTGTGATCTTTTTGAAATTATTATAGATTGAGCTGCTGATTTAGCCTATCTTTTTCTTCATTTGTATTGTGCTATTCTTTCTATTTCAGTTAATGATTTTTGTAACATACATGTTGGTTCTTTGTATGAAATAGAAAATACATTATTTTTCACAGTATTATTCAATTTTAATAATTTGAAGGTAAGTTCATTTTTAGTACAAGATTTAGCTACTCTCATCTTCAGCCAGAGAAAAGGGCTGTGTTGCAAAAAACAGTGTTCAGTTCTTAGTATGTCATCTACCTCTTGCTAAGAGAGATAGTAATCTGTTTTATGTCAGGTCAGGTTTCACACAAAGAAGCTGTTTGGCTTTTAAAAATTTTCTGAGTAGACAGTCTGCAACAGGATTTGTTGAAAAACTATCATCTGTTGTTTCTTTTAATCTAGAACATGTGTTGAATAGAGGGATTTTCCAGGACATCCGTTTAGATACCTGATCTTCATTTGCTGTAGCAGGATTTGAAGAGTAGGGATAGTGATACCTAAGATGAAAAGCAGCTTGCTAGAAATGCAGTGAATAGCAGAACAGGTTATGGATAGGTCACAACATAGGCTGTTCAGTGGAATACATAAGGAAAAATGTGTGTAGTTAGCTGAGGGAGGTAACCCCAGTCAGTGCATGTCACTTCTCTGAGCCCTCCAGCAGTGCTGCATAGCTGGAAAGGAAGTTAAACGCATAACCACATGCAGAGTATGAGTCATTTCAACAAATGGAAGCTCATAGTAAAGGGATGAGAGTACCAACAGCTTCAATTTCTTGCCATGTTAAAAATGATGTTTAATTAGAAAAGCCAGTGCACGAGAACAAACTTACCTGCTCAGACCAAAGACCCAGCAACTCTAGAAAAACAGTAGGACGTATATATTTAAACCTATTGAATCAAAGGTGTACTTACAACATGTCCAATAATGGTACTTACAAGCTCTTGTAAAATGGATTTTTATTTTTTTTTCAGCCTTGAGGTCATAAAAGTTTTTACCAGTTCTAGCATCTCATAGCACAGCCTAACCACAGGTTGTGTGTTGCTATTTCCTGGTGTTTGATTTGGGCCTGTTAATGCCTAGCTTCATTTAATAGTGTGTGGTCTTCATATTGCAAGATGCAAGCTAATGCTGCTTATTTACCTGTTTCACACAAGATGTACAGATGTCTCTGACTGAAGCTGCAGAGCACTCTCTGTTGCTATATGAATGAAAGCCCTCTGAACTTGAAGATGATCGTCTTGCTCCAGGTTCTCTCTGGCCTTTCTAGTTCTAGTGTACCTTTCTTGAGGTGGAGTGGTGTGCTGCACACAGCATTTAACAGGACTTCTGCAGAATTGTGATTATATATGTGGTTTTATTCGCCATTCCTTTGCAAAGAGTTTCTAATACTTTGTTTGTTTTTTAGTCTACTACTTTAAAGTGGAAATAGCCATCTCCAAACCTCTTATTAGGAGCGCAAACTCAATTTTTTCTCACATCCCTTAACTTGAATTTCCCCGTACTGGACTTGACCTGCCAGCATAAAATCTGCAAGTCTGCCAGGCTGGTTTGTTACATTATCATTTGTGCTTCTTTGGATTGGGAGTGTTTCCTTCTCAGTCCAACAGAGATGAGTGAGTCTTTCATTTGCTTTGTCCATCTGCTGAGGAGGGAGAAGAGAAAAGAGGAAGAAGGACCTGGGGAAGGGAGCAGCTATGACTCTCCCTTCTGTCCTGGCCAGCAGAACAGAATTCGTATCTGGCCTGATAATAATTGCCAAGTGAAAATTCCTGGACAGCCAACATCTCCTAGGCACAAAGTCCCCCAAGCCCCTCTACAGCTGGAAGTTCCACACAGTTACCCCTTCCAGGTGTAGCAGCTTAAAGACTACACTCCAGCTCTAAATATATTGACAAGTCAGATACAACAGGACAGTGTCTTGCAATAGCTAAGGGAGAAGGAAGATGAAAATTTGTTATGCAAGTAGAAATGTCAAGTAAAAGAAAGAAACTGAAGGCAGGGATAGGAAGCAGAAAAGGGGAAAAGAATTTGTAACAAGTTTCAAAAAAAATGTCTGAATTCAGCTAAGTGACTGCAGTGCAGGTTATAGTACATTTTCTTCATTTTCTACAGTCCTGGGATGCTGCTTTAGCTAAGAGTGCCAAAGCATGGGCAAAGAAGTGCAAGTTTAACCATAATACACACCTTGACATGCCAGGAAAAATGCATCCCACCTTCCCATTTGTTGGAGAAAACATCTGGACTGGTACAGCCCGCATCTTCTCTGTGGATGCAGCTCTCAGGTCCTGGTTTAATGAAGTCAGCAGCTATGATTTCAGCACAAATACATGTACTGACAAGTGTGGTCACTACACTCAGGTGAGTCTTACCTGCCCAGTGCTTTATAGTCTAACATATGGATAGTCTAATATATACATAGTCTAATTTCACTAAAGATCTGAGTACAGGCTTGGAACAGACTGCTTTAGAACAGGAATTACAGCAGGGCTTTGCACCCCCCCCAGTTTATTGTTGCATGAGATTGGAAATAAATATTAGGAGCCCCAGGGATGTCAAGTTCTACTTCCAATAATGGTGGAAAGGGATTATCCCCTGGCAATTTCATTTTACAGGGGAGCCAGATAAGTGCAAAAATGGCTATTCATCCGTCATTTGTCCCAGCTGCCCTTCAGGTTAAGTTGTTCCTGTGTCAGCTGATTTAAATACCCCTGCGATACTTCCCTTCTCCTTCTTCCCTTAATGCCGCTGTGGCAGTATTTGAACAGTGTGTTACATGTTTCCCTTTGTCCTGTAGGTTATCTGGGCAGAGAGCTACAAAGTTGGCTGTGCAGTTCACTTCTGCAATACAGTTGAAAATTTTCCAGGACTGTTCAAAGCAGCGCATTTTGTTTGTAACTATGGGCCAGCGTAAGTTAATTGTGCCATTTGGGGTTTTTTGTTTTTTTGGTTTTTTTTTAAATATCCCAATGGATCTGGTATCAGATGCCAACAGTTGTAACAAATTTCAGAATAAGCTACATCCTCATGTCACTTATCCAAGGGAAACTTTCCCCAGCCAGTGGGAACAGAACCTACTGGACATAGCTGGGACTGCAAAAAATCTCATTCTAAAAAAAGCAGGACTGCAGATTAGAGCTCAGACTACTCACCATAATGCAGATGATGGAAGAAAATCTGTTTTGACTTCAGCCTGCAGGAAAAATGGGGAAGGTGTAATCTTTCTGCTTCAGAAAGATTACATTTTTCTCTGGCCCTACACAAATTTCAAACAAGACATTGTAATTTAAGAAATACAAGGAAGACAATCCTCTAGTTTATCTGATACCTTACAGTGTTTCTACTTACTTTTTACAGGTTTGGTTTTTTTAACCCAGGTGGGTAATGAGGGTCTAGAGGCAAATTCTTGTATGCTTGCAATAATACAGTATTGCCTGAGAATTCTCAATTTCCAGTGGCAGGAGTCAACTTCTCCCCATGCCAGTGAGAGTTTTAATCCAATCTAGAAGGAATTTCAAACAATTACAATGACCAGTTTTTTGATTACAGTATTCCCTCCCCTTGACAGCTTTTCTGTGGCAACTAACAAAATACTGTTCCGGTTTTGCAGGGGGAATTACCCAAGAAAGCCATATAAAGAAGGACAGCCATGCAGTAGATGCAGTAATGACAAGTGTGTAGACAAGCTCTGTGGTAAGATCAAAGTGATCAAGTAAGAAAATTGCATAGAAATAAAAGTGACATGATTAGCAGTGGAAAAACAACAACGAGTCAATTTGCACTAAGTGCATAGTGGGTCTTTAGCACACCATATAGCAACAGTACCAAACTCTGGGAGGAATAGGGTAAGAAGAAAATAACTGAAATACTTTGCTGTTGAAGGTTCTCAGAAGTAGAAGCCAGACTTTCTGATGCAGGGAAGTATCAGACTATTTTCTCCCTTTTATCTGGTCAGGAATTCAAATCCAAAATTTTAGCCCCAACAAACATTCACTGTCTAGTTCTTCTCTCCTACCAGACACAGGAAATCTATCTTCTGTTCTTTTGCATGTTTAGCATGTCCTAACACATTTTCCAGACAACTGTATTTCTGAGCTAATAATAAGATTGTACCAGGAAGCAGTTATTTCTAACTTCCACAATTTAAAAACATCAGTGAGATCTTGTTTGTAAATCTTTTCCCTACTATGCTCAGTGTTATCAGAGTGCTGGTGGAAACTAATTAAATGAACAGTTGTAACAGAGCTCAGAAGGCTCAGGGGATGGGGGGATTTTTGGATTTAATCAAATCTCAAGGAGCAATTAATAAAGGACTGGTAACCCCTTTGAAGGAGACCTGTGGCAGCTGAGGCATGTCTGACCGGTGTTGGGAGCCAGTGTAGAACTGAACCCACACAGCCTACTCCAAAACCCTGCAAAGATGCAACAATGAAAGAAAGGAGTTGGAGTAAAAACCTCTCTGGAGTGGAGGTGTTCCCTGAAACATCCTACCTGGGCCTGGAAGAGACATGGGCAATGGCAAGGAGCTCAGCCTGCTCCCTCCCTCACTTTCGCCCCTCTAATGAGCCAGAGCAACTGTGCTGGGTCTGTCTCTTCAGTGTCAGGCTGTGGGCACAGCAGGGAAGCACACAGCTTGAACCCTGTCACTCTGAGTCTGCTCCAAACAGCAATGGACCTTTATGTCAATTCATCTAGTCCCAAACTGGGCAATGTTTTAAACAAACAGGATAAAGGAGATGCAGCAATGTCTTAAATCAAATATGAATTTTATACAGTGGTTTAATGGGCCTGGTCTTTACTAGCCAGGCTCTAGACAGCTTTAGCTGTAGAAATTATTGAGCATTTGGTACTCTTACTTCCTTCTGTAATATCCTGGCTGACTCATCTGAAAGTCTCAGACTGACGCCTCACAAAAAACCCCAGAAATATCTCAAAGACTAGGGGGAGGGACAGGACAAACAAAGTATTTAAAAGTTAAGTGTTAGATACTACCACCCCCTTTTACCATTTCCTCCTATAGGACAAATGAGGAATTTCAGTAGGATACACATAGGCAATCCAGCAAATGCATCAAAACTTTTAGTAAAAGTGTACTTCTGTGATAAATCAGTAGTTATATTTCTCTGTCTGTTACTACTTAAATTTGGTATGTGTAACAATTTTAAATAAATTCCATGTTTTGATATTTTTCATTCCCTCATCTCCATGACAAAAATTCTTCCTGATACAGCTGGTTTTTCTGCTTCTCTTTCAATTCAATAAAAAAATATAAACTCCATACCAATTGGGAGCCTGCTCTTGCTGGCCTGCTTCCCCCTTGCAGGATGTTTTTGGCATTAACTGGCATCATCAGTGCAATCAGCCAGGCACCAGCAAAGGCTTACCTCTTTACATTTAGAACCACCATTGAATGGTACTCACAATATTTTCCTCTTCTGATCTCTTTGCAGAAAATACGAAACGTGAGAAGCTGATAAGTACGTATCAAATAATTCTTGATGGCTTTCCTGTAAGTATGGCTAACACTAGGTCTTAACATCAGTTTCTTCACTGACATATAGGTTATGCCAACTGGTATCCGGACTGGGATACACAGCCCCAGCCACCACGACCCCGGCCCCCCAGGCCTTCTGTGCCATCAGACATCCCACCTGCTGAGCATCCACAGCCTTCTTGTGACCAATACTGCCTTAGTGTTTTAATTTTAAGGCCACTGTTTCTCGTATTGAGTGCTGGTGCTGTACTTCTAGTACAACAAAAATTTCCACACAGTTTTTTTTTTATAAGTAATGATCAATTAAGATACTGATTGTGATCCTACTGCTGTATTACACTCACACAATTGGCACACATTTAAAGAAGCATTTGGTCATCTCTCATTATCCAGCATAGGAAAGGCTTCTTCTTCACTCAAGGCAAGATATAAGTGGCTGTGCATAGAGGTAGTATAATTTATTGGAAGTAGCTGAAACATGCTCCTATGTTTGTACAAGCCTCTTAGCTCTAGGGGTAGATTGCTAGAGGGACCACAGATACTAGATATTATTCCATGTGCTAACAATCCTCCTGGAAGCCTGGGGCATCACAAAGACATGTCTGAAGTGGCACACTGTATCCAAAAGAAGCAATAATTCATCTTCATTAACCTTCAGTTATCCCAGACACAATTTTCCCCAGATAATGGAGATTTAACTGTATATATTACTTTTTGTGAACAGGAATAAAGCTTGCCCTTTGCTATATTTAACCTATGTGTGGCAGTGTCCATTACTCTATTGCCAGTTGTACTGTTTAGTTCTTCTCTCAGAATTAATCCTTGTTCTCCATAAGGAGAATACCAGGGAAAGTTGGCAGAGTAAGAATTAAAGTGGTGTGTCAATGGGGAAAGCCTAATTTTAGGATGTGAGATGGTGAAAATATCTTAAATGCAGAGTAGATGACAGCCATCATGAGCTTTCAGGTAGCAGGAAACAGAGATGGAAGATTAAATGGGCCCAGGATAGATTCTGGTTTAGAAATGGAGTATCTCAACCTCATTTAAAACGTCCAAACCCCTGATGGATTCAGCTTGTTTTAAGAGACATTTAGCCTTCAACCTGACTCCCATTGTTCCAATATATGTTTGTTAGTGAGGGGAATCTTTCAAGCCAGGAGATACTGACTGATATTAGCAATGCATAACTGTGCTATCAATATTTAAAGCTGGTTTTTTTCTCCTTTGTTCTAAGAACACAGTGACTCAAATTCTGAGCCACATTGCAGCTTGTCATCCCACAGAATAAAAATGGGCCCAAATCAAGGTTCTTGTTAATAGATTCCTTGGGGTGGATTAGAGTGACATGACACTGAATGACCAGTATATAAATAAACAAATAAATACATGGATAAATAAATAAGGCAGCTTTATTTTATGACAATCTGATTGTAGTGGAAAGGAAGAAAATGTATAAAGAAAAGAAAGAGAAAAAGCAACAGTCTTAATAGCATGTAGTTTCATCAAAATAAGAAAATTTATCCAAAACTTTTCTGCAATACATAGTGATTGCTATTAATTGGATTACTGGGACCAAAGAAATTGTAACAAAGAAACCTGAAGGACAGGAGAGACGATTGTCCACCACAATTAAAGAAAGAAGAAAAAAAGAGACAAGGCTGCTACAGCTCTATCTGAACTTGTAGCTTGATTTCCTTATTCTCATAGCAGTGTTCTTGAAATATGACTGGTTTCCTGTGACTAACTGTGCTCAATAACCATGGCTAAGGTAAGTCCAGCCCACGAATCTTCTAAGCAAAATGCTGCTGGTAGAGCTAAAACCACTCCGTACAGCCAAAACACTCTGCTTTTAAAGAGCATCTGCTGGAAGAGCAGATGTTGAGAAGCACGACTGTAAGGAAGGGCTAATGACATTTGCAGTGTATGCCTTAAGCAAGTGCTCGGTGACGGAACCGGTCGAAGAAAACTTCCTCGGTGCCTGTGCACAAACCGCAGAAATGAACTGACTTTCCGCGCTGGCCCTGCGGGGGCAGGACCGACACTGATACTTTTCCCGGCGGCGTTCCATTGCGGTGTGCTGTACAGCGAGTGAGTAGCAGTACAAACACAGGCAGCGGGCTCTCAAACAGGACACTCGGCTTTGGGGGTGCCCGCCCGAGCCCAGAGCAGCCGCGGCCCTCAGCCCACAGCCCACAGCCCGCGCCCGCCCCGCCCCGCCCGCCGAGGATTGCCAGGCCACGCCCCGCTGCCCTCAGGCTGAGGAGCGCTCCGGAGAGGGGAGCAGGGACGGGGATCGCCGGCTCTCAGCACCGCACCCCGGCACCGTCCCCGGGATGCCCTAGATCCCCTGCGGTGACTTTCTGCTTGCACCGGCTCTCTTCTTCTCCCTTTCCCAATGACAAACAGATTTGCTTCTTGTGTGCTGGCTTTACTACTCTTTTGTTATTCCTCTGATTCTTACGAACCAACGACATTGCCTGATCCTCGGGATCCGAAGTTTATTCGGGAATGTGTGCAAACCCATAACACACTGAGGTCGCAAGTGGATCCACCAGCCAGCAACATGCTCTACATGGTAAGGGAATCTTCATGACTTATACGCAAATTTATAGCATTGCGATGCCGTTTATGATTCTCAAAGATTGCTTTTGTGATCAAATGCAAAAAATCAGAAAACTACCCCACAAAACCCGGGGGTCATAAGACCGACCGCTTTTCAAAGCAGAGAAGAAGGCTCTGATTATCAGGTGTCTTTTTTGCAACTGGGTATGTGCACAGTTCAGCTCTGACTGAAATTCCTCATTCGAAGCCCAAGTCCCAGCCCTCAGGCGAGCGGTGTCGTTGTGTTGTGTTGTGTTGTGTTGTGTTGTGCTGTGTTGTGCTGTGTTGTGTTGTGCTGTGTTGTGCTGTGTTGTGTTGTGCTGTGTTGTGCTGTGTTGTGTTGTGCTGTGTTGTGCTGTGTTGTGTTGTGCTGTGTTGTGTTGTGCTGTGTTGTGTTGTGTGAGGAGCTTCCTGGTTGCGAGCACCACACGCAGCCCGGCAGCCCGAGGTGTGGGGTTTTGTGCTCATCTAAGCACAGCTTTCATGCTCGAGTCGGCGAGGGCAGATCCTGTTGCCAAACAGCGCTGGACAGCTTTGAGCATTCTCTGAGCATTCACTGCAAGGCTCTCACGGGCTGAGCCAGCAGAGCGGCGGTTCCGAGGGGCTGGGCCTGCAGGAAAAGACAAAAAGCACCAAGTGCAGCAGGATCGAGTGCTGGAGACAGTCGTGTCCCCCACTGCTCTGCCCCCCACCCGCTCCTGGGCACCTCAGGAGCAACATCTGCAGCTACCAGGCAAAACACTGCCTGTCTTTCAGTGGACCACAGCCATTATCCTAATTCTGAGCTCTTTCTTTTTGCCCCACTTCCTTACTATCTTGCATGGTCACCACCAGAAGGGGACATAGCCACAGCTGTCATTAGCAACACCCCAACTGAACTTATATATATAAAAAAAGTTCATTTTCCATTTAAGACATTAAAAGATAAGTGCCCCATTTGGGAGGGGTAACTGCACAGTAGTCAAACTTGAATTGCAAACATGACAGGAAACTTATTTCGTTTCTCCTCTAGATTAATCTTTTACATCATCTCTCTTCAGCTGTGCATCTTGACCTTCAGAACATGTTGCTTTGATTGTATTTGATTGTATTTTCTACATTGCTTTACTGGCCCTAAACAAACAAAATATTGTTAGGATGTGTTAAAAGTGCAGTATTCATATTTTTAAATTGTGTTTAATTTTTTCTTTTAAAAAAGTAATTAACTGAAATCTGAAAAAAAGAAAAAAAAGGCAACATAAGAGAGACAAATAAATTGCATCTAAAACAGAAACTGAATCATGGTAA
The DNA here is from genome assembly GCF_971803275.1 of Cyanistes caeruleus. Taxonomy (NCBI): domain Eukaryota; kingdom Metazoa; phylum Chordata; class Aves; order Passeriformes; family Paridae; genus Cyanistes; species Cyanistes caeruleus. The sequence continues at coordinate 45,322,835 of NC_141704.1, read as the reverse complement.
GTTTATTTCAAAACACTGCAAAACCCCTAATCTTAAATGTGACCTCTCACAGAAACTATTTCATGTGGAGATAGCAGTAAAATACATGATAAAATCTATTACAAAAGTAAAAGCACTGGATTTTAAACAGTATGTTTGAGTGGCTTTTGGCACTTCAGAAGGGCAGAGAAGAAGATGGTGCTTTTATTTCACAGGGAACTTCTCTTTTGCTGGAGGTAACTGTCCACCTAGATATGTAAAACTAATATTGAATTCAGGACATTCCCATATAGAATTTTTATAAAGAAAATGCAAAATGGAATCTCCTTTAATTGCAAATTACAAAGCTCAACCATTGATATTTATAATGCATGTATTATAAAATGAGAACATTGATCTAATTTTTTTTTTACCTGACAGATATGAGCCCTTTCTCATCCACCCAAAGCACTGCTTAGTTCTGTTCTAAGGTTCCTCAAAAACAGCAGTCTCAACAGTTTCATCAGGGCTTCACAACAGTCTCCTTTGAATAAGTGCTGCCTTCCATCACTTTTCACATTTTATACACTAAATCTTTCCTCCTTAAGTCAGTAAGCAACTTGTTACAAAATGAAAATTGAGAAGCAGTTCATAGAGGGAAAAAAATGTAAGCATTGTTTCTTTAAAGAGCAGTGATATCTATGTGCAAATCTCCCTCTCCTGTGCATTTTCTTCCCATGCCATTTAGTCCAATCTTTGTTTAAAAGCAATATTATAAGCAAATAAGGAGCATAACTGCAGTTAAAGATCATAGTGAACATTTCTGTACATTGCTTTTCATCTGTCAGCTAGTTTAAGCATTCACACAAAATAGAAAGTATATTTAAATTTACTGTGCAACCTTAAACTTAGTATTATGCATACCTTTATCAAACTTCAAACCTATTACTACTATAGGATGAAGGAGAGGAGGTGCATGGACTCTTAAAAAGCAGAATGTGAAAAAAAGAGACCATGAAGCGTTAAGGTGCATCTCTCACTGTCGTACATCTTTCATCATGATCATCTCAGAGCCTTGACAAGACATAAAATGAAGCTTCTGTCTTAACTGGCAGACTTATCTTGCAGGACTGGAAGATAAGTTCTTTACAATGCCAGATTTTTGTCCTTAAAAGTATCTAAGGAAATACCAATTGCTCACTTGAAATAAGACTCCCTTCCCCAAATTTAATACTTGATATACTGAGTTCCTATCTAAATTATTTATGTCCAAGTTTTGTGGGTGTATTTGGTTTGCACTGACAGGTTTTGGAAGTAGAGGGGGCATACAGGAGTGGCTTCTATGAGAAGCTGCCAGAGGCTTCCCACATGTCCCACAGAGCTACTTCCCCACTGCTGGCCAAGGCCAAGTCCATCCACCACAGTGGTAGTGCCTCTAGGAAAATACATTCAAGAAGAGGAAAGGATGTGCACAAGCAATTACAACCAGAGGAGATTAAGAACATGTGAAAGGAGCAGCTCTGCAGACACCAAGGTCAGTGCAGAAGGAAGAGCAGGAGGTGTTCCAGGCACTGGAGAAGAGATTTCCCTGCAGCCCATTGTGCAGCCCATGGTAAGGCAGGATGTGACCCTCCAGTCCGTGGAGGAACAGAGATGCAGCTGCAGCCTGTGGAGAACTCCACACTGGAGCAGGGGGAGGCTGAGGGGGGCTGTGACCCTGTGGGAAACCTGTGCTGGAGCAGGGTCCTGGCTGGAGCTGTGGCCCCATGGAGAGAGGAGCCCCCACTGGGCAGGTTTGCTGGCAGAACTGGTGACCCCGTGGAGGAGCCACTCTGGAGCAGTGTGTTCCTGAAGGACTGCACCCTGTGAAGGGACCATGCTGGAGCAGTTTGTGAGGAGCTATACCCCGTGAGAAGGAAGAGAAGTTTGTGAAGGACTATCTCCTGTTGGAGGGCCCCACACTGGAGCAGGAGAGACAGTGTTTGATGAACAGAGCATAACCTCCAATTCATGTCTCTGTGTGCTGCTGGGGGGGAGGAGGAAGTGGAAAATCAGGACTGAAGTTATATCCTGGAAGAAGGGAGAGGAGGGAGGAAAGTGTTTCAAATTGTAATGAATACAATTAATTTCCCCAAGAAATCCAGGTGGATCTGTTTTACCCATGACAGTAACTCATAAATAATCTCTCCTTGTCTTATCTCAATTCAGGAGCCTTTGGTTGCATTTTCTCTCCCTGCCCAGCTGAGGAGAGGGCAGTGATAGAATGGCTTTGGTAGAGTGGCTTAACACCTGGCCAGTGTCCACCCCACCACAGTGAGAAAATACACCCTCCACAAACGTTAGGCAAAGGAAGAAATGGAAGACATGGGTTAAAAAATATTTTCAAATCTCTGTAGATTCATTTAGGTGTGATCTTGTGATTTTTAATTACTAACTGGTAGTGTAAACAATACATATTGTTTCAAACTTAGATGTAGTAGAAAAAATGGTTACTTAGGTAAAACATAGAATTAAAATCTAACAACCTACCTTTGTTAGATTTTACCAAAAAATCTACAAAAAGGTAGATTGTAAAATACACCTTTTCCTTCATCATTTCTCATCCATTCAAAACAATTTTCTTAGAGTTTCCATCATTTGCAGAAGCAAGTAATCTATTTTAATTAATTCAGAGAAGGACAAATAAAAAAGTTTCAGTTTTTTTATTTTTAAAAAAAAAACTTCAATACAAAATAGTTCAGTGCTGGGTAACTTCATTTACATAACATGAAGTATAACTAGGACTACAAGCATACACTTGTGGTACTGTATCTACCTGGAGGTACAATGCTGTAATTGCTTAATCAAGGTGTGTGCACAAGAAAACTCAGCAGGAGCAGACACCACCTCCAGTGCAAACAAATGACATTTACATAGTTGCTTAAATAACTGCTTTCTCTAAAACTGAATAGCAAGTGAATGAGTCATTCCACAAATATGAATTCAGCACTAATGTTTCAAGTCACCAAACACAATGATGCTCACCGGAGGGTTGAGTTTAAACTGTCCCCAAAATCCCAGTGTGCTTGTGAACTGACCTACAAGCCATGGCCTTAGGCAAATGAAAGGCTACACAGGACTTTTGCATTATTGGTACGGTAAGCACAACCCTCATTTTGCAGATCCCATGTAAATTCAGTTTAATTTACATAAATGTTCTGTCATGGCCAGCACAACCTTGAAATGTCCATTGTGCCACAAACACTGTGTTTGGTCTTGGTGTCCAGCAAACCAGTCAGTCAAGATCATATACCACCCCAAAAATCTCCTCAAGCTTAATCAGCAATTTAAGTTCTAATCAGAAACAAACCTGCAAGCTGATCTACTGTGTAGCTCTGTAAGTCTTAACAGAAGCAAAAAATTAATTAACCGAAAGCAGCTACACTACTGAGACCCAGCTTCTCCTAAGAGCTGCTCTGAATTACTGCACTGCCAATATAACAAAGTGATTTTTGGTTGTCTTTATTTTGCAGACTTGGGATCCAGATTTGGCAAAGACTGCAAAAGCCTGGGCAAAGAAATGCGTATTTGAACATAATATACACCTCAAAAAACAAGGGAAAGCTCACCCCAGATTTGATTTTGTTGGAGAAAACATCTGGACTGGCTCACTTCATGTCTTTACCATGAAAGGAGCCATCGACTCTTGGTTCAATGAGGTTGAATACTACGATTACACCACCAAGAGGTGCAGTAAAGTATGTGGCCACTATACGCAGGTAGGCATTGCATTTCTGCATCTAAACCATGAATCAGCCTTGCCATTTTGATACAAAAGCTCTACATTTCTGTTGAAGATTCAGTGAATTTTTTCAGGTTCTGTAATCTTAATATAAGATTTGATAAGATAAGATTTGAAATCTTATGAAATCTTATTATAAGATTTTAATATAAATTTGTCTGTGCACACAAGCACTGCACTGAGAAGACCTGCAGGAGCCTGAGGATTGTCCCCTCTTCCCAGGGCTGGTACCAAACAGGCATAAACAGAAAGGGCCTGACCTCCCCTCTAAGTCAGTGGAAGCACAAATGTATTTACATTCTAAGTTGCCAGAATCCTCCAATATTGCTCATGCAGTCTGTCATCACTGCTGTTTTATCACCCTCAAGTACTGCTGTGCCTTTGTCTCCCCTCTCCTGCTGTCATGGGACTTACTTTTTCAGGACTGCAGCACTTGGCTGCACTCTGATAGGATCACAAAGAAAAGCTTCTGGTAGAGAGAGGATCAGTAAGTAAAATAGTGGCCTTGCCTCTAGATTATCTTAGTCACAGCCATGATGTTAAAAGGCAGGACCGCAGCGCAAACACAATCTTTCTCCCAAAGCACCAGTGCCTTCTGGCAATTTGCTTTATGTCCACACAGGATTTAGTAAAGGGGCAGCCAGCCCTCATAACAGCTATAGCAGATCATGCAGCCTTTTCTTCACAGGTGTGAACTCAGCTCCTGGAGCAGGAAAGACAGAAAGCTAATGGATTAAGTTGTAACAAAGGGGATGAACTTTCTCCATTGCATAGGAGAACAGGAAAACAACCTGTTACAACCAGTTGTCTTCTTTCAACATAATTTTAACAAATACATGGTGAATTGGGTAAAATAATCAGTCTTTTTTCAGTACAAACTATGATTTTGAGATCCATCACTGCTGCTTTTCCCTGTGAAGCCTGCCAAAGAAGTCCTCCTCATCCCATTTGTATGTGATAAAACAGAAGAGAGCAGGTCTCCTAACTCATCAGGTGCTGAATCAAAGCCTTTGTCACCAATGTATCCATCTGTCTTTGCAGGTAGTTTGGGCTACAAGCTACAAGGTCGGCTGTGCTGTCCACTTCTGTCCCAAGGTGACCTACACCTCCATAACCAACGCAGCACACTTCGTCTGCAACTATGGGCCACCGTAAGGTTTTTTGTCATGAATATTTCACAAGGTTTGGGTCCTACCCTTTCCCTTCCACAACATACAAATTTATTAGATCAGTCCATTTGATCCTGTTTTTTGTGGGGAAAATAGTGTCCAAAATAGAGAAGGAGGTACACCTTTGTCCAACCAGCTTTTTTTTATTTGCTAAATGAGGGCTATATATTGGATACAAAAAGAAATGGGACTGGAAGAAAGGATTAAATATATGATGTTGACATGAAAATACTGAAGTGATCGTCTGGAAATTAAACCCTTGCTCCTGATTGCCAAGATGACCTCAGACAGTTGCCAAGGTGTAAAACTAAAGTCTGAAGATATTTCCACATGTGCCTGAAGAATTAGATCCCTAAATGAATGGGTTGGATAAACATTGAAGTGTGCAGTGCTGGCAGCCTGCAGTCTTAGCAGCTGAGGGGTGCTTCAGAGGCTGGGGCTCCTCAAAACGAAATTTGATCCAGAGATCTTTCATATGCACAGTCAGTAGGATATTCAGTAGTATGGATGTATTAGTCTCTTCTCTGGCTAATTAATACCTCCATGGTATAAATGTAGCTTTAAAAGCCTTATATGCATACCATGTTGGGCCAAGGCCAGGCAGCCCTTCAACTCAAGCAAGTTTGGCATTCTTTTTCCCATGCCTCATCATTGGAAGAATATGTACCCCTGACTAGATGCCTCAAAATGACATAGCTGCTGCTCTCCCTAGAAGCCCCACATCCAAATGTGCAGAGGGCCAAAATCCCACTGCATTTCTCGCCCTCTGTTGGCATAGGGAAGAGGAGTGGTGCCTTCACCAGCACCCAGAAAAGCAGGCAGGGGGCTCTCTGGAAAAGCAAGGGGCTCTAGAGAGGGCTTTAAAGCTGGGCCCTTCCCTGCTGGGTGAGGACACTGCAAATGGTCAGTTGCCTGCTAACAAGTGGAGTAATGTCACATCCAGCTGTTAATTTTGAGAAGCAGCAGCTTTGTTTTGTTTCATTGCTTTGTTTCAGCACTGCCAAGGTCCAGGCAAGATGCATACACAATTTCCTCGAGTGAATGTACTTGAGGTACAGCTTCAGCTTAGAGCAAGCAATGAAAGCCTTGCCTTGCTGAAAGTAATGAGGTTTTACCATGAAGTTTCATCTCATTGCTGAGATTTCATGCTTACAAAATCCCTCTCTGTGTTCATGGGCAGTTTCAGGCATGCTGTAAGTCTTGTTTTGGCCATGCTTTTAACAAAGCCCTGAGCTGTGTTTGGTGCAGTAACAGCCTGCACCAGAGGTACCAGAGGTAGCTGGTCCCATTAACACCACTGGCAGAGGGAGGGAGCAGGAGACAGACATCATTCCTAAAATATTAACCAACAAATGGATGAAATCTGAACATATGAGAGGTTCTCCAACACCAGACCATTCCTCTTCAAGGCTGAATACACACATATGTACAGAATAACTGAACCTTCTTTTGTTTCCACAGCCAGAGCCAGCTATGAGAGTTCAGAGTCTCCATGCACACAAATTACCCAACTCTGAGACTGCTTTAATTCCCAGGTTTATTATTATTATTTAATTCCCAGCAATACTGCTGTCTCCAGGTTCCTAAACTACAGGGTGTCTCGTTACACTTAATCTCTTCTGTTTAACTGCATGTCTTGAGCACAGGGCACTTGGACAGGACTCTTGAAAAATACACCATTCTGTCCACGCAAGTGTAGCCATACTTGGGTTAAAACCTAATTAGCAGTAGATATTAATGTCTTCCCAAGGGCTGTTTGAGAGCAGTGTTATTTTCCTTCACAGTGGAAATTACCCAGTGCATCCATACAAGACAGGAGAAGCATGCAGCGAGTGCGGTGGTGAGCAGTGTGAAAACAAACTGTGTCGTAAGTAGAAGACAACCAGACATCCCCAAGCACACGTAGAAGGGGAAAGAGCACACAAAAGATATTGGCAGGATTCAGGAACAGCACCTTCCTGTTCCTATAGGCTGGAAAACTGCATTCAGAAGCCAAGTGGTTAGTGATGCACAAAGAGGGGAGGAGGGCAGAAGAAGCCTGTTAAACACCCTGGGGAGTATGGGATGAGGTCTGCACATCAGGTGTTGGAGGGTGTGTTACAGGAGATACGGTGGCTGCAGTTAAGATGTTATTACCCCTGCTAGAAATTACTGCTTGCAGAAACAGAAAGCAAAGAATGGGATACTGTGCTGTCCTGGGGGCTCCAGGTTATTATGTGATGTGTGAACTGTGGCTTGAGCTGGTGCAGGTCCAAGCAAGCTTTGCCCCTGCCATGCTGCAGTGGGTGGGGAGGGCAGCCATGGCACTGCCAAAGCTGCTCACTCCAGTGAACATCAGCCAGGCCATCTGCTTTCCCCTAAGCATTGGGAGAGAACAAGGCTGACATGCTAGAGCTTTCATGGAGATGCAGTGCTCAGCCCAAGTCTGGCAGCCTTCCTGATATGCCTGCACTTGTAACAGCTGCATGGAGTCAGGAGGAAAGGAGAATTTCCATAAAGACAAGGTCCTGTGCTGTGGCCATTGACCATTCTCCTGCAGAGAACTGAGGGTATGGTCACACTTCCTCAGCACTCAACCCTTGGTGAACTAAAGGAGTGGGAAGATGACATTAAAACACTAGTACCTAAGGGATGTAAGGAAGTCCTGGATTCACAGGGCTGTTTAATGTTGGCTGCAGGCTCTCAAAACACAGGGCACAGGGCAAAAGCCAAAATGATTTTGGGAAGCACACCTGTGGGGGAGCCCTCTCTACACCAGCCACCAGCAGTAGAAGTCAAAAAAGTGTGATAAACTGCTCCTCACCAGTGTCCTGAGAGTCATTGCAGAGCTCTCCTAGAGTCAGCAGGTCTTTGCTTCTTCCTGAGAAGAAACACATCAGCTGTATTTATAAGATTAATATTGTGATGGTCACATTTTGTTCCCTTTTGGTTAGAGTCAAACTGCTTCTAAATTATATGAGTGCTTATGTTTACTTATTTTCTCTCTCCAGGAAATGCAGAGCGTGACAAAGTCATTGGTAAGTACCACTGGAATTACTGCTTCCTTTTGTTGCCCTTGTTGCAGTTGTACTTGAAAACAACTGAATCATCTTGTTTCAGAGGATCCCAAGTGGTATCCAGACTGGGACAGACCTGGATGTGATGAGTTCTGCATCTCCATTATTGCTGTAAGATCAATACTACTTATACTGACAATTGTGGCCACCTGGCTCTTACCAAAATATTGGTCTCTAGTACCTGCCACTGTGTAACACACATGTAGAAGATCACAAGAGCACTTATCTCTTCCATTCACATAAGTTACAGACAGTGCAAACATTGGTAGAGACTTTGTTTGCATACACAGGTGATTTAGAGGTACAAAAATAACACTTTCATTGCAAGTTGTAGTTACAAGCACTCATAAGCAGCTTTCTCATTGCTCAGAACCAGATAAAAGTTGAAATGGATTTAGATGTTAAAATTGCTTTAAAAGTTAAAAAGTTAAAATATTTTTGAATTGGAGCAATGTGCATGTGATCTAGTGGGTACAGGAGCATATTGTCCAGGCAGCACATCTAGTTGCAGGCAGCTGCCCAACACACCTTAGGAAGGGCTGGAGAGTGTCCAGCACAGCAGCTAGGCCTCAGCCCACAGCAAAGGCACAGGCAGAGCATGTACCTGTCTCATTCCTATTTCACTCATCATCTTGCACTCCTACAGCAAGATGAAGAGTGGTCTGTATAATTTAATATTTTTTAAAGAATTTTTGGATCCGTATGAGCTCTGGCATTTGCATCCTGTGGCAGGCTGTGCACTTTCCAGTCTCACAGAGCACTTGTCATTGGTACTTCACTTTGCTTAGAATTTGTTTTTAAACTCATGGCATCTGTGCCTAAACAGTTTCACCTGTGTTTACATGGTTATGTATCACTGCAATCTTTCCTGTTATATTTTTTTGAGTATAGGTGTTTTACTGCTGTTTCAAACAATAAATTGTTATTTCCTGCTTCCTGTGTATGGCAATCATGAATTTGCAACAATCATGAGCTAAAGCTTAACTGCTGGTGCACAAAATAATCCCAGATTCAGCTCCAACTTGCACAACACTGGAAACAGTGCTGGGAAAGGTAGAACTCCAAATAAAATCACACTGTGCCCATAGTTACAACTTTGGTTCAACAGCTGCCAAAGAACAAATCTCCTGAAACCTGCACATCTGGAGCAGGCAGAAGGCTGCAGGGACAGCTGCTGTGTTCAGCCTGATGTGTCCTCTATCAACCACGGTTACTCAGCTGAAAAAAAATCTGGAAGCAGCAGAGCTGCACAAACTCACAGCTGGACCACAGCAATCCCTATCTATACATTATATAGTATCTATTTAGAAGTTTCTGCACTGTGTCCCTCTGCACACACTGCTGTAGAGGAAGCTGGGAAGTTCCCCTCATCCCTTCATTTTTCTCACCACAATACCTGTCAGTGTTTCTGCATGCCCACTCCTGACCCTGACTCCTGATCTTACTACTGCCATGGATTTTAACTGAGAACACTGGAACTGAGGCCCAACATTTCTTCCATTACACTTCCAGATGGTTATCTGCTAGTACTGCTTGTACTAGAATAATTTCAATATAGCAGCATTTTTCAAAATCATTTTTCAAAATGAAAATATGGCTGGGGACAAAATCATGAATTTCATGCTTGATGTATCTTTATATATGTACATCCTAGTTTGTTGATTGCGTAGCCAAGACAGCAGTCACAGACACTCTTGTGTGAAACCCAAGCCTCAAGCTCCACATACTGCAAAGTCCCATCTAAAAAATGTCAGGCACGTGGGCAGCAGGACATAATGTGTGGGCACTCTCCTGCATGGGGCTCCACAGCACGGTCTCTGCCCCCCAGGTCGGTAATATCCTTCTGCTAGAAAGAGAAATGCAGGGAAGGGGCCCATGTACACTGCTGTGCCCAGGGAGCTTAATATGAGCTCAGCAGGAGTTCCCCCCTGCTTAGTTTAAGTAATGTGTGGTCTCCAGGAGAAGAAACAGAAGCAACACAGAGACCTTAAAGTTCAAAATGTTAACACTTTCATTTAACTATGTACTTCAGCAGCTCTTAGGAAATCCTGAGAAAGACTTTCCTTAAAAAACCTGGGCTTAGGGGGAATTAAACACCCAAACTTTACAATGTGGCATCTTTCAAACAAACAAACAAAAAAAAAATTAAAATCAAGAAATCAAGAAAAAAACCCCAGCTTTTTCATTTTTAGGGATATCAAAAAATCCAGGTATTGAGCTCTGGTTGATCAAACCACTTTGAATTGTCCACACGGCATATGCCCATGAATTCCATATGATAAATGCAAAATATTGATATGGAAATCTAGACCTCAGGTACATTTTTGCAAGTCTGCAAACTCTAAAATCAGTTTAAGAACATAATTTGCAATAGTTCAAGCTGTTCTAAAAATGCAAAAAAACCCTTCACTGGTCTTCCAAGCCCACTTTATTTTCTATTATTTACATTTTACACAAGTGTTATAACTGTACTGCCATACTCTGTCAGAAAACAGGTGCACAAAGCACCAGCAAGTGTCACCATGCAGCCCCTTTCCATTCAGATATGGACTCTTGGGCAGACAAATCCTTTGGCTTGCCTACAGGAATATGAATAAGCTTTCCTGATTTTTCATTTATTCAGGTAAATCATGTCCTACCAACAATCCTTAAAACTTGTCAACAGTAACAACCAAGAAATACTAAATACCCCATAACAAAAGGGCAAGATTTCCTGAAGTGTGCTAAGAATTTTACTGGAGGGAAAGATGTCACCTAAAAGCTACATAAATGACTCAGCTGGGGGTCCTAATTTTAAAAAAGCACATCTCCTTGGAAGTAAACATAATTTAAAGCTATACTGTCCCAAGCTGAGCTACACTTTCCTGCACTGCAACTCAGGCACCAACAAGTTAGCTGATCCAGCTGAAAACTCCTTTTTTTAGGATAATTTCACAGCCAGATTGCTGAAATTATATGCCAGTCTAAAACACCAGTGTGAGACAAACAGCATTACACTTTAAAAACTTTTATAAGTTTTTAACTTTTTAAACAGGCAGGGGAATGTGTGCCACTCCTGTCATGAAAGGGGCCTGATGCAGTTCAGAACTGAGGACTCTCCCTCCCCTAATACACTCATGCTTCTTCTCTGGCTTGTCAAACCCCTCCTAACTGGGTCCATGCTCTGCACTCTTCTGCTGAAGCATGTTTGTGAGAGCGGGAATTTAAACTCAAGCACTGCAGTGTCTCCTGTTGAAATCAGTCCCTCCATTACATGAGAGGTCTGAACTACCCACCAAGCCCAGAGCTTTGGTCCCCCCTTTACTCTGTCAACTGCCAAACACCAGCTGGTGTTTCTAAAAGCTTTTTGTAGTGCTGCTATCACTGAACCCATCAGATCACTACAGTTTCTGAGAGGGGTGGGTTGTGACTTACACATCATGCACTCAGTGAAAGATGCTTAAATAGCATTTTCCTGCTTGATTCCAAAAGAAACTGCCACTTATGAATAATGCAGTCCCAAAAAAGAAGGGGAGTATTTTTTCCTTAACAATTAAATGCCAAGAACTGCTCACATAATTGAAAGGGCCACTTTGGGTGATGTGCCCTACCCTAGAGGTCAAGCACTACAGCTATGTCCCAATGCACATGTACTGGCTTATCTAACCAAATATATTCTCAATTCTTATTTGTGTTAAAAAAAAAAAAAAAAGGATGTGTTTTCACCTACTAGTTTCAAATAAAAGGTCACTAACCTAAAAGGCATTCAGCTGCATCCTTCTAGGAGAATCATTTCCACTGCATGTGCAGTGATCAAAATTCTAAAACCCAGCAAAAGCACTCACGAATAATGAAATTAATGTGGTTCAATCTCCTCCTCATTACATTTGTTTCTTTAATCTCAGATGTATGAAATAAGCAACAGCTGCTCTGCTGGTGCATTTTATTTCATCACATTTCACAGTTTCAGGTAATCAAAAAAACCTCTAAACTTCCTTTAAAATAGGGGAAGTACCTCAAAAAGAAAAAAAAAAAAGAGGAACATAATTTTCAAGACTTCTTGCAAGAAGGCAATAACTAAGAATATATTTAAAGGTAAATTACACAACTTTTTGTTTTCCCTGCAGCACAATCCCTATGTAAAGTCACTCACTTTGTACCATATTCTGTGTAAAAACCCATCAGGATAACGCTAATAAATGTCAGTCTATTAATGGTATGCAATGAAGATTATGGTTTGTCTAATTTTCAGATGAAACTGAGTTTGTTTCCTGGACAACACAATGGATGTTATGCAGTAGATTAACTAAGAATTTAAGAACATTGTATTAAAATAGTTTATTAACATTGAGACAAGACACACACAAAAAAAATCAGCTTTTACAAAAATAAAAGCGTAATATAGTAATAAATCTTGCCCACCTAGCAAAAGTTATCACCACAAATTGAGGCTGCATATTGTCTGGTAGTCTTTCACATAATAATCTTGAGCTTTCACCTTCCCAGAGCTCTCTGACCCAAATGTTTAACAGTCCACATCAAACTCCTCAATGTTTCTCTTGTGAAACATTCCCTTTAGACAGATGGATATTATCCAAATACATTCTCTTACTTTCTCAAACAACACAGTAGCACAGATTTTCTTCACCAGCCTCAACAAGTCTGTACAGCTACTGCAGGTCCACTAATTAAACTCTTCTTAGGAAAAGAGAATGATCTTTTTACTTAGTCTTTTCTTGTCCACGTTACACCAACAGCAAAAAATTTCCCATCTTCCAAGTGTAAAAATTTTCATTATCAGAGGTGACAAGTAAACAGATTGGGAGGGTGAATTACTTCTTTTTCTTTTTTTTCTTTTCATCTGCTGCCATTTTTAACTTTACTTCTTCCTCAGAGAGTGCTCCTAATTTCTTCTTCTTTGCATTCTTTACCTTTTCTTTGATAGCTTCAATATCAATCTTTTTCTCAGTGGAGGCTATATGGGAAGAAATACAAAAGTAACAGACATGAATTTTACTTCTGAAAAATGTTAAAAGTCCACAGGACTTTATACATAAACACAGTAAACTGCATCCAGTGGCATTGGTTAGAACTCATGTTACCTAATGATTTTATAGATTATTTGAATAAAAAAAATATTTTATTAATTTTTATTAATTTTATTTTATTAATTTTATTTTAGCTTAAACTAGTATTTAGTATTAAAACTACAAATCATATTCAGTAGAATTTGAAGAACAATTCTATAAAAAAATGCCATACAACAAAATTTGAACACAGATGCCACACCCTATAGACATACAAACTATTATCATCCACTCCTCAGAAGATAGATGTACTCTCTGAAATTAGCACATAGACACTGTTGTAGACATAGGCTTGATTGATCTTGCAAAAGAAAAGAAATTAACTGCAGAGTGCTTACATGAAGAGAAGTTTTTATGGCATTCTGTCTTTCTGCAAGTAACTGAATTGCTATGATCCCAAACATGCCTGTCCCATCCTTATACTGTCTCTGTGGCCATTCAGTAATGGCCACTCTAAGACAAAGGATGAGGAAGGATGGCTTGGGGAAATATGATCTTTGACCCCTGCATGAAAACCTTTATTAAAAACTTCTACAGGGAGTGCTAGAATACTGAAGTTAAATACGTAATGCTGAGCAATGTGGATAACGCACTCTCTTATATTCACACAGATAATGGTATTTTCTCTTTCAAGCACAAGTCATGAATTTAGATCTGACTTTCCTATCTCACACAGTTAATTGCTAAATCTAATGGTGGGTACCATACAAACTACTCTTGTCTTCTGTTCTTGGAAGACTGAAGGATTTCAGCTCAAAACACACATCAGCCAGAAAAGCACCATATTTGAGACATACAGCAACAGGGTATTTGACCCTGCAAACAACAGGATCACTGGAAATTTGCTGCCATCACAACAACAAAAAAAGTACTGTATCAATGCTACAAAACACATGCTTCTCAAGAAACACAAACTTCAAAGTTCGTAAGAAATTGTGTAATATATTGTGTAATATGAAGGTAGTATAGCTAACAGTATATCTAATACTGTGAATATGAAGCATAATCAGTGAGAATTAAAGACTTGTTTCTCTAGTCCATTAAAAAAATAAATCATTTAAAAACATAAGCTCTTACTCTGCACACAGTGTGGTTTTACTTTAACCTTTAGGAAAGCTATTTACCCTATTTTGTACCAAAACTAAGTTTTTGAAGTAAGTATTGCTTTCTGTTTACTTGAATGTAAAAGTCATGGCAGCTTCACTGTAAAACTGAAAGACAAAAATTTCTGAAGCTAGTACAACCAATTGAGATTGACTCTTCAACTGAGAATTGCCATTTCACAGGTACAGAATAATTATTAGCTAGATCATCTTTATACTGTCCCTGGCAATTCTAGGCATGGATCTTACCACCAGGATTTTTTTTGCATGACCTTTCTTTTTCCTAGGCTGTATTTGCAAAATCACTCAGCCTAGAAATTGACAACAGAAGGTTTTAGAACAGGAAAAAAAAAAAAGTTACCTTTCTTTGTTTTCACAACTGGCTTTTCCTTTGGTGGGATAAAAGCTTTATTTCTTTCTTCTTGTCTTCTCTTGATTGCATCTGCTTGCTTTGCCTGAAGTTACCAATAAAAAGGTCAAGTAGCAATATATCAGGGCAAAAAGAGGAAAAAAAAAAAAATCAGATTCTAAGTCAGCAATCAAATGCTTTTTAACTAGACCCTGGATTAGTACAACTTTACCTTTATCTCTTCCATTTTCTTGCGTTTCTTCTGTCTTTCTTTCAAAAAGTATTCACCACTTGCCAATTCTTTATCAATCTGTGAAAGACAAGTAGCAAGAAGCCTTAGTTAATTATGCATTATAAACCAGATGTGTAATATCAGGGAATCAGAACATGGCAGAAAAATCCTCCCCATCTCTTTTAACTAAGAACACAATTTCAGGTGTGCTATACTCTTGCATAACCTGAAATAAAGTTTCAACTGACCTGGCTCTCTGGCTGTGGAGGTGGGAACGGTGTGTACTCCTTCTTGGTATTTTTCTTCTTGGGCTCCTTGCGTTTTTTCAAGTTCTTTCGCTTGAATTTCGGCAAAAACCTTTCCCAACTTTGTGTCCTTAGTTCAGGATCTTTTGCCAATTCCCTTTTGATCATCAAAGTCTTCAGTAATTTCAGAACATCACAAAGAAATAATTAAAGAGTATTACAATAGAAGCCAAGAAATTAAACAGTGAAGTTTGGCTAGACTTTCTCACAGGGCATATGCTACATTCAAACCTTCCACATCTCACTTCACTGAGAGCAGAGGGGCTTAATTATGAACAGCAGAACCAGAAAGATGTCCCAAAACAGGGGCAGGATGCACTGGAGAATAAGGTGCTTCCATTTAAATGAGGAAGTATCGAGCCAACAATCAAAGGAAAAAGTTCATACACACTTTTCCTTTGATTTTGCAGATACTGCCATAATGTTGTTATGGTAACATATTCTAGTAAAATGGAGAATACCAAAGTCAGTGGTTTTATAAAGCAGCAGACTACAGAAATTCTCAAAAAGAGATTACCACACAAACATAGAAGTTATTAACATACAACTCTCTGGGAAGAAATAGTATTTTCTTGTAAACAAAGATGAACAGTGGACCACACTAACCTTGATGTTATATATGGGATGTATATTCTTCATTGTGTCCAGAACAACTTTTCTAACCTGTATTGAATGCAAAAGAAAAAGAACAGAAAGCTCAGCAAGTATTACACATGCTAATCAATTAAAATATCAGCTTCCTCTCCCCACTTCTGCCTCCCCCAAAGTAGTAAGACGTAAAATTACAGAAACATTAAGGTTGGAGAAGACCTCCAAGATCATTGATTCTAGCCTTTAAAAAGCTAAAGCACAGGGTTAACTGGAAGGAACAGCAGTTCAAAAATGCCAATAATATTGTATACACTTCTAATAATTCCAGCAATCCCCACAGACATTATTTACATGTTACCATGGATCTTACAGTGTCATGAGGAACTTGCTTTTGACAAGCATTCTTCTCCCACATAGAGAGATGCTTTTTCATCCAAGACAGAAAGAGTCTAAACAAAATTCAGCAGCTGATAATACTATGGACATTCATGTAAATGTGGCTTACTAGCACACATCTGAAAAGTCAGCGAGACACTGCCGAGGTTGATGGATTCTGTGTATTGCCCACCCTTGAGCTGGGCACAGAAGTTTGTGTTTGCTACACAAAAGACTCATTTACCTCATCTTACCTCTTTTAGCCCACTAAAGGGTCCAAGAGCTGAAACAGTGTTGCCTTGCACCATAATGTAACAGTTTGTTAACAGTTCCAGGGCCTACACCAAAAAAATAAATGGAATTAGTAAAGTATGAAGACCTGACACAAATTTGGGTCTTGGTATTGTCTGGTTACTACACCTATAAGAAATACCTTCAGAGTTGATCCTTTTGGCCCAAGAAGCCGTGCTCTTCTTTTTATAAAAGTCTCTCTCTTCCTCACCAGAGAGCCTATCTTAATGATGTCACATGCAACATCATCCTGAAGGATACGAACTGCCTAAAAAGATGCAGGCAATGTCACCTAAATTCAAGTGTATTACTCGTAAGAGTCAAGAGAACACTTCAGTTTATTCTTCTCCCTTAGCTTTCATATATATTTGCTTCAAAAATATATACATTATACTTTACTTGACTCACTTGAAATTCCCACATTTTTAAAACGTAGTATTTTCTAAGTACTATGACAGAATTTAAGTATAATATTAAGGTAGAATTTAAGATAAAATTTAAGCATTATGATATATAAAAACTTTCAGGATTTAGTACAGACCTGCTCAAATGGAACACTTCTTGCCAGAAGTTTTATTAAGTCTCTAGCCCTAATGATTGCATAAGGATCAAAAGTCTTTTTAGTGGTAGTGACAGTCATGCTTCCTTCAATTAGATCCAGCGCTGCGTTCACATACTGCAATATTTGAAAAGAAACAGCAGTTCAGTATCATAATTCAGCTTTGCCAGTAAGCATTTAACTAACAAAATACAGATCTATTTTTCAAAATTTCTTAAGTGACTCTTAAGAATTTAAGTGAATTTAAGAAAATTCACACTTACAGAGATAAAACCCAGACTGAATATGTGTCACAAGGCCCAAAGCACCACCTCTCTCATCTCCCTGAATTCAAGCACAACAAAGGTGTCACTGCCTGGATGAAGAGATACTGGCAGCTGCAAATACTCTGCTGATAGCATCTGTAAAGAACTGCAAGTCTGACTACACAATTCTTCACCGATTTTGATGAGAAAAAAATGACACTGCTAATTCAAAATGCAACCACAGTAAAAATTTACAAATATGGTATGAGAAAAGCCACTTGCACTGTTTTTACTAGCTTAAGTAAGACCTGTATGCCCCAAAAGGTCAAGTGCAGTATCACAATTAAGATTTCATACATGTTCACCCAAGGCTTTCTGGACAAGTGGCCAGCACTCCTTCAAGTAGGCTTCTCGATACTTCGGGAACAGTGTTGCAAAACTGCTTTCTTCCAGCAGCCCTTTGGGATTATCCTCTCTTGTAAAGGCTGGCTCTTTCCATCCATCTGGCACAGTGAGAAGTTCTGATTCATCAACTGCTATTCAAGAGAAGAAAAAATGCTATTATTTTAACGAGATTGATTTAATACACTGCTGAGTGCGGTTTGCTTCCCTTCTGACCTTAGAAAAATTACTGCTTTAAACTACCAAAAAAAAAAAGGAGAAAAACCTCGAGGGGAGGGCGGGCACACCACAACACGGCACCGCCGCTGCCGGCCCCAAGCACCCAGCAGCCGCCTCTACCCTCTGCGGCGCCACACGGAGGGACCCTTAACCCGCGGCCCTCCCGCCGAGCCGCCAGCCCCGCACGGTCCCGCATCCCGCCCCCACCTGGCGCCGCTTTCTTCTTGTTCCTGCCCTTCTGCTTCTCTCTCCGCTTCGGCCCCGGCCCGGGCCCGGCCTCCTCCTCGGGCACGGCCGCCATGTTCGCGTGCGCCGGAAGGGGCGGGGCCAGCAGCGGAACTTCCCCTTCTCTGTGTGGGACAGCCCGGCCGGCGGCGGCACCCGGAAACACGGACGGAAATACCCGAAGTACTTCGGGAATCCTAACTAGGGAAAAGGGACTCCTGACGAGACCTGATTGATCAGCTGAATAATTTACTATTCAGTTGATGAATCTGGATAATAAATTTAAGGTTTTCCGGGGGATGCTCTGCATCCTCCTCCCTGTCCCTTCCGGTACCTGTAACTGAGCATTTCCTTCAATGAAAGAGCATGGATGTGCCTCCTTCTCTCTCTTTTATGGAGGCCGTGAAAAGCCAACGGGGTGAAAAACTGGAGTAGACCTTTAAGAAGAGCACTCTGAGGCAGGACAGTGTTGTCTTTGGCAGGTGTTCCCTGCATCTGTTCACATAAACCTGCACTCTACGAGGTTTAATTACCGAAATGGGGAGAAAGAGATTTCTATCACCTGATCTATACCTAAGTAAAACACTAATTTAAAAATCAGTTTTGACCTTCCCAAAACCTTTCCTTCGGCCTTGGCTGCTGTTTTTCCTCGCCTGCTCCATCTGGCAGCCCTTTACCCACCCCTATCTCCCACAACGACCAGGACTTCCAAGGTGCTTTCTGTCTGCAAGCTTGACATGGAGTTGATGCAAGCTTTTAGCCATTTATTTCAATTTCTGTCTGTCGGCATCCTTCAAACAGGGAGCGAGAGCGGTTCCCAAAGAAGGGAGAGAAGCTGGCAGGGGGTCCCGGGAGGCAGGCGGTGCTGGTGGCGCTTTGGGAAGGCTGGCTGTCCATGGCCGATCCCGCTAGATGGCACTGGCCGCTAAGCGGAGCACCCCGAGCCGAGCTGCCGCTTGTCCTGCGCCTCCCGCGGGAGCGACAGGGCCGGCAGGGAGGGATGGAGGGCCGGAGGGAGGGATGGAGGTGGTGGGGAATGTGCTCCCCCTCCGCCCACGCAGCCCTGCCCCGCCCGGCACCGGGCTTTGCCTCCCGAATGCCATTGACATTGAAAGGTTTCGTGCCCCTGGACAAGCACAGGGAGGCAAATTTGCCTCTCTCAGCTCTTGGACACAGAAGCTTTCTGGGGCTGCTTGCCGGGCAGGTATTCCTCAGCGCTGCAAAGCCTTTGGGCACAGGACGGGGGTCAGCACCCGGGCGATGCGGAGGAGGGGCTGGGGGTCCCGGGGAGGAGGCGCAGTGAAGTGCACGAAGCGCACAGTGCGCGTCTGTCTCACCTGAAACCTGGCCACGCGTTGTGAAGGTGCCGCAAAGCAGATTTGGAAAGATTTTGAGGAAGGATAAGTAGTTTAGTTCTGCTCTTGTTTAGTGTCTGACTACTCCTGTGGTGCACCCCACCAAAAAAATCACGAGAGTGTTCTGTGGAAGGGGCATGCCCTCAGCGCTTGGCAGTGGGAATAAGCCTCCTGATGGGATGAGAGGAGAGAGGTAGAGAGGCTGCGGTCCATAGAGTGTTGAGAGTGTGAAGAAAAATTACAGCCTTCAGCCTCCAGCCTGCCAGCCTCCTGAGTAGTGCACTTGCTCCACGTGTACCTCCCACACCTCTGAGTGGCAGCGACAGCCTACTCGTGTGCCCTCTCCTCTCCTGCATCCCAGACCCTTGGCCAGCTGCTGCAGGAGCGGGGCCACCGACCCCCTGAGCCTCTGTGCTGGAGGAGAAGTGAACGGTGCGTGGGGTAAGGGACAAGGGACTGGAGCCTTGTGACTTCTAACGATGGGCAACCCTCTTGGTCCAGTGCTGCACTGAAGCATGTCTTTGCCTGATCAAGACAGACACACTGAAAATAACAGAAAATAGAGGCAGTAATGTTAACAGGCTTGGAAGATGTGATTTTAGACGGGTCCTCAGGTCCCCTCCTGTCTGATTCTTTGAGGGAGACAATAATTTCTCGTCTTCCCTCTTACCTCAGCATCTGCGGCCTGGCTGGATACAAGGAAGCTACTTCCCTAAATTCCTAATTGGAACAGGATGCTCCCACAGACCTGCTCTGCTTCACCAGACAATGACATGTGTATATAATTTTTACTATTCACAGCTCAAATGCAATAGTCAATTATTACTCATATGGTGGGGTTAGGAAGTTGAGGACAGCTAGCTACATGGACAATGGCTACTGAGGGGACAGGGACTGACACCGCTGTCCAGGTGACAGGGATTCTGCAACCCCACAGGGACAGGGTCCTCTGCACACTGGTTTGAAGCTGAGCTCCCAGGCAGAAGGGACAGTGTGAGCCATTGCGGTGGTGGGGCACAGTTACCACATGTGAGGATGCAGTGCTGCTGTAAATGCCTGCCCTCCACCACCCCCTCCCCAGGGTGTGCGTGCCCTCCCACCTTTTCCAGGAGCAGCATCTTTTCCAAAACCACCTTTCACTGGCAGCACTACCATTTTCAGTGTTCTACCCAGCCCAGTGTGGGATGGAGAGGTGCAAAGGGCTCCTTTGAAGATCTTTGAATAGTACAGATCCTAGTTAGCAAGACCCCTACACCTGCTGGAGCCATTGCTGTGCTTGTGAGGACCTGGCTTGGCTCTGTGTGTGTTTGTGTGCTTATGGGCAAGTGTTTTTTCCTCTTAAAAATAAAGTGAAGGAATAAAACAGCACAGCAGTCCCTTACACACGTTTCATAAGATATGATAGAAAGGGCAGAGCACTGCTGTTAGAATGAAGGTGCCTCTTTATTATGCAGAGAAATAATTATTTCCCAGTCAGTAGATGGGACTCCAGCCACTTGGCACTTTCTTACGTGCCATTTTCCAATCCAAAAGAGCAACTTGGGATTTTGTGATAATTCAAGCAATCAGATGAGCTCATGCACATGGCTTTCATTTGCTGGAAACGCCACACAGATCCCATTCAGCCTTAGCACTCATAAATCCATGTGACACTTTTATCTATTTATAAACTTTTAACAGCAGGTTATGATTGTTATGCAAGCCATTTTCCAGGGATTAATAGGCAGCTTTTGTTGATGGCAGCAAGAAGGGCCATTAACTGCTCTGGGACAGTCATTAATCTATAGTAAATGCTAAGCATCTGGACCATTTCTATGTAATTAAATAATCAATACTGCCTTTTGATTCAAGTAACTGGAGAATTGTATTTCAAATTTATCTTGGCTTAGGGTGTTCTTAATTCTTTTACTTTACAACAGGGCAGGAAATAGGTGCATGAGCGAGCAAGATTTCTTCTGGTGTAACAGGCTCCTAAATTATCAGGTATTTAATATAAAACCTGTCAAGTGGTCAAAATAACATTCAAACTGGCCACCAAAACAAATTTATTGGATTGGCTGGAGAAAAAAATAATCACGTGTTGTCCTTTATCATAATAGAGTTCTTTCATTATTGGAATAAAATTAGGTGACCTGACCCTGGGAGGTAGCCCAGAAGAATTAAAATAATCAAACAGAAACTCTCCCTGCCCAGCCACCCTCAGAAAAGTCCATTTTATTTCATTCCCTGGCTAACATGACCTCTGTGCCCCCAGGCAGATGAGGTTGTGGTATCATTTTTCTGTCTCCCTCTCTCTTTTCCTTTATCTCTCTTGGCACTGGTGTGAGTCACTTCTCTGGGTTTGTTTTGCTCTTGTCTTTGCTGTGGAATCCGTTGATCTGCAGAGGTGCTCACAGATGATGGTATTGGTGTCCATTGCAAACCTGGCCAGGTAAGAACACACTGCGGTGGGGCTGCTGCCTTCTCTGTGGGGAGCTTGGGAAGTGCCCCAGCAAGCAGAGTTCATCTTTCCCTTTGAAAGAGAGCAGAGAGGACAGTACCTGCTGAACCCTAAGAGTAACAAGGAGCTGGAAAATGACAGGGCTGTAAACCATAAATGCATCTTAAAGGGCTGGCTGGAATAGCAAGGCAAAGATAATTTGTGGCAGAAAGAAGAACCCAGAATAAGAAGGAAGAACCTATGGATAAAAGAGACTGTATCTTTCTCTGGGAATTTACTTCCTTGCAATAAAATTGCTGTCAGTTTAGAGGCAAGAAAAAGATGAGAGCCAAACTGGGAAAGGAATTTAGTGTCATGAAATCAAACCAGCAGGTTTAGATCAAAAGGTCTTTGGAGCAGGGAATGTGCCTAATCATGTATTCATACAGCGACTGAAAGAATGAGGCTATTGTCTTGACTTGAGCCTCTGGGAATTGCCAGAAAGCAAACACCAGACCAAGGCAATCTGCACCAGGACCTCTGAGATATACACAGGAGGGTGAAAATGAGAGTGAAGGTGAGTGCTGGTCAGGGGTAGGTGTATCAGAAATTGGAGAGGACAAAGGCAAGGGCCTGAGAAGGACAGTGGAAGAAAATGCCTAAATCATTGTACTGGTCCAAAGCCTCAGAGGGGAAGAGTAACAAGAGGGGATGAGAAAGCAACTGGTCCCATCATCTTTAGAAAGTCTCCCACATGTTGTGGAGAGCAATCACAGGTTCCCAAAGGCTCAGTAGGGACAGCTAACAGATTTCTCCTGTTGTTGCAGTATCCATCCTCAGGTAATTCCTGACATGGGCTGTGCCTGCCAGGGCATAGCTTCTCTAATGCCTCTTGACTCCCCAAAAGAGGAGATGTCCCTCATCACCTGTGGATGGCCATGGCAGTAGAGTGCCAAGTGGAGACAGGTGCCCAGAGGCTCGGTTCTGCTACAGCACTGAAGGGTCCCCTCTGCCAGTGCCTCTCCCAGCCCCTCCACATGGGGAAAGGGGATGATCCTTTCTGAATGAGGGCAGGAGAAGCAGCCCAAAGCCCCCATCCTCCCTGACAAAGGCTGTGCCAGGACCCAGCCAGAGCAGCACAAGAGGATCTGCTGTACTGCTCTCTGAAAGCATGCAAAGAGCAAACCCGTTCTTAGAGGCATACAATGCCTGGGGGCTGCGGATTGAGGCTGAAAATTCACCGCCCCCCTCCAAAGGTTTTTAATATAATTTTAAAGTCATACCTGAGAAAACAGAGTCTGAGCACGGTTTTTATTTAGGAATTTGCCTGCTCATGTGCCTTATTCTGAAACACTCCCGCAGTCTATTTTTCTCTTGCACTAGAATCTGGACATTATTATGCAGATTTCCACTATAGCAATATTACGGCAGAATAAATAGCTCTGCTATACACGAAGGGGAATCCTATTACATCTTCAGTAACTCTCAGTAAGCATTATCGCTATTATACCAATTGAAGAGACAGAAAACAATTTTTAATTAAAAATATTTATAGCAGGCATAATACCAACTGCCAGTTTCACTATCCAGTGAATGCATTTTGCAGCTGGTACTAATTCTCTCTTATTTCTATGAGGTTAGCCAATATCAGCTGTTCATTAAGCAGAGGACATTTCAGGAATATCCGTATTATATGTTGTAACTAACTAAGAAGTTCTTCCTTTGACAGATATTGGGAAATCAAGATTGCTTGGCTATGTTATTCTGGGAATTCATAATAGAGAGGTCATTTCCCAGTGATCTGAGTGGGCTGCATCATCAGTTTTATTCAAATCAATCCTACAAAACTGCTTTCCAGCAGATTAGAACATTTTAATTAGCAATATATCTTTTGTCTTCTATCTGCGGTGGAATAGGGGGTGGGAAATTGATTTCAGTACACGCTTTCTTTTACTGGGAGAGCGGCATAATCAGAAGGTGTCAGCAGAACCACAGGCAAATTAATTTTGAGATACAGAGCTTTCTACAGCCAACCACACTGCTTCTCCTTGCACTGAGTTGGGCCAGGCTGTGTGGGCGAGTTCCCTGCTGCTGCTGTTGGAGCCAGATGCTCCAGGGAGCAAAGTCTGATAAGGCTCTCTTGGGTGAAGGGCATGACAGCAACCCACTGGCTCACCCTGAACGTTCTCCCACTTTCTGTGCCACAGACCACATAAAACCCCAGTTCTCATCCGTGTTAGATGTATGTATCAGTAAATGTGCATATCTGTAGCGGCAGGTGATGGACAGCTGTCCCTGGAGGCTGTAAAAGCACCTATCTGCCACAGCAGTAACTCAGGCTCAAAAGGAAACCAGCAGGCAGAGGATGAGCAGCAGAGGAGTCCTATTCCCACATATCTTCCATTCTCCTACCTCTCTGTGCCATAGGACATGTGTCTGAAATACGGAGCTGGAACATTGCCTCTCCACCGGTTTTGTGTCCATGGAGAGGTTTTTCCCCATAAATGCAGGGATTCATGAGAGTCAGTTTGTCCTTGGTTCACATTCATGTGGTTCAGGGGGATTGTGGCATGCTGAAGGCTCCGGCCCATAAAATTTAATACAAAACTTCTTGTTCCCTGTATTCACCCCAGGATAGCTGGCAGCCCAGCCAGTGAGGAAATCCCCTGGTGATTTTTCAAAGGAGCAGCTGGGAACTGACAAACCAAGCAGCTCATCATAACCTGGCATGCGAATTGCTAAATCCCATATGGTTATTGTTTTTCGCTTTAAAATATTAGCAGTGAGTTTCAAAACACAGAATTTAGCAAGCTGTGTTTCATCACTGGAAAGATCAAACCCCATTTGAGTCTGTGAAGCCATTTACAGCATGCTTATCCTTCCACCTGCAATAGATTTCACAGCAATTTCCCCTGGTCTGTGTCCACAGTGACAGCAGAGGAGCCCTGGGGACGCAGCTGGAAAGATGAATGATGTGAAATGGTGGAGATGGGCATCTGTGAGGGGAGCAGAGGCTCTCCCAGGAGATGATTCAGAACACGATTTTAATGTAGGGATGTGCTTTCAGTCACTTCCAGGGGAGCTTCCCTCTGCCCACTGCCTGTAGACCGACCTGTGAAGAGCAGCTGCTGTTGCTTAATTAGCCTTTGTGAATATTCTGCTTTAATCCATCTTTAAAGCTCACAAAAGCCTATCATGTCTGTGTGCTGCTCTTGCTCTAGGCAAGATTGCACCAGTTATCAACAACTTCAAGAAGCTGAGATTCACCAGCAACATATGGGAATGTCCAAGCTATTACATCCATTTTCTTTTGCCTACAGGGAAATAAGTATGTCAGTCAACTAAAGAACAAATGCTTTCTTCTTTGCACAGATGGCCATAAGGGCTTCCAAAGCACTTTGGACTGGGTGTGTGGAATGCAGCAGTCCTAGATGTGCCTTCCTCACTAGTTCTAGGCCAGCTCTGATTTCAGCCATTCCCCTTGGTATTTCACGGAAGTGTGCAGAGTGTATTTGAGCAAAGTGCCATTTGGATTCTAAAAGTAGCAAGCAAAGTTTCAGTAAAAAAAACTACACTAGTCAGCCCTCTGGAAAAGCAGTCTGAACAAGTGGAGTAGCAGAGCATGAAGCATTCCTTCCTTTTCCTTAGCTTTCCATGAAATGGAACGTGGAAGGACATAATGTTATTTCTCAAAAATGTTTTTTTCTGGGTTAAAGCTGAATTTGTAGGTTGAATAACAGTGAGTTTGTACCAGTCCTGGAAAAGGGGAATCCATCAGTGTTGTAAGCCCTACAGTGTGCCTGAGAACCTGGTTGTCCTTTTCCAGAGCTGCTACTATGCTTGGAAAACCATTTTCCTTGCCTACACTGTAAATTTTCAAGGACGTAAACTTCTTCTGTGTTTGTGCAGCAGGGCAATTCGAGATAATCCTGTGTGAGGTACCACCACAATGCAGACTGCTGGCTGCTCAGTGCTGAGTTTGTCATTAAGTTATATCCAATGCGGAAGGAAATACAATGGAGCTGCTGGGTGGCAAAGTAGCTGTTAAAACAACCATTCCAAATAAAATGTCACAGACTGAAGTTTGATGGATAAAATTTCAGTTTTGCATGCCACTGGGTGGAAGAAAAGAGCCCATCTGCTCTCCAAGCATTGCACATTGTTAAGCAAACTACTCGCAGCTTGGCAGATCAGAAGAAAAAAAAATTTTAGAAAAGCCAGCCATAGATGAGCATGAATACAAGATGAGTCATTGAAGTTTGCCCAAAAGCAACATAAAAATGATGGTTCTTGCCAGGAAGTAATGCCAGGGTATTCTCATGGGCTTGGCTTGCCAGGATGGGCAGAGAAAGAGGCAGGGAATAGGGGTGCATTCTTCCGCTGCCCAGGCTGGCGAGGGCCGCTTGGCTGCTCGCTGCGGGGAGAATGTGTGTGTTTGTCTTAGCAGACAAGGGGCACCATTATCACATACCTCAGCAGGGTTGTAGATGTCAACCAAACAATTGGTTTTATTTAGAATATGACATCCAACTGGTGAATAAAGCATTTTGGGTGTCCTGGAAAGATTTTATATACAAACCAGCTGGAATCCCATTGACAGGAACAGCTTCTTCCTTTCCCCCCCACCATTATTTTGAGTCAGACAGAGCTGGAAGTGACTGAGAGAAACTCCAAGAAGCCTGTGCCTTTGAGCAATAAAGTCTACTGGTGCTAAACATCTGACACTTGTTCATTAAGAGAGACCCAGGCAAGCATTTCATCATTGAGATGAGTATTTAATACATGAATGGGTAATGAGAAAACATATTTGTGGCCAATTCAAAAGGCTGTCATACAAGGAGACTCCAAGTCTGAGCAGGTTGGGAAAGCTGCAGGGTGCTTTGGAATTCTCTCAAGTGAACTCACACTTGTAAAGCACAGAGTTGCTGCTGCAGCCTCCGAAGAAAAGTAGAAGTAGAATGGGCAAACAGTTGTGGGGCAGGCTCCGGCCTTCCTCTAGCACAACCACCAGGTTATAGGGAAGAGAGAACCTTACACAGCTTCCCATACAGAGCATCACAGCTGCACCCAACCCAGCGTTCATCCCATCATTCCAGAGCTGCATGGGTTATGTGCTAGGATGTTCCCAAACTCAGGGAAAGTCCATCATGATAACCCCTTGTACATGTGACTCACAAACAAGGCTGGATAGATGCATCTTCTTACCGTGGCAACCTACCATTTGTTCAAGGAAAATTATTCAAGGTACATATACTCAAAACAAGGACATAAAATGACTGAAGGCCTCCAATAGCTGAAGATTAAAATACATTTCAAATGAGACAAAAAAGGACAGAAACATTTAGTAAAATACTTTTTCTTGACTTTTGGAAGATGTAGGATGCTGGTTCCCATAACAGGAGCTGTCCTGCATGTCTTGCACATCCCAGGTGCCCCAAAAGATGAGGGAATGATTTTTTCAGTAATTTCTGAAGTACTGGAGGCATTATAGAAAATTTGAAACAAGATTGTGATGTGCTAATTAAACAGGATGAGTAGGAAGTCAGTGGTTGAAAGATTTTCATCCTGAGTGAAACTATGGAGAAACTTGATGTGCAATTCAGTGATCAAGATGTACTTTTAATCACTGAAGCCATTGTTTCATAAGAGCAAGCTGACTTTGTTTAATATATATCTTACTTTTCCAGTTTATAAGTTTGTCTGAAAAAGGCAATTGTGGACATGACAGACTGCTAATCCATACTTGTTGTAACAAGCTAGCTGGGTGTTATCTCAGAAAAACCCCACCAGTATCAACAAAAGCTCCCCACTACATAATGCAGGAGAGACCCAGTGGATCAAGCCCTCGGTGATTAACAGTGAGGAACAGTCATGAAATGGACTGCCATGTTTCTGGGTCAGGCAGCCTGGGACAAAGGCACTGGTTTTGCTCAGCACCCGAGAGCGATTCAAGAACCCTGCCAAGCCAGTGTGTGGAAGATGCCCAGGCAGCAAGGGAAATCTGTCATGACATGGCAGTCATACAGAGTGAGCTGGAGCACTTGCTCAGCTCAAATCACCCAAAGAGGAATGATTTTAAGACCAGGCAAGGCAAAACCACACATCCAGGGGTGAGGAATGCTGTTATCTGTGTGGTGGGAGATAGGATGCTGGAAAGAAATTACTCTGTAGAGTTTGTGAATTAAAAGAGGTCAAGCAATGCAACTGAAGTGCTCAGAACAAGGCTGTGAAAAAATAAATAAAAAAGATATATGGACAAGAAAATAGCAAGCAACACAGTGATGCTTAAAGACAGCCTTTATTGTGAAGTGATCCTGAACACCTGCGTCAAGTTAGTGACTACATTTCTTACAAAATTAAATTAACTTGCAGAAGAGACCTATCAAAGAATTGGAGCACAGGAAAACTGCCAAGAGTTTTGTGAAAAAATATCATTTATTTGTCAAAATCTCTAGACAATGCTTCTATAGTGTCTTAAAATTACTAGTATTAAGAAGGTAATATTTCAGATAAATTATTCAGTGGTAATATTTAAATTATTAATAAATAATAAATATCAGGTTTAGGCAGAAGAAATAAGAAATGCACTTTTTTCACAAGTACATTTGTACACAAGTACAAGTGTGGTTAAAAAGGGGCTGAATGTAAATTGTTTCTCCACTTCTTTATGCCATCAGCTGATGACTTTCTGCCTTTCTGAGTGATATGCTTTAGTCTAACACAAGGTATGGATCTCAATATATGAACACTCAAAATTAAATTATCTTTTCCTTGCATGTCATTTTACTAAATTTCATGGCTTAAGATTTGTGACCCTCCCAGTTCTCTCCCCACATTGTTCTGCACATTAACGTTTGCACCATGGAAACCACAAATAAATTAGAAAATGTGAAAACTTGCAAAACACTGTGGTTAAGCTGCAGAATTTACTTAGTACTTGAGAACATTTACAAATCAGGAGAGAGGGAACAAAGGGAGCCAACAAGGTAGACAAGACATTCCAATTGCAGTACTAAGTGCCAGGATTATTAGGGTTGTGGGTACCCAACAATCTCGCTGGAACCAAAGGATACCCTGTCCCGTGGGTCAGGTGGCCCCACTTCAGCGTGTGCTGGACTGAGAATCCTGCTTAAATGTTCTCAAAGCCTTTCACTGTAGGTTTGGGCTGTGTGCTGATCCTGTTATCAGGTCTAAGAGCAGGAACTGTGGTCCTGCCAAAATTAGATAAGGCTTACAAAAAAAGAGAAAAGGGCACCAGCAGACACTGCTATCAAACAGAGCGCTTGTTTGTGCTCTTACACTGCTGGAAATCATCAGCAAATTAGGAATAAAAGGAACATGCAGGTGGTATGTTCCCAGCTGAAATGCTATAAATGTCACAGCATTTGTATTGACACCACAGACTGCTTCATCACTAAAAAAAACCCAAAAAACTGAAAAAAATAAAAGGAGGGGGGGAAGAAAGATAATGTTACAAAGAAGGTAGTTTTTTCAAATGAAAATAGTCAAATGTACTTAATTAAATCTACCCTGCAGGAATCTAATAATCACTATAATTGAATGATGGTCAAAATATAATAGACTAAACAGTAACTCTACATCACTGATAATAACTATTTAAAACATATTAAATGTCTTATGCCAAAGAATAAACGGGAATGACACAAAGATGTCATTCAAAGAGTTTGAGCTGTTTAAGTTCATGTTTATGCATCATGTTTCGGAGCAGACCCTGGGTGATGCACAGAGACTCAGGAGTCATTGAGACTGCAAAAAAAAATTGAGAGGGAGAAACACCATGGGAAATACTGGCAGCTGAGATGAAATTGTGCTCTTGAGAGCCAGCAGTATTCTGCAATCACTCGAAAGCCTCCAGAGTACTTTAGCATCTCTTGGCCTTTGGTGAGTAAAAAAGCAGGATGGGGCTGGTTTCTGCATACAGCAATGCCAGCTGGAAATGGGACACCGAGTTGGTAAAGGGATTTTATGAAATCTCAGCGAGGCAACACCTGCCCATTTGACAATGCTCTTCATAGTTAGAATGACTCCTTTGATGTTTTGAATACCACAATGCATTATTTATTCCTTTTCATATAGGAGGAAACTTCTCTCCTTGAAACCCATGAGACTGTGTTTGGTAACAGCCAGGCTGTGACACCTCTCTGGGGAATGAGGAACCTTAGAGCAGATACCACCTCATGAATAATTTGTGTGGCACATGAGAAAGACCAGCAAGAACATTTCACATATCCCTTCAATCCTACCTTCCCTAAGGCACCATAAGGCTTATCTCTGCCTTGGAGAAGTAAAGTCAGGGCATACATTACAACAGATTTTAGTTCAGGAACATTTTCATACCAGGTCCTTGAGCTGGGAGAAGAGAGCATGACTATGCTTACCCACTTCTACAGCAAGAACATTTCCTCTCATGACACTCAGTTTGGCTGCCTTGCCTAGCCATCAAGTCCTGCTTCAGATTTGGTCTTCATATTATTCCACTTGCATCAGAGGGCTCAAGGATAACTGGTTTTTCCTCAAAGTTTCTCTCCACCAAGATCAATGATTTCTAGTCAAAGGAAAGAGTGAAGGCATCTTCTGAGAGCAGTGCATGTGATTGGACTCGTCTCAGCCAAAGGGGTTATAATCATTATCTTTAATTACAATATAAATTAGCAGCAAGACACTTTACCTTAAATAACTACTTTTAATCTTGTTACATTTCTTCTCCTTGATTCTTTTGCAAGGGAGAGGTAGACCTTGCTGATTACTAGGCACAAAGATGTGTTGATTTGAAGTTGTATACAGCATTTTCAGAGAATTTGGCTTTTCTTTGTTGTTATTATCCAGAGGGACACGTGGTGAACATATTTAAGCCACGACATAACTTAACATACCCTGCTTAGGTCCTTCATTCTGTGTAACAGAGAACAGCAAATAAAAAAACTTTTTTGCATCTTGCTGTTTCTGGATGGAAGGTGAGATTTAATAAAAGTACAGAAAAGTGAAACTATAGCAAATTGTTTCCATATGTTTCAGTAACTCTTCTCAAACTACATTTTGCACTGAAATTAATATCTTGGTAACTGAAAGCCTTATCCATAGTCATGGATTTTAAACAACTAAAGCAAAACAAAGTGGATATTCCTTCTGTACCTGGAGAAGCAGCTGCTGCTGAGAGCTGGTGTATCTCCTTGGTGAAACTCTGGTTCAGCATGATCAGCTTCTGTCCTAGAGCTCCAACTGTCTCAAGGACTTTGAGAACAAACAAATGGTGTTTGAATATTATTTATCAGTGTTTATTCAGTTCAAGCTATTTTAATACCCTACAATAAACTTAAAACGGACTATCATGATTGTGAATTAAATATCAATATATAATTACTTCAAGGAGAAGTTTAAAATAATATGTGAGTTGGTGCATATAAATTTAAATTTATATTTAAGAATATTTGTTAAGAAATATGTTGTATTTGTTTAAATAATAAATAATTTAATTTATTATCCCTCTACAGTATGTATTACAGGGCTGTGTGTCTCCACTGCACCAGATGAAGCTGTGTAAAGACATTTGTGACCCAGCATGCTCAGGAAATGGAGGAGGACCAGGCTTGGCTAGCAGAGAGCTGGATCCACAGTTATAGTAAAGACAGGGACCATGTGAAGGGTGCTGAATCAGAATTTATCACATCATAATATCACATCATAAAGCTGGAGCAGCAGCTTTCCCAGTTGTCCAACTTCTGGAGAGGGAGTGAGGTGCTTCAGGGCAGTGATTCTCCCTTCCTGCAATGTGCTGGGGCACTTCAGGGAATACTAGCTGCATCCAAAGCTACTGCTGCCCACTGAGAGGCCTTATGGCCCAGGGTTTCTCTGAATCTCCATGCCAGAAGACACCAATTCATATATTTATGAAATCTAGGGCAGACTCACTGCTTCAGTACAGAGAAATTTTATTATATTGTGGTATTACCATTTTATTCCTAACACTTGCAGTCCCCTTTCACCAGCACTTTAGGTTATAACTGCGCTGCAGCAGCACATGGGATTGTGAAAGCATTGTGCCATAACAGCATTTAATTCTGACAGTCATTTGCCCTCAGCTGTAGCCAGAG
Organism: Cyanistes caeruleus; assembly: GCF_971803275.1. NCBI lineage: Eukaryota > Metazoa > Chordata > Aves > Passeriformes > Paridae > Cyanistes > Cyanistes caeruleus. The sequence continues at coordinate 45,291,023 of NC_141704.1, read as the reverse complement.
CTGTGAGCAGGAGTTAGAATTATACCCCATCCAGGTCATTTTATATGCATCACTGTTCTATTAGAGGAGGGTTTATAGGTATCCCTGCTTTTAAAATTGTCAGCTTTACTGCTGCATTCACTCAACCTCCCCCCAAACACCAGCTTCAAAACCTCAGTGCTTTCTCAGCGCCATTAGGCTTTCAAATACAAAAAAATATTGCCTTTTGCTAAAAAGATATGCTTTGTTCCTTTTGTTGGGTAAGCAGAATGTTCTGGCAGCCTCAGCACTTCATCATTAACTGCAGACCATAATTCACACCCAGCCTGGGAGAGAACTGGAGCAAAAAGAAAAATGGTTTTGCCTCTCTGCCCCTGACCCCATGCCACCGTGTTATTTGTCACAAGATTGCTAAGCCGTTCACGAGTATAAATCAGTATCATTCAAAAACCAGTGTCAAGGAAAACAATGAAAATCCCAGGATTTTATGAATGGGAGGGATTGTCCTGTGCTGCCAGACTTGGATCAGCGCAAAGCTGGCAGGGAACGCCAGTACAAAGCAATAAACGCTGCCATCTGTTACCTCTGAGTTCCTGGAGCATGGAAAAGGCACCGGTGAAAATCAGCCCTGCCCTGACACAAGATGATCGGGCAGTTCCTTCCCACCCACAAAGGCAGCAGGCAAAGCTGGCATCTGGTGAAGCTTTGCCTTGCTGGTGTCACCACAGGGAAAGGCACCTAGGGAAGCTGGGAGTGTTGGGGGCATCCCCACGGTGGAAAGCCTCCAGGAGATTTTGGACTCTTGTCTCCCCCACAACACGGGCATAGATCAGTGCCTTGGTGGCACCAGAGCCCTCCTTCTCTGCCCAGGAAGGTCCTGTGTGCAGCACACTATGGAGAGCTTTGTGAGGTTTGGTGTGCATAAAGCAGCCATTCCCACCACTGCACCTCCTCCCGGGTCTGGGGGTGATTCAGGGGAGTGATCTGGGCAAGGGTGCTGCTCCCCTGCTCCCCTGCTCCCTGCAAGCACCAATCTATCTCCAAGTGCACAGGACATGTTTGTCAGGTTCTGTCACCCCTCTCTGTCATCTCCCCACTGTGGGGAATGAGGGCTGCCTGCCAGCATTTGCCATGGGAGCAAATGCCTTCTCACATCACCCTGATGCTGACTGCTTGGCTGAGCGGCAGTGCGTTGTCTCTGCACACTTGGGCATGATGTGGTTGGGATTATTTATACCCAAGATACCTGCAGCTGAGCTCTTAAATACAGAGGCACCCCAAACGATAACAGGCTGTTCTCTGCTCTGCAGAGAAATCTGTGAAGCCTAATGACAGAAACAGAAAGGGAGACACCCACATGCAGAAGCAACCCGCTCAAAAACTACCCAGTTAATTTTGGTGCAGAGTACTACTACTAATGTTTGCAGACCCTTTTTTTCCCACACCCTGTGTTCATGCAGACCAGGGGATAAAGGTCTGCAATAACTCATAATTTCCATTTGCTTTACATTCAGATAACATATTTCCAAATGTAAAAATTGTGTGGAAAATAGTGGCTAGCCGAGGAGCACTACTGGAAACAGTGCTTGTGGGCTTATCTTTGAAAATCTGGCCCCTGGGGGCTGTGTTAATTTCTCTCATTATTTTAGCTGGGCCTCTCTGAAGCCCTTCCCCTCCCAGGAGCATAGTTGCTTGGAGCTGAGGCCACATGCCCTACAAACACATTGGGACCTGCTGACCATACCACAGATTCACTGGGGTGCTACAGGGGGACCATCTGTGCCTGATTTTGGACAGCAAAACAGCCATCCCACAGCAGGGACAAGCATGAAGATGAACTCCCCAAAAAATTTCATTATGTAAGTAATTTCTATTTTGAAATACTACAGGATTTCTATTTTCAAAATTAACTACTAGAAAAAATTCTTCCTCTGTCTATTTGTGTCAAAATATTTGTGTCCCTCCCACCCCGCTTCCTAGTTCGCTTTGGATTTACAAGAAACATTGCACGGACTGTGATACCGCACATGTTCTGAGCAGCATTTTTCCTCAAAATCAGATCAGTGATCATGATTAAACTGAGATGTGCCTGTGTTTCTGCTGAGCATGAATAAATGGCAGTTAGCTCTTTACCTCTGAGCTTATCAAACAAGAGTGATTAGAAATATTCCATTTGGCTGGAAAAAACCAACATAGAAACCGATGAAGCTATACAGAACAGCCTCATAAGCTGATTTTTAGCTTAACTGGTTTTCATCTGGCAAGAACATCACCAGGAGGAAAATAAGACTAGTCAGACAAGAAAAAAAAGTTCACATTAAAACCCCAATTAATTTGCCAACTAGGTCTCAAAACACTATGAGCAATGACTGGGAGGAGACTGGAATCAAGCTACCCTTCCTAAGCAATCACTTACGTGGTGCTATGGCCCAGGAATTATTAGTAGGTAACCATGCTTGATCAGAACTATTAACTAATTTAGATAACTCACATGCAGTCACTACCCTGTTTGAGGGAGTGAAGGGATCCACAGCCCCTTGGTTTGACAGGGGACACTCCAATTCCAAATCTCTGTGAAATACAGATGTTGTAGACTTCTGGTCATACCAATGTGGGCAGACATTTAGAAATGTTTTTTTCCCCCAGTTCCACTGTGGTTGAGGTGGTTCCATGAAGAGGTGGGTTTATGGGATCAGAATTCAGCCACTGGCTGAATGCCTTCCCCATCCAACCCAAACCCGTGCTTGCCGTGGGCTGGTAGCTGGAAGAGGGCACAATGTGGGTATGTGGGGCAATGGGAAGTGAGCTGCCTGCAGCCTGTGCCACTGGTGGGGACATGTCTGAGCCAGGAACAACTACACCTGTCCAGAAATGGGCAGTCAGGGCTCAGCCTCCAAGCTGTTCAAATAGTGGAGAATTTTGGGGTTGGGTGATGGTTCACAAGATGCACAAGCCTGCATGATCAGATCTATCCTGGTACTGGTGGGGGAAGCACAGAGAAGGTGAACCAGCAGCTGCAAGGAATCCATTTAGCATTCCCAAGGCCCTGTCAGTCCCCCTCTGCTACCAGACGCTAATGTGGTTTTCAAATCTGACCACTGGGAGCAGTCCCAAAGCAGAGATCATTGGACTTTTTTACTAAACATGGAAGAATGAGCAAAAGATTTGACTCCTGCTGGGTGCTCCCCTAATCTCAGCCCTTCAAGGGAAGAGGCCAACCTCCCCTTTCCTTTCCTTTTTGTGTGTGATCCTTCAGCTACTTGCAGATGTGGTATCTCTCAGTTTTGCCTGCCTGATTACATGTGTTTCTATAGAGGAATGAAGACATGTGACACAACTGTGCAGGACAGGCAGGAAAAGCTTGGATCAGACAGATGGTGTATCCTGCCAAACAGGCAGCACAGCTTCCCAGCCACTGCAGAGGGCAGGGTGCAATGCTGTGGCACCCCAGGCTAGCTGGGAGCTCTGCTGTGATCCCTGTGTGAATTACCTCTCATCATGACATTGCCACATTCTGGTCAGGAAAGGACAACAGTCTATGTCTTGGGCAAAGTGTGTCATACAGCATCATAGAGGACAAATACCCCAGTGGTGCCAGCTCAGCCTCCCTGAATGCCTTTTGTCACGGTTCTTAAGGTTGCTTGCAACAATCCTGTCTCTCAGCTTCGGTAGTAGATAGCAAGTCTGCATCTCAAACCATAAAAATCTACCAGAAAACGCAGGTTTGGATAATTTCCCTAACATAAATTATGTCCTTTTCTTTTTGTTCACATCCTGAAGATGCAGAGCAGGGGCCAGATTTTCAACTCACAAAATGATGATGTAAGCACAAATGTGTGGTCAAAAGACTGGAAGCAGGCCAGAGAGCAAAATATTTCACTCAGGCAAGTGGGTGCCAAGGCTTCTGGTCCTGAGCATTTCTGGTGAGGATTAGAGGATCACAGGATGACTCAGGTAGGAAGGGACCTCAGCAGCTTGTGGATGTAGCCCAGCCTCCCGCCCAGAGCAGGAGAAGCCCATTTTTCCATCTGCCTTTGTCTCTCCCTAGTTCTACTCCATCACAGCTGATCCCAGGGATTGTCTTGCAGCAGATGCAGCCAGGTCTCTGCAGGGGAGTATCCAGCTGGGGCTGCTGCTTCCTTTCCTGGGCAGTGAGGAGCAGGCTGTGCTGCTGGGGGACATGGCATGCAGGGGAAGGACCTTCAGCCACCGCCTCGGGTGCTTCGATGGAATCAAGGATGACCTGAAACCACTCTGCAGTTTTCAATGGTCTCAACAACGCAGATTATTGTTCTATCAAACATTGCACAATCTAGTATCCTTATTGATTCAAGCTGAATATATGTGTATATATAAATATATATTTACACACAGTGAGCTGCAGAACGTTGTAGAAAGCCTATTTCCATCAGGCTGCCCACAGAGCTCGGTAGGGGGGACCAAGAGATCGGAGAAGCAAATGGGAAGCAAAAGGCAGCCCTTTATTTGGATGTGGGGCTGACAGAGGGCTTGTCTCTGGATTAGTAACGGTGAACTGCCACTACAGGAACCTGTTTTGTTACTAGGACACGTTACAAGTCAGCAGACAGCCACATTTTTCTGACTCATCAGCTGATACTAATTAATGACTTGGGAGCACACCAAAAATCCCCATTGGCCTTCCCTCCTTCCTTGAAAGGCTGTGATTGTCTTTCTCCCCTTCCCCCAGCTTTAGGAAAAAAATCACATCAAAAAGCTATACATTTTAAATATGGAAAATTACCAAAATGGCTCACCAGTCCCAACATCACCCCAAATATAGGTGCAAACCCTCCAGAGGGAAGGATTCAAACCTAGTAAGGAATATAAAAGATAACACAAGTATTTTTTTTTCCTTTTTTTCATATGAAAATCAACATTCCATGTTACCAGAACTGTCTGTGACAAAGCCCATGTCTGTGGGCTGCTGCATCTCTCTGACAGCCAGCCTAGCAATGCTGAGCAGCAGGATTTCAGCTACACACATTGAAATGTCTTTGTTTCTCTGAACAAAAGAACAAGGCAAAACTCCACAAACCCCAACACCGTCCTCCTTCAAAGGGGGTAGGTATGTAGGAATACAGCCACCTTTGCTTATGCCACATCTGCGTCCTCAGTGGGGCCAGCATCAGTTAAAACCCAGTTCCTAAAAGCCAGGATTACACACTGACTCCCAGCACCTGGGTTTCTCTGTCCTAAAAAACAGAACCACTGATCTTATATTTTTCTGGAATCCTTCATCCCTTACTTAATGTCCAGTTTGTCAGTTAAATAATCTACATTGATTTGAAACCAACTTTTCCAAAATCCCCCATAAATATTAATCTTCAGGGGAATGTATTTAGACAAAATGTAAATAGTTTCCTTCATGTAATTTTGTTTGGACAGAACAACTCTAGGGTACCACGAATAGTGCTTTCATACTTTTCTGTCACCGGGGTGTAATTTAAAGATCTCTCCTTTTTTTTTTTTTTTTTTTTGTCTTGAGTCATTAGTACATAAATAAAGCCTCCTTGTGAATTACCTCAGTCTCCTTCAATGCAAGAAGAGCACAGAGCAAAGCTGTGGTTTTGAACTCTGTCTGCTTTTAACAGATACAACCCTCTTAGAGCTTAACCATGTGTTTACAGACACAGATGCTCAATTACATCTTTACTTTTGTTCTTATGCTCCTATACTGTTTTGTGAAGCGTGACGGAGCATTAGATGCACTTGTCATGATTCCTAGAGGACATTTAATTGAGTGGATGTCCAGATGAAATAATTCCACCTTCATCATTGACATATCTAACTCCAAATGAAATACTAACAAGTCTGAGAAAGATAAAGATGAATAAAAGGGTCTAAAACACTTCCCACAAGTACCCTCACAGTACTTTAAAGTGTCTCCAACAAAAAGTTTAATGAGAACAATCTTGAGTGACTTGCACACCTGCAGAACTCAGTCCTGTGCAAAGTTATACCTCAAAAATACATTCTACAATACCCCTCTTTTTATCTCTAAGGGCTTCTCAGAACAGACTTCCCTGGGATGATATCTTTGTTAGCCTCTGCTGTTCTCCTGCGTTCACACTTCTGTGGCTGGAACATACAAAAACCATCCCAGCATTTTCTTCTGTTCCTGAATGCAAGGGGACTAATGTGTGTTTGGGACTAAGGTCTCACACACATTGAAAGCAGGTATTATCAGCACGTTATGAAGATTATAAGAGTGGTTGACATAAAGCTGCCTGCTGCAACAGGGACAGAAAAGGGCTACTGACTGCCCAAGGCCTGAAGCGAGGAGGCTGGCTGGAAGGCAGGCTGAGAACAAAATCACACCTCCCCAATTTTCATATTCAGAAATATGAACAGCTTCTCATCCAGAGCTCAGAATTTACAAGCCAATAAATTACAGAATGAACACAGGCATCTATTTACTTTATCCTTTATCCTTGTTAATTATGCAGTGCAGCTTTGGTCATACAAAGCTTAGTACTAATTTAGTGTCAAAAGTTCAAAAGCATTTGAGTGTCCAGGGTAGAAAAAGTTTGCTAGTAAATTGGCTTGCCTATGAATTGTTAAGAGCACAGAATTGTCTTTTTATCTTTTATCTATATTTAATTTATTTAAATAAAAGTTTGGGGGTGATTATTTGGTTGATTTTTTGTTGTTGTTGTTAAAGTTCTCAATGGATCATTTATATCAGAGGAAAGAGGATCTGATGAAAAACTCCAGGTCTTTATTTGCCTTCCTCACAGGGCAGCCATGACTTCCTCCTCTTTCCCGCTGATGACCTGTAGTGGGGAGTGTTGCTTTGAAATACAGACAAGGATGAGGCATCTCTTAAAGAAAGGGAAGAAGAAAAAGAAACAAAAGCAAGGAAACAGAAGCATTATCACAACCACATCTGTTTTCCTGTGACAGGACTAAATACCCAAGCTGGACCTAACAAAACAAAGGCTACTGACCTAACAAAACAAAGTTGATTCTGCGCCTTTTTCCAGCAAAGATTCCATCCTAAACCCTACATGTCTGTACACCAAATTTGCCTCAGATTCTGACTCTGGGATGTGTATGTGTTTTGAACATGTGAGGCATTAGGCTTCACACAGAAACTGAAATGCAAGTGTGAGACAAGGCTTTGTAGTGATTTCTAAAGCAAGCATGGAAACAGGGTCTGAGGGTTTCTTAGCTGAATTTATCTGTGCTTTCTGGTGCTTCAAATTATTTATATGCAGAGGGTTTGAATTATCTGCATGTTTGTACATGGTAAATCTGAAAACTTTAATAATGAAATTGATATCACTGAAACATGGAATCTAAAACCCTGTAAATAGCAAATCCTTTTGTGGCTACCCACTCAGTCCAGGCAGTAATCCATGCTGTTTGCATTGGATTTTCCACTTTGCTTCCTCCATTTTGGTAAAAACACAAATAAAAAGTTAGCTGGCTAAATGTGTAAGCTTTTGCCCCATTCATATTAATGGAGAAAATATGTTCATTTGAGTTCAGTGTCCCAGCCAATCCACTTGATCTGGGTTATCACTATTAGACTAATTAATATTAGACTTATTAGACTAGTTAAAATATATTTAGACATATTAGACATATTAGACTAGTTAAAATGAAACTAGAAGAGCTTTGGACCTCTCAGCATCAAGAGCAGAAAAGTGAGTTGCACACATTAAACTAACCCTAACAAAAATATTCCATTCCTCAAATTTTGCATGCAGCATCTGGCAACATTTTCTCCTTAAACACAGTTGCTTTTCTTTTTTTTTATTTTTTTAGCATATGCTATGGCTAATTAGTAAATGAATTGTGATAAAAACACCATGTGTGTTGTGTCTATATGCCATGGCTTTGTAAACTCTTTGGGTAATACCAACAATAAAAATTTTGAAAGTATCATTGTAATAAAATTGTGACAATGATATGCTAAAACCAGTCAATGAGCTAACCCAGAAATCCCTCAAAAAGGGAAACTTTTGTTCTCTTAAACACAAGGCACAGTCAAGCAGTACAATATCCGAGTTCAGATACTTGTCCTGCTCTTCTGGCCCCCAGAAAACAAATATAAAATATTCATCCTATAGCTCAGTATCTGGTAACACCCACCTGGTTTGGACTTTACAGCATACAAGCCTAGGCAAAACCACGTTAGAGAGATGCATTTCAGCAAGCACTGCATTTAAACAAAGTGTCACCAGGCCTCACACAAACTAGCAATGCAAGACTTACTTTTTAAATTATCTACCTCTGAATACCTATCTACAATACACAGGTACAATAAAATACGGTTATAGGAAATATATAGGGTTCAACCAGGTTTTTTTTTCAGTCTCCACTTTGCAAGCCCTTGGCAAAAAAAACCTGACTGTTCTTTAGATTTTGGTTGAAATTCCCTCAGGACAGAGAATCAGATTCATAATTAAATAATTTATTTTCATAACTGGCTGCTATGTTATGGAATGCTCCCATGAAGCTTTGGCTATTGTAGCCCAGTTGTTATCTGCCAGCAATGTTTATGCACACAGAGCTAAAGATCAGCCAAAATTTCATTACAGGAAATAAAAAACATTGGAAGACAAATGCAAAAAACATTTGGTAGAAATCGCAGATACTGGAATGAAACCTTTTTCCCATATTGAATTAGGAACAGAATATATGACGGAATTCAAAGGCAGAGCTGGAAGAGATGGCTGAGATCATTTGGTGAGATTTTGCAGAACATCAAGCTCAGATTCCTCTGTTAACCCCTGTTGTATCCAGAGCATCTCTTTCAGCAGGAAAATAATGTAATCTATGGTAGATATTAACTAGCTTATTGGTTAATTACTCCTTTTGTTAAACATTTACACCTCATTTTTAATCTGAAGTGCTTCTGTCTTTGACTCCTCTTGATGGACAGTGCTCTGTATTTGTTGGGCTGAAGAGTTATCTGCTAATAAATTTTTCTTTCCTCTGAAGATATTCACAGGCTGCACTAGCCTTATTTTGATAAGATAAACAGACTTCTCTCCTTGAGACTTCCTCATGTTCTTCTTTTTTTTTTTTTTTTTTTTGACATTCTGGTAGTTCATACTTGAATTCTCTCCAATTTTCAATACCCTCCTTGAATTGCTGACACCAGAAACAGACTCATTTGGCCAATGTGCTGGTGCCAAACATGGAGGTAATATATCCTACTTACTCCCACTCAGTATTCCCATGTCTTTAATCATTTGGCAGAAGGGCTGGGTTAGCAGCTCATATTCGTCGTGGTCTCCAGCTCACTCTTTTCCAGTCTGTCATAATTTCCTTGGAGGAAGCACTGCCCTTTCCCCAGAAGGATGCTCTGCACTATCTCCCTGGGTGTCTGGATTTGAACTTGGCTGCATTTTTGAAGTGCATATATTTTAACAGCAACTAGACTACCAGACTATCAGATCATGCAGTCTCTTGTGTGCCACTGCCCTGTCTGTACCTCATTTGCTATTTCTCCTACCAGTACTTCACTGTTAACCTTCAGGAAGATGACAAAGCTTTAAGATCTATTTCATATTCCTTCAAAGCAGGGGAACATATTTCTGTCAAAGACACAAGCAGGGGCTCTGTGTTCAGGGATCTCTTCTCTCCCATTTAATTTCTGTCTAACTCCTGTCTAAGCAGGTCCATTGGCACCAAACTCTATACTGTCACCAAATTACAATAAGCAAATGCACCAGGTTACTTTTGCAGTTTAGTTCTGCAAAAAACCTGTTCCAGTTAATGAGAATGCTTAATCATAAAGAAGTGTCTAACAATCACTGGCTGGGAAATTAATGCATAAAAACACCACACTGCTTTGCTTCTCAAGGGTTGTTTACCGCTTCTTGACATTTCAGAGGGAAGTCCTGTTGCAGCCCCTCAGTGTGAATGCAGCACATGAGCCTGTATGTGCTTATTAATAATAACTTTCTTCTGGTTTCTTCTTCTCCTTCTGGCACTCTTCTATAAGCTCTATAAATGTGACTTTACAAACTTCAAAGGGCAGTTTAAAATTTGTCATTTGCCAGTGGATGCTGTAATTACACTCAAGTATGCCTGCTCACCACAAACCTACGAATCACATCCATGCTGGCACCAAACTGCAGTACCCTTCTAAATCCCACGGAGATCCCAGTGGGGAACCAGGAGCCTGGTACCAGCCTGACACACTGCCCAGCACGGCACTGCCAGCCCTCCTGTCGCACAGCCCTCACGGGCATGGCAGAAACCCAAGGGAGAGACTGTCACCTCTTCTGGCCAGGACCCAGAGCCAGCTCACCCTGTGCCACCATGCTGTCGTGCCACTGCCACCCAAACCCTCAGCCAGATTCCCCAAAGAGAAGATGCCTGAAGATTGGCGGCCTGCTGTCCCTCCAGCTGGAGGCAAGAGAAATCTTACAGAGTGGGATGAGCCCAGTGGACTGCAGCTCTCAGCACAGCCAGTGAAAACAATTCAACAGCAGTGCTAAGAAAAGCAGGGCTCACTGTGGCACATGCCAGAAGGGAGTCCCTGCTGGAACTTGCCTGGCAGGACACAGGACCACGGCAGCGTGGGCAGGACAGACCAGCTGGCAGCACCTTGAACGCATTGCAAACACATTCCCTGTGCATTGGGAACGCAGGGAAATCTCTCTCCACACAGCCATGGCCACGGGCAGAGGGCAGCTCCATCAGCACACGGAGCAGCTGCACCCAGATTCAATGGTTTCTTTTCCTGTTTGTCTGACTGACAGCGAGCAGAAGGGCTGTTTAGTATTAGGGGCAATTTGTATCAGATGTTTAGGCAGCAGTGGTGCATTGTATCCCCGCGGTGCCTTTGCTCTCCCCCCTTGCTAGCCCCTGGGCACCTGACATCACTGCAGCAAGCTGCTGTACAGCAGGACTTTTCCAGCTGGTGCTGGTTTAAAAGCATTAACTGATCCTATTAACTGTCTTTGGAGGAACCCACCTTGCAACTGCAATGAGATCACGACACCCCTGACGCCTCTGGAGGCTAGATGTTCCATTACACCATGACTAATGGAGCAAAAGGCTTTTCTTTGCACTTGTAGATAAAATCCCTGGAGCCCACCCCTCCTCCTCTACCCCTCTTCCTGCCTTCCCTCCCCTCCCACCATTTTATACTGTTTTTTAAACAATGGATTTCTCGGGAAAAAGTAAGTCTCATTTCAAGCTTCTGTGGAAACCAACCAGCGCCCAGAGGAGATGCTCAAAGATCCACTGTGGCTCTGGTGCTGAGCATGGCACAGGAGCAGGCTCCAGAGTGGACTCAGATCTCTGCAGCCACAGCAAGTGAAGCAGCTGTGCCCCTGCACCGCCTGGGTAAGGAGAGCAGGAGGCAGCTGCCGGGCTCTTCATCCAACATGGTGAGAGAAGAAGGAACAGCACTCTATCTCAAGCCAGGAGGTGGATTTAGGCAGGATGTGTGACTCAGCACAGCCTGCCCATGGTCAGTCCCAGCCCAGCGTGGGGGGCTGCTCTGTGGGGAGCTCCATGGCACCGCTCCGTAGTGGTCACATCCGGGCAGCCCGGAGGTCTCTTCCCATGGCTGCACCAAGATTAAGACCATCCCCAGCTGATGCCAAGCTAAAGGGGAAGCTGAAGTGGCATAAATGCAAGTTATATTCTTCTTGGGCACCACCAGGGTGTGGCTGGGCTTCATTAGCTCGGCTCCAGAAGCCAACAGTGCAGAGGTTCACTTGTGGAGGCTTTCAGGAGTCAGGATGTCTGTATCTTCCTCGTTTCTTCTTGGCCTGTGTCCACACAGTGACATGGAAAGGCAGAAACACTTAATCTGGCGTTCATGGCCATGTGTGCCATATCTCATGGAAAAAAGAAGGGAAAGCAAAGGAAAAATTAACAGATTGGGGTGTCATGGGACTGAAATTGGTTACTAAAAATGGGGCTGAACAAAGCATTTGAGCACATGCTACTGGGAACAGCCCTGGCAATGGTCACAGAGACCAATGTGTCAGCTAAGCCCATCTGGAACTTTCCAGAATCACCTCTTACACTTTGTATTTGCTACAGAGCTGAGCTAATAAGTGCACAAGCTCTCTCCTGGTCTTTCTGACAACCTTATTTAATACACATCTACTTCTCATAATTCTTGCTGGCATCCCTGTGAATGCTGAATTATTAATATTTAATACAATTAAGTAGCTGTGAAACCGCATTACAAAGCAGATTCATTCTTATTCAAGTGATACTGGTGCAGTATTGCAGGCTCCTTCATCATAAGCTCTGAGATCAATGCCCAGAGAGCCCTGGACAAGAAGGGCTGCTCCAGTTAGTGACAGTGTGAAGGGTGCCAGGGAGCCTCTAGTGATTTTTTTTTCCCCCTCAAAGGTGAATACATTGCTCTAAATACACAGTAGTTTTTAGCACAGCTGGCCTGCACGTGCAAAAGAGTCATGGACACTCCCAATAAGCCTCTGTTCAAAACCTGAAAAGACCAGGAAGTGTTTTAATGTAGTTATTCTCTGCTTTTAAAAAAGCACACAGAGGAAAGCAGGCTGCTTTCTTCAATTCCTTGGCTGGAAAGAGCTTTAACAACCCCCCTGTCTAAAATAAGGGAAACTGAACAGCAGGTTGAACAAGATGAAAGGGACTGAAATATTACTAGAACTACAGAAATCTTCTGTCCTTATAATTGTTTACATTCTTTCTCCTTTGCCACTGTCCTTTTCTAAAAGCATCTATTGATTTTTGTTATCTGTTCCTCTGCCTGCTCTCCCCCGAGTCATTTAGATGCTTACAGGAATTTAAATAGACTTTCAGAAATGGTGCTTCCACTTCTGAAGGTTATTTAAAAGGGCACTGTCAAGACATTTCCTTTCTTTTTATTTTTAAAATTTGTTGAGTCAAAATTTGAAGATATTTTGTTTTGACGGGGTTAATGTTTATCCAAGCATAGGTCAAATTCAGATTTCCTTTATTACCTGGGCTCTAACTGAGATAATATTTTTCCCTCATCAGAGAACTGCTACCAACATAAACATTCCTCACACTGTAACATAATAACCTCATGTCTACTGTAGAAGAAACTAAAAATAGAAAAAAGGATTGTGGCATTAACTTGCTGCTTTATGTTGTTACAGGAATTAATGCTGGAGCATCTTTTTTTTGGGGGGGAGGTTAATCCTTTGATACCAAGATGCATGGGGAAAAGGGAAAAATCATCATCAAATTAATTTTCATTTCCAGCACTTATTTAAACAAATCCATGGGGTTTTTTTCCTGTGAATCTGTACAATGGCAGAGTCACAATGGAGGGAGATGAGAGCAGCAGGGCTGGACACCTCCTGCAGACTGTGGCTCATCTGCACAGCGTGGCTGCAGCTCCTGAGCCCCTGCAAGGGGCACACAGCACTGACACTGAGGTCCCCAGGGTGCCAGTCAGGATGGAGATCCCCAGTGCTACCCCTCCATTCTTCTTCCAAGCTAGGAACCTCCAGGCTCTCTCCCAGAGAGGATGAAGCAGCTGGCTTGCAGGAGTCCTCCATGCTTTCCAAGATTTCAACAGAGAGAGGGAATAATTTTCCCTGAGAGTCCCTAGACTGTGTCCTCTGCCAGCCTTATGCTGGGGACATCTCTTCCATCCAGGTGGTTTCTTCCTTTTGGGGTGTGGGGAATGAATCACACACACTTTCCTTGATCCCATTCAAAGTAATTTAAATATCTCAGTAAGGCCTCAACTGATCCTTCTCTCCTTTCATCAGAGAGCACAAGTATCTTAAGCATGGGCTTAGCAAAGCATCAGACAAAGGACTTTGGAGCAGGCCCATACTTTTCTCTGTGGTTCAAAAGACCTAAACATCAAACAAAATGCAAACACCTCACTGGTGGTGGGCTTTTAGCCAGGCTCAGGAAAATTAATGTTCATCCTTGAAGACAGATGACTTAGAATTACTACCAGAGGAAAAAAAAACAAAATGTGGAAACAAATAGTAGCTGAGGTATTGTGTATTTGAGGTATTTATGCTCTGGCCCTGTTGTTGAAGAAGTTGTTATTAGTTACACACAGCCACCTCTAGAAAAAAAATCCTTCAAAAGTGTCTGCTCTACCAACATGGTGAAATGCCCACACCGAAGGGTAACTTCTCCAGGCAGAAGCTTGCCCTGGGCAGAGAAACCACACATTTTGCTGTAAACATGCATCCACAGCAAACGTCTGTGTCTGGAGCAGCAATTACCCCTCTGCCCTTTCCATCCCCAAAAGAAATTAAAGTGCTCACTGCTGATAATCATGTAGGAATTGTCCAAAACCACTTTGTGTTGGTTTGTAATTTTCCAGACATGAAACACTTCCCTCAGCTGGAAACAGAAAGTAAAAGTGAATTTGGCCTAATATGTCTGTACGGAAATCAGGGATATTTTGGATGAAGCCATAACTGGCCAAGAATCATGAGCATGTACCATGCAGCAAGTAGCTGTGGGTTCACTCACATTTCCATCCTAGAAAAAGCAGTCATAGACAGGTCAGTAAAAGAAATTGGTTGAGAGAAAGGAGGGAGAACCACAATGATTTTAACTAACACCACTCAGCAGTGGAGTTTGCTTGTGAAATGCCTCAAAGAATGCAGTGAGTGTCCACCTCTATATTTCTCTCTCTCTCTCACTGATGGGCTCGTGCAAGGTTTTGTTGATTTTATGCCTGCTTCTAAATCTTGCAGCATAAAGAGCACTATTAAGATGTTAGCATTTGATCATGAACAGAATAAGGTGGAGGGCTTTTCTTAAAGGACTTCACTTAGACAACTTGAAATCTTCTTGCTGCTGTGGTTGGGCACTGAAGTACTGTTGTTGAAGAGAAAATCTTTGAAGTTATCCTTTCAAAGGGAACTAACTGGGAAGACTAGATAAAATCTGTTCTGCAGAGAAATCTATACAATTGTTGCAACTTTTGCTTTTATAGATCAAATTTTTTCCCTCCTGAGCCTAGTCCTTTTGAACTTTACTTCAGTAACAAGCCTTCTTGAACATAGTCTGAAGCAACCACAAAAACAATCTTTAAAAATCACTTCTATGCAGCTGAGAGACACTAAATTCCCTTCCACTGTCTTAAATAACCTTATTCTAAATTCAGTGAAATAAGAGCTGATCCAGTGTCTCAGCAGTGGTATTTTATAATCAGCATGTTCTTTTCTCAATCTCCTAAGAGCAACAACCCCCCCCCACCAATAAATATAACTTTTATTGGGAAAAGTCTCTTACACTGTGTGCAATGCCAAGACTCAGGGATCTTCCAGGACCGGGAACCCACAGACCCTAAGCTAATACAAACAAGGAATTACCATTGCAAAAACTAACTTGCCATTAATTCAGCTGAAAGGTTACTCAGGCTGGTGTACAGCAGCTGTTCTGTTCACTGGTCTGAATTGTTATGGGTTTTTTTAGCTGTTGATGGTAACAATTGTCCTAGTTCACAGAATGTTTGTGTGACACTAGTGTTGGTTTAATTCTTATAAAGCAGTCAAAAGGCAGCTGAGTAAACCTTTTAATTTTCTCCCTTCCTTTTGGGAGATATTTGCCTGAAAAGATGCCACTAAGTGTGGATCCTTCTAATACATAATGTCTTCCAGAAATAGTTTGGAACTTCATTTCCACCTTAGATGCAGCTGAGCAAGCCAGCTGGCATTTTGGGGGAAATTAGGGTGGGTCAGAGACAGATGGAAAATTAAAGATAACTTAAAAGGAAACAAGGGCAACATGCATAACTCTGAGATGCTTTAGAAACATAAATGCTCACACAACCACTGCAGAGCTAGCACTGAAATCCAGTTTCCTTGAGCAACAAAAAAACATTTACTCCTGTGAAGAAATATAATAAAACATTTTCCTCACTTTTGCAAGACATTATCTCATAAGGTTTTGTATTTCAGCAATGTATAAAGCAAAAAATGAGAAAAACAACGTGAGGGTTTTTTTGGTATTTAAATTAAAGACTTCCAGAGCTCATTGAAGAGGGATGACTTCCTTGTGGTTTCAATCAGTTCCAGTGAAGACTGAGAAGGAGGAATTTTCTACACCCCTTATTTTTTCTGCAGCTTGAAGAAGTACAGGCAGATGATACACTCAAGAGATGCGCACATTTACAATTTAAGAGCCATTTGTCATCTTTCTTCTAGGCAATTTACTCGGTGCCTGTACCCATGTTAGCAAAAGGAGGTGTGTGTAATGGCCCAGTGGGGATCTGGGACTTTAAGGGACATTCCTAGTGGGAGGCTTCAAAGACAATTCCATCTACTTTGTTCCCTCTAAAGGAAATGGGTTCATGGGATGGGTTTAAATGCCAGCATACACCACCCTGTGCTATCAAAGAGAAAATTAAGATAGTGTCCTTATCAGCTGGCTTTTGTAAATACTCTGCTGATATTACTTTTGCTGCCGAGGTAATTTTTATGAAGAAGTTGGGGCAGAGGGACTGTAGCTCAGAGACACTGCCTGCACACTCTTGGCAGTGGCTGAACTCAACACAAATGCTTCTCTGTGTGCTCAGTGAGGGAAACATCCTCACATGCCTGGAAGGCTGTGGAGGTGAGAGCCAGCCTGCCCAGCTCCCAGCATGACCACAGCACCCTGCATCAGAGGGAGAAGCCTGTGTTTCATCAGAAATTCTGTTTTCTGGGTGATACTTTTATTTGCAGAAATCAATATGCTCTGATCTAAAAAAAAACCCAAAAAAGGATTTCCTTGAACCTTTTGTGCAGTTTTAAAATCTCTCAATTGCATCTGAAGTGCAGGGGTTTTAGTTCTGGTAAGCAGATACTGTTTTGGCTAGCTCAGGAGACTGTTCTGTAACTTCATCTTCACTACTGAACTAGATGTTCCCTGAGTGGGAAGAACTGATATCTGAATTTCAAAGCAGTTAATAGTCTTACTTGCACTTTTTCAGTATTTGGAAAATTGTAATTAACCAGCTTCGCTAATTTACGTTTTTAATATTTAAATGTTGCTTGTTACACAGAAGCTGATTGCTGTAGTAGCTTCATTCTGAAAGCTCATTAGAACTGCTAAAATGTTTAAATACACACAGCTGAAGAAATACATGCATTTTTATAAGGCAGGTATTATGGCAATACTTTGAATTTCATTGGCCTGAGCAAATGTGCCAGACTTCTGCAGCATTTTTTAATCGAGCTTATTTGCATTTACTTGAAAAGGTACATTGCTGTTTTTCTGAACTAAACACTTAAATGGCATTAGCTAGCAGGAGTTTTAAGTTTGTGTTTTGTGCTGTCATTAACCTTCCACTATGACACAGCCACGGAAAATCAGACAGGGAGTCTTTTGTGTTCTGTGTGATTCATGCAGGATGTAGATAAGACATGGACAGGAGGAGCAAGACTGGCATCTGGAATTTTCTTTTAAAGCATACCAATATTATTTAAGCACAATATATCTTTACTTAAGGATCTTCCTTTTCCTGAGCTGGGATGAAATTAATTCCTGTGGGATATGAAGACCAAGTATTACCTGCTCATTGCAAAAGGAAATGCAGATGAAAGTGTAAGAAGGGACAACCAGAGAGGAAGGATGCGGCAGGAGCGTGTTTCTGCAGGGTGGTGTGGCATGACCTGGCATGAGAATAAGACCTAGATACGAGACAAAAAAGCCTCTTACTATTTTCAGGCTTATATTCCAGTCCCAGCCAAACCAGGGATGCAGATCACTGTGGCACTAGATCTGTATTGCATTGTAAACTCTTATTGTCATCATGCATGATAAAGCTCTTAGCTCCTTTAGTAATACAGTGGAATTTTTCCTTCTATTTCCTATCCCTTCTGTCATGATTTTCCTTTTGTGGTTATTTTTCCTGCTCTAGTAGCTCCCTTTTCCCAAAATATAACTGATTCCTGTCCAGAAATATCCCACAAATGTGTGGAGTGCCAGATTATGACGAGGAAACCATCAGTGGGCACGTCTGAATGTGTAAATACCCCGCTGCTGTAAGGGTTTTTCTGTCTCTTCAGCTATTTGGGAAAAGCACCTCAGAAGCCAAAAGCTATATATACATGTATCAATATAGATAGATAGATACACATGCAGAATCCTCCAGTCAGCAGATCTTGTAAATGAACTGGCATTACCCCACCAGCATAAACTCTGGCATGCTTAGTGCAGCCAGCTGAAGCACAGGGAAAGCCTTGTTCTTAATCCTCTTCACGTTTTTCTGGCACTACCAAATTCCTGCTGCTGTCCTCTCATCCTTTTCCCACCCCTCTCCAAGCCTGACTTCACCTTCTGCCTCTTCCCCTCAACCTGGAATTTCTCTGGAGGCCCTGGTTCAGAGCCCAAGACCATGAAATGCTTGTGTGAGTGGGGTGCACTCTGCTGATAGCTGCCCCTCTGGACTTGCAGATGCTGGTCTTGCAGTCTTTCAGGTGATAAACAGAGGACTAAAAGACAGAGCTTCACTATTTACTGCATCCCTCAGGAAAATGTGGGAGGAAGCTTCAAGCGCAGAAGCTGTGGTTGGGAGAACAGAGATGTCACATGAGATGGTGCTGGAGACCCCACAAGCCAGAGGTGGGCATGTTGTTCACCTCAAGAAAGCTGTTCTGAAAAATAAATAGATTGGCAGATTTCTTCAAGTGCTGTCCTCACTTCTGAAGGGATCCAGACATGCCCACTGTTGGGCTGACCTGAATCTACCCTAGGTGTGCCCATGCTGGTGAGCCTTACTGAAAGGGGGCCTGAAAATGTGGTGCTGCAAGGCAGGCAGAAGAAACCTTCTGAGGTTCACCTTTTTGCAGGCAGGTGCTCTTTTCTGTCTTTCTGACTTTCCTCACCTGCAATCAGAACCCCAGCTGACCATAAGCTGGAGCTAGAAAAACAGACAGCCTCTCTTCCCATCCAGTTCCCCAGCAATGACAGACCACTCAGGAGTCAAGCAGCTGTACCATGCCATTGCTGCTTGGCTTCCACACCTGAGAGTTTCCAGTTTCACTGCTCCTTTGGGTAAGGAGGATACAAAAGCTTTTATTCCCTACAGTGCAGCTGAAGGGCTTGTTTCTCAGGCTACTCATGCCTCTTGATTTTCTCTTCATGGCTGGGATGAGAAGAGTAAGACAGCTCCTGCAAAACACAGGGGCACTCAACATAGCCCTGATGTTTGTATCCTCCTTACCCAAAGGAGTTTTTGGCAGGTGGGTAAACTGCGACCTCCACGTCCCCCAAGGCACCCCCAAGTTAGCAGTGCTCTCAGACCATGGCAGAGGGACTGCTTCAGATCAGGACTGACAAAGCATCTGAAGAGAAAAGGGGTTAATGTTTATTTGTCTGAATTGCTTGCCACAGCTGCTGCAGCGCTGCAGCCAGGCTCCAGAAAACCGTCAGTCACACACATGGATCATAACACTGGTAGTAGCCCGGATGAGTTTTCTCTTTCCCAGCTGCTCCCAAGGGTGCTGCTCATCCCAGGAATGAGATACCTAGTTCCTGCTCACTGACCACAACACTGTGCAAGCAAAGTCACAGCTGTGTGGTGACCCTCACAAGCCATTCTGCATGTGTGCATGGAAAGCAGACACACTTTCCTTCTCACAGGGCTCAAGTAGCATGTAATAACTGCTTAAACCAAAGGCACTTACTCACAGTCGTAATGATTCCCTTCCTCCTCTCCTGCTCTGGTGCAAAAAAAGATCAAGTTACTTATCAGGGGCTCTCAGTTCTTTCCACTTCTTTCCCACCAAATGGCTCTCCCATCTAGACAGAAGCATGCTGATACCTTCTTCCCTTTAAATTTGGATGGAATTGGGAGGGAGTGAAGCCTCTTGAAGGGCTGCTTGGGTGAGAGCTGTCCTACTGCAATGAAAATGGGTGCCACGGGATCGGGGTGGCACCAACCTTCATAGCATAATATGTACAACAAATAAATATTGAAAAACCCAGAGCTCCTGACAGCCAACCTCATAGTTCTCAATAGCTAGAAAGATCTAAGGACAAAAATTTGGCCCTGCTGAAAGAGGGGGGTTTCACTGATCTCAAAGGTGACAAGTTTTCACCTTGAATATGAATAAAAGTTCATATTTCTGACACTCACTTATCTATATTAATTTTCTATGTATTCTAGAGGCATTCACAGAAGTACAAGCCAAACATGAGGAAATCGATCTCTGTCCCCAGTTTGTGACAGTGGAAAGAGACCTTTATAATAAGTAATGGAAAAAGTTTAATAAAAAAGGTGGATTTTCACCAAAACCTGCATAGTAGCGCAACAACCACCTAAAGTATGTGAAAATACCATAATGAAGTATTCAGGTCTGAGGGGAAATCTCTTTCAGAGTCTCAGTCTCAATAACTGAATAAAGAAAATTTAAAAACAGTATTCACTGCATCTGTTCTCTGTCACATGCCCTGCACAAGCAGCCTTTTACTAAATTACAGGCATAGTTAATCTATTAAGCGTAGCAAGAAAGAAACCATATAGCATCATATTTTCCCTTCTAGCATACTAATTGTCTGCCATTTTTTTTCTCATTATAAAGGTCATGTTATAGTTTGTCTTGGTGCTATTGGGAGGGGCAGGAGGGGAATCCTGTGCCTGAGGCAAGCAACATGCTCTGTTTTGAGTAGTGCAGAGACATGCTGACATCTTTTACAGGAGGAAGAATGTGTGTCTCTGTGTGTGTGTGTGTGTGTGTGTGTGTCTGGAGAACACCACTGCTCACATGCAATCTGGTGCAGCTTGGCAAGCTGCAAGCACTGTGCCCACGTTTCTTCTGTGCAAATGGTGTTAATTCCTGTGGACATCCCTCACAATTAAAAGTGTGGCAGCTGATAAACAGCAATGTTTGCGGAAGATAAGTCCCGGTAATGCTTTCAAAATAAACGCTAGAAACCTGGACCAGCATCAAAAGCAGAGTGATCCTGTGCTTTAAGGTGGACAGAAAAAGGTCTAACCTTCCGCAAGTAATTACTCACATGGCTGTTGTGTTGCAACATTCACTGATTTCATGGCCTGTGTATTTCATTTCACAAATAGCCTACGGGTAATACATCTGAAAATAGAGTCCTGTTAAATGAAGCAGGGAAAAGAGTAGAAGTAGCTCAACTCCTCCTATTGAGCTCCTATCCTCACTAGAGGAATATGGCTCAACTACCTGCCAACTGTTTTGGCTGGAGACTGGTATATTTTTCTGCTACTTTAATTTTCATCATCACCACTGATAAGTTTGGTTAAGAGAATGGTGGGCAGGTAAAAAAAAAGGGAGAGGGTGAAAGCCAGGAGAGATGAGTGTGGGGAAGGGCGTGTTGGAGTGATGCTGAGGTGAGAGCAGGGGAAGGAGAGGCTGGGAGCCAAAAGCCATGTAGCCTTGAGGATGCTTCCCACCTCCACAATGAAAGCAGTGCCAGCTTGATTGTCAGGACGTCACTGAGTGGAGGGGTTTGGCAACATAATTTATGAGTCCTGCTGCTAGAGATTCCTCCTTGTAATTTTCTCCTTAGTGCGTTGTGCATACCAAACGCTTCCCCCACAAAAGCGGATAAAATGCTTGAATGCTGCAGAGATTGAGATGCAGCACCTCCTGCTTCGCCTCTGCTGCTTCCAAAGCTTACCTGGAAAACCATTTTCTAGTATTTTAATTTGTCAGCTATATTTTTAAATACTGTCTAAGCAAATCAATTTTCATGAAGCAAGAAGGCTTAAAAAACAGAGGGCTCAAAAAATGTGTACAAGTCCTTATTCTCAATGTACCGTATAAAATTACAGTTTCATCAGCTGTAACTGCACAAGTCTAAGATATAATTTCACATCTCTAAACAATTTTTTCATGTAACATGGTAGTTATGTCAATTAATAAGTTATTCAATAAATATTTTAATTGATGTTTAATTAACCCACTGTGGAATGCAAGTATATTTATAGCTGCTGGTAAAGACACATTTCTAAACAGTAAAATAATGCTATTTTACAGAAATCGGGTACATAATAGCAGAGCAATTATACTCCTAGCTGAAATGTGCATAATTTGTGATCTTTTAGGTTAATTCTGCCGGGCTGCACTCCAGTACTCAGCAGTAGCAGGCTACGAGCAGCAGTATCTCCCTGAGCCAGTGGCTCCCTCTTGCCCCTATGCACACTCCTTCAGCCAAGGACACTCACAACAAAGCACAAGTACACCTAAAAGGACAATCCCGAGTTGCCTGGGGGGTACAACTGTGTGAAAACAACCAAAAACCCCAGTTATGGCACTCAGCTGAGGGCTAAAAGGGAGTGTCAGGCACAGAAGTCCAAAAATGTGATGCCAGATTGCAGCTGCTGCCGAGTTCTGACAGTGCCAGCATCTCTGAACATTTGGCTTTTTTTCCTTAAAAAAGAACTGCTGCTGTGCTGGGAACTCTCGGGGCTGGATGAAGGAGGGCAGTCAGCCTCCAGAAGTGTGTGTGTTGAGCTCCCTCCTCTCCCTTGGGAGCACCAAAACCTCCTCCTGCTTCCCACCTGGCTGAGCCACCCAAGCCACCACACTACCCTGAGAGGAGACATGGGTGAAAAGCAGGTCACCTCTCAAGGAAGGAGTGTTCTGGAGCTGAGGACACGGTAGGCTCTGAGCACAACCTGTGCTGGGAGATCAGCAATGGGCAGGTTGGAAGCACAGGGCTCCCCCATGTGGGTTCAGCCAAAAAAAGAGGAGAAGGATCATAAAACTATAGTGATGTGGGGAACTGGGTGAAAGCTGTTCCTTCTTTGATGTACTGACACACTGAGTATTTGCAGTTCTGTCAGCTTCTACTCAGCATTAGGGCTCAATGAAGCAAACCCAGATGAAAGTGTCTGAGGGTAAGAGGGAGAGGAGGGGAAGTTGCTCCCCCTGAGGAGGCAGAGGTTGAGAGTGGAGCCTGTTCCACCAAAAAAAGTCAGTCATCAGACAGAAGGGAAACTCATGGGAAGCTTGGTGATCATTCTCCAGCATCATTAGGGAGGAACATGCCTTGCCTTATCTAGTGTTGTCTGGAGATGGCCAATTAAATACTGTAATAAAGACAATTCCCATTTGTTCTATATAACGAGACTGTCCATCTGTGTTGTGTACTCAGTAATAACCTCACTAAAGCTGCATGCCTGAGCAGCGAAGATCATTCCATATTGCTTGGCTTGGGGAAAATCATACAGGACTTATTTTCAAAGGTAATATTTTTTGAATATTTCATCATATTTTGGGTAAACATAAACTGGGAAACACAACAGACACACAACTGTATGCAAAATGTCGTTGTTAATTTTTCCCCTGTATTCTCTCTGGAGCTATTCATATTTGCTGTTGGACTTTAAAGCTGTGTTGCTACCTGGTTACAATAATTCTGTCTCAGTAGTGACTTGCAGTGTAGCTGTCTGCACTCTCCCAAGGCTGCTGCCAGCTATGAATCCCCAGGTGCACTGTCTGTGAAGCTGAAAACCCAGGGTTATGACTCTTTGTTGTTCCATGGCCATGAAAGTGAACATTGCATGTGCTGACATCTATTGTGTTCTGCTGCAGAGAAATAAAGGAAAAAAGGACCCCCAAAACCTCACTGGCTCCAGTGTTGAGATTAACATTTTGAATAGCAAACAACAAAAACTGACTGAACGTGCTGGGTGTCTGCTCTGATGGCTCCTGGACTCCCTATGTCCAGCATTTAAGTACATAAGCAGGCAACAAAGGAGGCAGAATGTGTGTGTGAGGCAAAAGAGAATCAGGTTAAATTGCCCAGGATGACACAGAGGATGGTTACAATGAAAATATCCATGCACTGCCAGCTGGGTATCAGCTGGTACCACATCCCTTCAGGGTTCTGCAGTACCTCCAGTGTGATGGAGCCCCAACAGAAGAACTGCAGGAATCTCACACAGTGGATAAAGGATGTGTGCCCACTGGGTATTCCTGTGAAGAGAAGCCCTACAATGGCTGTGTGGTGATTTGTAGCTCTGACAGAAGCAGCCAGAGGAGAGGGAGCTTCAGCACTGCAAGCAGCATAGATGACAGCTTGATCCAGTGAAGGGACTTCTTGTCCCTCTGGTCCTGAAGGCCACAAACACAACCTGGCTCCAAACAAATCATCTCTGCAAAAGCACTGCAGTGAACAGGACTTGGCTTCCATGTGCATGAACCTTCAGGTGGTATTTGGCATCTCCTTGGTTAATCTGAAGGTGAGCCCTTGGAGGGAGGAGGTACAGATGCAGAAAAATGCTTTAGGGGGGGTCCCAGGAATGTCCTTCCCCAATTCAGTGGGTGCTGCTTGATGTGCCCCATCAGGCAAAGCAGCACCAGCGCAGCCCTGAAGCCGATAGCGCACCCACTGCGACTGCTCCACAGCAGCAATCTGGAGGTAAAGATGAGACAACTGCCCTTTAATTTATAGCCCAAAGAAGAAGAAGAAACTCCATTGATTCTAATGGAGTTAAACATGGGGCTGAATTTCACTCATTGTTCACCATGCTTGAGATACAAACAGGCTTTTCTTGGACATCCATAATTTCTTGAACCACTGAATTGTAAATATGTTTATTGTGGGGAACGGTAAGAAAACAAGTCACCATTTATAATCGAATTTCCTCCTATCCCATTTGCTGTAACAGCCTTAGGTATTCATGGGCTGGGACATGTACAGTGAATGCTTACATCTTTGTTCTCCCAAGGCAGCAGGGCCACACCACAGCTGGTCAGACTTGTGCTATGTTGTGCCAGTAATTGTGCCTCCCAGGAAAAGTCTCTCCCACTGTCCACCAGCAACAGAAAGGACCAAGTAAAACAATTATTTGTCATTTACTATTCTGTTGTAAAACCTTTCAAACAAGGAGATCCTCTACTGTATTAGAAAGGGGTAGAGAGGCGTGCTATGTATTCTTTAACAGAGGGGTTATATACATGTGGTCATGACAGAGATATTGAAAGACTGGGAAAGTAAAAATGCACTCAGGACTGAAGGAAAAAGAAAATATAGCTGTGGAAGAGATAAAGTCTGAATAAAAAAATGAAAAACAAGTTAGTTTTGTTGGTGAAAGCACATGGAGATCATCAAAAGAAAAGAAAGATCAAATTTAGCCACATAAATTTTGTCCTTGTGGACAAGAAAAGGGGACCTATTTTGCACACAACTTTTTAGCTTTGGAATTATTAGTTTATTTTGTAATTGCATTTTTGACCTACTTAGGGAATATCAAATATGAAATTTCAAGAAAGCCACTCAATTTTTTCTGAAGGGCAGAAGGTGATACTTTAACCTTGTCTTTGTCCATATTCTGCTGACTGTGTAGCTCTAATTAGATTCACAGCTCATATTAACATTGTGGAACCAACTGCTCAGGAGTCACATCAATATTTCTCAAACTTTCCATATGAAAACTATTCATAATTCAGTGTTCATTGATTTTTAAGACTGATGACATTTGAGTTGCCGAGCAAGTAAATGGAGTTCATTTGGGGTCATGTCCTTAATCTCTGCGTGTAAGTAATATCTGGCTTCTGCTGCTCCTTCCCTCAACTCAGAGATAAGCAATGAAACTTAGCAGGACCTAATTGCTACTGCAGTCCAGGGAGCCAGAGAAATAACATGCATAATTTCTTAAAGGAGTTCTTATACATGTGTGTCCACAAAAGCCTCAACCTGCATATATTGCACTGGGAAAAGATAGTGGGTGAGTGGAGAAAGTCTCTGGAGGTGTTATGTTTGCTGGCTGAACTGAGTACACCCCTTGCTGTACACTGGCTACAAGAAATGCAGAGGCACATCTGTGGAGCAGTCTGACTTCCCTGTGCTCCCCAGTGCACTCCATCCCCATGAGCCAGCCCCGTGTGAGGAACCAGCAGGAGAAGGGGCTCTCCCCCGTCTCAGCCCCGCTGTGCTCCAGGCACAGGGACACCTCTGGGTTTGGAGCTTTTACACAGCTCACACCACCTTGCAGATTTTGGAGTTGCTGTCAAATAATGACTGACTTCAATTCGACACCGTGTATGGATGTAAGGAAAAAGGGTTTAAAAGAAAAAAGCCAAAAGCACTTGCAAACAAAAAATACAATTCTTCTGGTTATAGGAGCCCTTCATTTTGGTGGGTTCATGGAAGTGACTCCATAAATCACCGTTAGGAAAGAGAAGATGACATTTCTAAATCAGGGAACCTCCTTTCACTTCCCTAAAGCACTTCTTTGAGCTCAAATTTGATTTTCAGACATGGTGAGTCTTCCCTAATACTGTCTAAATTTAATCTGAATGGCAGGCAACTTGCATCCTTGAAGATCACACACTCTTTTAGGTCCTTAATGTAGTTCTCCAAAGATGTCATTCTTCTTGGGAGACATGAAAGAGCTCCACTGAGCCCATCTTAACAAATTGCAATTGTGCTCAGCATGTCAAGACTGGTTATCCTGAGCTTGGTCCTCCCTGGGGCCAGCTGCTTCTTCCAGGCCACTGGAAAGATTGTCCTCAGCAGCAAAGTGCCAGCCAAAGCTGACTAAATACATTCCACCCTGAAGGACTCTTTGCTTTAAGGGTAGACCAGCTAGGGAAAACCAGACCCTTCTACTTCTTGCTGTAGTTATTTCTGAGGAGGGAAATAATTCCCTAGCAACCTTAATTGCTCAGGAAATAATTTCCTAGCACTCTTAATCTCTCACCAGGTGTTATTCTTTAAATGTTTAAATGTGCTACTATCTTCCCAACAACTCAAATTATGCCAGGAGTACTGTGCTACAGGCAGTAGGTGTTAAACCTGCCTACAATAATACAAGTTTAGATTACACTGGGAAATAAGAGTTGGGAAACATGACTGACATGAAGAAGCAGAGGGAGGCTTGCACGGTTTCCATGGACTGGCTGTGTACACAGTTTTAAGTATCTAAACAAATACTCAGTTCAACAAGAAGGGTGAGAAATCCAATTTAACCGTGTAAATATGCAGTCGGATATTGTGTCTAGAGAAGCAAGCGATTCCTGATGCAAGC
Source organism: Cyanistes caeruleus (assembly GCF_971803275.1). Taxonomy (NCBI): domain Eukaryota; kingdom Metazoa; phylum Chordata; class Aves; order Passeriformes; family Paridae; genus Cyanistes; species Cyanistes caeruleus. The sequence continues at coordinate 45,264,112 of NC_141704.1, read as the reverse complement.
ATTCATGCACAATTTTGAGTAATGACTGATTTTCATGTTATGTAAATCGGATTTTCTAGATATTACTCTCTTGATAAGACATGGTTAAATTTAGTGTCAAAACTGAAAAGTATTCTCAAAGCTGTTTACATGGTGATGGATTATGCTCACGAAGGCATGATTTCTACTGTTCTGCTGGTTGCTTTCAATGTCTGTCTATGGAGAAAATGAATATTTCTGCATTGCTAAAATGTTTTATAATTCATATTCAAGGGAGTAGCAAGCAAATTAAAAAAAAAAAAAAAAGAAAAAAAAAAAAGATGTGCTAGACTCATGCTAATAAAGAAAAACACAATTTTTATCTCCTGAATTTTGTCCTGAAATATTTATAAATTGTTCAAAATGAGACAACATGAGCTCTGTGCCAGTCTTCTGCTTCCTGATGAGAAGGTCTTGGTGGTCAGGACAAATAAACCCAGGGGGAACTGGGAAGTCTGCACTCAGATGCTCGTCAGATCACCTAAGCAGACACCTAACTAAAAACAGTAGCCTAAATTTACCAAACTCTGGCACATAACATGAAAATCTTACACCCGTTTAAGAGGTGAGAAAATAACATACCCAAACTGGTGACACTGCAAAATCAGAAGGTTGGGAGGAAAGAGCTGAGATACCTATATGTCTGCAAAAATAACTGGCTTTCAAAGCATTATTATGGCGTAGAGTGTAAAAAGGTTTCAAAAAATAGCACAAAATATGGAACACAAAAGGCAAAACTCTGATAAACAAGTGTATTAGGAAGTGAACTGGAGTATTTGTAATCAATGACAAAGCTCCCTCCGCACAAAATTGCAGGATCACAGAGGCTAAAAAAGCCTTCTAAAATGGGTTATATTCTTGTTTTCCCTCTAGTCTTGGCAGTCATGACAGTCTTCAGTATATCTGGTGTGTCTTCCTGCAGGCAAGAGCAGCAGGGGTGTACATGTCAGTCTGGCAGCTCAGCACAAGGAGTTAGAATGACCTCTGGCTTTAAAATTCCCCCTGAAGTTCCAGGAAGCTCCTTCTGAGCACATGGAACAACAACTTAGTGTGGGTGATGAAGCACCAGCACAGGTTGCCCAGAGAGGCTGTGGAGCCTCCTTCCCTGGAGATATTCTCAAGCCATCTGGACACAGCCCTGAGCAATGTGCTCTAGGGGACCCTGCTTGAGCGAGGCGACTGAACCAGGTGTCTTCAGTGGCCCCTCTCAACCTCAGCCATTCTCTGATTCTGTGAAAGCAAACAAGAATTAGAATGTGATAGTGGAAATATTCTTCTGGGAAAGTGCAACTTCAACTTTGTTGAACATGTTTACATGGTCAAAATATTCTTCAAAAGGATGCCTTCTGGGCAACCAACAACCTCTGTAAAGGAGACAAATGTCCAGCCAGCCGGGAGCATTTGCACCCAGCCATTCCTCCTGATGCTGAGTCTCAGAACTCCCTCTGAGCAGTGTGAGGGCACAGCATTAGCTCTGTGCAACTGGGGAGGCTTATGCTCAAAGTCCTGCAGGCAGGGAAGCGCTTTTCTCCTGCAAATTTTGAATTGACAAAGTATTTGAACAAATAAAATGTTCCTTTAATACAAATAAAAGTCAAATAAGTTGATGCTTTTCTAATACCAAAAATGAAGTTCAGGGTGCTTCAGGGCTCTCTGCTTATACACATTATTACAGTTTATTCCCTTCAGCCTCATTGTTGGTTTGAATTATTCATGAAAATATACCTTCTACATCTGCAGATGTGGAAGATGACACATTTTCAAATGAAAGGCCTACTTTGTAATGCAAAAACACTGTTTGTGACAGAGAGAATGAATAAGCAGTTAGGGTGTGGGTTGGCACAGGTAACAGAATCTGCTCCAGTGTCTGAAACTGTCCCAACAGAGAGATTTTGCATATCAGGACAAAAGACCAGGGAAGAGCAATAAAAACCAGGAGAGATTTAGTACAGCTGGTCTAAATTGTCTGGCATAGCACTCAGGATAAGTCATGTCATTATTATACACAAAACAGTAAAGTATGAAGCAGTAGCACAGGTATTGATCCGTGCTTGTGGAGTTTTTGTGTAGCTTCTTAATCAGGCTGTATTTGAGATCAAAAATATGCTGTAAAGCACAGATGATATAAAGAAAGTTGTAAGCAAAGATTACTGGAGTCTTCATCCTGTGATTCTCCTTCCTACTCCCACTGTCCTGTTCTTTACATATCACCCAGTGAAGCCACAGCTGTCCAGATGCTGAGCTCTGGTAACCCTCACTTCAGACCCCCACTGGTCTGAGGACCACTTAGACACCAGGTCTCTGCCCTTGGAGGTGTTTGGCCACCAGCCTGATTTGCAATGCATCAGCACTCCTGTTGTGTCCAGATAAGATACAGTTAGGGCCAGACCTAACATATTGGATTTCTCCAGGAACTCTGTGGACAGCAGGTAGGGGCATCCCTCCTCACAAGCACTTGGAGTAACAGTTCCATCCCCAGCTCCCTGCCATGCTCTGCGTGCGCCCAAGAGTTTGTAATGGAATCTAGGTGAAGTATCCTAATTCAGAAAAAGAGAATAAGGAGCAGAAGTTGGAGTTCTCTAGGGAGAAAAGGTTGCTCACCTGCTGGAATTAGCCCCTACAATTAGAAAGGAGTATTTAACCTCAGACATTGACTGTGAGCCATTCCAGGCTGATGTGAATGCATCTGAAAACTGAATGTTTTGTTATTCAGTTTTACACATGTATATAAGTCCATATAAGATGTAATTAAAAGCTCTGCCAAGAGTAAGTTTATGAAGAAGGTTGTACGATGCCAAATGTAGTTTGGGGCTATGTGTAGAGGTCTGAGCCCTTCAGGCAGCTCCCCAGATGACGTTCAACCTGCAAAGCAATAGAAAGCCAAGCGCTGTGCATGCAGAAGTGAGCGTGTGAAGGCTGAAGAAGACGCAAAGCCACGCTGAAGATACAGTGTTTGTAATCACAGGGGACTGATGGAATGGCCCAGGTATTGTTTAGCTCTGTTAGAGCTGAACATGAGCCTGAGGACATTGATTTGGCATGAAGGTTCTGGCAGACAGAGGGACATCATACAACCCCATGGACACAGCACTTCACCTCCCTTGATCACATTCTCTCCACACTTTGGCCTCCCTCCTCTGCCTTTCCTTTACTGTGTGCTAAGCAATTTGAGGCAGAAGATGCATAAATTACCATCAGCTGGACACAACTTTCAGCCAGTATCATTTTGCAAATATTCTTCCTTCACTTTCTAATGCTTCCTATATCTTATTAAACACAGTTAAGGGCGCTGCTCTTTCACCCAGGAGCCCGTCAGTATGCATAGCAAACTGTACCTAACATGTTATAGAATCCATAGCCCTGCAGTGAAAGAACCACTGTCTTCATAAAATATTCATTCACCTGGCTCTGAAATCATGCTTTCCACCAGTCTTCCCAGATCTGCCCTGCAGAGCCCCTTTTTGTTTGGTCTATCCTTTGCCCAAGCATTCCCTGCTCTTCCTGAATTCCTTGGTCTCTCTGTTCTCTCTTCCTCCCTCACACATGTCCATACTGAAAAAAAACAAGTGGAAAGAAGCAGTGCTAAGGCCCTACAGATGATTTATGTCAGGCTGAGTGCATCAGAAGAATTCACTGGAGCAAAAAGGCTCTGGATCAGGGAGAGGTCAGCCCACTATTTCAAGCGTTGTCACTGATCTGGGGGCACATTATGGCTGGTGACACTGGTGAAATGCATTCATGCATGTACCATTTTATGCAGCAGAACCAGAGGCAGCAAGGCCCCCAATTCCACCTAAGCTGCATTAGAAATTTGGGCACCTAACCCTCTTAAATCCTTTTGTAAACCCCAGTGTAAATGTCTTTGCTGCAAAGTAAGAAAAATCTCTCCTGCCAGTAGAGCACACCTGTACTGGTTCTTAGGCTGTGCAGACACCGTGCAACACAGCACCTCTAATTAATAATAGCAAACACTCCTCATACCCTGGCTATGCCTCTGTCTGTGTGACAGAAAGGAAGGCTGAGTGAAAGCATATCTCGGATTTTGCCCTGTGACTGCAAAAGAAAAAAAGTGAAGAGAGAAATTTTTTCATCAGTAGCATTTAAAAACCCACTAAAATTAATAGCACAGAACTGAGGGTGTAATAAGTCAAACACAGTAATGCATTTGCGCTGCTGGATGCATCATCCGTGTGCTTCTTTCATTAATATGACACAGAAGCAATATTACCTTATACTTCTGGAATAAGTTTTAGGACCTAAAGCAATTTTATAAGAATTAGCCTCATAGCAGCTCTGGGTATAGGGCAATGATCAAGCAAGGAACCAGTGACAGGACTGAGTAAAAACTTGTTTTTCCCTTGGAAGTACTACTGCCCTGGGACACCACAATCAGCCTTTCCCTGTACCTCAGAAATGAGGGGTTTGCATGTTATTTTTACCTCCTACCCCTTATTAAATCACCCTTGAAAAATACAGATCTCTCCATGGTTGCTTGAAGCCACAGGTTTATTTTGTTCTCTCCACCATAAGAAACGATGGTCATTTAGAAGAGCCAGAAGATAATCTTGGTAGAACAAAGAAAGAAAAGCAAATATTTCTCTCAATGACCTCAAAGCCGGTATTTAGTGAACTGTGAGCCCTGAAGCAGATGAGTGAGTGCAGCAGTGAAAGAGCTCTTCGAGGTGCCTTGATCTTCCTGAGCTACAGCAGTCACCATTAGCAACCACTGCAGTGCAGGCTGCATGTCACCAGCCACAGGGGCAGGCAGTGGGGATGCCTGCTGATTTAGTACAGCTACAGACGCTGGAATAAATGGATCAGAGTGTGCTGTCTTTCAATTGCTTTTAATACAGGTACTGTGATTCATATTTTATAGCTTTTAGAATATACGAGCTAATGCTTTGTGCACGCTGAAAAAGAGGATTTCCTGTTCCTCGTGGCTTGAAGCACAGCTGACCTCTGACCTTCCTCCCTGAAACCATCCTGTCCATCTGGGAGCAAATCCTGCATTTTGCAGAGCCAGAGTGGCAAGGGGTTTGACACAACCAGCTGGAGCTTCCAGTCACTAACATAAATCAGACTCCAGGAGAAGGGCTGCTGATTTAGCTCAACCTCTCTTCTCAGGCTTTACCCTCTCTAATAAATGGTGCATTCACATCTCTGACAGCAAGCCTTGGTATCACTGCAGCGATGAGCTTCTTTATATACAGCAGCAAGCAATAGCCAGAGCTCTTGTCACAAAGGGAGATTCAATTACAGAGTCTGGAAAATATTTCTTCTGGAGATTCTTGTCCCTATTCCCATTTTTAGGAGAGTCTGGTAAATATTCAGATTTCTGGATGCTTATATTGACTAACAAAAGCTGTTTCCTTGTACATGTACCCATTTTTAATTTTTCTTTTATTTCAAGAGACCTAAAAAGGATGCTAGGGGAGATTATTCCCCTATAAGGAATATTCCTCTAAAAGAATAAACTACACTAAAACTTAATTTAAAAATATTCCTCCTTAACGAGTCTAGCATAAAAAATCTTACATTTTGCCCAACCTCAGATAGATCAGACATATCTAATGTATACACTTATTTTTCTTTATCAGTAGAGAACACTGTTTGAGAAGAAACTGAAATATTGATTGCTTTTTTAATTCAAAGGCTTTATTAAATGTATAAGCTGAATTTGGCACCTTTGGAAATAAACCCTGGACAAGATCTGGTAGGAGCCCTAGACTGTCTTCTAGTTACAATTTTTTCATCATAGTACAAGATTAATTTTAATCATGAATTTGCCTTAACTTATTCTACTACTTATTTAAGACTTTTTCTATTTTCCTATTCTTCTGAGGTTGAAGACATTCTGTTTTTAGTTTGTCCCTGCTTTTAGTTTATATGAATATGAGCAGAATTGGTGGTGGTAGCAGATTTTGTGCTCTGTCCCATCACCTGGAGGAGGAGATGTTTGGCACTTTAGATGGTGTGAATGTACCACTTGAATATCACTACTGCAGTGTTACCACATCTTCAAAATCATGTTCTGTGTAGTGGAAATTACCTGCACAAAATGGCTTAGTTTAGTGTTAAAGCCCTTATTTTGTTGCTTTAAAAAAATATCTGACTGTTACTTTACTGCCTCCTTTCTCTTTCCCTCCCCCTCTCCTTGCTCTTTGCTCCTCTCCCATCTCCTCCCACATTTCTTTCTAAAACTGAGCTGTAGCTGTTGTCAAAACTTGCTTTCACATTTACTTAAGGGAAATTTCTTCTGCAAATCAAGTAACCAAGATGTGCAGAGGGTGGAGGGAACCCCAGCACACACAATTGCAGTTGCTTCTGCTGCCTGCTGTGTTTCAGCTGGGTAAGGAGAAATGACATATTCAGTGTAGATTTACTGCACATTCTCTAAGTAGAGCAAACATCAGTGGTTATGCTCTTCCAGGCTGAAAAAGAATTTATAAGCCCCTGAAACAAGTTTGGGGTTTTTCTTCCCTGGGTCACTGAATTCATTGGGACTTTATTGCATGAATATCACTTATTTGGTTCAAAATGTCTAATGATATGGCAGCCCAGATTACCTGAAGAAGTTTTAATGTCAGACTGTGCTGAAAAATAACTGCAAGGACCTTTTTCTGGCAAAATGCTGCTGGTTTGGACATGGTCCTTGCCTGGATAAGCTCTGCAGAGTGGATGTTCTAGCTGTCAGGCAGGTATATTCCATCTGTGAAACTCTTGCAATAGTGATTTCTGGCCTTACAATTTCCAAGCATGCCCTCAGAGCCTGGCATTTTGGTTTTCTTGTCAGAGAAACAAGATGTGTACTTTTTGGCCTTTATCAGTGGAGACCTTCTTTTAAGCACCTTGCTACCAGCAAAACTGATGACAAAATTAGAAAAAGCATAAATGGAGTGATTACAAGAACATAAGGAAAGAAATTATTTGTCTAAAATAGTGAAACCTCCTTCTGTGACCTGTGCCAAAAGCCCCTTCTGGCAAGTTGGTAGAAGCCTGGCATCAGAGAATGGCTGAGGTTGGAAGGGCCTCTGGAAGTCATCTGGGTCTAAGCTCCCTGATCATGCAGGAGCAGCTAGATCAGTCTGCTCCAGGAAATGTCCAGCTGGGTTTTGAATTTCTGCAAGGATGAAGACTCCACAACTTCCATGGATAAACTGTCAGTGTTTGACCACCCTCGCTGTAAAAAAGTGTTTCCATGTGTTCAAATGGCATTTCATGTATAATTTGTGCCCATTGCTTCTTCCCCTGTCTCTGGGCACTATTAAGAGTCTGTCTCCCTTCATTCTCTCCCATCAGTGCATCAGTGAGATCAGGTGAGTGGTGAGATTGCCTTTCCCAAGCTTTCTCTTCTCCAGGCTGAACAGTTCCAGCTCTCACAGCCTCTCCCAACCCGCACTTTTCCTTATTGAAGAAGTGGCTTTTGCTTACAGTCTCCCAGATTTTTACCAATACACACAGGGGAATACTTCAGTTGGATTTCTAGAGTACTGCTCATGTGCCATTGTCATCAGCAAAGTTCCACTTTCCCTCACAATAACCTGCCTTGGATTATTATGCTGATATGCTGGTCTGGAACAATTTTTGCCTCTCCCAAGCCTGTATTTGGCTCTGCATAGCTCCTCCTCGTGATGAATGCAAGTAACACATACCCTTGCATTGGCAATAGCTCCCTTGTTGAGAGGGTGGTAAATAGTATCAATCTACCCCCAAAAGGAGATTAAAAACAAAACACAGAGATTAGAAACAGCTGTTGGGGGAGTAGTGATGATGGGGTGGAAAGAGGACACTCCCAAGGCAAATATGACTTCTGCATCATGGTTCAAACCAAAATAAACCAAACTAATAATAGAGGGACCTAAAGGGATAGTCACTGGATATAAAATATGACTCAGACCATACTGAGGGACAGGACAGGTGGTGCAGGATGTTGGACAAAAGGCTGTTTATCCTGTGTGGAGAGGTGCTGTAAGGGCTCTGATGGCCCTGGAAGAGCTTCCTTGCATTCCTGGACAGCACTTCCACCACAGCCTCAGAATAAGGAGCAGGCTAGGCGGGACTGTCTCCAGATCCACTCACATTTCTCTGCCCCCTGGAAGCTGTTCACTCCAGATGATGACATGGCCACAGAAACATGGGCAGTATAAGCCTTCTCCAGACTCAGCTTTTGATCTGCTACCCAGTCATGCCAACCCAAGCCCTTACTCCTCACTGCCTCCCTGTGAGTTTGTTGTAGAATTAAACTCAGTCTCCCAATTCCAGACAACAATCAGTGACTGCCATAGCAGAGCTCACAGCCCCCGAGTCTCTGAGCAGAAGGAGTACAGACTCATCCCTTTGCCTTTGTTTAATGAAGAGACACCTTCATTAAGCATGCATGTGGGTGTGCATTACAAGAGGATTTGTTCCCAGAAATACACACCTAGGTGCCATCATGCTAGTCATTAGCTTCTGAATTAAAAAGTAACATTATACAGAAGCTACTACAAGCATTGATTGATTCATTGCTGGGGAAAACTTGCAGTGTTCTATGGAAAGGAAGAAACTGGAGCAAAACTACCTTAACAGAGACTGTTGAAGTGGAATTGTTGACTGTGCAAAGCCATGTGGGATTTTCACCAGCCAGGCACCATCCCTACACCAGGCTCTAAGGAAACAGGTACAAATTGAATTGAAACTGGGGCTGTGTTGCTTTGGATTTTTCATGTCAATGGTTCTTCTCTGTCAGTAGGCTCAGGGCACCCTCCCAGTGAGCCATCACTGCCGGTGGGCTCACACTGGGAGGAAGCTGACTCTACCTTACACCCTCTGAAGACAAACTAATACAGCCCCATTGCTTCTAGTGCTAACTTCATAATGTGATTTCATTATATACATGATGAATTTACTGGCTGGATAATTTGAAGCCATCGATTTATAGATTCTGGCTTAATTATAACCTTAATGTTATCATTTCATTGCTTCATTTTCAATTAGTCCAGTAAGACTGCAGTAAGTGAGCCCAATAGTCAGGTCTCTGTGTTTGCCTGTTTTTACTTAGTGAAAAATGCAGAAAAAATGTGTGCTAATAGCTATTTATAATCCCAAACACTGGGAAGGAAAGCATAACAGATGTTAGATGTGTTTGGCTTTTTTCCCACAAGAAACTTGCACTAGGTAGAAGATACCACCTCTCCCACACAGATAATGAGCCACACTGACCAAAGGATCAAATGATGATTTACTGACAACCTACCACAACTTCACACTTTATCAAAGTGGCACTGACTTTCCCAGCATAAGAGACAAAATTAAAATGAAGGAAAATGAAGAATCAGGTAGAGAAAATATTGTCAGGCAAAAAGTGAACAAGTCAGTGCACTTTCAGAGAAGTACTACCAAAAAAAAAATGACAATAGTTTTTTGAGACTTTTCAGGGATTTTCTTTGCTTCAGGTTTTGACAAAGTAGGAGAGGGTCTTGACACAGAAAGGGAGAAGGACACAAAGTAATTAATTGAAGCAAAATTGTTTTAGATGTGCATCTGTGTAAGAAGTCCCCTGCACAGTACTCCATTCTCCCAAATGAGGGAGAGTGTTCCCATTTCCCTGACAATGCACAGAAGGCCATATCCTCTGACCTTGTGTCTCTGTGCCACTTGCTGGTGGCTGCTTTTGTTTGCCACAGTGCCAGTGACAACTGCTTAAGCTTACTCTGCTGCTCTTTGTGCAGGTCTCTGTGCAGAGAGGCGCCTGGTGCCCTCCTCCAGCTGTTGTCACAGAAATGAACTATTGCAAAGTGATTGCCTGGAATGCTGCACAAACTGGGGAAGTTCGTGGCACTGCTTTGATCTTTTCACTATTCCACAGAGTCGCTGCCTGACTATTGAACCTCTGCTTGACAGTTTGGATTATTAGAAAGAGAGGCATTAATGCATTTAATGTATACACATGATCAAAATGCTGGCTGTTGACAAGGTCAGAGAAAAATAATGAAAGGCCATAATTAGCAAAATATATTGGGCATTAAAAAATGATGCCTCATTCTCTTGACAGAGACACTAACAAGAAAAAATGACCTTATTAAAAGTTTTCATGTCCCTCTAAATCAAAGGCACAGTTTTCACAGTGCCGCTGGCCACAGGTTCTAACCAGCAAAACCTCTGGGAGATGTGATGCTGTGAAGCACTGGGAGGGAGTGTCACATTGAATTAGAGATGGGAAACATTGCTGAAAGGTCTGTACCAGCACTTGTCTTTGCTTTAAACCCACTCAAATCCACAGGCCTGTGAACTGAAGTACCACAGTGTGGCTAAAATGAGCCCTGTGTGTGTGCTGCAGCAGCAAACGATGGTAGGAACTCAGAGGAGCTGAAGCAAAACATACATCGGCTAAAAGTAGCTGATACTAAGCAGCATTGTCTAGTAGCTCCCAAGGCAAAAGTTTTGGGTTTCTCCATCTTAATTTACAGCAGGCTGTTTCCAGTCTTAATCCTTTCCATTATTCATTCTTCCTAAGTGCAGAAGAGGGAATTCACTACCCATTTATAGCACTCTGAATTCTGGATAAGGGTGATGCCATGAGATCTGTTACTCTTATTGACAGTTGGGGCTTCTGGTATTTTGGCCTAAAATCTGAAAGCCCATTACAGGGCGTATCAACATCACAGCTACAAATAAATCTTTTAGGTCTGAAAAATATTTCTTCTCTGGCAGCAAAAAAACAAGCTGCTGTAACATTAGGAGGAGGTTGAACTAATTGGAAGAGCTTAATGCATGCTCAGCAACAGCTGGAATAACAGAAATCTGTGCCTGACTAGGAACAGCAGATGTTATAAATTTCATCTGGTCATATCCAATGGCTGATAGGGAGGTCCTGCTCCACATCTGTGAAATATTCACCAGATTCCACACACAGCCTTTCTGAAGCAGGCATTACCATGGCCTTTAGAAACAGAGGAGCACATTTGCTCTAGATATGTTGACAAAGGAATGTGTAGCTCTTAGGCGGCCTTCAGAGTAGGATAAAAAAATAGTGATTATGTAGAAAAATTTTATAAATGCCAATGGTGAGCACCAGCATAATTTAAGAAAAGTGATATGTGCTCCAAACATCACAATATGCAATTTTATAGACAGAGATTATGCAATATTAAAATTAGAAACAAGTATGGGATTTTTATTACAGTAATTATGCCACTGCAGTTTCTGGCATGGATGACATTAATTGCACTCTGTAAAAATGTCTTCTGTATCTTATGTGTTCATAAAAGAAAAAACTAGGTGGGCATGAACCCACTGATGTTATCAAAGCCACACAGATAACAAGAAAAGGATTCAAAGAGCACTTGTATGTCACTTAGATGGGTTACAGGTATCTAACAGCAGCCTACAAAAATCTTCTCTGCTTAAGACACCAGGAGAGTTTCTGGCTTTCATGCAAGCAAGCTATGAGCAGAAGGACTCATGGTCAAGTCCTGTACAGCATCCTGCTGCTGAGGGGATTTGGACAGGGAATGGGAAGCCCAACCACAGGTTCTCTCGTGAGCACTGATGTGCAGCTCCCCAGTCCCAAGGCTGAGTGCTTTCCCCCTCCAGGCCCATCAGCACTGCCAAACAGAAGGAATGACAGACTGACAGGAATGAGCCTGAAGGTGGAAGGGGGAGAAGAGGAATCTTGCCCCTGAGACTACATGCTGAAGAAGAAAATGGGGATGCCTGACTCTTAAGGCTTTTTACAGACCCCATATGAGGGAGGGAAATCTTTGTTCTGTGTTTCTCCTCATGGAAAGATTGAATTACCTTCCACACATTTTTATTGACTGTGACCAACCTTACACATCTGACATTTATCCACAGCAGCTTGGGGGTAGTTTCTGACAGATGTCCCCATAATGTGTCATGCTCCAGGCTTCCAAGATGGTTTTGTTGCTGCAGGAGGGGAGGAGGTGAGCAGGAGTGAAGAGCTGACATAAACCAGGCCTCTGCAGTCTGGTCTAAGTGACAACAGGAACTCTGCTCTTCCACTATTTCCCAGTTTGTTGCAATCCTGTTAATTCATTCATGTCTTCAGTTTGTTTCTATGAGGACCATTGACTCTGGTTTTAGATCCAGTGGCACAAGGCTGCATGTCAGTCTTGTGTTTTTGTCACACAGGAGAACTGCAATCAGAGCTTCTTTCAATCAATATTATAATAAAAAAACTTCTTAAAAATTGTCAAGGCAAGCCTTATGCTCCAATTTTACTGGATGAGAGACTTGCAGAGGAAGTGGTTGTCTCATTCACAAGCTGATCAGAATTGGATCAGGATTTGAACAAAGTACCTTTCATGTTTTCCAAATATTTCTCTTCCATTCCCACTTTTCTATTCCTGTTGGCTCCATATGAAAAAGGGAACTTCACCTACCAACAAGAACAAAATCAATTTCTTTCAGCAAGAAAGTCATCTTTTACCAAGTTAAAGTGCCCAGTGAATTTCAGCCTTAGTCACTCCAGGCATTAAATTACTAGGAAGCAGCTTGTGAACATTTCAGATGAGCTTGGCCTGGATTCAGACAAGCTGGATTTGGTCCTGCCTATAGTCACATCCCACTTCTACAGCTTCTAATGCCACTTCCTTTGCTTTGGCTCTATGACTGGCCCTCTGCCATTATTTCCTGGGTTCCCTGCCCCTTTTCTTCTTCACAATAGCAGCAAACCTGGCATATGGGTGTCAAAAATCCCTTGGGCTTGCAATAAGACAAAGCAAATCACTGGTATTAGCAGCAAAAAACCCAAACCAAAACAAATAAAAACAAAACCTTTCACATGCATCTCATTATCTCATTATATGTGTGTGAAGCCTTCAGAGGCTGGAGTATGCTCAAAGCCAGTGCTCTGCAGGCTACATACCTATTTGTTATCCTAGCTGTCTTGTGCTTTAATAGCCCTCTGTTCTTCTCTTTCCAAGCTGAAAAAGAGTGAAGCAGAACCAACCTGCTTAAATAAATATGCTGATATATAAAGAATACTGGTAAGCAAGTCTCATATGCATGGCTTTATGCTTGTTGTTGACATTGTCTTAATGTCTTTTTCCTTTTTTTTTTTTTTTTTTTTTCCCTTTGGCCATTTAATCAAGCTTCCCCCTCACTATCAAGAGTGATTTTTTTTTTCATTGTGTGTATTGCTAAAATCACTTATGCTTCATCTATTTCTTATGCTGACTCTTCATTGAATTTTTTTCTCCCTGTCCTGTCTCCACTGTGTCCACCCGGTGGGTCTGTTTGCTCTCTTGCTTGCAGTCTGCCTTTTAGTATGAACTCAGTCCTCTCTGCATCAAATGTTCAATTCTCTGAAGTTAGAGTGCATTCCAATCACTTGGGAAAATATAAAAAGTACAAACTTTGCAGCTGAGGACCAAGTGAAAAAAGAGAAGAGAGAATGGGTTTGTGAGGTGCTTGGCTGTCAAGTGCAGCTCTGCATAGCATCAATCAAAATACCATGGCAAATAAATAGAAGCACATGAGAGAATTGTCCACAGATACTGAAACAGCACATAGAGCCATCTACTTGCTAAAGAAACACACTGCATACCAGAAGTGGCTGGCATGCTTGCACCTGCTAAATATTTTTTGGCACTGGTACTGCCAGCCTTCCAGCTTGAGGTCAGTTTGACAAACATATTTATGGAGCCACATCTCGGCCTTTGACTCTGTGAACAATTTCCCATGCCCACATTGTAATTACAGTGAAGCAGCAGAATTTGACAAGTTTGTAGTATGTTGACATGAAGTGAAAAGAGCAAAGAAATCTTCCTGAGGAGAACAGAAATTGGGTAGTGATCCTCTGCACTGGTTAAATGAGTTGAACTCTGAAACAGGTTGTTGCTTTAGTTGAAAATGTCTACAACATCAGGCTAAGGCATAGCAGAAAGCTGTGTCTGTGCCAGCTCACAAGAAATCATTCCAGATCAATCCAAAGGAAATGTTTGTCTGTCAGAATCCAGGTGTCCTATGAACCAGGAGGGAGGTGACATCATCACCTAGGGCTGGAGAGATACAGGACCTTAAGGATACAGCAGGGATCAGACCTGACATAGTCTGTAATCTTCTTCTTGTGTGGATTAGCCCCAGTTTCTGTTCCACTCAGTCACAGCTGATGTCACCTGGAATTCTAGGGTGATAGACACTTCCTAAATCTGTCACTAGGTCCCAAACCAGCAAAGTTTGTGAAAACACAAACCCAACGGCAAATGCAAGTAAAGATAGAGAGTAAAGGCAAAATGCAGGCTGAGACAGTCAGGCATAAGAGACTTGTAGAAAAATCGAAAGCAAACCACCCATTCTTGGCAAAATGAAGATCCAAATAAAATCTAGTGTGCTGTCTTTAGAAACAGGATTCCTGCATCAGCACGGGATTGAACAGAACAAGCAGCATTTCTACATGTGAGTGGCAGGCAGGTGACCTGAAGGCTCCAAAGCAGGTACAGATGTAGTGAGGAGGGAGGGAGTGAAGGTGTAATTTAGCATTAGCAACACTGCTGCATCCTGCACAGCCCCCTCCAGCTGCAAGGAGTAGCTGTGGCCATTCAATTGCACAGCTCATCCTGTTTCTCCCTCCCCCCTTTCTTCCATGCACCGGCACAGCTGGATCTGTCCCCAGTGAGGAGAATTAGATTCCTCCCGTCTGACACCGATGTTTAATGTTGAACAACAAAATTATTTTGTTAGGAGAATAAAACACAGACAGATTCACTGATAACCAAAATCTCCCTGTTGCTGTCAGTGCACTTGAAAATGTCTGCACTGCAATGGGAAGATGCTCTTTATTTAGACTGAATCTACAGCCTAAAAGGAAACAGTAAGCTTTTCAAATTAGAGCTGTTCTTTAAAAGCTTCTCTTTGGTAGAGTTAGAAAAAGACTTCTTCCATAAAAGGAAATGTCTAAATTAATTCTCCAGCTGGTAGTACTTCGCTGTCCTCATAAAGATGCTGCTTACACTGGGGAAAGAGAGATTTTAACAACCACTCCTCAGCCCCACCCCCAGAACTGCTTTTATTTTGTTTGAAGAGATGATGAAATGGTTCTGGGGAACTTGAGCCCCAAGATGGAGAGGGTCTGCACTGCCTGCCAAGTGCTCTGCCAAAAAGTCTCAAAGGCCACCATTTGCACATGGACAGTATGAGCAGTGTTTGACCTCTCTAATCTAAAATGCAGACTTCAAGCTAGGCCAAATCACTCTTTCTGGCAACTAGGGAAACATGGGAGTGGAGGGGATAGAGATGTAAGTTCTGGTAAAGACTAGAGAAACCGGCCAGAAGAATTGTCATTGCTGAAAAATTACATTTTTCTGAAAATTATTCCAGGCACCTGGTCATGTGTGTTTGTTCACCACAAGCCGGTGATATCACAGATTCCTAGAATATAGGGTTGAAAACATCCCATTATTAAGATCCATTTTTAATTTATCTTAATCCATTATTAAGAATTGCCAGTGATTAAAGCTCCTTAGTGCCTTGAAGTACTCTGCATCTCAAACATCTTTTAAATATTTGAAGATTGCAGCCTACATTTCCTTCAGATTTTCCTTGTCTGGGCTGGGCAGTGCCTGTTCTTTCAACTTTTTTTTTAATGGGTTTTATTTTCTGGAGTATCTTTGGTACTTTCATTTAGGCTCCTTCCACCCCCTTTAAGTGAAATGAACAGCTGTATCAGTTGGTTTACACTGAAAGCTTCCCATTTAAGTGTCCTCACCTGATGATTCTGTTTGGGTTTTTTCTCATCAGTATGGCACTTACTTCAGTTTTTGATGCATTATCAACTCCCTCACATGTTTTTCATCAGAGTCCTGAATGTTTTTCATCCTACACATTCATTTCCATACCTGCAACTGATTCTTCCTAAGTCTGTGTCCTCACTTAGCTCCACACTGGCTATTTAAAACTAGTGCTCTGATTTGTCCTAATCCCTTGAAACCTCACTCATCTGATCAGTCCCTTCCAGACTCAGCCCCTGACTAAATAAATATAGTCTATTTCATCATCCCTAGGAGGATGGATGGATGGATGGATGGATGGATGGATGGATGGATGGACACTTGTCAAATTTCACACAATGTAGTCAAGGTAGCCTGCAATTAGACAGTAAACTATTGGTGACTACCATCTGAGTTCACTTTCCTAAGGTATTCTGGTGCCCATCTGACCATAGGTTCATCTCAACAGCATTTCTGTGGCCTGTGATGTAAGACTGTGTCAAAGCCTCACTGACATGATTAAAATGTTCTGATGTTGCTTTGGATGCAGAGGACAAAACGTGTTCTCTTGGAAGGATGTGGACACTATGCAAAGGCTACTAAAGGGACCAAGTGCTAACAGAGCAAGAATACATACTGCCCTCTGAGAGTGCTCCAGTTGGAGCTTAGCCCTGCTGCAGTGGAAATGAAAACAAGGCTGGGACTCATCTCACTTGAATTTATCCACCTAAAAATTAGACCACTTGACCTGCTCCATTCCAGTCAAGTAAGCTTTCCTCCCCTGTCAGTGGAAAGGCACAGACACTGGTTGTCAACATTGATCTAAATTTAAGGTAAGTCACCATCAGAAAGAGCTAATTTCTTTGACTAGCCAAACCAGGTAGCTCACAGGAGATCAGCTAATCCCTTCCTCTGTGTGGTTTGGTTCTTCCCCCTGCAGAATTTCATTAATATGAAATATTAATGCTGTCACCATCAGCTTGAAGTTCTTTGTAAGAGAGATGGTTTTCCACTATGTATTTGTGAAGTGGCTCTTGTCAGCTGAGGTCTTTGAATACCATTCTAAAATCGAGTATAACAAAAAAGTGTTGGGTTTTGCTCTCACCACTACACCGCAGTATCTGGAAATTTATTGTGTTTGAAGATAATTAGGCCATTTCTCTTTGCTAGGTCCAGGGAAATGCCCAACAAAAGCAAGTCTTGGACTGAAATTTCAAAGAATGGATTGGACATATTTAAAAGAAAGACTCTCTCTAATGCACAGAGAACTTCTTTGAAGCTCATCCATCAGGCCCATTTTTAGGTCACAACCCAGCAGCCAGACTGACAGACACAAGGACAATTAGACCAAGGAAAAGAAACACCTTTGCTCAAGCAGGTGTACTGAAGCATCTTCTGCTTCTGCAGGAGCATTGATTCCTGATTTCAGGTTGACCCTCAAACAACGGAAGATGAAGGCAACACGCAAAAATCGTTCCTGAAAGTTTCATCGGAAAGAGATGAAAGGGATGTGAATCAGCTCCTACGCAGCTGCAGTTTACAGCAGAGCTTCACAGCGTGACCCCAGGTCAATGGCACTTCCCATAACACTGCACTGAGGGTTCTGGTGGTTTGGGAGCTGACTCATGAGCCTTCCTGTCACCCCTGTTTCAGGGACATGCCTCCCTGAAGGAAGACAGGGCAAGCTGTGTGGAGATCAATCTTAACCTGCTGCCATGGTGTGTCAACACCTCTGAATCATCCAGAAAGCTTCACTTGTCCTCCCCAAACACTTCTGCACCAGCAGGTTGACTCTTCACTTTTGCCAGGGACAGAGCATTCTGCACCCTTCAGGAACCACCCAAGCACAGTGCAGGAGGCCTCTCCCAGGAGACCCATACCAAGCCTTGGCGTGCATTTCTGGTGGGAGGGCTGCGGGCAAAGCACTGGCCTTGACAAGGAGGCTGAGGTTGACCATTCCAGGGCCCTGGTAAAGCTGCCTGGAGTCTGGCCTGAATTAGAGAAAATTCTCCAGCAGTTTTCAAAAATATGCTCGCACCCATCAGCATGTGCGTGATGGCGTGCAGGATAAACACCCATGTTCAAGACTTTACTCTTTATTAAACTAGCAATATTTGCTTGTCCTGGGTCACTCTGCAGAGCCTAGTCTTGCCAAATCCCCAGGCAGTAGTATGCCATGAGCAGAAAAGCACAGTACAGCATTTAATTTTGAGAAACATCATGCTCAACCTCAATAGGTATGAACTCTTTCTGTACATTGCCACAAAATTTATATAAATTGCCATAAAGGAATCCCAGTGCCTGCAGTCCTCCTTTTTGTTCTCCATCTATTTTCTTCTTTGCTGCTGCTGTTACTTTTACCTGGGGGAAAGGGAAGTCTGAAAAGATCACCCTGAGCTACTGAGCCCTAGTCACTGTTCTAAAGGTCCACAATACACTTACGGGTTCAAAAAGACATGGCGAGTGCAGAAAATGAGCTCAAAGGCACAAACACCAGATTTTCCAGAAAGATCAGGGGTGAGTAACACTGCAACTCCTGTGAGACTCATCCAACAGTCTCTCCCTGTACTGCCAGCTGAATGAGGAGCACTAACCAAAAACTATCTAGGAAACCAGTGCCATTAAAGGCAGTCACTCCTTATCTAAGCTCTGCAGCACACCACTGCCCCAGGCAGTGGGATGTGTGCCCAGGTATTTGCCACTTCCCTTTTATGTGAGACTTTCACATAAAAGTCTCAGACCTTTTATGTGAAAAACTGTTTGCACCAAGCCAGTGATACTAAGGCTTCCTCATACTGGGATGATGGAGCAGAAGGGGAAAGGGAGGAAAGGTTAGCAAAGGTTTACTGAGTCATCCTCATCCAGTGGACTAATTACATTCAAATTACATTTGAATCCTTACCTGGCCCTTTCTTTCTTTTTTTTCTTTTTTTTTCTTTTTTTTTTTCTTTTTCTTCTTTTTTTATTCCCCTTCTTCTTTTCTTTTTTCTTCCTTCATTTTCTTCCTTCTTTTTTCTTTCTTCTATTTTTTCTTCTTTGTTTTTCTTATTTTTTTCTTCTTTTTTCTTTTTTTTTTTCTCCTTTTTTTAATGTCTCTAATTCACTAAGAATTTATATTAGATTAGTATGGTCATTATTATTATGCAGAATAATAGATTTTTCACAGAGTGCCAGTGGGATTTGGCTATGATGAAGATCACATCCCTGTTTAAGACAGGGATTTGGATGCAAGTCTACAGAGTAACAGAGGGTCATTTCTAGCTGTCTTGCTTCTCAGTTAGGATTGTATTATTCAGAACATTACATTGTAATTACAAATACAGTGGAAGAAAGGGGAGCTGTACAGCTCCAGAATAGCTTTACAGGATTTCCATGCATGGGGAGCTAATGTGTGCCATATCCAGCTCAACCCAGCACTTAGTACAGGTCCAGTTACAGACATTCTACATTATCATCTTACATTTGTAGCCTCTTGTGACATGAAATAATGAAGGAAAATCAGTCAAAAACTGAATAGTTACCATCTCCTTTGCATAAAACCGAGTGGGAAAATGTAAATCTATTCTCTCACATAGTATAAGTTAGCTAAGATTACAAAGAAATGAAAAGCAATGTATCCAGTGTCTAGAGCAAGCCTTTTCAGGAGAACTCCATTCATTAGTAATCCTTCCCCACACACAAACTTCTCTTCTCCCTTACATGCCTTCTGTCTCCAGACACCTGTTAGTTTCAAGGTTAGGATAATGGAGTGCACATCCCCAAGGAACCAACAAAATGAGGACACGGTATTTTACTTTCCAGAAAGAATGACCTCAGCTCAGACAGATTGTTTACACAGACAGACCTCCCAAAACACTCGTAGTCTGCATGAGGTTTACTCGTAGTCTACAGGTTTATCTGATCAATCAAGTGATTTCATCTTACTGCAATACAGCAGCTTAACAGGACACATCTTTTGCAGGTCCCTTCTGAGAGTGTGCATCGGTGCTCCACAAGTAGCACTGGTAATGATGTGGGTGATGGTCA
Source organism: Cyanistes caeruleus (assembly GCF_971803275.1). Taxonomy (NCBI): domain Eukaryota; kingdom Metazoa; phylum Chordata; class Aves; order Passeriformes; family Paridae; genus Cyanistes; species Cyanistes caeruleus. Next base: position 45,244,358 of record NC_141704.1, on the reverse strand, counting down.
GCAAGGCAGGCATTTGCATTCTGCCCTGGTTTTAAGGAACAGAGGCCTATTTTCAAGATGAGCCAACTCATTTTATGCCAAGAACAGTTGGCAGCAGTGCTTACTAAAGCATGTATGTTGACACATTGTGTTCAGTCATTTTAGTTTTGCAATCATAGAGCCAAACAACAGGATGTGAGTTAATGCACCTTTGATTAAACCTTGGGCTTGTTTTAGCTATTAGTGAACATCAAAGCTTATTGGCTACCCAAGAATGTGGTGACCTTGGAGGAAAGTTCATATAATTTTAGGAAAAAATATTCCAGCAGCATTCATTCCTTCTATTAAACTTCTAGAGCATTCAATAGTGATATTGTGGCTAAGGGTATCAGGGTGAAATTAGTAACCTACATCCTTTATACAGCTTTCTACTTGCATTATAACTGAACACAGATGAAAAATCTAAGCTAAGGACAATAAGAAAACAGTATAGGTTTACTATGACAGCATAAAAACATAACAGGATCTGGTGCTCTTCATCTCTGATGGTCTGTGTGTAGCTTGGGCCCTGAACTGCGTCCTCACTGAAGCTGGGACCTTTGCTGGAATAAGCAGCAAGGGAGGGACCAGGAGCTAAATTATCTTCACAATGAAGTTGCTAATAGAGAAAATGTGGCTGTTAAGAAGTTATGGTCTACGTGGTTTGCAATAGCTTTTTCAAAGAAAGAAAAAAGTAAATGAGTGATAACACAAGGAAAAGATAATTTATCCAGTTGCTTAAGGTTCTTTGCAGACTTCTGGACCTGAACACTCCTGGGAAGCAGAATGAGGCTAGAGGGATCCTTGTTAAGTACCTGTTGCCCCTTCTTATGGTAAGGCTGGCTCCACAGTGATGTCCCTTGTGTCCTTGCTGATAAACCACGGTGCTGATCAGAACAGTGACTGTACTGACTGTGGAAAGCATTTCTCTGAATAGCAACAGGGCTGTTGTGGGAAGGAACAATAGTATTGCACACAGAGACATAAACCTGTACTTTTCTACTCAGGAGGCTGTTCACTTTATAGTCTGCAAACCTGGCTGAAACCTTGCATAAAATCACTGGAACTGAGGCTGATTAGGTTCAGCAGAAAAAGACTTCACTTCTGTAAAGAAGCGGCAGACAGTGTTTTACACAGTCTGTATTGCTTTCATTTAATGAGATAAATAAAAGTTTCATGGTTTTGACCTTGTCTTGCTTTTATAACTCTAGGAGAAGCAGTTTTGCTTCCTTATCTCAAAATGGCTTGAGTCACAGTCTTAGCCTTGATACCACTTGCAGCTGTAAGCTTGCCTAAGTACAGGCAGAGCAGTAAGAAATTTCTGTGATTCAGATTTGGTTTTTCCCTGCAAGAAGTTGGATGCTCGAAGCTGTACTTAACAGTAACAGGGAAGGAGAGAGCCTTCTAGCAGTTCTTTGATTTTGGAGGGGGGTGTGTTTTTTAATTTTTTTTTTTTTCCTTTTTTGGTTGCATTTTTGTTTTGGTTCTGTTTATATTTCTTTCTCCTCCATTCTCCCTTGAACAGTACTGCAGGGAAATGTGATAGCGAGGCACCAATTTGCCATTTAGTCAGCCAAAGAGGAATGGGAGAATTGTCTCTTGCACAGGTGCTCTTTACTCTAGGGGCATTCAAGCCCTGCCTCTGCAGCAGTCCAAGCCAATGCCAACCTGACAGCAATAGGTGAAATATAAAGGGCCCTCATCAGCACACGTCACATTGGTGCAGGAATGCCATTAAGCAGCCTGTGTGAGTTACATTTCATCGATAATGAAATCAGCCTCCTACATTTCCTCTGAGAATGAAGTAGCAATAAGCAGAAGCAGTCCCTCTCCTACTCCAAATTCACTCCAAATTATGCAAAGAACTCATCACTTTGAAATATGAAAGAAACTTCATGTCCTTCTCAGCAGGACAAACTCAATTAGACAGAAAAAATGGAACAGCTGCTTTTTCAAAGGGACAGATGACCTTATGGTGTAATTTTCACACTCGGTCAATCAAAGCTTGGTGTGATTCATTGACCATGAGAATGAAACTAGACAAGAGACATAGTTAAAAGGTCGTTCTCTTCTGTGGGTATAAGAGGATCAAGTAAAATATTAAAGAGCACATGGCCCTCTTTCAAGAGATGTTGGCCACACCTCCACCTGCACTCAAACAAAAGAAGAGAAGAATGCATTTCATGTTTTATCCATGCCTCTATGGTCAGTGGTGCAGATTTCCTAACCCCGAGCTTTTCTAGGGAGATTCCTGCCAATGAAGCCAATGAGAATTTGTGTGTTGATTGCAATGGGCAGGCCTGTTGTGAGGCAGAATGGACAACAGCTGAAAACGGATGACAGCTACAGATTATGAAAGCAGGTGTTGGGATCTAGCTCCAGTTGTTACCATTTCCCTCATTTAAAGTAACATTCCCAGACCTGGGGACCTATAGATACAATAAAGGAATGAAAGCCCCCATGGATGAATGTACAAATACAAGCCAGAAAGATTTTTCAGTATATAATGGTGCCTCTCGCTTCCTTGCTGCAGGCAGCATGGCTGGCATGGGTAAGACCAGAACAGGCCTTTCCCCTGCAGCTTTGGCTTTGGGTCCAGGAAGGGGATTTCATCTCTCCTGAGCAGAAAGCACAAGGAGGCAGTGGCTTTGGGGACCATACCTCCAAAGGACAAGGTGACCTCACTCATACCTTTTCACCATGTGGTGATGAACAGACCACTGTGGAGAAAGGGGAAGTTCTTAGAAACCAGGGGAGAGAGATTGCTGAGACAATGACTTGAAAAGCAGAGGGAAATGCCCACCATGCACTGAGAACACATGGAGTGACTCATGCCTGGAGCTGAGACACTACAGGGAGGGATGGAGGAACAACATTTCATACAGGAATGTGGGGAATCACTGCCAGCAGTGACACTTTTGTGGGACGAGTCCTATGCTGCACCCTGGCAGTGTGGCATTAGCACAGTTCGGTGTTGGCTGCATTTCTGGTTACCTAATCAGTGATGAAAAGCTGGCTGCCCTCTGCAATGCTGAGTAAACAGGTGGCTAACTCTGAGCAGAGCTGCTCAGTTCTTGTATCCACCTACAGGAAACATACAGGCCAAAAGATCCTAATCCTAGCCTGTATTGTTGTCACTGTTTGCGTCTTTCTCCAGCCCGTGTTGGGTCACTGCTCTCAATGGGCTGCTGAGAAACCTCCCTCCACAGTTTCTATCCTGTGCCCCATGAATCCCTTTCATAACTTCCAGCCAGGCATGCAGAACACCCCTCCTACTAACAAATCATCTGCTGGGCTGGAGAGAGGTTTTGACTGGAACCTTTTCTTTGTACTAAACCCGTGAGTTCTGTTATGCACATACACTTAATGATTTTATCAAATCCTACTGGTTTAAAAGTCTAACACAGCTGTTCCTCTAAATATTCCTTGGCTTCTTTCATTGTTACAAATTCTTCAGGAAGAAAAAAAAGTCAATTTCTATATTAAAAAGACACTTCATTAACAACCATGTAGTTATAAATACAGGAATGATAGCTCTACCCCCAAATTTACTGCAGTTCTTTTCCAACTATTTGGAACTGTTTTCCAGCTGTACTGGTTATCTGTGCAGCTCTTCCTTCCCTTGCCCTAAACAGCCTCTGGAAGTTCAGTGTACAACACCTGCAACCAGGAAGATAGACAGACTTTTCCTCCACAGTACTCATATATTCCCCTTGTTTGATTCATCTGGAATTACCCTTGTTTGACTCTCCTGCAAGTCTGTTGACTTTGACTGAATAGAGATTTACATAATTTCCTCATGGGGTTTCTGAAAGCTGATAACACACTGCTCTGAGAATGTTATTTCCCTGTTTTATTTCCACAGCAGAATAGATTCAGATATGCTCCTGCATATTGCTGCACCTGATGTTTTTTCTATTCATTTTTGATTCGGGAAAAAAATAACATCATAAAAGATGTATCTACAATTGTTACTTGGCTATGGTTAAAAAAGAAAGAACACCCAGATCCACATCTCCTTTTCTTATCTTTGTCAAAGATGAAGAAAATCTTAATAAAGCTATTTGACAATAACTTCCCACTCCACACAGCGCCAGGAAAAGGAAATTGAGTGCATATATGGCTGGAGGCAGCGGCACAGCTATGACAGTCTTAGCACAGGATTCATAACATTAACACTCCTCTCTGCTCCCAACTGACCTAATACTCTGCATTTTACATGGTGCTCATTATAACCCAGATGAATGACAGAAGCTGGGATCAGCAGACTCGTGAGAGGACCAAGATGCAGACAGATTAGATCTTGTTTTGATTCTTGTTTGGTGAAGCCAAATAATCAAGGAGTCATGGACCTGATGAATCTGGTGAATGATATCCAGTTGTGTTTTATGTGGCCTTAGGTAATGAAAATGAAATTTCTGTATTTGAAAGTCCTTTTGAAATGTCACAATTTAAATAAATAACAGCAGGGAGTGGAAGCACTTCTGTAGGTGCACAAAGACGTGGAAAGGAGTTTACCATCAGGAATTTTTCAAATTGACAAAAATTATGTCACTTCTTATTTTTCCCATTGGTACATCAGATACTGAAAATTTAACTCACAGCCAAGGTGAGTCAAGATACCTTGAGCAAGAATGAAGAGGATCCAGTGCTGCACAAGGAGCTGTGGGCATTTAAACACCCAAAAGTTTGGGCCATTCTGTGATAAAGTAATTTTCTACACCTCCATCATCTTTATATCTGTCATCACCAGCCTCTAAACACTGCAGTCTTCCTCCTATGACCAGTCTTGTCTGATATTTGACATTTTGCACCAGGAATCTGGTTTTTTGCTCATGCTGTAGGGAAATTAACTGGTAGGAGTTTTCAGGGGGAGAAAGGTTTGCAAATTCATGAAGAACTGTTTTACACTGCTACTGTGGGAGGTGAGCCCGAGTAACAAAAAGCACAGCAATTTTATAACACAGTGGTCATCATTAAGAGCCACAGAACATGCACAGCTCCATCTTTTCCTACCCTTTTCCACAAAGAGCTCAGTGGATTCTCATCATGCCAGAATCATGATTCATTTATTTTTCAATGCAACCTACTTTCAGTGGAACCTAAGATATGTAAAATGCTGTACTAGCAATTTCAATATTTTCTTAATTGATATATTCCCTTAGAGCCATTCTGCACCACTGGAGCAGATCAAAGAAGATTGGCTTTCATTCTCAGTCCTGCAGCAGAGCTAAAAGCATCCTAATTCCAAGCAGCACAGGAAGATTTCTTAAACGCCATCATTTGAATTTTCCTGAGTGCTCAGCTACCAGCACACACAGTTCCCTTTTCTCTCTCTTTTCCCTCTTCCCTCGTGAACCATTCTTTTGTTCGTTCACTTCATCTGCTCTATTCCACCTGTTAATAGTTGTCTTTCTAATTTTTTGTGATTATTTTTTCCCACTGTGCTGTTGCTTCATTTTCACTCCTTCCTGCATGCAAAGTCCTTTTCATACCTCTCCCTTTTTTACTCTGCTGCTTATTCAGTAATTATTGTCAATCCCTATTTTTCTTTCCCACTGAGCATGGAAAAGGAGGATTATCATGATGACTATGTAGCCTTGCACAAACACCTGAAGGCCTGGTCAAAACCAGGATTTATGTCACAGCCTTGCAAACACAATGGCCCACAGTTCCTGCCCAGGGCATTTGCAGTCCTTTTCCAAAGGGAAGGATTTCAAAGACTAGAAGGGAATTTACCTCACACCAAATGGTCTCTTGAAAATCTCAGGCTTAGCACACAAAGGGCTGGATGGGTGATCTGGCTTGCTCAGAGATATGGACTGAGGCTGTGGAACAAGGGATAGGAATTACTTGCTCATCTGCCCATCTGGTACATTAATGATGTGATAGGAAAGACACAGGAACTGCATCAGTTGTTCACCCCTATGAAAAATAAACCGAGAAATCAAAGCAGCATTTGCAATTAGCCTCACAATATGCGCAATAATCTGGAGTTTTAAACACTCCGGAAAAGAAAAGAGCCTGCTTCTTCTCCATCTCAGTTCAGTTGGTGCTTTAATTTTGGGTGATCCTAAAATCCCTGCCTTGCAGGGACAGGTGGCACCGGTGTGATTCCTGTGCAATTCTCCAGACACTTGAGTCCTGAGTTCTGCATTTATCTGGCAAGTGCTGGATGTGGCCAAAAGACGCTGTGGTCAATTAACAGCTGTACCTGACAGCCCTCCAGAAGTCTGCAAAAAAATTGTGTCACTTCAGATGGGGGCCAAGGCCATACAGGGAGTAGCCCTGAGTAGCCCCTGAGTAGCTCTGTCAGGTTTTTTTCAGCATGGCAATCTGAGCAGTGATTTGCATTTCTCCTCCCATGCATTTTTGTTAATGAGCCATTTTAGTTTCTGGTGCGATTCCCTAAAAATAAAATGCTACGGACTGACTATGTCCAGCTACAAGGCTGTGATGCTTGATCTCTCTAAGTGTCATTTTAACACAGTGGGGCTGCCTTTGAACTCCCCTCTGGCTTTCCTTTCTGCTAACACAAACAGTAAAGAAGGAGACCTGCATGGCTGAATCATATTTGTGTGTTTTCCAGGCAGCTCCTGAGCCCCAGAGCCTGTTCAGAAGAGAAATGTCAGGCACAGCAGGACTCAGTCTGGCATGTGGGTGGATTTACTCAGGCATGGAAATGAAATCTGGGCCCAGGAAGCAGTGCTTGATAGCAAAGGGATGGGGCTCAGCCTGCAGCTGGAGCTGCAGTTTAACCATCTGGGGTGGCACAGCACTGATGGAAAAGCCTGGTACTCCCCATTCTGACTTTTTTTTTGCAACTGCTGCACTGGGCATTCTGATGGCCTGACTTCAAGGTTTCACAAAATTAAAGAGGGAGAAGGTAACCGCTGAATTCACATCTAAAATATTTTAAAAGGTTCAAAATGAATTAATTTTTCATAATTTCTTTTTTCTTCCACCAAAGTAGGAAGAAATCTTATTTGTATATTTGAATTTTGAAATGTATATAGGCACTCTGGTCCTTGATATTTTGCTATTAATGAAAGCAAATGAGAAATGGAAAGCATCTGTCAAGCATGCAAGCACCTTTTGAATGTGCTCCATACACCTGCTAGAAAAGGACAAGCAGTTTCTCCCCAATCAAGCCCAGAAGGGAAATACACTCTGGAGCAGGCTAAATCTGAACAGCCCATAATATGTTCCTACACTTCTCTCTCTGCCCAGAGAGAGGAAAAGGCAATTCATGGGCTTTAGGATTTAGCAGGAGATTGCTATTACACAAGCACTGTTTCCCTCAGACAGATAAATGAAGAAAAAGGAACAAAAGGGTCCCTGGCCAAGGACAGAAAAACTCAGGACCACCAGTACTAGCCCCTCCCACCAGCTCTCCAGCCAGAGCTGTTACCACAAATCTTGCAAATGTTTCTCAGGAACCTCACAAGTAAATGTGATGTACACTTCTAAAAACAAGAGAGTCAAAAACGTACTGCTTTGTATGAAGACCTATATATGCTTCTTCCTTGGCAGTGCATCTCTCTGCATCATTTCATGTTAAATGCCATTTTTGTTATGACAAAACTCTTCTGAACTGGTGCTGTGCTTTCTTATGTTTCTCCTGATGGACCAAGACTGGCTGTGGGTCTTAGATGCAAATGTTTCAATAAAAAAGATTGCCGTGGACATCAGAGGCTATATGGGGATATAAAATTTCTTGATTAAGTTTTCGTCTTTAGGCAGGTGCTGTGTAGGTAAACACTGGCAAAACACTGTAAAGCAAACAATAGCAGTATAATCAGCAGCAGCCATTTTATAGACTATGGACTAAATAAAATTGTTCCTAAACTATTACTTACACCCACTTGAATGAATTACTGTGCTCACCGTTGATAATATCTTGGAATACATTGAAAGAAATATTGACTTTATAACATTAACTGGTGAACACAGCAACAGGAAAAAATAGTCTTCTGAGTCAAAAAGTGAAGACCATTTGGCAGTCTGCCTCCTTTCCCTTTCATGTTATCTGTGGCCTTCCCAAAATACTCTATGCTATAATTTGGTCTGGAAGAGTTCCTTTCTTCCCAGGTTGCTCACAGCATCCTTATAAGCAAGGGAATAATTGCCAGCTTCCTGCAGCTCCCCTGGGCTGTGTTACCAGATCCATGCCCTCAGTGTCTGACCCTGCTGTCCACAGAGCCTTGGTGTACAAGGGTAAGCATTGCTGTGTCAGCTTTTTGGATTTCAGCAGTATCCATTCTGCATGTGATTCAGAACCACAGTCTACCCACATATATCTCTCTATATAACCACGCAATCCTGTTTCTGTTATCCCTGCTGTTCCTCCCACCTTCCTTCCTATTGCTTGTGTCATTAGCTTGTTGCACTTAGCCACAAGTAGACCATAAATTCCTCAGGACCTTCAGTGTTTTCTTGCCTAATTGGAGCTACCAGAACACAAGTAGTCACTGCAAAACAAACATAGACCTCAACAGCTGGGACAAATAAGATGCATACTTGTAATTTTAGCCCCTAAGGTCTGTTTGACCTAGAAACCCATATTCACTTCAAGAAGTTCCTCTTGTGCTTTCTGCTTTAGGTCAGAGTTGAAGCTGGAACAAACTGCAAGGAAACACAATAAATAAACACAATTATTTAATGATCTGAAAGTCTGGTATGTTTACAGATTCCTGGTCAGTTGACAGCTGGAAAAAATCCAAGAATCAAAAAAAATGAAGAACAATTGGAAAAAAAAAATCTCTATCAGTAGAATGTCCTGAAAGGAAAGCAATTCATGTGTCACTGCTTCTTGCAGCACAGTGTTCGAACGCTGAGAAAACTACTAACTGCAGTTTATTTCATATTTTCAGGTTTAAATGAGATAAATACAAAAAAAAGAAGAGGTGAGACACCAAGAACACATGCAGTGTCCTCCAGCATCAGCTTTGCAATGCAAAAGATTGAGAGTGTACTGAGAGGAGAGTGACCCAAGGAAATGGGGGTGGGTATTCCCACGTGGTGGGTGAGGCTGGAGTGTTACTGGAGCTCCATGCACCCAGCCAGCAGGCAGGATTAAGGATGGGTGCTGAGTTATGCACACCCTAGCCATCCCAGTCTCCTGCTGAACAAAGCCCAGGGCTGTGGGGCCCTCACTGCTGTACAGGGCACTGTGAGGCTGATGGCAGAGCACTCAGACCAGATGGTGCCCAGATCCATTGCCCTGCCACCTATGCAGCACAGAGGGAGTTCTGTGCCTGACGCTGAATACAACACTGAACTAGTACAACACTAGCACAACACTGAAGTAAAAAACACATTAAATTAAATAAAAGAACCCAAAAGTTTTCTGGACTACCACCCTGACCCAGTCCTGGCCTTCCCACTCACTGCATAGATGTTTCTATGACTAAAAGTCCCCTACAATGATCTCCCTGAGGCCAGGGTTAGTGAAGAAGAGGCTTTGCCTGAACACCCCATGCTGGTCTGGATGCATCAAGGCACCTGAGGTCCAACCCAGAGCTCAGATTCCTGATGGGATCATAGAATGGTTTGGGTTGGAAAGAATTTTAAAGAACATACAGTTCCACTCCCCCTGCCAAGGGCAGGGACACCTCCTACCAAGTGGCTCAAAGTCCTGTTCAGCCTAACCTTGGACCCTTCCAGGGATGGGTCATTCACAACTTCTCTGGGCAATCTCTTCCACTCTCACAGTAAAGGACTTCTTCCTTGTATCCTCTCTAAACCCACCCTCCTTCAGTTTGAAGCCATTCTCCCTTGTTCTATCATGACCTGGCCAAAAGTCCTTCTCCAGCTCTCTTGTAAGGGACTTTAAGTACTGCAAGGTGTAATTAGGTGCTCCAGAAACCTTCTGTTCTCCAGGCTGAACAACCCCAGTTCTTTCAGCCTGTCTTCATAGGAGAGGTACTTCATCCCTCTGATCTTCCTTGTGGCCTTCCTCATGACTTGTTCCATGTCCAGAGCTGGGCACACTACTCCAGCTGAGGTCTCACCAGAGCAGAGGGGGATGATCACCTCCCCCAGCCTGCTGACCACACTCCACAAGGACACAGCTGGCTTTCTCAGATTTAAGTGCACGTTGCTGTGTCATGTCAAGCTCCTCATCCACACCCCCAATTCCTTCTCCCCAGGGCTACTCTCAATCAATTCTACCTCCAATTTGTATTTGTGGTTTGGATTTCCCCAACCCTTGTGTAGAACATGATGGGATTTGTGCTTCCAAATATGATGGCAGCTGTGTTTACAGCAATGTCACAGTCAGAGAGATTTGGGAGCTAGGGTCACTGTGCCTGATGGTTGGGCAGCCTCACACTTCTTCTTTTACTAAAAAGTGTCCTAGATGTGTGGTCATGGGCAGATTTTGGGGAAATTTCATACATATATCAAAATAAACTTGCACTCAAAGGTCAACAGGAAGAGAAAACACATTATCAAGCATATTAGAGCTTGCAGCAATCTGCAGATCTGTTCAAACATGGTCTGAAACAGGCTCTAGACATTAAGAAAACAACTTCACAACAGCCCTTTGTCTAAATTTCAGCACAGAACAAGTTATCAGAGCCCGTATGCCTCTGGCATGGATTTATTTTCTTCTTTACTCAACAATTTTCTGCTCAGCGTACTTACCCAACCAGCTGCAAACCTCCCCAGAGTTGCAAATGTAGTGATGAGTCAGTCAAACTCAGTCTCTAGCTCTTTCCCTGAAAATCTGGCATGCCTACTGATGTTACAGCATCAAATCACTTTTTGCTCCCTTTCTTTGGTTTCCTTTAGTCCATTTAGCTCTGATTTACTTTCAGAAATTACTTCTCATAAATGTTTTGCAGTGGTGGAAATGATGGGAAAGGATGAGAGCAGGAGTCCAAGGAAGAAAAACAAATGGGAAAGGCCAACCCTGCCCTGTGCTCAGCTCCAGCACTGGGAGAAGGCTGACAAGGGCTGTGACCTGCAGGCAGCCACAGCTGCCGGTGCCAGTCCCGGCACGGCCCCTGAGCTGCCCTCCCAGCAGCTGCCCAGCTGCCACGGCTCAGAGAGCTGCACTTCCCCAGCAGTGATCCCTCAGCAGTGGGCAGGCAGATCCATCCCCCTGTCCGTGTGCCACAGGCAGGGTGGGCAGCTGGGGCAGGCACTGGCAGTCCCCTCAGCTCCTGCGTCATGGTCCAGGCGCCCCATGGTGGGTCACCCTGCTCCTCCTGCCAGCAGAGCTGGGAAGCAAGCCAAACATCCCAGTTTGCCATGGAAATCAGTAGAACAGGGAGGGCAGGATCTGCACCAGGCTTCTCTTTACACATATAACTACTGCAGGCAAAAGTATAACCTGCTCTAAATTGATGTCCAGCAACATTGTCTTGAGCAATGTCCTCTGTGCTGGAGGAGGAGACAGGCACACGTGTCACGAATATGTCAGAATAAACCTGTCAACAGAATGATAAAACAAGGGTCAACAGGATGATAAAACTTCTCATCAAGAGAGAAGATGCTAGCTGGTATAATTATATTATTAATACTATAATATACTATTTGCCACATGGCTTACATTAACATGCATTCAAGAACAGCTTCATGTATCTACTTTACCATCATGAGGTCTTAAAGAGAAGACTCCTGATTCCCCAGTGTGCCTGTGCAATGAACAAGCATACTGGATCTTGAGGCCACCTGCATATTTAACTGAAGGTGGTCTGACAGAGGGGGAGAGGGGACAGGGAGGGACAGCCAGCCAAGGACCAGCACCCAGCCCTCTATCCAGACGTTCTGAGGGGTCCTCAGGGGATCTTCCCACAGATTTCTGTCCTTCTAATGGCATGAGAAGAGCTTGGATGTGAGGTTTCAGCTGAACAATTGGAAGTCCAGTTAGGCCAAACACAAAACACCTGCAGTTCTCAGAAAGCATCTATGGTCCAAAGCTTTGTACACGGCAACTTCAACCCCTTTAGGGAAGAAAAGCTTTCGGTAGAGGTACACACTCTTACTGGTGTTAAGCTTCCAAAAGTTAGACTCACAATTCTTACAGTCACAGATGTGACTCACAAACAATTCTCATTTTCTGTTTTTCATTCAGACTGAGCCTATGAACTCCAGCACATGATTTCGAGGAAGGAGAGTTGTGCACTGCTCAATCACGACCTGCCCCAGCCATGGTGCCCATAATGTCACAGTACTGCACATATCCAGCAGGGCCACTCTTGCCATATGAGACATTAAACCATGTGTTTAACATTTCTAAGTCACTTTGTCCTCATCTGCACTATAATTTGGTTGTACATCATAAATGTGAAATGAGTTTCATTTCTTGTCCCTACACCTTTGGTTTATTGCATTTACATAAATCTGTCAAACATTTATGAGGATTTTTACACCTTTATGAAATTAATTTCTTCAACCACCAAGGAGATGACATTTCTGAGGTAATACTGCTATTTCCCAAAACCTATTTTCTGGTGTCTTTGGCCTCACTGAAGTGGCACATTTTTCATTAAACTTAGCAGTACATGAAGTCGTTAAGGTGACAGTAGTTTGCCGTTATAGCTGTTGTAGCAGTGCTAGTAGTGACTTCACCCTTGGGTCATCTGAGGCAATTATTAAGTAAAGTGTCAAGAGATACTGAATGACTTAGAAAACTTAGAATTGCCTTGCTGTAAGTACCTCTTCTACTCAGAGAGCACAGAAAGCTGACCTTCATAGCTCAATTCACCTGGAAAAAGAGAGAGCTACAGAACACAACAGCCATCACAGCCAAAGATACTAAAGCATCCTGTCTTTCCCCTCCAGTATTCACCGTGAACTGAATCTTTTTTTACACCCAACAACACGTTTTCATTCTGATTTTCATCTATCCTAGTGATTAAAGTTGCCTGCTAACCCTGAGGACTCTGCTGATCTCCCTGAGTGTCACAACCTGTCATCAAAGTCACAGTTGCTCTCGTGCAGCAGAGGAAGACTGGATGCAGAAACAACAAATAACCTAGGGGAGCATGGAGCAGCCTGCTAACAATATAAAGTCTGTCTGTTTCCTTCCCTGTACAGCATTTAAAATTATTGGATGAATGAAAACTTTTTTAAGAGATATGAGTCTTATCTTTGAACCAGTGAGCTGTGGATCTGGGCATTTTTCAGACAGAAGTCCAAAATCACTTTGCAAGTGAGAGAAGAAAAATTTTAAATTCACTGCACAAAGTCTCTGAAGAAGCCTGGAGCAAAACAGCTTTTCATACTGTCTGAACTGGTCACATAAATTACAGACTAAGCTGTCTAGCAATGTGCCTCAAGGTGATCATTTCACCTTGGCTTAAAAGGATACTATTTTTTATCATATTGGAAAAAAATAACATTTTGCAAGCACTTTATACAAGTTGGACAAGTACAACAAACACAGAGCAACCCAACATAAACAACGCTGTAAAATTTATGTATCATAAGCCAGTAGTTTTGGTTATAATGAACTTTTTTAAATGATTGCAGTCAATATAACCTAAGATTGTCAAAGTCCAATCTTAAAACTTACAGGGGTTCATTGCAGAGTGTTTTTATACCAGCATTCCTGACTCATTTACTATTTATTATATTTTGAGACTGTTTAGGAACTCCATTTTTGAATATCACTTAGAAGCTAAGAAGTCCCATGCACTTCACTGTGACAAGCACAAAAGACAGCTGAGACTGTAAACTCTGGCGAGCAGGAATTGTGCATGCTGTACAATAAGTAAATGACTTTAGGGAAGATCTTGTAATTCATCAGTTTAGTCAGGGCTGATGGCAGGCTTCTGTATTCTTTCACACATGAAAAAAAAACCCAAAACAAATTCTTATCAGTCTGTAACAGTAATTGTGGAAATCTTTTATTCTGGAAGACAAGGGAGTGGTACTACTTCCAACAGAAATTCAGTGGAAAATTGCAGCCAAATGGTTCGGCCATTTCCAAATCCTGCTCTCCTCTTGCCTGCTTGTGTTAGCACTTCCAGAAATGGTTTGTTTGAACAGCTGCAGTGTCTCCATGCTGTGCTGCAGGGACTTGAAATGTGACTGGTGATAGAGGGGGAGGTGATACCCTTAGTTTTCTAGGGCTATTGCTGTGAAAACACATTCAGGTTTGGCCACATTATGAATCCTGCAGGTGATTTAAGTGTGTGTGAGGGGAAGAATAGGGGAAATGTGCCACAGTGCTGCTCAGTATTATTACACCTGTGCCAGCTCAATCAACCAGTTCCTGTCCACTCTGACCTGAACGGGGCAATTGCTGGCACTGCAGCCACTGCTGTCCCTGCTGTGGCTGGGCTGTGGGAGCTGCACATAGGCAGGGAACTGGATCTGGGAGAAGAGGGGCTGCTGAGGGAAACAGCTGTCTGAGTAAAAAAAAAATCTGGAGGGAAAAGGAAAAGGAGAAAAGGAGAAAAGGGGAAAAGGGGAAAAGGAGAAAAGGGGAAAAGGGGAAAAGGGGAAAAGGAGAAAAGGAGAAAAGGAGAAAAGGAGAAAAGGAGAAAAGGAGAAAAGGAGAAAAGGAGATGGAGAGGGAGAGGGAGAGGGAGAGGGAGAAGGAGAAGGAGATGGAGAAGGAGAAGGAGAAGGAGAAGGAGAAGGAGAAGGAGAAGGAGAAGGAGAAGGAGAAGGAGAAGGAGAAGGAGAAGGAGAAGGAGAAGGAAAAGGAAAAGGAAAAGGAAAAGGAAAAGGAAAAGGAAAAGGAAAAGGAAAAGGAAAAGGAAAAGGAAAAGGAAAAGGAAAAGGAAAAGGAAAAGGAAAAGGAAAAGGAAAAGGAAAAGGAAAAGGAAAAGGAAAAGGAATCATATCTCCCCTATTGGCTGGCATCTACATGGCCAGAGAGAAGAAAGGCAAGGGAAAGAGACATCTTGCCAGATGACCCATGTTAGTAAAAATAAACATCTGTGGTTACCTGCCATGACTGGCAGTGCAGTGAAAGAGTGTCCTGAGAAGATGTGCACCCAGCCAAAGATGTGCATCCAGCCATGGCAACTTGCTCCAGAGCTCACACAAAAGTGGGCACAGTGAGTCCTGCGGGGAGAGTCAAATACAACCTTCCTCATGTCCATTCCCTGGGGAAAATGCAGGGAGTCCTAAGGACAGCTGGTGTACATCCTGCACCATGCAGGTGTCACTTCATGTGCAAGTCAACAGCACTGACTGCACCTTTGCTCCTCTCCACCCCCTCTTGGTGCTCCTTTGGGGCTCAGGAGGCCACGTGCTGCTGCCACAGGGAGCTGCAATGCCACAAAGCTTTGTGGCCATGGTGAGTCACGCATCTGCATTTCGCTCTGCACAGTCAGAGACTTGAGTTTCATGTTTATATCTTTGACCAGAAACCAGACACAGCAGTCACAGCTCAGGAATGGCTGTCCTCCAAGGGTCTGGTGACATACCTGCTGTGACTAATGTAGGAGCATGCTCTTCCTGGAAAAAAAAAGAAGAGACTGGAAGGGGCTGTGTGTCCCACAGGGCAAAGCAGATTTTCCCCAGTCTCTTCTGCTCTCCTCAAGTGCCAAAGTGCTGGAGGTCACTCCAGATGGCTCCAG
This sequence comes from Cyanistes caeruleus, assembly GCF_971803275.1. Lineage (NCBI taxonomy): Eukaryota > Metazoa > Chordata > Aves > Passeriformes > Paridae > Cyanistes > Cyanistes caeruleus. The sequence continues at coordinate 45,228,795 of NC_141704.1, read as the reverse complement.
GAGTAGGTCACAGAAGTGTAGATGTCTAGGGCTGCTCCAGGGTGCTGCCAGGTGATGGAGCCAAACGTGGTACCTGAGAGTGACACAGGTACTGTGGGGAAGACCTGGGCTCTTCCAGAGGGCAGCCAAAGAAGCAGACACACAAATGTGCTTAGCATACAAGTGAGCCGGTGGATTTCACTTAAACTGGTTTTTGTTTTAGCCATAATTTTACAGCCAGCAAAAGTTTGTTTTAAAACATTAGAGAATATTCAAAACTTGTGAAGATGAGGGTTATTACCACAGTTGTCACTGCACATGTAAAATAGATCTTTCATCTCCTCACTTTATAAAAATATTGGTTGTTTTTTTTTCTCCTGTACGTTTTCTCAGTTGCTTCTTCCCCTAAAGCTCTTGCCCTCACTGCCTCACAGTTTGTCTGTGCTGTGCTTCAGGCTATTTGATCCCATGCATGCACAGCTCTATGTGTACACATCTATATATGCTATTTATACATCTATATATAGCACACAGCTATATGCATACATATCTATAGATAGAGGAGTCAAGGACACAAATTTTTGCCTCTAACAGAGCTGAAAATGTTCATGATGATCCCTGTGCTGCCTGATCCGTGTTTGGACATCTTATATGTCCTTTGCATAATCTGGGTTGACATCATGACTATTCCCTTCAGCTGGATCAAGCACCAGACACAGTGCTACAGGTTGTACTCTTTAATCAGAAGAATCAGATTTTTGTATGACTTCCTTTCCCTTTCCCTTTCCCTTTCCCTTTCCCTTTCCCTTTCCCTTTCCCTTTCCCTTTCCCTTTCCCTTTCCCTTTCCCTTTCCCTTTCCCTTTCCCTTCCCCTTCCCCTTCCCCTTCCCCTTCCCCTTCCCCTTCCCCTTCCCCTTCCCCCTACAAAAACATGGACTATACAAAAGACCTCAGACATCAGAAAGCAGTTGCAGTTATTATTTTTATAAGATCTCATGGATTTGAGAACACCTAATTCATCATATTTCAATGTTTTCCGATGAACAAATCTAAGAAGTGTGTTTTTTTTATTGGCAATCCTCGGTTTAAAGAACCTCATTTACTATCTACCAATTGCCTAGTAATTTCTTCTGCATTCCTCATTAGTGACAATAAATGCCCATTATGCTGCCTCTTTGGGTAGACTGGTTTAACTCATTTCTTGGGACCATTACTTACTGGTAACCACTTGTCCAGCTTTGTATATTTTTTAATTCAAGCTTCATTATTGGTATGGTCAGAAATGAGTAATTTTTAAATGTGTTAATTAATTTAAGATACCCTTTGCCATCATTTACTTCACACAGATCTTCTGCATGTTTCCTGCCTTTACAAATTTTCTGTGCATATTTTAAATGGAGCTAGATAGTCTCTTCTGTGGGCATCATGTCTTTTAAAATGTGCCCATTGTTTCAAAGAGCAGTCACATATAAGATCAAGACTTATTCTGGTGGATAGATCGTAGTCCATCTCCTACTTTTGAGATTAATCCAGCTAATTTATTGCTTCTTGTTTACAGTCCAAAAGAGAAAAAGATCTTTTCCCATCAATCTTCTTGGCAGTCTCTGAAATGCACTACTTATTGCTCTCAAATGTCTGGTTAAATAATATTCAGTCACCTCTGCAGCAATTTCAAATGGAGAATGTCTCTGAGGACATTTAGTAGTTGGCAATGCCTTTTCATTGTATGGGATGCCATAAATGACAAATGACAAGTGAAGACACCATTAAGCTTCATAATTTCTTTAGATGAGTTTGCCTGACACCTGTTTAAATTGAACACCCGCAGTTGCAGAGTGAATACCAATTCTTTGCTGCAAGCCTTCACATGGATTTTACAGGGAGATTGTTTTGATTGCACAATTAAAAAATTCCAGAATAAAAAGCAAATTAATGTTGTGCATAAACTGTGAACAATCATCGCATGAAACCAGCCTTAAATGCTCTGCAAATATGCAACCAGAGTGAAGGAGGCACAGTAAAAGCAGCCTTGGGGGATTTCAGTGTACCCAGGGACAGCAGGTCTTGCTGCACCACACCGATGACCGGTGAGGGATTTCAGGTCAGAGCCACTCTGACCTCATCTGCTCACAAACAAGCTGGTTCCCCTCTCAGATTAAGAGGTCTCTAATGACAGCACCCTAATTAACTCTAGTTCATTAGTGTGCAGCAGAAGCCATGGTTTGGTTACTGGGCAGATATTCATTCCCAAGCCCAGCTGTGCTTTTCCCAACCTGGCCCATATGGTCACTTCTGACCTCTGGCTCAAGGTCACCATTAATTTGGTACTGCCAGTGCAAGGGCTTCTAACCCAATTCAATCAAAACAAGACAGGGATCAACAACCTAAACTGTGTACTTGAAGAATTTTTGAAATTAGCAAGGTAATTAGAATTCAAAATATACTTTACAGCCATAAACCTGACCGATTTTTTTGGGACTCCAAACTCCATACAAGGCCACAAAGAACCACACTCTTAAAACAAAAACCTTGAGCAAAAGTCAAGGTCATCTGACAAATTGCTATCATGATTGAATTGGGTCTGATATCTCAAATATTTATTCTAATTTTAGACACCACTCACATTGCTCAGATGGACACATTCTTTTAGAGAATTCCGTTATTCAACAGCCCATCTCATGTTCAGTGTCCTCAATAGCAACACTGCCTGAGGGTTGTACATGTGAGCATAATTTGGCCTCCAAAACCCTCATTGGTAAGAACGAGTATGAAAAGGAGAAAAAAAGCAGAAGCAGAGGATGGATTTTCAGAGTGGACTTAAAAAAACCCTTGCTTCTTCAACTGTCATGAGTTAGCAGAACATTATAAATAACCAAATCCATCCACATTGCCCCCATTCTGTCCCTTGTGATCAGCACAATTAATTAAAACATTTTATAAAGCTGTGCAGCTGAGTGAGTGTTTACTGATTGACTGTGCAGAGTGTACAACAGGACAGAGCAAAATCTTTCTGCCAGATATAGATCTCCTGCCTGAGGTAGAAGGTCCCTTCCTGAAGAATAATGGGCTTAAAGGTGTGAAATAAAGCCCTCAGGTCTAGTGGTATCTGTCACATCTGTGGTCAGTGCCATCCTTCAGAGCTCTACTGGTTCCCAGTCTTCAGGTTTACTTGTGTTGCTTTTGTAACCAAAACAGATTAAAGAGGTGGTCTGTCTGTTTCAAATATTTTCTCTTTTCAAATTCCTGGAAGGTAAAATATGTGTCCCTGCTAAGATAACCTTTTCTCCACTCATTTACCCTTACGTGGCCTTGTTCAAACTGCATTCACGTGCTAAGAGGTTTCCTTCAAGAAGCTTCTGATCTCTGTAGTTCCAGTGAGAGCAGAAAATCTCTCCCTGCAAATACGTTCCAGAGCTGTCTCTCAGGAGCCAAGATCCAACAAAAATGAGCTGCCAGCTGCATGAAAGTTTTACATGTGTAGCAAGAAGAGTAATGGAATGAGAGCAACAGTTTATTTGTAGAAGCAAGCAGTCTAAATAAATGAAGCAACTGATAATTGTTTAGATACTCAGAGGTTTTGTAAACGTTTCATTAAATTGATGGGATCAAATGCAAATTTTTGTAACACAGAAATTGATGTGGCTAGGCCCTTTAGCATATCTCTCTTCAGCATTTTTTTCCAAGCTAGTAAAGGCACTGAAACTTCTGAGTCTGAATTACAGGTCTATGACCTTTGTGAACTTCAGTTTTGAAATTCAGAGAGCACAGACAATCTCACAGCTATGCCTAGACATTGTATGGGTTTGTAAAACTTCTGCCATGCACAACTGCAATCATTTATTGTCCTTCCGTGCTCTTCAGGAGAGCCTAACCTAAAGGAAACATGTTAAGTGCCTGCTCAGAAGTAGGAATGTCTAGATCCAAAGAGAACCAAAGCTAAGGGCTGGAGTCTCACTGCCTTTGACTCATCCTACATTAAATTGTCTGGTGACCCCAAATGCAACACCTGCCACCATCATTCAGGGGAAGGTCAGATACAATGAAGTAACACCTTCTACAGCAATTCAAAGCCCATGTAAAGTCAGACAGTACCTTTCCATCTCCACTTTTCTCAGATGAAATCTTTTGAGGTGATTTTCTTAAGTCCTCTACCCAATGCACAATGTTGGCAAAAGTTGGACTATATTGCTGGCACTGAGCAGCCAACAGAAAACTGTGAATAATTCTCTTTAGGAAAGCAAACTGACCCTGAGTAGAGCTGTTTGGTTTATCCAGCATGGTTGGGGAAAAAAAGAGAAAAATCCATCCTCTAATCATCTGTCTGGAGTTGCTAGCACAAGCTCAGCTGGTTCAGGGCAGTAATGTGAGTTTCTGGGAAAATAAAGCCAATCCTCAGGAAAGGGTCTCTGTGCTCTTCTGCCTCTGCCTTGGTTAGATTCACATCTTGTGCCCTTGCTACTGGTGCACAGGTCAGAAGTGGAGCAAGTGTCGGCTGGGTATGTCCCAATATGTGTATAGCCTTTGTTTCCTTTTTGTTTGGCTTTCAGCTGGGAACTAAACAGTCCCCAGAGCTAATGGGGTACAAATTCCTCTGCTCTAAATCCAGAAAAAGGAGCTAGGTAATCAAGACCTCACTATCATCTTCATATTCAACCTGCAGTTCCAGCTTTGTGCTCTTAGGATCACCTGGGGTCTGAATTCTGTTTATTAGAAAGCCATGGACAGCATGAAGACTCTCTTATGGAGACCGAACTTTTGGATGAAGTGTGGAATCACAGGAGTATAAAAAGATGATTTATTTTAAGATACTGCAAACAGTAAGCTAGATTACAGGGGAAAAAAATCATGAAACAAATCTGAAAGTACACCTTTCCCCTAATCTGTTCAATTTAATTGCCTTGTTTTTAAGTCAGTGAGCTCAGAGCAACATTTTTCCAGAAAGACCAGTCTGCCAATACTGATCAGCTAACACCCCAGAAGGTTCCTCTTTTGGTCAGATGACAAAACAAATGCCATCATTACAATAAAGCTTCCCTGTAAGTCAGGGATGTGTAGAAGTGCACTGACTGCACATTGCAATAGAATGTAACAAAAGCAGGTGTAGAGGTGACACGTGTGTCACTGCCAAATGCTGAAGACAAGGCGGAAAGGGTGGCAGGGTGTGTTTGTTGTTCTTCTCTGGAGGGATAAAATGAAGATGATAAAGGTCAAAAGAGGATTCTGAGACTGTAAGAGTCATGCCTCTGTTAAGCAATGCTACCCAATGTCTAGTTACTGAAATATGAGAAGAACAAAGCACAATATCAAAATGCCCAGCCTCCTGTATCAACCTCGTTAATCTAAAACCAAGCAAAGAAAACTGTTGTGAGAAACAACTGAGGTAATATGAGAGGCTCATCATTTGTATAAAGATGCACCTACAAAATGGAATGAGGAAATTACTAACATTTGCTTGATCTGTTCACTACTAAGAGACACCCGTAGTGAAAATCAACGAGGACTGCACAGGGGATAGAGGAGTTCTATCATTACCCAGTATGGGGTAATTAATCTTTAATGCCAAATAAAGTGGTGAGGGGAGCTCAAGAGTCCACCTTTGCACCTGGTAAAGGCTGTACCAGCCTCTCTACCAACCACACAGAAAAACGTATTCTAAACGCATGTTAAAATAACCATTTTCATCCTCTTTATGGACAGGGCCAACAAATTCCTAGAAGCTCTACAATAAATGTGATGCCTTCAAAGCAATACTTCTGTAGCTCTGTTAGCTCTGTAGTACACACAACACAAAACATAGGAGATTAGACTTTTAACACAATTTCTATTAGCTGACAAATAAGAATCTTTGGCTTTCAAAGCTTTGGCAGGGAGCCATTTAAGAATTATAGGCTGAGCTTTAAAAGAAAATCTGTTTTGAAATCCCATCTTTATTAGCTGAGTAAGCATTATTACTATTCAATTATAGTTCAAATGTGCAGCTTTCATAATGCAAAATGCCACTTCAAACTCTTTTGACAGGATTAGATGCAGTGTCACTTTCTCTATTCAGGTCAGTTCTTCAAGATCCCACCATGCCCCAAATCCCCCTGTAACCTACTGACAATGCAAACTGGAGGGGATGAGACCTCTAAGAACAGCACAAATCATCAGAGAAGCCTTCCTTCCAATTAACAGTGGCAATCATTAACAACAGTCAAAAATTCCATTTCTGCTGGGTTGTTGCTTGGAGAAAGACAGGGCAACAGGACAGACTCACCCTTTTACAAGAATAAAAAAGAATAACAGTTAGGAAAGAGTAATCTCTGATAAAAAATGCTGAGGAGGAGAAGAGGTGGGAAGAGAATTGAGAAGGAATCCTCTGTTTCAGTAATACTGCCTTGTTGATCTTCCCTCCCTCCACCATGTGGTTTCTATTTTCTTGTATTAATCCCTGCTTCCCCTCCCTACATTTTTTTATGTGGTTGCCAGTTTGAGGTCAACGAGTACTAAGAATGGACCGAAAAGAATTTCCAGGATGTTTTTTAAGACTATTAATAACTGCAGCAGCAATTCAAGCAAAGAGCACTTCGTGTTCATTGTACTCCAGGGCACAAAACCATCACTTGAGGAGGCTGATTCAGAGCTTCCTCACATTACAAGTTGTACAGAGAGTCAGGTACAGTGTAGGGTGTTGGAGGCAAGATGTCACTTCCAGTGGGACACTGAAAAATAAGGAGCCAATACTGCACATATCAATGGGGACACTTTCCAAAGATGGCAAAACTCCAGAGACAGGTGTCATGGGGGATTTTAAGTGCTGCCACTTACAGTACTGCACTTCCTAATTTCCCACCTCCCCAGACATCCTCAAAGCCCTATGATATGAGGTATTTTCAACAACTTGCAGCAGGACTGAAGACAAGTGAGATCTGCAGATGAGAGCCAAGCCAGCAGACTGCCAGTCAGCAGGGAGAGGAGACACATCTGGAAACCTGTGATTAAGTTTCATCAGTACTGAGTCAAGAAAGCCTGAGCAGCATCCCTCACCACAGTAATCCAGGGGCACTCATCTGGACCTTGAAGGAGAAAGGCTCTGTGAAACCCACAAGGCAGTGAGTAAAGAAAAAAAGATCAGACCTGCCATGTTCAGGACAACACACCTTGAAATTACACCAAAGCCTTCCACAGGAGAGATTGCCAACCAGATGATGGTCAAGCAGGGCAGAATTCTGTGGATTCTCGTGCCCCATTACACTGCTTTAACAGAAATAATGGGAAATTTGCAAAGACACAGACAGTCTCACTCCTAGCTATTTTCTGTGTGAGGCTTAATACGGCAGACATGATATGAGAAGGCCTCAAATTAGAAAAAAATTAGAAAAAATATAAGGCCTGGAACATGAGAGAGGCCATGGAGGAGATGATCTGAGAAGCCCTTAGAGGCCCAGGCATGAGGCAGCCTGAAGACACCAGGTGTGGCTGCTCACACACAAACAGATGTCTCCATTTATGTGTAATCCCCTCCTCTTCCAAGGGATTTAAACATCTGACCTTGAAATACTTAAAACAGGGCCCAGAGCCTATTTTAAAGCTGACTTTTATAAATTGGAATATTATGTTTATTAAAAAAGGAGAGACTAAAACTTGCACAAGAGGAAAAGAAGCACTATGTGAAATTTCAGAGTGATGTACGAGGGCATAAATCACATGTCTGAACGGGAATATCAGGGAATTAAGTGATGAGTTCAAACCAAGAGGAATGTGTGCTATATTCTAGCCCTCCTACACACAGCAGCTTTTGGGCACACAGGGCTTTCCACCATCCTAAGAAATTACGCAAATTATTTATTTTTTTTCCCCAATGCTTTGCCTTGTGTTTTCCTTATTGATTTTGTATTTCAGAGGATAAATGAAAAAAAAAGCAAAGGGATATTAATTTTCTTTCTTGCCTTCCCTGAAAATGACACAGTCAAGCAGGAGACATTACAGACATTTATGGATTTTTTGTTTGAGATGCAGTGTTAGGTCTGATATTTGTATTAGCAGTAATACACCTGATCTGAGTCTCAGAGGTTTCCAATACTCATTCACAAAGGTAACCAGAGACAAGGAGTGACCCAAACCTGCAGCTGACATAGCTAGACCTGAAGGGCCATGAACTGGGGCTCCCCACAGAAAGAAGACCAAAATTCCAAGAAATAATGTGTCTGAAGATACAGTTGAATTGTTCCTTCACTGAAGCACCTGCAGCCTTTTCTTTTTTTCCACTTTTTCTGCCACCTATGGCTCTGAAGAAGGCTTGTATACATGACACTAACTCATCCCAGCTAAGAGCCTGATCCAAGCAAAGAGAAACAATGGAGAAATTTGTCTGGTTGATTGCTGTAGAAATAGAAATGGAATCATAGAATTATTTAGGTTGGAAGAGACATCTAAGGTCATCAAGTCTGACTGTTAACTCAGCACAGCCAAGGACATCCCTAAAGCTCTAAAGTTCCCAAGAGCCACATCTACATGTCTTTTAAATATCTCCAGGCAAGGGGACTCCACCACTTCCCTGGGCACTTGACAGCCATTTGGTGAAGAAAATTTTCTCAATATCCAGTCTAAACCTCCCCTGGTACAACATGAGGCCACTTCCTCCTCACATCCCTGGTTACCTTGGAGAACAGACTGATCCCCACCTGGCTATAACCCCTTTCAGCTAGTTGAGAGCATGATAAAGTCTCCCCCTGAGCCTCCTTTTGTCCCTCAGCTGCTCCTCATAGGAGCTGGAGCTGTCTCTATCCATACCACACCATAGGCAATGCCTTGGGGAGGTACTTATGCTTTTTATGTTGAACATTGCAGTTACATTTCCTGCCCATTACCTCAATGACTCACATTTACGAGACTCTGCCAATCTTAAGAGTAACTTCTATGTTGAGTGCTAAATACATACAATCAGCAAACCTGGTTTACTCCTTTACCCACTCTCTCCTGCACCAGGATGCCTGGGGCAGAGCACAGGGAGCAGCTGAGCTGAGGCACAGAGCTCACACATCCCAGCAGAACAGGGGTAGATGCTGTGCTGTGCTGGGATGCGGATTTCAGTTGCCAGGTTTTCCTCCAGGCTTATTTATTACCTTGGGCAAGTTATTTAACCAGTGTCCTGAGGGCCCAAATTAAAAGCAAAGCAGTGGTAATCCTTTTCAGCAGCTGTGCTTCTTGGGCTTTTCTAAACATCCCTGAGGCCAGGGACTTTTTCTCACTAGAGCTTGTTCCAGCCATGATCTAAATGTGGAGCTGAATGCCTGTGTGGTTCTTCTCTAATGTGCTGGGCAACACACTCCCACGCAGAGGAGTGTCCATTCGCCTCTCCTGGTTAACTCTCCTTTATTTCCTTCTGTATCTATGCAATGATTACTCCAAAGTATTTGCATTTCAGCTAGTCCAACATTCCCGACATTATTTACTCATGTCATTGGAAATCTAATGGCATTTTTTTTCTAGTGCACAGACATGTTTTCATTAACTGTGGTTAAATTCCAGCTAATGCCATTACATGATCCCTACCTTAACTAGCAATTGCAGAGGAGTTAATACTGCATTTTCACTTTCTGCCTTTAAAAATGTGACAACTGTATTGTTTCAAATTGCTCTGTGTATAGCACATTCCCTTCATATTTTCAGAAAATCTGGGAAAGCTTGTGAGATATGATAAAGGTCAACAGAAATCTATTCTCCACTGGATATCCCTAGAACAGTGTCTGCATTGAAATCTTTGTGGTGAAGCTTTGGTCACTGGTGTGTACATGAGTGTGACTGTTCAGAGGAAGGGTGGCAAGAGTCATCATGTTTCGGGAGGAGGAAAGGGACAAAGGGGCACTGGTATTGTTGAAAGTGAGTTTGAAATAGATCTTATATCCTCTGAGCTAAACCAGTAAGAGGAGTCTTGGGGGACACAGCAAACATGTGTAGAGGTTTTTTCTCACCTCTAAAAAGCCAAATATTTTTGCAGAGCTGGTTGTAACCCTATGTCTGAACACAGCCTGGAATTCTCAGAGCTGTAGAGAGACAGCCCCACTCCACCTCCCCCTTAGCACAACGGGGCAACATCACACTCTCCTTGGAGGAAACCCCTGCCCAGTGCCCCCCTCAGGATGGATCTCTGCGAAAGCTCAGTCCCCAGATCCACTTCCAGGAGGAGGAGTACAATGAAGGTCTTTCTTTGGCAGTCTTGGGGAGCAGAAAGGACCACGTGCATAGTTCTCCTCGAGCAGCCCTTTACACAGCCCTCCTGTCCCCACATGAGCCCAGATTAGACACAGTGTGCAGGGAGTATGGGCTGCAGCCCTCCGTCCTGCCTCCAGTAAATCCTGGTGGTCACAAATAACTTTCTGTGGGAATTCACAAGAAGTAGAACAAGTTTTGGCCAAGGGCACCACATTTTCAGATCAAAAGCATGCATTTACATCCTGAGCAGATTAGATTAGGATTTGAGTGGATGTGGATCTGCAGTCAGGATGACATTTCCTGTTGATTTTTTCCAACACTTTTCAGGGCAGAAGTTGGATACATGTCGTAGATGGGTTTCCTGAAGGCATGATATCATCTTTGCCATATAGATGATGAAGTTGAGATGCCTAACACCAGAGCCAGAATGATGCTTCATTTCTGTCATCCTTGATGGCTAATCACATCTGAGGCTTGTGGACTCTGATCAGTCAATGAGCTGGCCAGATTTACAGCTGCAATTAATTTTGGTTTAGGCAGGTGATGGCTCCTTCTGTTTCACTGACTTTTCATTCTCAGATTTTGGAAGACTACAATGGCTTTTTATGTTAATTGGACTCTGCTTCCTCAGGGCCTCACACAAACATTTACCACAAAGCACAGACTGCTCTTTCCTCAGCCATCTGGCAAACTGAAATCAACAATTTTCTAAAAGTCAGACCTCTGAAAATAATGTTAATGTGTTATAACCCCCTTATATATACACTGAACAATTCAACAGGCAAGTTGGACTTTGGAGAATGTGATGTAGGTAGGGCACACCGTTCATCTTGCCCTTCAGCATCCCTAAACTATCAGACTACGGCTGCAAGATTATGAACATAAATCCACCCTCTCCTAAAAAGCCAATACCTCCTGCAGCCCAGCATCTGCTACACAAAAGATCAGGCATGGAAACAGTTTTTTTTAATGGATCTATGCTGCCAAACAGAAAAAAAAATATTAAAAAAATAATATTTACTTAATAAATAAGTAAATATACTCATGCATGCACACACCTATGCCTGGGATGTGGATCATTTTTTGCTGTCATGTTACATCCTACTTTCCTTGGCAATAAAGCCTTTCTAGCTAAAATAATTTTTAAGGTCCATGGTCAACACCTTTATCAGATAGGGCAAGAGAGCCTGTCTTGGTGATATAACAGACTGCAGTTTGCTGGAAGACAGACTTGTGAGATGGTTTCTTCTTCTGTGTGACACAGCTACCTGAGGAAAAAGAGAACATCAGTCCTCCCCATCATGTCGATGCACAGTGACAGAGGAGCAGGAAGCCACCGCTGTGTTTAATGCCAATGTCAGTCCAAGAGGTGAACAAAACCACTCTGCATTCAAGGCACCCACTCAAAAGGACGGATAGGGTATGCACAAAATAAACCTGCACTCCATCCGTGTTTGTGCTTGTCATATTTACCTGCATAGCACAACCTAGTCCCTCGTAGTTCACCAATGTCAGCTGTGAGTCTATCAGGAATTCAGCTTTTGCAGGACTTTTCCAAAGGGGAATACCCATATAAAACATTCAATGGGACAGTCACAGTAGTACTGAATGATGAGGGCTAAGAAACTGCAACAGCAAGCGAATTGACATTTGGTAGAATTTCTGTCATCCTAGTCCAGTTTCTAAATGAAAGACCATATTCACATAGAGGATTGTTGCATTGAAAATACATGAAAATTCTATTTGATCCTCTTCCCAGTGAAGAAATTATTTTTTGATTCGTTAAATAAAAAAAAAAAACATTTTTCAAAAAATTTTCCGAGCAAAACCTATCGCAAAACCAGTGTTTGATACTGTTACTCACAATATGTGGCACTTTTTCCCTTCCATTAATTCTGCCAGCAAAACCCCTAAACAGCTATATGCAGAGCAGCAAGTACCTCACTTTTACCCAGTCTGTGACACAATATCTTCATTTTTATCCCACAGTTTGTGTGTGGTCATCCTAAAGGCTCATGAGCAAACAACTAGAGACAGCAGTTTCTTCATTTCCAACTTCCATTCCCCGCTATCTGAATGTGTCAAACTACCATGACATGCTGGCTGGAATACACACTCTCCAAAGTAAATCTGGAGGGTTAAATTCCCACTGAAGATGGAGAGCGTTTCAGTGTGCTGGGGACATACTGGTACCTCTCCATTATCACTGAACCCCTTATTTGGTAACAATAACACTGCTATTGAAAGGAAACAACACCCTCTTTGTCAACATGACTTTGCTTTTAGAATGGTTTTCATAGCTTAAAAAATGCTGGGCAAAATTGATCTCAGAGGAGGATGTCATCACTGTCCAGCCAGCAAGGATAAATTATCATCAGCTTTCAAAAGCAGCAGTCTATCTTTCCAGTGCTGGGAGCCAAGCAGATGGATGCCTGGATGGACGGTGTGGGGGTAGCCATAGTAACCATCATCCTGTGAAGCTCCTGCTCACAATCTCTATCTATCACTGCTGGGGAATAAAGCCAAGGCTCACCGCCGGGGTGCCGATATCCGCTCAGACCTTCGCCTCCCAGCTCCAGCTGGGTTCTCCATTTCTCTGCAGCAATTTTCTAACCTCGCCTCGTGTGTCTTCACTTTATGGATGGTGAGTAAAATTCAGTCCCAGGGGAAGATGCCTCAAGCAAGCGGCTTCCCAGCTGCTGCAGCCCAAGCCATGGGTGGATGCTTAAAAAGGTGCCTTTTACCCTCTGCTGGGTGAAAGCAGGACACCCCTCAGCCTCCCCTGAGCCAGGCAAACAGCTCTCCTGAACCCACCTGGATGGCCCATGAAGAGACATTAGGGTTACCCAGCTCCCAGGCTGGGAGTAGCCCATCAGTGCTCATCAAGAAACACAGAGCTACAAGCAGCTTTGTGCTGTGCTGGCTCCTAAGGGAGTTGACTGGAGGGTGCTCTCATGCAAATACCACCCTGGCTCATCAGAGGGAACAACAGACCTGAAAGGAGAAGACTGCTCTGCCAGTGAACCATGGTGTTATCCACTCTCATTTTCACTTAAGGTTTTATCATCATTTTCATCAAGGGCAGAAGTCTCTTCTCAGAGCAAAATGATACCTGAGTGACACCTGAGGCAACTCATCCAACTGCCCTGGATGCACTCAGAACATGCTTGTTGGAAAGCAAATGTAATCTTGTATTAAGCTGGAAGAGTAAAGCCTGCTCCTGTTTTGGAATCATGGAACAGTTGAAGCTGGAACTAGCCTCTGTAGATAGTCTAGTCCCACCCCTTCATCCTTTTCTATAGCCTGTACTTCATCACAGAAGGCAGTGTTGAAAGCCTTGCTAAAGTCAAGATAAACAATGTACTGCTCTCTGCTCATGCACAAAGCCAGTCAATGGCCTCTGACTGCAGAAGGCTACTGAGATGGTCAAGATGTGATTTTTACTCCATAAATCCATGCTCACTGCTCCCAGTCACCCTCTCACCCTACACACATTTAAAAGTAGTTCCCAGAGTGATTTGCTGCATCACTGTCCCAGAGATTAAGGCGAGGCTGACTGGCTTGTAATTCCCTGCATCCACCTTCTTGTCCTTCTTGAAGAAAGCAGAACATCTGCATTTATTTTTTTCCCAGTAGCCTCCCCCAACTGATGTTATTAAGAGTGGCCTCACAGTGACAATGTCAGCTCTGGCTTCATCTATCAGGTTCCATAGGCTTCTGTGTGTCCAGTTAGTTTAAATGTTCTCTGTCCTGATCTTCCTCCACCAAGGTAAGTCTTTCCCATGGTTTCAGGAACCCTGAAGGCAAATCTTATCCACAAAATACAAGAAACTAAGTATATGAAGACCTGTGTGTCTGCAGCCTCCTACTGCAAACTTGCTTGAATCAATGTGTGTTTCCTTTGTCTGAAGATATTCTGAAAACCAGAGCTAAGTCATAATCACAGTAAATGACTGCCAGCTACTGCTGGTGACCTGATCTACCTTCAGGAGGTTAATTGGCACAGCAGTCACCTGGACTCTGTCAGTGTCACTCTCTGCAGCTCCACCTTTCAAACAGTCCTTGAACCTTAGCCAAAACAAAATCAAACTACTTCCAGTTGAGTTTTGGGAACTGTGAGAATTTGTTAATTTTAGAGCTTGGTGACAATGAGTAGCTTAGGTTAGACAGCCTGTTTTGAACAGACTAATCCAAGTTTTTCCAGCACACAGCTCCAAATACCATTGACTTTATTAGCACGCACTGAAAGGGCAGCCATAAATTACTGAATGTATTACAGTTGTCACCTCCTTCCTCCTCAGCCTTGTGAAGATTTGGAATTGGCTAAAACATGCCAGGTGTATGAGTGGAAAAGAGGTAGGGAGGTAAAGGCTAAAGGGAGGTAAGGTGGAAGGTAAAGGGAACTGGAAACCACCCATCATTACCTCTCAGCAGGAAGGACAGGGGCTGCGGGGCCCTGCTCACCTGGCAGCACTGCAGCTGTATGCAGCCCTCCTGCTGCCAGAACCTGGACCCTGCTGCCTGTTGTCCCTCCACTTTTCATTAAATAAACAGCTAAATGTTAAATTTATATGTACATTTACTTTGCAAGGCACGCATCTGAAATAAAATCCCCTCACTTTAGAGGAATGGCTTCTTCTGCCTTACTCTTCATTTCTCCTTTCTCCCCTGTCACCTGAGGCTTGTAAAATTACATTTGTGAAGCACAGAGGTGTTAAGCAAGGAGCACTGAGAAAATAAAAGCTTACAAACAAATGAATAATTCTGTATTCATAGCAGGGTTTGAATAATGGTCCCTAGAACCACATGCTGTGAAAGGAGGAGAAAACCAAATATTGAACAGATGCTCATTAGAAAAGCACCAGCCATCCCAAAGCCCTGAAAGACACGGGAGTTCTGTGGGGGGAAAACACTGCGTGACCATGTAATTAAAGGCTCTATCAGAGTGTCACAGGGGACTGCAGCAATGCTTCCCTGGATTTGCAAGCCTGGCACTCTTAAAACACAACCACTTGTCATTTTCTGGGGTCAAAAACAGGAATCCAGGCCCCCCAGGACACAAACTGTGCTGTGTGTGGTTCCAGGAACACATTCCAAGAGGGAGCTGAGAGATCAAAGAAAGGGACCTCTGCCACTTGAGCCAACAGGAGAGCTGGCAGCAGTGTTTGATACCCTCTCACTTGTACTCAGAGTTGGGGTGAGATGCTTTGTGCTGGCACATACCTGGGCTCCTCTGGCATCTGCCAGCTGTAAAAAGTGCCCTGAAGTGCCAGACACCAGTGTGACACCCTGGGTGTTTTGGGGAGGCCAGTATTGTGTTTCCATGTGCCTTACCTGTACAAGAATACAATTCTGCCAGGATGTTTTAACACAGATGAAATAATACATTCCTCTCTGGCTTCGTTTTGGAAAACAGTGGAACTACTTTGGCAGCAAGTTTGGAATGAAATATCAACGAAATATTTAATGTCTGATGGGTTCATCTGGCACAGCCATTAGCAGTTTACAACAGAGGTGCAGAACAGAAACATCGAGCAAACCAGCCCTGCCCTAAAATACTGATGCTCAGATTGAGATGGTGTGATTTTATTGCTCTTTTTGTGGAATACAGGTGATTAGAGGCCATGACTGGTCTCCAGATGTGTTGGAGAAGGAAGGGCAATTGCTGTTGGATTGTAATCACAATCCTAAAGCTTTCTGCAGAGAAACACTGGAAGAGAAGGCATTTTTGCATCCTAGTGGGATGTAAAAATACCACAAACATGAACCAGCAGTACTGGCGTTCTGAGCCTGTAGTTATCCTGCAACAATTTTGACTCTGGTTAATGGAAAATGAGTGTTGTAAGCTAATGAAGGCAACATTTGAAAGCACCCACTGGGAAATTCCCAGGAATTAAAAAACCCATGAAGCTTCTGTTATTTTCTGGGTAAATTTTGCCCCTTAAAGCTTCGCATCACACTTTTCAAGCTCAACACCTCTGCCACACCTAACCCCATCTTCTGTGGCTTCAGTGGTAACTTCTACCCTCCAGCATGAGTGGGGGAAGGTGCAAAGCCACCTTTCTGCAGGGGTGAGAAGAAGGAAAACCACTCTTCGGAAATTTCCCCTCTCCAACATGTGAAATTTATTTCCCTTTCCCCCCTGTCTCCACAGGAGGCACCCCTGTGGCTCTAGAGAAGCCAATTCTTGCTGTAGAACTGCATTCATCTTCCCTCCTCAAACTGGTTAACCATTCTGAGCCAAAGCCTTGACTTCTGCAGCTCTCCTCTGAGTCACCCTTGCAGCACTGGCACCTCTAGTTGAAGGCAACAAATCTGATGCAGAAATTTCTGGGTTGGTTTTTTTTTTTTTCTTCCTTCTGCCTTCTCCCATCCCCTTTGGTTCCTATCTCAGCATGAGTGATGAAGCTGTAGAGATGCTCTGTGCCTACGGGTTTCCTGTGTGACTAGCTTTAATGTAAGGCAGTAAATACTGCAGGTCTGCCTACCAGGAAGATTAAGTAGCTCTGTGTGTGTGTATGTATATATAGATACACACACACACCAATATAACTATACATGTATATATAGAGAGGGAGCACACAGCTTGAACCTAGTGGAAAATTTCTTTTATAAAAAACTTTAAGTTTCCAGTTTTCACTGATGCATTGAGCATCTGCTAAAAACAGCCAAGTGCTCATTTTAATAGCAAAGTTAAATACCACAGACTTCCTATTCGGTTCAAATAACTGTATGAAAGAGTTTCCCCAAGATAAGGTTATTTGCTTTTGGAAACAAAAGCCTCTGTTTGCCTGGAACACGAGTGCCAATGCCTTCTCCTGGGCAGCTGAGGCCGCAGCCCCAGCGGAAGCAGATGGCAGACGGTGCTCCCTGGCACAGCTTTGATCTGTGCCGACCCGTCCCTCCAAAATTGCTGTGCACTTAGCTTCTGCCTGGACTGAGGATATTCTGAGATCCCCACAGAGACCAGGGTGTTTTCACACCTGCACCCCCTGAGAGCCAGGTGTGTCTCTCTTTGCCAGAGTGCAGAGGGGTGCATTGGCAGACCAGAACACCTGGGAGCTGTGCTGCCAGGGTGAGAGATTTCCAGAGACACACATTATTCCAGAGACACACATTATTCCAGAGACACCTCACAAACTGGGTGCCACCACACATTTATCTTCTATACCAACACATGATTTATCTTAGCCATGCAAAGTACAGGTGAGTTCCAGCCCCAGTACAGCTCAGGAACTAAAGCAAGACAAACTATGCAAACAATATGTATCTCAGGCACAGATCCCATTGGGCCAACTGCCCACAGGCTTGCAGCAGCTCAGCTCTAAGACTCACCAGGTTGCTGTATTTATGTCAGGTGAGATTCAAATGCAATAATTAGCAGTAAGCCTCCAATGTTCCATGAAAAAATATTGTCCAGGTTTTGAATAAATTACTTCTTAGTATATGTACCTGTTGGAAATAAATATGTTTTGGATTTCTTTTTAGAGTCCTCAAGCAACAGGATGAATATTCCATGCTACAGTATAAAAAATAAGACATCAAAGTTCCCATTATTACCAAACTCTCAGCTTCTGGGACCCAAAATCCAATTCCTTTTGAAACTGTAAGAGGACAAAAGCTGCCCACTGTTTCACAGACATTTGCACCTGGATTTTTCTTCCCTTTGAAAGAGATGTAGGAGCAGTATTCCAGGAACAGGATACGGAGGTGTATCCTTCAATCCACACACTACTCGGAATTGCAAGTGGTGCTGGCCTCATTTTGTTACTGCTGCTTTGTATCACCAAGGCAGCTGGGCACAGATTTAGGATGATGTATTAATTAACCTTTAAATAAAAAACACACTCACATTTGACTGGAACATCTTGCTCCAGTCTCATGTTGACATCCCTTTGAGGTGCAAGCCAGCTTCCAGGGAGACTTTTATCAGGCCTCATTCTGCCCTATAGAGGACGAGAACATGCAGTTTTCAACCATTGAAAGGATGGAGGCATTGCCATAATTCTGCCTAGGACGTGGCCAGCAGGGAACATCCAGCCATGCTGCAATTGCTACTTGCCTTCCCTTCAGCCCCTGTACAAGCTCAAGTAACATTTAAGTGATTACTATCGTTTAGCTCCCACCTTACCACACTTCCACACGCCTCCTACGCTGGATAAACGGCAAGATGGGAAGGACACTGTGGCTGCCCATGCCACCATCTTCATGTCATCTTGGAATGAAGAGATGGTCTCTGAAAGTTGCAGTCAAATTCACTATTTGCAACTTAACTTCCCCTTTCCTGCTCCAACTCACTCAACCACCCCCCCCCCCAAAAAAAAAACATGCACCATTTTCAAGCCAGCTGCCAACAGGAGTGCAGCCTATTCATATCACCTGTTTCTCAGGTAAGAAAGCAAATTCAGGTTATCTGCCTGACCCAGCCTTGCTGAAGTTGATTGCAGTGCTTGCTAACCCAAAGTCTGACCCTGTTGCATTCCCCAGCATAATTTCCACCGTCTTCAAAGAGGTGCCAGGAGTGGCGCAATGACCCCCGCGGGCTTGGCACCACGCTTTAAATCACTGTACAAAGTCACTCGAGAAGCTGTCGGCAGTCAGAAATGAGTCATTAGTATGCTGCCAACACAGTATTCAGTGACAAAACCCAGCTGCCACTGTAGTCAAGAATGCAGTTTCTTCAGCACTACTGTAAGTCTTATTAGCATAGAAATCAAGTGTATGTATGTAATTGAATTTCTTTGTCACATCCTACTATGAGATTTTCCATCAATCCTGATTGTTACTAAATTTGAACTAACAGCCCATATTTGCACTTAAGCAACATCTGAAAGAGGACTACACAAAGAAAGACTTTCCTAAGTCAACACATCCTAGAAAACAGCAGCTGTGCAAAGGCAGAAGCAAGCAATATTTCATTTTCCTCCCCATAGCACTCAATCTCTTGGCACCTCTGCTTTAAATCTGGGTTCTGCTGGCAGATTTGCATTTTCTCTCAGCAGAAAAGAGCTGTGATGCAGCCTGTGTGAGAGCAGGGGCTGTCCCCAGCAGGAGAGTCTGTCTGTAGGATCTGTCAGGATGCCGTGGTGCTGGTTACTGCTGATTAGGAAGTGAGATAATGCTGTAGGTAAAGTTCATTTTAGGTCACTGGTAAGCTCAGCTCCTGGAAAAAAAAGAAAAAAAGAATAAGGACAGGAGGGGAAGAGCAGAAGTGTTGAGGAACATAATTTCCAGGTTGACTTCATGACATAGGAATAGCTGTTCAGAGGCAAAATGAGTCTCAGAAAGAGATACACAGGTTGTCTCTGCAGGTTTGGGGTGTGCTGGGGATAGGTAAAGACTGAATAATCCAGCCTGGACTGAGAATGCAGCCACCAAAACTGAGGCTGACTTTTCAGTGCTTATTTCTCAGGGGCCTACATTATTCCAGTTAAACCACCTAGCTGTATTTTTCTATGTTTTCCAAGCATAACTGTGGTCTAAACCACAGACACCTGATGAAGTGGAAAAAAGATGGCAAGTGAGGAAACTAAATGTCCTCTCCCTGTACAGATGGTCATTGTAGACCTTGATTAGGTTTTGTTGCTAATGACTGTGTTGGGTACACATCCCTCCAGCTCTGCTACTGCAACAACACTTCTCCAAGGTCACTGTCCCAGGCAATGTACAAAGTCATCAGCCCTTGGCCATAAACTGAAGAAACCAAGTCTTATAACCCCTAGGCAGCCTAGTACTGGAGTGGGGCCAGAAAGAGGGCACAAGATGTATCCAAGGACCATAGAGTCACTGCAAGATTTCACACTTCATTCCATCACAAGATTCTGACATGAACCAATTTCCCCTGACATGGCCACAGGTTTTCAGGAAACATGACTGATACTCCTACAGCTCTCAGGACCTTTGTAAAGCAAGATTTTGCTCCTGGTTTTTTGTTGTTGTTGTGGGTTTGGTTTGTTGTTTTGTTTGGGTTTTTTGATGGTAACTGCAACTAAATACAGACAACAGGGGCAGAATAACTTTTAATATTGGATGCTGTGTGAGTGGCAAATCACAGTCAGATGTTTCCCAGTATGTCACAATGCCACGTGATACTATTATTATGAAACTGGTATCGTCACCCACTCATGGGAGTGGGCAGTCACAGAGTTTTCTTTGGGGTCCAAAAGTCCCCGCTGAATTTCTTCTTCAAGAAATAAGCCCCAAGATCAGGTGTCTTCTAAATCAGTCTGAAGGAAGGAGTGAGCTCCTCCCCTGCCACAGTACAACAGAAACATGGAGGGACAGCTGACTCCCACCATGAGCCATGATCCTGAGCCCTGCCTTCCACTGGGAAGCCCTGGGATGTGGCTGGCTGGATGTTCCTTTTGGGGAATCATGAAGAAGGAAGGGAGTGGGTAGGCTGTGTGTGCGTAGCATTAGCTTTTCCCTGTAGTTTCCATCCATGCTGCTGATTAATTACTTCACTTTGGTCAAACCATGTCACTGTTTCCCTTTGGATTGCTATAAAATTGACTTTTGTTCCAATCTGGATTTACCATTATTTCATTTTTCACTTTCACTCCTAGGAATTTCTTTTGCTACTGTGATTTCACTTATTGTGAACTCATCCCTTTGCAATTTTACACAAAATCTCAGGTGTAAAAGTTAATTATTTAGGAAAACACAAGAATTTCAGAGAAAGGAGACAGTGATCTGATGGTTACTGCAAGTCTCTATCACTCCCACACTACTCCGTGGCTTCCTTTGCCTTCCCGGCTCAACGATGCCAAGCAGGTGCCAACCTTCCCTCTGCAAAGAAGGGTGAATTTTGGAGGCATGAAGTAACTTCAGTCAGCACTTGAAGAAAGCTCTCTGCAGCTGAACCTTACTTCTGCAGGAGCATAATCCCAGCACTGTCCTTGAGTTGGTGTTTTTGGCACCAAGCGATACAAAACGAGGATTCCTCTTACATCACCATTTGTCAGATCCTGTTGAGGACACTAAATATCCCCAAGGACAATGGTGTGCCTTTGGTCCAGCAAAACACTTAGCAGTAGCTATTATTGCTGCCAGCCTCTCCTGGGGAGTTCTTTCTTTTTTGGTTAGTTTGCTAATTTAGTAAATATTTAGAAATCCATGTCCTGATAAAACTGCAACACTGGAGACCATTCCCTTTTGTTCAAAATTGTTTACAGAAATAGGCACAATTATATCAAGATTCCCTGTTAATACTCACTGGGCTAAAGGCAAGAAATCCTAAAAGGAGTGAAAACAGGGTGGGAAGAAAACTGGGAATGTACAGCTGAAGCTGTAACAGAAAACTTGTTTCCAAACAAAAACCAGAAAGAATTCAAAAGTAAGGTAGGGAAAACGAAGGTTCAAGACAGCATATCAAATGTGAACACTCAAAAGGTCAGAGGCTGCCTCTAGCACATGGCACAGAAAGCCAGGTTGTGCATGGCCGTAGCGAGACATCTCCCAGGAACGTGGCACCTTAAGGAAGTGCTTCTGCTGAGTGCAGCCCCTGGGTTTCCTACCCACTGGTGCTCCATTTCCTGCATCCCCACTGCACACTGGTGCCCACTGGCTTGCTCTCAACCCACAAGGGGCCAGTGTCCCTGCCCCAAGAGTTTGTACCCAAGGGAGTCAGCAAACCATGGGAGCAGCCACCCACTGGGCAGAGGTCTCCAGAACAAAGCAAACACAGCTGACGCCAGAGAGCCCAGGTCCGAAGTTCAGACTATTTTAGGAGGAAATTCCAAATTCCCACCTGTCCTTAGGAGGCCTGAATATTAGAGAGGCCAGAATACAACCCAAAATATCAACAAGGAATTGTGGTGCCCTCAAGGAAACAAAAGGCACCTGGTGGCAATGGGCATTCTGAGCTTGGCTTCTGACTACCCAGCCCAGGAACTTGCTGGTTGTCACTGCTGCAAGGCTTTTTCTCCCAGGAATGAAAAAAACCCAGGAAGGCTTCCCGGTCCCTGCAGCTGCTGTGACTCTGCTGTGAGCAACACCCATGGTGGATGGTTAAAAATGGGTTCAGCTGCGTCCATGGGACAATTCTTCTGCCAGTCCACAGGCAGGCAGTTGTCCCTCAAGTGTCCAGGCAGAGGTCAGCAACTGTACAACCTGAAATTACTTTAATTATAGGACAATCACTTTCTAGTGTATTGAATAATTACCTATTTCATGTAGGACCAACCCCAGGGAGTTAGCTCCACTTTAAAAGGAAGGCTAATAGCATGGTTTGCAAAGCACACACACGG
Organism: Cyanistes caeruleus; assembly: GCF_971803275.1. Lineage (NCBI taxonomy): Eukaryota > Metazoa > Chordata > Aves > Passeriformes > Paridae > Cyanistes > Cyanistes caeruleus. Next base: position 45,206,374 of record NC_141704.1, on the reverse strand, counting down.
CTTCTTTGAGCCAGCTTATCAAGATGGTTCTTTACAGCAGTGTAATTTAGCTGCTCGCAATGCAGGTCAAGGCATGAGGCTCTCAGTAGAGGGATTTCCTCCTGGGTAATGGACTAGGGAGGCAATTCTGTTGGGAGACATTATTGTGTTTTAAGCCCCCCTTTAACCTGCCACCACAACCAGTCCAGGCAGGACAAAGAGCAAAGGGATGGAAGTCCAGTGCTTCCACACCGTGCTACACTGCATCCCCAACATGAGTGCTCCCAGGGACCCCCCAGGACAAACCCACTGCAGCTCTTCAAAGGAATTAGAAGTAATTAGCCTCTCTTCTGTCAAGAGTGTTGGGATAATCCATAGGATTTTTCTCTCTGTTGATGCATCTGTGGCTGCTGTGTCTGGTCCTGAACATTACTGAGGGGTCTGCTCTTCTTTCATGGTGCAAGAATCTCAAAATATGAAAGGAGCCCTCCTGTCTAACAACATCCCTTCATAGGCCTCTTCCCCTTAACATTTCCCATCAGGATTCAAACCTTTGCATTCTTCCCCTCTTGACAATTGCAGTTTAGTAAGATTTAAACCCTTCCACCATGGCAGGGTAGGTGTCTCCTTTAAAGAGGGCTGAGCAGAGAAAGGTTTCTCTGGGGTGCACTACCTGTCTTTGGCTCCTCTGAAATGTGAAAATAAAACATGACAGACCCCTATGTTACACCTTGACACCAGACTATATTTGAAAGGAGCACCAGGTATGCTGCATTCAATAGTGTAATTTACATGAGGCCCAGTGCACCATCTCAATGTACATTACGATGTGTGCACAAAAATAACATGGAGAGCTGAAATGCATTAGGACAGCGGCTGTACCTGAATCTGCTGATTCAACTCTCAAAGCTGCATTTAGCAGCTGTACTCTTTGAGCCCTGCAGATGTCTATTTTAATCATCTGTCTTAAAATATCAGCTGGTTTTATGTCCTATTCTGAGGCTTACCATCCCTCACAGAGGCTGAGTTGATTTCTCTAGGCACTGGCATCCAATCAAAATTGCTAACGAGCAGGAAAGAGAGGATGTTAGAGCAAGTTGCTTTTGTTTGTAGTTATTTCCACATATCTTGTACAGCTCGTGGCCTAAACACCTCGGGAGGGCATGGCTGCAGAACCTGAGCCTGCCATCTGGATGAGACCAGAGGCACTCTTCCATTGGAGATCTGAAACATGGCCAGTTGAGGAAAAATCCTCACCAAAAGCAGATTCAAGTCAGCAGAGACATCCCCTATCCAAGTCTTCCTCCTTCTATTCTGACTTGCTGGCTAGGAAACACGGCACTGATCAGTAGAGAAGCTGCTCCTTTTTGTGGGAAAACATCCTGCCACAAAACAGGCCAAGGGTCCTTCCTGAGCCATGCTCACAGCATCAGCTCAACAATTTCTGCACTGTCCTTTTAGGTTACTTCTTAGCAAAAACTAACAAAAAGATATTCATGGTATTGTTCCTCTCTCGAAGGCTCTTGTGGCTCTCACTGCTGTGCTGACCCACACACTGACCATCCAACCTGTGCCATGCTCATGTTTTAGCTATCCTCAACGCACCTGCAATTTGTGCAGACACGAGCCTAGGATCACCTGTGATCTTGTTAATTATTATAATTATGGTCATTAAGGACATATTACAGAGGTCACTGTCAATAGGAGCTTCCATAAACTTTCAGCCAAAGCAGCCAAGGCCTGATTCTGTTCACAACTCCTCATGACTTCCAAAGGATGATGAGTGGAATCTCATGGCCCTCTGCCCTACACTCTCAACTATGGAGCTTTGCTCATCCGTGGTCTATGTCTGTTACTCATCACCATGAAGCCAAGGCCTTTAGCATGTCTTCTTGTGGCTGTAATAAGGAAGAAAAACCTAGGAGGAAAGGTGATTGTAGGGAGTTGGGTATCAGTCTCTTCTCAAGCTGCACCAGGGGAGGTTTAGATCAGATATTAAGAACAATTTCGTCACAGAAAGGGCTGTTAAGCATCAAAACAGGCTTCCCAGGGAAGTACTTGAATCATTATACTTGGAAATATTTAAAAGATATGTGAATGTGATACCTGGGGACATGGCTTTCTGCTGGACTTACTTGGAAGTGTTGGGCTGCCTGTTGGACTCAATGATCTTAGAGGTCTTTTCCAACCTGAACAGTTCTATGAATCTGTTATTATAAGAGATGAAAACACTGTCTGGGAGTGTGGGCCACAGCCCAGGAGCTAGAGGTGAGAGAGGTATGAATGGCTTGTAGACTGGTGGCCCATTCTAACAACCATAAGAAGAAGCTACTCTTGGGCCTCTGCCATGAGCCTGTTTTGCACTCTCCTGGCCAGAGCTAATGCCTATCTTTCATATTGCAAGAGTGGGTGGGGTGGCTGCAGCCCTCGTGCCACAGTCTGCCCAAGGAGGCAGCCAGCCTTGCTCCCCAGGGCAGCAACTGCAGGTGAGGCCAGGTGAGTCATTCACTTGACTCACAGTGATCTTTTTGCTACAATTACAGCCTTCAGGATGGAGCTGAGGCTCTTCTACTGGTCAGCCAGGCTTTGCAGACACCAAGCCAGACCTTTGCTAGGCACCTGTGTTTAGAAGGATGGGAGGAGGCTTGCCCTCTGGAGACAGCAGCCTCTCATCACAGCAAAACAGCTTGAGTGAGTTATGATTTCTCATGTGGTGGCACACAAAATCGTCAGGCTCCTGGCATGTGTATGACTCTCCGTATATCTCACAGGGCCAACTTACAGATTCTGAGGGCTTTTGTGCTAATAAATGCTAAATAAATTTTATCTGCTGTTTTGCATTTTCAAAGCCTGCTTTGTCAGTGAAAACCCTCATCCCCCTAACCATGGCATGGCAAACTCTGCTGATGGTTATTCTGCCAGCAGTTACAACACATCACATTCGGTGGTCCTATCTCGGGAGAGGAGACAGCTGATGGATGGGGAGGGGAAACTGATATAGCCTAACCATGAGGTCTGACTGCCTGCCTGGGAAATAAAGGACACCAAAATATAACTGCGTGGGAAGGACTTCTAAGAAGAATTTGTCCCAAACCATTTCTGGAAACTGATGATAACATTATTTACTCAAATACAGGAAGCTTGAGATCGCGATGAATGATGAAAGGGTGAGGGGGAGAAATACATACTTTCCCCTCCCCCTTCCCAAAAGATGGAAGTAAAATCCCCACTAGCAAACGCCTGTTTGTTAGGCTGTGCAATCAGAAGCTGATATATCCTTCTGTGTTTGTGAATGTGCACATCTCACACCCACACACTTCTGCCCGTCTTCCTTTGGAGCCCAATGCCAAGGGCTCTTTCCAAAGCCAGGCAGAGTATCCCACAGAGAAGAGTCCAGCTGTTGGGATCATTCCCAGAAATCAAACACTGCCACACTGAAGCTTTTCTGGCCTTTCAGTAGTTAATCTGGGATACCCAGAAACCCTCTCCAATGAAAAGAGATGGGAAGCAAGGGGATGTGCTCAAAAGCTTTTGTATTTATTTATTTATATATTTGTGTTCATGTTTATGTAAATTTTGCATAAATCTAGACTGAACTTTGGGAGATTGATCTCTCAAGTACAGAATCCAGCTGTTTGAAATCACGAGGAATGTGCATTCCCACCAGCAATTTAAAGCCAAAATATAAAAAGGCAGATAGCTCAGCCAGCCAAAGGAGGGGCAGAGAGGGGAATAGCTCTCACAGAACGGCATCCTATCTCCTTGTGTATTTATTTTTTTATTGCTGCTGCTTACTCTGGTGGGGGTGGGGAGAAGGGAGGGAAGAAGGGCGGGGAATAGATGCTGGTTGTTTTGGAATCCACCGCAAGACGAAGCATCTGTCAGCATCTACTCAGAGATTCCCAGCCATGGGCTCTGCTATGCACAAACTCAGTGAAAGCAGCACAACCCCCAGGTGTTTTACTGTGCCAACAGACTGACTGATCTGGATTCAGCAGCACTTTATTTATCTCAGCAGTGCCAATCAGCCAGCCACTGTGAATCTGCTGTTAGACCAAAGAGTGCCTCCTCATCACACTCCATGGCACAGTGTACCCATAGAATCATAAAAACACATAGATCGTGTTGAAAGGGACTTTAAAGGCCATTTTGTCCAACTCCCCTTGGACCAAGGATATCTTCAACTAGACCAGGTTACTCAGAGCCCCATCCAACTTGAATGTTTCCAGGGGTGAAACATCTCTCACCTCTCTGTTCCAGGTTCCCATTCTTCACTGTAAAAAACTTCTTCCTTATATCTACTCCTCTTCTAGTTTAAAACAATTACCACTTGTACTCTCTCAAGGCCAGCTCAGCTTCTGAGGGGTCTTAGGAAAGCTAAAGATCACTGTCATTCTGGTCTTGGCTTCATGGCACACTGACAGCATTTTCAGTCCAGCTGCAGGATGCCAAGCACCAAGACAACACAAACTCACCATTTCCATTTGTCTGTCCTCAAAGCAATTCAGCTTGTTAACTTTGTTTGAAGGAGCTATATGTTAGCACAATCAGCTGCAGACCCTTCTACCAGCATCAGGCCACATCCTCAGCACAAGCTCCACATCAAGTGCTTTGCAAAATTTAATGGCAATGTCAGCACACACACATGCACACACCTGATCTGTACACACTCTGTACATCTCACTGTATGATGGGGCACTCCAGTGAGACTGCAGCACTGGTTACCTCTGAGGTTCAGGCTGCCACTCACTGACTTCAGGGTAAGTTATATCTGTTCTTTGGCACAGAAATGTATATAACATCTCTGCAGAATACATTAAAGTACCTGGTACAGAGATCTGCCCTCCCTTCCCAACTATTACTGTATAAAAGGGGGAGAAGTTAACCTTCTGAACATTCTTTCAAGCCCTAAATAAATTATCAGGTTTTTAAAAGCGTTCTTTTAGTGAAATCCATGAATATTATATTTATTATTGCAATAAAGAGTATAACAAAGGTTTTGACAATCTGCTTTGACACCTTAATGTGGAATAGGGATTATAATACAAAAATATCTGTTCAAGTGGGAAAAAAGCTAATGTATCCTTAGGGGCTGCATTTACTTCACCTTGCACCCGAAAGGAGTTATGCAGTACATGCAAGTACATGGATTAACTGGCCTCAGTTTTTTATAGATAATCTCTTGTACACACACAAAAATGCATTGGCAGAAAGGAATAACCAAGGGTGAAGGCAGCAATTCAGAGGTTAATTACTATCATTAAGAAAAATATCCCACTTCAGGCACACCAGCTTTAAAGCTAGCTGGAAGTGGCCCTCTAAGAGGTGGAAGCAGCAAACAGTCATAAATAGAAGCTGTTCAATCTGTGATATAAGAAGTGTGATGTGATTCAAAGTCTGTGATAAAATTTCAATGTAAAAGCACCTTGCCAAATGAGAGAAGGGGCAAATCAGTTCAATGAACTCCCAGAGCCCCTAAAGCCAGACAGATCTCTCACTGATGCCTAAGATATTTTATCCCCTGGCCTGGCACAGCTCCGGGACAGTGACAAGTACTGTGAGCTGACTTACGCCAGCACTTCATGAGTAACAGGCGAGCCCTGATTCCTGAAACACTGGGACCCTGGCTTCACCACCACAGAAAATTCCCTGAGCTTCTCTACAAGCCCTCTGTAGCCTGAGGGTGGATACTGTCTGCCTGCATAACCCAGATTTCTCTCCTCCTGTTTTCCAGACAGGAGCTCAAAGACAGCAGTGCTCCCCCAAACCTCCCTCGATGGCTCTTCATCCTTTCAGCCACCAATACCATTTTTCCTGGTCCTCAAGATGATCTTTGCTAGTCCTTGTTATGTGAGTAGCTGTGGCTGAGCAGAGAGAGGTAAGGATAGCACTTGTGGATGGATACACCTTGGGATACAAAGGGAACAGTTCAGCTGAGCACACGAGATTTCTTCCTGCTGACTGATCCATTTCAATGTCAAAAATCATGTATTAGTGTTTAGATGACAGCTTTTTTTACATTTATGATGCCTGTGTTACAATGATACCTCTCCAGAGCCCACTGGTGACTGAGTGCTGGTAATTAAAATGATTCAGATCATCCTTATTTATGCCTTTTCCCTGTGAAACTGCCTTGATGACACTTCCCTTAAATGCTTCTGCAACACCTGCCACTGCAGAGAATCACTAAGGAATGAATTACAGCCATGATTAAGTTTCAGCTTTCAGAAAAGAAAATTCTTGAAATAAAACCCATCACCTGCTTTGATACAAATTAAAAACATTGGTTTTCCTCAGTAAGTCGAAGCGCCAAACACTGCAGCACCCTAAATTCAAGCAGATGTTCTTTAGTCACAGCTATCTGCTATTACTTTTTCCTCAGCTCAACAACAGTGCAGTTAGCAAAGTCATGTGAAAGGGGCTGACATTAAATAGAGAATGTTGTTAATGTTATGCTTCCAAAGAAAAGTGAGATTTCTTTTATATTCGTTCATGACTGTGGTGGATAATTGCTTCCTGTCTTACACCTACACAAAATTCATGAATATAATTACAGCAGCACAGTGCTGAATTCAATCAGAAGGGAATATTGATTTTTGTATAAATCAAAAGCCATCTTCCTCCAGTCCTATTTACATGGAAAAAAAAAAAATGACTTTTCTGAAAAAGCTGCAAATCAAAAAAGTGTAGCGTATTGCAGAAAACCTCACTTGTAGATTATATAGCCAGAAGGGAATATGAAAATCTAAATATGTCTACATAAGCAAACCACAGATTTCCCAAATTAATTAAGCTTTTCTCTACAATGTATTTTTTGAAGAAAAAACATCCACTTATTTTGATGGATTTTCAAGTGCATAACTTCATTTATATGCACATAAATTATTTCCATGCTCTGTGCAGCAGAGCCTGCTGTCTGGAACAGGAGCAGGTGCTTCTGCTCTTGGGGTGCACATCCAGGTGACAATTACTCACTGGCAAAAGCAGGGATGTCAGATAGCACTAGGGGTTACTAACAGGAGTGGGGAGAAACAGCTGTAATTTTTTAGCTCTCTCACTTTCTTCCCCTGTTAAACCCTCATCATGACTGGGAGACACATAATGAGCTTTGCAGTAAAGACAACACAAGAATGAGGGGATGTTTCTCTTCTTGATAGGCAAAACAAGACCACATCAGTTCCTCTGCTAAACATCCATCACCAAGTATTCAGCTCAAATTAACTGTCTTGGGAACCCTTGCAAGTTCTTGACTTCACTTGGGGCTGCTAGCAATTAAAGCTCGTTGCTGTCAGCCAAGAAAGAATCGATCAGAACTGATGGCTGCATGGTTCTGCATGGATGGCTCTTTCCAGTGAGCCACCTAAACAATATTAAAATTGATTTTGTGAAGCATTCTTAGATGTTTTAATAAATGTATACTAACAGTCTATTTATGAGGCCAGTGCAGAAGGATTAAAGCCTGATCAATTGTGACATGCCTTCGTTTTTAAATACCAGCCTGTCTGAAGAAATACAATCTATGCAGACTGTAATTACATATATTAAGTTATGCCACAATCTGTTCTGCCACTGACTATGTAAGATTAAAAACATTGCTAGGAAATGGCTAACTAATTAATCAAACTGGCTCATTTCCAAGAGCTTTCATTTGATCAATTGTACCTCAGATCTACTTTTATAGAAACAGTCAACCAAAGAGAAAATGATACCCCAATGGAAAGTACTTTCAGAAAGTGCTTTAAGAAATCATAACAAAGAGTGCATTTTTTTTCCCATTGCTCTAATACGATTCAAAAATTTGAAAGAATAAAGTGTAACTATCTTACTTCCAAGTATCAAGGAAAGATGATGGATGAGCGTCACTGCCAAAGCACATCCTATATGTGAATATATGCAGCACCTACACTGTTTGCAAAGTGCCACCTTCCATGGATAGAAACAGCATGAAAAACCCCAAGTCTTAGGAAGCAGCATTGTATTAAGCACTTGTGTTGCTGAGTTTGTAGAAGGTACCTGAAGAGTAGCTATTAAGGTAACTAAGGACTTTAAGCTACGGAAAAATGTGGGATTTTCCTTGAAGTTGCATTTAGTAAGACTCCTGACAGAGTCTCAAAGACATTACTGGTGAATTCCTCTGCCTAGCAAACAAATGAGCAGCTCTGTGGGGCACTTCAAGGACCAAGATTAAGAGCAAATGCTCACACATAACCTAGAAGAAGAGTTCAACCTCTCAAAATGGCATCCTGAGCAGGCACCATGTAGCTACCTGAGAAGATGATAAAAGGCAAGGGATGATTCCTGCAGCTTTCTCAGGTGTAGACCTCATGAGGCACTGAGCCACAGCAGCAGCTCCCTTCTGAAGATGATCATGGTGTCTCCTGGTGCATGGAGGGCCACATCCTCACTTTCTCTGTACACAGAGAGCACAACAAGCAGTCTTGTTGAACCCAGGTTGATTTAAAGGATGTTAGAAACATAAAGGGGATGATAATGTAAAAAAATCAGGTCTTATTCAACAAGGTTCCTAGCACAGCTTCTACATTATATTTTGTCTGTTAATAAAGGAATATCTAAGGAAATTAAATGTATGAACAAACAGCTGTAAAAAAATGCCCGTTGCCTATGAGAGCAGTGTCAAAAGATGTGGTAACCCCTAGCTTTTGGCCTTGGATCTAGAATACTCATAGAGGAAGCCTGGGGAAAACACACCTTCCTATCCCTCCCTCTGAAGCAAGAGTTTTGGACAGATGGGTCTGGGAAGGTGATGAGGCAAGGCAGAAACTAAACTAGAGAATAACTTGACTCTGTACAGTGAAAACCACTGTCTATAGAACATAAAGAAGACAGTCCTTACTAACAGAGTCCTAGATACCCTAGCTATGAAGATTTGATTTTTGTCCTACTGAATCCAAGAGGATTCAGACAGTGAGTCTACCAAGGTGCTTTGGAAAGTCTCTCAACAGCATATGTGCATATTGGCTTGTTTACCAGCTTGAGAAATTGGACCCTGACTGTTCACAGCATGACAGCCTAGGTTGCAAGAAGGTGACACTCTCTTCTGTGTACAAAATTAGTTAATCCCCATCTGCTAGTGTGCATGCAATTCTAGTCATCTCCTGAGAAGAGACCAAAAGCCAGGCAGATAATTAAACACAGGATGCTTTAAAAGGCAAAAGTTTTCACTCAGGCAAACAGCTGAAATAATTCTTGCCATTTTGTCACCTTTTGTCTTCTCTTCCCCAAACATTTGGTGAATTTGTTTTCTGACAGGGATATTCACTAGTCATTCATGTTGTGTGAAATGCTTACAGGATATCTATAAAAAGCAGGTCTCAATTATGCCACCACTGATGTTGGCATATGCAGCCTACACCTTGCCAGTCAGGAGTCACTGCGTGTCACACACATGCTCAGTGAGGAGGTAGAACACAGCTGAGAAGGCCAGGGATAAAGAGAAACATCACAAATATGAATGGGCACAATAAGCTTTCCAGAAAGATATACTGCATAATTTGAAGATGTCCATTTGGCCAGGTGACATCATAAGCCTAACCAGCAAGCAGGATCTCCAATGAATACCTGGCTGGGGAAATACCTAGGATGAACATGAGAGAAGCCAGCACAGGCCAGCCTCTCCAGCAAAACCACAGCCTAACAAGAGACAGCCCTTCTCCCCAGCCGCTGTTACAGGGACACGGGAAGGCCCAGCAGCTGCAGTGTAGGATCACACTGAGATAGCAGGGCAGGCCAAGGGTCAGAGCTGGCTCCAGTCCAGCTGCCAGGGACATGTCACTGCTGCCACACACCCATGCAGGCACTCCACTGAGGACCTTCATTTTAGGCACATTTAAGATCACTTAGCATTTTAGCAAGGGTTTTGCAGAATTGCGTTTTCCGGCTGATGTTCCATCAGTGGTACTGGGATGGTTCCTGTTCGTTTACCTGCCTATGGACTAATTATTTGAGAAGATGTTCCTAGCAACATTATGAAGAGTGAACTTTATTCTTTGAGTTATTAACACATGGCTAAGTGTGACTAAAACTCCTTCCATACTCCATGGTCCTTAAAGGCCTTAGAATCTGAATCATCTAACTAATTACTTAATATCTGTGGCCCAATTTGAAGTAATTAATGTAGTTTCACCTTCATTTATTCAAATTAGAGTTCATCCTGAGTACAGGCTACGTAAAACACGAGAGACTTACAAAGATGAACTGGGTTACGAATGATCCCTGGACAATTAATTTTTGTTCAAATGCTTACTGAATTACACATGTATGCCACATAATAAATTCAATAATGTCAGAAATTTCATCTCCGTGGTAAAAGTGTCCTGACATAAGGACTGTTCATGTTCCCCAAATGCATCCATTTGTTCACAAAAGAAATCTCCAGTTACAGCCTCCTTTAGAAGCTGTCCTCCAGCACAGGAGAATTAAAATCCCTTCATTTCCTAGTGAGAAGGTTTTGTGACAAGGAAACATGGAAAGAAAAGGAAAAGCTCTTATATTCTTTTTTCTTTGTTGTTGTTGCTTGCAAAATCTAATAGTTCCTATACAGTAGCCACCATATGAGCATTGAGAAATGGAAATACTGTTCTTTTGTCTCTCTTGTTTTACAGGCTGCTTTCCCACGTGAGATTGATGTATGCAGACAACCATTCACAGTGTCCACAGGAGACCTGGTACATGATTGAGGACATCAGGGTGAATGGGAGAAGTCACCTGTGAACACTGCAGTCCTGCTTTAAGCAAAACATCCCAAAATATGACCCCAGGCTTGACTCCCGTTGTATCAAGGGCAAAGTCTCTTTACCTCTCTCTGCCTCAGTATTCCTGCATCTCTGGGTCTCACGACACAATGATCAAATTTGATCATTTGATTTGTTCGTCAGAGGGCTGGAACACCTCCCTTACAAGGACAGGCTGAGAGAGTTGGGGCTGTTCAGCCTGGAAAGAAAGATTTTGAGATCTTACTTGCACCTTCCAGAACCTGAAGGAGGCTACAAGAGAGCTGAAGAGGGACTTTTTGCAAGGGTCTCTAATGAGAAAGGACAAGAGGGGTGGCCTTAAACTGAAAGTGGACAGGTTTAGATTAGCTATTAGGAAGAAATTCTTTACTGTGATAGTGGTGAGGCACCAGAAACAGTTGCCCAGAGAAGCTGTGGGTGCCCCATCCCTGGAAGTGTTCAAGGCCAGATTGGATGGGACTGTTAGAAAGTGCCCCTACCTATGGCAGAAGGGATGGAACTTAAGGTCTTTAACCTTAACCCTTAAGGTCTTTAATCCTTATGACACAAACCAATCTATGATGATTCAGTAAATATCATTAAGATCTACTTTTCACCTGGAATCATCAGGATTCCTCATGAGAGCAGGACAAGGCCCTTTGTTAATACACTCTTTCAACACCTAACTACCTAGTGAGAGCCATCTGAAGTAAGTGGCTTGGAGGGGTTATTCTTCAAATCTGGGGGAACTTGATTCAGAAGAATCCTTAGCTGTTGCTTACACCTCTTCCTCACAACAGTCACAGGGATCTGATTGCCATGGGCACTGTCCTCTCTGGAGAGGTTTAAAATGGAGGTGGAGGCAGGCAAGGAAAGCAGCTCTCACAAGCTCCTGGCAATACTGCTGCAGTCTGCAGGGAACTCCACAGGGATGTGGAAGGAGACTGGGAATCAGAAAGTTCCTTGCCTACAAGACAGGCAACCCTGAGGTGCTGTGAGACTGATAACACACAGGAGGGAGCATGGGGAGAGAATACAGATGGGTTTTGTGACACTGTCATCTGCTATTTAACAACCACTGCTAAAGACTGTGTTTAAAATGTCCTTAAACTGGAAACTGTCTGAGGAGTGTAGCCTGAGGGCAGCTCTGCAGTTTGCCTTGTAACGCTAATCTGCTATCAAGACAAGGAAAACATATAAAACAGATTTTACATTTAGGCAGGTAACAGCTCCCCCAGCCTCTTGCTCAAGTGGGAAAGGCAGATAAGAGACATACTGGTGGGCCCAGGCAGATGCTCCAGGCTGGAGCACGTTTCCCTCTCGATGCTGTGGGGTAGGGCTAGTGCCCAACAGCAGCTCTGCCACAGGAGAGGGGCACATCCTGGCCTCCTGACCCACGAGGGGGTGAGCCTCCAGGGCAGCCAGGTTTCAGCATTCAGACATGTGAGGAGCAGCACAAAGAAGCCATTTATGCCGCTGCAATTGCAACATTAGATTTCAGTTTTATTCCCAAACATGAGCTGAGCTCTCAGTCATAGACGGGCTTTTAATCAGCCCTGGCAGAGATGAAAAGCCCAAGAAAGAGCAGCAGTGTCTGTGCAAGAACAGCTCATTTACATTAAATAATTATCCTGAAGAAGAGAAACAGCAAGGGAGTTAATTTTTTAATTATAAAGAAATAACTGCAGTCTGGAGAAGCATATAGAGTCCCAGCTTTCCCTGCAAGTTACCTATTTTCAGTAAAACCCAGACAATAGGTCCAAGAGATAAGAAATATCTTTTGTTTTTATTTTGAAAACAGGGTATTCTATAAGAAGAAAGACAGGGAAATACTTCTGCATTCCCAAAAGGCTGCTGCTTTTATAATGTCTCCTCTGCACATTTGGATAGAAACTCGGTATCACAAGCATAAATGCTAAAAATACAAGAGCTGACACAGAAGCACATCCTGTAATCTGTTAGGAATGACTCTGTCAATGAATGTGTGTGTGTGTGTGTGTGAGAGAGAGAGAGAGAGCAATACAGTGCTCCTGTACAGGGGTATCTGCTGCTGCACAAACTGCTTGTGCAACCTGTACTGCTTCCTCTTCTTTGCTTATCTAGCAGCAAAGAGAAAGGATTCAACTCCAATATTTCCACATTAAAATTACTTTGGAGATGAGATGAATAATAATAATAATAATAGTACCAAGTCCCCGAATTAGGAACTTCTTTTTTAATTGCCAGGAATATATGATAGAGGCTGCAATCTCTTCTGATCTTTTTGGATTACTTTCCTGGATGGAGCTGAAGTCCTGAGCCCCCCGGCACACAGCACAAGAGCGCTGTTTTTTGGAACACGAGCATTCCACTGCAGGCTCTATTGCCTCCACCGAGGAAAGTGCCAAAATCTGTGAGATCCTGCCTGTTCCTCCTGCAGAATCAGGGTAGTGCTCAGCAATTCACTTCTGCTCCTCAGCACAGGGCAGTGAGCACACTTCAGCTTTACACGGGGAGCTCATGGGCCAGCCTGGGAGACGACCAGCAGTACATCCAGTGACAACATGAAGGTGGCAGGAGAGAGGGAGCTCCTGTGCTCCCTACTGACCTGAGCATCCCTGGCCATGCTGTGTCCCTCAGGGCCAGCAGTGGGGACCCACAGGCACAGCAATCTGCAGCACCTCAGCGTGCCCTGCTCTCCCAAGCCTCTCTCCTCCCTGGGATGTAAAAGTTACAGATATGCCATATTTCTGCTCTGAAGGGGTCTCCTCCTGCTTTTATCCACTGCATCTTACTGTGCCTTCTCACCCTTGATTAAAGACCTGTTTGTAAATGTCTCTCTAGCAGCGGAGACAGTTTAAAAATTTGAAAAATATTATTTCGCTTTGAAAAGGGAGAGAAGTGCACTCATAAGGGAGGCCAGTAGAAGTGAGAGGCTGGACAGAACAGGCATGGCAATGGTCACTGGTGGAATAGAGCAAGGAAGGAAGGAAGGAAGGAAGGAAGATGGGCAAAGAAGCAAGGCTGGACTTCCCCCTGAGGGGACATGGGAGCTGCTGCTTTGCACCTTAGCTCTGCCCCATCACCAACACCAAGTGATGGCATGGTTTATCAATTCACATAGCCTGACCTAATTTTTACACTGGTAAAAAATCTGAAATATCAGTTTCTATCTGTAAGCAAAAACAGGCTGTGAGCTGACAGGTGTCATCTTCCTGTGATGATCAAAATGATTGCTGCTGAGATCACAGCAAATGGAATTAAAACACAGCTTTTGTGTTGCATAAGATTGCAGAAATATATACAGAAAAATAACAGTTTATACAATTATAGAATAAAATAAACTACATTAATTCCTTCATATGCCAATTCTAAAATTTTCTTGCTGTCTTAAATTCCCAGTAAATTTCCTTTTCGGGCCCTGAAATCTATGTTAGAAAATTAAAATGCTTACAATAACAGATATACAAATCAGTCTGTAGTGTTCATCTATACAAATGTCACTGGAAAGTGATCATCAGGAACACTGATTTATATTTACAGCTCTAGAAAACTGATTTGGAGTCATGAACTGTGTCAAGTACCCAAGACAGCATAGCAAAAGTTAATGTGCATAATACATTAAGCTAATGGGATTCAGTCAAGGGTGAATTTGGGCTAAGAAAGCATCAAGTCTGCTCACGTATTCTGAATGTTCTGTAGCCTGCTGAGTGCTTCTGCTATGGGCATGAATGTGAAACCAGAGCAGGAGAGGAAACGACGCAGGGTGTATCTGAGAGAACAGGGATGAAAAGATGGCAAGGAACACTAAAAAAGATGAATTCTCTTTGGGTGGGAAAAAAAAATAAAGAAACAAACCCCAAAAGTTTCCTTCATATACCTATCTTGAACCTCAAAAGAATATGCTTAAAATGGCCTTGTGTAAGTTGAAGAGAATTTAAAACAGCAAACTTATTTTTGATAAACATGGGTGAAAAAACACTTCCTTCTGCTCTCTAGACAGATAGCTTCCTCCCACATCTACCATGCCATGGAAGTAAATAGGGAGCTAAATTCAAAGAAAAGACTGAAAAATAAATCTGAAGAATAAAGATAAATACCTTTGATTTAAAGGATTATATTTTTACCTCATTTTGTACTATTTCCACAGATAAACACCACCACCACTACCTCCCCAACCCTTAGCCAAGGCTCTTCCTTGGCTTTGTCCTCTTCCTAGAAGGAGGCAAGGAAGGAGGAATTTACGTATAGGCAGCAGGTGGGACAGACACCTCTGGACACAGAGCAGTCCAGAGCACAGGTAGGAGTTTCTCTTGCAAACTCTCTGCTTGCAAGGGCTGAATCAGCACTTGCCTTCAATCATCTACACATCATTTTTTAGGTCAGCTCTAAAAACTAGAGCTTATCAGCCGTTCTATATGTTAATATATAAATACATTTCCTCTATGGCTCGGCTCAAAACTTTCTTTTATGGCAATGCATTTTATTTCAAGACTTCAGAATTGTCTATTATTCTTAAAGAAATTGAAATTGAAAATCTGAGAAAATTCTTCTTCATAAGGTGTGAGATAAACCATGGGTAAAACTCCAGGAGAGAATATTAATTTAAGTATCAGTAGGCCCCTCTGTATGTCTGTGTTTGTATGCAGGTGTCTGAGCTCTCTTTGTCTTCAGTTCCAGCTCCTTGCATTCATGCTCTTCCTGCTGGGTATCTCCTGTTTGTCTTGTCCACATCCCACCAGCCCACTCAGATGTGCCTCTGCTTTCCCCTCTTGGCTGCCAGTCTGCTCTCAGGCACTTGTCCCTCTCCTGTGCCATCCTGGAGATGGATGCTGCAGCCTTTCAGGAAAGGTTTTGTCACTCGGTGCCACCACAAAGACGTGTGGGTTACACAGGACAGGAGAGTACTCTCAGGCACGCCAGATTCATTTTTACATGGGACTCACAAACACTCAACACAATGAAAACTGTGCAGTATTTTAGTGGGCAGTGTTTCCCTGAGTGCAAAAATGCCAGAATAAATTAAAATGTGATAATGACTCTAAGCTAAACACTAACTGGTCATTGGTCTGCAGTGTAGTTTTATATTTATATGCTTAAATATTGGTGTAAAATAGTTGTCAGAAAAGTGGTTTACTCTGGAAGATGTGACACACAATCAGTGACCTCTTCAAGAACTCAGGAAAAGCTTAAAAGATGATAGATCTAGCTTTGTGGTCTAGCAGCCAAATTCTAGTCATATTTTAAGGGAAGATGGAGATATCAGAACTGAGACAAGCTATGAAATATTCAAAATACTTGCAGGATTTGAGCAGCAAAGGTCCCTTGTCAGCAGGAGATATTAAATCATAAAGGTCCAGATTATGATGCACAAAGTCTTGCCCTGGAAGATAATCCACAGAAACAAATTAAAGGAAAGAAAAAGGACTATTCAAAGGCTTCTTTATTTTTCACCAGAAGTATGTCAAAATCTGGTTTCTAATAAAGCTGATTTCATTCCTTCCCCTTAATTCCTGAGATTATTTGAAAAACTATGATCAATCATAGAGGCCAGTATTTAATTAAAACCCCAGCACTGAGCTAATATGAATAATGGTCATGACCTGATTGGCATCAAAATCTGAAATAAGAGAAGAAACGAACTTTGGTGAATTAGACCATCCTCTAAACAAAACCTGGGCAGGAATGGTAACCCCCAGTGAAAGCTGGGTGCAGGAGAAAGCACCCAGGTGTGTTGGCAGGACAGGCTAAGTTCATGCCAGTGGACTTAGGTGAGCAGCTCTGCGTTCAGAGGCAGGCTACCCATCAGCTTTGTTCAATCCCTGCCGAATCCCTGCATTAAATTCAATCCCTTTTACGGGAGGTTGTGCACAAATAAAACCCAGTTGAAAGACAGCAAGCAGCAGCAGATCTTCCCTGGAAACAAACAACATCCTATTTTAGTGGACCATTGTTGAGACTGAAGCCCGATGCACAAGGAAACGAGCATGAGATAACATTTTCAAAATAGACCGTGACACTTTTGCCGCATGGGGTCCATGGTATTCTGATGAGTAATGTCCGTCCTTATCGAGGAGGCGCCGTGTGATTCATGCCCAGGAGCCACGCAGGGCCCAAATGCCAGCCAGGGGAGCTGTGTCCCCCTCCAGAGGGCTGCATCCCCACAGCACTGCTACTGCTGGCACCAGCACAGAACCCTGGAGGGCTTTCTTGCTCTGATATAAACCCCTCTTCCTCTGCAGACACATCTGCCACATTGCCAGGATGGCCAAGCACGGAGTGTGAGTTGCTGCAGAGAGAAGTCACAGAGCAGAGGCCTGAGGAGAAGGGGAGCACAGCTGGAAGGGTGGAAGCCATATTCAGCAGGATTTTGTCATCCTCACACTGATAAACTGCCTGAAAGGTCTGGCACCAAACCCAGCTGGCCTCAGATGAAATGTGTCTTCATGGAAGGCAGAGAGATGCCAAAATACTTGTAGCAGCCCACATTCCGTGCCATGAGTGGAAAGAAAATAATTCAAGATATGAGAAAAATCATGCCGTCTTCTGATTAGAAAGACATGATTCATGTTTACGTGTTCTTATTGTCAAAGTTTACAGTAGCAATAGCAAATTTTTTGGTGCAAAAAAATTAATAGCTTACATCAAAATCTGTCTGGATAGATAATACACATCAGGAAAAGATATTAACATCTTTTTTTGAAAAAAAGCAATTTTTTCTCACTCAATCCTGGCCTTTTCTTCTCCCATTTCCCTATCCTCACAATAAAAAAATAATGCAGAAAGTAAGGAAAATCAGATAATGTATCTAAATAGATGGAGAACTGCTCAGATCCTTTCACAGTCCAGTTAGGATTTTGGAGTAGGGTGGAGGGGGATGGAAGAAGCTCAGTCCAGGTTACTTGTGTCACATTATTATTATTATTTCTTATTTGAAAACAGTTACTAGGTAAGAGGAATTTCAGGGTATACCCGCAGCCTTTACAACCATATACTGTTCTTCATGAATCATTTCCTCTGAAGTTAGGGGGATGAGGTACACAATCGTATCATTGCACATGCTTGTATAAAAGGTACAAAAGGCCTTTTCTTTTAAAGTTAATAGCAGGAGAATGAAATAATCTCTTCTTTTTTTTACAAGAGAATAGTTTCATTGTTCTACCCACATACTTTATTTGTTGATCTGACATCTGTAATAGTGAAGTGGAAGAGGAAAGGGAAGCGGATGAGAGAAATAAGTGAATTAAAATATTTGGGATAAGCTTTTGGAGAACACTATACAACTATGCTTGAGTAAACTTGACGTGATCTAAGTAATAGGACAAATAATAAAACACTGAAGGAAAAAGTCCACTCTGATCTGGTTGCAAAAATTGACCTCTCTCATACCATCATCCTTCCTACAGTGTTATTCTAATTTGCTTCTAAGGCTGTTCCCTGAAGACCTAATTCCCCTTTGTGCGTAGACAAAATTTCCACTGCCTCCACTGAGAGCTGTTTTTTACTACAATGTGTTTGTTTCTGACAGCAGCTCTTTGGGCTGAGTTAACTCTTTCAACTTAAATTTGGTTCCTCGGTTTTAGGTGCCCCATGGGGATCACACCATACTGCTGTGGACAGCGCTGAAAATACCAACTCCTTGTCAGGGCTAGGGAATCTTGTCCTTACCTCCGACCCAGAGCCCAGGTGAGGGGCAGCTCCATGGCCTTGCAAGGTATGAACCAAAATGTGGGTGGATGGAGCCTTTACATCTCCCCTCTACCAATGCTGACATCTCCAAGCCACCACAGCCAGGGGCTGGGCACCCTCCTGCAGGGGAATAACTCACACAGAATGGGGCTGTCTGGAGGGCTAGCAGCCACACGACTTGGTGGCCCTATTCCTATCACCAGGCAGTGGAATTTGTGCTGGAGGAGGAGGAGACTGAACTGCATGGAAAAGAAACATACCCCAAGATTTGCAAAGTTCTGCTGATGAAGACAACAGTCCTTGCATTCCTTCCTTGTTCCAGGGACTTGCTGCTGAACCAACAAGACTTCAGACCTTGAGCAGCAAGTTAGAAGAATTTGGCACCGTGCAAGGAAGTCCCTCAAACTTTGCCAGTATTCCTCAGCAATGTCTCTGCTTGTTAAATATTTTCTGGGTGTGATGCAAGGGATAGGTTAATTACCACGTACATTTTTATGTGGACCAGCTGTCTGCTCTGTCTGCTGTCAGAAATGAAAAGTCCTCTGGGAATCCCTCTGAGAAAACACATTTTGTCTTCTAGGAATAGAATGGTTTTCTTTTAATATCCCCTTCAACTGTAACTCATTTAGCTTATAAATCTTGACAACAGATTCTGGCCACTGATGTACTGTTTTCTTACCCTAAGCCTTTTTTTTTCTCTCCTTCCTCGTTGGATACCTTATACTCTGTGTTTAATGTGAGACACAGCTGTCTCTGCCAGCAGGAGTTCACATTTTAAAAATCACCAAGCTTTATGCAACAGGTGTTCTACCAACCCACTGTGATAACATTTTCTTCATGCAATGAAACAATATACTGGGCTGGGATAAAAAAATAAATCAAAATAAAAGAAGAAAAGATTTGCTGGCTGGAAATAAGAGTTGGCACAACTACAGCTTAAGAGCTGAGTTTTTCTTTTTTGTCTCACAGGAAACCTAAACAGCTTCTATATAAGTAGGTGGGTGAAAATAGGTAGGTAGAATATAAGTAAAGGATTCACAACCATGGGAAAAGGGAAAAGGCTTAGTAGCAGGAAGATAACTGGGAATAATCTTTTTTTAAATACATGCATCTGTTGCCCCAGTGCCACATAATTGAATAGTCTGGGGACACTTACCAAGCAACAGAAACAAGGCCACAGACCAATGCATTTCAACCTCTTGCACTTTCAGTCCCATAATATTTTTCCAGTCCATGATATGTAGAACCCTGAGAAGAAGCTTTTAAGTCTACTGCCTTTTTCTTTTTCTTGATCATTTTTCAGATCCTTCAGTTATCCACAGAGTTTAAAATGATTGCTTAAGTCAAACAAGCCTTGTGGCTGATAGAAGCTACTCACATCCCCAAAAAGCTGAAAACAGTTACTAATAGTTTAAAAAAATATGCTGTGTGTGTACAATATATGTATATATAATGTAGAATGTCATTATATTTAGACTTGTGATACAAAACATTATATAAAAAATGCCCCTGCTGCCAGGTGGTTGCAGAGAGAGGGGAACTTTAATTGTTTTATTCAGTGCTGTAAAGAAGCATTCAGCATTTCATTCAGTGTGTATGTAAGAGACAGAATGACACTTGGTACTGAAGCTTTGGAATGGATCAGATTAAGTGTCCCTCAGGAGACAGAGTTATGAGCTCAGGAAATGCTTGAGCACTTATCTGCGTGCTTTCTTCTGACAATGCATTGGGAGGCAGAAAGTGGGGACAGCAAGAAAATTTCACAGGGGAAATACACAGTACAGAAAATGGCACTCAAGACCTGGGAGTGGGATCCTGCTCTTCACACCTAAAAGAAAGACAGATTTGATAGCTCAAAACCCTTTGCAAAGAGGACTTTCAGTCTGGGCACCTCTACCCATCTCCTGCCTCTCTCCAAGGCCAGTGCCAAGTGATTGAGTGGCCTTAATTCACACTCAGGAGTAAGACCACACATACCTGAGAGCTCTGTAGCCTTAAAGACAGGTGGACCCTTCTCTAAATAGGTTTATAATGAGAAACTTCAAGCAAAGAAAGAAGATAAGACAAAAAAGAAAGGTGAAAAAAGCCTCTGTCATTGGCTTACACACATGACTGGTCCAAACAGTGATGATACAGAACAGATAAGACAATGCTGACCATACACGTGGTTTCCTCAATGCTAGTAACGTATCTGAAGTACAAAGTCTTGAATATTTTGTTTAAATCAGAGGATTCAAGGTGTGTAAAGAAAAATGTGCCAAAGCTGTGACTAGGGCAAAAATGGAGGAAGGAGTCCAGACACTTCATGGTACTGTCTTGTGGATACCCAATAAAAGACTGTAGTGCCAAGACACTGAGCACAGTCCAACCTGGAAAAATACTGTGCAACTTCAAAATTATCTCATATCCCTTCCTCAATTACAGCTGATCAGTCAGTAAGACAAACCTGCTGCCTTTCAGTAGGCACAAAGGAAGCAAAACCCTTCAAGGGTTACTGTGTACCTGAACAACAGTATCAATAAGCTCCTGAGGGAAATAAAAAGAGTCAGCCAAATGTTGACTGTGAGGATTTAAAACTGTGCTGAAACATGTGTTTCACATTCAGGCTTTTCCTGTGAATTAGCTAGCTGTTCTGAGAGTACTGAAGATACATGAGAAAGATTTCAAGTCCTAAACTGAATGGAGGGATTATATTTGTTAATACTGTTCCAGAGTGCCCTGAATCCCTGAGGATGAACAATACCTGCCTGCATATGTGACAATTACTGTTGCAATTTGGGATTGACAATGGACAATTACTGTGCCTCTTTGCTAATCACGGTGCAGCCATCAGCACCAAAAGCATTCAGCACTGCACGTTGCATCGTTAAGACAAACTTTATGTTCAGATGTGTGAAATGCTGAGACTTCATGCTGCCAGTGTCAGTCACAGCCAGCATGGTGGCAGCAAGACCAGCTCAGCTACTCGAGCCACAGTGGCATCACTTGCAGGAGGCCACAGATGGATACTTCATTCTGTGCTTTCTGTTCCTAAATACAGCCTCCTTTCCCACTGTGTGGTCAGACTCTCTGGAGGATGCCACAGGCAGGGTTGCAGTGCTAACAGCCCATCACCTGGCCAAGACTAGACACTGCCACGCTCCACCTGTGGCCATGCTGGGTCAGTGGGCACTGTCCCTGCACAGGGATGTGCTGCAGAAGATGCCCAGACAAGCCCTGCTGCAGTGGGAAGGCTGTAATGCAGAAGCACAAATGTTTCCTGGCAGCCTCCAGCATCACCAGCTGACAAAGCAGGTGGGATGCCCAAACAGGTTCAGCCCATGGCATCCCATCAGCAGCAGTGCAGACCCTCAGCTGCCAGAGTTCTCCCCCTGCCTGAGAGCCCTCAAGGTCACTGAAAGCAGAAGCCCTTTGCCAAAGGTAAGTTATTCCTGCAAGGAATGCATTCCTACACAGTGCAAATGCAGACAGAGGCTTCCCTTACACTCAGTGCAGCAAACACTGTGCATGGAAGCAGCTTGGCAGGAGGTCTGAGCCTCCCAGCCCTTCCACACCTCAGACCAAGCCCTCCCTGGCCTGCCTTTTCTGCCTTTGGAGAGGGAGCACACCATGTGTTATTCCCTTGTAGCTCATCTCCCTTTTCATTGGATTTCCCATCTTCAGCTAACAGTTACTGCTGCAGGGCCACGGCCGTATGCAGTGCGGAAGGCAGAGCAGAAAGTCCTGTGTGGCTCCAGGATGATGTGCAGAAGGATTCCCTGTCAGGGAAACAGCTGGGAATATTATTTGGAAGTGGCTCATCCAGGAACCACCACCAGCTGACATGCTCCCCTTCTACTCTTAGCCTCTCAAACCCCTGCCCTCTGGACCAGCTGGGAGATACTGACTCCAGCTTCTGCAGGAACACTCCCACCAGGGAGGAGATGGGATGGACATGCTTCCCTCTCAAATGCCTGACAGCCAAGAGGGACCAAGCATCTGCAGAAGGGTCAGTTCTAGGACTGGCCAGGCTCTGTTCCACCAAATGTGTCTGGACCTTGATGAACACCGGAGAAAATTCAGCCCTGCTCTCTCCACCTGTCCTGGCACTGCCAGCCCCACGTGTGCCAAGACAAAAGGGCATGCTGGAAACCTCTAAAGGATCCAGGGAACAAGGAGCCTGACTCACCACTGCAGCTCCTTATAGTCCTAAATGGCAGCAATAGAGCATGGGGGAAACAGGACAGCAAAAATAAATAGCTCTACTCTGGAGGAAGTTCTGAACATTTTAGAGTTTGCAGCTGGGCAGCTCTTCTGGAAAACATTTTAATACAGGGAACTAAATGTTTTCCCTGGAAGTCTGCACTAAAACTGTATCTCTTGAGTGAGAGGATGTATCCTTTGGGTGGTAATTTGCTGATGCTATTTCAAAAGTGTTGAGGTGGATCACGTACAACTTTTCTCAGCATCTCAGTCATTTAGTTTTTATGTTCTGCATTGTGGGGATGGGCTTGTTCCAAATTTTTGCAGCTCAATAACACAGCAGTACTACACTGGCTTCTCAATGTTAATACAAAGACAAAACCCTGCAGCAGAATCACTTCTGCACTAACATGGAAACTTCATTCCAAGGTGTAATTAATCCAGCCTCAACTACTCTATTTTATCAGGTCACTTCCCTTTGGGAAACCTCTCTCTCTCCATAACAAACAGGAATTTCAAACACAAGTCCATAACAGAGGAACGCATGATAGGCTTCGCTCTGTCTTTTTTGCCATGTAATAATTGATTAGCCGTCGGGCAGTCACATATTTGAGGCCCTGCAATACTTCTGGAAGAAGCAAGATTTCTCACAGACATGGTAGATGATGCCTACATAGCCTACAGTTTTAGGTAACTAAAGATTTTTGTGACTGGGGGTGTGAAATGATGATGGTAACTTGGCTGCAATGTTCAAGGGCCACTAAGGATCTGAAGGTCTTTTGCTCGGAGATCCTTGCCTCTCCAAGCTGCTCTTCCATGACTCACTCCGCAAACCAACCTCATTGCCACAGCCAGGAGGAAATGATTCATAAACACTGACCTTTCCCCTTGCCACCCCTGCAAAATGAGGTCTGTGTATAAGCACTCACAGAGCTGGAGCCATGGGAATTACGACTAGATAAACCATCCACTGACGGCAACATCACGCAACCACTTCCTTGCCTGTGCTAATGGTGGAGATGTTTGCTGTGAGCCAGGCACACTCATAGGAGAACATAACTGGGGCAAAACAGACAAATTAGGCAAGGAGAAGGTGACTCAGAATAGGGGAGGTTCAAAAGGAAGGGTCAGAGGTGGATGAAATCCCTTGGTCTCCTCCTTGCAGATATGTGCAGTCAATGTCTCATAGAAAAATAGACATACTTAATAAAACTGGTATCCTCCATACCACACACAGTTTACAGGATTCAGTGTCAGGTCAGCAGTCATTAAAGAATAATATTACTTTGTTATTATTTGCAACTTCCTCAGGACACAGGACGCCCAGCCGTGTGTTCACAGCTTGTCATCTACATGCTGCACAATCATGAGGTGATGAGGGGCTGGGACCCAAAGCACTCTAAGCCCAAGGTCCTGTCTCAGGAGTGGGTACAGCAGATGGGAGGCAAATGCAAGAGGGAAGGATAGATACCTCCTTGTCTCCTTTGTGAACAATCCTCATGACCTAGGAGGTCCTCCCCACTTCCAGGCAGACCTCTCATTGAAACTTCCCAGTTTAAGCATCCCAGAATTTATTTCAGCCCAAATACAAGGACAGCCAGAAGGACCAAGGATTTTAATTTCTTTATCACATCATTTTGGGCTTCAGCTCTGTTCAGCAGAGCAGTATTCCCAGGTCTTGCAGCATGCCTCATACAGCTATCACCAGAAATGCCTAATTAAACTAGTAGGAATGTCACCAGGACCTGGCAAAAGAGACTTGCTCCTTAGTTTTCTGTCCATACTTGTGTGAGGAGTTGCCAGAGAGGAAGACAGGAGTGGCAATCTTCACTCTCCTTCAGTGAGGGCTGCCCCTAATGATGTGGCATGTAGGTACAAGCTGCTTTTCATGTACCAGCCATGACAGCACCTCCACCTTCGGACACAGCGAGTGTGGACAGAGGGTATAACAGCCAGTGTGTGCTCAGGAAAAGCTGCAGTCTTTAGAGGTGGGACTTTTCTTCAAGTTGAAGCATTAGGGTGGCCCCAGCTGCAGCACACAGCTGTGGCCAGCCTGCAGTGGGGTTGGCAGCCAGTCCCTGGTGTGGCAGGCTGCCATGGGCACTGCTGTGCCGCAGTTTGGGGCGGCAGCCCCAGCATTGCCCTGGCTTGCCCTAGGGCAGCCAGCTCCCTGAGCAGCCAGTCCTGCAGGTGACAGCGTGAGGGCATGGATTTGCAGCCAGGGTAGGGCCTGTAGGACCACACAAAGGCAGATTAAGGACCTGCTCCTGCTCCCAGCAGCCTGTGATGAATTTGGACTTCCACATTTTTCCCCCCAGCAGTGACAATGTTTTTGCAAAGGAGGCAGCAGCTGTGAATGCAGCCCATGTGTGGGGTGCTCAAGGTGCTGGCTGCCCAGGAGCAGACAGCTGCCTGGCAGAGCACCCTCAGGCAGCCATGCAGGTGGGATGGTGCCACCTCCTCCGTGGCAAGCACAGCTCTCCTCACAGGCTGCGTGGGACAGCGTGTCAGGGCTTGCAGGCACACTCAGAGATAGCATAAATACAACTTTGGTTGCAAGGGCTGGCTCAGAAGCAGGGTGAGCAACAGAGGAGAAGACAGCTCAGTAATTATTTATGCTGCACAGAGAAAAGAATTATTAGGCAGCTGTTAGCAAGCAGGCAGAAGTACTGAGATAAGCCAGGCTTCATGGTTTAAGAGTTCTGGAGAAGCGGTGACCCGGAGCAGCATTTCAGCCACTTGGTGCCATATAGACCCATCTCTGCCAGTATGACAGAGTTTACCTTCCTCTCTGATGTCCTCAAAGCACATTCTCAACTGCAGCATTCTGCAGAGAAATTTAAGTAAAGATAGTAAACTTTCATCATTACTGAACAATACCTCTTTTGTTGCCACTCATAAATTTTGAATTCCCAGAGACAACTGAGAGAGTGGAACTGTGTTGAAATGGCTGCTAAAGACTTGGACCCAGGCCGGTTGTCTCTTCAAGGATGCACAACTGGGTACCCTGTGCTAATGAAGGTCTTTCTCCATTGTCCAAACAAGCACTGGAGCTTCTTCTGGGACCAACAGGATTCATTTCTCAGAAATCATCCTATCAGAGGGTGAATAGCCAAATACCTGATACTTTTCCCTTTTTCATTTTGGTGCCTACATCTCCACCCAGCAACTGAGTTCCTAAAGCAAGCTATGACAAATGCAACTGGTTGGGTTTTTTTAAAGTCTTTTTCATATCAAATATAAATTGAATAGGATCCCAAGTTTCCCATTTTGATCACAGATTTCCTAAAGGGGCAAGTCCTTCAGTGAAGTCAGTGAAATTCTGTCACAGATTTCAGCAGTGCCATAATTACACCTCTAGAGCTTTATTCTTTATTTTCCTGAATGCCCCATTCACTTTAGCTGTTCTAAATTTTTGGAGAGGTTTAATCACTGCTGTTAGCATGACAAAGGTGGCTGCACTGGAAACACGTTCACCTGGGGTCGAAGGGACCTTGGTGCCTATTTGAGGAAAGGCAGGTCTGGTCTTCACTAAATTTTCCACCAGCATGTTTTGAAGTCTCTTAGAAAGACCCCCTCAGAAATGGGCACTATCTGATTACGAGGCCAGGGAGGGGCTTGGTGTCCCATATCCTCAAGACCTTTCACGGAGCTGCTGTGTTTGAGGTCACTGTTTCTTGAGCCATTTCACAAACGTGTCGCTCCCACCAGAAGACCGAGGCTCTCCCTGCTCCCCTGGGTAGTGCTTAGGCTGAAGGGCAAATGTTAAAGTGTGGCGTGTCCTTCCCTCTGGGCCAGCCTGAGATCACATTGCCACAGAGGCCAAGCTGTAAGTCAGAGGAAGGGGGGTGAGTTATGCAGCTCTCCCCACCATCCACTTTCCATCAACATGCCAGCAACAAATCCATGCTCTGCAGAACGGCCCTGCAGGGCTACAGGGGACCAGAGAGGAGGAATCTCGATGTGTCTATCAGGGACTCACCTCCTTTGGGGCAGCTGGGCTCTGGCACCTGCCGTGGAGCCCTCTGTGTCCCATCTCGCCCGTGAGGGACCCAGGGGTGCGCACATTTCCACTCCTGTGCACGCCTCCGTGCACACCCAAGAGCTTTGAAATCATCCAATATAGGAAATTCAAACACATCCTATGTCCTGAGCTGCAAGATATAGATATATGACAGCTTGTCAAGGGTGACCAGTTACTGAACATCCCTGGCTGCTGAATAGATTAATTCTTCCTCATGCCCAGCACTGCACTTGCACGTGTTCTGTGAACATGAAGGAACTGAACACCCTGAGTAGGCTGTGTGCAAACCTGGGGGCTGAAGATCTCTCTGAAGCTGCTGACAAACTTTAAGAGGTTTCTTCTCCAAGGTTTCTTGGAGAGGGGAGGTGAAGTGTACAAACTTAAGGTTTCTTGGAGAAGGGAGGTGAATTATACAAAACTGAGCTTTCCTCTTCAAAAAGCTGGTAATGGATGTAAAGGGCAGGAGAAAAGGAGACAGAGTTTATAAAAGCTGAGGATTTTAGGGGTTGAGAGTGGGCAGCAATTAATATAGTTATATATATATAGAACTCACTGCAGCTCTGAGCTATTTAACTCGCTGACATTGTAACATCTGTATCAACGCTGCTAAATAGACCAGCTATAGTAAATTTCAGATACAGCTTTCCAGTGTCATGTAGTCAACACCTGGAAGCTGGAAACAGCTGTATCCTGGTATGCCTTTGTGCACAGGAATAGGGGTGGCCCTCATGAGTGGCCCTAAATCTGGGCTAACCCTGCCAGCTCCAGAGAATGCTGTGCTATTAGGAATTAGACATCTGCATAAGAATCATACTGAACAAGACCTGGCTCGCACTGCATCACAGACAGGGAAT
The DNA here is from genome assembly GCF_971803275.1 of Cyanistes caeruleus. Taxonomy (NCBI): domain Eukaryota; kingdom Metazoa; phylum Chordata; class Aves; order Passeriformes; family Paridae; genus Cyanistes; species Cyanistes caeruleus. Next base: position 45,178,937 of record NC_141704.1, on the reverse strand, counting down.
TCTATGTTATAAAAGCATTTTTATTTTCCAAGTGGTACATACAAATCTTGCCACCCTGACCTCTCCCAGGCTACAGGTCAGGGAGACACTGGATTTTACAGCAGTTCTGTGAGGTCTAGGCTAAAGAAAGACCACACACACAGTATTGGGAGACCTGTTAAGAGTATCACATAAATATCCTGTGCTTTTAGACCATTCCTGCCTTTCAAAGCATCTTAACTCTTGGCTGCAGCAGCAGGGAAACAGTGATGGTGGCAAAGGCAAACCAGCTTTCACCTTAATCAATCACATGTGGAAAACAATGTTAGCAGCCGAGAGAGGGGGAGCAACATCCCATCTCCTTAATATCTGTGAATGCCTTTCAGTGACTGCATCAAAGGTGTGGTAATAAAAAAGACCTTCCTGAAGGACACTGTGCAGCAGTGCTATTGTAGGGCTTTGCCTACCAAGTACCCCTGGGCCAGTTCAGTGCAGACTGTGACAGCTGAATTAAGAGCAAGCTCCAGCTAGGCTGGAATTTAATTTTACAAGGGCAAATCTAATAGATTATGGCTGCATACAGACTGAGCAGAGGACACAGCTGTAGCTGCTCCAGGGCTACCCTACCTTTAGGAGACACACAGAATGGGTAGGGGAGCAGCTGCTGTCATCGCAGGTCTCACTAAATGCTGCGTGTTCAACTCAGAGATGAGGAAAAGGAAAAAGGGGGCAGAAGAAAGACAAAGCAGAGCCAGAGCTCAGCAAAAGCAAATTACTTCTTCCAAATTCAGCTTGATTTAAGGTTTCAACTTTGAGTGAAAAAAATCTTTAAGTGAATATTCTGAAAATTAACCATTAAATCTGCTTAGATTCAGTTATATTAAAACATTAAGAAATCAAAGGCAGCAAAATGTTCTTTGTAGCCATGAAAGATTTTCAAATATATATAATCTTTATTTTTATGCAAGCTTTGCACTGTGTTAGATCTCTGCCACTGCCCAGGACAAAAATGAAATGTTACATTAAGTTACCTGCATGAGCATTCACTCTTTTGCACCGTGTTTCACCAGCAAAAGAGATTCCTGAGGATTTTCTACCATCAGGAAAATTGACCAAGTTATTTAGAATTACCTTTGAGAAGAAAATACCCTTTGGCAGATGGCTCTATGGCTGAGACCAGCAGAATTATAGAAAAAATAGGAAGACCTCAACCCTGCAAGTGGAGGTGCCACCAAGCATGGATGCTACAGTCCCAGCCCTGGGATGAATAGCCCCAGCCCCCTGAGCTAGGAGAGGTATGTCCTCAAGGTATGTTTAACTCACACCTTCAGCTCAGAGCACCAATTTCCCCCAGCCCAATTCAAGACACGCCACTGGAGCTGTTTCTGAGCTTATTATCAGCAGAACTGCAGGGTTAAAGGTGTTCTGTGAAGATTTCAGACCTCATTCAGCTGCTCATTGCAGTGTTAGAGCTCACAGAACCCCGGTGAGGCATGGCAGCACTGGTGGAGCTGACAGCAAGGCAGTGGCCTTGCCCAGGCCAGTGACATAGCCCAGGGGGGCTAGTGAGTGCCTCCAATGTCATTTATGACAAAGCTTGTTTCTCCTGCGTGGGGCAGAAGCCTTTGGAGTGAGTGTGGCCCAGGATGACTTCTCTGGCCAGATGTAGCTGGCAGGACAGAGGTGAGCCCAGGGCCCAGGCACCTGGCCCCGAGTCGCTCCGGGAGGCAGCTCCTGTCTGGGGAGCCTCTCCCCGATGACTAAGGGTGACGGTGAGGGTGGCAGGCAGCTGATTGCCCCATGGCTGCAATTTCACAACTCTAGCCAGCTGTGGGCCAGGACTGCAAGCTTCTCAAGCCCTCAGGAAAACACTTTCCAAATTGCTTGGGAGTGATTGTAGCAGCTTCCCCGCGGCAGCAGAAGCAAAGTGCTCCTTTGCAGCTGCTGCTCTCAACTTTCCGGGCTAAATCTTCGGCACAAGAACAGGCCCACCTGTCATCCTCTCGACTTACACAAGCTATGCTTTTCTCTTAATGAGGAGGGGAGGTGGAAGGGGGAAATGGCAAATTGTTCATAATTATCACTGTGTTACGATGTCTTAGTGCCATCTCAACCATCAGATACCGCTCGCTCTCTCTTTGCGCCCAACAACTCAGCTCGTACCTGCAGAATCACGGGGTTCTGCATAGGTCTGACTCTCCCTCTGAGCAGAAAGAGGCCATCCAACCATCCCTCTCCATCTTCCTCCATTCTGGAAGGACAGTCAGTTTATTTTAGAGGCCCAACCCCCACCCCCAAAACAGCAGCCTTTTCCCAGGCCAGCTGGGTGCCCTGGTGAGGAATGCTGACAATCTGCTGTCCTGGAGCAGAGCTGTCAGCGTTACTTCCCTACTGCTGAGCCTTCAGTCATCACTCACATAAAGGATAAGTATGCAGCCCACTGCCTTGTGACAAGAGCTGTGACTTTGTTTAGGAGCCAAGCACTAGGAAAGAGTACCAGAGAAACGTGGCTTAGTGGAACAGGAAATATTAACAATCTGTGATAAAAATGAAAAAAGCAGCCAGTACACATTTAACTCAGCTGGAGGCACAGCTCTATGACTGGCTGCGAGTAGCAGCAGCCCCTGAAAAAAAACAATAAAGAAAATTCTCCAGTTCAAAGCTGACTTTGAAAAGAACAGTAATATTTCATGTGTTCATCTGTGTACAAGAAAAGCCCCTAAGCAAAGTCATCTGTATATTGCAGTAGGTGCTGGCACAGGAAAGGACATGGAGTTTTCAGCTCCACAGATGGTTGAAGGAGCTGTTGTGAAAGCCCACAAAGATAGATAGACACAGCCCCATCACGCTCCAGCAGCAAGTTAAGGTAAGTGAGTTGGCTACTACGGCTTTATCCACCAGCCAGTTTTGGTTTTTTCTGCTAGAAAAACAAGATTGGGGTAAGTCTCTCTGACTAAAAGGACTTCTCTGAAAGCTCCTTGTTTCAGAGTGAAATGGTTAAATGACAGCAGAATAGTAGAGAGCAGAAACTTATCATCCCCCCTTCCCTTTATTTTCCTTTGTGTGTTTTAGCCAAAGCAGGTATCAGGCTGGAAAAGCTGCATTAACACTGGATTCATATCTACAGAGTCCTTTCAAGTTATTATGGGGCTGATAGCCTCTCTTTGTCCTTGTAATCCACAGTAAATAGAAGAGCTTAATCACTCAGGAAATAGGGAACAATTCACAGATCCCTTCGTTCCTAGTATGCTGTTTGCACAATGCCTAGTGCTGGGAATAGCCAGAAGCTGATTTAATAATCTGAAGTCATCCAAGACACTGCTAAATCCCAAGTGAAGCCTAAGTGTTTCTGCCTTGCTCTTGTCTCCAAGAAGCAAGTAACTGCAACATGACGAATCTTTAAGGCTGGAACCTAAATGGCAAGGCAGTAGCTCATTTTAGCTCTCCATCCAAGGAGCCGTGGCACTGGCAGGGGGATTGGACACTGCACGTGCAGGTGGCTGTAAGGAAGGTCTCCACCAGGCACAGAAAATGAATCAGGCTCTGCTGTAAGAGGCAGCACTTCTCCACCAGGGCCAGGGACCCTGGCTATGGATGGAACACTGCTCTCTGGCTCCCAAGGCATGACCTTGGGCAGGCAGCATGGGCTCTCCGGTCCCGAGTTTCCTCTCCTCCAAAACAGAGATATGATATCCAAGTGGGCTGAGAGCCTTGCAGAGAGGTGCTATCGCTGGTACAGGGAATTATCATCCCAGGCCCAGGTCCAAAGCACACAGCAACATGGAGAGCATTTCCCTCAAAGGACCTTGGCTCTGGCATCCAACCCAAGAACAGGCTGCATGTGTTCTCTGAGCTGCAGGTTCACTGCAATGCTTTTACCTTTGTAAATGGCGGTAGGTGCAAAAGATCCCAAAGGCTGAGCCTCAAAACCCAACAAAAAATACCAAAAATGAAATAATCTCCTCCTAGATGGAATATAACCCAGCTCTTGAGCCTCCTGTGAGTTACAATCGAAGCCATATGTACAGTCATAAATATCAGAAATATTTACAAAACACAGAGAAGATCTTAAAAACAAAAGCAGTGATTTCTTCATCTCACTGGAAGTCTTACAAAATATGGGGAAAATTAAAATATTCTGCTGACCACAAAGGGCTGTATGCTTCATTGTAATGGTTAGTCATTCTATACATATTTACTGGTTCAGTTAATCTACTACGGCTGTTCACAACCATTGCAGGGCAAAGATTAGGAAGCAGGGTCATTAGAAATTGTGTTTATGTGAAATCCACTGTGGTCATAGCACAGTACAACACAAAAGGTAAATCAAAACCCCATTTGAACAATCATTTCCCCTGCACTGGTGGCTGGCATAGCCAGAGACATCTAGGAGAAGACAAGGAAAGGCTTTAAAAGTCGATAATTTAAAGTTCTCAAGATGAGTCTGTACTGGGATACATATCTCTGCCTTAATGTTTTTCTAAAAGCCCAAACAAAACCAAAAAAACCCCAAACACACAGAAACCTCACCTCTGGCTTTTTCTACAAGTCTCCTAAGGAAAACTTGTAGGTGCTGCAGCCCAACCAGGCTGTTGAGGCAGAGCAGAAGCCTCATGCAGATGCCAGCTGGCAGTACAGCCTCTCTTCCCAGTGCTTCATGCAGGAGCTGATGTGTCCCTTTCCTCATAAATTCAGTGTGTACCATTAAGCCAAGACTCCACAAGTAATTGAGCCCCATGCTGAGGTCCCAAGCAGCTCCCAGGTCCTTTGGGTACCAGGACACCTTGAGGATGTTCAGCACTTAGCAGGCCCAAAGCTCAGCTCATCTTCAGCACAGAAGGCACAGAGCAACACTGTGTGAAAGTGTGTGCCAGGGTCCTTACCTTACACATCAAAAACCCCACACTGGAAAGACAGAAAAAAACATAAACACCCATGGTACTGTTCATAACATTTTTTTTTTTCTTTAAAGCTTATTTTAAATTTATAAAAGACTTAAGTTGAAAGTCTTTACAATGGTTGATTTTATTAAAAAAAAAATATGGATAGGTGTGGAAAGTAATTTGGCACTTCCTAAAAAGGACTGAGATGTTCCTGCTAGAAACAAACAGTCAGAGGAGTAAAGACTTCTATTTAATTCTGGTTTGGGTTCAACCACAAAGAAGATAGTCCAGTTTCAGCTGTGTTGTGAATTCAGTGAAATTTCATTCTGGTCTAGATTTCATTTGTGGGAAGGGGGACACACACACATTTAGACTGGTCTTCTTTTGTTTTGCTCAAAACACATAGGAATTATTTCATCTTCCTCTGTTGCTATCCGGCTCCCCGATGGGACCCCTCTGTCCCACCCCCCGTGGAGCCTGCTCGTCTCTGGGCACAGGCGGCGGAGGGGGTCCTGGAGTGGATACAACACGGACTCAAAGTATCTAGACACAGGAGGCTCAAACTTGCTGGAATAATCCCGGGTTTATTATCTGTCGTCCATCCGGGGCAAGAGAGAGCGAAATGCTCTGGATCTTATCTCTTATACCAGGGGGCAGGGGTGATTAGGGGATGCAGGGAGGTCACAGCCAATGGGAAGGGGGGGGAGGGAAAGAAGGTTTTCAGGTAGGAGCTAACATTACACAAACCAGAGGTGAGTTTTACCCTTGGGAGGAACCAAGATTTCTAGATGCACTACAACACCTCACCCTTTTCTGTTATACAAAAATGAGAAACATGGATTTGAGTAAGAGGTAGGTTATTTCAAAAAAGGGAAACAGAAATTTTTTTTTTTTTATAAAAAATATTCGCAGCCAAAGTATGCAGGTCAGGGGCTAGGGAGGTTTCTTCTTGCTCTCTTCAGCGGCGTCTTCTCTTGGAAGCGACAGCCACTTGCTTCTCTTCTCTTCTTGCTGGTGCTGGATTCTTAGGAATAAAAGGTTTTACCCATTTCTGAGGAATCCATCGGGGGCCTGAAGGGGTGGATACACACGCGTAGCCACGCCCCCAGGTGACAAGTTCATAGGGACCCTTGGTTTGCCAAGTTTCAGGGTCCCTGATTAATACCGGTGGATGCTGTGACAATTTAAACTGATCACCACTGTTAAAATGCCGAGTTACAGGAGGATTCATGTTTTCAAATGAGCAGTTTAGGAAATTAATAGTAAACAGAGCTTTACAGAGTTTCTGTTGGGGAGACATCCACACTGCTTCGCTACCTTGCCTGGCTAGGACTTGTTTGAGCGTCTGGTGCGTACGCTCGATTACAGCCTGACCTGTGGGGGAGTGGGGGATGCCAGTTTTATGTTCCACTCCCCACTGCTGGACAAATTCCAGGAACTCCTTGGATTTATACGCTGGGCCATTATCTGTTTTAATTTCTTTAGGGATTCCCAATACAGAAAAGGCCTGTACTAAGTGTTGTTTAGCATGCACAGACTTTTCTCCTGCATGAGCAGAGGCATACACCGCTCCTGAGTATGTATCAATACTCACATGTACATACTTCAGGCGACCAAAACTGGGAATGTGAGTGATATCTGTTTGCCACACTTCACAGCTCTTAAGGCCTCTGGGATTAACTCCGATGCCTAATGATGGCACTGCCTGGAGCTGACAATTGGGACAGGTAGCCACGATGGCTTTGGCCTGATTCCGTGTCAGCTGGAACTGACGAATCAATCCTGGCACATTTTGATGATATTGCTGGTGACTTATTTTTGCCTGCTGAAACACATCAGGGAGACATACCTTTTCGGCTGGGGCAGCAAGGGAATCAGCCTTCCGGTTCCCCTCAGCGATTTCACCTGGCAATGGGGTGTGCGATCTTATGTGCATCACATAGAAAGGTTGTTCTCTATTCGAGACTAAGTAAATCAGTTTTGAAAGCAATCTAAAGAGATGTTCGTTCTCAATGTCCTTGAGAACTGCCTGTTCCGCTCTGGACACCACTCCTGCTACGTAGGCTGAGTCAGTAACTAAATTAATCGGTTCTGAAAATTTTTCAAAGGCTCTCACGACCGCAGCTAGTTCAGCTATCTGGGGTGACCCCTCTACAAACTCAACATCAGCTTCCCAAAGCTGAGTCTGTGGATTTCTCCAAGTCATCACCGACTTGTGAGATGTCCCAGATGCATCAGTGAACACTGTGAGAGCTTTGAGTGGCCTCCGGCTCCTTTTCTCACGAGGAATGAGATGGAATTCCTCATGAAACAATTTGTGTGATGGTGCATGAACTGAAATTTGCCCACTATAGCTGTCCAGAGCTAACTGGAGGTTAGCATTGCTCTGCAGCAGATGCTCAAACATCTCTTTGGTCAGTCTCTCAGGGGAGTTTTTCCCTTCTCCAGAGAGCCTGACTGGGAGGTGAATACACATAAAGTCACAACCTGCCAGTTCCCGCAGCCTTACCCTGGCCTTTTGAATCAGCTGAGCCATCAGCTCTTGTGGCTTGGTGATAGTCTTGGGTCTTTGATGGGAGAGGAAGACCCATTCTATTATTAAGAGTGGGTCTCTCTGCCCTTCAGCCCATTGGAATATTAACCCATGTAGGTGTGGCAATTTTCCCAGGACAATAAATTTGAAAGGCAGCTCAGGTTTGAAGCGGTGTGCCTGTCTTTCTGTCAAGGCCTTTTGTGCCTTTTCAATTACAGTTTTTGCTTCTGGAGTTAGCACTCTGGGAGACAGTAACTCTCTCTCCCCTTTTAATAAATTGAGTAGGGGGCCCAGGTCTTCATTGGTGAGACCTAGCCAGGGTCTGACCCAGTTTAGTGACCCGCATAGAGAATGAAGATCTGCTAGAGTTTTAGGATTACCAATAATTTCCAATTTTTGTGGAACAACAGTCCGTGCTGTAATTTGCAGGCCCAGATATTTCCAAGGTGGCATCCTCTGAACTTTGTCTTCCTGCAATTGGAATCCAGCAGAGGTTAAAACTTTAACCACTAGGTCAAGGGTCTCTTTCAGTATGTTGTTATTGGGACAGCATATTAAAATATCGTCCATATAATGCAAAATGATAGCCTCTCTCTTTTCAGCACGCACTGAGGACAGCAATGACCCCACATACCACTGGCAGATGAAGGGGCTGGCTTTCATCCCCTGAGGTAGAACTGTCCAGTGGTACCGTTTCATTGGGGCTTCCCTGTTAATGGTAGGAATGGAAAAGGCAAACCTTGGTGCATCCTCTGGATGCAGGGGAATTTGAAAAAAGCAATCTTTAATATCCAGTACTGCTAGTAGCCAATCTTGTGGTAGCATGGTTGGGGAGGGCATTCCTGGTTGGAGAGATCCCATGTTTTGTATTTTTTTGTTTATTTCTCTTAAATCTTGAAGGAGACGCCATTTGTCTTTCCCTGGCTTTTTTATTACAAACACCGGGGAATTCCAAGGGCTGGTTGTTTCTACTATGTGTCCCTTAGCCAATTCTTCTTCCACTAATTTTTCTAGCGCCCCAAGTTTTTGTTTGCTGAGAGGCCACTGGTTCACCCAAATTGGATCATTATTTAGCCAAGATAATTTTTGGACAGGACGCTGTACAGTGGCCTCTATTAAAAATCCTGAGGTGTCTCAGGAATAGTGAGTTTTACCCCCCACTGCAACATGGTATCTCTCCCCCACAGGGGGCACTTGTAGTCAATTACAAAAGGTCGGACACTAGCAATCCTACCATCCGGACCTTCGATCTGGACGATATCTCTAGCAATTTTTGCCAGTTTCATCCCTCCAACACCTTGTATTTTTCCTGCCACTGGTTGTAGTTCCCAGTGTGATGGCCACATCTTTTCCGGTATGATGGTCACATCTGCCCCAGTGTCAATTAACCCTTCTACATGGAGATGTTCTGATTTATGTGTTAAATTGCATCCTATAATTGGCTTGTTTTCACTCACTACTTCTGCCCAGTAGACTCCTGGTGTTTTGTCATCTACTGGGACTTCTGTTGGAACAGGGATTACCTGGGCTATTACCTGCCCTTTGTCTATATAGAAAGGTGTTTGGGGGCACCTAGCTAAGAGAGTGAGGTGTGTTAGGTCTCCCATGATTGTCATGGGAGCCACCTCAATCTCTATTGGTGTGTGTGCTGTGTCTCCAATAACAAAATACCTACTATCCAGTCCAGCCAGGTCTTGTGAACTATCCTGCAAATCTACTCCAACAACTGTCCATCGATCAGATCTGAAACAAAAAGCTTTAGAAGTTACAAGTCTGAATCGCTTTTGCGGTTGCCAGACCTTATTAGCCAAACATTTTTCACAATTATATTTTTGCAGTTTTTCACCCCCCTTCCCCCTTTTTATTAAAGGACAGAGATTTGTTTCCACTTCATTTATGTCTGCACGCTGAGTGGATAAGCGCTGTGATGTAAGTTTTTTGGCAAGCTGGTATCCATGTGTTTCTGTTGTTTTAAAGGACAGTTTTTAGCAAAGTGTCCCAGTTTTCTGCAATAAAAACAAATTCGCTGTTGCTGGTTAGATGTCATCTGTTCATTCTTTGTCTCAGATGAAACTGCAGCAACAGGTCTTGGGGTGGTCCAGGGAGGTCTCTTTTCCTGCGAAAACATCTCTGCTTTCCTTGCACAGGCTGCTGACATCTGTGCCAGGGTCGGAGGGGGATCCACAGGCAAACCTAAAATAATTCTACGGCAAGATTCATTAGCATTTCTCTGAGCAAGTTCCTTGACTAACTCTGTCTGTACCACAGGGTCTTCTACCTGACGGGAGACTTGTTCTCTTAATCGGTCTAAGAATTGCAGGAATCCTTCTGAGGGCATTTGTTTTACATTAATATAACTGCCCTTAGTGTCAGCTGTAGGTAGCTGTGTGAAAGCCTTTTCTGCAGCTGTAGTGATTTTATCTATCACAGCTTTTGGCAATGCCCTAGTTTGGTCTTCAGGTTTTTCCCATACTCCTTCACCACATAAATGCTCTAAAGTAACACGATTATTTAATAAATCTACATATTGGGGATTAGTTTTTAATAACTCCACCAGTATGTTTTTTAGAAACCGCTTCCATGTGTTTTCCCATAATTCAAATTCAGATGGTGTAAGCAAACACTTAAAAAGATCTTTAATATCTGTAGGAACTAAATCATTTGAGGTTAATGTTGTTTTAACAATGCTTTTAAATATTTCACTATTACGGCCAAATTCTCTTTGTACTTTGCAAATTTCTTTTTTGTCTTGATATGAAAACGGTTTGTAAGTACGGTTTTGAGGTCTTGCTCCAATAAAGGTCACCGGAGCAGCAGTAGGGAAAAAGGCTGAGTTAAAACCATTTTGTTTTCCATCCCCAGTTGTATTGACCTGGGAGGGGGGAGAGGCTTGTCCTGCTCGGACATCGGGGAAGCCCGTATTCCCCCATCCCCCAGGGGCACCATGTGGCTCCACACTGGGAGCAGGCTGTGAGGTTCCACCCCTCCATCCCCCGGGGCGTCCCCCGGGGCCATCAGGGCAATTTGCAGCAGCACAACCACACCCGCCTTTGGAATGTGGTGAGGCAACCTCACCTCCCTGCTCGGTCTCGGCCCCGCCCCCCGGACCGTGGGAACTGGGCGGGGCCCCGCCCCTCAGCCCCCACTCGGCCCCGCCCCCAGCCCCACCCCCGCAGGAGCCGGGCAGGGGGGCGCTCCCCCCCACGCCGGGCCTCGGGGTTCCACCCCCCCCCATGCTGGGTCTCGGGGTCCCACCCCCCCCCACACCGGGCCTCGGGGCTCCACCCCCCCCCATGCCGGGTTTCGGGGTCTCCCCCCCACCCATGCCGGGTCTCGGGGTCTCCCCCCCTGCCATGCCGGGTCTCGGGGTCCCACCCCCCGCCACACCGGGCCTCGGGGTTCCACCCCCGCCCATGTCGGGTCTCGGGGTCTCCCCCCACTCCATGCCAGGCCCGGGAGGCTGGCACCCCCCCATCGGGGGGCAGAGCCGGGACACCCTTCTCCCTGACCCTCTGCAGGAGCAAGGGGTGTAACTCTCTCCCTCCCCGCCCCCCCTCCCCACGGGACAGGGGCCGGAGGAACAGGGAATAGGGTTACAGCCTCGGGGGACAGGGTCATAGGGTGGGGCCAGGCAGGGCTGGGGGGGATTATGGGTAGGAGAAAGGGGATACACAGGGGGATTCACCATGTGGCCGGGTAACACGTGGCCGGCGCCATCTTGGCTCTCAGCCATGTGGGGATAGAAAGATACATTTTCTGTAACACTGACAGGGTATAGGGAGGGAGCCTTGATGGCTTGTGAGGCAGGACTGGGTGACTGAGAGAGACACACTGGACTAGAACTTGTATTGTTTGTCTCGGGTATCTTTTCTATTGGGGGAACAGAGGTTTTGGGGGAAAAGTTAGGAAAATTAGGTGGATACTGTGGTGCTTGTTTGTCTTCTGTTTTTATTTCTCTGTTAACTAATTCTTTTCGAATTAAAAGAAAAACTGGGAGGAATTTCAGGGCCGATTTATCTCCTCTTTCTATTTTTAAGGTTAATAAATTTCCAATTTCATCCCAGGCAGTTACTGAATTTAATTTCAACAATTCGATCTGTTTACTTTGCTGAGTCAAATATGATACAAACTGTTTTATCTTATGTTTTGAAATTTTTACATTTGTGGTTTTTAAAAAATTCTGTATTTGTTGTGTATGACTCCTTTCTTGTGTGCATAGCCGGGATCCCATTTTTGGAGGTCACAGCAGCTCTGCACACAATCTGTCTATTTTCCCTACCACAGAAAACAAGGTTGCACCAAAAGGATTACAATTAAACTCACACTGTACAAGCAGCAGGGAGAATTCCCTCTCCCACCCCCGCTCCGTCTCTGCCCACGGCTGGGGGAACCCCACACGCTCGGGTCTGCTGCTGCTGGGAAGGAGTTACACGGAACACAGTCCCCCGGGGTCTGTTTCACTCTCCACCCCTCCCAGCCCGGTGTCCGAGTTCAATCTTACCTTTTTCTGTCGTTTTCTGGCAGTGGAAGGATACTTGTTGCCCTGGAATCGGTCCTCTGGTGCTGGAGGATTTTCGACTCCTTTTCGGAAACTTTTTTTGCTGTATTTTTTTTAACTGCATCCAAAGTCTCGAAAGAACGGCTCACCCTGGCTCCGATAAGCCTTTAACGTGGGCTTGTTCAGCCCCACGTTGGGCGCCACTCTGTTGCTATCCGGCTCCCCGATGGGACCCCTCTGTCCCACCCCCCGTGGAGCCTGCTCGTCTCTGGGCACAGGCGGCGGAGGGGGTCCTGGAGTGGATACAACACGGACTCAAAGTATCTAGACACAGGAGGCTCAAACTTGCTGGAATAATCCCGGGTTTATTATCTGTCGTCCATCCGGGGCAAGAGAGAGCGAAATGCTCTGGATCTTATCTCTTATACCAGGGGGCAGGGGTGATTAGGGGATGCAGGGAGGTCACAGCCAATGGGAAGGGGGGGGAGGGAAAGAAGGTTTTCAGGTAGGAGCTAACATTACACAAACCAGAGGTGAGTTTTACCCTTGGGAGGAACCAAGATTTCTAGATGCACTACAACAATCTTCCTTTCCCCGTCATTTAATTGGGAAATATGAAAGGCCAGAATGTCAGTGTTATCCTAATCACACACCATCAATACTGACACAGATCACAGGCAAAGGTCTTGCTTCTGGGGTTTCATTCCTGGGTTTTCTAAATCAAAAGAGAAGCAGCCACCTTTTGTGAAAAAGGTCAACATCTGTCCCAGTCTGGAAAAATTCTGGTTGATTTCAATGAACTTTGATTTTCTCTCTGTACCCCACATTGTACTTCAGATGAGAGAAAACTTAAGAGAAAACACTAGTAAGACAATATTCCCCATTAGGAAAACAGGAAAATATTTGTCCTATTTCTAGAACTGTTTCATATGTACCATAAATAATGCAAGCAGTCTTATTTCACATCCTCTTACTCAAAAGTTAAAGCAGAGAAGCATGAATTGATGCACTTTTGTAAAGATATCACCATTGATGCTGGAGCAGAAACAACCACAAATTATAGAACTCCTGTTTTACTATATTTATGTCCTTACAGAGACACTTATGACTGTTATTAAAAGCTTACAAGGGGTACCTCTAACAGCTGTAAGTAACAGTGGGTCCTTGAATAGACAATAAATTTAGAGATGCGTAACTGACTTTTCAAGGCTGCTGAGAGATAAGATCTTTAAGCAATAATTTGTGTATCAATATTAAGTTCAAATGCCTGTATTTTGGGTGTTTACTATTGAAAAGACAACTTGTATTTGTTACAGCAAAAGCCTTCTTCTGGAAGAGATTACTGACACCTCCCCAGTGAAGGCAAACAGCACCAACATGTCTAGGTCAATGCACACCGTGTCACTGAAAGTAATACACCCTCAGGAGATGCTTGAAAATGCAATACAAATACATATCAGGGGAGTTTGAGGCATCTGAGCAGATGCAGCTCCACGGAGAGCCCAAAGCAGCACATTTTTCTTGTCATACCTCATTTCTTTTCCCATGAAGCTAGAAAAGAACAGGTCTGAGTTTATGCCAGTGTTATGGAAGTGGTTTTTCCCGGATTAATTTCAGGTTACTTGAAATTCAGTCACAGTGTTCAAGATATATGAAAAAGAGAAACAAGGCATATGAAATTCTTCAGTTTAGATTCCTAATGTCTAATGAGCCTCATAATTGTGCTATATATTTAAAGATTAATTGGAGCATCTGAGTGGGTCTTCAGAGAGTATGTAGCCAGGTTCAAAGTGTTTCTCTTAGGCACTTAGACTGAGCTTAAGATCTTGGAAAAGCTTACACCAGGCTTTAATCATCACAAATAGCTCACCAAACAACCATTCTTCCAACATATTGAGAGCTCTTTCAATAGATACCTCTTTATTTGAAATGGAATGTATCTTGAAAAATATGAAAAATAAATCACATCTCTCAGAAATCATTTATGAGTCATATTTACACACAAATTTTTTTTGACGACACTGGTATTTCTGCTCACAAGAGGATATGCTAGAAAACATTTCGTACATCACTGCAGCTATAATTCAGAAGCTGGCATTTGAATATCATGAACCTTAAAAAAAAGGAATTACTTCAGGATGTCACAGAAACAACATCACTTGATCTTCCTTTTCCCCCCAGTTCTTAAATTGAATTGTCTTGGTCAACACAGCTTGGATTTTCTTGCTGAATCTGCCCCTTGATTACTTTTTTTTTTTTTTTTTTAATTATTACAAGTAATTTTGACTTGTTTATGGACAGAGTGACCCCACTTTCTCTATCTATACCAAACATTTGCCATGTGTGTTTTTTGTTTAATGAGCTTATTTCAGCCATGTGCTGTAAGATTTCTTTTTCTTTTTTTTGGAAGAGGAAGGATAACTTGATTTATTTACTTGCAAAGCTCCAATAAGATGGAACACGATGTGCTGAACCTATTTTCATAGCCATTGCTTACAAGGCAGTAACAGACAGTATTAAATCCAGACATTCAAACAAAGACTATGCAGTCATAGAGGGGCAAAATGAAAAAAAAAAACCCAGAAGTACCTTTTATAACATCGAATGATTTCTTGGTCCAAAATTACTATCAGTCAAGGAAAAAAAAACAACAACAAAAACCCAAACAAACCCAAAACTCGAAGAACACCACACGCTGTGGAATTCAGAGCGTGAGAAAGCTGTCAGACTGTCCCCATCAGGCAATTTAGCTTTATTTATACTGACAGGGCATGAGCACCACAGTCCGACTGTCCCCAGGGGACCCCAGCCAATTTGTTCCCATTCAGTTTCCAAGAGACAGTTCAGAGACACAAGGAAAAAGTTTGATCCTTACACTCATCCCACTCACTCAGGCTGGAGGTGTCAAGGTATATTTTGTGATGTGACCACTTCTCACACTAGGAGGATGGCTGACACCAAAATTTTTAAACAGGTAACACAGTAGGCAATGACAAGCAACAAAAGTTTGTTGAACTACATCAGTCCAAAAGACTTCCAGATCATCCTTCAGACCAACTTAAAGCAAGAAACATGAAAGTGGGGTATTGACCTTGAATCAGTGAAAAGAAACAGCAAATTCAAAAAGAAAGTAATTTCTTCATACTTTCAAGTCAATTTTCTCACTAAAATTGTCATCTTTAGCTTTCAATGTAAAAGTACTTACAGAAGAACAGTAAAAGTTCAGCTTTAGACTACATCCACAGACTTGTAGCTTTCAGAGGCTTGCATTCACTGAGGTCAAGAATAACTGCCTCTTTCAGGGAAACGTGTCTCTGATCAAACAGGAATTAATTCTCATCAGTTACATTTATCCTTGACTAGGCTAAAATGCGTTTTAGTAGGTGAGATCAGCAATACGTCTGTATACCTGAAAAGGTGGATTAGTTTCTCAGTAAACTGTAATTAATCACTCCAAATAGTGGAGCCAAATTACAAATTACAGTCTATTTTGTGAGTCTTTGACTAGCTCATTAGAGAATCCCCTTGCAGCTCTAACATCCAAGCGTTAGCAGAATGATAATGGCAGATGTACAGAGACGTGGAAACTGAGTATTACGATTGCCAAGCCAGCGAACCTAATCCTAGAAGATGCGGGGCACCTTGCATTTCAATTAATCGCAAAATAATGACTTTGTTAGGACAGCTGTAATCTACCACCCCAAGTTCATCACACAGCCTTGTCAAGGGCCAGGTCGAGAAGCAGCGCTCAGGAGTAACTACACAGGATCGTCAGGGCTTTGATTCCGCACCATGACATGGATTTTGCTCATCTAGGTATGTGACCCTGACACCTGGGGGAAGGAACAAAAGCCAAGGGCTAACACACACCTCAGCTTACTCCTTACAGGACTGAGCTTCATCTTGGAGTGCAGAGGAAGAGACCAACACCGTTTACAGTAGTGAATTCTAAAATCTTCCTTTGAGTAACACACCAGCTTTTTGCTTTAAACACTTACAGAAATAAGCCTGCACCGAGAATGTAAGGCTCTTGATGTCACGTTACCTCATTTACACAGAAAGAAAAGCCTTGAATGTGTAGCTTTAAAAGATTTTGTCTATATTAATGTAAATTGCAAAGGGACCAAAAGCCATGTTCCTCACCACACTAGCTAAAATAAATATCTCCATGGCTTTGACACTTTTAGCTTGGACCAGAGATTATGGGCCACATTGCTCTATCCCACTTGCAGCCTCCCCATTTCATTTAAACCAGAGAACCTGGGCAGCAGCAGCACCCATGGTCAGAAGGGCCCTGTCCTAGAAAGCTCACCGCCCACGCCCGACTCTGCCCTCGGCGCTGGGCGAGGAGCTCCGAGCTCCGACCCGCTCCCGCCAGCATCGGCAGCCAAACTCCCACTGACTTTTAAGAGGCACAGAAACACACACCAGCTGTGCAATTAGCCCTTTGTTTTCCAACTTCATGGCTTCATCAACGTTTTTAGAGGCAAGATGGCACGCCTCTCTCAACATCTGACAGTGCTAAACACCAAAATTAATCTAGTTCATCTCAGCTAGAGAGCAACTTTCAGCTTATGAAAACTGTGACCAAAATAATCCATTTGCACACTAAGACATACATAAAATGGATTTTTAAACTACGAACTACTTTAATGCAAGACGTTAAAAAATGCCATGAAAATGCAACACAAGTTGAGAATTCAGATCACTTAAAACTGAGCGTGCAGAGGGAGCCCTGATCCTGAACGCTAAGAAACATTCATGAACACTTCCCAGCTCTGGCCCACCAGCCTAGGAGCAAGCACACCACAAAGACAGCTGGAATCCAACTCCGATTCCTGTACCACAAAAGAAGTTGGTCGGATTCCTTCCGCTCATACACTAAACAGATTGGTTTTAATCTCAGAACGACAAGCGGCATTGCTTTTTTGAATAGCCAAACATGAATCATTTATCATCTTCCACCACGTTTAATATTAAAAAATAAAAAATAAAAATAAAAAAATCATTTAAGCCCCAGACTCTTAATTGTTGTACTCATTAGAGAAAATAGGTTTCATATGCAGTATGGGTTTCAGCCAAATTTTGAAACACACATCACATTTTCCATTCTCGTGGAATTCAGTGTATTTTGGGTAAAAATGAAAAACTTTTTTGTCAAATTGCACACAGTCAAAATACCCAGAACTTTTCCGTACTTTTAGGGAGCTAACATGCATATTGTTTTTACCTTTACTTTTTTGATACGGCCTACATTCAGAAATGTCTTGCAAATAAGCCTTAAAAAAATAAAGAGGAAAACAAAACCAAAAGAAAACAACCCTAATAAATAAAATAAAATACATTAAAATAAAGTTACAGTACATCATGTCTCCTAGAAGTCCCATCGCACCAAATGATCCTTTCCAAGGTTCATAAATAATGGATTTGAAATGCTTCTCGGCACCGAGGGCGGCAAAGCAGCAGCAGCAGCAGCAGCTGGCTGAGGTTCAGGCTATTGAGCCGCTTCTCTCCGCTCTACCTGCACCTCCGGCGTTTGCCCAGTTTCTGAGCCCCAGGAGCAGGTCCGCCACGAACGCGCTCTGTCCCTCTTCTCCGAAGCGCTCCGTGAACGCAACCTGCAGTGAGACAGAGAGCACAGAGGGCAGGCAGCCCGTCAGGGGCGGCGGCGGCGGCCGGGGCCGGCAGCCCCGCGGGTGCCGGAGCTGCGGGCGCGGTGCCGGCTCCGTACCTGCGCTAGGCGGAGTTGGAGGCGCCGCGGAGGCGCGGCCCGTGGGGAGCCGCCAGGTGCTGCTGCTTCTGCCGGGTGGAGCGCACGGCCAGGATGGCCTGGCGGTTCTTGTACTGCACCATCTGCAGCGTGATCGCCGCGTTCCAGCCCTGCTCCTGGGCGCACCGAAAGTCGATCTCTTTCCCCTCGGCCATCACCACCGTGAAGTACACGTACTTGCCCTTCCGCTCCACGCAGTCCACCGTCTTCATGTTGGAGAAGTGAAGCTCCTTGATCTTGGCCGTCGGCTCGGCCGGCGGAGCCGGCTGCTGCTGCTGCTGCTGCTGCTGCTGCTGCGGGGGGTGCTTGGGGGGGATGAGGAGCAGCCCCTCCTCGGTGAGGATACAGCGCTTCTTCTTCCAGAGCTGCAGCAGCCCGTCGCTCCTCTTCTCCAGCATGCCCTCCTTCACCGCCTTGCAGCCGCTCTCCAGCATCCTTCTGGCGGGGTTAGACGGCCTCCGCCCGCAGGGGCTGTGCTCGGGGCGCAGGCGGCACCAGCCGAGCACTGTCCGCCGGGCTCCGGCTCCGAGGCGGAGGGCCGGGAGCGCCCCGGGCCGCAGGAAGCGGAGCGGCTGCCGCCCGTACCGCGGCGTGGCGAGCGGCGGCCGCTGCCGGTGCGGGCGGCCCGGGTTGTCGGCGGGCTTTTCCCTCCCCTCCGCTTTTGAACGCGCCTCTCCCAGCCCAGGGTGACACCCAGCGGAAAGAGCGGCTCCTCCCGCCCGCGGGCCGCGGGGAAGCCCAGCGCCGAGAGCAGCGGAGCCGGGAGGCGCGGCGGGGCCGGCAGCCGGGCGGGGCGGGGGCTGCGCTCCCCGGCGGCTGCGGGCCCGGCCCGGCTCCCCGCCCCTCGCCCAGGGCTGCGGAGGGAAGGGCTCCCCGCCGGAGTTATCCGGCGCTAGGCTGTTAACGGAGATATCACCAGGACACGGCAAATGCCCGACAGCGCTCCTTTGCCTTCCTCGGGGTGTTCCCGCACTATTTAGTCGAAATGTATTTCCTCAGCCTGCCTCCTTGGGCAAGAGCGTAAGGGGCTGTCTTCTGCGTGTTTTTGATTCATGCCCAGTAAAACGGTGCCGGTTTTCAAAGGAAACCTGATATTTAAGAGATCATCGCTCCATTAAACAAAAGAAAGCTTGAAAGAACCTGTTACAAGAGCTTGATCCCTATGCTGGCCTGGGGAGAAGCAACTTCGACTGTATATATAAAATAAACCTTTACTTTCTGCAGCAGTTAGAGTAATGTCTAAAGAAAGACATCAGTACCACTTCCCTAAGGAAACAGTAGAACCTTAGTACATGGAAATTGCAAAAGCAGATTAGGGAAAAGAAAAAAAAACAGAAAAAAACCAAACAAAACCAAACTGGCAAACAGCTAGGAGCGTTTTTATCATTCTGCTTTGCTGCCACACATTTGCTTATTGTTTGGATTCTCCCCCGAGGTTAGCTTTTGAATACATTTGAGTAGAGAAGTAAAGTGACCTAAGCTAATATGAAACTATTTAATTCTTAATCCCCTGGTGTATTACATGTAAATCAAAATCCCACACAGCTGGATTTAGCCAACAAAGCCAATGTAAACTGAATGCTAGAAGTTTCATACTAGGTCTGAGAGCACTGTTTTAAACATTTATCATGGCCTCCTCACATCAATCTTGGCAGCTAGGACACAATCATGCTGCAGCATGTGCTGTGTTGTAACAGATTAGAGGAAAAAAATCAACAGTAATGATAGCTTCAATGCAGTTTATCTGATAACATTTTAAAAAGGATTTCCTTTTATAATATTTTCCTTTTGAGGTTCAAAGTTAATTTTGATAAATTGTTGAGGGATAAACTATTTAAGGCAATAAAAGCAATTAAAATTTAGCTGGTTTACCCTTCCTGAGGTAATTGGAAAACACCCAGTAAACAAAGGCAACTTGACTAGCTATAAATTAGATGAAAAAGAAAATCAATACCTTAAAACATCCATTTCTATAAAGAACAGTCCCTCTCCTTAGAGCTGAATAGATATGCTGTAAGATACAGGTCATTCTCACAACCATCTTATGCCTATTTTAACAGAGGCATACACTGATTTTCAAAAGATCTGAACACCATTCACCAATTGCCTCTACCCACAGTTGACTGCCACTTGAACCTAAATTTCCTCACAGAATTATCTGCATCTCCAGCTGATTGTGTAAATACAAGATGTCCCAAAAACAGCTTGAGCAATATAAGAGAATTCTGTCCTTTTCACCTGTGTTTTGCACTTATTTCTTTACTCCTGTTAAGGTCTCTGCTCATGTGACACAGTTCTTTCCTACTAAAGCAAACTGGTTAAAAAGCATTCACCTATACGTGGCAGCTTAATAAAATACTGAGTTTATGTAGGGCATAGGACACTAGACTAAACCTACAGAAGACCAATTTCTAGCAATACACCTGTTCAGTTCTGGTTGCTGCTCCACAGCTGTAAGCAAACAGCCATTTGATCCCAGGTAAATGCACTCATCAGTAGTGTGGAAACTCACGTTAGATTTGAGTGTGCCATGTTAACAGCATTCAAAAAACTCTCACCCCACCCCACAACAAGCACTGTAACACTTAAGGACACTAACATACAACTTGTATCTATATAATTTAATGAGAACTTCTTCTCTTGTTCCCAGTACTGACAGTAAACTGCATTTAATCAAATGAAAAAATGGAGACTAGTGTGGAAGGCCAAATATTTTCATCAAACATATAGGAGAGAGACTAAATTTATTCTACTTCACCCTTCCATGACAAAGCATTGAATATCAGATTTTTAATCCAACTCCAAACACTGATGGACATACTCTGCTAATATACAGACTCACAGCACTCTTTATTCCTGGTGAAATTCACCTAAGCATGTGGTCAGAAGCAAACATGCAAAACATCCACTTTAATTGTACTCTATAAGCCAACAAATATTAACAGCCATTTTAAAACACTGTTTGATCAAAAAACAGATCAGTCAAAAGCTACAAGACTAGTGCAAGATGAAATACTGACAGTTCCATGATAAAAGAACAAAATATTGTGCAGAATTTGCCAGTAAAGGATAACAAACTTTGTTTTCCCAGATGCAAGTAAAAACTGAACTTCTGTATATGTTTCTTATATTACTATTTTGAAAAACCACATTCAACAGTTAGGCATCCTACCATATCCCACTGAGATTTTACTTTACTTTTCTTGAAATATATATTTAAACCATTTATATTAAATCCTTCACATCTGCTACCGTTATTGAAGTTTCAGGAAATACTTCGGCAGGTTCTGCAGCCTTTCCTCCAGAAATAGCTGATGTGAAGATGCCTCCTACTGTCAATCCTGAAATACTACAGTCTGAAAATGTGACCTCGGGTCACATGGACTTTTCAGGAGCTCCATCTCACAGACACATGTTTATATCCCTCAGTGAATGAAGCATAAATGAAACACATTTACCGTAACTAACCACCACACTGCCCCAGGCCTCAGCACTCCCTAAAACCCGTGGCAGTACCAAATAAAGAAACTGTGGGCAATTCACCAGCTATTGTTATAGCAGCTTCTCCAGCCTGGCTTTTTCCAAAAGGTAGTTTTGCACTTCCAAGGCAGTAGTTTTCCAAAAGTACTCCAACTGAAGCACACATGTAGAGAAAAACTAGGCTATAAAAGAGCTTTTAAGCTTCTCAGACTTGACACACAGAAGCTAAGTTCATAACAGCAAGTTCAGGACTCAAGTCCCTCCTGCAGCTGCAGAGCCACCTGTGCTGTCGATTCAATTCAGCTTTTTTCACACACCTGTGAACACGAGAGCCCCTCTGCCACGGCCCCTCAAGCCTTGTGTGCCCATCCCTGGTATACACCAGGCACAGACAAACATGGCATAGCTTACCAGTGCTTGGTGCACCCTGTCTTCTCTGCTTTACTCACTGATTTTCCTACAAAAGCTGAGACACAGGCCACACGTGGAAGACCACCAGGCCTGAGCAAAGGTCTGACAAGAGGATTTTAAGAACAATGAGACAAA
The DNA here is from genome assembly GCF_971803275.1 of Cyanistes caeruleus. Taxonomy (NCBI): domain Eukaryota; kingdom Metazoa; phylum Chordata; class Aves; order Passeriformes; family Paridae; genus Cyanistes; species Cyanistes caeruleus. The sequence continues at coordinate 45,157,248 of NC_141704.1, read as the reverse complement.
CTCCATGTGGACAAATTTCTATCTCCTCTTGCTAGTGTATTATTTTTATTATTTACTTTATTATTTTCAGTAGATAATTTATGCTCAATTTAGGCAAGCATTAGCAATTAAACGTAAATTATTTCAACATCCTCTTGAAGTTTTGTGGGGAACTTCAAACAGGTTACTGAGTAGCTGTTGAGAAATTAAAAGTGGAGATGTGGTTGCAACAACTTATCTGACCTGTACAAGTCTTGGATTAGAGAAGACCGCATCTGTACAGGAAAAAAGGAGAAAGCACTGTAGAGGTGAGTCTACCTACTTCAACATCCATGTGGCTCTAGACCCAACCTAGCAGACCATCAAGGCTGTTCATGTTCTCATTATCAGGCTGTCCCTTTTGTACAGTGGTGTAGCATTTTGCTTCCTTAAGCTGCTGAGAATGTCACAGCAAAATCCTCTCTGCCCAACAGAAGGCATTTGATAAACTGCTGCATAGACACCTTTGGAAACAGGAAACCTTTAGCAGAAAGTTTAATCATTCATCTGCACGTTAAGTTTCCTATCAGTTTCCAAATCCAACTGACAAAAATAGGCGCTGAAACACAGGGAAAGTTCTGAGTAACAGCTTGAAGACAAAGATGAACACATTAATTTTCTGCATCTTCCTATATTCTGCTGGCAAAACATGTCAGAATTACTGTATCTGCTATTAGTTTCAGAAACACTAATTTCAAGAACCCAGAACAGAATCTAAGCTTATGAAGCTAAGAGACGCTGGTAAGCAGTGTTGCTGTGTTTAGTGTTTAAATAATCCAAGGTAGTACTTCTAACTGCCCCTGACATCACTCTTCTCCAAAAAGTAACACTTTAGAATGCTAAGCTAAAATGTGGGCTCCTTTGTTCCAGGATGCTGTAATTTATATATATATATTTTTAACATGAACAAAGTTATATCAAACAGACAAACCCTTCAGTGCTAAGCTAATCTAGATTGCTAAAAGCAATTATGGAAGAATTGCAAAGAAGCCTCCCTCTCAATCAAGCATAAGCCCTGAATACCCTTCCCTGTCATCCAAAGTCTCATTTAATGCTTCTTTCCTCACCAACCTCCCACTTTCCCCCCCAAAATAATTCTCCCTTCGATATGGCAAACAAAACCGGACAGAAGACACATTTTACACACGTGTTAAATTATAGTGCATTTCTCCAACTGCTGCCAAAGACAGCAAGTTTCAGTGACACATTTTCCCAGCCTGCTAACAAGGTAAGTTATCCTCCTCAAGTACTAAATGAGATTCTCTACACCTGGTATAAATGAAAAGTGAAAAGAATGAGTCACAACACTCCAATCAATGTTTAAAGTTTAATGTTCCTGCTACATACTGCCTTTCAGAACTGCTAAACAAGAGTGTCATTAATAACAAAACTACAGTAAGCACCAGAACAGTTTTAATTTAACCAATGCCATAAGAACTGGCACCTCGTTTATATTCTTCTTTTTGCTGCAGTCTGGAGAGCACAAGAACTGCTGATTTAGAACTAGCATATCAATCTGGAAAGAAGCTTACCAAAATCTGTCAATAGTATGTATTCATGACCCTGGATCTTGCAGGCTGCAGGTGTGCTTTAACATCTAACAACTCCACTTTTCAAATATTGTATCTAATTTTATGTTGTGAAAGTGTTAAACAAGAAAGTAATCAAAGAGCAAGCCAAATTTGTTAAATAGTGAGTTTCAAAACTTACAACTTTTTAACAGTTCATTTTCTTTTTAAAATACCATTACCAAATGCTGTTAGCAAAAATGGGCTAGATCTAAGTAAGGACTTCAGAGACTTCCCATGTCCAGAAGTATGAACCCCAAAGCCCCATCTTAATGACTTCTCAAGCTCAGAACATACCATTACAGTTTGGTCTCTGTACATTCTCAAGTTTAAACTTAATCCTGGGAGATGTTTTAGAGAAGAGACCATGTGAAACTCAAACACCTGGCAGGGTCAGTGCCTCAAAGGATAAGCATATTTTGATACCACAAAAACACAACCACATCTACTTTAACACATAGCGCACATCTACTTTAAACATTAATTAACACTAGTGGTTGTCAACCTTTTGTAACTGCTTTTTCTATGCTATGATCTGTGTTACCTAAAAACCACACACAATCACAGCTTCAATGGTCCTGCTTTATATACAGCTATAGATAACGAGCTCTGTCTCCCAGATTCACAGGTACCTGGAGAGGAGACAGATGAAACCTTACATGGATTCTGAAATGAAGCAGTGTGGTATTTTTTAAGTCTTCAAGAAATTGAAAAGAAAAATCAATAACAAAACTAAAACAGGTTAGTCAGAGGACACTAGACCCACATCTTCTTGAGGGGGGCTGAGGATTTAAAAGGGCACTTGGGATAAGCTTCGTTCTGTATTACTTACCCTCCAGGCAAGAGACATGCTACAGAAACTCTTCCACAGCCCTATCCTCATGTGGTCATTGCCTTCTGCTTGCCCTGCTCTTTTCAAATCTTTATGGCTAAGTGTGTAAGTGGCACAAAAAAAAAAGTAGCTACTGCAGAAATAGATCCATGGTTAGCTGGACATTTCTTTCCAACACTACAAGGACCCTTCCATCCCTGATAACAGCTATCTACTTGCTTAGAAGATCAGAATATATATATATATATATAGTTATGTGAAGGACAAGACAGCACAAAGTAAAGTAGCATGCTACTGACTGGAAAAACTCAGAATACATCAGTTCACAGCCTCTTTTCAGCTCAGTATGTATAAATCCACATCTCATCAAGCACCTCCACTGCTAGGCTAGAAGCAAGGTCAGAACAAGATGAGAAAGATTTTCTAGCCCATGACTAGTTTTTCAACTGACAAAAATATCCAATATGGACAAAGTATGAACCAGAATGTGCAAACACAAGCACAGAGAACAGAACATTAGGTGAAGAAAGCAGAATTTCTTTGGGTTTGTTTCCTCGTAGATGCTTGATACAATGAGGACAAGCTAGAATAGAGCCATGTGTTTCCAGCACCCCCTTCAGCTGCAGGGCATGTTTTGTTCAGGACCACCTAGCTCCATCTACACAGACTGAAAATCCAAGGCACTTTGCTCCAGATTTCATACTAATAGGCAATGCCTTAGAGTCAGGCACAGCAATACCGAAGTCCTTTATCAGATCTAGCCCCACTTCTAAGAACTTGTCTTCTCTAAAATGGCAGTGTGGACCAATCACTGAAACATTGAGCTCAGATTCACAAGTATCACACTGCAAGTGCAAAGTATGGATCAAACTTTCCAAACTATTGTGTTTGTGTTTTTCAAATCCTATATAATTTACTTTTCAGTAATTATCAGTTTTTGTTTCTAGTAAAACATGAACTGCAGCATGTAAGATATGCATTACCAGTTTACACATGCAGATACACAAGTAATAAAACAAGACTAGCTTCTGAAAATACTAGGTTTTATTCACACCCCTGTGGTAAACAATAACCTTAATATGATGACTAGGTTTCTTTTGTAGATCACTATGTCACATAAAATACAAAACCCATAGCATAAACAAGCTGACAGTTATGAATGTTTAATGTGGTCTCGTTGGGAAATTAAACAAGTTATACTAGTCTTCTCAAGTAGTCAAATTCAAAATGCATCATCTCCTAGTTAGTACAAGTCACTGCCATTTCTATAACAAAGTAATGAAGGCACAGCTAGTGCAAGCAGACTTAAACCCGTTCAGACTACTGGGCTGAAAAAATACTTTGGTTGGTTCTTCAGGAGAGAGTTTTCTCTAAACAAATATTGGTCTCAGTTAACAGTTCTGATCATCTTCACAGCTGCAGTCTAATAGCTACATGACAAAGACTTCACAAGAACCAAACTATGTAGCAATGAATTAACATTCATGCTTTAGGGCATTTACTGCATTCTACATATTGGCAGAAAATTATACTGTTAAAATGCTAGGTAGATTGAACCTACATTTTAAACTGGTTCTTAAGTGTTTGATTTCTTTTTTTAACAAATTGGTTACTTAATTCTACCAAGATACAAAACATAAGGCTGTAAGTAACTAATAGTTGTGTTTAGGCTATTACAGTGCAGGTAATCCTCAAGGCCACAGACACACTGCTTCACTGCTGCTTGCATTCTGCTGGGTTTTGATCCTTCTGTTGAGAAAAAAGGAAATATCGGTTTACAGAAATCAGTATTTTAAAAGAACTATCAATATTGCTAAGCATGCTTTCTCAAGCTGCAATATCCAAGTTCTTCTCCCTTGCAATAATTGTCTAGCATTAGTAACACTACTGTCTTTGGACGCAGCAAAATCCATACTATGTTTACTTTGGCTTTGTTAGCACATCAAGATACAATCCAGAACAAAAACCTGTTCAGAACTAAGTGTGGTGAATTACTCTAAAAGACACTGTAAGTGGAGAAAGGAGAATAGTGATGTGCAGTAACAAACAGCTCAGAAGAAGCATGCAGACCTTCTTCACAGTTTGAGACAAAAGAAACTTACTACGAACAGTTACAAGAGCATGGCCTTAGGCCAGAAGACACTGCAGAGAAAAGCAATGAAATGCCAAATCACAGTTCCTAATGCTCTGGAAGCATCTTTTGCAATAAATTCCAGTTGTTAAAACATTTTAACATGGGAAATTTCTTCTGTTCTTGAAACAGACAGCCAGTAATATGTCACAGTAATATGGGAATTCAGGGAAGTTTTTGAGGGAGCAGAGTTCAGTTGCAGGTTTTACTCCACTACCTTCCTTGGTCTGGACAGCTATTCTAGGACCACAGTGCTTTAATACACTCAGCTGACTTACAGCCTGAGATCAGTTTGCAACACTATAGCACCGCTATTATCACTAGCTTTTGAGCAGCTCTCTGAAACTGAGCCGAGTCTTGCCCCTTTGCAGTTCTGTTTCGCTGAGAAAAGCTATCTGAAATGGTGGAATTAAGTCCAGCTTGCAGCTGTTTCTGGATTCTGATTTTGGATTTTGATTCTTGATTCTGGTCTGGATTCAAAACTTTTTTGGCTAGGAAGCAATTTGAATAAAATATAGCAGATCAAACATCACCAATACTGTACATCTTGACTACAAGTTTGTACCCAGCCTATGTACTATGGTAAGATTATGTAATTTTCTTAACAGTTATTTTGATAGTAGCTCAGACCATTCGTACTGAAAAACACTCATTTGAAATTACAAGCCCTTTTAACAGCAGTCATTTTGAAGCACTTCACAGACTTCATGACTGCAACTTTCACCTACCACATCAAATGCTTTCAGGTGGCCAGATGTACCTTTCTTCCCTTAGCTATTAAAAAACTATTAATTGAGTGGCTCACGATTGTTTTTCCAGCCTGATTAGTGATTTTCACTTCCCACGGAATAAGAAAGCTCCCAGTTGCTCTTGGTTGTTCATATTTTAGGACTTGGCTGTAGATGCATTCCTGAACCTTGACTTCTGCTACCTCAAACAATGAAAGACTTGCCATTTACCTAGCATGAAAGAACCTGTTTTGTATTCTGCTGTGCCAGAGCCAGCTTGTAGCAAGTTCCCAAAAACTGAAGCTAGATGACACAGTTCTCTCCATGTCCTTACAACCATTCTGCAATTTTCATCATTAGGCAGCAATTTGGTGCAAGACAAGTTTATAGAAAACCAAGCCTGACTAACCTCAATGCTCAAAGCCAAAAGTTACTTTTACTTTTACAAAATGACTCCTAGAGAAAGAATTTTGTTAAAGTTTCTCTACCAATTCTAGTCTGTCAGAATTAGGCCTGAAACAGCCTCAAAATAAAACATGCTCACCCATAGGAACTATTGGCTTAATACTTAAACTAAAATCAAGATTCAACACACATAAAACTTTAAATGTTTGTACACATACACAAACTTTAAACATTTATTTTAATTCCTTACTTTTGGGTCATAATCAGGATCATTTTCTTCATCTGCTTCTTCTTCTCCCTCCTGAAAGAAAACACTTAATATTTCTCTAGCTTATCCACATTCAGCTTCCTGAGCCATCTTCAGGAAAATTAAGATTAAATTGTACTCAGAAATACATTAATTACCACTTTATGTTATACATATTGTATTAGTTTATCCTCCATAAAGTGTATCTTTTGACATCAATGACAGCTTAATTTTTAAGATACCTTAAGGGTTGTCTTAGCTTGGTTTGGGTTTTTTGTTGTTGTTGTCTTGCTGGTTGTTTGTTTTGTTAATTATTCACCTGAGATCCACAAAACAATGTTCTACCTTATTTCTGCAGTAATTCTTAAACTTAAGTGTCCAGAGCACTCAAAAACTGAAAGAACTCTTATTCCAGATAAACTACAACAGGGAAACTATTTGAATCAAGGGCATCTGTCATCTTACCTCATCATCTGCCTCTTCACCTTCTTCATCATACTAGAAGAGAAAATAAATAAATAAATAAATGTAGCCATTTATAGCTTAAATAGATATCAGAGACTATACAGTATTGCCATCTTAAGAGAATCATAGTATGGTTTGGGCTGGAATGGCCCTTGAGGGTCATCTAGCTCCAACCACCCTGCCATGGGCAGGGAAACCTTCCACTAGACCAGGTTGCTCAGACTCTCCAACCTGGCCTTGAGCATCTTCAGGGATGGGACATCCCCAACCTGTCAGTGTCTAACAACCCTTACAGTAAGGAAATTCTTCCTAATACCTAATCTAAACCTACTCTCTTTCAATTTGAACCCAGAAGCTCCTGTGTCTGTCAGATTTAAAAAGTTTTTGCATCAGCACAAACAATGTTCAACTCCCCCTGGTGAGCTGTGGCAGAGCAGACGGTGCCTGTTCCACACAGCCCCCGCGGGACGAGCTGATTACACTGCCGTACCACTCGGGCACGGCAGGGGACAGCGGAGCCCAAGGCAAGCCGTCCTGTCAGTACCTCCCTTCTCCACAGCCCCGGCCAAGCCTTTGCAACAAGGGCCAACAGTCTAGATTCTAAAAATTCTTTTTAAGACAGGATGTATCTAAGCCATCTTAACAGTCAAACAGTCCTTGTTTGAGCGGAGGCAGCGAAAGAAAAATGTTTTACATTTGTATAAAGTTCTGAGGCTTCATGGTTTGTCAATTTCAAGCTTAGCTGTTTTAAAACACATAAGTTTCTGCAGAACTTCCTTTGATTATTTTGGCATGCTTTGAATGTGCTTATCTAGCTTTTTTAGTAAGAGAGTACTCTTGAAAGCATGTAGCTTGAATCACCTAAAACTTCACAGCCCAATATCACCCTAAGCACAAAGAACAGGCTGAGCAGATAGATAAACAGTCTTATTTATTCTCTGGCAGCTCATTACACTTCCACAAAGTATTGGGTATACTTCTCTAGGAATGCCTTATACACAAAATGCTACTAATGACATCCTCTAGATGATCAGCTTCTACCACTGCTTCTGCCACTAAACTCTGAAGTCACTACTTCAAATATGATTTTTATGTTGCTCTTTCCTGAACAATCTAGAAAGCTCTGTTGCAACTGATGTTGGTACATCCCATTCTAAAGATAACAATTTAAGAAATTACCCAAGGTCTTTGAACAACATTATTTCAAGGCTTCTAGTGCTCTGAAAAAACATTTTACTTACGTCATCATCATCATCTTCAATAGCTTCTCCAGTGAAGTACAATACTGACCGGGGGACTATACGTTCACGCAAGAAATGACCTATTTCAAAGTCTGCAGCAAGGATTGCCTCGGAATCATCATCCTGCATAAAACAATATTATTTCCTAAACAGTAAGGTGGTAACTACTTTTGGCATATACACACAAGCTACATGGATTCTGATGTAGGCAGATTTACACGAATCCATTATTGATTTTCTTTATTCCAGAAGCTGCTTTACAGAACTGAAACTGAGGGGCCAAGTTTGACAATTTCAACAAAGCCCACCTACATTATACAGTGAGGAGCTGCTGCTTCAGTAAACCTAATTATATACAATTCTGGAATTTCTTCTGTTCCAAGTATAAAGATTATTTAATATCTCCCACAGACTTTCAGTTCATATACACAATACTCTTAAAGAACTGAACAATAGCCAGGTAAGCCTATCACATGAAAGATTTTACAAACTACTTCTGATTATAGCATGCTTCTGGAAGCTTTAGTTTCATATTTCTCACTCAAACTGCATAATATATTCCCTACTGTAAAGTATTTTTGGTAGTTTTCCTCCTTAGAAAAACATGGCTTATTATCATAGTGACCACAAAGAAAAGCAGGCTCTTGCAGTTTTCTATTCTTGTTTCATTACTTTCTTTGAGAGCTAGCTTGAGAAATTTTTAAGAGAATAAACCACAAACTGGGTATACTCAGCCAGTAGATAAAATCATTCAAAGAAAGATAAAATCACCCCAAGAAAGAAAGATTCTCCTTAAGGGAGGGACTTAGACTAATAGTGTAGATCACTACATTTCTACAACTGTGAAGAATTCACAAGGTAGCTTTCAGGAAGCATAAACTGTTAAAACTGACTATACTAAATGCTACCATCCAACTCAAACACTCCTAAAAAAAAAAACCTAATACACACTAGTCTTCATAAGTATTCTCAGTTAATGACAGGAGCAGTCAAAGCTGAGGCTATTTAAAAAACTCTAAAATTCCATAAACACTCAATTTTTAAAATAAGCCAACTTACCAGGTCTCCACTTTCAGGAACTGTAGAAAAAAGAACAGAAGAAACAAGTGAGTGAGATTTATTTTATATTAAAAGTTAATACAATTAAAGTAGTGCTCAGCTTACCTTCAGGAGGACTAAAGAAGTTGAAGAATGAGTCATTGGAAACAGTTTTCGTCACCGTCCTGACTGTTCCACGGCCCTTATGTTTTTGCTTCTTCTTAATGGTTTTCAAAGTAACATTCTTTCCTTTTTTCCAGTCTATTTGGCAACTAAAGAGTCAATAAACAAATAACACTAAAAAACCTACAACCACCTGCAGCTTAAAACCATTCCCCTTGTTGCAAGTATCTACTGAAACTATCACAACTGCAAGAGACAAAGGGAAGAAAGACGGTCTTTATTCAGTGCTATCTTTTCATTAGTTTATAGGTTGAGAACAAGAATAACAGGTTCATTTTCAGGTTATTTCCATCCAGAAGTTTTTCCTTCTCAACTCAATCTCAAAAATGCTAATTTTCATTAGCTACCAAGTACTGCCTAGTTTTCTACCAACAACTAGTATTGCACCATTTTTTGAGCCACCCATCCATTATAAAATAATGTCGTATTTGGGCATATTAATAATATGCCAAAGTTCACCACATCTATCATAACCAGTAAGTCCTTAAAACAATGCATCAAGCAAGGATATCGTTTTTGGCTGATTTTGAGTTTGGAGGGTTTTGTCTTCTTGTGTTACATTTGTTTTTTTGGGTTTTTTTTTAACTCTATCCTGCTTACAGAGCAGGATCATGCCTACAGCTTCTCTAAAAGTCAAATCATTCTAGCGACACATAAATGAACAAGTCCTATCAGCAAAACTAACTGCATTTGTAGAAGTTTCTGATTAGATTCTATTACAGACTCAAAGAAATGGAATGAGTTGCTTTGGGACAAGAGGGGGCTGTCTTAGCTAAAAGAGAAAATAAGGATTAGGAGTTAAATCATTTTTACAGGAACAGTGGCATCTCACACCAAACTTTGCCAAGATTCATGATTTTCAAATCAGTCCAAACTGGGGAAGACAAAACAGTTTAATCAAAGGTACCCAAGCACTTTAAACTAAATGTTCCAGGATTTTCCAATATATGTTAAGTGACTGGACAATAAGGATAAAAGTGTTATATCCCCTTAAAGCTATCTATTATCACTTACCCTGTACAACCCATGATTTCTGGTCCATCAAAGGAAAAGGGATCAGAATCATCTGGCTCTGACCTCATTCTATACGTCTTTGTCAACACTTCGTTTGTGAAGTAGTCATTTGGTTCGAAATGAAATTCTAATGTGAAACTCTTAAAAAGAATTGCAGAACAGTAATTTTAGTTATTCACAAACACCTTTCACTTATTAACACCTAAATCCCAACAATACACATGCAACAGAATACATCTTTCTCCAACACATCCATAACTTACTCTAGAATTTGCTACCCAGGTTGTACAATAAATCTTCAAATCTTTTCATTTACCTGATCTTGCACTTTCTAGTTATTATACTGCTTGCAACAATGACATATCTCCCAGCACACAGCTTTCCTGGTACTAATGTATAGGGAGAATTTCTAAATTTAAAAATATGAGAACTTAGAAAACTGTCTGATTTCTGCCAGGGAAATATCTGAAATTACGGCAGTAACACAAAGGGTACCCAAAGGTATCAAAATGCAATGGTGAGACTTAACTGATCAGATATTAAGGCAAATCTCATCAGAAATTGAAGGTTAAATTTAGTAAACATTCATTCACAGGGTGGTGCAAGACTAGCACTAGGCCTTGTACTGCTTTTTCAGAAGCAGCAGCTGTGTATTTTCTCATGATTTCCACAAGAAAACTGGCTATCACAAACCACGTTGCTAAAACTCAAATAATTCTTAAGATAACACAACAGTAATCTTATTTATTAATAAGTCAAACTAACCATAGGCTGTCCAACTTCTGAAAATGTCACTTTTATATCTTTTAAGTATTTCAGAATAGGTTCATCATGTTCCTGTAGAGAAAACACAATGTATTTAATTTTCATAACATTCAATTATACACAGATTTAAGGCCTCGCAGAGATAAAAAGTCATGTTTAGAACAAGTTTTCCTTAGAAAAAAACCCTGTTCCAACACTGAAATATTTCCATGAACATGACCAGCAGATGGCAACAATGGCTGTGTACAGAGTCCCCAATACAGTACACAACCAAAACCCACACGAACACCACGTTCAGTTCTTAGCAATGTCTAATACACTTTTCACACACACTTTATAAGTGTGTCAAGTTTACTAATATTGTAGAATAGGTTCAGATAATACAACAGCTGGGAGGTATTTCAGTGCTCTCTACTCTCACTTGAAAAGTTACCAGATGACATCCACGTAACAGTTCCATTATTGCTCCCCAACAGACGTATCAAGTATGGTAGTGTTCCCACTGCTTTCTCAAAGACACTTGGATTAATTACCAATGCAACTTAAAACAAGGCTAGACCACCACCTACCTGAACCATATCACTGAGCAAGTCCACATTCTTGAATACTGTCAGCCAAAACTCAGGGATTCCTTTAGGGTCTTCTTTTTCTTCATCTTTTTTTTCTTCCTCGAGCTTAGCTTTCTCTTTCATCTCCTCCTTGAGAAAATAAAAATATTTGGGTTTCTTAAGAGTGCCCATAAGGTTCATCAATTCTTTGCTGATACCAGTATGATTAAGTGTCATGTGGATGCTTTAAGCAATCATTAATAATTAGCATCATTATTAACAGTAATTGTTACAAACTTTTTTTTTTAAGACTTCAGCTTATTGAATCTTGTTTCATGCTAAAGCTTGTGATATTGAAGAGAACCAATTAAGATACTCACTGAAATTTCTTCATCAGCATCTGCTTTCCATTCACATTCTTCCTCTGTGGGTTCATAAATGGCATTGATGATTTCGCTTCGCTGGAAGATTAAACCAAAAATATTTCCAAATTTCCTAGTCATTGCAATCAGCAACGCCCTAAACAATAAATTCCTAACCCTAAATTACACAACTAGTAATACATTAACTACTTATCAAAACCTTTTCTTCTGGCTCTAGAGCATAGATTCAGAAATTAGGAGGTTTTCAACACACTAAAATAAACACCAAAGTCCCAAAAAAGTTACAGCATCACCTGACATCTGCTCAATTAAAATGAGGTTTGATATACTGAAGGCATTTTGGTAACTACGGAACAGACTCAACTTTTCACTATCAATCTTAGTTGACATTCACTTGGATGGCAAAATTGTATCAATCGAATTGAAGGGGCACATATGAGACCAAAGTAATTCGGAGCATGAGTAAGTTTTCTGCTTTTTATATTCCCTTGTATTTTAGATGAAGCTTTAAGGTACAAATCAGAGTAGTATTACCTTGTCAAATAAGGGCTGATAGAGAGCAGCATACTTTCTTTCCAGCTCATGCACTTCCTCATAGAACTTTGCTTCTATCTGTGCACACTGAACTTGAAGGTTCTTGAGAGCATTCACACGTCTTTTAACAACTTTAGGCAAGCTGAAAAATTCAGTGACAGAACTGTTACTAACACTGCATTTTAAACACATATTGATCTCTCCTTTAACAGACCCTTTGCAAGTTAACCAACTTGTACTGCAACACATTTTACACTCTATTTTAAGCTTTAGAAAGTTTAAATAAAAGCTGCAATCAACTTCACCAACAAGATTGAAATCCTTAGCACAATCTCTTAAACTGAGGCTCAACCACAGTTAGAACTAGAGTATTCCAAACACCTGGGTAAATCATGAGAGAAACATGCACAATAAATCTTCATCCTAAAAACAAGTTCTACATTATCATCGAGTAACAAAGTAAAATCATAGTACTGAATACAATTAAGAGCGATCTCACCATTAGTTTGCTTGGTTTTATGAATAAGTTCAAGACAATTGAGTTATTCTTTGTTAAGAAATTAAATCTTCAAAATTTGCTGCTTTGTTTCACTGAGCGCAGCAGCTGGTAGCACTTTCAAACACACTGTCTGACCCCAAGTGAGCCAGAACTGGTTTGCTAAATGAGCCACTGTACTACAAATGTGTCAAAGGAAAGCAATTACCACATGCCTCATAAATGAAGATCAACTAAGGAAAATTTTGGCAAGAATCTATAGCAAGTTTTGATACATGAAAAAACCACATGAAGTACTACTACGAACAGAATAAAGAGACTGTACTGTATTAGAGGCATCAGGCCTTCAAGTAGCTGGCTATAGTTCAAATAACTAATATTTCATGACAAGGCAAAGCTACAAAAGAGATTCCAAGGAGCAGAAAAGTATCCTACGAAGTGTGCCATACTGTAACTGCAGAGGAAAACATCAACCACTGTAAATATTAGCATACTTTTCTTCATGAAACCTAAACAACATCTCTTCCTTTTTGAGATGCACTACAGACAGACTATATTAATTTTCCTGCTATCTGAGCAGCACAGTGGTTTATGACCACTAATACCATAGACAACACCATTCAGAAAGCAAAAGAACCATTTTAACACTCTGCTAAAGCTAAACAAATGCTGTACCTTTCTATATATCCTGCAGATGTTCCTACCAGACCATCAAGTCTTTCCTGAAGGGCTGCAAGGATCTGAGGATTCTGCATCATCTGCACAGTCAACTGCCGAGCTAAATTAATAAAGAAAGTTATGTAAGTACAAAGTGCATCTTTTGGACCAATCTTGTAAGAAAGAATTGTGCACAAAAAAATTAGATAAGCAAGAATGACAGACGCAGAAGAACTGTTTAAAACTGTGTCAAGTTTCCCTACTACCAAAATTTGTTTCTGATTTATAAAATCCAATTTCCCTCCAGGATTCCTACAGTATAATTTCCCCTCTCATTCTCACCTATAATAGCTGGAAAATGTCTGAAAATACAAATTATTCATCTCTACATTCTTGTAATACATACCATTTACTTACTGCATGCTATTTAATTACTTCAGCTAATGAATGTGCTCCCCAAAACTCTGCAATCCAGTTTTGAAAATACTTCTTCCAACAGATTAGCAAAGCATAACATCTTGAGCAAAATGTTCTATTTTACTGTAATTCTTCTGTTCAAGAAAACATGTAATGTGGCACTATTAGCAGTCCAAGTAATTTTATTGCAGAGATTATTAGTTATTTCTCTTTTTGCTAATTGCTCTTTGGATTCCATCTGTGCCCCACATTTGAAATAAAAAGCATGAGTAAGACCATTCAGCACTGACAAAACAAGTATTTTGATATGTACTTGTGTTTTTTGTGGAGGGGGGAATAAAAAAGGATTTATAAACTTCAAGAGTGGTAAGACTAAGCATGATTTGTTGTGTCAATTGATCAGCAAATTACTAAACAACTAATTAAGAAGAGATACACACGCATGTATATGCACAATAGTTTTTATACCCAAAGCTTTACATCTGTCAAGTTTTTAACTGTTTCCAGTTTTGAAATAGTCCAGTCACATATCCACAATAGTCCTGTCTTTTCCAATTATACAAGTGGTCAGCACTGCCTGAACCTGGCATTAACCATACCTAAAATGAGTAAGTACAGACAACAAATAAAAATCACAAGATTTGAAAAAAAAGTCCTTGCTTCAGAACTTAGATACAATTGTACATCTTAAATTGTTTTCTCATTTCCTATTATTTTTTGCAGTAAAATATTTTTAACACACTAACTAGAAAGTACATATTCTTAGAGGTTTAGAAACTCTTGGTTTCAACATTACCTTTGCTGTTGGCATCTTCACCAGTTTCTTCCTCTTCTACTTCTTCAACATCTTCCATATCCTGCTGATCAAGTTCAGACTGTTCTTTGCTATTAGAAATATTCAATAACAGCATAAATAAGTTAGTTTTGTAAGATATGAGCTTAGCTCAAGCTAGAGATTATGTTGCATCTTTTGATCTATCACAAACAAGTCTTAAAAGCCAAACAAAGCCAAATTTGTCTTCACAGAAGTTTCACTTTTGACAATCCCAGAACAGTTTAAAGAATTAGCAAACTCACAGAATTACAAAGTTTCCTTTTGTAAAAAGAATTCCTTTATCTCCTGTTCTTATCAACCAATCAAAGCCTCCTTCTGCCCCACATATCTTCCGTAAGATGTGCAGGCCTTGAGAACTGTGGGAAGGATCACCTAAACTATACTTCAAATGCCGCAAAATAAGGAGCACTCAAAGTATAGAAAAAACCCTACAGTGAAAACAATAGGAATGGGCAGTATCATCTGTTTTTCCCCTCCAGAATTCCAACTAACATAGGAAGTTGACTTGTGCCTTCTTCCACTTTTATATTTACTTATAATTCAGATCACAAACCCATTTATCATGAGCAACCTAAGTTTTTCTTACACATGCTAGAAACCTCAGGCCTTGCCACAGTGCTCAAGGTCAGTATCTAGACCCTGCCCATCCAGTAACTGAAGAGCCCAGCCACGTCAAGTACAGCACAGGACACACTTAAGAGCCTCATTAAGGTACAAATGTTACTTACTTGTCTATGTCTGCCATTCTGTTAGATTTCAAACACTAGAGGGAAAAAAAACAAACAAAACAACACATATGAAATGCAGAACTGGATTTCAGTTACAAACTCTATGGTCACATGCCGTAATACTAAAAGAAACGCAAACCATGTCAACTTCATGAAACATGATAAATACATATTACAGTCTGAAGAGTGGCACATCTCCCTTGAACATTTTGAGCTCTCAGTCTAAGACATACAGAAACACTGAAAAACTTTGTTCTTGTTGAGAGCCTCTAGATCTACTCATGTAAATTAAAAGTACCAAGTACCAGCAAAAGGCCATGTTGAGTTTTGGATTTTGGGACTGTACCAATATCACTGACTGAAAATTAGTCCTAAACATAAAATTGGAATATAAGCTGAGAAAAACTGAAGTAAAAAGGTGCTGGTAAGTGCTTATTCATTTCCAGCATATGACTGCAGACAGAGCATACTTACAGCTAAATCAGTTTAAGAATGAAGAGGCCTTTTTGTGGCTTTACTTTCAATCCCAACTTTGCAAAACCAATCCAAGTAGTTCCTCAGAATATCCACAATATTACATTTTACCAAAATCATTGGTTCCAGGCCATTTAACATGAATAATTCTCATGTCCTGAATGGTCATAAATTTCTTAAATCTCTCAGTATAATCATAAACATATTCCATACACAGTAACTAGAAACATTTAATATTGGGACTACTGCAAATCTTGCATACCATGGAGAACCTATGTTCTCAAACATATTATAAAATGAGTAACATTTTCTACCAGCAAAACAGTACTTGGGAGTCTAGTCTCAAAAAAGATGTTTTAGAAAACTTGGAGTCTAAGACAATACCATGCACAAGAAAACACTGTCCCGTTACTACCATCTGCCAGTAACTCAGCAAGCTCCAACTACCAGGAATAATCTGTTGGCCAAGAAAGCAAGGAAACCGATGCTTTAGAGTCTCCATTTTACCTGCTGTCCTGTAAACTAAACAAATTCAAGTTTCCTTCAGGAATTTCAACTCCTTACAATGCCTTCAATAGTAATTTTAGCAAAGTGTTGGATGAATGTTTTCCAGAAAAAGTGAAAACTGCATTTGATCTGTCCAAAGTGTAGCACAAAAACACAATCTCAGTAAGATCAGGATATTAACAGTCAATATGAAGAAACATATTAGAATCTAAACTTCAAAACTAAACACCTAAATTTTATGTCAATATACTCTAAATATATTTTTTCTGGTATCATAACTACTTCCCAACAATTACATGGAAAGGCAGTATCTGATGTCCTCACTTAGGACCACAATTTTATGGTGCTAAATAAAGATCTAGAACATAATCAAAAAGATTCAATTCCCTAATACGTAGAAAAACCTGAGAACCAAGTACTTGTCCATCTGTTTCAGAAAAATAATACAGTATTTGCTAATAAATAGAAGACAGCAGTGCTATAAACCAAAGAACATCTAACAATTCAGTAAGAAGAATTGCAGCAATATCCTTAACTCATTCAGATGGTATTTGCATGTCTCGTAATTTCAGTTTTACACGTGTAACAATTCCCTATAACTATTCCAAAGACTCTCCTTTGAATACCATTCTCAAAGATAGCATGGACTGAAGACCTACAGAAACTGAAAGCATGCTACAATTACAACTCTCAGAGGTCCCTGTTTTACTTGAGCAATGTAACAGCATTATCTCTGATGAACACAACACTGTATCCATGAAAAATAGGTAACTTTTTCCTTACACACTTCCTCTTAACTATTTTTTAATGCAGGACCATTTCAAGGAGACTGATAGCACTGCTGTGCAAAAGAACACAAGATGCACAGCTCACCTGCCTTTCATAATTTTTCTGCATATGCAACACGGTGATGCTTCTTTTAGAGACCAGCATTTCCTTTCTCTGTTCTCCCTATCAAAAAAAGCTTCAATTTCCATAAAACAAAAGGTAGTTCTTTCAACAAAGTGTGACCAGTGACAGCACAAACCCTGTGGTCTCTCCAAGTCAGTGGGCTAGATGAAACAGCAGCTGAAACACCTTAGAGGTTTTCTGAAAGAGACCAACCTCCACAGCTCATTTAAACACTTTTTTGCTAAATGAAGATAAGATTGGCTATAAACAAATTATGCCTAAAAACTTTTAAGAAGCATCCAGCCCATCTCCAACATTTCCAATGCCTTGGAAAAAAAGCAATGATACAGTAAGAATTCCCTCAGAAACACTTCCGGCTTTCTATTACATTCAGAAAAAAACACTGGCTCAGAAGTGCAGGTATTTGATAATGTCATAACAATTTTTTATTTCAGAAGCTAGTCCTTGTTTTCCCCAAAACCACGCAGGCAAGCTGACAATATCACTCAAGCTTCTGAGTTGCAATATTCAGCTCAGAGATCAGATCTAAGATTTTTCTACACGATGCAACTGTGTAGCAGAAGTTTCACCAGCAGTCTTGTGTTACTGAATTCCTCACTGGGCCCTTGTTTTCACCTCTGAGTAACTACTTGTCATCTCGAACTTTCATCCATTCTTTTGCTGTTCATCCTCTTTCAAAGATCACTTCTGACCATGCATTCATCTCACTGCAGCACCCCGTGGGACTCCAGGGTCTGCCTCTCTCTCCTCACTGCAATGGGCAGTTATCTCCCTCTGTTTTCTGGCTCTTAAACAATCCATGCAAGCACTGTATGTTTTCAAATTATGGCCCAGTTTACTCAAAGACTTTGAATAACATTTTTCAAAGATTTTTTTTTTAAATTAAAATAGACTGTATAAAGCAGCTGTCAAGTTCAGAGCATCCCTCTAGCGTATTTCTCTCCCTCATCCAATTTTTTCCTATTCTCCTTGCAGCAGCCTTTTTCATGTCCCATCCTTTAATCTTCCCTCCACCTTTTTACACAACTCAGTATCAGAATATACACAGTTGGAAGAGTTCTTCTGCAAACTGAGAAGATACTAGTGTCTGTCATGACAATTATCTGCCAGCTCTAGACAACTGTTTTTGAGTAAGAAGACTACAAGGCACTGCCAAGAAAACTATGCTGGCAGACATTTAAGCTAATCTGTGCAACCCACTAGCATGAAAAAGATGTAGTTGCATCACATTTTGTTTACTGTAATTTACTTAAATAACCATAAGCTTCTCTGCAAACACAGCTCTACTGGCGGAAAAAAAAAAAAAAAAAAAAAACCCAAACAGAAAAAAAACACTGCAGAAAAGCACTGAGAAAATGCATTACTTAAGGGCAAACAACCTCCACTATCTCTGCTCAATGCCCAGCTCAAGGTCCTGGTCTAGTCTTCAGAGTTTCAAGTACACTATATACTACAATCAATAAGTACCATTAGAATACATCACTGCAGTATCTCCCCAACACTAAATATTCAAATATAGAACTCATATCACTCCACCTTCCATAAGACACAGCTGTCCTTCCCAGTTCTCACTCATAGGTGCATTTAGGTTCATCAACAGCAGCTGCATCTTGGCATGTGAGCAACAAAATCACTAGTGTCACTCCCTGAAGTAATGCCAGGGAGATACCAGTTCACCAGTTATCAATGCAGGATTATAACAAACATGGATACATCTGGTGTATTACTTCAGGCCTCACTGTCTAGGTGATTGTTTTGGACTAATACTGCTTGGAATCTGGGCCTCCTGACTGCATGAAGAGGCTTATGAGCACAAATAAAGGGTAGTCGACATCCCTGTATAAAGCCAGCATGCAAAAAACCTTACTAGTAAAATATTTTATTTCCCTGTTACTTAAACTGCTACAGCCACTAACTGTTTGAATGCAGTAGACTGCATTATGGTCAAATACAGGTGACCATAGCTGTAGGTGCCCACAGGCTTCACTTAAAATGTTTTGCTGTTCATTGTAAAAATATGCAAAAGAAAAGCAACAGTTATCTTTTCAAGGCTTGAAAGAGAATGTGTAGGAAGTTCGTGCTACAAAAAAAAAAAAAAAAAAAAAAAAGGAAAAATATAGAAAAGCAAGCTATACTGCAAGTTTCCTAAAGGTTCAAATTTAAAACCTCTTTCATACAGGTAACTTAAGCCTGCCTGCCATCACAAGAAAGCATGCTCTCTATCAAAATGGAAAGGTTAGAAGACTTAATTCAGCATCAGCTTACCCTCAGTTTTGAATCCTGCAGAATTACTAAAAATTAGCAAAAATCCACTAAAATTTAAAACTTATCAAAGCCGTGACATTTTGCTATTTTAATTAGGCTTAAAGGACACTTGGTCTTGTTAAACTGTCATGTTTCCCAAGAAATGGAGTTTGATACATGCAGAACACTCATGTGTTCATCCTCAAGTTAGTCATTAGTGAGCTTTCAGTTTTCAAGGGTTATCATTTCCTCACTAAGTGATTTTGCATAAGTGAAGATAGAAATACACTCTTAAATGTTCAGCACTTCCTGATCTTTCATTTATCCACCCAGAAACTAATCTGAATTTGCACAGAGGCACCAGCCATGTTACAGCTAGGATGCTGGCTTTGGTGAGAAGCCTTTTCTGTTTTAGATCAGCTTTACATGTCCCAAGTAAGCACACCGCTATTAGATTACCCGGACATCCGCTCACCCTCAGGAAGACAGGTCACAGCGAGGTGAACTACAAGACAGCTGAGGCAGCGAAACATTCCTGAGACACAGTTCCTCCAGCAAAACAACAGCATTTCTGCACAAGCCCCAAGGCTGGCAAGCTGACAACACATCTCAGATGTTCAGCATCTCTGAGCATACCATGCCACAAAGAGTACCCATACCCTTCCCTTCAGGAAACACCTCTTCTCCTTCTCTAGACAAATTGCTCACACAATTACCTCTACAAATTAAAATAAATTTTTCAAGTTGTTTAGGAGTCACGAATGGTTTTTTTAAGTCTATCAGACCCAAACTACAGCCAAGCCTTATTATGTCACATTTTTAAAATAAACTATTCTTTTGTCCAAACTGATTTCCTCAGAAGTCAGTAATTGAGGGCACTACAAATACAAGTCAACTTGTCCACAGAATAGCATATCAGCCTCTTCCTATCCCTGGCAAGCCTTGAGCAACTGAAAGCAATACATTAACAGAAAATACTTAAAACAAATGAGCCCTATGTGGGACTCAGAAGCTACAACAGAAGGTAACAAACCAAGTGGTGAACTAAGTCAGATGTCAGTGAAGGAAAGAGAGGTCCGTCTGGCAGACAGCTAGTTGTATTTAAAAAATCATCAGGATTAAGTCTGGTAAACTATTTGCAATGTGTGCAGAAACCAAAGGTGTCAGACAAATTACATCATACAAGTTCAACTCTCACTAAAGACTGGGAAACTCAAGAGTGATACATTCACTGCAATGTTCTTGCCTAGAACTTAAGAACAACTTGTAAGATTTCTCCTTAAATAATCATCATTAAATACAGAAAACAAATTAAAATAGTGTAGAGATCCATTAGAAAACACTCTTTGACTGCAGATGTTCCAAGTAATTGTCTGAGGTAGTTTGCACAAAACCTCTAACAGAAGTTTGTAACTTTAAAGAGCTCAGATGCTCTGCATAGTGATCTTAAAGGTCTTTTCCAACCTAAACAATTCTCTGAGAACTGAGTGAACTGTTTAAAAAGTGCATGGTACATGGTATATAGTTTCACACTTCAAATGCCTTGGTACTACAACCCAAAAAATGCATCACTCATTCCAAATGTGTTAGCAGAAGCTATGGTAGCAATCACTGGGTAGGAAAATTGTTATGAGAGAAAAGATCATACAGTTCTGTAGGAATTAGGAGAACATTTAGCTCTTCTTCAAAAATAAGCAATTGAATAATGTATTGGTTAAAATATCATTTTAAAAGGGGGAAAAAGCAGAAGACAGAGTGTTTCCTTTTTACTTGTGAGACCAAATTCATGCATCCATTACCACTAGCATGAAAACTGGACATCAAACAAGGAGATATTGTATCTGTTATCATCCTGAGGGGAGACTTCATCACTCCCTATTACAACCCAAAAGGAGACTTTTGTTGGGTGGGGAGTGGTCTCTTCTCCCAGGTTAACAAGACATGCACAGTTAACAGCAGAAATGCTAACTGGCAATGGCAATACATAGGAATCTTTAGCAGAAGCTGAAGTAAGGTGAACTGACAAAGCAGAAAAGGACAATAAATTCAGACAAGAAGCAGCGTTTCACGAAACACACTCAGAACTTCTAGCTACATACGTGAGCTTATATATCCAAGATGGGAAGCATTCATATCACCACATGAGATACATTCCTTTCATAAAGGGAACACCCAGTTTCTCTTCTGAATGATCTTCAAATCAGAAAAAGTAAACCCTGCTGGAAAAGCTTATTGTAGTTCTTCCTTAGCTATGCATAACCTCATACCCCCTTCCTTTCATCAACATCTAAATGACAGCAAAGTTAAAAAATGTTCAAAGCATTTCTTTGTACAGTGTTAAATCTTCAGTTACAATAGTAACAGCAGGGTCAAGAAACAGCCTGTCACAGGCTAGTACCTTCCAGAACAACTCGGGAAAAGGGTAAAGCAAGTTTGAAGTTACTGTGAAACTGTACTGCTACATCTTGCTTACAGTAATGCAGCAAAATTCAGAATCTGGCTGCAGAGAACAAAAGAACACTAAAACATGATAATGCTGAACACCAAGTAACACAATACAATTGAAACTGCTCTCTCCCCTTCAAGTGCTATTTTTTGCATTCCCTAATAACTCCTGAGGTAAAAGCATCAACTTCAGCCATTTGCCAATGCAACTATTTCACGAGTGCTTGCAGACCTCTGAACAATACAAGTATACATGTTTCAGCATGAAAACATTTGCCACATTTCAACTTAAAAGTACCTTACACTTGTATGAGAATGCCAGTTGATGGGAAAAAGTCTAATTCTGCAAAACAAATCAGAGGGATAATATATATAAGTAATATTATTACTCAGCTATTAGTAACTGCAGTATTTGTTTTTGTTCATGTGGAAATCCATTCTAAGCTTTCCCCTGAACTAATTTTTCAATCAGGAAATGAGTATTCAATCAACAAATATTGAACTCTTCTCTCTGTAGTATTTTTACTCCTTTTTGGATAATCTCTGTTTACTCTTTCAGCAGAAAAGAACCTCCATACCAAGGAGATCAACTACAAAATCACAAATTAAAATCATGACAAAATTATATCTGCATGCTTGTCTATGCTACTGACCTGAGCTCCCTGATCATGTTCTAAAAATAGAGTAATTAGCATGCAATGTTGCCTTTGTTCTGAATGCCAAGATTCTGTATCAGAAAACCTAACAACTTCT
The DNA here is from genome assembly GCF_971803275.1 of Cyanistes caeruleus. Lineage (NCBI taxonomy): Eukaryota > Metazoa > Chordata > Aves > Passeriformes > Paridae > Cyanistes > Cyanistes caeruleus. The sequence goes on along the minus strand of NC_141704.1, from coordinate 45,134,680 downwards.
ACATAGAACAATCTTTCATTATTAGAAAAGTAACAAGTTTAAATCCAAACCTGGAAAAAAATAACGAGGATTTTTTTTAATATTTTTTTTTAAAACAAGCTATTCAGTATAGCTTTTTATGCTTTTACTTTCCATCACGGATAACGGGAAGAACAGCAGCCATCCTAGAGGGTTGAAATCAAAGTCTTTATGTATAAAGAAATTTTTGAAATTTCCCAAGACAGTCTTTCTCAATACAGTTCATGTTGGTACAAGTACCGAGGTTGTTAAAAAGTGGCAAAGTAATAAAAAAATAATTGTGTTTTAACAAAGTTCTTCAGGTAGCAGGGTACACTCATGACAGCTTAAAAAAAACTGAAAAACAACTTGTGCATGCCACAACATCAAACAATGGGAAAGAGCATTAATTGGCTGCCAAGATCACCACATAATCAAACACAACCGTATTGGCAATTACATTGCTATCTGCAAAACTCACAGGCTGAAGCATTCAAGTTTTTATCCAATTTGACTTCAAAAACTTCTAAGCATCCTTACGTGAAAGGAAAGTTTAAAAACACTGAAAAATATGTACAGGTTTCAGAAGTGCGCTTTTTGCTAGAACATCTGGAATGCAATTTTAAATTCATTTACTAACCAAGAAGCCTATGAAATTCCTAAAATGTATTTAGCAACTTCTTTGTTAACTTCTGATCAGTATTTTTTCCATGGAAACCAGGCCACTACTAAACTACCAACTTTAAAACACCCAGTTTTCAACTAAAACGTTAGTGTGCACTACAAAAACAGAATACAACCACGACTTTAACACATTTTGGAGGCTGTTGGGACGAGATGTTACAACTGCCACTAAAGACCCAACAGAAAAATGCCCATGGTTATGGTTTCAGCCAGTCACCTTTAAATGAATACAGGTGCTGTTTAAAAAGCAATTGCAAACATGTAGTAGGGCTATAGAGAACTTGAACCATCGAACTTGAGCACTGTTTACAAAGTTGTCTTCAGAAATACTCTTGTGTAAATTTCACTCCTGGTTGCCTTTGGCACCAGTAGTGATACCTCCAAAACACTGAAGATGGTGGTAAAAGAATTAAGAGGTTGTGTCATGAAGATCTCACCAGTTACAACATAGCAAGCATGTTTCAAAAAAGCCACCTTGCACACACAATAAACAGCGTAAAGCGCCATACCAGCTTACACTTAAACATTCAAAGATGAGTAATTTCCAAAACGGTAGTATCACAAATTAACAACTGCATAAAAGGCTGACCCAAGTGAGGTAAAATAAATAGTACTGAATTCTAAAGTAACAAATAAAAAGACGCAATTCCAACTACTTTAGAATTCAAAGGGTCGAAAACCTGCTATGTAAAGACATATATAATGGCATGCAGCCCACTGAAGACGTCTACTCAACATGCAGAAGTGGCAAGATCTGAAATGAATGGTGACTAAAACACACAATACAAAATATGATCATGTGCACTTCAGCAATGTATCCTTAATGAAAATACTGTATTCACTGTTCAACACTGAAGAGAGGAACTAGCTCAGCTAAGGACCCAGCAACAGGAATGAATACCTGAACAGAAGCAGTTCACATTTTATATTAATAATATTTGAGAGGAGAGCAACAAGAAATGACAAAAAAATACATACATTAAAAGAATTGATTCAAACTTGGTTTCAATAGGAACTGGTTTTTTTTCATGTACCCTCCCTGTGTTCCTCAACTCGCCTTTTCAAAATGTCAGGTTTTTAATTAGGGCCTGAACTAAACCAAAAATTTCCGTCATGGGCAAGTCATCCCACAAGAAATCTGAAAGAACTGCTTCTGCTTACTTTGAAACACTGCATAATAAACAATCCCTAAATAAACTAGTGGATTGAACCAACCACAGTGCAGATGGTCAGAAAAGATAACAAGCACTTATGTTTCAAACCTGGGTCTTAGAAGTCATGGGGTTTGTTCATTCCAGATTTCAGGCACCTTCTTAGTTAAGTATCTTAACAAGAATCTCCAATACTTGGCTCATTCTAGTACCTCTCGTGTTTCAGGTGAAGGTTTCTTCATTGTTTGATATTTGGGTGGTGGTAGTGATAGTTTTTTAAAGAATAAATGTAAAATTGTCATTACATTCAAAGCTACAGGTATATCCAAAACCACAACATTTTTGTATCTAGAATTTGCTTTCACCTTTTGAACATAAAAACCTACCAAGAAGAAACTGGTAGTACTTTGTTCTATAGTTCTCAAAGACCAGGTGAAACAGTTGATGAGAAAACTGCCTATTCATTATGGCAAGTTAAGATTTAAATTGAGATATCACCATTGCAAATCACATCTGTGCAGATGTACATTTAAGCACACAGCCCCCAAATGCATCTCTATATTCCTGTACTAAAATCTAAACAGCTTTCCATCTAGGAAAGATGTGAAGTTTAACCTTTGAGAAGTAGTTCATTTAAAAGATTAATCTTTTGGGAAAATACAAGTTCCTTCATATCTTACATTATTTATATCTTTAAGCAATTCTAGAGTATCAAAGGTAAATTAGCAAGCTTTTTTTTTTTTAATGCAACTTTAGTTTTAATCTGCAATATATGGTCCTGGTAAACTTATGGTCAAAAGTTATGACCAAATACACAAGGCCACATCACTAATTAGGATTTTTCCGCCTGCATTTACTTTGCTGATTCAGAAAATAACAGAATCATTTAGTGTAGGAAGCCCTCAAAGCCCTCACATGTTGCTTCTAAATGCTTAATTTTTCAGAAGGTCATCAAATGAATCCCCAAGCAACTTCTGTGATGCCTTCCGGGCATGTCTGGTTTTCTAGACAAATACATTATGACACCAGACCTGCTCTCCAGATTAACAATGTTGGGTGATGAGAAAATGCACTAACCTCTGAGCTGAGTGAGAAACAGATTGAATTAGCTTTAATTATAATCACTTTTGAACACTACGTTATTTACAAATGAAAATAATGCTGACCTATAAGCATTAAACCCATCATCACAACCCTTCCCCAGATTAAACACATACTATGAAGTTCCACTCCATCATTTAGTACCCGCTTCTCTAAGGAGAAGCTCGATGGAATGCAGTTTCCCAGACCAGTTGAGAAGACCCTTCCTTCAGCTGTACTAAAATAAAACCAGCATTAAAAGTCTTGTTTCTGTCTGCAAAGTTCTGTCTTCTGTGTAAATGGCTATTAGTATCCCACAAATACCAAAGCACTCCAGCTCATGGAAAATCACAGAGCTGAAGTTCCACTGAATGTATATACAGATGCAGAAAAATAAACAGGCATTGAAAGAACACCTGCATCTCCATCCTCTGTAACCTATCCAATTCCTGCAGTTTCCTTTAGAGTCAAACCCTTAGTTAGAGATATGCCACATTTGCAGGTGTTGCACGACAACCTGAAGATGAACTGCATTACAACTACATTCGCAAAAAGGTGAAGATACCAGAGAGATGTTCATTATACCTGTTGTTCTACTGGAATAAACTGGCTTTCACCAAAGGATAGAACCAAAATTCAAAACAGAATATTCTTGACTTATTCCCCCCTAAGATTTTTCACTATTGAAATTAATACCCTCAAGCTATTTTACTCCCTGAAGAAATACAATTTCTGCCATGATGAGTCGAGCTCTTTGTGTTACAAGAGCTTTAACTTTTAGGAGTCCAGTGAATAAACAGGTTTTTATCAAATGTACAGGGTAAGCCAAAGTTTCCACATAGATGTAGAGTTCTGTATTAGAGGTCATGGCCTCAGCCTGGAAGATCCAGGTCTCACTCAGGGTTGTGAAAACTCTGTTAACAAAGGTTCATAACACCATACCCACAGCGCCTTGGTTTCAGTTTCGCTTGTGCACACATGCTCAAAGCTACGAAAAAACCACACCACCCCTCTCCAGAGTGTTTAGTGAGCATGTCACCATAACAAGTCCCCCAGCTGCTTCCAGGACTAGTTTCTGAGTGAAGCAGGGGCTAGATGATGCTCAATGATGGTGGGAGCATTACTGTGTATATGTAAACAGAGAGCGCTGCAGCAGATCTGGCACTTTCGGCACTTCTTGCAACACCGGGCTGGCAGCACAGATGCAGCACAGTACTTCTGCATGCTTCCAACACTCACCTCCTAGTCTTGTCAAAGTCAGAGAAAGACCGGGAGTCTGAAAAACACCAATCTACCATCTGTGCACAGGACCAACATTCTACAATACTCTGTCCTCAGAAACCAAGAGTTCATTATATCCAAGATTTGTCACAAAGCACAGAAAATGTGGAGGGCAGTAAGACTGCTAATATGTATCACTCTCACAGGACTAAGTGGGACACACACACACAAGCTCAGGTGTCAGTGGTCTGTTCTAAGCACTTAATCAATGTGTCAGGTACCCAAAGCCTGAGAGGCCTCAACTTTTGTCTGGTAGAGAAGCATGCAAGTCACTTAAATTTACATGTATGTATATTTTAAATGCTATCGTCCCACTAGGGATTAATATAATTTCTGGAAACCACTCAGCCTGCTTCGAAGTACAGTGCCTCTCTCATTCTTTAAAGAGTACCATTGTAAAATGGGCACAGCAAGAAGGCTGCTAAAATGCTACTAACATTTTTGTCAAAAACCACCTTCAGCAGTTCACAGCCTTAGGCCTTAAGTATTCTCTCAAGTTTCATGTTATGACTGTAATTAAAATTATCAGGCACTATCTCCTGTCTGATTAATGTAGCATCTACCAGCAGATGTTAAAATCCCAAGAGGGGCCGAGCAGAGAAGAGTATTCGTCATATCTTTCAGACACCGTGCCCACTTCTCTTACCCTCCACAAATGAATTACAATATGAAATGTTAAGTGTATCTCAACAGGGCATCAAACATATACCTAACTGCATTGAGCTTGGAAATAAACTGTGGAAGGTGTTGCTGTAGCATTACTATACCAGTTGCTTGAAAAAAGGTTTGTGGTTTTTTCTGCAAGCAAATGAGGTAGGTTTTTTTATTCAAAATTGAAAGCCTCACAAGTATTGGCAGTATAAGACACCTAAACATTCAATACGGAACGGAGTATGCTTTACTAGATAAATTTACTAGATAAATGCTGAACACAAGGTAATACTTCCACTTGTAGTTACAAAATCTTCCAGGTAGTTTCTCAGCCTTCCTTGGGGCCACTAATTTGGGTGATACCAGCTAACAGGCACCCGGAGAAGCGACATGTTGAACTCCCGGACACCACTTTACCCTAAGGCAGGGCGCGGGAGCTGCCCGTCTCCTGCCCGAATCTCTGGGTCCCCCTGCCAGCAGCACAGCACAACACACCCGCGCCGCGGCTCCGCACGGGAGCGGGAACAAGGCGCGGGAGGCGGCACAAGGCCACGGCGCGCTGCCATCCGCCGCTCCCCATGTGCGCACACACCGCGCGGGCCCCCGCGCCGGACCGGGACCGGCACCGAGCCCCTCCCGCGCCCTCCCCGCGCCCGGCCGGACACTCACCCGCTCCTCCCCGCGCCGCTTTCCGGCCCCGCCGCCCTCCCGCTCCCCGGCCGCGCCGAGCGCGGCCCCGCTCGGGCGCCCACGTGTTGCGGGGCCCACCCGTCTCCCCCCAGCGCCGGCCACGCCACGGGCCCCGGCCTAGCGCGGCCCGGGCGCTCCGCGGGGCGCGGCGGAGGGACGCTCGGCAGGCGGCGAGCAGCGTTGCCCGCTGCGGGCCCGGGGGCGAGCAGCGGCGCCGCCGCCCCACGGGCCGCGCGGGGGTGAGGGCACTCGGTGTGGCACGGGCACCGCCGGCCCCCCGCGTCCCGCCAGCCGCGGGGCCCCGCTAGGCCGGGCCGGCATCCACCGCTTCCCCGCGAAGGAGCGGGGGGCCCGGGGGCCCGGCGCCCCCCGCCCGCCCCCCATGCCCCCCACACCCCCGGCCCGGGGCGGCGGCGGCTGCGGCCGCGCTCCGGCAGTACCTGCGCGGCCCGCGGGCGGCGGTGACTCAGGAGCAGCGAGGCGGAGGCGCCGCGCGGCCGGCGGTGAAAGGACCCGCGCTCCCGCCGCTCGCGCTCATATAGAATTAACGTCACCACGTAACCCCCCTCCCCCGCCGCCCGCGTCTCTTGGCAACGCGTGCGCGCGCCCTCGCGCCGCCCGCCCGCCCCGGGAGCGCGCGCCGGCCGTTGGCCGAGGGCGGTTGGGCCCGAGCGGAGGCGCGCGCGGGGCCGCCCCCGGCGCCACCCCCGGGACTCGAGCCCGTGTCACCCCCCCGGGACTCGAGCCCGTGTCACCCCCCCGGGACTCGAGCCCGTGTCACCCCCCCCGGGACGCCTGGCCGCTCCCGTACCGCCCGCCCGCGCGCCCAGGGGAGCGTGTCCCTCAGCCCCAAGCCGCCGGGCGCTGCCCCGTCAGGAGGGCGTGAGGGCGGACCCGGCAGCCAGCCAGGGTGTGATGCTACCCCGACTGCTCCGGTGCTGCCTCAAGCCCGAACTCAGGGGTTTCTGAAAGCACCTGAGCGTAAACAGAAGTTACTCGGGCAGGTAAACTCCATTCACACGGGCCACAGGTACCACAAAACCACAGTCAGTACTAGCTTACCTTGAAAGACCAAGCTGAGCATCGCGGTGGTTCATCGCAGTTTCGACAATTTCTGCTTTGGCTGGGGTGAACAGCCAGAGGCAGCAACAGCTTCAACCCTCCTATTTTGGCTTGTCGTATTTGCCTGCCAGAGACTTGGTTTCCTGCAAATGCCTGTCATGCCTGGCTTTAAGCTTCAAACAAAGTCGTTCCTAAACCGGATTTCTTTCTAGGGTTTCTCTCCCATGTTCATGGTCTTGAGCAATAGCATGGAGCACACTTGGAGAAGACAGCTGTGATCTACACTGAACTTAAGGAAATTTAAATGTCTTCGAGACTTCTAGCTCCCCTTGGCTGGAATGAGCCAGTGATCCCAAATATAATTAGGTGGGATGGTCAGACACATGGTGTGATGGCACAAGAGCTGTTTGCTCAGGCTATATTGCCAAATACTTAATGTGTATTCCTTGGAATTTACCAAATTCTTCCATCTACTTGTCTAAGCAATCTGCAGCCTAAATGTATCTATTTAAATAATGGAAATGACAACAGAAAGCAAAAGAAGAAGAAAACGCGGTGGATCTGCCAAGTAGCTGCAACACATTCTATATTAAGAACAGGGAAACTATAAAGGATTCTATTCTGTATGGTGCCACACCAGCTTTGTTCCAGAGTGTCTTGATTTGAAAGGACAAGTGTCTGCTAAGGAAGACAGGAGCCTCCCTTGAAATGAAAAATGTAAACCCCCTCCCTCCAAATCATTATAATTTTGAAATTAAAGGGCTCTCAGGCAAAGATATGGGATCAGGAATAGCAGTTCTTATAGTTCTTCATAGTATGTATAAATAAAAACCTACAACTTAATAAGAAAATTAAAATAAAGTGCAGTAGTACAAAAAAACCACTGACAGTCAGAATACAACCTGACACCCTGCTGGTCAGGGTGTTGGTAGCATTCTGATTAAATGGTGGCTGAAGCCCTCCTGGAGTGACATTCTGTTTCTGTTGAAACAGTAATCCTGTAGAAGGGTGTAGTTTTCCTCTGAAGGTCCAGTAGTGATGTGAAATGGTCTGGTTTTCCTCTGGGAATCCAGTGGAAAAAGGCTAGCTGCAGTGTTCCAAGTCTCAGATTCTATCCAGGTAGGAATGCTTGGCTCCTCCCCAGAGTGGAACATCTCCCAATGGGATGATGTAATTTTTTCAGTCATGCTGTGAGACTCAATGGCCCATGAACAGAAGGCATCTTCCTGGAGGGAGGATGGGTTGTGGAAGAGATAAAGAACACTGCCACACCTGGTTTTAACAGATGGTAATAGAATACACGTTTTTACATCTTGCATTGCAACCTAAGACACAATGTTTGGCAGTAAAACCTCGGCCCCCAAAAGCGATGTCTTTGTGGCAAATAAACCCCATCTGCAAGACAGAAGTTTATGGAGAGAACTTAAGGATGCCCTCCTATTCCCCAGCACACTGAATTTTTGAAAGTGGACTTCTTTATATCACGCCATTTTAAATAGTTTGAAACCACAAAGCTGTAAGGAAGAAAAAGAGGGATCCAGGACAAGGGTTGCGCAGCATAGTCCAAGTGATAGGAATTAGGGAGAAACAGAGATGGAGATGCATGCCACATGATTCTAAAATTCAAATACCTGTACCCCTACTTGCAACCCTTTTAAAATTGTACTGGATACTAATGTCTTATTTATCTGAGATGTCTGGTGCTTGCGAATATGAAGAGGGCAGAGAGGTACAGAAGGCATTTGGTAAAAATGAGCAGTCGATTGCTATTATTGCAACAACAATTACATGCCATTGCAGGCGTTCCCTTTATTCAATCAGCTAAAGTGGCAATCGACTGTAAACAAGTGATTCACAAGGCAGTGGCTCGCCTTGCTTGTCTTTCTGACATCTACCACCTTGTGACATGCCACCTCACCCTGAGGTGACACCCAGTGACCCCTGCCAAGGGGTAGAGAAGAAATGAGACGTGCAGCAGCCAGCAGTGCAGAGTAGAGAGCATAAGGTAGTCAACAGCCACAGTTAAAGACTGGGCACAGGTCTAAGCATGTCTAAGCTGGAATCATACCTCTGGGTCGGAGGGAAATGCCTTTTCAACCAGAATTCAGAAATGTCTTTTGAGGGTTTGAATTAGTCAAATAAGTTGTCCCCTTCTCATAAACAGAATAAAACCAAAATCCTTAACCAACGGCTTTTTAGCAGTTTTTGAAGAACAGTTATGGAAATATTTTTCAATAAGGAGCAGTTTCTGTGAACAGCTAGAAAGGGACAAGTGACAGGATATAAAGACACAGCTCCCTCCTTCCACATGGCACCTGCCATCACAGATGTGTGGAAAGAGGAAAAGATAAACTTTTTACCTGAATTGTATACACATGCAAACTTTATAGTTTGAGTTGTTTTGCTGTCAATTGGTTCAGCTTATCCTGACATTTGAACAGTCATGAAAATTATATAGAGAAACTTTAGTTAAACCTGAGTTTTAATGAGTTTTCCTTGCTTTTTGTGTGTTTCCCATGAGCATGGTCTGTAAATTGTAGTTTCAGTCTGTCTGGATAGTTGAAGCGCTGCCTTGGAATTGCACAGAATGTCAAACTAATACCATTTTTTGAATAATGGGAATGAAATCATCTGAGAATACCTTAGATATTGACATAGATATATTTTCCTTGTAAACATGTTATTTTTATTTTTTTTAATATTATATATTGACACTTTTTTAAAAGACTCAGAATGTGTGTAAGAAACACATGTTGGGGTGTGGACACTGAGTGCACAGAGACAAACCCATTTCTCCCACCTGGCACAAAAAACCTTGATAAGAGACACTAGGAGAACTTCCCTATGGCATAGAAGCTGGGATATGTCTTCTGGGGACAGTGACTTGAGGTTGAATTGCTGCTCCAAATCAGCAGAACAGTTTGAATCAGGTGCCTCACATGCTAGTTGAGTGTCTTACACATGGAGCTATGTAATACCAGGGAATTTGACCTCTTCCTCAGTGCCTAGCACTTATCAGGAATGCTCCCTTTTGCATCCTGCCCCCAGAGCTTGCATCACTGACTCACTTGTTGCCTGTGGAGGGGGGCTCAAGCAGAGGCTGTCTCCAGAAGCCTGGAGGGCACTCCGGGATGGAGCACAGCTCTGGGTTTGTTATGTGGAGGACCCTGAAGAAGGTCAAGCGTTGGTGCTGTTGCAGGAGGCTAAACCAGTATTTCTGTAACAGCCTGTTGCAACGGATGAGTTTGGCACTGAGATCCAGGCTCAGTCTTGCTACGCACAGCATCCAGCGTGCTTGTGCTGAATTCAGGCTACAGCCAAGCTAAAGCAGCAGTGCCTTACTAAGAAAAATGTGTTGGTCATGAAGCTTAGTATTCTTACTTCGGATCAGGAACTCCACTGTGGCAGGTGATTCATTGAACATTAAAGCTGCTTTAATTCTCTTTTGTACTACTAGAGGAATGCAGAAGGTCCTTAGTATGAACCTGGATGTGATTACCTGAACACCTAGACACCCCTTCTGACTGCTAGGCACAGGTTTGGCACCTAATAAAGGCTCAGTTTTACAGGATTTGTGTTTTGTTCAGCACTGCAAACCTGCAATGTATGAACGGCTCTGATTACACATTCTCTTCTGATCATGGCTGATTTCAGAACAGCATGCCCTGATTGTTTTCCAAAGGACCAACTGCCCAAGGTTGCCCTCTCCTGAAATCTGTTGGCAGATGTGAACACTGAGTTACAGCAATGGGTGATATGAGCACTCCTTGTCTACTTGTGTCTCTGGTAGCTGGCTGAGCTACAATCACCATGGAAGTTATCATCAGTCACTAGAAATGAGAACACTCACTGAACTATTTATGGAGCAAAAACTCCAAGTGTCACAAAGAGATGCCTTTTCCTTGGTACAATTTCAAACAACATTGAAACTCTGTGCAGGACTATGAGGTTTATCAGTACACAGTGAAAACAGAGACTACAGAGTATTCCTTTAAAAAGACTAGATTGCTTCCTTGTGGCTAAAAGCAATTCTTTCAACTCATACAGGACGATTATTCCAAATTACATAGCTAGACAATGAATGACACAGCACAGGTTAGTTTTTCCATGTATTATTTACTTTTTGAGGAGCTACTTGTTCTATAAAGGAAAACACATCATCCCAGTAAGCAAGTCATAGTCTAGAAAAATGCCACAGGCAGCACAGAAAGTTCTGCTGAACTAACACATGGCAAATCATGCAAATCCCCCTGCAGAGCTGAGTGAACAGCTCTCATAGGTTTCTGGTTTGCGCTTCTGCTCTTGTGAAATGAGTGCAAATTTTCCCTTGGGGGAACATAGGGGTAGCAGCAAATTTAAAAAATACAGTGTGTGTAACCTTTGACATACTGTAATAAAAGACAAAGAAAAATTCATGGTTTGAAAAAAAGTGAAATGCTGAAATAAGACCATATACTTTTTGATATTTACTCATACTCTTTGTATTTGATGCAGTAAACTTTAAATATCTTTAATTTTTCAATATATTTTATTGTCCAGGGACTAAATCCTGACTCTTCCTTACATTAGAGGGATTGCTCATAGATACAGAAGGTATAAATGAAAACTAACAGAAAGAAAAAAACAAAAAAACCCAAGACCTAGAAGAGAGATAGAGAAAACAGAGATATGGTGTATAGTTATGAGCTACAAAAAAAGTAAATTAATCAGGTGTATTGAAAACAATGAAAAAAATCTATGTACCATTACTTCAGAGGTAGTACAGAAGTTAAAATCTCATTTATGGCACACTTGGCGTTTTTAGGGTCATTGCTAGGGGCTAGCACTCACTGCAAATTTGTTTATTTTTAAATACTATACTTACGGTGAAATAATTTTATTGGGAAAAAAAATCAACAGTCCTAACTGAAACATCAGTGTAGAATAGACATTTTAAAGAAGCTGTATGTATAAACTGATGAATTATTAAATCATTACATTAGAAAAAACTTTTTATAATGTATGTAAATTAGTTAAGCAATAAGAGGGAAAGAAGCTGCATCTCTTGTAGTGCTAGTGTATCTGACACTAAGACAGTATCTAATACTAATGTATCTAACACTAACAGTAAAACTATGTCTGGAGGGGTTCTTGTTTCTAGTATTATTGGTCACTTCACCTGATAAAATAAATGCCATGAAAATGGATAGTTATACTCAAGGGGTTTTCTTTGGTCTCATAAGGATGGAAGTAATATATTGCTTAAAGGGTGTCCAATACCTCACATATAAAAGGAGGAAGCTCACTCTCTTAAACTGCTCTGTTTCTTTGACCTTCCCAGGTTTAACAGTTTGAAGCTGGGTTTGATTGGTTTGGTTTTTTCATGGCAAGAGAGTATAATAGCCATGCCAGAACTCTCTGTTGCTGTTAAAGTGCCCACAGTAGCACCCCTGGATATGTACTCAGCCCCACAGTGAGGCAGGAAATGGTTTGGAGCCATATGAAAAAAAAATATAGTATCCCAAATGAAGGGGAAAAAACAATAACACGTTCTTGTGGGCAGAATTCTCTCCCTGCTTTTTTTTCTCTAAAAAATTCACAGATGGAGCAATTAGAAACATTCCATTCAGATCAGCTTCAATTGGTAAGCTATATTATTACTATTTCAGTATCTCTTTTTTATTACTATTTCACTATCTCTTTATTAGCCTTAAGTCCAACACTTGCAATTAAAAATCATAATAAAGCCAAATCTTACACTTTGTAATTTAAAATTAGCAAAATAAAACGTTGACAATTTTAGCATTTTTGTCCCATACACACCTCAAGTTGAAATATTTTTTTTGGATAAGGAAAGTATTTTCAATGAATTGACACTTACAAATTTAATCTATGACCTTGACCTTTAAAATAAAAATTCTCAGCAGCTCTAGTCAGAGTATGACCTGGCACAGGAAAGCTACTTCCTTCCCCTCTTGTAGCTGATTTCTCAGAAGATGATGAACCTTCAATTCATACAGACAGACACTGCTTGTTTTTCTCAGTGTATTTTTCTAAATCGTTGTTTTCTTCAGCAACATGAACAAACCTTTATTTTTTTATTTTTTTTTTTTCTGCAGGCAGGTGCCTTAGCACCCCTTGCAGTACAGAATACAAGTGGAAAGAACTGTACCTGCTCCAGTCAATAAAAAAAATTAAGGGATGCCTCAAAATTACAGTTCAGGACACAGCAGATTCAAAGGCTGATCAGCTGCATGACAAAGCTGCCTGAAGCATGTCAACGTAGGGATACGAACAAGCTTTATTAAGTAAATTTGTAAGAAATGGTGCATATTTAAAACTTCTGTGTAAGGCTCGTTTTCTCTCTTTGCTCCTGTGCTGTGTCCTCTGTAGCTTTGACATGGGGCTAGGGCTGAGAGGAGTCAAAAGGAAAGGTAAGGATATTCCACCCAAGATCTTTGGGTCAATGGCTGCAGTATCTGGCATACAGATTCTCAGGACAGTCTGTCGGGGGTTGACAGCAGTTCTGTCCCAGAGGGTGTCTGAAAGGGTTTGTACCAATTGGGTTCTCAGATGCTTAAATCCTCTTTACTGCAATAGCCAAAGCACACTTTTGATTGGAAGATAGTGCTGGATATTTATACTGCTCAAGGCCCCCATATACCCACCTGAACTGGTTTGTAGGGAGGTTTGCTACCGGCTAGGGGCTTAATCTGGGATGGTGTACAGACACTAATGTGCCTTCTCTTGTCCTCAGAATACTGACCCCAGCTGCACTTCCAGGTGGACCCCAAAGCTGCTACCAGGGAAGACATGAAGTGTATGGAGCGTGTCTGCATGGCTGTGGGTGAGAGCAGAGGCCAAATGGGTTTGTTCTTGATCCTGCTGGTGAGGGGGAAAGGCTTGACATGGAGTGAATGAATCCCTTGGATCAACAAGTGGTTATGCAGCTCGTGTCAATGACAGGGATTTTTTTCAAATGAGTCTGGGTCCTCTGTGAGGATCAAATATCATTGGGGAAGAGATGGGATACCCCCATAGTAGCCAGACCAAAACCATTTTTGCCAATAGGCTGGCCAACATGGTAAAAACATTTTAAAAATGGGAAAGATGGGAGAACCATAATCAAGTGAGGAAGGGAGGGGCTGGGCTGGCAAGTAAAATATGTAGGGTGAACAAGAGAGACCTTGAAACCAGCAGTGCAGGACCAAAGAGGACCTCGAGCATATACACCCAAATAAGAAAGTGCTAAGATAACAACATTATGTGGGAAGCTCTCACACCTTGTGTGGCTAAAGGCCTGCTCAGCAACCTACTTAGATGAATCCTATAGGACATAGGTCTGCAGAGAAGAGATTTCCAGGTGAGGTTACTAATTTTTCAATGACCCCCTTCGCAAAGCTTAAGAGCAGTCCACCCTGACTTGCAGAAAGACAAACAAAGGTGGCAGGAGGTTTTCATGGACAATGAGCTCCTGAAAAAGCACTGTCATATAAAGGAAGCATCACATGAGGTGGGAGCAGGGATAGGTTACCTGTGAGGAATATAGAGATGCTGTCTGAACATGCAAGACTAGCATTAGAAAAGCCTACCAGGGCTTGAATCAATTAAGGGACATGAAAGGCCACCGGAAGGGCTTCTACAAGTGTCTCAGCAGGAAGGACCCTGCGTTGAACAGGACAAACAAATGTCACAGAAATGGCCAAGATGCAAATGCCACCTTTGCCTCAACTTGCACAGATAAGATTTCCCTTCAGATCTTCCAGGTCCCTGAAGACAGGGTGAAAGTTTGGACCCAACATCCTCCTGGGTCTCATCAGGTCTAGGAGGGTGTTCCTTCCCCTCTGGCCTGCCCTGGTGAGATGTATCTGTAGTGCTGAGTCCCGCCCTGGGCTCTTTAGTAAGACATGCATCTACATACCAGCTCTGGAAAAGAGCTGTCCTGATTAGGAGACTGGGCCAGCTCTCCTCTGAGAAAAGGCTGAGAGAGCTGAGACAGTTTAGTCTTGAGAAGGGAAGGCTAAGGGCAATTTTATCAATATTTATGAATAATTGCCTGGGGGTATTAAAGAAGACAGAGCCAGATTCTTCTCAGCGGTGTGCAGTGAAGAGACAGTGGGCAATGGACACAAATTGAAATATGGTAAATTTCATTTAAACATATGAGAAAACGTATTCACTCTGTACAGGACACCAGTTTGAATCCTTGGAGATACTCAAACCCCAGCTGAGTACAGCCCTCAGAAACCTGCTCTAGCTGTTCCTGCTTTGAGCAGCAGTTTAGACTAGATGACTATTCTGTGATTCTATGATATTTACATAAAAACCTTGTTGACATTTGACATGATGTTCAAGGATGTGAGATGGAAAAGCTGCAAAAAACCTCTCAGCTAGTCTTCATTATGAAAAATGCAATGTAATACCGTTAGTTTAAAACCACCAGAACAGTAGCACAGCACACCTAACATACACAATGCTCACATGTCATCTGATTAATTCCAAAATGTCCATGAAGAAGGCAAATCAAAATTGTTCACTGTGACTTGCATGACAGATTTGCATGGGGAAAGAGAGCATTCATACTTGGGGAAGAGGAAGTTGGCTATATTGTCTGTTATTTATTGGGTTTCTTTCTAGAAAGCCACACTGAGTCCCAGTTATAAATAGCATTTTAGTGTACTGCAGGAGAGCAGACTGCTTCTGCATCATTTGGCCTTATAATCTCTATGCATTTCAAATCATAGCCTAATTTAGGCTGTTTTCTTATAAAATATATCAGTATTTAAAAGCTGATGGTACTTCTAAAACTGCTTTGACTTTTTTGCTTGTCATTCTGTTTGGTTGCTTTATTTTGATGCTTTTGCTTTTCATCTTTCTCTGTCTTCCACTGCAATAAGCAGACTTTGGGTTCTTAAGAACTCTGTGGTACTGCTACATCAGCTGAAAAAGGATGCAGGGCAGAAACTAGGCAGAAAAATAAAGGGTAGTTGCAAAGTATGAGAAAAGAGCAAAGGAGGGGAAGTTTGGTGAGTGAAGTAACTAAAGCCTTTAAAAATAAGGTGGAATTAATTCCACCTGACATCAGGTGTTCTCAACTTCAATATCCCCACTTTCCTGTGTTACATTAATAATGGAGAAAGATAAGCTTTCGTACAGTATCATTCACCTGGGGTGCTTTAATTGTTGAAAGGTGGGAGGATTTATGCTCTAGAAATGCCTCTTTCTATCTGTTGACAAAACAGGGTCTAGAGGATGATCTCAAATGTAAGAGTGTGCATTTAATGGATACACATAAATTCTCTAGCACTATTTTCAACACCTAAAGTGAGGAACAGAAAGCTGAACCTTAGAAGTAGTCTGGGAAGCTTGTACTGCCAAAGCTGAGTGCCCTAGAATGCCTGGAGCACCAGTTGCCCAGGATATTTATTTTACAAGATAAGCATTGTTTTTCCTTTCTGTTTTCCACAGTGGTGTCTGGGTCTGAAATGCAGAGAGCATACATACAGTCAGTATGTTGTTTGGCTTGTGTTTGCATCTATGAGCATAACATCTCTGCCTCGTTTCACCTGGCTCCCTGAGTCCCTTTTTCTCAGGTGCTCCAGTATTAGTCTACTTTATGATGGTTGCAAAATTCTGGGTGTGGCCAGATGTGCAAACATTATTTGATGTGTTTCTCCTTTGCATTAGCACAGCTTTGTTGTTTTGTGGCAGATGTGGTGTTTGTCCTCAAGATACCTTTTCTAATTAATTTGCTGCTCCAGGAAGCAACATATCTTAGTATTATTGCTGATGCCAGAAGGACAAGAAAGATGGTCAAGATTCCTGAAAGGTCTAGATGATAGCCTAGAACTGCTATGTGTATGTGTCCCTTGGGTGAACAAATCTGCATTGAACTAGAAATACCTGGTTATGAAGCAGCATTTAAGCCTAGGGAATTCATCCAAACAAGATACCATACAGGTAAAGAGGCAATCTGATGCAACACTGAAGCTATTCAGAGAGAAAAGACAGAAAGCAGACTTGTTAATCCAAAAGTGCATCTGTTACATAAACAACTTCTTTAAAAAACGTCACAGTGGAATAGTTGTTGGGGTTTTTTTTTCAGCTCAAAAGGAATAATAAATAGTAGATAAAATAACAAGGAACTCAAAAACGTGGTGAAAAGAGTCTTTCTGCAAAATCCTTTAAGGGATTCTGAAAAAAATGTTTCCCCACGTGTCAAAGGCCAGATACAGTCATTAATTCACTGCTAATGCACAATGAAAAATAATATGATTCCAACCTAAATAATTTATAAGCATTAGCCATCACTGGATATAGACATAGTTAAAAAATATTCCCACTTTTTATTTAGAATGGAAAAGCATAATGACATTTGTTCTGTAAAAATCTGGCATCCTTTGTAAATTCAACAGTATACAATTAAATTTTGTGACAAGTCTTCAGTAAATTCCAGAATTCAGAAATTTGTAAGGAAGATCTGTCTGTTCACAAAGTAAATTGTACCTTGGAGCACTTGTGATTTCTCTGCCAAACCAGTTTTACATTTTGGGTAATATATTGAATTTAAATTATCCATAGCTACCCAAGTAGTGGCATTTCACATATCAATATATTATGTACCATAAAATACTAATATAAACATTTAGTACTATAAACTGCTACATTTTATTATGCTGTCTATCAGTAAAGCATTTTTTAAAAATATTGTTTCCTATTTGATATTCAGACATTAATATATTCATTAGAATGTCATGGCACTTAAAATACCTCACACGTTACATAGCATTTTATAACATTAAAGTGGAATTACTTGTATTAAAAGAATAGAAGTAGAATAATTAAATAATATGTAAATGGGATATAAATTCATAGGCAAGTAGTGCTCAAAATATTTATCAATGTCTAGCATGCTCAAAGCTCTAGTTTTTTTTAATGGTAAAATATGAGTTGATGAAACACTGCTCTGCAAATATATGCTCTTGACAGTCAATGAACTGGAGGAATCCTGCTTCATTAAATTGATTGCTTACTCCAAAAATATCTCCATCTACAGCTATTCCTCCCAAATCCCATGAGGCAGCCGGCAGCAGCCAGCCACCTGAATGCTTTTCAGTCTCACAGGCTCTCGTTAGATGCTGAGTATTCCAGCCATGCCTCTGTTCCTGCTGCCCTCCTTCCTGCAGCTAAACAATCAGTCTAATCACAGTCCTACTGGCTTCTTGTCCTGTGCCAAAATGGGCAGTATTGCTGTGCTGCCCTCTGAACTCAGCCTCTTGGTGTTATTCCTCATTCTGGTGTGTGTGGCCTGCAGGAGGAACCACGTCCTGTGTGGCTCCCCTTGGGGCTGGACTGCAGCTCAGTGGAGTCTCCACCCCTGGCTCCAGTTTTAGCCTTTGGTTCCTGTAATCAATTACTGTGACTGATAATTGTTGTCTAAGGTCTCACTAGCATTCCACCTACTTGCTTCTATACTCCTACCAAGGACTGAAAACATCTCTTAGGCGGTGGCTGGGAAAGCAGGTACAGCAAAGTGCAGCTGAATGGACCTGAGGGTTCTGCAAGGAAAGATGTACAAGTTTTTCAAATCATTAAAACAATAACTATCATCTGTTTGAATTTTGGCACCTTAATAAAAGGCACTTTTGACATAGCGAAAATGAAAGAACAGTTTCAAAGAAAATAAGAATGTGTGGCCTCTTGAATTTTAATTCATTTGCTTCAGCTAATTAACTACTTGCACTGACTATGTATATAAATATGCTCTCACAGTGGTAAGTTTACTTACCACTGTGAGTTTTGGAGTTTTTGTTTGTTGTTTTTGTTCTGTTTTTTATTGGGTTTTTTGCTGTCAGAGCGTTGAATTGAAGCAGTAGCAGTGATAGGTGATTGCAGGCCTATCATGCATTACTCAGCTACAAAAATAATCAAGTTGATTTACAGTCTGTAAAATACTCACTTGTTGCTTTGGACTTGATGGATATTGTCAAGACTGGTTGAAGTGTTTGGATAAGATTCTGTACACTGTGAAATCTGTGGAAAAAAGCAGGAATTGAAAGTGGAGAAAAGCAGGTATTGATAGTCCTGCACAGCCATTGGAAAAGGATTAAAAATCCCCCAGGATTAAGCATCAGGCAGGGCATGCATCAGCAGGGGAGAGAGCTCCACATCTTTGCACTGGTCCTTGGAAGCACTCCTACATCGATCCCAACCTGAACAGCCCAGCATCTCTCAGCCATACCTAGCATTGCTCCTTGCTTTGAATTTTCATCCTGTTGGTGTGTAACTTTTGTTTAATGGGATTATTGCCCTGGAACAGTATAATTGAAGTTCTTTTCTTCCTTAGTATGAGCATGTGTATTTCATCTGCCTCATCGGCATTAGTCATGTTTGCTGGGATTATGCAGCTGATAAGTGGATTGTTTGGAGCTGGATGGCATGGACCACACATGGACCTCCCCAGTTCCCTCCCACATGCTGCTTTGATGCATTTGCCCTCATGGGTAGGACAGAGCACTTTCCACTCTGTTCCAGTGTTCCTGAGAACAGAGACATTATTCTGTACTACTTTTTTATCTTGACACATGAGTTTCTTCCTCCTGGAAACAGAAATTTCTGTTTGCAGCCCTGCAAACTTGATGCTCCTTCTCTTTCTGTTCCCTCCTCCTTTCCATAGGAGCCCAGTGCACTTCAGAAGTTCCTCCAGTAGGTAGGTGGCTACCAGTGGCCACTGTATAATTTTAGGGGAAAATCTCAGATTTTCAGGCTGCGTATCCCTTTCTTAACTTCATGGTTGTGGCATACATTTAGAACACTTTTCAGGGCTCTAGATGTTCCATTTTATCTGCATGTTGCATTCAGAATAAGACCTGTGAAGCCCAGGTGGCATTCTGCAGGTGCCATCAATGAAATGTAGAGTTGTGAAAAACAAAAAGAACCAACGCAAATTCTAATTTAAAGTATCTCTGATAAAGCCCCAAAGACATTTTATGTAGGAAGAATGTGATTTTGAAATTATTGCAAAGGGAAGAGATGAGGCAGCTGGGAAAATGAGGCTACTTACTTGTTCTTGCTTCTCCTTTGGCCTGTCATTCCTTATCCTGCACTTAACCAACAAGAGGTGACTCTGAGGGCAGGTTTTTCTGTTCCCTGCAGAGTCCATCTGAGAGGCAGGAGCCCCCCTGTGCAGCACAGTCATTTCATTAAGACACCATCCAGCCCAGAGCCTTCAGCAGGGCAAAACCATTAAGAGCATCAGCCTGAGCATCTAGCAAGGATTTCCTGGATTACAGCTCAAGCTGATTTTACATCAAAGATGGCAGATGAACACAGAGATTAAGATTTTCCTCTGTTTCTGGTGGACCTTGAGATCAAGATCATGGTCAAGAGACCATGCAAGCACTGTAAAGGGTAGGATTGCTCATCCTGAAGGGGGAAGACAGAGATGTACAGGGAATGTGTAGTCATCCACCCCACTTTGATGGGCTGCATATTTGACAGATAAAGTAATATATAGAGCAAAGATAATCTCAGGTCCCTAAATCAATGGACTACACGGAACTTCAAAGGAGAAGCACAGATTGCAGAAAAATGGGAAAACTCAGGCAGGATTTTAATCTACTTGCAGTCATAGTATCATCAAAGAGAATCCCATTTATAAAGGATGGTCAGGCCTTACAAATAGACAAACTCCATTCTCTGCTCAGCACATGGTGTAGAAGGATCCAAAAGAGGCAAAAATACTATGAGTCAGAAATGAGTTAGAAATTTCTGACTCTGCTGACTTCATCAATGCGCTCATTAGCGCCTTTTCCATTATTAATTGCTCTGGCTGCTGCTGTTATTACTGATCCATATTAATCCTCCAAGGAAGACAAGATGACAACACCGAGTCATGATGACCTTGTCTTTCCATATGCTACTGCTGGTCAGGAATTTTCCAGTGAAACAGCTGTTCACTGGAAAGTGTGAATTTCCAAAAAAATATTTGTTTTTGTTGGAAATTAACACATTTCATTGATTTCTGTTGGGAAATTGGTTTTTGATCTGACATGGCCTTTCTACAGCTGATATTTATGGAGAGGGTTTTTCCTGAGGACACTAGATAAATAGGTTCTCTTTTTTCCTGGCAATTCATAAAAAGTGAATGAGAGGAGACTGAGGAACACCTAACACTGCATTCTAGGCAGACCCACCTCCAAGACCAATTTTGCCTACACAGGCCTCACACAATGTAGCAAATAAAAAAAAAATAATCCCAAACCTTAACAAAACAGTAGGGAAGTGACATCAACCTTTGTTATTTTTCTCATGACTGTTTCAGACATTTTGTAAGAGTCACAACTGTATGAGAAAGGAACATCAGAGATTAACCTTCAGACACCATCAGTTCAAACAAATATTGAGTTAAATCTACTGTATTCTGAAAGAAACAGATTCTTCTTTTTAATATACTGTAAAATTATTTAAATTATTTTTTAATATCTTTCAAAATATAGCTGTGTCATTTGGTTCAATATCTTCTTCCTGATGTCCAACCAAGCTCCAGTAAACCTAGGAACAATACAGTTCTGTGTCAATCAAAATGATTTATAGTATTTTAATATAATTATAGGATTTTTGCCTTTCATTTTCTTTTTCCATACTCCTACATGGTTCAGTGCTCTTCCTGCATATTCATCTGGGTAGCGGTTCTGAGCAACAAAGAATTATAAGTATGTGATTAATGGTTATATTGAAATGAACACATTTAGCCAGTTGGGAAAGCCTGCTGGAAGCCAACAGATCCAAGAAGATATTAACTCAGGCTTTGTTATCCTCGAAGTTTTCATTCGTCTTTGCATGTGACATGAGCAGTGGTCTTTGGAAGGTTCTAGAGGAACTGAAGAGCTGGTTTTTTTAGTGTGAGAAACAAAGATTAGGAGCTGCAAGCAAATGGTCAGTGTGCAAGTTACAAGGCCAGAGCAGAATGAGGCAAAACATTGCTAGAAAAGGGAATGACTGGAATAGTAGATTCATGAAAGAGGAGAAAAATAGAAGGAAAACCAGAATAGAAAATGAGTTAAGATAAAAAGAGAAGGCTGAAATCTCATTTTTTAGGCTGTAAGATGTAAGACATCTTGATTTTTATTAATGATTGTTACTTTTATTATTATTATTTCAATTACTATGATTGTTATTGTTTCCTTTTCTTTAGCAATAATAGTACTAACAGAAATGAGAGGAGTTGGGACAAAAATCCCATAAAAATTGCAAAAGGCTCTTAAAGAGGGACAGAAGTCTGCATGTTAATTGGTTTGATTGTTGGGCAAAATTTCTCCCGCTTTCTATTCAAAAACTAGTGGAAGGTCAATATTTGTGCAGTGTCCCTGAGGCAGGTGTTGTCTTGAATGAAATAGAACTAGGGTTGATCAAATGAATGTGAGAATTCTTCAAACAAGAGTTACCTGCTCAGAGAGGAAAGCCACTCAAGGTGTTAATTTTTCTGGATGCTGGAAATATTTAATTTCCATTCCCAAGTGAGTAGCAGAGATGCTCAGGAGAGGATGCTCACATGCCAAAACTCTCCCTTTGCTCTCCAGAGTAGCATTCTTAGGGAAAGGGTGTTCGTGGCCTGAAAAATCTCCCAAGCAAAGCCACAGAGATGTTTGAAGGTTGGTCTGGAGTGGATTGCCCCCCAGGCACATCAAGAGACAGTGAAAGGACTGAGCTCAAGGCAAAAACTTGCATTTTGTATTTTTTGATGGAAGAGGAGTTGCCCTCATTTTGAATTTA
The DNA here is from genome assembly GCF_971803275.1 of Cyanistes caeruleus. Lineage (NCBI taxonomy): Eukaryota > Metazoa > Chordata > Aves > Passeriformes > Paridae > Cyanistes > Cyanistes caeruleus. The sequence goes on along the minus strand of NC_141704.1, from coordinate 45,112,331 downwards.
GATTATTTTTAGAATGCCATTTTAATTTAATTTTATTTAAGCAGCTCCTAAATCCCTTAAATAAATCAAATTTGAATTAAATAGACAAAATAAACAATGACAGGAGCAAGGGTGGTGGGAAGGAGACATGTTACCTACTTCTTTTCTGAGGAGCATCCTTTTTCATGGGAAGGAAAAAAGAGTCAGAATTCCTCTAAGAATGCTATTGAGCTCATAGCAGCTTAGGATAGATATAGATATAGATATAGATATAGATGATATAGATATAGATGAGATATAGATATAGATATAGATATAGATATAGATATAGATATAGATATAGATATAGATATAGATATAGATATAGATATAGATATAGATATAGATATATTTGCAGTAGAAATGTGTAAGAAAAAATATAGAGCATCTGAAATTAAATGGGTACTTAATCCTTAAAATCAGAATATCATCAGACTGAGCACATCCTTCCTTTCAGCTCTCACAGGACACTGTTTTTGCTATTCACTCATGTTTTTTAAATTCTCTTTTATTCCCAATCAATGCAATTTCTCAATCAATGTAATTTCCCAATCAATGCAATTGAATAAAGCTGCACTGCCTGATAGGCCACAACTATGTTTTCTGAACATTAAGTACAAGGAAATTCCCTGGGCTTCCAGGTTTTGTTTACATTCCTTTTTCTTCAACTTTTTATCCACATGGGTAAGCACTTCCAGTGCTGGAATTCGCATTGCAAGTGGCTGGTACAAATGATCCTTCCTTATAAGAGAAAACTTAGCAAAGTGAGTCCATTCAGTAATAATTCTCTGGAGAAGCACCAAATAACCCTAAGCAATAAAGAATTTTGCCTTTAGCTCTTTTCACCCTCATGGTTTCTAATGGGAAGGAGGATGGAAGGAAGGAAGGAAGAGTGTGGTTTTCCCTTATTCATGTGAGTTTCAGTTCATGATAAATGGGCAGAGATGGTGTGCAGGTAGAGTGGATTTTTAGCAGTCAAGCAATTTGTCTGGGTAAGGTTTTTCCTCCTTAGTGCCATTATTTTTGGATGAGACATGTTAAAGAGAGAAGAAAGGGGCTGTGCAAAAATATGCAATGCCATGCCTAGATGCAATTTCCATGTGAATTATTTTAAATCTTCACTTCCAGAATGTCAAACATTAGGGAATAAATGCAGACAATCCTATTTTTTTCTCTGAAGGAGATTGCAAGTATGAGATCACGCTTTTTGGAAGGTCAGATAATGCATTAAAATCCCATAATTCCAACTTTGAGTAGGCAGTCCTTGCAGCAGCTCTAGAGATCATTCTGTGCTTGTTCCCTTTTAGATTGTTGTTTCTATATCCACTCTTGGAAAGGAAAAAGATGTCTGCAATACCTTGATCTGTTTATTTATAAATTGCCAGAACTTTGGCTGGAAGCATCCCAGCACAAGAAAAAAAACAAAAAACACAACAAACTTAATATGGAATGCTATAGTTTAATTAAATGGGTTTATGTTATCCTAGAATTTCTTTGCTATTTTATTTTCTTTTCTGATTAAAAAAAAATATTCCACTAGCAGCAATGTACTTGTCTCTCATAGTTGAAATTAATCTTCAAAAGAATGGAAGTTCTTACTAAATATGATTTAATTTTATAATTTTGATGAAAAAAACAACATCAGTTTTGCATTTATCTCTCATCCTCACTGTCTCCATTTACATTTTCAGGAGAATCTGGAGCTCAGAAAAGGTGCCAGACTGATGGAGCTGGAAGCCAAGGCCTTTGCTGCTTTTCATGCTGCCACACTGGTGAGGGGACTGGGGGTGCCTGAGAGGTTGGGAGGAGACACAGCCAGGACAGGTGATCCCAACTGACCAAAAGGATGTTCCAGACCATCTGACATCACACTCGGTGAATAAAGTGGGGGGAAGAAGGAGGAAGGGGGTGATGTTTGGAGTGATGTTGTTTGTTATCCCAAGTGACTGTTATTTATACCTGGTGGGGCTCTCCTGGAGATGGCTGAACACCTGCCTGCTTGTGCAAGTGAGGAGTTCATTCCTTGTTGTGCTTTGCTTCTGTGTGTGGTTTTTGCTTTCTCTATTAAACTTTCTTCATCTCAACCCACCAGCTTTTACCCTTCTGATTCTCTCCCTAGTGCCGCTGGTGGGGGAGTAAATGAGTGGCTGTGTGGGGCTTGGCTGCTGGCTGGGCTAAAACCACAACAGCTGACAACAGCAGCAAGTTACTGGGCTTGAAACTATTCCTGCAGGTGCTGAGGAAGAGGATTATCTGGGGAGTTGCTATGTAATCTGACATTTCTGTAGTGCATCTCAAATTAAAAGTCCTCTTGCAAAATCTCTGACTAGCAGCCCCAAAGGGTCATACTGGGGAGGAGGGAAAGAAACAAATAATCCATCCTGAAACTCCACCCTGAGACTGAATGAGGCTACCTGAGGTGTGACAAGGGGCTTCCAAAGGGAGGAGGCCATTTTTTCAGAGGCATTCATTTTTGCCATGTGTTGGCATTATATCTAGAGGATGCTTCTCAGCAGGGCAAATGAATCTGTGCCGAGCTCCCTGTAGCAGTGGCAAAATTGCATCCTGTGCCCTTGGTCAGCAGGAGCTCACTGCATTCCTCTGCTCTTCCCTGGGGCCTGCAGGACGGACACCTGATTAGCAGCTATGAGAATGGTGGAATTTTGCTTTCTTCCCAGTGATTTAGTTTTCAGAAGGACAAAATTGTCAAAACCAATGGTGTTCTTATTCTGCATGTGTACAAGAATTGAGCCTGGGGCATTGGTGGGTGAAAATGAAAAAAATTAAATGCTCAATCTGCAGTTTGAGGAGAGAAGCACGTGGAGGTTAACAGGGACATCAGCATGTGCATATCTCACTGGATTATTTTGTTTCACTGTTTGTATTGGTTTCACATGGCAAGGTCTTGGTGTGAACTGACCAAAACCCCCATTCCCCATCTCCCTGTGCTGCTGGAGGGGAGAAGGAATCAGGAGCAAAGTTAAGCCTGGGAAGAAGTGGGAAAGGTGATTAATGATTTGGTTTTATTTCTCATTATCCTACTCTGATCTGATTGGCAATAAATTCAGTCAATTTCCCCAAGTCAAGTCTGTTTTGTCTCTGACAGTAGTAGGTGAGTGGTCTCTCCCTGTCCTTTTCTCCAGCCAGGAGGCTTTGATTGTATTCTGTCCTGCTGGGGAGAGGAGGGGTAGAGCAGCCTTGGAGGGTACATGGCATCCAGCCAAGGTCAATCTACCACATTGTTACAACATTTCTGCAAAGAAAAAGGCACTTCATTTGTTAGAAATAGTCCACTTTTTATAGTTTCTTTTTAGGTAGCATACTATATATGGACTCTGTTGTCATTTGCTGTAATCCTTGCTGCATTAAAAGTTGTGTCTTGCTCAGTTGCACATGTGCAGTTTATGATGTGAAACACAGTGACCCAGCTGACAGGATGTCACCAGTGTAACCCACATAATCTGTCTCAGACACTCGTTCCAATGTCAAATTTCTGATATAAATCTATGGAGTAGGGCAGGGAGTGCAAACCAATTCTAGATAGATGAGATGGTAAACACTGTGGTTCAGCAGCTCATCAAATTATTTTCAGGTATTCCATGAAGGCTTTTTTAGTGAAATTTTGTCCAATCTTCAAACCATTTCACTGAATAATTAGATTGCTTGGGCAGGGTGTGTCTTTTTTTGTGGGATAGTTTTGCAAATGGCTAAAATGAGGTGACACAAATTACCTTCTTGCTTTTCTTACCTAGGTGTTTAATCCAACTTTTAGAAGCTGGATGGAACTCACAAGCTATCTGGTCAGGACACCAGAACATAAATTGTTTGGTGCAACCCTTCAGAAGACGATCTAAAAGATCACTACTAATGAGTTTCCATGAAAATGAACTGTAAACTGCCATTAAGTAATGGTCACAATACTGTCTTTAACTATGACTATCTCCTTTTAGTATCTTGGGGCTGTACCTATGGATGCTACATACAAAAATACAATATAGAAAATGAAAATAAAAATAGGAATAGAAGATTTGGTGTTCCCTTTACCTGAGTATTTAAATGTCTGGTTTTCAGAAATTATTTCTATCCCACTGGAGAAAAAAGGCACCTTGAAATTTCAGGAACAGGTGAGAATATTGCCATTTTGGGCAGCAGCATAGTGGGCCCAGAAAGCCTTAGAGGCAAGATCTTTTTAACAACTAACATAACCTGGCAAGCAAGCAAATACAAAAGGCAAAGTGTGATGCTATGGGCTAGTCAGAAATGAGTACGGCTTGGGATCTAAAAGCCTTTTTATGTAATATGTGGAACTAAAAACTGTGGAACCAGTTACCCATAAACCTGAATTCTGAAAAATCTCCTTATCCCTGCTATTATCACTTTCTGGCAGGTGAGCTCTTACCTTTCTCACACTGCTGACTGCTCTCTTCATTACCACAGCCCTCAGCTTACACAGGGGAAGTTACTGAGCCCATGCACACCAGTGAATCTGCAGATAGCACCAGCGTTACCAACAGAATTACCTTGTATTTCCCCCAGGGGAAAAAGAAAGAATAAGAAGATAATTTGTCCTGAATAAATAGGTGTTTTGTCTTTGACTCAGCCAGGTGTCACAGCACTCAGGTCCCATGTCTTTTTTTTTTCCAAGAGCTGGACTTCACCTGCAAAATTAAGGCCTGAATCCATATGCCCTCACTTGCTTGTTACCCTCCAGACCACCAGCATCATGCAGCACTGTCTAGACCCCCATTTTTCTGGGCTATTTTGAAGTACCCAGTTCTAATACAGTGTAATCCTACAAGGCACCTGACGTTTATTATTTAATTCTTTGTATCAAGATATTGTTAAGGTACGGACCTTCAATAGTGGCAAACTAAGTTTTTGTCCTTTCTTCACAGAATTTTCTTCCCTCTCTATTTCTGTATCTGGCAGAGTACAAAAAGATGAGACACACATTTGCCTGAATACATCTCAGAGGGCATTGCAGCAGCTCGGGTGGTAAACACAGCCTCTGTCTTCATATTGACAAAATAAAATAGGCCAACACTCTCTCAGAAGCCGCATAATCTGCAAAAGCTGCTGACTGTGGGTAGCAGATGCTTGTGATTATCCTGGATACAAAGGGAATAGGACCAAGGAGGTCAAGCCAGAAGTAAATAGGGGCCATAGGATCTAGGTATGCAAATGTAACATTAAAGATGAAAAAACTGTGCTAATGCAGATGCATGACTGACCAGTGGAAGGACCTGGTGAGGAAATTTGTAACACCAGCTTCAATTTTACCAACAGGAAAAAAATCTCAGAAAGCTACAGTAACAAGCACAGAGTGACCCAGTAAGGTATTGTATAGCACAGGAGAAAGCACTTGGTCTCTGTACTGCTTTCTTTTGCTCTCTCTCTCTTTGGTAGCACTCTGTGGGTCAGAGCCACAGTGTCCTAGCAGGACAGGCTGCAGGACAAGGAGCTGTGCTTTTTCCAGGGTCCCTGAGCTCTGCTGAGAACAGAGTGAGAGATTCTGCTGCCTGTATATTATGCCTTGTTTTCACAAATGCATCCTGAAAAAAAAAATGAGTGCTTTGACTGCTAAAGTGCTTTTCCTTTGAACCTGACCCAGATCTTTCTAAACCGTCTCAGCTAGAGAGCTAAGTGGAATGTGGCAAAATCCCACTGCTTGCCCTGGCACACGGCGCACCTCCCGCTGCACGACCCGAGTGAGAGCTGCGAGGAGCGGAGGTGGGCTCTGTGCTGCACACAGTCTGCACAAGCACTGGCAGCCAGGGTGGGCATCTGTCGTGTCCCACTGCTGGCAGTGTGCTCCTGTGTTTTGACAGTGGCAGACATCTTCAAAGAAATGCTGCATTCTTTAATATTTAAACTGGCATTACTCTGCGGTGGGATTGCACTGTGTGTGGTGTCCTCATGAAAATCCAGTCATGCACTTTGGCTCAAGGTTTCACTGCAGTGTGCTGGTTGAAAACCAAAGGTTATCTTTGTACTCCAGTGCATTGTCAGTACAGGATTTCAGAAACACAAGAAACAATAAAATACGTGGGTTGGAAGCTGCCAGTGACCTTTTCCAAGGACTGACCTCCCCGGAAGTGTGTGGCAAGGATCCAGTACTGAAAGATGTTTTTCAAACAGACAGCCAGCTGAAATCCTAGCCAGGTATAAGTACATGGGAGTTCTGATCAGCAGATTTCCACCTGGTTTGTGTAATAGGAAGGCTAAGGTGGAGCTAACATTTCAGTTTCAAACATTGGGTTTCAAACATGGTAGCCAAACGGTGAGCAAAGTCTAATAATAAAAGCAGGACCTTGAGGATAGAAGAGTCAAGGTCTGTGTCTACTCTTACTCCAGGCTGGTTGGACAACCTTGGCAAAAACTTGGCATCAAGACACTCCAAGGCTGCACCAGAGAAAAGTAAATGGAAAGATGGAGCTTGCAGGAGACAGCTGCTCAAGGACAGAGACAGGGCCATGGCATCAGTGTGAGACCAGGCAACGGGTCGGGGAGAGAGGGCTTTTGGGGAAAGAGAATCAGGCACACTGCTGTTCCAGGAGCTTAGCTAGAAAATCATAGTCACTGACAAGTGGGAAGAGGGGAGGCATATTTTTCTCCCCCAATATAGCAAAATCAGTGCTCATTAATGGCTGCAAAACACTGCTGAATATGCAGAGCCCCACCCAGGCTGCTGACAAAAATGTGAGAGTATGGACAGGATTATCCTATTATTATTTTGCAACATTCCCAGGAGTAAGTTCAAATGAAGGATCCCTGCCCCACTATAGATAAAAGGTCATTTTACCTCTTAAATAAGGGCTTTTTTTTTTTTTTTTTTTTTTTTTTAATAATGGTTCAGTAGAAATAATTCCCATGTAAGTGACTAGAGGCTGGAAGTTCACAAGTGAAATCCTAAATTTTCAGAAAACCACAGCAAAATCATAGTCTTCATCTGGTCACAAGAGGGTGAAATGAAAGGAATAGCGCAGGTCTGTCCAGAGAATCAGGAGATGCTTGTTGAAAGAGCTTTTCCTAGTGGTTATTATGCTCTCAGAATGGGGCAGGGGGTGGAATGCCAACGAAAAAATATTAAAAGAGACTGAATAAAAATGTAGCTATTTCCATTTCCCTAACTGTTATGAATTTTGAAAAGATGTTTCATCTTTTGAGCGAGACTAAATTACAGACAGGATGACAGATGGGGTTTGGGCTGAGTACAAGGCTCTGCTGACATCAGACTGCAGAAATGCTACCAGTTTAGGGACTTAGAAACACAACCATTCAAAGACCATTTATTGATTAGTTTGCATAAAATCAGAGGTTGATAAGATGCTCTTTTCCCCTGTATATGAACTATGTGTGATTTCCTGATCAATGCTGGGAAGTGTTCAGGCAAGTGAAATGAACCAAACCTTGCTACAGCGATGCAGCTGCTCTGCATCTCTTTCTGTGGCCACCCCAGAGGTGTTCACTGCCTAGCCCAATCTCCTGGCTCCCTGCCATGCCAGTGTCCTCTTTTCCACCAGGAAGATGTCCCTGTGCTGGGCCATGCAGTGAGCACGTGGGCTTGTCTTCACACATCAGACCTAATGTGTAGCAGGTTGAGTTTGTGAGAGGCCACGGCACAGGGAAGGATCCCCGTTGCCGAGCGGCATTGAGGAGCCATCTGCAGCTGATCACAGATAGCATGGGCTGGCAGATTGCACATGAGGCTGTGGGCTGGGAGGTGAAACTCAAGGACAGCACATATTTCTGCTTGCAAGGGACTGTGAGTCAACAAACAACAGTGGGTGACCAAGACTAGTGGGTCTTCCCCCTAATCCTGTTTTTGGAAAGGTGCAGTGCTAACAAGGTCATGGTGTCATGCTGTCCTATCGCTCCCAGCAGCAGCAGCAGCAGCAGCATGTTCCTGCCCCTTTTCCTGACAGCTTTTTCTTTCTCATAACAAGGCCTGGAAATTACCTTGTCTTGTGATTCATTCTAATGCTCCCACTGCTGTAATACCTGGTTTTCACAAAGACCTGTCAGGGTATTATTCCTGGGAGGTCACAAGCATCACATCACCAGCGGAGCAAGGCAGGAGAAGAGGCACATCTGCCACATGGAGCACAGTCTGGCCCAGCAAGTGCTGAGCTCCCATGGACCCTGTTCCAGAACTGGGACCTTCTCAGCTGTGCCTGGCACGGTGCTGAGCGGGCTGCAGGCAGCTGGCTGGCACAGCCACCTCCCTGGGAACATCCCAGGCCCGAGACTGCGTGTGGTGACAAGGTGCCACATCTGCGCCTTGCTCCACTGCTTGGACGTGCCCAAGGAATGTCCCAAAGTACTATTTTTAGGATATCAATTCAGCACCATTTTCAGGCATAGATATTCCATATGGAAAAGACCTGTTAGCTCTTCTGACCATCCTTCTTGCCTAGGAAGGATTATGAGAGCCACTGATACCTGAATTTGCATCAGCCTTTCCAAGTGTTCTCTTTGCAAGTACAAACCCATTGGCTGCAGATTGTTCCTAACTTGCAGCTTCTGAATCAGACACACCACTGCTAGTGCTTAAGGGAAAGCAGGGAGCATCTGGTGCAGCTTGCCAAAGGACAGGGCAAATCTGTGGGCAATAGTATTCATTCTTCTTAGTCTGCCTCCTAATAGTCACAGAAGAGGATAAGAGACAAGAATGGCCGAATGTGTAACAGCATCATGCTTCTTCTGCATGCACTCACCCCTCCTGGTGCCTGCAGGACAAGTCAGATTTCCCAGTGTTGGGACAGGATATGTTAGGCTTAATTCCTGCTTTTGTCAGTCAAGGCAAATATCTGGAAATACTAATTCCATCTCTGGAATGTGACGAGGAAGCAACTATCTTGCCTTTACATGCTTAAATATCATTGCCTCCTGGGGATTGGCAGAGCCTGCTTGATGATTCTTAAATTGGGTTCTTAATTGCTTTTAGGAAGTACACAGGTACTGCTCACATTGCAGAACCAAGCACTTGCTTTATTATGCAAACACTCAGATCAGAGGAGAGAGAAACAAGAACTTACTTGTGAGCTCCTTTATACCCCTTTGCATCAGGAGTATCTCATGTGAGCCTGCAAGGGTTAACCTGGCACAGAGCTGCTGGGAAGGAGAAGAGAAACAGGGCCCAGTAGCATACCACTTAGCTAGAAGCTAATTTCTCTTTCGCATTCTTCTGTTTCCCTAGTGCAGGAAGTTCCCAGCTCCTGACACAAGTCGCAGGGAAACTCACTGAAAGTACAGCCTCCTGCCACCTCCACAAAGGAGCCAATACTCACATAGTGCTGGTGGGCTGGGAAAGTTTATAAAACATCTTAATGTGATGCTGCTGTTTGTTAAACACTGAGGGCAGAATACAGAAACAAGGAAGCAGCGAGCCTGGCGCTCCTTGCTGGACCTAAAGGATGATGGATGGGTGTTTGTTCCCAGTGCACTCCCAGTGCCCAGCTCCCCTGCTCATTCAGCATTTCTGCGGGGCTGCCTTGGCTGCTGGGAGCAGCTGCTGCTGAGCCCTGGCAGTGCCTGGCTCTGCGGGGTACGTGTGCCATTGCAGGGGACACCCCGGACAGAAACCTGACAGTACCACACCCATCCTGACAATTCATGTGCTCGGACAAAGCAGCAAAACCAGAAAAATTGACGCTGTTATCCTGCCCAGCAGCAGCTCTAAATGGACTAGGAAAGCACCAGAAGCTGAACAAAACCTTGAATTTTTCAAAGAATAAAATCCGTTTTCTTTAATGCAATACTCCTTTAAATTGGTTTTTGATTTTTTTCAGACAACTGAACAAACACAATAGCAGATGGAGTCCCTGTTTCTTTTCCTGGCATGTTCGCAGCTGGAGTGTGCAAAGCCTTAATCTCCATTTATAAGAATATTAGGAAATATATTTACATTGAGTGTTGCTATGGAGGCTGAACGGTAAATAATTATGATCTCAATATACTGAGATGGTTGGCAAGATGTTAGCAATCAGTACCACAATACTTTTGTGTCATACTGCAATACCGAAAGATTTCTATAGGAAAATACCTGTTTCAATGCATTAATACATACAACAAATATAGAATTTTACTGTTACAATCTTACATAATACTGAGGTCATTTATATGGAATTTGTTTTTAAAAAAAACAATATATAAAATTATTCTTTGAGTATGACAAGGCATAATTTGCAGGGGCTGTCTAAGGACTAGATTACTTTTAAGCTAAAGTTTGGGAAAAAGAATCCAGCAGCTTTTTTAAAACGTGTTCTGGGGTCAGCCCTTCAGTTATCACCTCAGTATGTGAGGGTGCCAATTAAATTTGGTGTCAACAAAAACATATGAGGTTTTGTTGGTCCAGGGGCAGATGGTGGGGTGGTAATCAGATATCCAGAGGGCTGAAGTGGCAGGAATCAAATTGTATCTAGCAAAGCAAGGTGGAGGAACAGGCACCAGGGGATTAATAAGATGGTAAACTCAGAGCGCATCGGCTGGAAACTGCAGGGGAGGAGAAACACTTGGGTACAGAAGCCAAACTCAGAGAGACTATGTGCTGGCAGTGTGATGCCTCAAATGGTCCTTGGGGACGTATTTCCAGAGGCAGGGAAATATGAGACAGTGGCTAACTTAAGGCATTATAACAGTTTGATACTATGAATTATTGATATCATAAATGTTAAAGATTATCAATACATTGAGACCAAACATAAAACAGAGCAGCACAGCAAACCCTCCCCTGCTTTGGTGTGGAGTTTGTCCTGTTTCTGGTACAGCCACACGTCACTGCAGTGGATTGGATATGAAGAGCCACCTTGTTCCTGGCTGGAATCTGCCCCACCTGCCTTTTAGGACTACACCTACATCATCCAGACTCCTTCATCAGAGCCTGCCACCCAGGCTTGCTCCAAAGTTGAAAAGGAGCAGGTATTTTGGGAGCTGCAGTGTGTCTGATCTATTTTAGACAGCTACTCTGGGGTAAGGCATACCATGTCCTGGAAGTGCCTGTTTCACTCTGTCGCTAGACATCTACATCTGCTCCCACCCTGCCTGCCATCAGCAGGCTCAGCCGAGTCCTGGCAGCCCAGCTGACTGTGGGAAAGTTTTGCTAAACAGACAGATTCCTCTCCATATATTGCTGGTTTATTTACTTTTCAGGAGGGTGTTATTTACTTAGTTTTATTTTTGTTCAGGATCTCTAAATAGTTCGAGGGGTGAACTCTGTGTTTGAATTTTGAACTGCAAGTATCAATTTAAATACTTATTCTTGTTTAAGAATAAGTATTTTTTTGTTTAAGAATAAGTATTTTTGCTGAAAGCTTCTTTCAGAGAGTTTCTTGAAAAAAAAATGACAAGGATTTTAATTATTGTGGAGTTTGTGCACTTGCTTTTAGAAAACTGCTTTTCTTTTTCCAGAAAATATATGACAATTAGGGATTTCTAACCCTGATCTAATTTGAGTAAGCTGGCTCTGAGTACTTGTGAGAATCCCAGCTGCAGATTTTAGACCTCATTTTGACTGACACATTCTTAATTTCAGTATGGCAACAACTGAGAAAAAGCAAGATTTTAACATCCGCTCTCGTGGTTTTGCACCAGCAGTAGGAAATCCAGCTGCTGTTTCAGTCATGCCCCATACGTGATTGAAGGCCTGTTTTGCAAAGCAGGACGATGCTGTGTACATTCCCAGGCTGATGCTACCTGTTTGTGCACAGAATCATAGAATCCTGGAATCATCAAGTGGTTTGGGTTGGAAAGAACATTAAAAACCATCTGGGCAGGGATAACTTTCACTAGACCAGGTTACTCAAAGCCCCATCCAACCTGACCTTGAACACTTTCAGAGATGGGAAATTCACTGTCCCACATTTCCCTGAACAAGTACATTAGAGAATATGGAGCTTGTATATTGAGGACCAGGGCCTGAAGATGTACCAGTGCTTCCAAGGCAAAGCCATAGGTGTTTTTTCTTGGAAAAGAGAAGAAAGTATATTACAGGTTTCATATTTCTGACTGCGATTGTGCCCCTTCCTTCAACGTCTCTGAAGCACCAGCTCTGTCCCATAGCAGACAGCTATTACTCGTTACACCTAATCCTTGCCATTATTTTGAGGCTTCAACATTAATTTTGTTGGATTCTGTTATGTTGTTTGAGGTGTTTCAAGGTGGTTCAGGCATCCACAGTGATCTCCAGGCAGTGCTGGCCTGTCCTGTATTCAGGCAGGTGATTCCCACTCACTGAAGAAATCCTGCTCAAGTAAACGTCAGCAACAGCACAAGTACAGAACTGTATAACCAGACTGAACACCCTGGAAAATTTTGCCATCAAAAGGAAGACAGCTCTCTGGAGCTCTCCTTTTCATATTCATGAAAGATGGCAGAACTGCAGAGGAGTGAAAGTAAACACCATGCATAATTTAACAAGTATTGGCTGCGAAAATATTTTTAAGATTACCTGCAGAAGACCCAGAAAAATGTGACTAATTCATGTTGTGTGGTGAGGAAAACAAGAGATGCAGTTTGCCATGCTGCCTGCCTGCTGGTACTGCTGAGTGATGGTACAGCTCATGGTACTGCTCTGGTGCAGCTGTCCCTGTCTCTGGTAGATATTCCCACAGAGTGGTGGTGTTGCTGTCAGCGCCATGCTCGGGCTCATGAGCACACCTGCAGCCCCATTTCCACTGACAGGCAATACATCTGCTTCCTGCCTGTCCTGAGAGCCCAGCCATGTGGTTAGGAGAGATGGATTTTGGCTGGGTTTCCCTGGCATCTGCCTCAGTGTTATTTCCATCTAGCTGTTCCTTGCCATGGCAGAGTAAATGTTGCTAAAGGCAACTTTTTGACAGTTTGGGATTTGGGCTGGAAAATGGATGGAAAAGAGTGGAAGTCCTGCTGGCATGCCATGTTTACCTACATACACCTGCTTTGAAATAAAAAGGAAATATACAGAAGACAGAGTAAAAATCAGCAGACTTTAGCAAGAAGCAGAAGAGTGGCAATACTGAGCTGGCACTCCCTCTATATCCTCTCTCTGTATCCTCTCTCTAAAAGCAGCCTAGAACAGCTGCCTCCAAGAAACCTGGACACTACTATTATTGGGTAATTTCCCCTGGGTAAAACATCTTTTGCACCTGTATTAAATGAAGGGGGTGTTACAGTCTGAGAAATGAGTATTTACATTTATGTCAAAAGTCAAGTCTTTTTATCCCTAGCAAATAATCACTTCCAACACCATGAATAGAAATAGGAAGCCTTTCTTAAACAGAGGGAAGGATTCCTGCATTCTGGTCTGAGCATACGGTTTGATTTTCTTCCAGTTTCAAGTCAGTGAAAATAAAGACTCATAGTGAAATCAAGGCCTGAAAGAGCAAGGAAAACTAGGCCAAAACAAAGCCAAAAGTCTGTAGGAATTTAATTTCAGAAAGCAAAGAAGGAGTGCAGGAGAGAGGCCACTGTCATTCCAAGCTGGGTTAATGCAAAGCCTCAGAGCCTGAGAAGCTGGTTTGTTTTCTCCCTTCTTTCTCTGCCACATAGATACGGCCTTTGGGTAACCTGGGCATACAGCAGAAGAAATGTCAAGAAATCAAACCGAGTTTATTTTTTGGGGAATACCCATCAAGCTGCAAGAAAGAAAAGGTCACTATCTATTTGACAGGGTTTAAAAACATTCCCTAGATTCTATGGCTGGTACAAAAGCCAAGATTGTGCAATTCTGGAGAAGCATCAGTGGTCCTAGTGGTGTTTCTTTCCCTCTTCTCTGGAGAGAGAAGCCAATTAGAAAAATTAGCAATACTCAAAATTCTACTAACTGCATAAAGTGTAGGCTTTTCCATTTACTTTATTCTGTTGCAGGCACTTCAGTTGTTGGATGAGTGATAATCACTGTGGGATTTGTGGAAAATTAACCTTACAAGACACCTCTTTCAGGACTGGTTGCAGGTAAGTTCTCCAGAGCATCATTTAATCAAATGGTTGTAGCCATAAATTATTTTTCACTAGAAACCAGATAAATTTAAGAGTGAGATGCTGAACCTTGAACACTTCAAAAACAGTGAACAAAACTCCCCAGCTTCTTGAAAATTGCCTTGAGTTACTCAGATGTAATTAAACTTTCATTTTAATTAAAAAAAAAAAAAAAAAAAAAAGAGAGAGAGAAAGGAAATTGTTACACTTTTACAAAAAGCTATTTTTAAAATTTGAACGGCCTGTTTCTCCTTAGTGCTTTTACCTGTGTTGAATGAAGTGTTAGGGATCCAAGTCCAGCATCACTCCCTTCCCTGTTTCAGGGCTGTGTGGGCACAGAACAACATGATTCTGCGTGGTGCTCCAGACAGGCACTTGGGAGCCCCTTGCAAATACCGCTCAATATCTGGAGGTGAGATCATTAGGTATCAATAGCCATGTTGGTATGTAGATGGCACAGAGAGCCTGAGGGATTAAAGATTTCATCTCATGCCTCCTCCTTGTGCACTGGAGGGATGCAGTGCCCAAGAGATGCATCTCCATGAGTTTGCACAGCCATTAACTGTATCTGTTGTCCCCAGCTTCTCCTCCAGCCTGGGCCACACTCTCTCCAAAGGGATGGTGGGCAGAGCCAAATGTCCGAGCAGTGGGAGCTGAGAACAGCTCCATGGGTGGGTGTGGGTGTGTGGGTGTGGTGGGTGGGCATGGGGGAAGGTGGAGGCACTCCCAGCACCTTACTGGGATGAGTAAGGGCAGGGGCCAAAGCTGGCATGGGAGGAATTGTCCAACAGCTGAGTCCAAGCTCATATGCAAAGAGCCACTGCAGCTGTGTGATTCACACAGCTTTCGACCCTGTAAGAAACACAGCTGATCCAAAAGATATTCCACCCACATTTTAAAAAGGGTAAAAAGGCCTGTTTTTCATAACGTGTTTGGTTTCTGCAGGTTTTGTCAATAAGCCCAACACAGATTCGTGCTTTAGGCTTCCAGACACCCACAGGTTTCCTCTGTGCCCTTGAGAGGGAGTCAGGGCCCACCCTCCTGCTGCTCCCTCTCCATGCAATGAACATCACCAGTTTCCTTATGTCACAAGTGTGTGGTCAGGCTAAAGGCACAGAAAGCCAGTCTGGCAATAAAATTGCCGGCAAGTCTCCACTCTCAAATCCAAAGGGCAAAGATGAACTCTTTCTCCAGAAAACCTTTGGCTGCAAAAAAACCAGTCCTGCTGCAAGCCCCTGCATGGGAGATGCAAGTGAGTTTCTGCATGCAAAGAGCAGAGTTCCCCCGGGAAAAGACTTTTACGGTAATTCCCACCTCATCCATGTTTTTCTTTCAGCCTCTGTTCACCATTAATTATTTTTTCAGACTCTACCAATTTCTCCTGTCTTTTTCCCCCAGGCAATTGCTTCAAGGTACTTCAGCGTTAATGGACCATGTGTTTATTTTTAGCTCTGCATCTCTTTAGTGTAGGAGAACCTGGTGGATGGCAAAATAAGTACTTCAAGCCATCATGAACAAATTCTGCCTCCAGTGCCCTTCCAGATACTATTTTGTCATTTTTTCAATGAAGTGACAAAATGGTGACCTGCTGCACAAGATGCAACATGTGCATCTCTGTGACAGGCACCTGCAGGCAGACAGCCTGGAAAGGCAGAAATGCTTCCAGCAAACTGTGGGACACCAGTTTCACCTCTCTGCAAGTGCACAGAAACAGCAGAGAGTGGAAGAATACTCCAAAAGTACACCATTCCTCAGTACAAATTGCAGACCACCCCTTCCACCCCAGCTGGAAGGACTTCACAAAAGGTGTGTCAGTGCTGAAGCACCCCAGAAAATGTGAAACTGTACTGAAGATCTAACTGGTGGTGAGGAGGGTTGGGACAAAATGCTCACAGAGGCACAGGGACAGCCCAGAACAAGCCCTTGGGCTTGAGTAGTATTTGCCAAACAAGTTCCTGGCTCAGGCTTGTTTTGTCTGAGACAACTGAGTGCCAGCACTGCAGGTGGTGTAGAGCCCTCAGCACTGTGGCGAGACCTAGAAACAGAGCTCAGAGATGACAGCCCTAAATGATAGGCACACACACACTCTCCAAGCCATGAGAATTCCCAAAACAGGAAGGAACCAACCCAGAATCAAAAGGTATCTTCAATACAGAAAAATGAAGGACCGATATGGCTCAATTAACTGGAACAGGGCTTATTCCTGCCGTGTTTTTGTTGATCTGTTCAATGTTGGGCATGACTTTTCACCAGTGGGACACTCTTCTTGGACTGGCATTTATTTTACATTGTGCATTATTTGTGTGGTGCTTTTAAAGCTCAAGGCTTTTCCTAACCATTTCCTAGACTAGTTTTTCATATTGACACCCGAGGTCTGCAAAGCAGAAGTGACACCACCAGTGTTCCCTAAAGGACTTCCAAAACATTTCACTCAGCACGTGTGGATGTGGATCTTACCCAGCAGTTGGGAGCATCACTGTGGCTTTGCTGGGCTGCAGTATAGCAGCCCAATTACAGGAAATACACAGCTCCCATGACTGACTTCCCAGCCCTGGCACCTTGCTGATTGCACAAATAAAACCTGTAGATGAAGGCTGTATGTCTCATGACCTCTTTGCAGGATGCTGACACAGCAGTGTCCTGTGCAAGCAGCAGGAAAAGCAGGAGCCAGGACAGGTCACCCCAGGACTGGGCCATGTTTGCAAGGAGAAATGCCTCCTGACAAGCTCCTCTTTCCAGCAGGCAGGTCTGCATGCTTATCTCTGGGGCTGAAGGCTTTCATCAAAGCAGGAGTCAGGGAAAAACACCACCTGTACTTTGAATGCTCCTGGCCTCCTTCTGACCTTTCCTCAGCCCCCCTCTGGGACTGAAATCTAGATGAAGGCGAGGATTACCTCTCTCCTTTCATATCAGTAATTAAGTGCAAAAGGATAAGGAGAAAAACTCTGGGATTTCACCCAAGAGAGGCCAGGACAGGGGGCTGGGAACTTTGTGTGGGTAAAAGTGTGGAGGTCAGGAGGTCACCCATCCTGGCGTAGTGCTGGACAAGGATGGGTGAGCAAGCCCCATTCATCTTTGTTCCTCCAGTTGCAGGATTTTAATAATGCATGATGCAGGAAAGTGCTGCATAGAGCAGCTACTCATAAAGTCCATCCAACTCTTGTGTGAATGAATTCCAAAATACTAAGTTTTCCCTTAGCCCTTAATAAATAACAGGTTGAGCCCTGTTTGGATCATTGATTTTAAGTGAGGGTTCAATATCAAAATGCTTTTGATGTATTTGCCACCTCTGTAGATTGTAGGAGTTATTTGCTGTTGCTGCATTTTTCATTTGTCCCCTGACTCTGGGAGCAGAGTTGGCAAGTGCGATCTCAGAGAGGGAGGCCCCTCTGGCTAGCTGATGGCTGGTGGCCATCCTCCAGGATGACAAGATAATGAGATTTGCTTGCAGAAGGTGTCAGGAGCCCCTGTGCCACAGCCAGCCTCTCTGGGGAAAGCACAGGGACTGGGCAGGAGAGGGACAGGGATTCATCCACTCTGTCAGCTCCAGCCCATTTCACATTTCAGAGGTCAGCACACGTGCTAGGAGGACATGTATGCAAGTTCATGAACTTTTTTCAGTCCAGGGGGAAAATATCTCACTGAATTGGATGGCTTTTGACCACATTTTGGGTCCATACCATGCCACTAGTTTGTGGAATCTTATTAAGATGGAAGCTCTTCTCTGAGGGAAACTAGTAAATTCTGTGAAAACTGTTTTGCAAAATTTTATAGTGCGTTTTATGTCTTTTTTAATTTTTTAACAGGAGAACTCCACACTGGATGTTCTTTCATCTTCTTGCTTTCCTTCCCTGTGGTTGACAGTGATTCAGATCCACTGAGGGCAGAAAAGTCACATGAATATTTAGAAGGTGAAACATAAAGCTTAATACTTAAATAAAAACTTGCACAAAGATTAGGCAATTTCTTGTAATTAACACCAATCTATAAGTTTTATTGATGAACATTTCAGCCAATAAATACATTTTATAAGTCTATAAAGTATTATATAGAGTTATTTTCCCAAATTCCTTCATAGTCTTATAATTATCAAAGCTTGATGTGTTTTAATCTCCATAAAGTAATTGACAGCTGGTATCAGGAAGAAAGGTATCCATATGTCATACAGATATGTTCTACTTTCCCCAGTGCATTCCAGTGTGGATTTGTTTATTTGGAGGCAGTTTTTTGTGTTTTCTGTAGCTTCATAAATAGGTCGCTGCTGAAGAAACAAGAAAGGAGACCATTGGCAAATCCTGGTGTCACAGTTTATGCTCTCCTGTGCAATATGGGGATGTGGGGGAATTCTCATTGCAGAGGGTTAAACTAGGTTTCCTTTAGCGGTCCCTTCCAACCCAAACTCTTCTATGATTCTGCCCAGGCCTTTGGGTCAGTGACATCTTGGTCTTTATTCCCAAATCCGGTCTGTTTTCTGAGGATTAGGATAACATTAGGATTAGGAAGTTTTTGCAGGGGTGTATATGTGTGCCATGAAGTTGCTTCTTGGAGTCAAAAAGAGAGCCCATGCTGGTGCAGGATATGACTGCTGGCAGTGAAGTATGATTCCGTCTCAGAAAGAGGGAAATTGAAGGAAGACATTTACACATGAGGTGCTGGCCCATGTGTCAGTAGCCACAGCTTTCCTGGAGAGGGGCAAGAAGGTGCTTGTGTCCTTGAAGCCGTGTGAAGGCAGGCAGAAGGAGAGGGCACACAGTGCTACAGAGACCAGCACCCTGTGTCAGATGGGTCCGAGATGGGGACTGGAAAAGGACCACCTTCTAGTTGGGGTTACGAGATAATAAATCAGATGTCAGGCAGAGAGATGCATTGCCTGCAATAGTTTGCAGGCCCCTGTATGTGAGTTTGTGCAAAGGGAGGAATGAGAACTGTGATGGAGGATGCAACAGAAGCTCTGCCGGTCACATTGGATGTCCTTTGCATAGGGTCACTGTCCCAGGGCACAGGCATGGAGCTGCAAATCCAGGTGTTGAATGCTGGAGCAAAGCCTGGTTGCCTCAGCTGATATGTAGTCCTGGCCATGTGGGCAGCAGGCTGTTTTGCAGGCACATGGTACAGGCAGGGGTCAGTGGGGGATGCACTTCTGGGACATAGGTGAAATGATGCTCTGGGAAACATAAGGGCAAAGCATGAACAAGGGTCTTTCCTTCAAGGGTCTTCCCATGTGCCCTAAGTGGGCACATGGTGTGCAGTGTTGCACCCACCTAAAATTCTTTGTTGCCCTTCAGATGGAAATGAGCATTACTGAAATGCTTTGAAGATGCTGCATAAGAATTCCCCCAACCCAAAAAGACAGATGCTAAAGAGCACTTTATGATGAATAAATGATGTGACAAAAAGGAGCAAGAGTGAGTATGCAAGTGCTTCCCCCCCTCACATGCATGGGTTCAACTCTTCCCTGCTGCTTCCTCACAACCTCTTTACCCTTTCTATTTTGTACTTATAGAAATATGCATCCTGTACTCTAACATACCCTATAGCCTTACTTTATAATCCTCTGTTATCATTTCATCTTTCAGCACTTGACCACAGCCTGACTGCACAGCCTGACCCACCTTTGAAATAACTCACTTGAGCTCTCTCTTTGAGGGTCTGACTCGCAGCAGCCCAAGGCTGCTCCGTGCACTGCAATGAAAGCAGGGCACGGCACACAGTGGGCTCCCTCCCACGGGTGGGCTCCTTCCCACAGCCCCCCAAATTCATGACTACTTCTTCTGCTTCTGCGTAAATGAAAACTGCAGGATCAGAGCCCTTAAGGGCTAGAAAATATTGTAGTGTTAACATTTAATCAGTCTCCTTGGGCAGCTCAGCTGGCAGGTCGTTAAGTAACAGCTGAGAAGGAGGCAGCAGGCAGCAGTGCTTGAGAAGAGAGAGTGAGAGGGTAGGAGGGGATGGATGGAGCTCACAGCAGGAGCTCCTAACTCTAAACCCTGAGCAGCTCAAGCAATATGTGCTGTATGTCAGAGGCAAGTAACAGGCAAGGAGACAGTAGTGGTGTTCATCTAATAGGGAAACATAATTTCTGTGAAATGCTGCCTGCAATATTTTGCCTCTAGGCAGCACAAGTGGTATTTGTGGGAGAGGTCAAGTGTTTGCAAGCCATTGAGCAGGAATAAAACATCTCTCATGTTTCTCCAAGGGCCTGACTGCCTGGGGGGCAGTCACTGGACTCATTGAGCCAAAACCAGTGGGAATTTGACAGTGTGGATCTGCTTCCCCAGGGATACCAGCACCCATTCTTCAGGCAGTGCGCTCCGTTCCTAGCAGCTGGGCACGAGGTGCACGGCACCCAGAGCAGTGTGGTGGCACAGGGCAGTGCCAGGACACACAGCTTGTTAACCCTCACCCACAGCCAGGTTCCAGGGGCTCTGCTCACCCTGCCAACATCAGAGACAGGGCAAAGGCAGAGCAGGTAAAAGGAGATTCGGACATCTCCCAACTCCCCATCTGATTTTCCCACTTGGATTGCAAACTCTTTGGGTAGGGGTCATCACTAGAACACAACCCAGAAATGTTTGGGATTGGAGATAATCCAGTAATAACGGGAGGTACTAGTTCTTCAGAAAGTTTGTTGCTGGATGCTCATCTCCTTGGATGATTCATTATTGATGGTCTCCACATGACTTTTTTCAGCAGTCCCTTTTAAGTTCAGTTATATGCTTCATTTGGAGAGAAAGAGGAACTGAATGAACATGTCACCAGCTTGTCACTTTTTCATTCCTCTTTCTGCCATGGCCCTTCCTTTAATAGTCTGTACCAATTTTAGAAAAGTCTCTGATGTCATTGGTGATCCATGGCCTCTGAGAACTGGAAAGCCAGCTACCAGTCAACGTGGGCTTGCTGCCACTTCCGAGGAAAGAACAGTATTAACACAGGCAGTGCTGGTGCAAAGCTGATGATGTGCTGTGCGATCTCCTGCAGCTGCTTCAAAAATTCCATTTTTAGTCCTTCTATTGATTAAGCTGACAGATCCTACCCCTGTTCAAGAGACATTTTAGGTTGAATACAGGTATCAGATATAGAGGTACTAAATATGCTACAAGAGAAAAACAATAAATCTTTAAAGCCCTGGTGTCCCGCAAAGACAACTTGTGATCTACCTCAGTGCCCTTAACTCTTGCAGTCCAGCGCTGTGCTCAGCCCAAGCCCTCAGTCCAGGCCTTGGTGTACCTGATCCTCATTGCTAGGAGGAATAACTGAGGGCTGGACTCCCCTACAGCTGAGCAATATGTTCTTATTGTGGCTAAACATGTCATTGCATGAATAGAGGCAAATCTAGTTCAGCTCTGTCTCAACCTCACTGCTGCATCAGTGCCATGAGCCCTGCAGACGGAGCCTGGGAGAGGCAGCTCCTGGCTGGGCAGCAGGAGCTCCAGATGGCAGCTCAGCTCTGTGCCTATTTTGCCACAGTTGGAGCCAGAACTAATGAAGAAAAGATTTTCTGATTTTCCATGAAGTCAATCCTGGACTTCCCTGGTTGAACAAGAGCGGTAGGAGTAGGGAAGAACAAAAAAAAACAAAAACCAAAAACAGAAAAAAACTTTCTCTCCTCTATCAGTGAGAGGGAGGAAAAAATATGAGGGTGGAATCACATGGGTGAAGTTAGCACTCTGCCAAAAGCCAGTCAGGAGTCCGCCATGGATTTCAGAATATGACAAAAAGAGGAAAACCCAACACATTAAATCTAGCCAAGCTTGAAAACTATAGCACAAAATCATTCCTACTCAGATGCCAAACCTAAACTGTGGTGAGAGAGAGAGTTTGCTTGGCTGGAGGTTGGGCTAGCAACACACTTGGTACCAGCTGCTGTGCTGTGTTAATGACTTCTGTTCAAGACACATATTGAAAGATGTTGCTCAAGCCATATAACTGTAAATTCTCATTAACTCTGGCATAAAAATCACCTGAGGAAGGTGTTCCAATAATAATGCTTATTGAATCAGTTAGGAATAGCCTGAAGTAAAACCCCATTTTACTACAAAGAGCCTGTTCACAGCCTGGCATGCAGGAAAGGCCAATGGAGAGGTTGTAGCTCACACACTCAGCAAAGTCACCTGGTGGCTGCACATGTCCCTGGGAGAGCCTTCATCCTGCAGGATCCACAGAGGCCTGCTGTAAATGGCTCTGCACTGCCAACCCTGGAAGTGCTGGAGGAGAAACAACAACAAAACCTTGACATTTGGAGCCTCTGGGCCTCTGGGCCTTCTGCACGTAGGAGCAAGACAGGTAAAGCCATGCTGGCCACTCTCACTGGCCGTGGCTGATACAGCAGCTGAGTGTCTCAACACTGCAGGGATGGCTCAAAGCAAATGTCCCTGTCAGGCTGGTGCCTCAATGGCTGAGCAGCTCAGAGACATGAGGTCCTCAAATCCCTAATCTGAATGCTCCTTGGATGATGGGGTAATTCAGCACACACACTGGCAACTTGTCAAAGCCAGGCCTTTGCAGGCTGTCCTGTGCCTGCAGTGAAGAGGATCCTTCATGGCAGAGGCAAATTTGACAAGGCAGTGGTTTATGTCACCATGATCACTGACCAAGTAGATGTTGTGCCATGCCTGGCGAGCAACAGGGACCAAATCACACACCAGGCAAATTCTCCAGAAAGAGAATCCTGTGGTTATGTCCTGTGGTTATGCTAAATGAAATCTTCCCACATCTAGCTGGAGCTTTTTGTTTAAAGTATCCGTATGCGTTGATTTGCAGGCAGCAGCAAGCTCTGCTTGAGACACATCTGTCATAAATTAGAGCTCTTTATTTTATGCTCGACTCCTCTGATTTTATGACCAGGAATGGTAACTTGTGTCTGAAGAGATTTATTGCTTTGCTGTCATTCTCCTGTCACCGTGCTGCCCAGCACCCAATGCTGGCACCCAGAGGTGTGCTGCGGTGTGCAACAGCACTGGGCAAAAACAGGCTGGGCTGGTTTTATTTCTGTACTCATTATCATTTCAGATTTATGGTGGCCTTTGTGTGCTGAAGTCAGAGCAGGGTTCAAGCAACATAAACTCAGATCCAATCCATGCCTAATGCTTCCCGTGTTCTCTGCAGGAAGTTACATAAACTCCTAAGCTGCAGAATGGAGACAAACCCTCCTAAAACTTTGCTGCCCCTAATGCATTGTCTGGACAATCTGCTTAGACTAGTTCCTTTGGACTCTTAGTTGCTTCTGCAGAGGTGTTTGTACATCTGGCCCTGAATGTGGCTGAAAACTTGCTCTCCGCATGTGACAAATCAATGAATTGCATTTACTCCTTCTGGCCTTCAGTAAGTGAGAGGCTCCAGAAAAAGCCTCTGCAGGGCTCAGGATGCAACAGCCCCTCTGCTCAACAGGACACAGCAGCCAGGCACCAAATGAGTACAGCAGACAAGCCAATGAGGGCTTTACCAATAAAACTATGCTTCGGTGTAACTGGAGAGAAAATGGATTGATGCCGGGCCTTAGACAGCTATGAGGTGACAAGAAGATCCTCTTGGGAATTTGCCATTCCTTAGATCCATGTTTCTGCCCTCATACATCCCCGGTGCTGTTCAAAAACATTTCTGGGGGGGATCTGCAGCTTGTGTCCATCAACTGTCAGCAAATCATCAGCAGTGCCTGATGATGAGGAGGTCGGGGTAGCTTGTGCCAGATAAAACTTTGTCCTCCTGGCAAAAGCCATGTCAGGCAGCCAGGACATCCTACCCCAAGAACAGAGGAAGTGGCAAGGCTGTGCTCTCATAACAGAGAGCAGATGACAGCTCAGGGATATTTTATTTGTTTTAATTTGTGGTATGAAAATTCAGATGCTGCAGCAGATGTTCTGTAGTCTTTAGTCAGAATATGTTCTCTGAATGTCACTTTACTGATCTTTCCTGCTTTTTTTGTCAGGTTGGTGATCCTCTGCATTACATTTCCTTTTAGTGCTTCTTTGTTATTTAGTGGCAAAACACCCTGCAAAACAAGCATTTTTTCTTCTGGAGGTTAGTGTGATCTGAATATCATCTGGCCTATTTTATATATTTTGTGAAAATATCCACAACCTTCTGCAAAGCTGATGTGGAGAGAATTCTGACAGTCATCAAGCTACGCAAAAAAAATCTTAAATTATTCCATTTGGGGAATTTCTACCGGAAAGATGACACAGAGTGATGCACTTCACTCAAGTGTCCTTGAAAATACTTTTTATCACATCACTTTCATGTCAAGAAAGTGCTGAAAGCACTGATGGAAAAAAATTCAGTATTCAATGTGCTTTCTGAGAGCTTTCTAGCAAACATACAGGAGTGCAGCAAAAGCCTCCACTTTTATTTTAATATTTTCATGCAACTCCTCATCAGAAAGCCAGGTATGCTGGAGCTAGCAAGCTCCAGAAGGGCTGTGGCCAGCTAGCAAAGGTGAAAACATTCCCCAGTGAAAAAAAAGAATACAGTTTACAATCTTGCAAAAAACACAGTAGCCCCTTTGGCTGGGCAAAAAACTGGGAAAAGGGCTGGATGCTTTTCCCAGTCTTTCTCCTGGGAAATCCATGAATCAAGGGCTGGGACATCATGCAACATCTCCATGAGCTGTAGGTTTGCAGTCATGTGGGGAAAATTTCCATCCAAAGATGAGTGAGATCTTCCTCTGTAGCTCTGTGGGGATGCTGCAAAGCTCCTGTGTGAATGCCACTTTGAAGGTTTTGTTGCTTCAGCCTCTGCTCATCATCACCTCTCTCAGGGCTGCTTCTCCCAGTGGGCTGTTTTCCCTTCTCTTGTGCTTCAGGTTTCACCTCATGTCATTTCTGAGCCTCACCTGAGGAAGAAAAATGTAATAATCTTCTTTGTCTAGAAAATTATTTTAATTAGTAGTAATTTACTAAAGAGTTCTCATGTGAACAATGAGAAAGACTAACATTACACATTGAAAATACATTCAAGTGACAGACGTGTTTCTTTTACAAGACAACATTTGACTCACTTAAATTTCAGTGAGTACTGGGAGATTAGTCTCTAGTAAATATGATCCAAACCTATCTTGCTGAAGGGGGCAAATGTCTGTTCATCCAAGTGAAATATTGATTCCTCTGACAAGTGCTAAGCTAACTCAAAATCTTAATCATCTGAACTGATTTCTACAGCAAAGTTAGGGTGACAAAGGTATTATGTGTTCAGACCAAGGGTCTTTCCATACTAGATGTGTCTGAAGCCAAGCCACCACACATTGGCTCTGCATAAGCTAGAATGTGGCCATTTTCATCCTATTTTCTGTGGCAGCGATCAGGAAAACTTGGAGAAACTTCTGAGAATACTGCTTATAGTAGGGGAGCACAAGGTCAAAAACAGAGGTTGATGATTTTGACCAGCTATTTGCATGGGTTTTTTTTGCTGTAGATCAAAGCAGGTACTCATGTGGTGTGTACAACAACAGAGCTGGGCTTCAGGGGGGGCTGGTTGGCAGCAGAGAGCAGAGCAAACAACAGGGTGTACATGATACAGAATGTATCACTGGGAGGAGCTGCTGACTCCCTGGAAGGCAGGAGGGCCCTGCACAGAGACCTTGGCATACCAGAGGGCTGGGCAATCACCAAATACATGGAGTTCAACACTGAAAAGTGCTGGATTCTGCTCCTGGGACAGGACAGCCCTGGATGGACAGACAGCCTGGGGAATGAGATGCTGGAGAGCAGTGCCAGGGAAAAGGATCTGGGGGTCCTGGAACCTGAAAGTTGAACCTGAGCCAGCAGTGCCCTGGCAGCCAGGAGGGCCAACCCTGTCCTGGGGGCATCAGGCCCAGCATGGGCAGCTGGGCAAGGGAGGGGATTGTCCTGCTCTGCTCTGAGCTGGGGCGGCCTCTCCTTGAATACTGTGCGAAGTTTTGGTCACCAAAATTCAAGAAGGATGTTAAATTTTTGCAGAGCATCCAAAGGAGGACAACTAGGATGGTGAACGGCTTTGAGGGGAGGCCCTGTGAGGAGCAGCTGAGGTCACCTGGTCTGTTCAGCCTGGAGGAGACTGAGGGGAGACCTCATGGCAGCTACAACATCTTCATGAGGGGAAGACAAGGAGCAGGCACTGATCTCCTTTCTGTGGTGCCCAGTGACAGGATCCAAGGGAATGGCCTGAAGTTGTTTCAGCAGAGGTTTAGGTTAGGAATTAGGAAAAGGTTCTTCACCCAGAGTGTGGTTGAGCACAGGTCCCCCCAGCACAAGCACCAAGCCTGTCTGAGTTGAAGCAGTGTTTGGACAATACTCTCGGGCCCATGGAGTGACTCTTAATGATAGTCCTGTCCAGGGCCAGGAATTGGACGCAGTGATCATTGTGGGACCCTTCCAATTCAGCTTATTCTGTGATTCTGTGAATATCTGCCTGTCAGTGACAGAAGTCAAGGAGAACAAAATGCCACAGTCCTGAGTGAGGACATCCCAGTTGTTCAGGCTTAACACTGCTTAGTTCAGGGCAGGACAGGAATCATCATTATGGACAAAAATAAACCCCAGTTGTTGTTGGAAGCTTTCAGAACAAAAGCAGGCTCGGAGCACAGCCAGTACCCTTCTTCTTGGCTGTCTCTCCCCCAAGAAACAGTTGGAAAGACACAAAAAAGTGGGATTTTATTTTTTTCATTAGTCACAATGGTGTTTCCTTTCCATCTCACTTGTCCTCTCTGGAGCACTTGTTGGTGCCCACAATTTTTTGTTCACTACTATATTTCTGTGAAGAAGGACACAATGCCAAGAAGGCTGTTGCCACAGCGGTGGTCTAAGGTCATAGGAGAAGCAAGATTTGCAAGGAGGAGTCATGTCTTTTACACCAAACAATACACTCAGAAAAAAAATGGAGACACCCAAATGCCCCAAAACCTGCCTGCTCTTTTCTCCTGCCTGTGTCTGATGGTCTAGTAAAAGCTGTGGGCTCTCCTGACAGAGCCTGTCTCCTGATGCCAAGGGATGTTCTCTTTGCTCTAACACTTCTGGTGAGCACAGAGGCTGCCAGGTGCTTTGTCCCTGCATTCAGGAGTCCTGTGAGAGCCTTCCCACATCCCTTGGTGGGGGTAGACCCAGAGCTCCCAAGCAGGAGAGATTTCTCTGTTGTACAAAGCAGTCCCTTGCATAGTCAGACACACTGAGGGCACTGAGCCACCTGTTCAGCTTATTGTCTCCAAACGTTTTCCAGCATGTATAGACAGACTCCAGAGCAAGGAAGCACTGTATGTGTTCAGTCATGTGCTGTGAGAAACACACAACCAGCCTGCAGCCTTTGTCCTCACCAGCCAGCCATGACAGCTAATATCTCTAAGCTGAGCCTGTTTCGCCCTTGATGGTATTTGATGAATGATCTCTCTCGCTGTCCTTATCTCAACTCATGAACCCTTCATTAAACTTTCTCTCCTCTGTCCAGCTGCAGAGGAGAGCACAACAGTCAAGTTCCAGGCATGAGAATTGTCCTGTTGGGCTGGAAGAGCCCTCAGTACACACAGGCTGGTTTAAGTGCAGAGGACAAGGTCTGCAGGGAGCCATGGTTTTTTCCATCCCAGGGCTATCTTGCTTTGGGCTCTTCAGGTCAAGCTGGACCCTGGCAAGCACAGGCTGGGGTTTCCCTGGTCAGGTGCTCCTCACCCTGAGGCCCCTGGGAAGCAGATTGCTGCTTGCTGCCTTGGGGAGAGGGGCTGCCTGGATGCAGGAGACATGAGGGATGGGACAGTATCCTGCTTTGCACTTTTGGGGTCCCTGGGAGCCTGGGTCCTGCAGCTGGGTTCTGAATACTGAGGAAAGAGTTATTTCTCCTCCTGCCCTAAAGAGAGGGCAGAATGGTTTCAGGTCCCTGCTGGCACTGCTGACACACCTTGGAGCAGCCACAGCTGAAAATGCTTGCTTCCTTGAGCAAGGATTAAATAGCTCACCAGAATAAGCTTGCTGTGGTCTCTGACTTCATTTTTGCAAAAATATCAGAAGAGGGTAAAGCCAGGGAAAGAGTTCATTTGCTCTTATATTCGGATTGCTCTTTGGAGACAGTGGCTGCAATGACCACTCATCTCTGAGCTCCCTTCCCTCTCTCTGTATCCTGGCTGAATGGGGGCAGCAAGGCAGCTCCTTCTGTGTGCTCAATTTTCACAGCCACACATAAGCAGTTTCCTTTCACCTGTGGCTACATGTAGCATCATTCAGTCTTAGGACTTAGTCTTTTTATTTTATCAAAATTTTGCAAATGGATGCCCCTCCTCCCCCAAGTAGTCTGAACTCTGGAAACTCATTTGATTACTTTTAATGCATGATGTCTGCTTCAGTTCTGAATCCAAATAAAGATAAGGAAACTGCAGAGGTCTGCTAGGCAAAAAGAGTTGCATTTATCTTTTTTCCAACCTGAAAGGGAAAGGCCAGTATAAGCAATCCTCGAGGAGATACGCTCCAAGGACAAGGACAAGAGCTGGCAGGGACAGTGGGTGGCTTGGCAAACCACCCTTCAGTGAAACCCAAATGAAACCACAAGCTCTGCTTTCACCTCAAGACTGCTCACCCTTCAAGCTTGCCTGAAGGGGGAGCCCAGAAACACCCCACATGCCCCCACACTCCCTTCCTCATGGTTTGTGGTTTTTTATTTCCATGTGCTAAAGCGAAACAGGCAGCCAGCAACTCCTGGGGCCTTTCCTCTAACAGCCAGGGGATATTTTTGGAGGTGGATTAGGGGACTTGTTTGGTTGACTTTTGCTTGTCCCTCACTGGATCAGATACCAGCGGCTCATCTTCCCAGGACCAGAAGGTCTGGCAGGGAGTGTGCTGGTGGACATGGCTTAGCCGGCTTTCCTGCCTTGGGCAAATTGCCTCTCTGCATAATGAAGGCCATATCCTCGGGGCTGGCATGTGCCAGGTAATCCATACTGCAGGATGACTCTGCTCCAGAGGTCCTGAGAGCAACACTAAAACCATCAGCACTTGGGCAGGCAGTCAGGAGATGCGGCAGCCTCAGTAACCTCCAATCCCAGCCAGGAGATGTCCTGAAGGAGCCTGACCTCCAGATACCTTTAATTTTAGTCTGTACTGAGCTTCAGAAGGGTAAAATGATAATCAGTGTGGGTGAGTCACCTCTCCAAAAGCGTGACAGACAGCACCTGTGGCACTGCCCTTTGCTGTGGATGGTGCTACAGGTGGACCTGCAGCCCCCTGGCCCTGGGCAAGCAGCTGTGAGCCACACCAGCCTCAACACCACGAGCCCCTGGAGCCGCCACTCCAGGTCAAGGGGCTGCATGCTGCAGGAGGTGATTGCTGTCCCTGATGGTGAGGACTAGAGCAGCCAAGGGCACACAGATTTGGAGCAGCAGCAGAGCTGAGATTGAGGCAGACACCCCTGTAGGATGATACTGCATCAACACCACCAGAGCACATCATGGGCTGTGATGCCAAAGAATAAGCCAGCTGAAGGGGAAGATCCATATTCCTCCTGAAAGCCCAAAAGGCATAACCAGACCTGTGTGACATCCCTGTTTTCAAGCTCTGGAGGACACACACATCCTGATAGTGGAGGCCTCATGTCACACGAGCAGCCTGGGCAGCTGCTTTTGGCTGACATGGTTGGGGCTGAAGGCAAACTGATGTCCTGCAGGCTCTTCTTTCCAGCAAATAAGGAGGGTGTTCAAGATGATTTTAAGCATTTGGGCAACAGCAACAGCACAAGAGTAATTCTTTAGAGATAAGTGAGAGAAAGAAAGAAAGTAAAATTGGCAATGGCCAACACCATTGGGAGGGCATCTTGTCAAAACAAAGCAAGAGTCAGCTGGGGCTCAGGACATATGGGCTGCTTTTGCTCAGCTGTGATTTTGTTGTTTATGCAGCCTCTGAAGCCAGCCTAGGTCACTGATCTCAGCTGTCAAGGACCACGAGCCCTTGCTCAGAGGAGTTCAGAGGAGACTGCTCTCAGGGCAGCATAGACACACTTCCACAACATGAGGCAAGCAGAGATTTAGTGTTAGGTGTTATTTTTTCTGGACCAGCCTCCCAAGCAAGGAATGAACTAACAAGTACCCCCATTTAGACATTCCATCTGTATCCCTCAGGCAGTTTCTCAGGGACCAGGTTGATAGCTCTCTTGGTTAGAGTCAAAGCTGCTGTGGAATTCCCACTTACCGAGCTGGAGTCAGCAATGCTGAGGCTTTGCTGGAGCTTCACAACAGCCATGGTGCAGTGATATCACTTACTAACTTGATATCACTTACTAACTAAGCAGAAAGTGAATTAAGGAGTCTGTGAGCCAAACCTCCTTTGGTCACCTCTATATCCTCACCTACAGAAGATGCAAGTTGAAAACTTCCCACACAGCAGACCTGACCTCCTCCTCACTTTCCCACTGGCAGTTTCCAGTCTCCAACTGACCAGCAATGGGAAATGAGAGATTAACAGTATTCAAATGGCTGTGTAGCACTCCCCACAACACCATGGCACTCCTGCTGTTTGTTACAGCCCAAAACTAATCACTAGCCTAGCACAGGTCTCCAGACGCCTGCATGGCCCTTGGTGAACACTTTCCTGTGCTGACCATCCATCCTTGCATCTCTACCTCTGCCCACCAGGTACCAGTCTTCTCCCCAAACCTGACTCTGGGCACAGGGGAGCTGTTCATTGAGACTGAGGGCATTGCCCTGCATAGCCAGTTTAGCTGCTGTTACACACAAGCTGTGTACCTATACATACATATCTGGTCACAGGTACGCGTACGTACGCGCAGGTGCGCACACCTGTGAGCAGAGAACACCGGAGTGAGCAGAGAACCTTGTGCCCAGAAGCAGGAGGCTCTGTGCACACACGCTGATTGCACGGGACCTGTCAGACCCTGATGGGTGCCGAGCCTTTCCTGTGCAGACGTGGTGCTCCAGAGGTGCAGAAACAGGGAGAGCTGCACCCCACAAGGTCCCTCTCCATTGCCTTGGGCGAACACGTCTGAGTCTGGGTGCAGCAGCCCTGGGGACAGCAGGTGACGTGCCCCATGGCCAAAGCATACGAGTTCTCTGGCTAATTTAGCAGCTCCCACTCAAATCACGACCGCTCAGCCCCACGTGGGCTGCTGAGGTGTCCCAGGATGACCGTGCTGCCCATGAGTAAGCCCGAGCTGGCAGGGGCAGTGCTGGCTGCCTGCCGGAGCACAGCACGTCCTGCCCCTCTGCCAGGCCTGCAGCTCCCTCCGGCAGCCAATTCTTCAGCAAAGCTGAGGTGACACAGCAGAAAGAGCAGTGTTCACTGGCAGAATCATAACATGGTTCGAGCTGGAAGGGACCTTGAAGTCGTCTAACGCAGTGCCACTGCCATGAGCAGGAACACCTTCCCCTAGAACAGGCTGCTCAAAAACCCCATCCTGCCTGGCCTTGAGCGCTTTCAGCTGCATCTCCTTCCCCTCTTCTCCTTCTGGAAAGCAGAAGGAAGGACGAAGCTGGATGTTCAGCTGTGTGACCAGACACCCCAGAGCCATGCACGGGCACCATGCAGGCAGGACTGGCAGGCAGAGGTCTCCTAGAGCCTGCCTGAAACGCTCCAGCCATCAGGTCAGTTCTAGGGGAGGTGACCCAACCAGGAGCTCATTGGGATCAGGCACACACGAGCTGTGCAGCAATTTCTGTCTGAGCACTAATGCTGGTGCCACCACTGTGGCCTGAATTAGCAGGGGAAAGGAACTCTGCGTAGTACATTGAAGCAGCCCCACAAATTCACATTTCAGTGAATTCACATGTGTTCTTCAGAAACTGTCTCAGGAACAGATGCTTTTATAACGTGCAGGTGGGTACAGGTGTTAAAACTGGCACAAATACAGGGTAGGACAGGTCTGTACCCATGCACAAAGAACAGGAAATTTTGCTGCAAAAGACTGCTGTGGGAGACCTCCCTTCCAGCTGTCCTTCCCAGGTGTGACAAGATTTCAAACTCAGCTGAAGCAGCTTTCCTGTGGAGACCTGGTGCAAGAGGTGGTCTCCCTCAACCCACCTGTACCTGCATCCCTCCCTTGAGACCAAAGCTGTTGCTTTGGGCTATGCAAAGTGTGGAAACACATCAGGAGGAGACACCAGTGATCAGGCAGACTGCTCCAAGCACTGGGCAGCTGGCCCTGACCAGCCTGTGGTACTCTGGGCACAGCAGCCTTTTATAAATGTGGAGGCAAGCACTGTCTGGGTAATGTACAGTTGCCCTGGGTTTATTACAGCCAAGATGTGCCAGCAGGCAAGCTGTCACTGAAGGATTTACCCCATCTGAGGTAAAGGACTTGCTCTCTCCTGAGACCACCATGTGCAAAGTCCATGCACTCCTCAGGGGTCAGTTCCCCAAAGCTGTATTCCAGATTCAGTTTCAGGTGAGGAAGAAATTGTTGCAACAGATGAGCTGTGCATAATATCTGCTTGTCATCTAAGGGATAGGTGAGGGAAGGAGAGAAGGAGAGAGGAAGTGCTGTAGGTGGACAAGGCAGAATAAAGGGAAAGAGAAAAAAAACAAGATGAAGCCAAGATGAAAACACAAAAAAAGCCAAAAAGAGCCAACCAACACCCCCCAGAATTAAGCCAGTCAATCTGCCTCTCTTTCAAGCCAGTCAATTCCTGTCTTTCACAGCTGATTTCTCACTTGCTTGATGCCAATTGCTCAGGCAGGAATTACCTAATTATAGGTTGAGTTTTCCTGGAGTTTGCCTTACTACTCAACTGTGCATGAATCCCTGGCAGCATCTGTGCCAGCAGCCACTGTCCACAGTCTTTGTATCTGGTGAGTGTGCTGCCTCCCCACAGGAGAGGCATGAGAAGGTTGCTCCCACTTTTCAGGAAGATTTTTTTTGTTGCAGGCCACACATGGCTGATAGCTCATAATCCCTACCCTTGCCTTACAGTCAGGAGAAAATGGATAGTGAGTCTGACTTCTTTCACTTTGTTTTCTTAATTATTTTTTATTTCTTTAACATGGGCAACACTGTTCATCCTATAATATTTATTAAAGGCAAGGGAGAAAAAGCATGACATTCATGCAGAGCAAATCTTATGGGAAGGTTTTGTTTATTTGTTGAGAAAAGGATTAAATTACAACCAGAAAGAAAAAAAAAATAAACAACAAAATTAAGAAAATACAGGGTTGGGCAGGGGTAGTCAGAAGACAGAGAGCTGGGTGGGAAGGTGAGGCACAGCAAGGCATCTGTTGTCAGTCATCAAAAATAAGTTGGAATCCACTTTCCATTGACTTCATCATTCACACATACCTGAGGAGGCTCCTGCTGTTTAATCCATGGCTTTACTAGAGGAAAGGTTGGAGATTTCAGCAGCAACCCTATCCTTGTGCTTTTCTAATGCCAAGGGTTGCTGTGGCACAGCAACAAGCCAAACACCCATCACACCAGCTGCTTCCTCTCCAGCCCAGAGGGTGAATGAAGCACTGGGGAAAACAGGCTCAGCGTTTGGCAGGAGCCAGCAGGGGTTCTAACTCCTCCTTCAGGTCCAGCTCCTGATGGCAGCTGAGCCCAGGTAAGGTTTTCATCCTGTACCACTTCACTCAGTGGATTTACAGACACAAGTTTATTTTCAGGTTAGTGCTTTACAAGTAATGTAAAGATTTTTTCCTAACAAGTTAAAAAAAGAAATGTGAAAACATGGCTTTAGCTTTCCAAAGTTAAAGCTGCTGTCCTGGGTATACCTGGGTCAAAACCACACGTGGGAAAAAGTGCCCTTCTCATTCTTGTTAGCGTCACAGGAGCTGGCAGATTAAAAAGATACAATAAACAAGCAAATATATTTTCATAGTTTTGTGGTTTGAATCTCTAACAGACATCATGAAAGTACCTCCTTTTGAAGTGAAGAAAAGGACAGAGAGAGAAATATTTACACCAATAACTGGCTTTATATGCAT
This sequence comes from Cyanistes caeruleus, assembly GCF_971803275.1. Lineage (NCBI taxonomy): Eukaryota > Metazoa > Chordata > Aves > Passeriformes > Paridae > Cyanistes > Cyanistes caeruleus. The sequence continues at coordinate 45,078,486 of NC_141704.1, read as the reverse complement.
GGACTGTGTAAAGAAAGGCCTGGTTTGTACCCTGCTGTTCAGTAACAGCTCATTTCTAGGTCTCTGACTCACTTGGAACACAGCAGCCATGTAAATTGTTTACTGAACTGCAGCAAAACTGTGCACAGTGCTTACAGATAGTGCCTGATGCTTTCTGGTGTAGCAGGCAGCAAATGCCTGCTGTGGGTGATTTGTACCTGAAGCAAAGCAGAGGTACACAATGAAACCCAAAGCTGCAAGGACTTGGTCTACTTCTGTAAGAGGAGAGAAGGCAGCAAACATGTGAACTCCTCCTATCCACAGCCACTGGAGGTACAGCTGGACCAACTTCTTTTCCAGAAGCATGACTGGCCAGGCATAAACAGCAGGTTGTGCTCAAAGAAGTCAGCTGGAGAGACCAAACCAAAGTGGTATCAGGGAAAGGGCCAGTTGTATGCAATACAAAGGGCCAGGATATGCAATACTTTAAGATGGTGAGTAGGAGCACTTTAGTCAGGTAATTCACATTACCTCCATTGAGAAGGACAGCAATTCCTGCTCAAGCTACCACGTTGCTTTGTGACAATGCAGCAAAAGCATGCCTGCAATATGAGTCTCAAAAACTGGAGATATGCCAATCATTTAAAGGTTATTTGACCCCACAGCTTACCCAATAATTTCTGGACATTTGAAGCTTGCCTCTGCTGGATATATGCAGGAGCTATACAGACAGCAAGATGTGAAGGCAGTTGCAGCACTTGAGTGCCACATACCACGGTGGCATTTGCCTGGTGTCCCTTCAGAGGGGTTTGGCGTGTGCCATCCTTGCTCACAGGCACTGCCACCACTCACCTCAGTGGCCCAGAGCCCCTGCAGCCCCTGGAGGACACAGCCAGCCTGCTGGGGAGCACTGCCCTGCTCTGCTGTCCACGCCTGCCAGGACGTCCAGCCTAAAATGCTCCCTTTCCAAATGAGTGCTGAGGAACTGGGGTCCCTGCAGCCCAGTCCTGAGATCTGTCTTAAAAGGAAACCATGCAAAAATGATCAGCTGCTAAGAAACAACACAGTCTCGATGGGCTGCTCATAGGCACACCTCTCGGAATGGGCTGGCAGGGATATAAAACACTGACAATTCAATGCAATCCATGGGTTTTGGTGGGACTTTTGAAAAGTATTTTTTGAGCAAAGCCTTGTGACAGAACACAGCTTCATTTTCAACAACTTTTAAGACCTTTTTGATTTAATTATAAATAATAATTTTTAAGCCTTTTACAATTCAGGTTTCAGCTTATTTTTTAGCTATTATTCAATGTTTTCATTACTGCTAACTAAATCCAGGGAGCTTTTGTAGTTTTAGCCTGAATTAAGCCTTTATTCCTCATTTGTTTTAAATGCATGGAAGTCAACTGAGTTGTTTTGTTTGATATTCTCCATGCCACGGTGAATTCTGTGCTGGTAGGCCAGTAAATGGGCCATGTTGTTCATTAATTACTAATCCCTGTCACTCACATTTTCTGGGGAACACATGCTATATTTAGTCTTTATATTTGGAAAAATAAAGCTGGAGAACTCTCAGGCTTTTCTTCTCATTAGGAGTCTTCAGAATATTCCCTAAAATTATAATTCAAGTTAGATAATTCAGTCACCAAGTATAAGTGTTCTTCATTAACCATGGTGGAAATTAGACCCTTGAATTGAGAGGCTAATTAAGATAATTACATCTAAAGCCTGAAAGGAAACTATACAGACATTTCTTAAAATCTCATTTGTCCTTATGTAAATCTGGACCAACTCCACTGTCATTTTCTGGATTTACACCCAAGTAATTGAAAGCACTATTGAGCTCTTCTAAGCCCTCAATATCAGCAAAAGGCATTGAAGTAAAACAATTTAACAGTCAGGCTGTGTTTTTCTCTGTAACTTCTAGATGAACTTAATATCACAACGCTCTTCTTTCCAAAGGTATTTTGCCATTCTGATGGATTGCTTATTTAAGAAAAAAACAAAGCAAAACCCATGATGTATTTAGAGGGCTGTCACCAATGCTGCCAACTTTTACAACATTAGCAAATGAAGAGAGTTGAAAAGTTCCAGTGTCAACTACTGCCTCCTCCAGGGCTGATGTTATTTTTTAATCTGTGTCTTTCCTGTGGAAGGAACTTTCTCCTCTGCTGTTTCTTGTGCCTGCCAACTGCACTGAGACCACCATTTAGGAAAAAACACTGAGTTAATTCTGTACATGAACCAAGTTGAAAAGTGGATAAAGTGAGTGAAGAACACCATTAAATCATGCACAGTTATGAGTTTTAGCAGTGTGCATTCCTGTGCAGTCACCTGCTATGCAGCTGTCAGGAAGGCGAGCCCCTCTTGGCTTATACTCACTAGGAGGGTTGGGCAGATTTCTGACCACATGATGAGTTCTTCTGCCCCCCAGCCCATCCCACCAGTGATATCAGCTGTAGACAGAGCTGTGCCAGTCTGCCTTACACAGAGCAAATGTGAACTGAAAGGCAGCCTGCCTAGACAGCTATGAAACACCAAGCCCTGCTGTCTGCTTATCTCTTATATCCAAAACCTGTCATGAGAAATGGGGAGAGCTCACAGCGCTCCCTGACCCAGATCACCTAAGACAATTCCAGGAGGCACATACCCTCACATCTAAACTCTGAAGACCCAAACCCTGTCCATCACCAAAAATATCATGTTATTCCATATTTTGGAGCTGGTTTTCCTCTCAGCCTCAAAGAACTGAAGGAACCAAGAGCAAGAAGCAGCCTGGAGGAGACCAGATGCTTCAGCTGCATACAGTTTACAAAAATACATTAACAGGAAAGAAAGAAGGGGATGGGAAGAAGGGCACTGTAAGATAACAGCAGGACCAACAGCTCAGCCCAAGGAGCTTTCCAGTCTCTTTCTGTTGGCTGATACCTACCAAGCAAATTCTTGCAAAGCTTCTTGGGGTTCCTGGTTCTTCCATGATCCTTTGGTGAGATTTCAAGACCGAAAACTGAGGGAGATTCAGAACCTTTACCTGTTTTCACAGGCAGTGTCTGTGATAGGAGGAAGGCCTCCAGGGAAAGAGAAAAGAGGCTTCCTTTCATCTGGGTCAAAAAAGAGATAGAGGGCAGATAGGTTCATCTAGTATAAAAATACTTAAATTGCTTCTACATATGCCTCTGAAGAACATCCAGGATACCTGAAGCAGATGTGGCATCTGAGGCCAACATCTGTTCTCATTACTGATACAACGTGTTGTTTCTTTTTTAAAAATTCTCTTCTTTGGAGGGTTTTTAGTGTCACTCACAGCAGTCAGAGAGAGACTGCCAACCTCGGCATGGGAGGCTGCTGCATCGCAGGGAACGTTAGCTCGCATCTGGAAGACGGCCAGTTCTGTCTCCTGCAGTTCTGGCATCTCAGCAGGAACTGAGAGTCATTGCCTTGCAGACAGCAGATATCCTCGGCTCAATAAACATGCAGGATGGTCTCAATGAAACCGGAGACAAATGCAAATGGACCCCCTCCGTCCAATCCCTGACTCCCATTCCCATTTCACAGCACTTGCAGTCTGAATTCAAATTTAAGGAGTCCATGCAAACATTCCATCAGCTCTCTGGAGTTCAGCATCAGCCCTTCCCAAATGTCCCTTGCCTTATAAACCTAAAACCTTCAAGTTGCCAACATGTGAGAACCCAGGTTCTGTAGAGTATCTTGAATTTAGGAAACAAAAGAGGTCTCCATTTCACCAAATGCAAATGGGAGTTCAAGCTCCAGGACTGTACACTCTGGGTTTTTTTCCCATTTGTACTCAGGAATTTGATTTTTATAAATTAGGGCAAATTATTGCAAGTGACTTCTTTCAGCAGCAGTAAGGCAAGGCAGCTTCCAAGACAGCTTTCCATGGCCCAGGGCGTTAAACCAGTCTGCCCCTCTGTGGCACAGCAAAGCCAAAAAAACCTCCCCCCCCCCTTTCCCAGTTCTATCAGTACTCTGACATTTAATGTCACCCATGCACTGGTAGGATTTGGCTTCTCCAGTCAATCTCCTTTGCAGCAGCAGTCAGATTCTAATCAAAATCTGTTGCTTGTTTTATGAGCAACAATAGGCATCAACCTTCTTTGTTTTTAACATAAAATTGGGGTTTCAGTTGCTAATGGCATATGATTCAGTTCTCTCTGACTTTCCCATATAACACCGAGGATAATTAATCAGCTTTTTAACACATTCATGCCTCTCTGTCCTTGTCTTTGTTGCTAGGATGTTCTGACAAGATACCTGTGGAAGTTCAAGTTTAGGGCATCTGGCTACAGCTAACATATGTAATTCTATGAATATCTAATACTCCACACATGTAAAGAATTGCTATAGAAATGGCATTCTGTGAATTAAGTATTATACAATAGACTCCCAAGCAAAGCAAATCAACTCTCATAGCACCCAAAAAATGTTGCTTTTTTGTCCATTGGAACAAATCTGAGCAAAATTACTTCTTTCTCTTTTATAGACTAGGGCTGAAGGATTGAAATGTGGATTAAAATCCCAGGTAAGAATCTGATTTGTGCTGGAGCTGTTTTTCATGTAAAGTTATAAATTATATGTTATACGTTTCTATTTTTATTTTTTAAAATGTGATCTCTAGTATCTATGGAGAAAAAAGCAAAATTCCATAGGTAAATGATAAATATGTAGGCATTGGACTCACTGTTTTAATGACAGTAGTAAGTCTTCCAAACTGCAGAATATTTCATGAGGACTGTTAAAGTTTAGTAGTCAAAAGAAAATGGCAAGACATTTTTATTGTGCTGGTGATTAACAGAAGCAAATATTGGAATTATGTGAGGAGTATAACTCACTGAACAGTCTCCACATGTTCCATCCTAATGCAATCACCCATCCCCAGTGTTACACAGCTAGTCTGCTGCACACTTAACCCAGGCTCCTAGCAAACCAAGTGATACACTCCACAACAAATGTGTTGTTCCTTAAAAAGTTACAGCCGGACTTGGATTAAGGAACAAATAAATGACAGATTGGGCTGCAAGGGGAGAAGAGAGAGTTTCCCAGGCAGTGATTTTCCATACTGCTTTCCTCCACTGCTTTTAGGAGACAGAGCTGGTGCCAGGCAGTGTGGCAATACTCCTGGCTGGCTGACTATGGAGAAGGTCATATCATTGACCTGGGCATCATTATACCACACACAGGCCATGCCAGCTCCAGAAGGGAGGCAGCTTGCCCTTGAAGACTGGTTCAGCCAGGGATACCAGGGCTTCCTCTGCACCTTTTGGAAGTCACTGCTACCTGTCCTGGCTGGGCTACACAGCACATATCCTGATTTTCACAGAATCACGTTTTTACTTGTTCCAAGCTGCTTGGAGATCAAATCACAAGCAGCGGCTCACAGAAATAAAAAATAACGAAACAACAACAGTAATAATAATAATAATAATAATAATAATAATAATAATAATAATAATAAAGAAAGTGGAGAACTGGAAAGGGGGTTCATTAAAATCATTGCATTTTAAACATTTCTCTCCACAGCATGTAAAAATCCTTAGCATGTAAGGGAGCTGGTTTTTTATTAGAAGGGAAAGGAATGTAGGAAATGGTGCCTGCTTCCTCATTAGCAACTCAGTTTTCCTACAGCAGCCATGGCTGAAGGAATACAATGTGTAATATCCCCAATCCTGGTAAAAGCAGTTTTTCTCACTCTATAAAAACATAATTGAGAGACTGAGAGGATATCAAATACATTACTTTTTTTGCTTTCTTTTTTTTTTTTTCAAACAGACAATGAATGCACTTGCATCTATCCTTGGATTTCCAATGATTTTAAGCATGGTCTGAAACCTATATGATTATGAAGCCAACTAATATCTCATGATGAAAAATTAATCACATGGGCATTAACTGACTTACTTCAGGCTATGCAGTAAAGCAGTGCCAGCAATGATAAAACCCTGGGGTCTTAAACTCTGCCTCCTCCTCTAGCTGATTACTGTCACTCCATGATATTTAATAGCTATTCCTGCAGAAGACCAACTGTTGGTTAGTTATTTTTACAATAAATGCCTGTTATTGTGAAAAGTTTGAAAAGTCCTCAACATTTGCTTTCTTTAAATTGAATATTCATATCTGTTGTTTGCTATTGAATCATTCAATGACTCTTAAACTTCATTTTTGAATAGGGTGATTAAAAAAATGTGAACAGAAAAATAGTAAGTCAAGAGAAATTCCAGCATCTCAGATTTTTAACAAAGCATGACAACTCTCGGCCTTGAGGAAAGAATATAGATAAGGAATGGCCAGTGTCACATGGCACATCAAAACAGTGCCAGGAAGGAAAATTACGGAGGGAAAACACATGTCACATTATGGAAACTAAAGAAAGGTACATGCACACATTTCTTCCTACAGACGTGGGTGTTTTTATGAGTGGAGCAAATTTATTCCAAGTTCAAAACTGGAGCATTTGGAAAGCTCATGATGACAAGTGCAACACCATTAGGAGCTGTAGAGGCAGCATTTCAAGGCACTAGCATTTATTCTACCTTCTGACGTGAACACCCACTCATTCTGACAACAGGAATCTAGAGAGAATAATAATGAGAAATTTATTTCTCTGCATTTCAACGTAAATTCATTATAAACCTGAGCAATGTTAAAATGTAAAGATACAATTGTTAAAAATCTGCACAGTTTATGAGATCCTAAATGCTGTTTGCAGATGCTGCTGGTTCAGGATCCAATCCTAACCTCAGGCACAAATTGTTATAAAACTCCAGAAGAAAAAATCCACTAGTTTCCCTCAATGGTTAATGGAGTCAGATTTCCAAGATATTCAGAGATGTTTCCTACGTTTTTATTATAATTTGGTCTTTGCAGTTAAAATGCTACAGCCAAAGTCAGTCAGTTACTGAATCAATAAAAGGCTTTTGAAATCATTTATTAATCATATCTACAAAGCCCTAGAGACACCACAGAATAAATGGTTAAAACTCAAATATGTTAATACAATAGCAAGCAAATGATTGATGAACTTGTTCATGCATTTTAATTCAACCATGTATTTTTTTTTTCAGCAGGAAAAGCAGTGTGAACTATTATTTTAAAAAATCTGGTATCAATCATCTTCTGCTCTAAAGTTCTAGGCAATTAATTTTACTGCTCTGGTACTCTGTCAATTCAATATCTTCTGTTTATAATCACTTGAATACATTTGAATTAGAGGTTTGGGGTCTGAATATGCAGAGGCTGAAACCTGCTGTTTTCAGTGAGGACTGACATTTTTCATAGGTGCTAGCTATTAAATAAACAAGATGCTACCAATACTGTATTGGTATTGGAAATGCTGGAAATCTATGATTTTTACAAGAGTTGTTTCTCTTAAAATGGTTCAGTCTTCTGAGAAATCAGAACTACACAAGAATTTTTGTTTTCCCTACAGTTCAATAAGGAGGGTAAAAGCACTGAACTCCTGCTATATTTCACTATGAAAAATAAGCTTGGAGGTCCTAGACTGGCTTTCTATTCTCTAACACAAGTAAATTTAGCTTCATTATCTAAGGCCTAGCAGATGGCAAATTTATCAGCTGATGATTTATGACTTAAGTAAGAGTTCATACAATTATTTTCAAAGCAGTAAACCCAGCAGCTTCCCACTACAGCCCTGTGTTAGTCAGTGGGTGCCCTGAAACGTGAATCTGAGTACCCCAGGCTCGAGCTCGAGCCCTGAGCCCCAGATCACTGAGGCTGGGGAGCCAAACTCTGTGTTGCTGATAACAGCCTGTACCTGCAAAAGACCAAAGGATCAAAGCACATTCCGGAGGTTCAGGACAATGAGGACAAGATGTGCTATCTAAATAAATGTAATCCACACCCAGTGATTTCTTACCCACTCCTAGACACTGAGCTTCAGGAACAGAAATGTGAATCTCTATCTCAGGCTGCTGAAAGTTTACAGCCCAAGACACCTTGAGATATGTAGACAGACTGTCTCCACAGCTCCTAAAGCTTTCCAAGATAGCTACTCCCCTACATCAGGACAGGAGAAAATCAGTTTTATGGATTTTTATCTTTTACCATTTGGCAACTACAATCTACCAGTCTTCCGAGGGGAGAGGAGAACTTAATGTCTTTCCTTTGCTACTGCTTCTCCATAGAGAGAGGTGTGAAAGCCGGGGCTGCTTATCCCCATTCATGTATCTGAGACTCTATATTCTTCCTTCTACACGACAGTCCTTTCCTATGTTCTATTCATCAATCAACCTTCATCTTTCCTCCCTCTTCCTTTTGAACTGGGTTCTCTTATCTCCTGTCTTCTCTTATCTTGTCCCTCCTTCTCTCCACCCACACACTCATAAAGTTATTACCATATTTCACTGCCTCATGAGCTCTACAGTCAAGCAAAAAGAAAAAGCAATGACACAGGAGGGGGAAAATTCCTGCTTTCTGCGTGATTACACATTGGCTCCTCCTGTAACTTCTGCAGCACTCAGGATTATAGCCCAGGTGGCAAACTTTTTAACAGAGGGGAGTCCTGGAACAAAATGATCCCAATACTACTTGCTAATTACTGCCAAGGCTTAAAATGTGTCTCACTAAAAAATTCTGCAAGGTGACAAAAATGTCTCAGATTACAGGGAATGTAATTTCTGATACTTGCTGCATTATAAGCACTGGTTGTTTGGAAATGCCAAAAAACCCCTCCGTTTACCTACACCACAGCTTGCAAGATCTACTGAGCTGCTGAAATTCAATCCTAAACACTCTGGTAAGGTGAACTGTACCACATCTAAACTTGGCACCATAGGACCCATCTTTGTGTGACTGCTGGAGTGCAAGGGCAGAGCCACCTCCAGTACCAACAGGAACGGCAGCAGCAGCCCTGCTGTGAGGCACTGCTACTCAGGATTATACTCCTAGCTTGAGGACAGTAAAAAACACTCGTGCTAACAGCAACAGTACAGTCAACACTGATAACAGATTTAAATTGTTTCAGCACTTTGTGAGTATTTTGTACTGTTTCAGGACCGTGTCAGTAATTAAAAGTCTCAGAGTATTTCTGATTTTAGGAAAAAAATCCCAAGCAGTTTATTTGCTCTATGAATATAATCCAGTAGTTTCTACAATCATTTTCGATGCTCCAAAAGCAGTGGCATATAAATATAATCCTTATGCAAGATACCAGACATCCATCAAATCTAAAGTTAATATCTCAGTGGATGTTACTCTAATCTGGAGCTCTGCTCCCCACGTACACAGAGAAAGCCCTGCTATGTATTTCGTCTCTGCATTCCCATTTTAAGGTAATATTTAATCACATGCTTAGCCTGCAAAATGAAGACACCCACTGAAAGTAGGTCATGATTCTTATCAGGAGCAAGATCACCATGCTGGATTGTTTTACCAGGAATCTCAAAATAAGAACAGATTAGAAAATCTGTGCAGTAAAACAACACCTTTTTTAAAATATCTTTAATGGAAAATTTATCTTTTATAGGGATTTCTGCTGTTGATGGCTTAGGACACAGCCATACACAACAGAGCATTACTGATGTGCCCTTAATCCCACACTGGACCAAAGCCTCAGTGTAACAGTTCTTTTATCTGCTGGTGACTTTGTGAGAAGCAAGCTGTTTGCTGAACCAGCACAAATGGTGTCCCTATGGAAAACTGTTTTGTATTCTTTTTGCCAGGATTGTTTTTAAAAAGGGTATACTGCTTGATCTATTACAGGAATAAGCATTGCTTACAAAGTCTGGTCCTTTATTGAATCATATCATAAAGAAGGAACTACTATGTATTACATATATTACATTTTTGTTATTGTTTTTAGTTTTGGAATGCAAAAATTAAAATTCTTATTTTCTGGAAATAATTATTAGCTTAGTATTCAATTAAGGGAGAAGTAATTTGCATAATCCTAGATCTAAACATCTATTTTTAGTCTCATTAACAGAATACAAATGACACCTTACACAACATGATACTGCAAAACTATAATCGTGTTAATTACAGCCAGTGTATTTCAGCCAATAATAATAAAAATAATAAATAATAAAAAATAATAATAAATACAGCCAATGCAAAGTGAGTAGTGATAAATTTGGACATTTACTCTCTTGTTTTGCTTAGTTTTAATAGCAATAATGGCATAAATACTATAGTAAATAGAGCAACTATTTAATATCTGGGTTTACTAGTGACAAAACCATAGTAGTTTGTTAGATTTCAAGATCAGAATTAAACTAAACAGAATTTAACAACTGAACATTGAAAGCTTCTCTCTCTTAACATGAGATTTAAAAGAACCTGACGAAAAACAATATGCAAGAGGACAGATTAACCTAAACAAGCATAGAAATAAATCAACAATGAAAACAGAAGTTTCTACCACTAATAGCAGATCTGTCATGTAACAGAAAGGAAATTCAGAACAGATGAATGCAATTCTAGTGAAGTCCAGGAGATACATGCAAGTGAAGAATTTAATCTTCCTTAATCTTCTCACATGGTGTGATTAATCCCCTACCTTTGGGCTCTAGATGATGACTTCTAGAGATAGCACCAGAAACAATGTAATTTTTCTGCATATAAAACATACAGAAAAATATAAAATATGCCATTATACGGTTATGTTCCTGAATAAAATGTTGCATTATCCTATCCCTTCTTACAAATGTGATTCAGTAGCGTGAAATTTGTGGCACAACAGAACAATATTCTTTGTTGTGCCTGGTTCCTATTTAATGATGCTCTCTGTATAGCTGCCAAAACCACTGAAGGTCAGCTCAGCATGGATGAAAATGTAAGGCCACACTCAGGTTGCATAACTTGCACTAAAGAAGTTAAGCAATACCAAGTTGGTAACCAGGGAGCTGGTGTCATGGAGAGCAGCCAGCAGGGCCAGGGAAGGTGCTGAGCAGCAAGGAGCTGGCAGGGTCAGCAACGGTGACAGTGGCTCCAGGAGAGCTGGGGAGCGGAGCCTGCCTCAGTGTGGTCCCAGCACCTGCAAAACTCTGCTCAGACTTGACCCCTATACAAACCAACAAAAAACACTGTGTTCCTGACATGTAAATAGATTATTCCCATTCTCAAGAACTGCATGCAGGAGGCAGTTTCAACCTAGTCTCACTGCACGTTATTAGGCACACGTATTAAAACTGGGGTTTTTAAAATGTAAGAAAAAAGAGAAACTACCTGCCTGTATACGTGAATCTGCTACCTGAGAAAAAGGATTACCTTGCTTAAAATATACCTACAAGTCCTTGTGAGTGGGGTGAATGCCTTCAAAATATTCTGATGAATTTCATGTGGGGCAGAATCCAAGTTTTCTAAGGGCTGCAGAAAAGAGAGTTAAACGTCAAGTTTTTTTTAAAGCCGTTCTTTTAATCTTAGGCTATTAGCATCCCTGAACTTTACATTGTATTTCAAGACTGGATCTGAGTTGAAACACATCCATGTGTACCTGACTTCCACTTTGCATGGAGGCCTACCCATATTTAGGGTTAAAAGTAATAGAATAATGGTGCAAAATAGAAATAATCTCTGTGAAACAGTGCATGAAGAAAAAGCCATAGTGAATGTCCCAAACCACTGATCCTCGTGGTTTTGAGTGAGTAAATATTCTGTCCCAAGCTGTCCCAGGTAACCCTGATCCCTGTCACTGTGTCTAGAGACCACTTGTCCCCCTGTCAAAGGGCAAGCTACAGCTAGAGACAGCTTTAAAAATCGGGATAGCTGTGAGATGTCATGAACAATGGCATACCCGAGGCTTAGGTGACAAGGAACAGTAACAGCCCAAGCAGCCTCTGCAATGCGGGGCCGTTGCTGTAGCAGGTCAGGAACACCAGCAGAGCAGAAATGGCAGTGGCAGCACCTGAGCCTGAGCCCAGAAGACAGACTGAGCTGCTTCTCAGGGCTACAAGACTTTCTCTTAGAAGGTAGATGGGATAGCAGTGAACCCAAAATACTTTCTAAGATAGATCATGTTTACACATCCTGGGTAATTACTGGAGAAGACTCCAAAGGATAAGAAGGACCTGAATCCAGCAGTAAATCTGTTCTTCTCGCCAAAGATTAAGTAAATGCCTTTTTTTTTTTTTTCCCTTGAGCTGGTGCACCTCTTGTAATGAGCTTAGACTCCAGGACTGGGACCAAACAGCCAAATCCTGAACAAGCATCCACTTCTGCAGACCAGGACAAAGAAAGAAGGGACATTCCTCTCCAAGGGAAAAAAGCTTCCACTTTCCCAGTTTTGCAGACAGAACAGGGAAACTGTAGTTCAGAATGGAAAACTGATTGTTCATAAAATATAAAAGGACAGAGAAGTCAAAGAAATAGAGTTACTGTTTCAGTGAATCTTCAGACTCGAGAGGTTTCACCAAAAACAGGTCAGAAAAAAGTTTTATATAACTGTCATTTTTTAATTCTCCTTTGTATCTCTGGCATGCAAAAATAAGAGTTCTATATATGATAAAATTTCTGGACTTTCTTCTTCTTCTCAGTAAGAATGACACCATTTAAATCAAACGACCAGAAGGCTCTTCATGTAACAAAATATTTTTAATCTTTCAAAGAAACTGCAGCAAATCTGAAAGTAACCAGATGTGCAAATGGTATAAAGTAATGTGAAATGACACAGTACTCTCTTTATTTAGACAGCACCTTGATTTGGAATACAAAAGCTGCTTCTGCAGAGAACCCCTGCTGCCACCAGGCTTCACATGTTCTACGCCACAGTTGTTAAGACTACCACAGAGTCCAACTGTGGTAAATCACTCATCCTTGGCCAGCAAGTCGGTTGTGGTTTGAAGAGAGCATTGCAGAAACTTATGCAAGAGCAAAACTGTCTCATCAGCTCATTACCACAGTAAAATGCAGACCCAAGTGCCTGTTGAAGTGCCAGGGCTGGTGGGAGCTCTGTCCAGGCAGAACAGGGCACACAGCTCCAAAACCTTCCACAATGGAGATTTCTCTTGGCTCCTACTGGACCCGTCGCACTAGGCAGCTTCCAAGAGCACATGGCAGCAACAAGAATGGGATTCTCCTTCCTCCTTGTTTCATTCTCTCCCACCCCTACACCTGCCAAAAGATTCTAACAAAAAGAATTACTGTCCTTAGTTCTTTATTAAATCACTCTAGTGAGCCCTGAGTTTCATTATTATTCATCTGCAGATGTCTGTAAGGGTGTATCAGTCAGGAAAAAAAAATATTACCATGTTTTATATTACCAGGAGTCTATGTAAAATGTCAATGGAAAGCTGTAGTCAAATGAAGAATTGCTGACAAAACATCTGAAAGAAATTTGGCAGTTTGAATCTTCTGAAGAAACAGAAAAAGGAAATGCATAAATTAACCGAGAGGAAAAAAATCTCTTTTCTAGTTGTAATCATCTCAGGTATAGCAGGTAAATATGATTTATCCTTATGGTTTTAAAACAGCTCCACTAAATTTTATTTGATGGTAGATTAAAAAAAAAAAAAGAAAAAAAAGAAAAAGAAAAAAAAGAAAAAAAAAAAGAAGAAAAAAGCCATTACTGGCAGTACTATGCAACACTGGGAAACACACAGGGAACAAATTTGATACCACTATCAGCTGGTCAAGTTATTCAAAAACCTCCTCCATCAAACCTGTAGTTCTTAGGACCCAGCAGAAAGGGTGCAGGTGCTACTGGGCTTAAAGCAAATATTCTTACAGTGAAAAATCTAGGGAAAAAAGAAGGGAAAACCAGAACCAGCCAAAAATCAAACCCAGAATAAAATCCCAAATGATCAAAGACTGAACTGTCCCAGCTTTTTCACACAGAACTGCATTACTGTCTGGGTAAACTTTTCCCATAAGTACACAGCCTTTCATACCAGAACCACAACTCAACCCATGGTAGTTAAAATTAATAGTTGTATTAAGCAACATCATATAAACTAATTTTCCAGAGAAACTGCCATAAAGTCATGGTATCAAATTATTTTTAACTCTTCTAGTTCAACTGAAACAAATTCAATCTCCTATCAGAAAATTCTTCACTGGGATACACCACAGTGGTTTACTGCTGCCTGCCGCAGTGCTGAACAGGCTAACAACTTTTATTTTTTTCCCTTTATAGTCAAAGTCATGACATATATAAAATAATTTTATTTAAAAAAACATTTAATCTGGCTGATTATGAAGGCTACAAAATCCACACACTGGTGGATTAACTTGAAAGTTCAGTGGCTCATGTCATACTGGCAACTTTTAACATGCCAGAAAACAAGTCACATCTAGCTGTGAAAACACTCAATCCACTAAAAGAAGCAAAATTGACCCTTGGCTTGAATGTACACACGATCCTCAGCATGCGGATGGAGACTGCACTGCACATCTTCTGCAGTGGAAATCAGCTACACTCCTTCACACTCAAAATGTCAAACCCAGTTTTCCACAGTCTCAGCTGGTTAGCCTTTTTCATCTATGAGAAGAAGTATCTTTTAGTCTCTAGCACCAACTTTTGAGGGTGTCCATTTGACAAGAAGACACAAGGAAACAACAGATCATCAAAATCATTCTTTATTAACGATTTCAGGAGTCATCTTCCGAGTCACGATCCTCAGTTTTTTGGAGCGGCCGCCTAATACCAATTACTAAGTCTATGGAGAGAAGCTCTGTAACACAATGAAGAACTGAAATGACTAACTGGTATTTGCAATACACTGACTCTAAGCCTTCATCGTTTACAGGCAGTGGCTGATTTTTTCGGAGTAAATTAACGGCTTCAAGATAGAATTTGGTAAAGCCATCTCGTTCTGCAGTCTGGTACAAGGCCTTGGGAATACTTAGCAAAGCATCAGCAACCGTGTTAGATACAATGATTACCTCTGACTGCTGACACTGTTTTGCATAATCCTGAATATAATAATGTAACAAGATTTCAAAGTAACCTCCTACTGGCAAAACTGATCCTGCTTCTATGAGGCAATTGGAGTAATCCTGTGCAATACCTGCACAATTCTCCTCCCATTTAAATGGAACTACATGGCAACACGCCTTCTCTAGACCTTTGCCAACATCCAGGCCCTCACACGCAGTGACTGTATCAGTGTTATGTGCCACTGACACAAGAGCACTGTGGTTCTTTCGACTGTGGACCAGCAGATCACTTTCTAAGATTTTTCTCTCTGTTTCATCACTAAGCGCTTTCAGCTGACATTCAGAAACCTGGTTACTATTACAAGTATTTTCTATCACCACTTGTTTCTGAGCAGCCGAAGAATGCCAAGTGCAAATATCCGAGGCTTCGCTCTGGCTTTCACCTTCTGCTTTCCATCCCTCCTCCCTCTGATCAACTGTTTTAAACAGCTGCTGCAGCATGGTGAACGCCTCCTGCAAAGCAGCAGCATGTTGTTCATTAACGCCATCGACCGGCCCACAGAGGATCAGGCAATGGGGCTGGAAGGCACACACACTGGTGAAGCCGATGTGCACGCATCTCTTGGAGGCGAGCAGCAAGGGCTGGCAAAACGTCACTACGGCAGTTTCGGTCATTTCTCTGTCCATGTTATCACTAAAAGGTGCATAAGGGGACACACCGGTGATTTCACTGATAAGGGCCATTTCTTCCGACGACAAGCACTCTACCACAGACACACCATATAATTTGGCAGAGTAGATAACTACTTCTTCTTGCTTCACGCTCGACAGTAACAGCTTAACGTTGTTACTCTGTAAGCGCTTCATTAAGGCTTCTGTCCTCTCAGCGATCCAGCGCAGGGAAGCCTGATACTGACCTTCGGAGTCTACAACAAACTCGACACCGGGGGCCGTCAGGGCGGGCCGCAGGGGCTCGGTGACGAGCAGGGCCCGCAGCTCCCCGTCCGTCGGGCAGTAGGCAGCGAAGTCCCTGCGGAGGACGACGCCGGCCAGGACCCTGGAGCTGGCCAGGGGCAGGCCGGGCACGGCGGCGTGCAGCTCCGCGAAGCGCCGGCCGAGGAGCCTCAGCACCTGCGGCCGGGCGGCGGCGGCCGGGCCGCAGCGGCGGCACATCTCGGCGCAGAGCCGCGCCAGGCGCCGCCGCTCGCCGGGGCCCAGCCGGCCCGCCAGGTACGGCTCCAGCAGCGGCTCCAGCAACCCGGGCGGCGCCGGCCGCAGGTGCCGCCGCAGCCCCCGCGCCGCCGCCCGCTCCAGCACGTGCGCCTCGAAGTCCCGCAGCGCCCGCCGCAGCCCGGCGCCGCCGCCCGCCGCCCGCAGCCCGCCCAGCACGGCCGCCAGCAGCACCACGAAGCTCTTGGCGCCGTCCCCCGTCGCGGCGCGGTGGCTGCAGGCGCGGGCCGCCATCACCCTGCGGGGACACGGGCAGCGTTAGGGAGCCGCCCCCGCCGGCCCCGCCCGGCCCCCCCGCCGCGGTACCTGGCCGCGGGCGGCTCCACGCTCAGCGCCTCCAGCAGCCGCCGCCCGTCCCGCGTGGGCATCGCCTCGCCCGTGGGCCGCAGCAGCAGCGCCCGCCCGCCCCGCGGCCCCAGCGCGCCGCGCACCGCGCCCGCCAGCGCCGCCGCCTCCTGCCACAAGCAAGGCCGCTCCGGGCCCGCCGCCGCCATGGCCGCCATGGCCGGGCCGCCCCTTCCGCCCGCCGCGCGTCACGGCCGCGCCCCGGCAGCGGCTGAGGGGCGGGACAGGGGCCCCGCTGAGGGGAGCGAGGGGCGGGAGAGGGAGCGGCGCACAGAGCCCAGAGACGCGGAGGTGCGACACATCTTTATTGGAGGCGGCCCGTAACAGTTCAGAGCCCTCAGACAAAGCGGGGATCCCGGGTGCCGGACAGGGCGGGACACGCGGGACGGGGAAGCGGGTGCTGTGTCCTGAGGGCTGATTTTCCCGCTTGGCAGAGCCAAAGGTCAGGGTAGGACAGAAAGGAGAAAAAGCCTAAATAATCTCGCCTTGAAGTTACAGCGTTCGAGCTCTTTCTGTCTTACCACAAAGTAGTGCAGCTTCACTATACCCATCCCAGATCCTCCATTCTCCACTTACCAGCCAGAAAGAAGGAATAGTGTAATGTTTGAAGAGCTGATTTTTTCCCCGCCCCCGGAGTCTGACTAAGCAGGAACATCAGTTCTCAAACACAACAGCCCTCACAAAAGGTCTGATATTATATATGGCACAAATCTGGCAAATCTTTACATGTCTCCAAACAGCATAGAAACCCATCAAGAAGGCACTGTTTACAATACTAGAATATCTGCTAAATTTTCTGTGATTTGCGGGTACTCTTGAAATAAAAATAATTAAAACTTAGAGATGTACAGAATTTTTGTTACACATTATTTACAAAAAAATAGTAATAGCTAAAAATAACAGCCTTCAAGAAACACTGAATTACAATCTGTTTCATAAACACGAGTCTAGGAAGAAAGAAAATTGCCAAAGGCACAGAAGGGCGGCAAACAACAAACAAAAAAAAAGTAACTGTAACCATTACAATTTACAGGAAAACCTTGCCAATAAATTTGTGAGATTTCACAAGTGGGAGGAAGGACAGGAAAACTGGGCTATACACCCTCATCAATTAATACCATCTATTTAAAAGGAATCAACACATGAAATTCAAGAAACATCATCTACTGAGAATGATACTTGTTGCATTTCACATGGCATATTTACTTTTTCTTAGCTTAAGTTATCTGTACCCAATTAGGCAACCGGTACCTAAATGGCAAATTAAAGGCATAGAGTGCATTTGAAAACAAACAAACCAACCCAACAAAACCATATGGCAGTAAATTCTGCAGATATTTCCTGTACAAGGAAAGAAACCCAAACAAAACAGGATTTGGAAATCAAATATGTAGACAAGTGCTGTTATAAACTTTAAAAACTAGAAGGCCACAGCCCTCAAACATCTGCAAACTGTACAATCAATTTTTATACATGTGCAGAGCTCAGTCTTAAACAGGTAGTAGTCAAGGTCTGCTGTACATCATGGCTAAAGAGGACAATGGTGACACACTAAAGAAAAGGATCCATACCTGTCTGTGACCAACTGTACAGTAAAAATTAGGGAAGAAGTTTCTTTGTTCTATTCAAATGAGAGAACCCAGCAAAATAAGAATTACCAGGTGTTCACTGTACTTTTCAGAATTTATCCAATCATAAAGTCTCGCAGAAGTCTGCAATTTTACTTTTCAAGAAGTTTCATCACATATCCTTTACCTTTCCAGATCATCATTAAAACCACTTTTTCAACGGAATTCAACTCTAAAAAATAAGTTGAAAAGGAAAAGAAGCATAAGGATTTTGTTTTGCTCTGTTCTGTTGAGTTGAGCATGAACTTCAGCTATGGAGTATCTTTTTAGTCTGTCATTGTCCAACACCAAACTGCCAGCCAGCCAGCTGGCTGGGTCAAATCCTCTCACTACCATGTGGTCCATGTAAAAATGCATGCAGACTGTGTTATTCACTGCTCTTGAATAGAAGTGATTGAAAAATCAGCATGAAAAGGCAGAAGGATACTATTTACAAGGAGATAAAAGCTTGTAACTATCAGTCAAGAGTTTCAGCACCACAAATTTAGCAGAGTACTGTTTTAGGGGATTGAAGTTATTGCCCAAATCTCACTCACTGGATTATTCTCATGTTCAGAGTATGTTTAAAGGCTTGCAATGGATCTCAAGACAGGTGAAGCTTTGAACTCTGAGTGCAATAATGAACAGCCAAATTCCAGGCCAAGAATGTTCAAGTGAATGCCGTAATACTCTGTTTTCCTAATTCCATTTCATACATGGGTAACAACTTCAGTTTCCATTTAGAGACTGAAGCATTCGTAATTACTTTGTTTGTTTATGAAGGGACTTCCTGTGTTCACAAATTTTGCCCCATCAGCTGTAGATTTATTAGAAGTCTAACCAGGTTTGGTCTTGCCCATGGCTACAAGATCTGGTTAACGTAACACGTTCCAGAGAAATTATTCAAGACCAAACCATGCTGATGTGAAGCTGTACGAAATATGCTGAAGTTCACTGCTTACACAATAAACTTTTACACAGCTGAGGCCCAAGGAAGAGGAAAGGTAAAAGAGAAGGGGAGGTGCGTGAAAGTGTCAGCCACAGAAATATATAAGCTGGACAGATAAACAAGTAAACAGTATTTTCACTAAATACTAGTGAGGCTGATGCAGAACAGAAAGGCAGATCACCTGGAGAGTCAGGTAGGCTGCCCAAGGCAGAGGCATAACCTGGCCATGGCAAAAAGCCAAACATGACTTTCAAACTGTTCCACTGCCCAAGATGGATTTGATTTCTGAGAGGATCCTCTGAAATCAAACTTGGCTGTCCATTGTGCCACTCATCCTCCTGTTGTCTCACCTGGGGTACTGAAAATACCTTTTCATTTCTACAGCCCCTTTTTGCCTTGGTATGCTTGACTGGCACAGGGAACTCGCCAGATAAACACCAGCACTACATTTTTTGCTGGAATTTTACAAATTCTATACATGCATATATTTCTTCAAATAAAAAAAGTTAGAAACCCTGGTTTTGAATTTAAGCTTTGCATGAATTTGTATGGCTACAGCATACTAAGAAGGTGCATCCATGTATTCTGGTAGGTAGTATATACTTGCAGTAAAGAGGGATTTCACAAACACTTGGATTTTCTTCTTATTTGTTTTGAGATATGTGGTGTTAGCCATCACACAATTTCTGACCTTTCCCTGTGTAAACACACACATTTTCATTTGCAAGTCTACTCATGACAGTAGCTGAGTCCTATTCTACATTGCCTTTTAGAGGCTGAGCTCAAGCTACACACTAAGCACACCTCTCCACATTTTGTTTCAAAAATAACCATGAGTTGTGGCATCAGCAGTCTGTCTGCTTACCGTGACATGGCCATACACAAATGTAAATCCAAAGCTGTAGATTTTTCAAGACTTACAAACATACCAGAAAATCCTTGACATTTGCAACTCATGAGAGAGTAGACCAAAACAGTACCTCCCTGGCTGTTTTACTGTTAAAAATGTGCTCTGTACAGTAGATGTGGGAATGTTTTTATGATAAATCTGAAGTTTTAAAACTATAAAACAGCTGGCTTACAAGCTTATAGTCATTCAGGATAAAAACCTTATACTTCCAAAACCAATCAAGGACATTATGTTGCAGATTTCCCAAAGACTTTAGCTTTTTACTTGCCATTTCCTAACACTCATAATTTTTCATATAATAATGTATTTGTTTGACCTTAAACAAAAGTTTACTTCCAAACACCCAAAGCCATATACAAAAGCTGTTGGCTACTCCAAAAGTTTCTTTGTTACAAAAATGATAAGTTTATATGTAATGAAGAATGCCTATCATTCTACCATAATAGAAATCACATCCTACCTATGGGGTCTGACCTCAATGTTTAACTTGATCTATTCTGTGGTGCAGATTCATCGGTATGATGCAATATAAACACAAGGCTGATGTCGTATGACTGCGAGACAGAGGCACACACCAGGAGCAAGAGTGTACTGGCACTTACACAATTCTTACTGCAACTGGGTAGACACAAGTATGATTCTGAACCATGAACGCTGAGGCAAAGTTCTGTAAGTTGTTGCTACACGGTTCTTTTACATAATATTGCATCATTTAAAGTCCAGCTTAAAATGTGGTCCCCAGTAACAGTTTGATCATTCCAGTTCAAGAAGGCCCTTGTTCACACTTATTTGAACAAGAAATTAATGGTAAGCTGCAGCAGAACCATGAGTACAATGAAGACATAGTGCTTAAACTGCAAGGAATGGTAGTCCCAGGGTGATGAATGAGAAGCAACTCTATTTCGTAGTGCCATGATCTCCCTGTAAGACAGAACACAATATCCCGTAAATTACCGACTAGATAATTTGACATTTTTTACTATGTTAGGGCCCCCTACAGAAGGCAGCTTTAGTGGAAAACTAAAGAAAACATCAATGAGCAATGAATATCTGAGAAGAGTAAAGATACATACCAGCCTCTACGGCAAAAAAAATCATATGAGATTACTATTCTGTAAACCATTTTAAAGCATTTTAATTAGTACTACCTCTTAATGTCTTCCTGTGTGTCCTTTATAGACTCAATGGCACCCTGCAGTTCACCAAGATCTGTCCCTTTTTTCCTTATTCTTGTATTATGCTTCAAAAGTTGTGCTAGAAGGATACAAAAGCCAGATGTAATTGACTAAAGTAACTGCTGCCATAAAAGGAACAAAGTACAAATGACAAACTAAAGCTGAAGTAAAAATGAGGAGAAAATTTTCTAACTAGCTTCTATTGAAAACTTTATTTCAGAGTCACCTACACCATGGGACAGCAACTTAAATGCTTGAAATATCTTTTGAACACTCATCATATTGTTTAGCTTCTGCAAACATTATCAACAGCAAAAATCTACCCTCTAGCCACATAGTAATCTACAAATTAAATCAATTAACTGTTTAAGAAAGAAAACAGTTTACAAACACCATTCTTTTTCCCTAGATATCAAGTATGTGCAGCACTTAAGTCTATCTACACTGCATTTAAAAAGACAAGAAAATCTGCAATTAGAAAGAGCCATTCTGCTTCCTTTTGATTTCCAGAACGTGCTTCACACATTGGATAGAAGTAAAGCATAATAAAAACATTGAGATAAGAGGAGTATGTGTGACACTGAACTCTTCAGTTGTCAAATAAATTTATTATTTCTATATGTAAGTGTATCTTTTCGTACCTTCACTCCCAGAGGAATCCTGGTTATCAGGCTCTGGGGATGAGAAACCACACTCTCCTTTCTTCTGACTGGCTGGCTTTCGTTTAATTTTTGGAACAGTAACCTAAAATTGATGAATTTATGGGTTATTTCCAGAGAATCAGAACTGAAGCAAAGCAGCACATTCCAACAATGACAGTTAAGAGCACAATATCTAATAGGAGTACAAGTTAAAATTTTTGATGTATTAGCAGTTGAATTTTGTGCACCTTCCCATCTAAAGGAAAGTACACATTAAACTGCTGAGCTCAAGTTTACATATTTTATATTCCTATCCAACCAAGTAATTTCTACTGCTTAGGATGCAACACAGAAGTGAAAGATGTTGTATGGAGTGTGAACAACATTTTTGTAGGATACTAGCATTTCCCATCAACCTCATTGCTCTGATGATCTATATACACATAATGAATAACATATACAAGCTCCTGGATTTTGCATGTGCTGTCAGAACTGGAACATACCATTGGTGTCCGATGTCGAACTTTTGTCTGGATTGTGCCATCTTTTTCAAACTGGATCATATCATTCAAAGGGTCCCATGGTCTGGTACTAGACAAAGTAAATAATGTTAACATTACAACAATTTAAATAAGAAATATTTCCTTGCTCAGAAGCTACTCCATATGAAGAGGCTAAAACTCACCCTGTACAGAAATCAGATATGGCATCATGATCTTATCTTCTACCTATGGTCCAGTCTTAACCTGAAGGGCCAATAGAGCTAAAAAATGAGCTTCATGTCCAGATGAAACCCCCAGCCAGCTGACAGGGGTACAAACTATTAGATTAACCAACAATATTATGAATTCTTTTTGCCAATCATACGTATTTGCAAACATGGAAAGATTTCCTGCTTCAGATACAGTTATTATTTTACAACTACAGGGAAATTAGGGCAATTTAAAAATCTTTAGACAGCTTTTTGTTTTCTTTTAGTCCTTTTAAAAGATGCCTATGAAGAAGTGTTTAAGAATCAATTACCTGAAAACTGCTTTCACCCCAAAGTGGCTTATGGTAATCAAGACTGGTTTCACGAGACACTATGCACAGTTTTCTTGCACTGATTTTTTAAGAGTGCTTTACCAATTACAGTCTGCTGGAGAATTTTAAAAATAACACAACAGCATAGCTCACTGGAGAACAACAAGCAGCCAAAGGAAAATACCAACATCACCATTGATGACAGACTTTTCAGGACAGAAACTGCAAGTGAGCTGCAGGAAGGATGTTCTGACGCACAGCTTTAGTGAGAGTAGATTAAACACAGATTTCCTTTTGTGTCCTCCTGTATGCCTTTTAAAGAGCTGTAGCTGTTTCAGATGTTGTGAACACAGACCTGCACTTACATCTTAGCTTAACCTGACTTGAATTAAATGTCATCTGAGGTAACTGGGTTAAGAACTAGGCATTGCTCTCTTCTCTACTTGTAATCCAGATGCTAAATCCGTAATCCAGATACCTTAACAAATGCTCCAGATCACTGAATGTCTTTCACAGTAAGTGTAGAAGATTGCTCTCTACATGGACCAGGTGGTGAGCCAGCATTATAAGCTTGAAAGGAGAGAGAGGCTTCTTCCAGGGAGTGCTGTCAGTGCAGACTGCTTTCTGGCACACAGCAAAATTTCTGTGGCACATCCTTGAACCACAAGGCCTCAAGGACATCAGAAATAATGCATATTAACAAGATAGGTCTTAAAGCTGCAGGGTAGAGTCTAAGAGATTTCAGGTATGGTTCTCTTCCTAATGGTTTTGCAAAGGGTTAAAGAGTACAGGCTGTCAATTCAGGTAGACCATTCACAACTCTGCCAACAGGAAGAGCTATCAACAGCACTAGAGGATTCAAACCAAGAGACAGTGCTTCACTGAGCACCGAGTCTAGTTGGGGAATTTCCCTGCTGCATGATGTTTTCAGTGATGAAAGTCTGCACAAATTTAATAAGAAACCAATGAAATTCATGGAAAATAAATATACTGAGAGTTGTTGAGCACACAGATTCCTTGTTTGGTTCCAGGAAACCTCCAAGTTGCAAATTTGCTGGAGACATGTAGAATGCTCAGGATTTTTGTACTCTTCCCTGTACGTACACTTAGGCCATTACCTCAATATCTCCATTCTTGAACAGAAAGGTAAAGGCCTCCCAGGTTTAGCCATGGAAACATGCTTCCAGCATCCACGGGCTCAAAGTTACTTAACTTTGTATGTATCATCTTGGGCTATTTTACTTTTACAAATCCTACAATACAGAAGCAAGCTGAGTACTGAAAAAAAACCTTAGCAGAACATGGGTGCTCTGTGAAAACCATTATTAGTGAAGGGCTCAGCTTCAAGTTGACTTTTGAAACATTGGTGAGGACACAGAATGCATCCTTCCAGGAGTCAGGGACACAGCTACATCTTTAGCTTCTGACTCACAGCATTACACAAAGAGATTCACAGACACTCTTGGGCAGGACATATTTGACAGTCAGGCAGAGCTACCTGATCCCAGCATTAATTATTGCTGCCAACCTGCTATTCTCAGAATTATTCTAATATATAGCAAGTTAAATGGCTCAATCCAGCTAAGCACAGGCGTCTCTGATTTTCAAACACTAGATTTTCTGATTGTGTGCCCATATGTATCATATTTTCCAGTTTGGGAAAATCTATGTAGATTTTGTGGTCAGTCTAGGGGGAAAAAATGGAGGACAATGCACCCCAAATTCCCATGCCCCCAAAAAATCTGTAACACAGCAAGGCTATATCACCATATGTAAATAAGCTATATGTATTAGTTCTTTTGTTGCTGAAACCACAGGAAGAGGCTCAGCAACATTGCCAAGCACTCCAGGACTCACTCAGCATATTTGTAGTGCCATTCTCCTGTGACTGAATCCTGATCGAACAGCTTGCATGTCCACTCTTCACCCTTAAGTTTCCTCTCTTTGGCACTCTTTCTCTGAGCTTCTTCCAGAATATACTTCTCCTGAGTAGCTTCTGTTTGGTCTTTATTATTTATTGCTTTTGTCACTTGTTGCCAAAGCCTGACAAATGAACAAAACACAGAGTCACCAGAGTCACAATTTGGCTCACGGAAAGAATTGCAAACAATTTCCTCAATTATAGGCTAAATAAATGGACCACCCTCCAAATTACCCATATTACCATTTTAATAGATATTTTATATACATTTATATCAAGATTTCCTGATTATAAGGTATAATAATAAATATATATAACTATATAAATAATAATAATAATAAATAATGATCTTATATTTAACAATGTCACTTTTATCATCAAAAGCTGCTATCATCAAACATGGGAAAGTAATGATTATTTGCTTCTAATTTGGAGAAAATTATGAGTTTTATTTTGGTAAAATAAATACATGGTTCGAAAGTGAACTTACTTCTCTGACTCAAAGTCATCTTGCTCTTCAAACTTCACAGTGTATCTATGTAATCTACGCTGTTTCATATCAGATGTTGGGTTCCAGAATGTCTCTGAAACACCTGTCTTCTTGTCACTAATAATAACTTCACTGTCCTGTAACAGATATGATTGGTATCTTCATTGTAATTATCTCAGAGTGCCAAAATAACAAAAAAGCAAGGAATAAGCCTTTTTTTCTTTTGGTAATAAGAACTTAATTTCTTTAGAATGCATGCAGTTGAAAATAATTAGATATGCTAACTTTAAAATTCAATATCCACCCTCTTTGCTAGGTTCTAGCTTGGAACAGAGGTGCAATGGAATCATTACCACATCCAAAAACGAGTGATGCCATGTCACCTCACCAGAACTGAAATAACCTTAAATATTTCATGCTGGTACCATAAAAATTCTTAATAGTCCTCATGCATATACCAAAATATTTCACAAGCTTCATTTTGAAGCAACATTTCATTTTCTTCATAAACTACTTAAATGTGCACTTCTCCACCTTTTAAGAGCTGCAAATAGAACAATGTTGGTTCTATACTTGCTTGAATACTTTCTGCAAAAGCAGTACTTAACTTTTTTTTTTAAATATGAGTCTTTTTTGTATTTAAGAGCCAGTTTCACCTGTCTCAACCATCAGCCAGAATTTATAAAAGAGCATCACTCACTACTTACCCAGTGACCCTCTAAAAAAGCCAGAACTTCTTTGCCAAGCTTAATTCTCCCTGATATTTGGTTAACACTGTCATTGTTACCCAAAAAAGGCTGCAAAACAAAAGGAAATGGTTTCATGTTTCTCTTAATAACATTTTATTTTTGCTTATATTTTGTTTAAGGAAAAATGTGAATTTGTGAAATGTGCTGTAAGCAGCCCTGATATCTTTAATATTTTATCTTCTACCTATTAAAGGAGTGTAAAGCCAGAGTAAGTAGTTTCTTATTTCCTCCTTCTGAAAAGATTTTCTGAGTAAAAGTATTGTGTAACATATGTGGAAAGAAAAAAGAAAATCATGCAGAAAACAGTGACAATATCCTGAAGGACACAGCCATTTGCTACACTAATTTCACAGCTTTGCCAAGGACCATTTGTTACTAGAGATTTTATTTTGTAGAAAAAACAATTGCCAGGGATTTTCTTTGGCCTTTTGACAGGCTGCCCATGTATCCTGTGGACTGACAAGGCAAACACAGCCTCCCAACTTTAATGTTTGCCCTATAATTTCAACTGAATACAGTTTCCTTCTCCATGTGCAGACTTCTTGAAAACTGTTATTTCAGCTTTAAATCAGTTTCCACCTCAAGGATGGCAAATGCAATTTTCAGAAGCCATCTAGAAGTAGTTGACAAACCTTTGTTTAGCTCATGTGAGTGGACATTATGTTCATTCTCCTTCGTGTGCCCACTCACAGCATTCACTAACCTTGAGTTTGAATTCAATTGTTGCGCTGTAGCCAGTTTTCTCACAGGTGATGTTGACTATTCCTCCAAGCTCTAAGGTCATTGTTCCATAAAGAATTCCTGCAAGAGAAAAAAAAAACCAACAAAAAAAAAATCAAAAACCTCCAGCTAAAACAAATGTTTTTAACTGAGCAAAACAAAACCCTTAAGTTGCTTGGGTACAATTGCTAGAGTAAACATGCTTGTGCCAGAGGAAAAATTGTATTTTCAGATGACCTTTCCTGTGTGATTCTGTGTATTTTAAAAGGGAATTCTGGAGTATATGGGTAGAAAATACTAAGTTACAGCTTAAAAATGAGCAATTCTGCAATCTATTTTGTGCTATTACCTTCCAGAAAACTTAAAAAGCACTGACTTGTTTCCCATAGTGAAACTAAGGGCAAATGTTCATGATTTATAATCATGTGATTTCTAATCAAACCACAATGTGGTGTAGATACTACGTTGCCTTTCATGTTTACTAGAGGAAAACAGTGGAAAAGCTCAAAGCTGCTCTAAAAAAAGGCAACTCAAACAGTAAATTAATGTCACATAGTGACAGATAATTATATATGTATATAAGCTTTTACTATTTCTTACTAGTTAGGAAAAAAAAAATCTTTTCCTGTGTCAAAAATGAAATTATGCCTTAAACAGGTGTATTTTTCTCCTGATAAAATATGTGGAAGCCTAGAGCCACCAATGCTGCCCATGTTCAGAACACTCTCCTCCAGAGGACAGGCTTGAATCCAACACAGCATATTATTTAGAAAAATGAACTATTTAGAATAACAAACTTATTTTCTCATAACTTTGCCATCTAGAGAATGAAAAAAGCCACTACCTTTACAATGGGCATATGGCATTGTCATTACATAATCTTCTCCCCTGTTTAGAAACGTTAGCCGTCCTTCTCCATCTAGTATGGCAGATAATGAATTCCCTGAAATTCAAAGACAGACTGTCATATTTCTCACCCTGCAAGACATCATAATAATCATTCCCTAATAATAACTAAGCAATACAATTAACAACATCAGTATATTTAACACTGCAAACTACCCTGTCTAGTGAAGCCACTTTAATACATAGCATTCTCCAATTAAAAACTAAAACATAAAAATAATATTCAAACATAGAAAACATTCAAAAATAGAAATTAAAATTCTGAAGACCAGTTACAAAAACTTTGTAAGGAAAGGACAATACAACAACCCAAACACTGACCCTTCTAAAAGCCTTTCATCCACAAAACATAGCTCACATGCACCGATTTTGCATGCCTCAATACACATACAAGCAAAAAAACCCCATTATTTACCATAGAATTTTGATTTGGCCAGAATGCTACCACTAAGGCAAAACCCATCTTTACGGTTGCTAACATAGAAGGCAGATACTGGAGGATGATGTGACACCTGTTGGAAAAACAACCCACATATTTGAGAAAAACAAAACCAAGCAATATAGTAAATATAGTATAAACGTTGAGCTGTTAATGACAATGCAAAATTCAGGCTGCACATATTGGAATGCAGTTAATACATGAAAAGTTTGACTAAAATCTTTAGAGATAAAGATCAAGCAATCACTTACTGAATTTCAAGAATTAAGAAAATCAGCACATGACTTGTTCCAGGGGAAGAGGAACAGAATTATTGGAAACAGTAATTTCTTCCCTCCCTCTCTTTAGGAAGACACACTTAAAAGAGACATCTGTAAGAAAATTATGCTCACCAGGAGAGGTTTTAGGATGCTATCTGAACACTTCAATATGTTTTCTGAACCTGCCACAGCATTTAACTAGCACAAATATACAATACATTTATTTTTCTTTAAAATATTTTTTCCAGTTATTGCATCTACCTGTTCTGCAATATAAAAAGTCTTGCTGTTTGTCCTTGGATGAATCCACATGCAGCGGAAAAACTCTCCAAGTATCGGATTGTACGGCTTTTTTAGTCCCTAAACAGAAATTGAATAGAGAGTAACCACACTGTGCACTTACACAAGTCACAAAACACTTTATCAGTCTATCACTGAAGATAAGACACACAGGAAAACAAAATTATCATATATATGCTAAAGTACATGGTACTTGATTTCATCATTTGAATATTATGCTCAATCAGTCTGCTTTTCATTCTAAGGAAACCAAATATTCAGTATATCGACTAAACTATTCTACATGTAAGGACGCACAGATTGTAAGGGGTTTTTTTGTTTTTGCAGAATTATTACAGAGCTCTTATCCTAAGTTATGCAGTAAGTACTTTCTGTCAATACTATCTCCCAACAACATGACTATGAAGAATATTTAGTGCAAAGCTAAATGATGTGGTGGAAACATTAGTCCTCCAATTTCAGACTGTTATATCACTGAAGAATGATAAATATAGAGCTGGCTCAACTTCATAAAAAAAACCATTTAATTCAACTTCTACTCCAAGGGACAAATGCAATTGAATATAGCTTGAATTGAATGGCTAGGGACCAAAAATTTCCATGATGTGTTTCTGTAAACAATGCAAACTTTGATTTTTTTTAAAAAGTGCATTATAGTATAAATTTAAGAAGAAAAACTTAGTCCAGCATATTCCTGAGTCCTCAAACTAGACACAATGACTAAAGTCAAAATAATATGTGAAAGTATACCTTTGGCTTTTTGTAGAATCCTGATAAATACCATTTCACTACTTTTTTCATGCGATTGTAAGCATTCTCTTCAAGAGCAGCTCTGTGAAACACAACACACAGATCAAGTATCAGTATTGCAACGCTTATGCTATCAATTGTTGTGACATATCTTGAATGTATGAGCTGACTAAAAGAAGGTCTGTGATTTGTACTACTGTAAAACTTTCAGCCCAATCTCACCAAATTTGAAGTTTTCCTATAATTGTAGGAAGATTGAAGCCAAACAGAAATACCAGAAATGGTATTTCCATATCTGAGTCTGTTCTTTGCAACATTAAATTCTGTCCCACCCCCACTCAAGTTCTTCCATTTAGTTTACTACTTTGGTATCTTTTTACTACCAGCCTGCTAACATGCAGAGCTCTGAGCTGAATAATATTTCAATTTATAGTCATTAATTTATTAGCTACATTTGAGCAGGCAACTACAAATATGGACAGAAAACAACACTGTATTAAAAAAAATTAACTAGTATTGGTTTTTCATTTAAAAATATGCTTCTTGAAGAAAAAAAAATTAAACTAATTTTTTGAAGTTTTTCAACCAGTCTTCAGAAGCTAAACCAGAAACGCCCACAACACGACTACTATTAAATTGTAAGAAGGGCCAGACTTCAAGATGCATATGACCTCTCAAGGCAGTTAGCTTTCAGAAAATGACAATATCTGACACTGTTTTAATTTTAAAAATGGTAAGGATGAAAACCAGAGACTGGATTGACTTACTCAGACAGAAAGTCTGCATGGTAGTAGTAATCAGACAGCTTATCCAGGAAAGAGCGAGGTTCCAAAATAAATGTAGGCAGTACAACCTTGGACAAGTCCATTCCAGGCCTGACTTGCTTCAACAGTGTCCAAATCAAACTTTTGTTTTCTTCTGACACTTCTTCTGTCTGAGCAGCCTCACCTGCCTAGGATGAACCAAAAAACTGCTTACAGAAAGGACAAAGCAAACAATCCTCCAAAAGACAGGTCAACACATTCTAAGGTTGCAGTGAGAATGGGAAATGGATACTTAAAATAAACCGCTCTGAGACGCTGAAGCAACTATGAAAGATAGATCAAGTTTCTATAAATGCACTTATGATACATCTTTTATGAAGTATGATAGATCTAGTATTCAGCATTAAAAACTGCATTTGGTTACATTATCTCTAGGCTAGAAAAATTTGAGACCGAATGTGGTTCAGAAATCCTTCCTTAGTCCTTCCCTAGGCATCACCTGCATTACTATCTTCTCAAATGCAGAACTTAGACACCAAAGGGCTGGTCATTCTTCCAGCTCTTCCCAACCATAAAAGATGGCATATCTACGCTTTTCACTGCCTGGGATCAGTCAGCACCATCAGTGCTTTTCCTTAAAAAAAAATTACACAACTTAGGGGTAACTGAGCAAAACCAGCAGCCACACTCCATGCTCCTTTCTGTCCAAGAAGAGGGAAGATATTATCCCATATAGTTGCTGAAATCAAGAGCAATGGTTGTAGGGAAAGCAAGGAAAGGCATCCCTTTTTCCAGAACAGTTCTAAAACACATACTCAAAACTTTGTCACTTAAAACTCCTCAGCTTTTTCTCAAATATTGCTGTCTAGACATGGTACTAGAAAGCACTGAAGTGTAAGATATTTAAGTTCCAAGAGCAGGAAAAAAAAAAATCTCATAGTCATTTCTCTTAAGGAGAAAGAGGAGATTTCTGAAAAGACTTATTTTGATTTCTGTTACCAAGATTTTTGGTTTACAAATCCCTGTCATATTTCCATGTATAGGCAAATACATAAAGCAACCTGCAGAAGCGGAACAGTGGAATAGCAGCTCTGGGGAATCATTAGAATGCAAGGTGACATCAGAAGCACAGCAAGCCTTCCACTAAATTCTGCACTAAATTGCTTAACTTCTCTCTTGCAGGAGGAAGAAAAGAAGTGTCAGGTTGCATTCAAACCTTCATTTCAAAGATTTTTACTTAAAGAAAAGAACAGGTCTAAGTTAATAAAACCCAAACAGAAGTTTAACAACAAAAGAACAAGTAGTCATGATGAACTTCTGCTGCAGGTGGCCCTTTCTGTACCTTCTGTCTGAGCAATACACCAGGTAATTTCATTATTGCTGTTAAAATCTCAGCACAAGAGTGGCGAAGCAGAGCAGGATATGGGCGAACAGAACCTTTCCTATACATTATTGCTGAAAATATGAAAGCCAGTCCTGCAAGTCAACTTTCAAGTGGACCCTGACCCTTAAAACATCAGCTTGCTATTTGGAGAAATTGCTTGCTCAGTACATCAACAGCACTTTTACCTCCCCAAGTTCTTCATGATTCTGTTCTAAATAAATGGTTTCCTTGATATCAATTGGTTCTGGATCGACATAAGAATCATCCTGTCGCTCCGATGTGTCACTATCGCTTTCTTCACTTTTCCCCAAACCATCGTTGTCAGATTCCTCGTGGTCATGGTCATTTTCCTTATCAGACTTGTCAGAGTACGTATCTTGATCTTTGAAGTGATGCCTTTCCATTTCACTGTCATTTAACCTATTAAAAAACAAAGGCTAAATGAATCTTTAACTTTACAAAATCATTTAATTGTTTCCAAACCAGGATCTTAATAAAATACACACCAAAATTACCAGTATCAAGCCTGAGGTGGCAGCAGTCTCAAACTTGTCTTGCTGGAAACATACTGGATGTATACTCTTCTCACTGAACTGTCAAATGACACTGATGAGCCTGGGAGATCAAGCACCTCTCTAGGAAGCCTGTTCTAGTGTCTTACCATATGCTTGGTAAAACACTGCTCCCTAATGTCCAGTCTAAACCTCTACTAAAACCCACTACTGCACATTATTTGGTGCATTGGCCAGGAAACTCAAATTGGCAAACTTCAACCACTACAGGTCTTTAATTGTTGCAGGGGGCAAGCATTTGCCTTTTTTGTGCTTTTCTCAGACTATCTATGCATTACACAAAAACCAAAGAATTGCATTTCTCCCAGTCCCGGTCTCTCTCTGGGAGAGCATACTTGTACCAGCAGTACAAAATTCCTGCCCACCCAGAAAAGACAAATGGACAGTTAAATCTTCACAAAGTATGTCAAATTGGTGTAAAGTTACTGAGATGGATGTCTGAGAGGAGGCTGTGAACACGTAGGAAGCCTGTTCTGGAGCAGGCTCCTGGCAGGGACCTGCAGACCTGTTGGGAGAGGCCAGCGCTGGAGCAGTGTCCTGGTAGGACCTCTGACCCTGTGGGAGACCCACGCTGCAGCAGTCTGTGCCAGAAAAACTGCCCCCTGTGGAAGAGGGACCCACATGGCAGCAGTTTGTGGAGAACTGCCTCCCATATGATGGACTCATGCTGGAGAAGTTCAGAGAATTATCATTATGCCTGTGAGAGGGACCCCATGATGGACTCCTCTCCCCGAGCAGCCGCTGGAAACCCATTCCCTGTCTCTGTGCCTCTGGGGAAGGAGGAAGGGGTAGGAAGGAGGTTTTTTTTAAGGTCTTGTTTTACTTCTCATTATTCAACTCTGATTTTGTTAGCAATAAATTCAGTTAATATCACTAACCTAAGCCTGTTTTGCCCATGGTAACATTTAGTGAGTGGCCTCTTCTGGTCCTTATCTCGATTCATGAATCCTTTGTTAAATTTTGTCTCCCTATCCAACTGCACAGGGTAGTGAGGCTTTGGTGGGCGCCTGACATCCAGCCACAGTCAACCCACTACAGCCATTTATTCACTACACTTAATTTATTTCCACAAAAGCATATGCTCACAAAAATTGGGCTGGAAGTTTTAATTGAAATAACCAGGGAGTAACTCAAGGGCTCTCAGACATTAGATATCAGGTGATATAAGACAATTTAAACTTTTATACATTTACTCATAAGGTGACTGAATTATTCATCCATCTGATGATTCAAGCTGAAACCGTTTAAATAAAGCTTAATTTATTTCTTTAACTAAAAAAACAGCAACTTCAATTCACATCTACCACCTTTTGTTACATGTACTAAGCTTCTGACATTCTGCTGAAACTAACAAGAGACACCACTTTAGAATTTTCATTTTTTTCTCTTTTGAACAGTTTAACTGAGTACTTAAACTTACTGATGCGATATTCCAAGTTCCTTGGACCAAACTTTCCCCTGGATCTGCTTTGCTTGAAAAAAGATTTTTTCATTTTATGTGCAGGGCATAAAACACACTGCAAATAAGGCATATAAAGAGAACTCAGGAGCAACACAAACTGCAGCCTTAGCCTCCCCATGGTGAAATTATCTCTACAGGGTTCTGCCAGAAAGCAATCAGGCTTAGTAATTAATTCACTTACGGTAAGTTTTCTCCACTGTGTAAGTTGTTAGCACGAATCAGACCATAGAAAGAGACATGAGTACTGTCGGCTGAGGAGTTCAAGTCGTGTTCTTTACCTTCCCTAATCATTGTACGCTTAAGCAGACCTGAACACTTCAGTGCTAGCTCCAAAGCATCCATCCAACACCTGCCTGAAGACAAATTTAGTATTAGACTAAAAATTAAAGATTTAACAGAACTCTACCACTTCTGTTTACTAATTGGGAAAGTTAGTCCTTTGGGCCTGCTTACATTGCCTTTGAAGACACACTTCAGAGCTGTTCCATGTTACATGCGTTGGATTTTACGGTCTGGTGGGGACATAAAAATATCTCACAACCACCCAGCTTTGGTACAAGGGATGTGTCAGGGCAGGACAAGCAAGGTAAATCATGATTTTTGTTAGAGCATATTCCAGCATTTCTTCCTTAATGAAAGCCTGGCTCCAACCAGGCCGTGACTGTGGAATGCCCCCAAAGATGCCTGCAGCCCTGCTCTAGCTCTGAAGACTAAGTAACTGCATCATTTGGCAAAATTTACCCAAGTAATATGATAATAGCATGGAAAAAGAGCTATAATGATAGTGTATAAATAACATTTCAAAAGATAAAAGGCAGATATTCTAATTTTCTTTGGCAAAAAGTAACTGAACAAATTTGGGTATTCTTTCCCCTTCTTACTACTTATTTTCCATGTATCTAATCCATTTCTCAATACAGAAGAGAGAGTCCTGTTTTTAAAGTCTGCAGGGGTATGCTTAACTAACCAGTAGATGAAAGGCACATGGCTAGAAAGTGCTACACAACAGTCTTTTTTTTTTCTTTTTTTTTTTTTTTTTCACATTATAACTTTACAGGGTGGTTGCACTGATCACCATTTTCCCAGTGAAGGGTGTTTACAAAATGACATTTTGAAGGAATTTTTACTACTAGAACTCTGTGCAACTGCTGCACTTAACACGTAAATGCTTTAATAAGACTACATCCATATTAGCACATTACATAGGCAGTTGATATTTAGACAAACATTAATACAGCTAAATCACAGATAACCCTTTCCCCTTTCTCAACCCAGTCAACAAAAGGCAACTGCAAGGAGTTAAATAGCTTTTCCTTCAGGTCAGTATTCTCCTTTAAGAACCATGAAAATGTACTAGTACCACCATAACTGAATGCTCTAAATTAAAGGAGAGCCTTCACAACAAACTACAATCAAAGTGCTGTAGCAGACATGATAAGACAATTGAAACCATCTTTCTCATAACTAACTGTTGTCACTGCTGAAAACCAGTGAAGTATCTATTTACCATCTGATTCTGAAGCGGCTCGGACGATCAAGTAACTGGTGGGCAATGGCAGAGTTATAGCACCAACTGCTTCACCTTTAGGGCCCTTGAAATACACAAAACAAGAAAGAGCATCAGATATTTTAATTCAGTTTTACAGTTTATCATTCAATGTAGTAAGAAGCTGACACACTGCAGGGCTATTTACTGTTACTCAGCAACATCTAATGAAGACATGAATGGAAAGATGGACAGCCCTCTTTCACTGTGTTTCTTCAAGGACTTCATTCTAAGTATAGGACCCAATTCAAGCCCATTTCTCAAAAGAATGGTCTTTGGGATTAAAAAAAAAAATTTAGTTCTGTTGGGGTTTTTTCGTTTTGACTGGGGTGTGGGTTTTTTTGTGAGGGGTGGGGTGGGGTTGTTTTTTTGGTGAATAAATCAGACTTGGCCAAAGTTTTATTTTCAACTGTGAAGTTCTTCACAAATCACATTTAAAAAAAAAAAAAAATTCAAAAGACTTTCCATTTCTGTCAACCGTCATTTTGGAATAAAATATTAAATAACCATTTTAAAGTCCCTTCCAAAAAAAATGTTTATCTATGGTAACTTTAAGAAAATTGATAGGCAAAGAGGGCTGTATTAAACATACTTGAAACTATTGCTGAAAGCTGGGTTAAGCCTGCCTAACTGATGAGTTAACAAACTTTGATCTTTACTGATTTCCCCCAGAGAAGCCTAATGGAAAGCCAATATAAGGCTTAGAAGAGGGAATTGGAAAGCCAGCAGAAGTTTTGAGCAAAAGCAGATAAAGGCAGGTAATTTTAGAAGCAAGCAAATGAAACAGCCAGAACACTTCTGAGGGTAAGAAGCAGGTAAAGGAGTAGTCTTGGTGGGACTTAAGTACCAATACAGGCAAGCTAGTGCTGGTGTAAATGATGTTCAGAACTCCTGAGGAGTCAGTATAGAGTAACAGCAATTGGGTGCTAGAAACAAGATTCCAAACCTCAGTCTTCCTCTGAGAGAGTGGGAAGGTGTGCCCACAAAAGTCTTTGGTGAAGCAGCAACACTGGGGTTAGGAGTTAGTGGGTACCAAGAACCAAGAGGGACAACCCCAATGCATGACCACTCCTCACCCCAAGGGTGGGAAGGCAGGGAAGAAGCCCAGTGTCATCTGAGGAGGGGAGAGCACCATGGCACCACACCAGGCAGGGCTGAGAGACTTGCTGGGGTGCTGCCAGCACTGTGCAAAGTCCTCAGCCAGCAGAGGGCCTTGAAACTCTCGGGTCACAGAACACTGGGGCAGACTTCTGCTCATGAGATCTGCCCTTTGGGTTTATACTGTGGCACTTTAGAGTAGGCTACTTTGTACCAAACAACTAGGGTTTATAGATGAAGTGTGGTTTTGGTGTCTGGTTTTGCTTTTTTTTTTTTTAATTCAAGAAAGTTACACTCCCTAAGTGTTCTAACAATATATTGATTAAAAACAAGTGAGTAATTTTTAGCAAAGATTTCAGTAAGTTGACTCATTTTATATAACTGTTCATGATCTTGATTTCCTCTAATTGGTTACTGTTCCAACAGCACTGGATACTCTTCTTCGGTATCGCCCATTATGGTTTCAAAACCAATTTCCAGTAATTAGTGATCTGTACAAGAGGCACATTAATTTCTGTTTGCTGGGTGACTTTATATGGATTATCTCTGTTTCTGATGGAATGCTGCTACTACTCCAAGCCAATGGTCAAGTTAAAAATTCTGTTATATTAAAAAATGTTGAAGTTTACTTCTTACAGAATATTCATGCCAATAAAACTCAAATGCCATGAACATTGTTTCAAAGACAACAATGGAAACTGATATGCAGTCAGCCCTGACTAAATTTACTCAGAAAAAAATAATATCTGAATTAACTTGACTAATTATGAATTTCAGAAATTGAAATGGCATCAGGACCAGGGACACAAGGAAGACGAAATGGTACAGTGCATCAGCTACCTCAGAGTGCAGGAGGAACATCAAAGACCACAGCAACAGGCTTAAGGGAGCATGTGAAGTGACTGACCACAAACTACTGCAGAAGAGAATTTGCAGTCTGCCAGAACTACCCCATGGGTAATGTGTTCAAGTCAGAAAATCTCCTGCAGTACTTATACCTCTATACATGTTTTTTGCAATGCTATCTTTCTGCACTAACTGCAAACAAGGCTCAATTTGCCTTGGACTTGAGGCTCCTTCTGGTAAATCTACTCTAGATCAGTCAATTGCTATTACTCTTAAGCAAGTTTGCCTTGTAACAATAAATCTGTAACTAGGACATTATGGTTGACTAGGTAAACAAGGCAGAAAAGGGTTTCAACTTAAAGGCCTTTTATCTAATGGAATCCAGTAATTCTCAACTGCAAATAGCCATACCAAAATGAACAAATGCCACTCCAGCTCTCAGCACATTTAGAATGGACAATATCAATTTGTTCAGGTTCAAAATTTGACCTACCTTAAAAAAGTAAAAATCTGGTAGGGCATGTCCTCTAAATTCTAAATATCTATTTAAAAAAACAAACAAATCCATTTCTCACTGCCAAGCAATAAAGAAATATAAGACTGATTTGTGATCCTCTGCAGACAGGCCACCACTTTGCAATGTATGTACACATATCATAATAAAACACATCAACACCAAATGCTATAGCTTTGGAAAAGGATATGGACTTTGTGTTCTGCAAATGTGAGATCACCACTAATTACTGAAAAGTTTGCCTAAGCAACAATAAAATAAAATTATTCAAAAGAAACTACAAGTGATTTGATCTAAGCTTGGAAAATCAGGTAACACTAATAAATGATCACAAGCCAAAATGACCACAAGAACCAGGAATTATACTGACTGACTTGCCTAAGAAAAGGATGGCAAATTTAACACAGCATATTCTACAGATGTGACAGTACATCTGTATCAATTTAAGATTTAGAAGAGCTACTAATTGTGAGATTGTAAGATGTTATTTTAGAGAGCATAATTAATTATAACAAGGCTCCTAATATTGTACAGTAATTTCATCTAAAGCAAGATGTTATTTCAGAAGGAAAATATGTTCACTTGTGCTGTGCTTCTACATCCCCTCTCCACATGTAAACAAAGAACAAGGACTACAATAGTTTATCAGATCATAAACAATGAGTAAGAGCAAGCATTAAAGATCTTTACAAGATATTGAAATAAACCTCAAGAGAACACTCCTGTGCTTTTCAGCACACTGAGAGCTGCTCACAGTATTATGCTTTGTATGACAAGGCAAATAGACATCAGAATTGAATGAAAACATGTATCTTCCTAACATCAGAAAAAAAATGAACAGCCTTGGCTAACAAGTTTCAATATGAGCTATGATTGCACAAGCAAGTAATCTGTTTTTTGACTCTTACAAGCAAATTGAACTAAGGTGACATTTTGTTATATGAATATAGGAGTTGGACACTAATAAATGTTTATAACTCTTATTTTGGTAAATCTCACCTTAATTTCTCAAATTTGACTGGTGTAAAATACAACGTTAAACACTCATTCCTTTAATTCATGTAATTGCCAGTGACTGCATTAACCTTTTTAATGGCAACCCTTTTCACACCACACTTTGAAGCTCTTTAAGCACAGACAGCAGCATAAATCAAATACTTTTTCTGAATGGGACTAGATGTGCAGGGCTTACATTCAGAATCAACACCACTGAAGTCGAAACAGAAAACACAGTTCAGCTTTTCATTAAGGTTGTCTTCACTCATAGCTGATTAATGCTAGTCATCCCTTAAGAAAGATACATGCTACCACTAACCTTTGTAGCCCATATGGTCTGCTCCAAAGGATGAAAAAGTTTGAAACAAAAGCCATCTTTTTTAGAAGGCCTCTCAATGAGTTCACAAACGTTCAGCAGCACTGTTCCTACCCACTGGTCGTTTTTGGGAGTTTTGTAAAGAAGCAACACTCCTGGTTTCAGTACACACCACAGTTTGGTCCAGCTTTTCAAGGTACCACGAATCTGTAAGACAAATAGTTACAGTTGTATCTCAGTGAAGTCAATACCAAAACCATCCCCCTCAACAAAATTAAAACTGATTAGCTTTTATTTCAAAGCAAAGTTTATCAGGTCTTTCAAGAGTTTTCCCAGGTTTATTTAAGAATATAAAGTTATACTTGTTCTTCTGTCTTGATGAATACTCAGTTCTACAGATGGGTAGACACGCATCCAGATATGGGAAGTATGACAATTCAGCTGCACTACTGTTGATAATATGAACTGCTATTTTTAAGACAGCAGTACCAGCTAGTTCTTAAGAGAGGAAAGGAAAACTATCAGAAATACACAAAGAAAACTGCATTCAAGTATCTCACTGAATCGTTTTTGTAATTGTAATGTACGTAACAGAGCCACTTTGAAGCGTAAGAGAAGGACAAAATGAGAACAGCATAGCCAACTCATCCCAAGTTGATGGCTATGCACACAAGAATAATGTGACTAGGGTGACTGCAGTAAGGGGGAGCTAAGTTCCTCTACTGGTCCCCTAGGATTTGAGCACAAGGACCTTGGGATGCAAATAGTGGCTGCTGTGCCTGTAGAAAAACATTAACAGCAAGTAAAAGATTGAGCTTTTTCTACTCTGGCCAGAAAGCAACAAGCAATGAACTGCTCCATCTTCAACTCAGATTCTGACCTTCAACCAGTCAGCCATAACAATAACTGAGGGGTCCGTGATTGTGCTAAGTAATTCTTTCGTGGCTCTCTTCTTTTCTTCTCTATAGTTTTTCTTTTGAACCTGCAAATAATAATAAAAATGTTCACAATGTCACAGCCCTGAGGCAGTTATCAGCACAAAAATGTATTGACCAATACAAGCTGAGGAAAAACTTGCTAAATTCAATTTGCAGTACAGATATATAGAAAACCAGCTTTAAAATAGAGTATTTGACTTCAAAGTGCAAACACTTACTTCAAGAGGAGCTAGGACATAGACAATTTTGGACTCTTCTGGAATTTTATTTTTAAACTGAGGACTTGGAATCTCCTGTTAGAATCAAAGGGGAGGAAAAACCAACCAAACCAAATTCCAATATACAGGTACATTATCTGACCCACGGTCTTTACCCACCAGTTATGTTCCTCCCCACCAGGAGAAATTTGGAGCAATGTATCTCCCTCATTTAAAGTCAAATAATTTTACATTTCTCCTGAAATGGTATCTACCAAACAGTGGAATTTGGTCTTTATACAGTACAGAGGGAAGAAGGTAATAGAAATGCATTCAAATTACAATTTCTGTAATTCCATTTGTCATTTCATTGCATGTAGATGTCCTGAGGTCTCTGCCAATCTGAAATAATCTACAATCTTCTGAGTTACTCCACAATTTTGTGCCATGTTAAAGAGTGCATTACAGAAGCCATTATTCAAGTAAAAATACAGTAAAATTTGAAGAAACTCAACAGCACAACTTCTCACAATACTTAAATATTCCCTAAGTCTCATCATTATTTGGCATTTTTGTCTTCTCATCAGAGAATACGGTAAAACTACATGAATGCATTCACAGGCAGCCCCTGAGGAGTTACTAGGAAATTAATTCACCTTGAGAGATTCTTTTTTTGTAAGTTTGCTTGAAGATTGAGAGATGTCCTTCTCAGAGCCATTGAAAAGCTTGGATTCAGACTGAAATTCACAATACACATAATAAATAAGTGACAATGACAGATACAAGAATATATTACTGATGCTGACACTTTAGCAAGTGTTTGAAGTGCAATTATGTTTGTAAGGTTCCCATTCCCTCTCACTTCTCTACTGCTTCCCCCATTAAAAACCCCAAATAAACCAATAAACCACAACTTGTAACATGAGCTCTACACCACTCATTCATGGAGTCTCTTTTTGCAAGGGTTTTACGGGAAAGAAGTCTGAGGTTCTTTCCTTTGGAAGTATACTGACCTATACACAAGTAAGTATTTAGCTCATGTAGACTGTTACTAGACAGAGCGTGCTTGAGTAGTTAGACATTATTTTAGCAGAGAGAGAATGTTTTTGGAGAACCCAAGTGTTTTAACAGGATATATGAATCAGAATATAGAATCAGCTGTCTTCATCCACAGCTTGACAGCTTCTCCAAATGGACTGCTACAGAGGCACTTACCCTGTGACTCATGAAGGAAAATACAGCCTCTTCAGTCTAGGATTCAGTGCTCTAGAAATCATCGGAGCACGGCTGCCCACTAACGGCACTTGTTCTGCTCCTTGCACCCTAATTCCATGCTCTGATTACTTTGCAAGTCACCTTCAAGAAGCTGACGGTGGCATCAGGCAGGAACAAGCCCCAGGTTTGTTCATGACACCCAAGTCCTGCTCCTGCAGGACAATAGCTGCCTCAGCACCACATGATCTCTCCCCCCACCTCTCCCCCGTGTCTCCTAAGGTTCAAAGATTACTCCTAGAGGTTTGTTGCCTACTAGTTGAAAGGGAACCCAAGCCACCAAATATTTGGGAACAACACTCTTCAGGAAAAATAAAAATGGAAAAAGAGGAATCTAAGAGGAGTCTCTCATAGAGTTTTCAAATCATTCCTATTGGAGGTCAGAGAACATTGAGTCGGTATTGACTATATACAAATTTCAAATAAATTAGAGTTGTATTTCTTTGTGCACTGAAACATAAGCCTGGTGGACCCAAAATTTCTGCATTGTCATAAATAGAAAACCAAAACAATGTACCAATCTAAACTGTGTATTCAATTCAAATTCAAGGACATTTTATCAAAACTGACCCTCAGGATGCTCCACATTTCAAATCTCCAACTACACTGCAAAGTCTATTCACTGAATTTGTATTTTGGAATACTATAAAACGACAGTCAAAAAATACGGAAGCTTTGAGTAAAACTTACAGCAATAATAACAACAGTGCACTTGAGCATTCTTTTAACTCACAGGCTGCTCAAACAAAAGAAACAAAGCCTAAAGAGTCACAAGCTGTACAGAACAATTTAACCTGGATTCTACTTTACATCTTTAATTCAGAACTAAGACTTTACAGGAGTCTACTTTGCTACTGTAAAAAAGATATGTGCAATAATCGGCAAAAAGTAATTTTAGCTCAAAATTATTTTAATGATAAGTAAATGTTCTTTAACTTCTGTATCTGCCTTGGAAAGATGAAGAAAGCATCTTGTAAAAAAGGTATATTCTTGACACTCAAAATTTAGCTTAAGTGTACAACTTGAAATTAAATTCCTCTCTCTAGAATTTAAAAGAAACACAGTACTTTAAATGTAGTAACAGAAGAGGGGATAAATGATTATCACTGTCACATAAGAAGAGGTAATGAACTCATTATGCAAGCTATAATGGAACAACTTCAGGAAAACATTCATAAATATTCTAGTTGCTCACTAACAGAAAGCTAAGGCAATCTAAAGGTCATGCCTAGAAAAGCCCCAAACCAGTAAGTTTCCCAGGCTAAAAAAACTCATTTTCTCATGGTTCCAGTTTTAAAGCTCATTAATATGACACTGAGTAAAGGTCTACATTTAGCTGCTCAATGTTATGAGACAGGTCAGCAGTCTGTATATTTTTAAGCCAGTAACCTTCTCACTGTTACATCTACACAAAGCAGATGGGATAAAAAATTTAGAAGAAAACACCTTAAG
The DNA here is from genome assembly GCF_971803275.1 of Cyanistes caeruleus. Lineage (NCBI taxonomy): Eukaryota > Metazoa > Chordata > Aves > Passeriformes > Paridae > Cyanistes > Cyanistes caeruleus. The sequence goes on along the minus strand of NC_141704.1, from coordinate 45,035,888 downwards.
AGAACCTGCTGTAACTCCCAGCAAGGTACATTCAGTACCAGATTCCAGGCAAGTCCCATCACTGCTTTTCCATTCTCCCTTAGGAAGAAGGGCTGCTATTTTACTCCCACTAGTAAAATCAAGCCCCAGAGGCAGCATTTAAAAAAAAAAAAAAAAAAAAAAAAAGTTAAGAAAAATATGTATTAGCAGAAGTAGGAATATTGGTCTCATCTTTGACATAAAGGCACAAAAAATGTAATAGCAAAGAACCCAATGACTTAAGATCCTGTTAACACAAGAACTAAGAAAAATAAATATAAGGGAGAGGAAAATGGAATTTGATAGTCCAAGAAAAATGATTCTTTGGAGTATAGAATAAATCCATGTCAAAAGAGATCATATTAACTTGATTTCCAAGTCAAACTGATTTTGAAGTTTCTGGACCAATATAAATATTTTAATCACAGGACAGTAAAGTATACTTCCTTATATCCCTGACAAGTGAGGCTCTAGTATGCAGTAAAGCAAAAAGATACAAAATTTTTATTCCAAGTCACATTTAAGACACCAACAGTTTGAAATGCTTAGCTACACACAAAAAAGCTGCATCAGCTGCAGAAACGGAACTGCTTATCCCATTGCAATTTCAACAACACCATTTAAGCCTGGAAATCTTTTAAGTCTCTTTGTTTTCCTTCAGTATCTTTGTAATGTTTCTCTTTATAGTTCTGATATATCAAATATCACAGGAGAATTTGTGTCAGGACCTCAAGTGCAAATCCTATCTCCAAGGGGTCCTGCCCAAGCCCAGTACAGAGTGCTGTGGGAACAGCTGTGTGCAAAAGCAGCAAAAAGCAGGAATTTCCCCCTTTCCCCTGGAAACTAGCTGTGCTCAAAATCAGGTCATCACCTTCCAGAGCAACCCACACCTGCTGCACCCCAACAGCCTGTTTAAGTGTCTGTTATCACATTTGCCTCTTTAAAAAGACAGTGGACATCCCAGCAGAAAATAGAAAACCACACAGCTGGGTAAGTTAAAGCTTTTAAACTCTATAGCAAGGCAATTTCAAATCTATGGCAAGGCAACTTCCCACTCCAAGATGACAGCAAGAAGATTTCATATTTAATTTTCATTTCTTTGAACCACAGATTTGGATGTGATATCATCCTGGGAACTTTATTAAGAGATTCCCTTTCATCTTTATCTATTGCTGAATCTGACGAGTAATCTTCAGGATTATCTACAACAAAAGTTAAATACATTTGCCTTTAATTTAAAATGTGTAACTCCTTCACACACCAACATTTTTAAGACAGGTTAGGAGATTGTTTTCCTTACCTTGCTTTTTGACATAGAATACGCCGAATCATCTTTACTTTGTGACGCATCATCCTTCCCTTTGTCAAAACCTTAAAGAAAAAACAGCATTGTTGCAAATTATTTAAATTCATTAGCAAAATTTATACAAACTAGCTTTTGAAATAAATTTGCCAATGCATCTAGTATAAAATAGTACAAGTAAATCAGATTTTCAAATAACACATACATACCAATCTGTCTTATCAGTTGAAAACATACCAGCTACTACAATATACACTAATTTAATACTTGCCACTAAGAGGCAAGAACAGTCCACTGTATTGGGATAATGCTGCATCTGATCCAATAACCCAATGAATTGTAAATATAAGGTGCCAACTTTTGTCCTTTTATTTTCTCATTCTCCCCTACCTGCATACATGCAGGCACAGAGAAAAGTTATAAATAAAGCCCTTTTTTGTTTGTTCATTTCTGTAACTACATAATTTTTAAATACCACCTACCCGAAAGCAAATCCGATTTAAAACACCAGTCAGGATTTTTTGCAAGGAAACGGAAAAAGTTCCTTACATTAGCTCTGAATTTATACTTTCCATTTGACCTTGAGGAAGCATAGCTACATGGTTTTATAATGAAACAGTTGTCAAAATCCCGTATTTCTCTTCTCTGACAACCCCCACACTTCCTCAGTATCCAAAAAGCCAAGTTAGTTGGTGTCCATGTGACAATGGAAAATAGGGACACAACTGATATGGGTGCTGCCACACAGCTGCTATGTGCCAGAGAGCACATACTGAGAGCCTGGCACCCTCTCATAGGAAAGTCGCCTACTGTGCTTACAGGACACAGATCTCACTCACTTATCTATTTTATTTGAAGAGGGTGGTGGCAGCATAAAGCTTTTATAAGCAGGAATAAAACAGATTGCACAATGCATTTATCCAAGTCCACACGCCATTATTTACACACCCTCTGGAGAGGAGGCAGATGAGACCATGAAGACGTGCATGGATTTCAGAGCAGCCCAGGCAGCTGAGAAGCCTGGCACAGGGGTGTCCAAGAGCTGTGCCCATGAGAGGCCACTGCACCAGCAGGGACACCCTGCACCAGCAGGACAGTGCACCCTCAGACAGCGCACCAGACACGGCACCAGCAGGCAACGCTGCACCCATGGACACCACCAGTGCTTTGGAGCATCCCTCTGGGCATGGTCCTGACTTTGAAACAGGAATCAGTATTCTGATCCCTGAAATGGATAGACTTACCGGAGAAACTCCTTAATTTCACATTCTTCAGTGTGTATGTTAGGGGCAACTATGAATTTTGAAAGAATTTTTAACTTTCTATAGCAGTGTTGGGTAGTTAGCCCTTAGAAGAAATTATTTTTATTATTAATATCTTCAGCCTTACACAGCTTATAATAACCAGAAACTCTTAAGACAGAACTGTCACAATTACACATCCTGAGAAGATTCAGAGTTAAAGGATCATTAGGTTGATCTCGTTACATGAAAAATCTTAAAATTCCTCTTGATTTTTGTTTGGTAATCAGTCTTTTGGGAATTTTTCTCCCTTGATATTTATTACCTTGTGTAGATATTCCTTTTTAAGATCAGATTTCTAAAAATTATGTACTGCAGTACAGTATCTCATTTTATGTTCACAGAAAGGAAGCCTTACATGTCTTTACAAACAACTTTTACGCATCTTCATAGAAGCCACATCTGGGCACAGTTCATCAAATCCTTCATTTTTAAATTCTTCCAACACATCTGCAATAGATACATTCAGCTAATGAAAACCTATAACACAGAAGACCATTTGACAACAGGGAAGAAGTACCTTGACAGGCGGAAGATTTGTAGTATGAGGGAATCCACAAAAACTCCAGACACCAGAAACCACATTTCCTATATAATACCAAATGCAAAAGCACATTTTCTACAGCACTAGTTATCAGGCATGAAACAAAACAAAGGTTGTTTCAAGCCTCAGAGGCTACACTTGTCTTACTTCACTGAGAAGTTACTGGATTCAATGCCAGACTTAGGCAGTCAAACCACACACCAGAACCACAGCAGAAGACTTCTCCTCATCCAGTGCCAAAAGAAATTCCTCAAAAATCCCACTGAAAATGAAATGCAGGCATTTTCTAATGACTTTCCCGTTTTTGTTTATTTAATGGCACATACAAAAGCCTTAGTGAGGGGGAATCAGCAAGGAAATGCTAAGTCAGGATCGTTCTTACATAAGAGAAGCTATAACTCCAAGATTGCTCTCTAAAGCACAACAATTTTAAGGACTTTACACATCCTTATCCAACAGACATACAATTTATATTTTCCCAAACAAGCTTTGCATCAGTATCACCAAGAAGAAATGAAACCAGAAAGAACTATTCTGTCCCAGAGAACTGGACACAAAGACCAAAGTTCAATTGCATTTCCATGAATTTCACCTCCTCACTTTCAGCGTCTTGAGCTGGAGAGGTGCATATGACAGCTGATTCATGAACCTACCCACCACACGGACTGTTCCCCTCCTCACCCACAGCACAGAAAAGGACTCTCTCAGGGGTTCATTAGCAAAGCCAAGTCAGGGTGCTGCACCTCCTGGAACACCCTGCACTGCCCCATCTCGGTCTGTGAGGAAACCCAGTCATCCAGCTTTGCATCCCCCACCATCCTCCTGGTAACCTCCCTCGGTGTACAGAAATAACCTCACAATACAGACAGCTGTGTGGAGCAGAGACTGCCAGAGCACAAGAGGCTAGAAGCAGGGTGTAAGAAAAAGAAAGTGTTTCAAGTTTCTCAATATTTATCAGCAGTGGTTTTGCGTTTAATATTTTAGCTTACTTGTTCTTTCCCACCTTGTAACTCAATCAGCAGCTCGTTAATGAAATAACCTGAGCCTACCTTTCACAATGTAGAAATTCAGGTGTTGAAGACAGTCCCTTTCTGTAATTTCCTCTCTACCGAATCTTTTGAATTTTTGTATAATTTTCTATCTACAATCCTGAAAGCAGTATTTAGAGTTAGGACTACTGTACTATCTAAAGCAGTTCTGAGTATCAGCTATTGCATACAAAGCAAACACCACATCTTAACAGACTTTATCCCAGTGTGATCTTCCTTATCTTAACAGCACAGGTGCCATGGGCTCTGAAAGATGATCCCAATGCCAGTGCAGTCAGCCACAGTTCATGGTATGACCTCAGAAGCCAAGGGAAACTGTCCATTAGAGCATTCCTACTGTGAGCACTCAGCATGTTCTTCCAAAACTTGCACATGAAAATCTACATTAAAACTCATCAGGAGCTTTCAGAGATATTTAAGAGCCTGACAGAGGAACCAGAACCCTTGCATACAAGAGGTCGATCAAATAGTGCTGCCTTAGAGATTGAGATGGATTGTGTAGTCAATAACAAAACAAATAAATAAATAAAAACCCCCAAAACCAAAAACTTCAAAACACTGTTGCTGGCAAAAAACAAGGCTATATACACTGCAAAAATAAAGACTGTGTCAGGGTACAGTTTCAAAATAAACTGTCTAGATAATACATTTCAATTTTCAAGCATAACACACTTTTTAAAGTTGCACCCACAATCTGTCCCTTCAGTCAGCTTTGAAGGAAGGGAAAAACCAAAACCAACCACAACTCTTACATCTCAAAAACTGGTTTTGTGCCTCTCAATAAATGCCATCTGCAATTATGATAGATGAGAAAAATACATCAGAAAATAAGCAAGTTACTTTTTAATGTCAGATCTATTTTATCCATAAAAGAAATAATTACTATCCACTGGAGGCTCTTTTTCAAACACGGAAAAAACACTAAGAAAGCAATGCAATGCATGAAAAGATCAAAACAGCAACCCAAGCAACAATATTACTGACTTCCAAATGAAAAGAAAGGAACAGCCTGATTTGATTACTGGTGTGCATGTGCAGTTTTGAGGAACAAGTAATTGAGCTGGAAAATGCTTCTGGAAGAAGTATGAGCTGTACTTAGTGGGCATTATCAATACTGGTGCTATATAATAAACACATCAGAAAAAAAAGGAGAAATATTTTTAAAGAATTGAACACAGGGAACCATAATCTTTTTAACTGACTGACTTTCAAAAGCTTGTTCACAACCAGATTTAAGAGCACAAGTCCATATTAACTAATTCAGATTCCTCCATGGACTTTGAGAGCAAAGCTATCAGAAAAGTATGCAAAGTCCTTTTATGTATTTTCTAACAGCAGTGTTTTCTTTTATAAGCACCATATAAAATAAATAAATAACCAGAGACTGTCATCACTGTAACTACACGTGAATATATTTAAAACAGACAATTACTCTTTGCTTAAACCAGTCTGAAAGACTATATAAAAAATGTCCATTAAGCATGTTAGGAATGTTGAAATTCTTCAGAGATATATGGAAGATTCCAAAATAGAAAGCATTTTTTAATTCTATGTACACACTCGAATTTTTTCATTAAAAACACTTTCTATTTGTTCTGCATTTTAAGTAGTCATTCATTGTCTGCTTGTGAACAGTGATCAGCTTTAATTGCAGAATTCTATACAGAAAGGAAGCAAATACACAATGAGACCCTTTTTTCTTTTTCCACTAATTACCAGAGTACACATTTATTTTAAAGGTAGGAAGCACCTCTCTAGTTGCCAACCCCATGCTTTCAAGTTTTGAGATCTTTTATTTTGTAAGCAGCTTTAATAAAAGTCAGTGTTAGATTCTTGATAGAAGGCTAATCATTTCCTAAAACAGAATGAAAGAAAATATTCCAGGATAAAATAAGTTTTATAAAACATGGTGTCTGCAACCTCTCCCATGCTCTGCACCCAACTCTGCTCCAGGGCTTCAGAACCAGGGCTTAACACAGCCATGCTGTGAGCCATGCTGCAGGAGGCACATAATAGAAAGTGAAAACTATTTTATTCCCCCTTTCCTTCCCCCCCCAACATCTTGGCCCTGTGGGACTACACAATAAAGTGCATCTCTGCGCATGCACAAGACAAATCACACAACCAGAGCACTTCTGGAAAGAATGCACAGTTTGTACTATGATCCCCTTCAGGAGTGGGTGACCTTGTAACACATTTTCAAGTACTGAGGCTTTCTGAAATAAACTGCTGAAATTCAGGTACCTATGTCAAAAGCACATTATGAACAGTGATGTGCAATGATCTACAAATTCATTTCAATATTCCAGTACTGATTTTCAGGAAACAACAAATCTGAGCAAAAGGAGATTAAAGCCCTTTCAGGGGTTATAAGTCTTCAACTACACTTGCACTTCAGAGTTTAGCAAGGCTATGGTTTTAGCCCTCATTTTCTATCTTGTAATTTTATGTCAAATCATTGATGACCAGCCTGCAGAGTTCCCAGTAGTTACACCTAAATGAAAACCTTCTGCTGTACCTTACAATTTTCAAGCAGATCCATTATGTGGATGGGGGGGAAGTGGCGTACACGGCGGAAAGTACAAGAGAGGAAAGCATTTATAAACCACATCACAGAACCTCAGTCCTAAAAGCCCAAACAACCAAAACAAACATTCCACTCAGTCTCAAATAAACCAATGCATTTTGAAGTGAGATTTGTGGCAGTGTAAAACCTTATTCATTTCCCTGTCTGCAAATCTCGCCACTACAAAGAGCTGTTATCTAAATACATACAAGCAATACTCTTTCTGATTTCTACCGACATCTCAGTACATTACTGCCATTCAAGCGTGAAAATTTGAGGTGGAAATTATACTCGCTTCCGTACATTTTAAGAAACGCAAGACCGAAACAAACCTGGTAAAGCAGGAGAGAGCTCGTTATATCCGCCAAATGAAGCATTCCGGACGAGCTTTCGGCCATCAGCTCTTGGAGAAAACACAGATGAAATCCCAGCACATGAAGAAAACCTACGTCGCACTGGACCTTCTTCCTTCATGAGTTAAGGTGTTTGTGTAAGGATTATGTTCTCTGTGAAAGCTGGTTAGCATAAGCTGCTTGGAGCAAGTGTTGCAGTAGCAGCCTTTTACCTCACATTCTGATGAGTAGGATACAAAAGGGGAAAAAAAAAGAAACAAACGAAGGGCGCGCATGAAAAATGCAGTGAAGAGACAGAGGCTGCCAAATCAGCAGCAAGCCAAGCAACACTATACTCCTCTCATCAAAGCCCTTAGGATGCTTAAAGTGGAATTGCTTTGCTTCAGCTCCTTTTTCCTGGGAAACACACTTCATATAATTTTTTAATGGTATATATGTTTTAAGGATTCCTTAAATCAAGTTCCTGTTCGTCTTTCAAGTCCCAAATTTATATTGCACAATGGACAGCTCAAGAGCTTTGTGGCTTCCCTGTTTGATACTATGGGATGCTAAGGGAATCTCAAAAAAGGGAGTCAACTGCTTGCATTACATAGCTAAGTTGAACTTTCCTGTTCAGTCACTCACCTGACTAGCTTTTGTCAACAGACATGGCCTCTACATTTTTATTTCTTATTTTTCTTTAAAAGGGGAGGAAATTGCTTTTTCTTCTTAAAGCTCTCCCATATTTTTATATACAAACCAGCCTGACTCACAGAAGAGCTGCCCTAAATGATCTCCACAAAAAAGGCTTTTTATTATTAATGCCCCAAATATTTTATTCAATGAATAAAACACTTAAATGGGCCACCTTAAATTTTAAACATAAAAAAGATTCCAGCAAACTTCAAGACTAGAAATCTGCTGATCCAAACTCCTCCTGCTGGCAGCTACCAGAATAAAGCCAAATAATCTTTCCCTAACCATCTTCATCACCGCTCGTTACATCAGCAGTCTCTTTGCTGCAGTGGTTAGTGTGCACATCCACCCTCTTGCAAATGTGGAACTTCCTTCACTTTGGTGTTTCTCTGCTGGTCCTATTTTCCCCATCAAACCTTATTTCTGACCAGCTTTTGAAACCTTCTCTACTGAAAAACAGGACAAAAGGACACCAAGACTTGCCTTGAAAATAAGAACTTGAGTTCTTACCTTACTCCATACTAGATGTCTCCTTTTCTTACAAAGTGAATCACATGCCCTAAATTAAATCAATAGTAGCGTGAACATGATTAAGCCTCAAAAAATACTATTTACTCCATCTCCTCATACAAAGAAGTATAGTTAACTTCCCAGCATATGACAAGGTAAAAAAATGTACCAGAAAAAAACCAAAGATGAGGCATGGATAGCCACCAAAAGAAACCATTATATTCTATATGAAAGACATGATTCACTTAAGCACAGGGAGTGGGAAAAACTGGATAAGCATCATGTATTCAGGCCTGTCTCCATTTATCCAAGCCTGTGTCTCACACTTACTTCAGCTGAAACAGTCCTTGTCCAGATGTCCCAGAATGAACAGAAAAAGCAGATAAAAAACTAAAGGAGTAGAGTGGCTGGGCAATGAGGAAGAAATACAAGGAGGGAGAATACAACCATTTTTTCTGTTTGGCTTTTTTTTTTTTATTATTTGTTTGTTTGCTTTGTTTTAATAAAAACGGCTCCATATCACCTCTCCAAATCTGTCTTAACTACAAAACAGAGCAAATATCTTGGTCCAAATCTATTCAGAATACGCACTTTCTTTTCTTTCTAATTAAAATCAAGAGAAAGCTACAGTAGGACTCCCCTTACAGACAGAAGGAACTGTATCCTCTCATTACAGACCTACCTTGCCCAGTTAATGGGGCTGCTCTCCTCTTTCAGAGTCAGGGCCATGACCCTGCCCAGAACACTCTGCTGACCCTGGTTTCCATGTCTCTCTCCTACCCGAGTGGCTGGGTCACACACACTAAAGGTTCCTCCAGACACCCACACACCACTTGGTCTGCTGGGCCCTACCTGCCAGCCCACCAGCTTGTTTCACAGCTGGGTCTTCTCTGCCATCTTATGTTCACTAAGAAGTGGCTGTACTTCCAGGGGTTTCAGGAAACAACATAATCCTGAAGGCCTTTACTTCTCTCCATGCCCTCTCGGGTCCCTTGACACTGCTTATGTACCCAAACTGTAAACAGGAACAGATTAAAATACCTTTTTCTCCTTCCTATGCCCTTTTCTCCATTTAGAACTGGAAACTGAACTCTTTGGGTGGATAAAATTAAGGATTTCAATATGGATAAGGTTACATTTCCCCTCGCTGTGGCTCTCTCCACTCAAGGAAGCTGTTAGCTGTTATTCTAAGCACCTTCTGCTTTAACTCAACAGCAACAGAGGAGAGGAAGGCTCTGGGCCCTTTACCAAAATATTACTCTCTCTCACCACTAAAAAAGAGGAGGAAAAGAAAAATATCTAATTTTAGCTTCCTCCTCCATCTCCTCACCCCTTCCCCCACGAAGACCAAAAAACGGCATAAATCTTTTCTCTTCTCCTCTCCTTCCTGAAAATAAATTCAGACAGAATAGGTCCATCTTCTGATGAAATCAAACTTTGTGATCTTAGACTAATGTCCCAGGCAGCCTTCTATCCTTTTGATATTAGTCTTGAGTGCCTTAAGAATTGATAGATTTAGAAAATACACTCATACACAGCTTAGAAGTTTACACAGTTTCAGATACAGATAGAACTACAGCCAAGTCCAACTGCCTAAGTCAGACATGGCAGAAAAGCCTGCATAAACAGGGAAGTATCTGCACTTTAGCTTAAAGGCATCAGGTGCATGACAGAGTGTATCTGCACATGAATATATGAGCTTTTTCCGTAACAAAAGTTTAAGTCATGATAGGAGGCACTAGATTAAGTCTGCCACTGAAACTGAAAAAAAAAAAGTTTCCCATTTTTTCTGATTTATAAAATACCCATATCAGTAGGAAGACAAAAATCCTTACATTACTAAAATATTTAGTTCATGTATCTCGGGGCAGGAGGGTGTGGAGGGAGCACAGGGGGAAGAATCCACTCCCAGTCTCTTTAGAGGAGGAAAACTTATTTAATGTATATATTTTTCTGAAGGACAAAACACATTTCCCACAGCAGATATTGAATTAGGGCTTCTTCAATAGCAAATAGTAAATGCTGGCTGAAAAACCAATCCTAATCCCGTGCTTAAGATATTCTTCCAGGATACTGCCTGGAGCAAAATGTAAAATCTCAGCGTACAAAACAAAGTCAAGTAGAAGATATGTGGAGTTCCGACAACTTTTGAACACTTTTGACATAAATTGTAAAGACATGAATTCAATGAAATTGAACTCAAATCTATCTGGACTACTCAAATGAGGAATTTTCAGTATAGTAATTCTTTTTATAGAGATTTTAGAAGTTCAGAATAACTAACACATTCTACAAATTGATGCCGATACAGTAATACAACTATATCTAGTGATGCAAAGTAAAAAAAATAATCCTTTTCCCTTTACAGGTACCCAAGGAAAAGATAAAATCTTATTAAAACCAAACTCTGTGAAAGCTAGAGAAAAAAGAAAGAGGAAGGAAAGCTTGGTGTAGTAGAGGAAGGCAGAAGCCTTTTAGACTTGCCCTGCAATTTTGACAGCCATTTGCCCTGACATTTCAACATTACTACCTTTCCCAGTAGAATTCTCCGCCCAGTCCATGGAAAGGTCATAAATAATTCTCCACATGCAGTATAAACACACTCTTTGCAGCATGCAGAAGACAGAAAAAGAAAACAGGTAGACTATCATACCTATGAAGGTTTTATCCAACATCTGCTTTTCACATGTGGATTTCAAGTAAAACTGTTTTTTTCCTATTTAATAAAAAGGGTATTAAAGATATACTTGCCTTCAGCACTGATATTTGATTCAGAAAAAAAAAAATTATACCTAAACAATGAGACTACAAGTTGGAAAGTAGTTGAGAGAGGCAAATTTCTTTCACCAAATATTCTTCTGTTCTCTGGTGTTTCCAGGTCCAGTAGAGTTTAGCTGAGGAGTAATTCCAGAGGCAAGCCTGAGAGTGGTGACCAATGACCACCAAGTCTGCCCATGCACTGCTGGCAACTGTACTTGGCTGCACCTCCTCACTTGCTAACAGCCTGCTCAGCTCCTCCCACACAGAGTAAATAGCTTTGCTCACTGTTCAGGTTTCAACATTGCCATCTCAACCCTGAGGAAATTCTCAGAGTCATAGCTCAGGTTCAAATAGGCCGGTGCAGCACAGACTGTCATGAAGAGAGCGAGCTTGCTTGAGATGTTTCACAGCAATCTGCCCTGCTGCAGCTTTTAAACCCAGTACCACACTTTCATAAAGTTATAACCCACACAGAAAGCAGTATACGCAATTTACCCAAGCCATAAATACTGGGTGGAGTAGCATTTCAGAAATGGCAAGTTCTAATAAACACAATGACTTGCAGAGAGGAATGTGCCAGAGTATGCATGACAGTAAGAAAGCAGGAGGTCAGGATAATGTTTTCAAGAGACTAACCACACACAGCAGAACTTAAAACCTTTTACAAGAAATTCAGTTCTGTAACACAGACTAAGATCAGTTTATTCAGGAGAGCTCAAGCTCCTTCCTCCTACTGTGACCAGAGCCTCGCTCACATCCCATTTGAGACAAGCATCATTAAAGCTACTCCTAATAAGTTAAACAGTTTTGTGGAACTGGGGCTTCACTTCCAAACTGTCAAAAAATTGAAAAGTGACTGCTCATGTCCCTAGACTCAGAACCTATGACAGGCACGATGACAGGCATTAATCCAATACAACCTAGAGAACAACCAGTGCCCATGGCTCCCACACACTGTTGATTACAAAAAACTTCCTCATCATCAAAAGCAAGGCAAGACTCTAAGGTGTTAGAAAGAATTCTTATGTGGCAGGAGAAAGCAAAAGTGTTACCATTTCTCTAAGATATTAAATGCATATATTCTGCAGAGAAGGTGCCTTATTTCAGAAGCAACACTTGCTGTCCATACTGAAGTATTAAGAAAAAAGCTTTTTGAAGACCCTCAAGTAGGCCTTTAACAATTTCTTCTTTAGCAGTGAGACAATGAGACAGACTTATGGGAAGATGAAGTGAAGTAACAAAGCATAAAATGCTTAGTAATAAGCTCTTCTTGCTATGTCAATACAGTAAGTTATTCAGCTATTTTTCAGCTTCTCTGTTCAAAGAAGAGATATAGTGAAGGAAACCAGGAGACTGCATGAAGTTACTTCCATGACTAAGTCTGCCTACAGGTAGAGAGTAAACTCATAGGAAAGGTGAAAAGAAAAACAGAAATCACTATTAAAGATAAAATGTAACCCAACTATCCAGAATACAGCTTGGTTTGGAACCTGATAGATTGGCAAGATTTTGCCATCTGCAAGCCAAATACTATCATCCAAAGGAATTACCAACACACTGAAAGCAACAGTTGGGAAAAAAAAACCCAAAAACAACAGCACAAACTGGCATTTAAGCAGTGATCAACTCCCAGTGGACTTACAGCCTCGCCTGTGCTCAGTGCATCTATCTGCTGGAATTATGGGCAGTGGGATTTCTCTCCCCAGCTCCAAGTCAGTTCCCCTCTGCTGTGGCTTCAGTCCCATGCGTCCATGTGAAAGAAGAGGATCTTGTGACTTCTAGGCAGAAATGTGCCCAGAGCACCACAGCCAAGTGCCTGTCTCAGGTAGAGTTGCCAATGCTTTGAAAAGGCTCTGAGTTCACTGTCACAGGGCTGCATCTTCCCTTCCATCGGTCCACTGGCAGCTGGTTAAGAGCAGCTGCATTGCTGTTGCTCCGGGGCTCCTTGCACACTGACCACTGGGAACCCGGAGCAGGGATGATGAGTCAGGAACTCCGAGACCTTTGTGACTGCCCAGTGAAACAAACTGTGCTCCTGCTGTCAGCTGAGCCAAAAAACTGAAACAAATGGGGTTTTTTAAAGCTGCAAGTTGCACAGGTCAACAACAAATCAGCTTTAACTTGTTAGCTGCCTTGGGCACACAGTCAGTAACACCCGAGTTTGGTATTTTCTCGGTCATTAAGGCTCCAAAGGCATCTCATCCCTTCAACAGCTAATAACTGTTCTTTAGGACCTACTGCTTAAAAATGCCTATTCTTCGCTTTCCACCTTCTCTCACATACAAAAATAGTTAAATTCCTATTTTCTCCAAAGATGCAGCATCTTGTGGATTAAAATCCTAGCATTAGCATATCCTTTAAATGTTTCCTCTGGAGCTGTTTAAAGTACAAGCTCAGCATAGCCAAAAATGCCCTCACTCTTCCCCAAAATCACCTTCATTCCCTTTCAATTCATGGTGATCATCATAATCATCATCACTGGCAGACATGTAATTTTGTTTCCACCGTCAACCCTCCTCCCTGCACCTAAGCCACTTCTGTTTCTCAGTCACGAAACACAATATATTTATAATCGCATTGCAAATTGAATTAACAACTACTACTGCTCTGCTGGAAAAGAAAGGCAGATCCTGTTTCTTATCTCCTGTCAGACTCTGTATGGGCACACACATCCCACAAGGACACACTCAAATTTTCACCTCACCTGCATCTCACTGATGTTTTGAATAAAGACAGGAAAAATACAGAGAAGTCTGACATTCTCAAGCATCCTATTACAGAGTTTTTAATAATACTATCTTAACTAGATTCCTCTATTTACCACAAATATTGCTATTTAAGCATCTACGCTGTCTTCATAAAAAGCTTGAAATATGTTTTAAGAAAATATTGGTAAGTTAAAAACATTGTGAATAATCATTTGTAAGGAGACTGCTGACTTTTTTGATAAATTTCATGTAATAACTGATAAAATTAATTAATCCAGAAATAAAGAAATAGATCATTATGCCTCAGTTAATAAGGTTTACAAGAATTCAATTTACCAGGGATAACCTGACATAAATGACATCAGCAAGCAAAAGTCAGCTCAATGGAAGTTCAGTTGTTTGCTCATTAATAGTTAATAACATTTTTAACCACTGAATGCAAACACAGAAAATGAGCTAATTTAGCATCATACAATCTGTGTGTCAGCTGCTAGAACTGAAAGATGATTTAGCAGTGCTAACATGCATGCACTAAACTTAAAAAAATATGCTCTTGGTCAGTTGGCAAGGCCATGCTGCCCACTAGAGCCTAAAGACACACCAACCCACAAACACAAGCAAAGCTCCACAGATAAAACTGTCTCCCCAAGCTCATTAAAGTTTCCATCAAAAGGCTACTGAATTATTTAGGTCCTATTCCAAGTCTGACAAGTCTAAATAAAATACTGAACAAAAAACCACAGTATAATCATTTAGTATGTTCAAGACACATTAGCTGTAGCACTATGATCAGGATTAGGCTATTCTGACACCCTAGTTAACTACTTGATGGACAAGGCAGGAATAAATTAAATCCACGTAAGTTAAAATTCAAGTTAAAATCATATAGGAAAAATCTCCACTATCCCTTTTTTTTTTAAAGTACACTTCCATCAAACAACCTTGCTAAAGCTTTCTATGGAAGTGAGTGTGACCTCCACACCTACACATGCCAGTCTGCAGCCTCACAGGCAAGCTACTTCAGCCTCAGAAGAAAGGACAGCATAACTTCAAGGATCTTAAGTGCAAAGATCATATAGAACAGTGACATTTTAAATAGACCTATGCTGAACAATCACTAGACAACACTGCCAGATCAAAATGTACTCTACATTTATAAAATAAACTGAACTGGACTCCAAGAAGACTATCTCTATCTCTATGTCTTAGACAACATACTAAGCTCCATCTCACAAGAGTGACGGGAGTGAGGAAGGAGGAAGACATATATTGAAAGAAAATAGAAGCTTTCTGAAATCCAAAACTGTGGTCAGAAATTACCAGAAATTAAAACACAGTATTTATACACAGCAGCACCTAAAATGATAAAATACATACAAGTTCACATTGACGTACATGGCTCTCTTTGTTCCAAATAAAACAGTGGCTCAAATTGATGTTAATCTCCTCTCCCTCACATTAAGACCCATATAGTTTTAACCATACTTGTAATACTTGTCATTAGGATCTTACTTAAAACATAAGCAGGTGACACAAGTTAAGCTTTTTCCAGATTTACCAAAAAATGGCCACTGAGCATGGCTGTCCCTAGACAGCTGCTGGACAGCCACTGTGGTGGTTTCCACATTAACACCAAAGTTAGTGCTGGTTGTTCCAGAGACTGCCCCATCATAGGCTCTGTTTCATTCCAACTCACCTGCTTTTGAGCTACAAGTTGTATGCCAAAGTGGCCTTGCAACACAGGTGCTTTTAATTCAGGCAGCAAGAAACAACCTAAGTAAAAGTGGCCCAATAGCATTGCACAACATCCAACTGCCCAGCAGCAAAGGCTAAGTACCTGTGCCACAGCTCTCCCTTATATTTATTTAATCTGTTCTTTGTAGATGGTATCATACATTTTTCTGTTTTGATTCTCTGTTATTCTGTGCTTAGCATGCTATTGAATTATTTACATAACTCATCTCCTAAGGATGACTTGGGATAGTGTCAGTGACTAAAAGCATTTCCATTTAGTTCCTTGCAAATGCCTTCAAATTCTGTATCTAAACATTTCCTATCTCACTGTAGAGTACCGCAGGCACATCGTAAAGACCTTGGTTAAAAGGATTTCAATTACAACAGTCAGCCTCAAGTACTCCATCACGTTAGGCTCTGTTCTACTTCATATTGGTCAGGCTTCCATGACATCTCTTTTCTCCAATATAATAAGCCCACATTCATTGCCAGAACCATAATTTTGCCTGTAATCAGGAATACCTTGCATTGTAATTAGGAATAAGTACCACTGAATATTCACGGAATTTTTAAATGTTGGTCAACCTACTCCATAAAAATCATCTCCCAAGCTGGAGACAGACTGCAAGACAACTGTGGGTTGCTGAAACCTAGCCCACACTGTACCATTTCTTGACTAAAATTGAATGCAAGCCAAATTTCTTGTTTTATGAAAGTGTAGCCTTATATCTAGTAGTGCTTCTGGAAAACTAAGTCAGTGATGATTGATGCTAGAAAAGGTACAAATACATGTAACTGCCTTAAATTCACTTGTATAAGTCCTGAAATATTCAGATGGAAAAAAAAACAACAAATGAAGAGAAAACTTAATTTTTGCAAGGAGTTTGATGTAGGACAATCAAGTCTTAGTGCTTTTCAAGCCCATTTTAATGATTTCCCTATGAGTGAGAGCCCTGAAAAAGCGCAACGGTTTGACTTTATAACTTAGTGGGAACATCAGTATTGAAAGGAAGAATTTATTGGAATATTCAAATACACTTACATAACTCCAGCCTTTGTCTAGCACAGGATACAACACAGTACAGAGAGAAAATAACCAAAAGTTTTTTCAACACAATATAAATTGCAAACAGGTTATATTTCTATTATACAGAAAATATTTCTGAACTTGACATAAGCCAGAGGACATCAAGTGCTGTTTCCCTGAGATAACACCAGGAATTAGAAAATATATCTGAGTTAGCTGTGTGTAGTACCAAAAATACTACCATAGTTACTTAAGAATACACTCAATACTATCAGATTCAGCACAGTAACAACTGTCTTTGTTTCAAAGTCTCTTTCTTGTCTAATAGAACTGAATGGGAAAACAGGAATATGATTCAAAGTTACCCAAGACATTGCCTTTATTACTCTGAAACACTAGTACTATTACTTTGACAAAGCAAGCTATGGCACTTAGGGAGACTAATACCAACAGTTAAAAATATAAAACCTTTTAGGAACGCTGCTCATGAAAAAAACTAAAGGAAGTATGGATGACTAGCATAGCTGCCAATAGTAAAATGGAAGAGAATTTTAAAGCCTGAAATTTTCACTAAGAACTTCACACACCCCAAGAAACAAGTCAAATGATTTCTTAAGCAATAAATGCAAGTAGTTTCAAATGCAAATAAGTGCAAGGAGAGACACTATTCCTTGTTTTTTTGTTTCTTGAATAGTTTATCTTTCACTTTCCATCCCGCTGCTTCTCGTGGATCTAGAGCTTGTTTTCAACAGGTTTAGCAAGGCAGAGAGACCTTGCTTGAAACCTGGCAAAAAATAGCGTTTTTTTTCTTTTCTTTTCCTACAGAGAAGGGTCTTTCAGTAGAAGTAATTGTTGAAGTATCTTTCTACAGAAGTCCCACTTATGGTATATCACAACATTGCTGCATAAAGACACAACTTGAATACTGAGAAAAAAGTTACCATGGGCTTTACAGGACTACACACAAATAATCATTTACCATCATGTGGACTGTTCTCCCATCAAACAAATCATAACATGCCTTAATAAACTAGTCCATCACATAGAGCATTTTTTTCCTGTTTCAGATTAACACAAAGATACAAATAATTACATACAAAGTTTCAATATTCTTTTTTCCTTATCTCTTTATTGTAAAAGGCAATGATTTTGAACCAGTATTTGGGACAGATAATTAATGTCAGAATTTAAGTTCTTTAAAACCTCTGTAAAAAATAACTTTGTCTTACCTTGACTATGGGTAGTTCCTGGACTGAGACATGGTTGGAGTAACTCTTTGGTTGGAGTAAAGTAGGCTTCTCTTCCCTGGTGCTGGTTCATTCTTCCTGGAGTTACAGGCAGTTCATCACTGTTTGTTACCACTGCTGAAATGCAAAATGAATGCCCATTCAACAATGTTATGTGCTTGCGTACAAATTTCTATTAAGAACTTCACTGTCATTTATGAAATTGGTATTCGACTGCCCTGTTGTGAAACATTTCATTCTAAGAACTGAGGTTTTCAAACCAGATATTTGCTTTGGAGAGGATGGCAGAAAGAAGCCAGTGAGACTGGTCTAAGACATGAGGCAAAAGATGGAAACAAAAATTAGCATGAGGTTGGAAATGCTGATACTCAATACAGATACAGCATTGAGCTGTTGCTTATTTTCTGAAATACTTCTTTTCTTTGCCACTTCTGTGATAGCTTTTGGTTTAACTAGCCACAACTCAGCCAACCCATGAAACAGCTTCCCAGATCAAGCTGTACCAACATCCCAGAAAGCCAAGATGAATGTCTGTATATATACATCACAAGAAACAAGTCTTAGCAATACAAATCATGTACAAACTCTGTCAAGGCAAAGTTTTAAAGCAGAAGAGTTACTCTCCTCATCAGTCTGAAAGACTTCTCCGGTATCTTCTTACCTATTTCTAGGATCACCTGGCCAGCCATCCTGTTTTATAGTCTCTGTACATTTCATTAAGCTGCACACAACAAAACTGTACCTTTTTTCACAGTCAAAGAATGACTGTCCCTGTTGTGTGAAAGCAGATATACTGACAACGTGCTCAAAGAGGGAAACAAGCAACATTTACTAAAGAAAAGACTGGAACTTACAACACTGATGATTTTAAGAGTTCCCAAGCTTTCCTTAAAAGTTCAGCAGAAGATTTGAGTCAAACCAAACAAGTTCTATTCTCTGGATGGACTCTGCAAAGTACAAAGGCCTTCTTAGCTTTATCACTACTCTTATTACAGTAGTGCAAACATTTTGCAGCAAAACCTGGAATGAACACAAAGCAGTATGAAAAAATAAAAAGGTGCTTGAGTGTCCAGAAAAGGGCAAGGAAGATAGTGAAGGATCTGGAGCACAAGTCAGATAAGGATGGCTGAGGGAGCTGGAGTTGTTTTAGCCTGAAGAAAAGGGGATTCAGGGTAGACTTTACTGCTCTCTACAACTTCCTGAAAAGCAGCTTCTCCCATGTAACAAGTGACAGAACAAGAGGAAACAGCCTCAGGTTGTGGCATGGGAGGTTTGATTGGATATTAGAAAATTTTCTTCACCACAAGGCTTCTCAAGCATGGAAGAGGCTGTCCAGGGAAGTGTCACCAGTCTTGGAGATATTTAGAAGATGTATAGATGCTGCACTTGGGGACATGGTTTAGTGGTCGACTCCTGCAGCGTAATTGTGGCAATGTTGGGTTAACAGTTGGACTTTATGATTCTTAAATGTGTTTTCCATCCTGAATGATTCTGCAAGGATTGCAGTATACTCACCTGTATTATTTTTCTACAAGAGATAAGCCATCTAAAGCTCTGCTCCAGACAAACTACACTCTATGTGAACTGCTGCTGAGGAAAAATGTGGGGAAATGGACAAGGGAGGCAACAAGCTCATTTTACCAGCTCAGAATTCAAGTCTATCAGTGCCAGAAGGCTGGTATTTCAAAGTAGTGTCTGATTTTGCTCTTCTTGTTGAACCAAACTAGCTGTTTATTGTTCTGCAACTACAAGTAAGGGAAAGGGGGGAGCAGGGCAGCTGCTGAAGTCTTGCAAAGGGACTGTACCACAGAAAGACTTGTATGTGAAAATAAAAAGGGGGGTAACAAAACAGCTGCTTCACAGGTTTGCACAAAATACGTCACTGCAGAGAGAGCGAGCTATACTTGTTTTAAAGATTTAAGGTGTACAGAGCAATGACGGAGGGCCAACTTTCAGCCAACTAACTGAAAACTCCTTTTGACGAGCCACTGGCCACTTAGCTTCTGCAGGGATGGGATTTCTCAGCCTACTGTGCTCTGCAGGTGCCCCCACCAGCCTCTGCAGCAGGTGACACCATGGGCTCCACAGCAGGAACGGCACTAGCAACCCTCTCCTGAGTAACCTGTGCAGAAGGCTTGTTTGTGAATGGGCAGCATGCAGCACTGCTAACTCTTTTTTAAGCTTTGGGAATTCCAAAGGTTTCTTTAAGCTGTCACAATGCAATAATTTCTCAGGCAGCACTTACTGCCAGTAACCTGGAGCGTAAGCAAGCTCTGCACACGAGTGTTACTAAAGCATGAGCTACCTTCAGCAGTGGTGACTCAGTCACACTAACGGGACTACAAGCTACAAGCTCTCTGTAAAATTCATATTCCTTCATTAGCTGTCAATTAGGCCCTGCAACAACTCCTAGAACTGTCAAAAAGGCTCTTTTCCTAACAGAGTTTATGTACCACCTAATATATAATACCATGTGACAAGCACTTCATATGCCTGGGGATTAAAGGTTAACTTCTTAAACCAAGTGGGATTTTAAGAAATTCCATCTATAAAGCTGAATAATGACTGGCAGGAGAGTTTTTTAATCTCCTTGTTACACAAAGTATCATAAAAGTACTAAACAAATGGAAATAAATCAGTTAAAAACATAACTATTTATCCACACCATAGCAACCACCAGGAGGAAGTTGTCCCCCCTCCTGCAAAGTGCCTCATCCTAATGCTCAGACAATTTGCTCTGAGGTGAGGGAGATGACAAGGCATTATTTTAAAGAAACAACAAATAGTAAATATCAAAGCCTCCCTGTGACTCTTTAGAGGTCACATTTTAATACCAACAGTACTGTTTAGAGTTGACAATACATACTTTGTTCATGTTCAGCATACTGGTCATCAAATTACTAATATAAAAATTTGTCAGTACAATTTATACCTTAGAAGAAACATAAATTGGGGTGTTTATAGCAAATTTATTTCAGGTAAAGTTATGAAAAAAAAAAATCTGAAGCGTCAGATTGACACTTCTGTTTCTATAATGAGCCTATGAAAGTGCCTACACCACTGAAAATAGCACAAGGACATCATACACAGGAAGAGGCTTACTACAATTCAATTCAACATTGTTTTTTAATATCTAGAATATGCCATATCAGCTAAGACCACAGCTTCTGCACAGATTTCTCATAGAAAAAAGAAACAATTTATGCCTGTACGTTTTTTTTTACCCCACATACGCAAACTCTTAATTCCAGGCAAAATTACTCTGCCAGTGGCACCAGTAAGTCTTTGGCTGCATGTACACGCATAGATACGTCTGAAGTTTTCCCTAGCAGCTCACCAGGTCCAACCCTGAAGAATTACAGAATATATACAACTGTTCAATTCTGAATATGTGATATTACTGAAATTAAGGGAACCACACATAGCACTAGAAATTGACAAGCTCAAAAATAAAAAACTGTTTCTGAACCATTATTTCCGTATCTTTAAGACCTATACTACAATAGCATTTGAACATTTAATTTCAAACTGATAAAAATAGCTCTTTCTCTTCCAGATAAATAATATAGAAGATTTTTTTTTTCCTTGCCATGACTGGGAGATGTGAAGAATAACCCTTTCCCACTAAAAAAATAAAGGCTATGGTAGGGAAACATTTGGATGAGTGGTATGCCAGGCAAAACACCTTTCCAACAGCAAATTTTCATCACAGTTCAACTGTATCAGTTATGATACAGAAGAAAACCTAGTATTTATCCCAGCAACTATATGCAAAGATATTTGCTAACTACTATGAATATATGTGCAAACATAATGTAGGAGAGAGGATTCACTTACTTGATAGTCCAGGAGAGTCTCTGTTCTCACCATGATGCTGTGTACACATACAATTGAGGAATGAAGAACAGCAAACATAAAAATCCAGGCCAGGAAGAAGCAAGTGCACAAAAAGCAGCAGCAGCAGCGGGAAAGAAGGACAATGAAAACAATGTTAGTTCATAACTAAAATACAACATGCACCTCAATGCCAAAGGCAAGACCTCAAGAGACTCCGCAGTTCAGAAAAGTTGAAGCAACAAATCTGACAAATGTGCTTATCGAAAAAGCCATTATTAGAAGCCATCATTAGTAAATAGCGACTCTCTCAACCACTTCTTCTGAGCGGAAACTCCAGCAGCAATTTAGGGCTTGTATGACTTGATACACAGCATTTTTAAAAAGATTTTAAGCTGGACTGATTTCAAAAGACTGAAGCTCTGAAGAAAGCTAAAATAACACAGAATGTTTCCAAAACCACTTCACTTTCAGAAAAGCGTTTTGGAAGGAAAAAAAAACTTGAAAGCCATAAGTAATGTGCAAGCTACTAATGCTAGATCCAAGCCTAAATGCTTTTGCGTACAAACACAAACTTAGAAGGCACAGATCCAGTTCATCTACAAACACAGGTAACATTTGAAATTGCTTAGGATGAAAGACAAACAGCGCAGTTTTAAAATTAAGAGGGTATTTTACATCTAAGTATTTCCATAAAACCAAGTTGCATAAAATTTGTCTCCCACTGAACACATCATACGAAAGCACTAAAAGAGGGTAACTACACAGTAAATAGCCTGTACGCCTTTCTGATATTTGATCTGGAGTATTTTTTGAATCTTTGCTAACCAAGACCACAATCAAGGCTAAGATCCCACTGTGCTCAGCTATGTACAGATAAAAGGCAAATTCCACTCACATCTCTAAGGATTTACTACATTTGAAATCAGTGAATAATAGAAAAGGAGAAAACAAGAATACTGATCAGCATGAACATTTCCTCCTTAAAAATAAAATAAATCCAAACATGACATATCTTCTATATCCCAAATACATAAAGTAGCAAAATCTGTTCTCTGCTTTAAACAGGATCCAATCTTGCCTCTCTTATGAGGACTTAACAGCAGGAAATGTAAAAAAAAAAAAAAAAAAAAAAAAAAAAAAATATGCTTGCAAGCAGGAATCTTGTCTTGCACTCTTGACCTCAAAACACTGATTTTTTTTATTTTTTTTTTTAAATCCCTCACATCTGCCTAAGGGTGTTAAGTTGTAAATTGGCAGTGCAATGTGCAGATGCGAGACACTGCAATGATATACAGAAATTGCAGTACACATCTTTGGAAAGGTGAGGGAACCCTTCTTTCGTAATTCTGCACTTTCTGGAACAGGACTCGACTGAACGGGAAAAACTGTAAATATAAATAAAATATAAGTACACTTGGTAAATAACCTTCTATTGCCACCAGAGATTAAGTTCAGGTCAAAGAGTGAAACCCATTGGGTAGTAGTTCATGAAATGCATTCAAGAATTTAAGGGCTTTCAAGGCAAAGTGTTTATTCCTAATGTACAGATAACATACTGCAGACTAGGAAACAGTTTGTGTTCAGACTGGAACTGTCCTACCCTATGCTGATTTTAGATTCAAGAGACTAGTGGCTGACAAGAGAACAAGAAGCCTGCAAAAACTGTACAGAGATCTAGCAACTAACTGAAGGAGAGGGAGCACGGCTATTCAGCACTGGGCTGTTTTATTTGTCACTGGGAGCTGGAAAGCAAGAGAATGGAACTGGAACACTGTAAACAGACACACAGGATCAGAAGTACCTGAGACTCAGCCAGATGCTCACTCACAATGCACTACTTACGTGTGGAAGAAACAAGAGTGAAAAGGCACCGCAGCAGGTCCTGTCTCACTGCCTGCCCTGCATGCACCCTGGCCAAGATACAACGTGACACCAGAGAGCAGGGCAACCCGTCACCCGAGATGACGATGCAGGGGCTTTTCATGTAAATATTTTAGCATTGCATGGTTAATCCTATGAACTGGTACAAACAGCTCCTATGCCAGAGGCTGAAACACAAGCCTGTCTAACTCTGTCCTTCATCTTCTCCAACTGACATTCTGTTTACAGACCAAACTCCCTCTGTTGCTGATCAACACCCTCTCTTCATCAGAGGTATTTGAGTCTGTGTGTTTACCTAAAACCTGCAGAATACGTATTTCTAAACACTGGAGCAAGATGAAATGAGACTATTTTGGTCAAAAAGACCTTTTCATTTTCAAATGGCCTACTGCACCTCTATCATCTGCAATTTGTATCACTGCAGGCTAAAGTTCCAAACAACTAAGGGAACAAAACATGATGGTTTTACTACTTCAGTGTTTTTTCTGAAAAGAATCCTCTCAGGATATTCCTGTCCATCACCACCCACAACTCTTATTCTAAATATACAAAATTAAGAGAAACATACACATATTCACAGAGGCAAAGCCTACCCATATTTTCACATTATATAATTGACGACTTTGATTACAGATTACAGAACAAATCCTCCGACAGGTTCTCAACACTACATGATCAATTTCAGTTCTACAGAGCTACAATTACTTTTAAATGCTGCTGCCAAAATATATGAAGCCTAGACCACCTCCCAGTAAAGTTTTTGACTAAGACTTAGAAGTAAAACCAGCAATATAAATCCAGCCATATAAAGTGTCACATGAGACAGCAGCTGTAATTGCTTTTATACAAAGACAGCTCATATGCTTCAAAAAAAGCACTATTTTTAGAATCTTATTTCTCAGAAATAAAGCTTATAACAACTCCAACAAAACTTTAACTTATATCTGCCAAGTTCTTCTAAAAAACAGAATCCTTTTCCTGTTGAATATTAGAGTAAAAGCAAAAGCGTATGTCACACTAGCATGTCTGAATCTCATATTACACAAGCTTTTTTAAAACGCTGTTTTTACAATCAAAATATACAGCTAAATTTTTAATAGTTTGAACATTCTAAAGCCAAGTTTGAGTCTTCCCCTTGCCAAAGACAGACTTCCCCTGAAGGCAGTCTCTGATACGTGTCAGTCATTAAAATTAATCCAGCTAGATTGAAATTCAGGACCCCTGATCCAACCTGCGAACCTGATCAATAAAAAAGACCTCTATTCAATGCTTCAAGGGAAAAAGGTACTTTTATGTCTGTTGATTAAGTATTATTGCTATTAAGTAGCAAGGACTGACACTGACTGTATATCACAGGCAAATTATTTATTAAATATATGCCTTAGCAAAAACTAGACGTGACTAAAAATTACTAAAAAAGGTATTTCAAAAAAAAGAATGGTTTACACCATAGATTTCCATGTAATGTTCTAAGTTCTGGGGCAATGAGACTTGATTAAATTATTATTTTTTAGAAAAGTAGACAAAAACTATTCCCAAACTAGAACTCAGAGCATCTATTAGTTTGCACTCTTTTAATGGTGTCAGACTACAAAAATAGTTTGCTGAGCTGTCACAGCCTTTGTCTTCAAATTCTATTCAGGACATATCAACCTAATTGTTAGGAATTGCATTTAATATAAGACTTTTCTCTGTATGCTGATTCTGGAAAGGAAATAGCACAGCATTAAGATGATCTCCTCATCTTTTGTTCTTTTACAAGCAAGCCAAAAAAGCAAATTAGAAAGCTGACACCTCTAAAAAAGGTTTTTTTAAATACCTCCAAGAAACATCTCAATGGACTTAAAAGTGGAGAAAAAAGTTGATCAGTATTCCTCATGCACATTGCAATACATATATTTAATGAATTTCATCATGACAATGGAACTTTAAAAAAACAAACAAACAAACAAACAGATTGCACCTAAGAGTCTGGAACAGTGAAAAATTTGAAATATGATTTAAAAAAAAATTAATTTCTGGGAAGTGTCAGGATTTGCATTGACTAAAAGTCTTCAAAACTACTGGGTCAATCTCTCTTGAAATACATATAATATTTTTAATATTTAATTTTCCCTTCTTTTACTATGATATACAATAGGCTGTATATTAGACTACCAAATAAGCTTTAAAAAACGTTTTTACCACCTGTAGTGCAACACAAAACTGGCTGATATTTTGATAAGAAATGCTTAGAGTAGCCTATTAAAATATACCATCAGTTAAAAAAGTATTCTGAGATGACACTTCAGAAGCACATTGAATAAAAGGCAATCTGTCCTCACACTTAGCATTCTTCTAAAGGAGTCTTAGTAAAACAGAGACTCATTTTGAGGTACCTTCTTATGATCATGCTCTTCTGAAGGCATGCCACAAAAGGAGAAGTAGCACATTTTATGTTACTTTGAAGTGTTTTGTAAACTGGTACTTTTTAGCACATTTTGAGGAAACAAGGAGCCCAGCTACTGAACTGGCAGCATTTTTTTTAGAAATGAAAATACCCTACTGCACAGTTGATACTCATAATATGCTGCATCTGGGATATAAATGCATGGACCACACAGCAAATCAAAAAATTTGTTCATTGCAGAAAAAAGCCAAGAATTTTCTTAAAATACTGCAAAACAGTTTGTCTCCAAACTCACCACTTAAGATAAAAACAATAATAAAACACTTGATCCAATTAATAGCTCCATGTAGTAGTTGACTATCACAAATGAAGTTTGTCAGTAATGAGGTGTTAAGTTTGACCTTGACCTCAGTTACAGAAAAACATATCCTATTTTGCCTTTGAGGGGCAGTGCTTTGGAAACCATAAAACATTTCCTGCTTCAGCTATTAAAGTGCTTCTACATGACACAGCTTGTGGAAAAACTAAACTCTTAAATAATGTCAACATTTATGATGATTGATGATGAAGCACAATAGTACCCACTAGCCTTTCCTGTTTTTAAACTGTGCTTAGAAAGAGTTTCACTGCCTCAGAAATTTTATAATCAGTACAGATTATCAACTCTTACACCTCAGTTTACTCTGATAACATATAATTATCTCTCCTTCTGTCTTTTCTACTCCTCATTCCACCAAGAACTACATTATTTTTTCTATTGTCCATAGTCACTACCCAGCAAAGTATCAATTAGACTGAGAGGAATACTTTTTTTCTTTGGGACTCTGAGACAAATTCCAAAAATCAAATCCAAAATCTGAAAGTTTTTTGACATTCAGCCCTCCTGCCATGAGAATCTAGTAAATGATACATGATACTAGATGATACTCCAAACTCATTCACCAGAAAAGCATCAGTTCAAATGAAAAGTGAATAGATTCAAGTTATTTAGCCCTCCCCGTGCAAAAGCATCTTCATGTTCATCTCATTACACAAAGGCACACTTGAGTTACTCACTGAATTTCTATCCAGTTCCCCATCAACTGGAACGCTCTCCATGTTGAAAGGGCCTGTTCTGTCTCTATCAGTTAGAGTTCTTCCATCTTGCTACTTGAGGTCCTAGAAAGGAAAATAAAAATGCAATAATTTAATTCCAAGGGCTGAAATCCAGTAGAGAGCTACACTTTCTCTTCCGTCCATTTTAAGAAGCTGAATAGTCTCATATGGTAACCTCTGCGTTTTACAGTACCTTGCAAAACATGAACTTGGAAGAAAATCAACTTAGGAATGGAGAGAATAGTTTCAGATAAAATAGGCAAAACAAGAACTACTCAGAGAGGCAAGCACTCACTTCTACAAATAAGGAAGAGTTATGCAAAAAAAAAAAGAAACCCACAGGTTTTGCCCTGTACTTCCCGTTGTTCCAGAGTTCCCAGCAGCACATCGCTCCCACCGCACAGGCATGTGCACGCCAACTGTTTGGGTACAAAACAAAGCTGTCCTGGAGAAGCCAGAGCTGAGGGCTTCCCAGCATAACTCCAGAGACAGCCATGTATTGCTTTGTGGAATCAATACACAGAAATTAAATAATACGTGAAGCCAGCACCTTCTGTGGCACAGCGGACACTCATCTGGGGGTCACCACACACAGCCAGAAAGCAATGCCTCATTCCCATGGCATTTCCTATTCATTTATTTATTTTTTGCAAGAGAAACCTACAATGAATCTTAGTATTCATAGCATATTTAAAGTCATTAGTGAGACAAGCACACACCCTGGAATCAAGCAAAACTTGATGGGAAAGAAGTGCTTTAACCGTTGATTTGTTAAGCAAATTAAAGGAGAGGTGCAGACCAAACTGGGATGCCTGAGATGTCCAGCTACACCCCATCACTGTCCCTCTCTCCAAGACCTCCATCAAACAAGAGAGCAGTGGAAGAGAGGATGAGCACTTACCTGTTTGAAACAGTACCGTCAGTATCACGCAGGGAGAAATCCCTGTGGTCCCACCCTCCACAAAGCCACGCTCACTCTGCCCTTCCCACCAGCCACAGCAAGTGTTGGATCTGAGAGTTAGCCCAAGGACAATTTTCTCCTTTCCTTTGGTCTTGGGTGGGGAGAGGGGCAGGAAGCAGCTAAATTACAAACTCAATTGCTAAACCAACACTTGTGCAAGAGCGGGGGTAGTATGGAGGTGATTTATTTTTTTATGTTAAAATGTTAGCATATTGCTCTTAACCTGTGCATCAAGCTAATGGCAATGTTTAGTAAAAACAGACCAAGTGAAGACAGAAGGGTTAGGTGGGAAGACACATCACAGTCCCTCCAGGGAACCTGAGGAACATCCTGAATGCAAGAGGATGGGAAAAGGGCAAACAGGTAACCAGAATACACAGGATCTTCTGGCTCAAGGTCTGTCTCAGGAAATAGACGCTCGTAAAAACAAATCTCACTAAAAAGAATAACCTTTTATTCAACTGCTTTCCATGTTTTATTACAACTGTTTTTTGGTTTTGTATTATGTAAAGCAAGTTAGAATTTTCCCTCAGGAAAAAACATACAGTACTAATACACTCTAGCTAACCACCATAACATATGCCAGTAAACCACAAAAAGAACCATTAAAGAAATAGTTAAACAAAATGACTGTGTACTAACAAAATTGCCACGTTTTCTATGACTTAGTCCAATGAACTGAGGAGGACCTTGCTCAAGCACCTGAGTGATTAATTGAGGCGGCACACAGCTAGGAAGCATGGCTAGATGTTCTCATGTAAATCAGAAACAGCAGACATCTGAAAGGAGATGACGACAAGTTATTAATTTGCATTAATAAAAGGAAATATGCCATTACCACAGAAAGAGGAATTCACCCTAAAGCTCTGTTTCCCAGAGCAGCAGGCACTGAGACCCTTACCTTCCACACCCAGACATGAGATGCAGAACTGGGTGATGATTTTCAATGTCTGTTCCTTGTCATCGTTCCCCCACACACCCATTTTAGGTTCCCTTATTAGCAGGAACACCAGACTGCATGCATATTCACTTTGCAGAAACACCAAACTCTTTTAAATAGGATGAAAAATGAGTGGCATTACAAACAGATGCAAGCACTGCTATTTAAAGCAGTTTCTCAGCTTTTTTTTAGTTACACAAACTTGTAACCATACTCAAATTATCTGAAGGAACAGATATTTGTTGACAGGAACATTCAGCCTAAAACACTTTTAACTTACTTTTATATTTAACATTTTTTAACTCTTAATTTTTTATTGCCAATGCTCCTGTGGTGTATTCTGCTTCTCCATCTGTTCATGTGACCACAGCCTTCCTTATCTCAAGAGTGGTACCAATAGACAGGTACCCTAAAGGTCTCATTCTTAGCATTCATGATCACTTGCAGTCCCAAAGATTCATTCAGCACGCTCCCAAAGGCTGCAAGGAAGTTTTCTGGGAAAAGGAAGGAAAAATTTCTACCTGCTCATGTTTAAACACTAAAGCAGGTGCAGAAATGGTTAAGGACTACCTTCCCCCGAGCTGTTTAGCTTATGAGTAGACAGCCAGCTTGCCTTATTTTTCTTGGCAAAATGAAGGCTGAAAGTGAACAATATTGCTTCTGCTGTATGCCAAAATAAATACAAAAGAAGGAAAAGGGCTGTCTCAGCAAAAGGATATTGCCAAAGAGTCAAATAAGTATGAAATTGGAGAACAGATTTATTTTGAACATTACAGAACGCTTCTAACCATCTGAGCCCCAAGGCTTTGAAACAATTTTCCAGCCAATGTAGGGAAGGGGAATTTTCTTATTTGTAAATGCAGCCAGGTTATTATGAAGTGTGCTTCCACAAGCAAGATCTTTTCTACTTTAACTAATCCAACCATTAGATTTGAAGATGCGACCCCAAATGTACCATTTTATTGATTTGGGGCTTTTTTTTTTGCTTTTACTGCTTTCTATTACATTCACAAGTGTTTGCAGTTTGGTCAGCTTGAGGTTTCAATTTACAAATGCTCCTTCACAATCATAATTCTTAAAAGCTGAAGTATTCAGGAGGGCACACGCAACATGAAATTGGTTGAAAATAACTCTGTAATGGCATCCAGCTAGTCAGCTATTTTTCCTTTACAGACAATGGATATAATCAGGCACTCACAAAGGTATTACTTACTTTAAAGAACTGTAACAATTGGACAAATCCTGCCACAAAATAAGCTTCTCTTTCTCTCTAACTGTGAAGATGGCTGAACAAGTTAAAAACACATATTTAAAGCAAAAGGGAAATGTTTTCCTCTTATCACACAATCCATAACCTGTCCTGTTAACACTTGTATTCCATCTTATTTTTGCTGCTGACACCAAACTGTGTGGTGCAGCTGGCAAGCTGGAGGGAAGGGGTGCCATCCAGAGGGACCTTGGCACACTTCAGAGTTGGGTCTGTGTGAACCTCAAGACATCAGTGTTCAACAAGGCCAGGTGCAAGGTCCTGCACCTGGGCTGGGGCTATCCCAGGACAAATACCTGCAAGCACAAATACCCAATGGGTAGAGAATGGGTTGAGAATAGTCCTGAGGAAAATGAATCAGGGATATTGGTGCATGAAAACTAGACATGACGTGGCAACATGTGCCCAGAAAGCCAACTGTATCCTGGGCTGCATCAAAAGAAGAGTGGGCAGCAGGTCAGTCCACCAGGTCATTCACAGATCTACTCTGATTTCACAGTGTTTATATTTGATATTAGAAAGAAATTCTTTACTGTGAGGGTGGTGAGGCACTGGAACAGGCTGGCCAGAGCAGCTGTGGATACTCCATCCCTGGAAGTGTTGAAGGCCAGGTTGGATGGGGCTTTGAGCAACCTGGACTAGTGGAAGGTATCCCTGCCCATGGCAGGGAGATTGAAGCTAGATAGTTTTTAAGCCATTTTCCAACCCAAACCATTCAGTGGTTCCATGGTTTAAACAGATTGCTTCAGCCATTGGTAGTTTTTGTAATTTGGTTTTCAGTTCATTGCACCTTGAGAATAGGAAAATCCTCTGTAGGACTCCCAGAGAAGGAAAAAAAATACACATCAATGAAAGCTACTACTGCATGTGGACACATGCCACATTTCACATGCCACAAAGTGGATGCCTCAGTACTATACTGTTACCCAATATTCTCTTAGATATAGTTACACAGACCACAGATCAAAAGCAGCACAACTTAGGTGCCTCAGCCATGAGAGAAACTGTGGCAGCAAGCTTTTGTTCACTTCTGTAGAGATCAGTGAAGTGGATATGGCAGTGTTTTGCATTGACTTACATATTCTCTATGTTAACCAGATTATAAGCTTTTATTGCAGGTTATGTTTAACTAAATAAAGGAGTTAGTAGGCAATGCAAGGCCCTTTTTCTGACAGCATATCAAGAGCTCATCACCAAACATATTTGCTCCAGGCACAAGAGAGCTTAGCCCTGACACCATGGCAGTAATACCCTATTGTTGGCATATTTATAACATTAAATCATAATTCAGATCACAAAAAGACTCTTCCTCCCCTTCTCCCACACAAGATTAGCTTCAGTTCAAACACTTCACTAAATTTGGAGAGTTTCATTAAGAGTTCCCACCGTCCCCACACAAATTCCTAAATTTCAGCCAAGGTGCAGTCACAAAGTGCAAGTGGTATAGATGACCCCTGAATTTAATACAGTCTCTTTTTAGACAATGGACCAAGTTACTTGAACACCTGCATACTGTATTATATATAGGCAGGTTTTAGCTTTCTTCCTAAGGACTATGACCCACAGTCATTATACAGGGCACTTGCACTGCGACACTGTTTTGTGATCTGCTAGAGTATCACAGCACCCTCCTGCACTCCAGCACCAAACCTCACAGGCGAGCCCAGCCTCACCGTGACCTGCGTGGTGAAACAGCTGCTGCCTTCTGAGCCAGCCTTTCCAGAGGGGAACTGCTCTCCCAGGCTCTGACCTCCAAACTGACCTAAGCTCTGCTGGATGCCTGCCTTCTTTCCCTAAAGCCTAAAAGAAGCATTTAAATTGCCTGAGATAAGTATCAAATAAGAATATACCGTAATTTTTTTTAAGATGACACAAGCATAATAGTACATTAACTTTAAAGATCAATGTGGAAGCAAGAAAAGGCAAGGCACACTAGGAGAAAAGACAACCAGTTGTTTACATTGATGTCAAGAAGGATAAAAATCACCTAGGTCCTTGCTGGAAAGCAGTCACAACAGTACCGAAGAAATGCTATTTCACAGGGAATCAGAGAATGACCGAAGTAGGAAAAGACCTTTGAAGGTCATCTTGCCCAAGCCCCCTTCTGCAGAAGGATGTCTAGACAGGTTTTGAATATCTCCAAGGATGAAGACTACACAAACCCCCTGGCCAACCTGTGCCAGTGCTTGGTCGCCATGCTAGTCAAAAAGTGTTGCTGATGTTGGGCAGGAACCTCCTGTGGGTCTATTCATGCCCATTGCCTCTTGTATCATTGCTGAGCACCACTGCAAAGAGCCTGTGTCTATCACCTTTATACCTTCCCTTCAGGTATTTATACACACTGATGAGCTCCCCCTGAGCCTTCGCTTCTCCAGGCTGAACAGACCCAGCCCTTTCAGCCCTTCCTCACACAAGCCTTTGATCATCTTCACAGCCCTTCACTGGATTCTCCACTACACCCACATCCCTCTTGTACTCAGAAGCCCTGAACTGTACCCAGCACCCCAGACGTGAACTCAGCAGTGCTAAGTAGAGAGGAAGGATCGCTATTCTCAACCTGCTGGCAATTCTTTGTCTAAAGCATTCAGAAACACCATGTGTCCTCTATATGGCAAGGGCATGTTACTGACTCATGTTCAACTATCTGTCAGGATAACCAGGTAACTCCAGGTAAGCAGCTCTATAAGGTCCACAAGGAAGTTTAAGGTAATACTCTTAACAAAGGTATCTAAGTGCTAAAACAACTAGATATTAAGAGATAACTATAGTGGTTATAGCTACCTAAAACTCCTAGGAGGTACAGGATCAGTTTTAAGAGATTAAAGGAAATCTGTATCCTAAATCTAACTAGGGTGATCAAACCAAGGCTCTCAAAAGTGTCTTTCAGACTGTTGTTTGACTGCCAAAGGCACTTTCACTTTGCTCCATGCAGGGGGGAGCAGCAATAGCACAGAAGGTAATAGAGGTAACATGTCTTACTCTCAAAGCTCTTTGAATACAGTGCGCCAGAGGAAAAGCAGCCTCTTGGTTTAGCACAAGGCCACAGATCATCTTTCTCAACTAACAAGTCTGCACACCAAGTACACTTCATTATCAAGCTACAGATCAGGCCAGCTTCTTGCACATGACACAGTGCCACTGCACGCCAAGTACCCTGTGTTTGTTGAGATCAGTTCCAAGAAAGCAGGAACTGAAGCAGAGTTACTGGTAAAAATGGAGAAGGGACAACAGGCTCAAAAAAATTCAGCAAAAGATCTGGTAAACAAAGAAATCACAACTTTTTCCCACCTCTCAAACCAAGCACCTTACACTAACAAGGACCCAGAAGAACTAGAAACTGGTTGTATTTTGCAATTCTAGAAGAGAAATCTGAGAGTTGAGTAAATCTCTGGGTTAGATTCCTTCTACTGTGAAGTCAGTCCAAACAGGAGAGCTTGACAAAACCAGTAATTATATAGAAGTCATAGATGACAAACTGCATAATTACACTAACTCTGATTTGCAAGGTTTGAATTAAAAGTCCGCTACAAGTATAAACACACCAGAATCAACAACTGCCTCAAGTTCCCCAAGTACACTGTGATCACTTAATGCTATCAGCCACCAAATCTACCCTTATGAAACACTTCCTTCCACCCTGATTTTCATCACCTGCCTTCTCATTTCCTGAATAAACAGTCCATATGCAGAGCAAGCTGTTTCCTCTGTTTCTGTACTGCTGTTTTCAGAAGGGCAAAAAATAATCAAATACCAAGCCACCAAAAAAAAAACCCAGGAAAGCTGAAATGTTTAAGACCAGGACTTGAAAACATCTCTCATCTGGAAAAAAACCTGGCACAATCCAGACATCTCAGCTATCTTTTGAGAGAATTAGGTGGCAATGAAGGCCAAGAAAAGCATAACAAACTTCTGAATGCCCAATACAACTTCAATAATTACTACCTTAAACTGGGTTCCACAAACAAACTTCTCTTGGAAAGAAATGAAAGAGTACAGAAAATATGGTAAGAGTCACCTTATTGGTACTAAATCCCAACATTCTCTCTAAAAGCTTGAGCTCCCAGGGTTCTGCAGCCCTTTGGCCATTGAAATACACTTCAAAGCTCTCAAACTTTTCCCAGTCTTCATGGTAAGTATTGTGTAATACTGTTCCCATGACTCAAACAAGTTGTTGGTCTTGATGGTAAAAATGTCTATTCCTTCACTTAAAGGTGTCTAGTTACCTGCAGCCTGTTACACTTCGCCTCAACGAGCCATTTTTACCTAGGTCTCAGTCTAACTTTGGAGCATCAAAATAAGAGAGGCAATAAACCATTGATTTTGTTCATTTAAGAGAGAACCTATGAAGTTTCATAAAATATTCAGATACTTTTTTGTATGTTTCATTGTGAAGTAGGAAAAGATTTATTCAAACCTTACAACACCAAATCTAGCATTTTATTTTTGGATACATTTATTTTTTACTTTGCTGCAGTACTAACCACGAAAATAAGCAAGTGGGTGTCATACACAACCTTAATGCAAAGTTCATTTGGCCAAATGACAGTCTTGATTATGAAGGAAAAAAAATGGACTAAAACTAAGTGGTTAGAGACATTACAAACCATATTCCTTTCAGAACTCCACCCTGTGATTTTCTTCTGCATCTGCACAGTTACTAATAATAGTCTCTCATATAATACTCTATGTCTTTCTCATCTCCATTTTGGCAGCTGTATGAAGAGGCAATATGACACACTCTGCTAGAGACAGCTGGGAGGGATTAGGAGATTACCAGTCCTCCACGCCCGGTCCTTACCACCTCTTTCCCCATTGTGGCTCAGGTTTTCCTGAACTGCCAGCAGACCTGTCTGTGCAGGTGCTCCCTAACCCTCTTCTGTCAGGAGGGACCCCCACTATTGCAAATTATTTTAAACAGACACTCACAGAATGTGTACCATTTAAACTGAGCTGATCATGGCACCGCAGGGATAACAAACAGCTGAGGGACACCACTCACCCACCCTCAATCAAACCCTAACAGCCTGGCTGCAGCTGTAGGCTCCCCCAACACCAACTGGAAACTATTTCAGAAAATGAAGGGAATCAAGCCAAGGCAAAAGGGAAAGTAATGCTGTTGTTAGAGGTTTTTCTGAAATGAAAAAGTGTGGTAAGTCAGCAGAGATGTTTCCACCAACAAAATGGACAGGTGGCAGAACAAATCCTTCTGATACAGATGCCAAAAAGGAATCAGCTGCCCTCCTGAGAGAGCAAATAGATCTGGATTTCTTCTGCATGGATCTTTCCAAAACAAAAGACTATGAAAAATGTTTAGAATATAAGAATTAATTTATTGTGCTGAAAAAGCCTTAATAAGAGGATCTTAAAAGTCTATTTTAATACTAATAATGATATATGATGATATAATAATATAATGTATGATGTATAATGACCTAAACATTTTAGTTATAATGAGATCATGTATAAAGAAATATTTTAAGTCTCATCTGCAGGTCAAGATACAATCTACTTCAAAAGGAATAAAGTTTCAGAAAGCTATTCTGAGAGTATTTATAAACAATTGGAAGTAATCATATGTCCTGGGGTGACTTTATGATACTGGTATCCCCAGTCATCTGGTTTATGTTATATATTAATTTCTGCACCTTTAAGACTGGCTTTGAGAGCAAGAGAGGGGGAAGAAGCAGCTGCAGTTTGTGTTAAAGAAAAACATCACTCCCATACATCCCGCTCCTGGACTGTGGTGTTTGCAGCACGAACAGACAGCAGGACAGAGCTTCTCTCTGGCTTTTAGTTAGTTTTAGCTAGCTGAGGCAGAGGAGTTCCCTGGACCTCTTTTTTCCTTTTTATTTCCTAGATCTGTGCAAGTCTGCTCTGGCCTGAACACCCAGCCAAACCCTGGGAGCTCACGCCTGTGGCCCACCGGGGCCTGGGCCTCGGCACTTAACAGCGCCGGAGGGACTGATAAGAACCTGAGTGAGCCGAGCTACACCACATGAAAAGGACTTTTCTTCCTAGATCTGCCATCCCATTGAACAGTGAGAGGTTTTATTGTTTAATATTATTCATTTTCTGTTAAATAAACAGCTTTTTCCACTTCTCTCCAAGGAAATTTTTTCCTTTCCTAGACCAGTTCGGGGGGAGGGGTCATTTGAATTTTTTTTCCCTGGGGAAACCCCCATTTGGAGTTATTCTCCCAAATTTGCCCTAAACTAGGACATCATACCATTACAGATCAATGAATTATTAACTGCTAGATAAACTATATGTGACTAGGTGAGTGCTTTTTACCTACTGCAAATAAAGTAAACAAGTTAGCTTAAACTACCATGAAGCTTCTGTATCTCAGAAGCTGCAGTGATTTTGGTTGGACAAATAGGCACCAACATGCCAACAGTCACTGCCACATCAGATGTTCTTGCAGTCAACTTCCTAAATGAATCCTTAAGATTTTCCATTAAATGAATACTATACCTCCAAAACTGAGCCAGTGCAAAGACCAATTTTCTAATGGCAATTCTGCTAGGTTTTTAGTCCTTCCTTCGCACTATATATTTTGCCACCTCTGAGAACTGAAAAGAATGCCAAACGTATTTTCAAGGGTGAAAGAGACCTTAGGGCCTCTTTTAAGTTTTCATAGTTATTGAAAGGACACCCTAAGTGTCAGATCTCCCAAATACCTACCAGTACAGAAGCACTTTTCTATACCCCAATGGCTGTTTCAGCCAAGTAAGAACTGAGATTAACTCTATCATGAGCTTCATGAATGCACTTCACAGGAACTCAGTTTAAGAGAGTAACTACAATCCTAATTTCTGCTCTAAACTGAAATAAACAAAATAGAAAAATCAATTCAAGTTCCAAGATTAAAAATATGAAGGAAGTCTTAACACAGACAAAAAAGTTTCAGTTGAAGTTATGTTGTGTGAGAGGTTTCTAGGAAATGGGCTTTCTGCAGGCTTAAATGTGGATATTTCAAACAGGAACCTTATGTTTATGCTCATGTACAATTTAATTTTCTTATTTTAGCAGCAGTGTCTCTTCTTGATATTTAAACAGAGTTGATGACATAATAAACGACCTTCATTTCAATTTCTTTCAGCAAGTGCTAGAAGGTAGTTTATACAAGTTTAAGACACAGGATATCTGTACAAGAATTTAAGAACAAAAGGTCAGAGTAGCCTACTGCAATAGAAAAAACCCTAGAAATCCTAACTTAAAGCAGCAGCAGGTTCAAACAGGCAGCAATAGTATCTGGTTTACACATCATGGTTTATTAAAAAGCTTTAGAAAGTCTAATTTGGATTTCCATTGGTTATGCCAAGTTTGTTTTTTTCACTCTAACACTAAAGTAAAACGAGATAATGAACCCAACTCTGCTTTTTAGATGTCAGTGCTGTTCTACACGATCACAACTCAGGATCTTTTGTAGGTTTTGTGGCAGGGCTGTTTTTTTATTTGTTTTCATTTGTTTATGGTTTGTGAGGTTTCTGGGGATCCTAGGGAGGAAAGCTGGGGTTTAATGGGAGGTTTTTCATTGTTGTTCTGTGGAGTTTTTTTAAATATGGGAGAAAAATATTGCAAATAGACTTCATACGGGCTTAACAAGTACTAGTGCTTTCAGCACCAAACATCCAAGCTTGTCTTCTGAAGCTACTGAGTAACTCCTGATCAACTTTGATTTGGAACTGCTACAACAATCTTAGATAGCTTTCAGTTTAATAGGATGAACCAGTAATACTTAAACAATATTGCCTGATCCACAGGAACTGTACAGTGTTATTGCATTGCAGACTTGGCAAGTCACCTGGCACTAAACTTCTTGTTTACCTACCCATTTCTATTTAACAAATTACTCCTCTATGGCACTTCTTTGGGCAATGAGAAGCACCTGGCCCACCACAACAAACAGCTACAGATGAATTACAAGCAACATCAAGTGACAACTTAACTGCAATTCACAGCCCTCAGAAACCAGTATCACTGCCTAATTTAAGTCAGACCAGTGCTCACACTATTTGGAACAAACAAGCAGCTTATATAAATTTTTTTTTTTTACAGAGTTGAGAAGTCAAGCCTTTCACAGATCAAAGCCAGCCCTCAAGAACAGAAATTAAATATAGTTGTTCCCAAAGCTGTCAAATTTCTGAAGAACAGAATGCTTTTTTGCTCCCAGTACTGCAAAGAGACACCAAGACTTTTCAGAGGAAGAACCAGATATTATGAAGGTACTTCTAATGTTCTGCTGCAGGGACCAATGTAGAAGTTACTATTTTTTCTGCTTCAATCAACAGAGAATGTGATCCTATGGTTGGGATAAAGAGTTTCTGTTCCCTGACAACCAGGGAGTGGTGGTAAGCGTGGACAGATAAATAAAGTCTTGACACCTCCTTGCAAGTTATTTGAAATGCTTTGGAGTAGAAAAAGAGAGAAAAAAATCATGTCCTACAAAAAGCATTATTCTGTTTGAGGTTAAACAAATATTTAATGGACAAGGAACTTCCTCCTGCTCTTCTACACAGTACACTCAACTACTGGGAATTCTCTTTACCATAAAATGGTTTAATGGGGCCATCAGATAGTGTGAGCACCTGATTTAAAGTGAATACAATCCTCTCAGCTGTGCAATCCCACAGGACTGTGTGGATAGGAACCTTTGAATCCCGCCTCCCCACCATCCTCAATAATCAGTTAGTTAAAGGAGGCAAGAGACATCACATAGCTCAGGAATGCAGAAGAGAGACACAAATCCTGGGAAGGAAGGAAGCAATACTTGTAGGTTCAAACAAATTCAGTTGCTATTTTGACAATAAATAAGGGAAAGAACAATTCCAAGATGGAATGTATTTCTTTTTTAAAAGAAAAAAAAGAACCTATGTCCTTCCCTTTCACAGTATTATAATATTCCAATACTGTCCTCTGAACTGACAGGAATTATCAGTTAACAGCATTTTATAATTTACTTTCATATTTAAAATCACACACAATACCAAGATAACACAAGCTTAACTACCGAGATAATATTAGCATAAAGCAATTCAATACCCTGTATCTCTGCCAAAGCAGTTAACTACACCTCTATGTATAATGTTACACATTTTATTCCCTTGAAGGCAGCTTACACATGTATTTCCAAGTCTAATGCTAATTTCCATGCTTCACAAAGTAAATGGGGCCGGGCAGCAATAGCTCAGAAGCTGTAACTGAACAAAAATGTATGTCCCAACCTACCCATAGAGTAAGAGTGTGCTCCTGGGGCACGTTCCATCCCTGACGCTCACTTTCACACGCTGCACTGAGATGTCAGAAGGAAGAAAACTGCAGGTACCCATTCAGACTGCCTGCAGGAGCAGCTCTAAGAGTAACTGCCAGCACATGCTTCTAACCATATGCAATGCTAATAGGGCCACTGGAAGAACCTTGCATCCTGCACCTCCAATTCATTACCGAGTACTCAAAAACAGCTGTCACAGACACAAACTAGTCAACTTCAGCAGGTACACTGTAGCGACAACTAGAGTATTTAATTTTTAAAAACTATGATTTGTTCAATAAATCTTATAATGAACATGTAGGAGAGTAAAAATTTATTGGTTTGGGGTTTTTTTCCAAAATTGTAAAGCAAAAGCCCATATAACACTGTTTTTAATGACAGCAACAAGAATGCAGAGCCTCTAATCTGAAAAAGAGAAATCTTTTCTCATGGGAAAGATTTCGTTCCTTTATTTTGTAGCCCTCAACAGAATTCAGAGAAGGATGAGCTGTCTTTCTGATGATCACAACCTGAGGAAAAATACCATATGCCAGTAGTTCATAATACAGTGGCACGTTTTACACTCCCATGACGGCTTCTAGAGCAACTTCAGCTTTTTCATATCCAAATTGTCTGCAACAGATATGGAATATGAAAACAGGGCTTGTAACTCCAGGAGCGCAATTAACTTTATAAAATCCAGATTAAAAGTGAGTAATAGCCAGATAGATATTTCAAAGCCTTTTATTAGCACCAAACTGTAAAGTAACTGAGACACCCATCAAAGCCACCTAACCAAGATAAGCACACAAACTTTCCAGTTACAGCATGAAATAATAAGCAGCTTTCCCCCAAGAGAAAAGCACTATGCCAACACTTCACATACAATGAGAATTGACTGTTCCCAAACATTGATAAGTATAATTAACCTTCTAACTCTGTCTTTGGCCTTGCACATTAAACCTGAGTTCATCTTGAAAACCAATTAAAATGCTAAGCAGTCTGTCTTCTTTGGAACTGGAGAATAGCATTCAATAAAAAAAAAGCATAGCACAATTGTCTCCTAAGACACCTTCAAGGATCCCTTAGCACTTTTAATAAAAATTGTAATTCATAAATAAATCATATTTTAACAAGAACTGAAAAATTCTTCAATTCTGCATGAAGATGCTGAAACATTTAAGGTTTATGAAGGCAAAAGTAAAGGTTTAACAGAAAAAAATAGCCACAGAGAAAAAAGATAAAGATGACCTAGGTGGGCTACGAAGTTTGATTTTGCCTTTTCATACTATATTTAACAACAGATATTAATTGTACAGTACAGTTCCCAGTCAAAGAACTTAACTTCTCTTGCGCTCTCATTCGTTCTCCTTTTTGATTGACTACTGATGAGGAAATTACTTATAATTTATGTCACCCAACCTGCTTTTTTTGGCTGCCATTTTGAAATTAGCAGAACAACTAGATGGGCAGAAGGACACAGAACTCTCATTTTGCTTTCTAACTTCTTCTTTCCTATATCATAGATATTTCCTCTTACAAAAAAAAACCCACATGCCTACTTGCTATGAAATTTAGATGAATGTGACAGATGATCTCATTTCTTCTCATAACTTTACTTGTTCAACAGAAGGAAAAGGAGGTAAAGTGATTTCTGACTCTCTAGCAAATCTGAGTACCATTTTAGAGTTACTACTCAGTTTTAACATCAAAATTTTGTTTCCAGTGTTGTATTTTAGTATAACTTCATTCACTATTGGAGTTCAGAGCAGCATTAATTACTTTTTCTTCCCCATTTTCAGAATTTATTTTTAAATCTACACAATATATCTGCTTAACAGTATTATACTGTTCCAGTATTTCAACGAGCTTAAATTAGCTCTTCATCTTGAAAACAGGTCCTTTATGAAGTGGCTCAAAGTCAGAATCATCTTCGTGTCACATTTCATGCCTTGTAAGTTCCAGGGAGCTCTCTCGGTGCTGTTCAGCTACCCCTGACAGTGCTGTAGATGGCAGTGTTTCACAGAGCTCACCTCCCTGCCCTAACCTGGGGCTAAGCACTGCAATACAGGGAATACACCGTAAGGCTGCTTCAAGAATCTTCAGTTCAGGCAATTCTGTAACATATCACACAGCGTAA
The DNA here is from genome assembly GCF_971803275.1 of Cyanistes caeruleus. Taxonomy (NCBI): domain Eukaryota; kingdom Metazoa; phylum Chordata; class Aves; order Passeriformes; family Paridae; genus Cyanistes; species Cyanistes caeruleus. The sequence goes on along the minus strand of NC_141704.1, from coordinate 44,994,330 downwards.
GCATGTATACAAAATGCCTTAATTTGAAAAGCGACCTTCTCAGATGACTAAAGAAATGTATCATAACACCAAACAAAAATGTTAAGTTACTGCAGGTGAGATCATCCTTGTAACAGAGATCCACAATAAACTGTTCCCAGATATGGCATTGGAGCACACTCAGACATCTAATTTCAGATTACCAAAAGAAAAATCAAGTTCTCCACAATAACCACCTATTTCTGACTAGAAAGTGCTGTTCTAGTGCAGGTATACATCTGGATCGCCTGGGCTTTAACTTTACTTGAAATTGAGGCACTTCCAGAAAATAATTTCCTGCACAGAAAACATCTCAGTTTCATGCTAAAATACAGTTCTAGTCTGTCAGCAACACAATTTCCATGCAGAACCCCACCAAAAGTAGTCACTTTTGCCTGGAAGCTGACTGTTCACAACATGGCATGCACACACAAGTTTTCACAGGAATGAACTACCACTCACTCCTGGAAAACTTAAATAACATGAATCCAAGTGTATATATTGCTTTGACTTCCAATTCCCTCTCTTCCTAAAATTTTAGCAGGAGCTGACAGAAGCAAAGCATGCTATATCTCATTGCTAAAACTCTTAGGTGTTCTGCTGCATATGCCAGAGGACTGAGGAGCAAACTGTGCAAATCCCATGCCACCATCATGGTGGGTTCACTTTATTTCATAATGGGTAGAAAAATTACTCCATCACTAGCAAATCAGTAGCTTTAGGGACCACCTCAACAGCAATTTCAGTGCTCCCTCAGATAAAATCCATCTCCAAGCTGTCAGCCTCATTATGCATCTCAAGCTAAGTACCTAACACTAGCTAGGACACTGAGCATGCAAGCTTGTCCTGGTAATGCCCACAAATCAGAATTCACAGGAGTTTAGCACTTCTATTCCTTATGAGGAAGGAGAGCCTGCTGAAGATGAAAATTATTGTCTTTGCTACTCAGCAAAATATTTGCAGGGAACTACAAGATGCATGGGATGCCAGAAACAGTGATGCAGGAAGAGCAGAAGCCAAGACAATAATATGTCATCCTCATTAACTCAGAAAACAAAGTCCAAGGCTGTGATGGAGAGCAGACTGATACCACTGCATTCCACCAGAGTATCAGCAGTAGGGCTCCTACAAGTGCTGGTCAGAGCAAATAAATTTGTGCAGATAACCTCCCTGCACTCAGTACTGGGAGGAGTGGAGTGTTACTAATTTTGCTTTATAGCTTATGCTTGCAGTAATTTGTTTGAGGAGGGAGCAGATGTTGACATAAGCACCTGAACTGCAGCTTCCCCCACACTGTTACAATAGCATGATCTTTGCAAGGTAAGCATCAAAATCAGCCATGCATGGGATTCAAGTAGAGACATTTAAAATTTCACAACTGCAAAATATTCATGCATCATGCAAGCTTCCATCAGTGAACACGCGTATTTGTCTCCAGAGAAAGTGAAGCAAAGCACAAGAACACAGAATGCTGCTCGGTTTCTGAACTGTTAAGAGAGGCAGGACAGCAGCAAAGAAGAAAAACCAAATATGCTAATATATGCTTAAATGAAAGGAGAAAGGTGCGTGAGGCTAAAGATAAAACTTTCATGGACATAGAATAAAGCTGGGTTGGAGAAAAGATGTTTAGAAGTGTCAGACAATTATAACCACAACAGTTAATTACACAAGGCCATCATCTAAAAGAGGACTACAGCAAGAAAAATAAGGAGATAAATGTATTTTTTTTAAAACACAGAACAAATTTCAAGCAAACATGACCCTGCAACAGGACAGCAACTAAGGTTGCCAGAGCTCAAGTGGGCTTTTGTTCAATACTGATGGCAACAGCAGCACTGTGTCACAAGAAGAGGACAGATGCTAAGGAGAGTTGGAAAATTGTACCTATTATACCTGTGAGTGGTAATAAAAAAAGCTTCATTTCAGCTCTTGGGACCCTTGACACTGGAGAAGGGAGTGAGGATTCAGTGAGAGCTTTCAGACTGAAAGGACTGACAACAGATGCACACCTTCCTTCACTCAGGTCCTTTCCTAAGGCTTCATATGAAACTTGTTTAGCAATTACTTTTCACTCCTCCACAATTTTCCCTGCTGCAGAACACACTGTGCAGATTGCAGGTGGTCAGCTATAGCAAGTTACAAGTCATTAAAACACCATCTGCTCCCTGAGAAAAACAACAGCAAATAAAAAAAACACCAAAAAAACACCACATCCCTTTCTTCCTTTCCTCCATCCAAAAGTTTAGAGGTGCAAAATTAAACATCATCTCTATGAAGGCATTAAACTACATTCAGAAAATTATTCTGAGCCAGGAGCTTGCTTTCACAACATTTCCCTCAAGACCTTAAAGCCAAATGAATCACAACAGATGCTACTCATTTGGCAAAAAGACAACCCAAGCTTCTTAAAATCTGCATTTGTAAGACAGAAGTATCTGCTAAGCAAGCAGTTTATGTTTTAATCACTTACAAGAAACTACCAGTCAAAAAACCCCCAAACCAGACCACACCACAAAAAAAAAAAAATAAAAAAAAAAAATCACCGAACTGTTTAAATGAAGTTGTTAGCTAACACTGGAAATTCATGCTTTTTTTTTTTTTTTTTTAAGCCCACAGAAATGTCTACAAAATGCCAAACTGAATCACAATCCAAATTTACATGTGATACTGCAGATATGTTTCAGCCATCACTTTCATCACTTTTGAACACCATATAGTGAAATCGACATCAGGTCTCTCTCACTCTAATTTCCCTTTCCTGGGCTGCCAGCACAAATGCTTTTTTACATAGCAAATTCACAAAAGGTCAACTGCCAGACAATATTTCACATACAAAGTTAAAAGGAAAAACAAATTAAAACTCATTATTTCTTAAGAACAATACACAATGAAGTTACCCTTAATACTGTTTTCTTAAAATGCAACAAACCTTAACTTCCTGAAGTTTAAAATTAAACCCAAAACCCAGAAGAGCCAGCAGTTTGAGAAGCTTGGGCCTCCTGTTGCTACACAGCAATAGCAAGTATCTACATTGTTACAGAAAAATTACTAGTTTCTTCTTCCAAAAGCAGACTACCTCATCTAATTTTTCTGCTGGATCTTCATCAGTCTGATGCATAACATACTGTTGCATAATGAAGACAGGAAGATACGGTTTTTAACTGTTCTCAGCATGAGAAATGTCATGCTGGTAAGTATTTCAGATACAGAATGAATTCTTGTACCTGTAATAAGAGGAAGAAGGAGTCCACAAATTATTATCCAGAATAATTAAGGAACAGAGTTCAGAAATAAATACATGTAAGGGAACAAAGAAGGGAAATGCAGGAAGACAGGCAAAGCTACAGCTGCAATATATTTGTATGAGCATCCTACTGGTAAATATTTAACCTATATAGGATGTCAAGATAAATAATCTCTTTTTTTGAATGAAAGACTACAGGTGACACTTTGAAGCACTCCCAGAATATAGCAACTGAAACAGTACAGCTCAATGTTGACTTTTGCCTCATCATGTTCATACCTCAGTTCCATCTATACTGCTAATATGGCCATTAATAAGATGGAGATTATTTCAGTATATTTACATTAAGAGATAACACAAGTAGGTTATATTTACAAAAACAATCTAACAAACTCACAGGAAAGTGACTTAAGCAAAAAAAAAACAGTTTTCTTCATTTCATAAAGAAGGATGAAATACAATTTGATAATTGATAAAACAAATAGTAAAAACGTGTATTGAAGTTCTTTTCCGGTCAATTAGTAGCAAAAAATATATATTTATACTCAATAAATGGTACAACATACAGCCATTGATTTGTTATGCTTGAAAAATAACCACCACCTACCAGATCTTTAATCTTCTTTTTGACATAAATCCAGCTCTGTTTAGGAAGAAGGTAGAAAACAACAGTAAGATATACACGGAAACTTTTTAAGTCTACTGAAGACAGATACTGTTTAAAAGCCAAGAACAAGAGGAAAAGTCCAAAAGCTTGTTTTAATTCAACAAGGATGTGTCTCTGAACACCAAAATAGCACAACTTGTAACACGTGATCTGACAGTGACCAGAGCAGAGGTCTTCTAGAAATTAAAAAAATAAAGCAAAGCAAAACCACCAAAAACCAAGCCCTCTCAGACCACAGGCCTCGTTTCCTTCCACCAGTTCTTAGCTTACTTAAGAAGAAAGTATGTTTCCCTGCTCCAAGCTGACAGCCAAACAGAGCTAATAACATTGGAAAAAACCTGATTATTAAACTTGAAAGAAAAATATTCTTGTTAGTGCATGGAGAGGAATATTGAGTGGTGTTCTTTGAAGCACTGACAGTAAGTGGGTATAGTTAATATTTAATTAAAGTAGCTGACATGGTACAGATCCATCTGTACACTCTGTCAGGTTTATTTTTTGCCAGTTTCTCCTCCACTTTATAGGGCAGCTCATTGCTCTCTGTTCTGCTTTCTACCTTGATTAGAATGTATAAGCAAGCTTTCTGCTCAGTGCTCCTTTGCCTCAGCAGACTTTTTTTTTTAGTCAAAGCAGAACTTTTCTCATGAAGGAAGAACATTTACTCTTGCTGATGATTTCAGAATTGTGCCTTAAAAATTCTGCTTACACCCAGTAATTTTGTGTGCTATTTAAATAGATGGAATTGTCATTTCTGTAGAGGAAATTCTTTCTGTTTGCCAATATCAGAGACCTCAAGCCTTTGCTTTCCTCTGATGACCTTCTAGCCCAGGTATTTTAATGTAGCTGTTTGCATTAAGGTTCAACCTGACCATTTTCAAGGCAGCACAGGTTTGTAGCAGTTAACTACAGCCCTGCTTGCAAGCTAGAATCAAGACACTGTTTTCAAAAACAGCAAGCAGTAGACCTTTATAGGTAGCTTAGTGTGGGGGCCTCAATTCGGTGTACAAAACAAGATCTGAATGTTAGCTTGTTGGCTTCTCTGCACAGTCAAAGAGTACTTTTTAATTACTGATGAGAAATCACAGAATTGTGATTTCAGCAGAGGAAATATGAACTGTAACATAAATCTTCCAGCCTCCAAGAGATCATAACAGACAGCTCAGCAAGACCCTTAGTGTAAGAATTGTAACTTGTCACGTATTGTGCAAATCCATTTTTTTTGTAGACACACTAATTGAAGCAGAGATACCTTCAAAGTCTGCAGTTTCCATCACACAGATAAGCAAAGTTGCCTTACTTAGCCATACTAACAACTTATTTTTTTTTTCTACAGGGGTCTGCAAGTAAAATGTAAGACTGCAAGTCACAGCTACCCCAATTGCTGTGCTAGGCTGAAGACATAGCTGGGGGCCCTGCACTGAGAATTGCCAGCTCACAGGTTACAGGAGGTTATCTCCTTCTAATGTATTGCTAGAACACTCTTTCCTATGCAAATATATACATGCACACATGCAAATTACATTCTACAGGTTCAGCAAGTCCTTGCAGCAAAGCAGATGCTACATCGGCCCTGTATCCAGACAGCACACACCACTAAGTAACACTGGCAAAAATATCGCTTCAGGAAAAGACAGAAATAAACCCTCCTCCAGCTAGTAGTCCTCCACAGTGTCTGATCTTTCTGGAGAGAATATAAGGGTGTCATCTTGCCCTCTTCTAAAACTATGATCTCCTGAAAAACAGCTGAAGCCACCATTAGTCAGATGGCACCTACAGCTACAAGAAATCAGACAAAAAATTCCCTTCAGCAATGGTGATTTTTGTAGGAGACCTAGGCAGAAGACAGATGGTAAGTATCCAGTGAAATTGGAATAGTTAATGTGGCTGGAACTGCAGATGAAGTAGACACAGGCCATATCTCACAAGAAAAAGCAGCAATCCCAGATGTCCTTTCCTTAGCAAAGCTAACAGAAGGAGGCCCTCACCATCCTACTTACACAGAAAAAAATGGACAGGAGAGAAGCAGAAAGGCCACCTCAATAGTGGCAGAGCAGATGCTATTACGTTAGCAAAGCGATGCAAGTGGCTTCACTCACAAAAAATACTGCTCCATTAGTAATGTGCACATAACATCCACTTCAAGCACGCTAGACATCAGCTACAAAAGCATGGCCAGATGTTCAATCACACTAAATTAAACCTATCTGCTACTTCAGGTAAGAATTGAACAGTATTCCTCAATCCTCCTCCTTTCCCTCTCCAGAATATTACCACACCTTTCATAACATTGCTTGAATTGGAAAAGTTATTATCAGGGACAAAAATCAGAAGCCAATAAATCATTGTAAGGTTCCCACATAAGAAATGGAAAAAGGAGAGCACCAGATTTCTTATTCAGAGAATCACTCATGATCAGCCATCTAGAGAGCTGGAAAATATGCAAGTCTAAAACCCATACTGATAGGGAAATTTCTCCTTGTATACCTTGTCCTTTGGCTCCCCAACAGAAAACCTAAATGACTTCTGTTGCAGAGACCTCCCTTTTTGCCTCCCAAAGTGGAAAGAGGGCATTGAGAATAATGAGCATTAAGAGAAGAGAGCATGTCTGCATTATCTTCTGGTGCAGCATAATCAGTTACTCAACTGTTACAGTCATACTAGCAATATTTAACATGTTTTCCAAAATTATATCATCTGGCATACTATACCCAGAATAAATGTGTGGTGGTTGTGTAGTACATGTAATAAATACACTGAGATGAGTCAAAGCCAAATTTTCCCTCCATTTGGTCCAGGTTTACAGTGCAGACTATTAACCAAGTTTAGCTGGTGTACAGTATCTCCATGTGGCAATATTGTTCAGAAGGAGAACAAGCTATTAGAAACAGTGAATTGACACTTAGCTGATGCCAATTTGTGGCTCAAGTCTACAGAACTTGTCCTTTGCAGTTCTCCCTCCCAATCACAGTAGCTGTTGACATCTTCAAGCAATTTTAAAGATTTTTTTTTTTTTAACTCTGTATCTAGACAAACTTTGTTTCCTCTAGGCTTGGATTAAACACATTCATAATTACTCAGGCACTCCTTGCTAAAAAAAGCAATAGCTCCTTAGAATGCTGCTTAGTAGCAATAGAAGCATCCCTTCCAAGCCTTGTCATTTTCATCTTGTTAATGTTTCAACTCAGAACCACTCCTCTATTTCTAGAACTGGTATACTAGAACACAGTTAACACTTCCCTTATGTACCAGCCTGATCGCTTTGGCTCCATTATTCCATATCTATGCATGGACTATGTATTAATAGAATCTTCATGTTTCAAGTACTTAAAAATATATCCTTTTTTTTAAAGTTACTCAGTCTTTATTAAAAAATCCAGTAATCCTAAGTGTCCAATAGTCCCTCAAAAAGTACAGTACAGCAGCTTCCAAGATGTGGAAAAATGACAACACTAGCATTAGTCACATTAGAGTATTCAACTTCTACAAAAAAAATTACATTATTAAATTAAATTACTTCCACCGACTAGGGGAAAAAGAGCACTTGGTTGACTTCACAGGTACTCTTCACCTGGAAATGACCAAGGCCTGAGACAAAGCAGTTCCAGGGGTTCACACCACCTCCAACCAGCACCACTCCTACAGATTACATCCAATTTATCTCCCAGTTGTAACTCTATGGAGCCAGTGCTCAGTACAGCACACAAACACAGTTTCATGTCCAGCCATGGTGTAGGTGGCAAGGAGCTGGCATAACTGACATGTTCCTACACAGGAAACGCAAAGATTATCTGTGCCAGTCTACAAAGCAGGAGATGCACCAATGGTAAACTGCCTAAGAACAAATAAATGCCTCCATCAAGAAGATGAGCTGCACATGTGAGGTGGGGATGAGGGAGAAGAAAATGCTAAGTAGTTGGTTCACTCTTAAAAGTCAGGTCCAAGTAAGACAGACTGCATTATATGCATAATACATCTGTTTAGGCCAAAACATTTTCCTTGCATTATGTAATCAATTGCAGTACTCCAAATGGAGATCTAAACTGGCTCAGTTCCGTTCAGAGACACAAATTTGTTCTTATGATTGCTTTCCACTGGAAAAAGTACTGAAAGAAATATCACAAGAGCTCTGATTACATCAAAAGCCTTATAACAGAACTCTTATTGGACAAAGGTAAAGGCACGCAAGGAAAGAGACTGGTAACCTACAGCCGTGTTAAATATTTGTTTTTGTATTTGTTATCTATTTACAGTTTCAGACAAACTCTAGTATGTTGCAGTCCCTCTCAGACTTGTTCTCCAGTGAGGAACAATAGGAAATACACTCTCCTGGTACAGTATGGTGCTGCTGTGAGTCCCACAGTTGACAAATAATGAACTGCAGTTTATGCAGACCCGCTGCTTTAGTGCCTAAACAATATCCAAGCTATCCCTTCTGTGCTAAAGAACAACCTTTGACTAACGCAGCATAAAGGTTCACAAGTTGCACTAAAACCTCCACTGCAAATAACCTGGCTGCTCTTGTCCTGGCAGCAGCAGCACCCCACCACACAAAGAACAAACCTCCTGTGCTGCTCCTCTCCACCTCCCATCCCCACACACGTCACACATCTCTCGGGCAGCCACCTCCGAAATGAGACTGGAAGGAACAGCTTGCACTGGCAAACTTGGGATTTGTATCACTGTGAACAGTATTTTTCCCTAACTCTAGTCATACACTCTGCAGTATTTTCCTGCCCTGCAGAAACAAACCACAATATGGCCTGCTTAAAAAAAAAAAAAAGTGACCCATAAGCAGGTATTTGCATTGGCATTAAATATGCAAGAATAAAGAAAAAATATGCCAATTAGTACTGAAAAGAGCTTATATCCGTCACCATGTACCCTCATACCAAGTGAGCTTTTCTACTACACTGCAACCAGACCAGGGAAAACTAATGTTTCAAGTTTCTCAACTCAGTGCCTCTTAAGGAGTATCTATTCGCAGATTTACAGCATTAATACACTAATTTTTAAAACTTGCAAAGATTGCAGGATCATAAAATATATTAACTAAAAAAATAGGTCAATGCAATATTGAAGCAAATGTTGCTCATATTTTACCTAAAGAAAGTATTCACTCTGCCCATAAAGGACACTTTTTACTACATATCTTAGGAGTAATTAGCAAAAGAGAGTCATATTGTTGATAAAAGATTTGTGAAAGTAAATTATAGATTTAATTGGTGTCAACTTCATGAATTATAAGATTCCTGGCTTTATTCTAAAGGTGAAATGTGACATACTAAGATTCATGAAACAATTGGCCAAGTACATAGCAAGTTCATTTGCTTGAAATTTCATGTTGTTTTTTTTTAAGTATCACTGGATAGTTTTAAGTGATAAATTGCTTGCCTTAACTCTCCAAATCATCTGTAAGAAATACAACATATAAAGAACATCTTTTGGGGAAAAACATGCCAATCACTGGGACGTGGCCCTCTTAGGTAGTTAGAAAAAGACTTACTATACATGAGACAAAGCCAGTTTTGGAATGATGCTTCTGCTACTTGAAGAGTCACATAAACCCTTTGTGGGTGTTATTTGTTACTTGTGAATGAAGTAGAATGAGAGGTGAAAAGTATTCTTTAATCTACTAAGCCTTGGGAATGCTTAGGACTAGCTAAATAATACCCAAACCACAGTCAAGTACCCAATTCAGTTTACTAGACCACCTGCTCACTATCAGCTTCAAACGTGTGAATTCTAAAATAACCCACCTATTTTCTCAGGGGTAATTCTTTAAATAGCTGAAACTGTCAACCAAAAAAAGTCTCCCGACAGCACACATGCTGAGCATTGTGCTAAGACACACATACACATTGCTAAGCTGAGCAAGAGCACTCCACTAAAAAAAATTTTTTTCACATCCTTAAATGACCAGTATTATACCTGCACTTCCAAGTCCAAGCCTATTCAAAAGAAACTCACTAGTCTTTTGAAATAACTTTCAAAATACCATGGCTTCCATTTCCAGGCAAGAAAAAAATAACTCTGGAAGGAAACATACTGCTTTTCCCTTATCTCAACTGAATAGTCATATGAACAGCTTCTGCAGGACACAAACACTGGGTGACAGGATTAATGCACTGGAAAAGAGCTGAACATACAGACAGCATATGAACTAGCTCAAGCTTAGATGCAATGAGAACACTTTCAAATGGATGAATGAATGGTTACATGAAAAAATAAAAAGAAAAAAAGGAAGATCAGATACACATTCCCATGTTGTGTCAGTCACCGTAACCTTAAGAACTTCTGGAGACAGATGTAGCACTTTTAGTGTATGAATGACAAGTGCTGTACCCTATGCTGAGGGAACAAGCTGAGAAAAAACCTCACATCCACAATTAAGAGTGTGAAGAAAATGAGGTTTATTTATTCCTCTCCTAGCACCAGAAGTCCAAGCTATTTCCTCAAAGTGAAAATCTGACTTCCCAAATGCCTCCTACCATCTGTCAAACAGTTTTAGCTGTTCTCAAGAAGCTTCTTATGCTACTATACACATTACATCTGCAACAGATTTCCTTCTTGTAGAGTACAGATGGGATTAAACACTGTTTTATAACAAATATAGCAAAATACTGCTCCAGATTTCCACTGTGTACAATCTAGAACCAGTTACTCTGAATAAAACACTTTTAACATATCTGCTACTAATCAGTGGCCTATTATGAGCACTGTTTCCCAAACTTCACTTACTGCATTTATAGAATTCAACACTCCATATAGGGCTTCCTTTTAAAATCCAATGTCAATCCTCACAACGTCAAGCTCCACCATGGTCTGAAATTACCAAAATGACACAAATTACCAGAAGAAGCATGCAATTTGCTATTCCCACAAGCTGGACAAGCATATGTTAAAGAAAAAGCTACGCAGAGCTGTTTCTACTGCATCTAAAATGATGGTGTTTCTTAGGCAGAGAAGCTACCTCCCTGATCAGAAGCTAATTTATAAAAGTATCCCCAAACCAATGCACATTCTTTAAGTCCAGGGTCCTAAACAGTCCACAAGGCAGCAATAATATGTCTCCTTCTACTAGTTATCAATACCATGAAGTATTTTTCAAAGTCAATAACTCATTTTTTCTAATTTCTGGTTACTAGATCTTCTAACACCTAGAAAACTTGCGCAAGTCACACTTATCTCAGTATTTGTTCACACATTCTCAAGAGAAGCAAGAGCCTTACAAAGCCCTCCACATTGCTCTGTCTTTAAACTCGGAGCATGACTCTCCACTTTGTATTATTGGGAGAGGTGTAGGCAGCAGAGTGAAGGAAGGTCACTATTTACCAGCTGAAGCTAAACACAGACGTTATCAACTTTACCCAAAAGACAACAGAACACCAAAAGAAATCACTCCAGAAAAATTCAGAGACAGTCCTCTAAAATGAATCAAAGGCTTTGGGAAAAACATTTTTTTTTGTTGCTGTTGGGTTTTTTGTTGGGCTGAGGTTTTTTGAAACAAAAACAAATGACCAAGACTGTGCCCATCATTTCTTCTGTCAAACAAGATTTATTTCTGAACTATATTACCATATAGAACTATATTACCATATTAGAACCACCTGTTCAAATAGAAGATAATTGTAACTGCTGTCTAACAAAACAGAAAAGATTAACTACTTCAACATCATTATCACATCAGAATACTGAGAGGGGGGAAAAAAAGAATACAGTAAGGGCAGCTCACTCAGGAAATCATCTAAAGAATCATTTCACACTTAGAAGTAGTATTTTTAACTTCCTCATCAATTCACCAAAATAGCCTAGGCAACAAACCATGCTGCTTCACTCTTCCTGTGAAAACTGACTATACAAACACCTCCCTCAAAAAGCTTTCTGCTACTGCTCCTGTGCTTCCCAACTGTACATCTGCCATAGAAGCAAGATCTTCATTAACAGCACAATTTGTTACAAAACACAGTTTACCTGACCAAGATGTTCACATTACAGTTTGGAGAACAGTATCATCAACTTTTGTGCAGTACTTCAATGACACTGCACAGACTGGAGAAAAACCCACACTTGTAGGGAGTAAGACTATGCTGTTTTCTACAGCTATCACTATTTCTTCACTGAAGGTCTTTTTCTGTTTTCCTTTACAATTCTCCATTTTGTTGAATAATAAAAGATAGTCTTCTGTGTTTAATCATAAATTTGAGTAATGTAGCACTTGATCCATGCTCATTAAAAAGAAACTAACAGAACTAAAACAAACAACATTGCTTGGCCCATTGGGAAGTTTTAAGTATACAATACAACATTATGTAAATTCTCAACAAATTTATTTTCTGTTCTGAAACGGAAGACCAGGAGACTAAGAGATAAGTTATCTGACAGACAGCCTAAAGCAAGAGGAATTTCACAGCATAGGAAGGGAGAAGGGAGAAAAGGCCCTTAGAAAACTCTCCTGCATGCTTCAGGAAACAGAATTTGTGGGAAATGCAGTGGGGAAGCAGGTTGTAAAACAGCAATCAGTGAAGAGATGAAAGCCTAATAACTGACTCGACACAGTTCATTAAAACTTGGCTGAGTGTTCTATGCAAAGATTTACTGGACAGAGAGGAGGTTGGAACACTTCTTCACAGAATACAAAGTTTGCATAGTTTCTTTACTAGGTAGTTGCACAACCATTTATTTGAAAGTGTAACAGCAGACCAGACAAAAGAAAATGGGTAAGTGCTCCATTGCCAAAGACCCTGCTCAATCCCACTTCAACAGAATTTAAGATGAGGCAATCTAAAAATGAACAGTCTTCAATAAACTTCCCTTCCACCAAAACTATTTTCCTTTCATTTCTGCATTTTATTTCTCTTTGGAGCAAAACCTGAGATAATATAGCATGCACTATAAAAAGAACAGGAGCACAGAAGTCTGACTTTCTGTCCCAGTTCAGTCCCCCATAAAAAGTGTACAAATCCAAACTTGTTTCCTGCAACATCAGAAAATCCCTCTGTAAAAGTTGACAAACATCCAAAACCATTTGCAGAACAGATTTTGAGGCACTCTGGGGGCTTACATGTGCAGCAGAGATACAAGCTGGATAGCCCTTTACTAAAAAATCTAAAAACTACTAAAATTTTTTTAACTAATTTGAAAAAGCAACGTGTTTAAAAGAAGCTCTTTCCCTGACCCATGATTAAAGCAGAAAAAGGATTATTTATTGCTAGGTCTAAGCTACATCAGCCTCGAAAAATTTGCTTTACTTACAACATGATTTATAGGGTCTTTTCCAAGCTAAACGATTCTATGATTCTCACAGCTCTACAATAAAATAAAAGAAAAATAAAGAGGAGCCAAAGGGTCCACAGCTGACCACAATCACACATCTGCTTTTTTCCCCAACTAGTTTCAGTTCTGACGTAGACACATCAAATCAGCATCTGGAAAGAAGGGCTCTACGGCCAGGTTTTGGAAAGTTGTATAACCACAAAACAAATTACTTCAAAGCTCAGGAGTTCTGACTAAAATCTAATTTGGCTAAAACCACAAATTACCTCCAAAGTTTGCAGGGAATTCTAAAACAAAATAGCGCAAAAAATTTCACCAGTCCCTTCTACAGTTACTTGATAGCAAACAATGCAATCATGTTCTTCTCTCATTTCCTGTATCATTTCAAACCAGAACCGTAACAACTCTAAACTCTGGCTTGCCAAACAATAGACCTGACAAAGAGGAGAGGGAAGCACTGCTCTCTACACGGTTCTGTTGCTGCCCATCATGTTCACTGTGGACTAACAACTCACTACTTCAAAACGGAGTTGATAATTAACAGGCATTAGCAAGGTCCCGACTGCATTAACACTTAACAGATCAAACAGATTTATATCTCCTATGATTAAGTGAAATTATTGAAGCTATGAAAGTTGCCAGATGACTGTTTTTAAAAGGTATCCTGATCTCAGCCCCAAGAACTCTGTTTTGTTTGGACAGTGGCAGCACGAAACACGTTAGAAACATCTTCAGTGACACTCCGAATCGACGGCTTTCCTCCTTTCAGGAGAAGAATTCCACAGCGCAGTGCTCTAACACACAATTTGTGAAGACTGTTATTTCAAGAAACCGTGTGAGCCTCGTCTGAACGATGGCCGAGCTCGTTGAGCGAAACCCCCTCGGCGCCCAGGCTCTGTGGGACGCGTGCTATTTGCTAGGCCTGCTAGCAGAGGTGCAGGAGCGCGGCAGGCAGCGCCACGGGACTGGGGGCACGGACTGGGTTTGGCTGCCCAGGGCAGGGCTGCAGCGCACCATCATTTCCGAGTGCGAGGGCAGGGAGGTTACGGCCACTCCCGGGCGCTACCTTTTAACTGCATTGAACGCGACCGCTTCCAACGGCGCCGTGCGGGCCCGGGCAGCGCGCACGGCACCGGCCACAGCCGGCCCGCGCCTGCGGAGCCCCGGCCGCGGTGCCCGGCTCCGTGGGGCCGTGCCGGCGGCCCGACACCGCACCGAGCCGCCGCAGCCCTCCCAGCCCAGCCCAGCCCAGCCCAGCCCAGCCCAGCCCAGCCCGCGGCACCCGGCCCGGCCGGCGCCGAGCCCGCCCGGCGCGCAGCAACACCCACCGGGCCCGGCGCTACCGGAGGGCCGGGGGGGGATCGCAGCAACCCCTCCCGCCCGGCAGCCGAGGGGAGGCGGCACGCAGGGACCGGCGGGGGCCCGGCCGGCACCGTGACACACGCCCCGCGCCTCCCGTCCGCAGCCGCGGCGGCGCCGCCCCGGAGCCGCCGCTGCCCTCACCTCTGCCCGCAGCGGGTGCGGCGGGAGGCGGCCGGGACCCCTCCCCTGCCGTCCCCTGCCGTCCCCTGCCGTCCCCTGCCGTCCCCTGCCGGCGCGGGCTGCGCTGGTCAGCTCCCGCCGCTCCGCTCCCGCTGCTGCCGCCGCGGCCCCGCCCGGTCGCCGCCTGATCCGCTCAGCCGCCGCGGCGGGAGGCGCGCGCGCAGGCGCGGGCGGGGGCGGGGCCCGGGAGCCGCCGGGGGAAATCCCCGCTGCTCGTCCCCGCTGTTCATCGCCGCTGTTTGTCCCCGCCGTTCATCGCCGCTGTTTGTCCCCGCAGTTCATCGCCGCTGCTCGTCCCCGCTGTTCATCGCCGCTGCTCGTCCCCGCAGTTCATCGCCGCTGCTCGTCCCCGCAGTTCATCGCCGCTGTTTGTCCCCGCTGTTCCCGGCGGCACCGGGCACGGCCCTGTCCTGCCGAGCGCCGGGAATGGTGCGGGCAGAGGGGGCACGGCGCCGCTGGTTCGCCGCCCGGCGTGCGGCTACGGGGGAGCTTAGGTAGCGCCAAAGTAGTAACGGCGCAAATAAAATGCGGTCTGAAGCATGCCCGAAAAACTGCAAGATGTGGTCTCCGATGGAAATCACAACGGGAACCCAGCATTGATTTTTTTTCCCTTTTTTTTTTATCCCCTCAAAATGTGACTTCTCAGAATCACAGAATCAATTAGGTTGGGGAGGCTCTGGGATCATCGAATCCAAGCTATGACTCAACACCAAGATGTCAATTAGACCATGGCACTAAGGGCCGCGTCCAGTCTGAACACCTCCGGGGACGGACGGTGGCTCCACCACCTCCCTGGCCAGCCCACTCCCATGTCTCATCACCCTTTCCACGAAAAAATCTTTCCTAATGTCCAACTTAAACCTTTCCTGCTGCAGCTTGAGGCTGTGTTCTTTTGTCTTGTTGCGGGCTGCCTGGGAGGAGAGACTGACCCTCACCTGGCTACACCCTTCTTTCGGGGAGCTGGAGAAAGCAGCGTTACCCCTGGGCCCCCTCCCAGCACTTTTTAAACACATCCTCGGTAATAAGAACCACCACGAGCAACTTACGTATATTACTGCATTTCGAGTAACATCAGCATGTCCCTCACCTCGTTATCACCTGCCAGCTGACAGCGCTGAAAACACTGCGAAATGCAGAGCATCTTCACTTATTTCAAGGGAAAGTACTTGTCTGTACATTCAGAAGATATCTGGCACCTTCAGCACTGACCCCCAACAAATAACGCAGAAAAGTTGACGCGGGATTAATGTTTCCAACACCAAAAATAAGTCTTTTTGCTCCATCCAATTTTCATAAAATCATCTGCTGTATCTCAATTATGTAGCAGTGTGACTAGGAGTCCATTATCTTGGGCTAATGTTCCACTCACAATCTTTTCATTCTGTTCCTCGGAATCAGAGTTAATTAAAAGGCTGACTATTCTTTCCTCAGCACTCTTTAATGCTTCCGTAGAAAGATGTATATATATTCCTGGCTGTGGAAGATTGCTTTGTCTTCTCAGCAATGAGGTATAAAATGTTGAATAATACAGAGAACATATCTAATGATAATGATAATATAATGATTGAAGTTTCTTTGAAAAACTGAAGTTTCTTTGTGCAAAGCTTTTTATAATTAAACAATACTTCTTCCCAAAGGAGGGCTCTGGAATGAGCTAATTCACTCTGACAAGAGCTACTCACCTAGGCTTTCTTGCTGTGGAGCTTTAATTCACAAGGGTGGTTGCAGTCTACAGAACAGACTGAGTCTGGCTTTGGGAAGCAGTCCTGAGCATGTGTGCAATTCATGACTCATTTATGTCTTGCCTTGTGACAGAGCAATGCTTTAAAAGCTATTTTCAAGGACTCCATATTTCACACTTTAACACTTTGAGAGCTCCATAAAAAAATGGAGTTCTTCAAATCATACTAAATGCCCAGGGAGGGGTCACAGTTTCAGATATACAAAGTGTGTGATATTAGGCTGTTGGGTGCAGCTGAATGACTGTGCCAGGTGAATCCACACTATGCTTTTTGCTTCTTCTGGAGGACAATGATAAACTCTCGTTGCTTATTCCTCAGACTGCTTTCCTAGCTTTGTAGAGTTCTTGTATTCTTGTCTGAGATAGAATGGCAAGGCTGGCAGCACACCAGAGTAGCAAAGAGCTTGTGGAGAGCTTTCTCCTCATATGTGTGCTGATGCTTTCATCACACTCAATGCTGAATTATGGCTCAGATATTTTTCATTAAAGGATTTCCAATAGGAAAAATGGGGGTGAAAGGCCTTAAAATATCACAGCTTCAGACCTGAGGACACAGAGAACTGATGAGTAGTGAGTAGATGATGAGTAGAATCCTCACTCTTTAGTGGATTCCTTAGTGACTCCTTAGTCAAGGTGAAAAAATACTTAACTATCACCACAAATACAGAAAATCATAGCTGGTTTGGGTTGGAAGGGACCTTTAAAAGTCATCTAGTCCAAACTCCCTGCCAAGTGCAGGGATACTTCCACCTAGCCCAGGTTTCTCACAGCCCCATCCACAATGGTCTTGAATGCTTACAGGGATGAGACATCAGCCACCTCTCTGGGCAACCTGTTCCAGTCTTTTACCAACCTTCATTATAAGGGATTTCTTCCTCATATCTAGTCTGATTCTGCCCTCCTTCAGTTCAAATACATTCCCCCATATCCTATCACTACACACTCTTGTGAAAAGTCTTTTCCCTGCTTTGTTGGTCTGCTTTAGGCACTGGAAGGTGCCATAAGATGTCCAGAGCCTTCTCTTCTTCATGGCAAAGAGCCCCAGCTCTCACAGCCTCATAAGAGATGTGTTCCATGCCTCTGATCCTCTTCATGGCCTTCCTTTGGACTTTTTTCAGCAGGTCCAGATCCTTCTTAGGTTGGAGACCCCAGAGCTGGATGCTCTGGACTAGGGAAAGCATTTGCCTGCAGTGTAGACATCTGTGACAAGGAATAAACAAACAGGAAGTCCACAGCTAGCAGAATAAAATAATTATCTAGGTTTTTTTTTCTGTAGAAACACCAGAACTATCAATCCTATTAATATGAGGGTCAGGAAAAGGATGTGAAAAATGCTCCATGGAAGGGAAGAAGCAGCTTTCCATCTTGGACATAGGCTTTTAAATAGGGCATACTTCCAACCCACTTAAAATAACAGGGATTCAAGTAATTTAAAGGAGGATCTGATGTTTGAGGTTGTCAGGGAATGGCAAGAACAAGACTAAGGGAAAGGTGAGTGGGGAGCCAAAATTGGTAACATACCTGTCAGGGCAGGTACCTCAGCATCCAGGACCCACTCTCACATTCAGCTCAGCCAGACAGACAAGAGACAGTGAGAGTCAGCCAGAAGCCCAGATCATAAGGCAATATCACAACGAAGGGACAGATGTGAGGTGAAGCCAGGAGCAAAATCCCTTAGCTGTGTTTAGGATGAGGTCCAGCAAGCACCAAGGCAATGAGACCGGGCTGATGTCAAGGCAGGAAATCAGGCCAGAGGTTGAAGCTTGAATCAAGACTTACTCTAGCACAGACTTAATACTCTTCTGACACAGCCCAAGTAAGGACTGAAGGCTCATGGCTGTGCTTAAATAGAGCTCTTGGGCCTTTGGGTGTAAGTAGAATCTGCAGATGAGGCTGCTGAGAGCCATTAAGGCTTGTTAGTGCACTTAGGACCACAAAGAGTTCATCTGGTCCCTTTTTTCCTTACAGGATAAAATTTGCAATGATAGATTGAAGCAAGCTTTTCACCTCAGCTACCCACAGCTGCTCCTTTCTGACTCAACTCTTGTGAAAGGAGGGGTGAAATGGTGAGAGAGGAGCTGTGTGCTAGACATGAAGCTGAGCCACAGGAAGAACCACTTGCACCTGAAGTGTGGGAGCTTCTGGCAGTGCCACCATCTCAGGGTTAGTTCCCAAGTGCATCTGTTCTCAGAAAACAAGATAAAATACTTCAGAGTTGAAGGTGAACAACAAAAAGGCAGAATGTTTTGTTTTGTGGTTGTGCACATCTTTGATTATGATATGTTCATGATTAGGGCTGGTAGATGCTATAGGAACACAAACAAGCTGTGCTCAAAAAGAAGATAAAATTTGCATTATTCTCAGATAACATGCTTGCAGCGTTGATAGAGGATATTCACTGTAATCCTGCTGGGTGTTGTCTAATTATCTAGTGTTAGCACAAGCCACATGGGGCTTTACTGGTGAAGGAAAACAGAGAAAGACTGAAAGTAACAGCAGAGACTGAAGTAATGGGAGAATCCCTACACCTACGGGTGTAGGGAACTCTGACAACATGGGGGAAATTAACAAAACCAGAAAAAAAACCCCAGAAATACTGTATTAAAAATATTAAGAGGAAAAATATAGCAATTTTATGTTTGCAGGGAATCTGTCTTTGCACTTCCGGGAAGTTTCAGCTTCCAGCATCTGTCAAAGAGAACAGAGGCTTTTGTTGTCAGCTTAAAAAAAAAATCTTTGCAGTAAAAGTTAAAATCGGGACCATTGTTCTAATTAACAAATTTTGGTTTTAATTAAAAAGTAGCAGGGGTTTGGCAAAAAATCGAAAAACTTCATCAGTAAATGCTCACTTAGAGTGGTTTTAGCATGTTGTGGTGGAAAGAAGCTCAGTTTTGGGCCTCTCCTCTGTGGGAGAGCCTTAGTGCTGCTGATAGAGCCATGAGCTCTGTGGCCTCTGAGCTTTTGTGGCTCAGATTATCTGCAATTATCTGCATTCTGACATTAGTGGAATTAGAATTTTAATTAAAATTAGAATGGATTACTGTTGGGTGGTAAGTACATTGTATGTGGTAGGAAACAATGTTTAATAGTAGCCTTTTTATCATTGAGTTTGGTAATGCACAGCTGGTTTAGAACAAATGTTTTGAAGCTTTAAAACCACTGATATTGCTAATAATTTGAGTCTCTCATTTAAATTCAGCAAGTTTATACTAATTAAAAATGAGCTTAAAATATTTCCACTTTTATTCTAAAAGCTGTATGGCAGATATCTGAAGTATTCCTTATTTACAGTACAGTAATTCTCACTGTCTTCAATTTCTTCAGTTACAAATGCTATCCTTAGGAAATTACTTTTGCTGCAGTAATCCATCATTTACCCCAGTCATTCACAGGGCTAACATAAAAGAAGTCAAACTTAGTTTTCCAGTGTTAGATCACATTTTTATTTTATTAGATGCAGAACTAGTCATTCTGTCACAGACCTTGACACTGCAGAATGTTCCTCCCTCCTTTAGATCTAAGCTTGTCTCTATGAGCTATGTCAGTCCTGATTTTCTGCATTATATTTAGTTATTTAGGACATGATGTTACAGGATTTTTAATTCAACTCAGGCGTTTTTCAAGTACCCGCATATTTTTATTCTTTTGCATCACCAGTTCAAGTATTCTTAGCCCTGATCTGGTTTGTCATTTCTGCAGCTTTCAGTATGCTCTTGTCTGACAAGTCTTCTTTAAATATCTGCTGTATCAGCTTCTCTTCTGTCTTGGAGAAGCTCCTTCCCCCCATGTGTCTGTTTTTAGCCTCCAACTTTCATGCAGAGAACTTCACATTTCTCCTGTACAGTGAACTGAGCTTGATAGGATTATATTTAGCTGTATCAGTAGGATTTTAATCCAATAATCCTGTTGAGAGAGAGTTCTTCCAGCAAGGAGACCCAATGCACCTGTTTCACCTGCCACTTAGCTTGCACACAGTAAATTTTCTCAGAACTCTTCGGGTTAATTTTGGTGTTGTGAAGAAATAGAAAACAGCAATGCATCAACCCTACCATCAAATGGTAAACATGGAAGATGTAAAACATTCACATTGTATGGAATGTCAGTTCTTTCTGCCTGCTGCTGGGAAGTAGTGAATGAACTCCTTCTTTTGCTTTGCTTATATGCATGGCTTTTGTTTTCCCTATTAAAATCTCTATCTCAACCCACAAGTTTTCTCATTGTCACCTTTTGGATTCTCTCCCCATCCCACAGAGGGGCTGTGGGGGGTGTGAGTGAGCAGTTGCATGGGGCCAAGATGCTGGCTGGGGAAAACCCATTGCTACAATTCCTCTACCATATGCCAAATTTTTTTAGGAAGAAAGGAAGACATAGACACATTAAGATCAGGATGTTCCAGGTTGAACCTTCTTTTCCAGAATTTCTTGCTGATATGTTGTGTTTTCCTCTGTTACAGAATGGAATAAATATATTTTAAGTCATAAACCTGTCTCTCAAAAGGACAGAGCCTACTTGTGGAGGGAGAAAGGAACCTCCATAGCTGTGAGGCTTCTTTCTGATCCCTTGTCAAGTCAGTGGGCAACATCTGCTGGCCCTTTCATTATAGATTTTTTTACCAAGGCTCTCTTTTCAGTTTCCTTTTGTAAGTCTTTTTGTTCCCTGGGATGATTCTTGCACCCTTAATTTTTTTCTTTCAATAACTGTCTTCTATATTGGATGCAATACCATTCCATAGCCTAAATTTGGAAAAAAATAAGTTGATTTAATTCAGAGTGAGTCCAGGCCTTCCCTTTTCTCAGAGCTATTTTGGATTGCTGGCTATGCAAGCCCATTCAGCTGGACCATGACATGTAACAATGTGGTCCCCCAGTGACTGGCTGTTGAGATGGATGCTTCAGTTAAAGCAAGAACTGCAACTGGTCCTTAGCAGATGCTGTCTTGCTGTAAGCCTCCCTCCTGACCCTTGACTGCCAGCTTGATTCATACCCTTTATGTATGTAGGTTTTATGTCTTTCTACTGTATACCTTTAAAGCATAATTCACAAAACATTCTATTTCCAGGCCTCACCTTAAGCACTGTTGATCATATCTAAGTTCCTTCATTTTTTTTGGCAGATAGCTGTGTTCAGTTAGCTTGTAAATGCTTGGTCTCCAGCACATCATTTCTGAAAACAAAACATACATTCACTGCTCAGGGCAGTTATACAGTCAATGCTTGGGGGATTTTGTCAAAGAAAGTGTACTGTCCCATTTGATTTCCTCTCACAGACAAACATTCATTAATTCAGTGTCAAGCACAGACATCTCTCGGAGTCTTGTTTGGATTTTTATTTAGCAGTAGGGCAATTGAATCAAGACTCCATCCACCTCTGCAAATGTGTGTTGTGATTACATGGTCTCCAGTCTGTCAGAAGCTTATGAAACATTTTCTAATCAGGGAAAGGCAACTTAAGCAATTTTCTCTCTTTCAGCTCTTGTACTACACAGCTCCTGTGTTATCTGACACTTCATTTATATTGTAAGAAAGCCTGATGCAGAGAAAACTACGTAAAAGTAACACACCCCATGTGTTTTTAGGTCCTTTCCATGTCGTGCCATTCTCTTTTGGATTCTTCATCATGTTTTTCTTATCTCCTTAATATAAAAGGCCAGTGTCTCACATCTGGTCCTTGACAGGCTGATCTTGACATGCTGAGAGCTTTGTTTATAGATGTAAACATCACAAATGAAATATGATGTATATTCATCATATTGCCCCAGCTACAGGAAACTTCTTGTCATCCCTTTCTGCTCGTAGCCTTGCTGTCTGCAAATCTAGTTGGAAGTTGCCTAGATAGCTCTGCATTTCTGTCTTATGAAATATCTGAGCTGTCTTTTCCTCTTAGGTTTTATTTCTGTGTGTACAGCTGTCATGAAACTTGTCCATGAGCAACAGCCTGAGTCCTGAGCCCTTTATTTTTTTGCAGAAAAGAATATACACTATCACGGATGAGGGAAATTCTAGAGGCCTGTGAAACGGAAATCACAGTGGCCATCTTTGGAAGGATGGAAGGGGAGAAGAAAGCAAGCAAGGAAAATACACTTAACCCCTTTTACTTTCCTAGAAATAGCCCATCATAAGTTATGTATGTGTAACCCCTAGCAGATAACAAGGTAATGAGCAACAGCTGGCATTAATAAATCAGAACAAAGCATGTAGAATTACCCTCCTTTTCTCTACCCAAGGAATTTTTCTGAATGTGACAAAGTCAATGTGATATATTTTAAATTTGGTAATGCCTTAGTAAGTACAAAGTTACAGTCTACATACAACATCTGTAAAGTGGGAATATAATATATATTGAATTTTATTTTTCTGGATTGCAAAATGGAAAAGATGACAGTGGCTCCTGAGGGTTTTAGACAATGGTTAAGGGTAATAGAAAAGTATCCTTAATTCAATGTGCTTTACTGAAATAAATGTGAGAGTTCATGAAGTCAAGCCAGTCTACAGCATTTATTTGCTGAAGGAAAGCATTCACACAGCAGAAGTTTTCTTCAATACAATACAATTCAATGTGTTCAAAAATGAACACATATGAGTGAAAAAAAAACCATTCCAATTGGACACTTTATTACGTTATTCTCCAGTGTGCATTTCTAACCTGTGCACTGTGGTACTTTTATACTTTTATACTAGAAAGGAATCTACCTCTTCCTTATGAGCTTCACCAGAGGGAATGGGTGTGGATCCAAGCTTATTGAATCCTGAAAGCTGAAAAACGTTTCAAAGTCTGTTTTTTTTTCATGAAAGTTTTAACTTAGCAAATAACTCTATTAAACAATTCTTCTCAAAATCAAAAATGGCTGAGTCCTAGATGATTACTTCTAATAAATTGTAGTGATTCTGAATTCAATCCTGCCTCCATGGCTAGGGTCCTGTAAAGTCAATGGGGTGATCAATATCTCATAACTGTGAATATGACTAAAACCACCTGCTCCTTCCCCAGCACACCTCAGAAAAGCACTGCTTCTTGGGAGAATGTGCTCTGAACTGCTGTACATCATACAAATGATACAACTGTGAAGTCTAGAATAAAAAAACAGACAGCAGAGGGAGGCATACGAATAGGAACAGCAGAAAAAATGTGGACTTGGGGGCTGAAAGCAGATGGGATGAAAAGTGAGAGCATGTGGTGCAGAGGGACAGTGAAGGGCAGGGCTGCACAAGTGGGAAATGGGAGGGTAACTGCTGGTAGGTACGCAGCCTGTGAGCCTCTGAAAAAACAGCCCATTGCTGGGATTAATAAAAAAGTCAGGGGAGGCAAGCTTGAATTTCCTGGAATTGCAAAGAGTAGATTGTTTGTTTGTTTGTTTTCTCTTTGTCCTGTTTCAGGTGAAACACTCTCAGCTCAGTGAATTCTTACTTTATTTACTTCCAGGTAGCAGCAGCTACTGATCACTGGTTCAGGTATTGGACAGAAAAAAGAGAGAACATAATTAAACATTCTAAGAGATACCTTTCATTCCTCATGCTCTGCTTTGGCCAAACATCTCTCCTGCCTCCATAGTAGTCTCCTGTTTCACTGCAGGCCATGCATTGTCACCCCAGGGGGAGGTAGTGTTTGTGTCATGCCTGTTCTCTGCCACTCTCCTGTCTGCAGCCCCTTCCCTTCCCTTCCCTTCCCTTCCCTTCCCTTCCCTTCCCTTCCCTTCCCTTCCCTTCCCTTCCCTTCCCTTCCCTTCCCTTCCCTTCCCTTCCCTTCCCTTCCCTTCCCTTCCCTTCCCTTCCCTTCCCTTCCCTTCCCTTCCCTTCCCTTCCCTTCCCTTCCCTTCCCTTCCCTTCCCTTCCCTTCCCTTCCCTCCCCTTCCCTCCCCTTCCCTCTCCTTCCCTCTCCTTCCCTCTCCTTCCCTCTCCTTCCCTCTCCTTCCCTCTCCTTCCCTCTCCTTCCCTCTCCTTCCCTCTCCTTCCCTTCCCTTCCCACTCCTTCCCTTCAGGCCTCTCTGGGGCTGCATATCCCCAACATTTCACATGACATCCCCAGCTGAAACAGAGGTCTTAAACACCTTTTCTTTCTGGTATATCCATGGTTTTCTCTGGTACTGCAAAAATGGCTAGGCAGGCCATAGAATTGTTAATAGCACTATTCATACACATGCAAAAAAATTCTAGAAAGAGAATGTTACTTTTAAACAATTTTAAACAGAAAAATTCTAAAATGCTACTGAATAAATTCAAACCAAATCTAGGTGCAATGGTTTTGCCCCTAAATACCCTCCCCTGTCTTCCATCAGATACAATTTTTGTGTCTCCTAAAAGCAGCCATTAGCCTATTGATGATAGGGAGAGGCTGCCTCTTACTAAATTTATCTGCAATGTGGTCCTGTGTGGTGAAAACCGAAAACAAAGCAAAATACATCCAGGTAGTCCAACCCTGCTAGTGCAAACACTTGTGAACAATAATGTAATCAAGTGGTAGCTAAGTTATTTTTGTCCCCAGAAATCTAAGCTTTTTCTTGAAAATGAGAGGAAGTTCTCACCTATGCAGTTTTTTCTCTCTCTGTAAATCATGGACGGTTGCAAACATTAGTTGTGATACCAGCCTGTGAGCCTATGAAAATGTCTTGCCCTTTTAAGCAATCTTAACCTAAGGCCTCAGAGGCACAAAGATTTTTTTCCTTCTATTTATGTATTTGCAGAGACCTTAGGTAAAGGGCAGCTCAGAAACATTTTTCCCAAAAGTATATTCTTGGGGTGTTATTCAGGGGTGTGGGGTATTTTCCCCCTTGCTAAGTTGGTATCTTAATGTCACAATGCCTTAATGCCCCAGTGTTTGTTTGTATTTTCTCTTCTGTTCAATATCAGGACTGTCCCAGCTTGCTCAGAATTTTTTAAGAGAATTTGTCTGCACTAATGAAGATGTGTTTTACCTCTGGGCCCTCCCTTTGTGTTTGAATTATAGGACAAATTGTCTCTCTGATAAATTTCTGCATTTGTTCCAATGTTTTCCAGCCTGTAGTTTTCAAAAGCTGTAGGGATACACTCAGATAGTCCTCTCTCTGGTTCAGGTCCCAAACATGATATTGCTTATCCAGATCCATGAGCCAGGGGCTGAGGGATGACAAAAAGACGTCAAACTTTCCATCCTGAAGTGCTAAAATAGGAGCCCTGTCAAACTTCTGATTAAATTCCGTGGGGCCAGGATTTTACCCTTATCTGAAAGGTATGGTATGAAGGCATGACTCCTTCATGATCAGTGTCTGGTTAAGTAGATAGACCTGACCCTGAACTCCAAGTCTAAACAACTAAGTCAAATATTTTGGTACAGTGGGAATTTTGTCTGAATGACTACAATTTGGACCCATCTCTACTGTGCATAGAAAAAACAGTTTTGAAACACATGCCCTGTGTGTCCCAAAACATGGGCTGCCAGCCTTTCAAAAACAATATGCATTGTATTTCACTGTAGAGTACATTTGCATGTGAATAACAATGTAATACAGAAATATTTTCACAGTATCTCCAAGAGCTAAGTAAAGCATCCTCTTTTTTTCACAGACTGTGATATTTAAATAGAAAATCTAAAGATTTTACCCAAGTTCCAAGAATAAGCATGTCGGGATTTATGGCTGTTTCTCGGAGGAAAGCTTTACCCTGAAAAGGCTGTTATGTCTGTGGGTGATGCCCTGGGGTACCTTCAGCAGGAGCTTCCTGCCTCAGCAAGGATGAGGTAAACTACTCTTCCCAGGGAGCTCGAAATCTTCATTACATCCGATCTTAGTACACTTCCACTATAGCTCCCAGCTGCCTGTGCACTGAAGGCTGCTCTTGCTGCTGTCAAGCCCAAATATAATGAATGGACTGTAGGATCAGTGTATGAAGCTGCAGATGGCTCCTATAAGCACTCTCACTTATCCTCTGTGCCCGGCAATGCATAAATCACTAGCACCATCTGCCTGCTATTTCTTTCAGCGCCTTGGGCATTTTAACTCATTAGGAGATGGCAGGGAAATTCATCTCAAACAACAAGGAGTTTGCCAAAAAACACAAGACTTTCAAGTCGCAGGAAGACCAATGCCTCATCATTTTGCTAGCACGCTGTTGAAGGAAGAAATGCCTGCTTCATTTTGTACTTCTATTGAGGTAGAAAATGAGCTATTCCAAAGCCCAGGGTGTCAGGCAGGAAATCCTCATTCCCTGTTTTTCTGTGTTTCACAGTTAGTGATGATGGGTTCATATCCTGGCAAATCTCACCATCATTCTGTTTGGCCTGGGGTCACTTGCAGTCACCCCTGTGCTTGCCTGCTTACTACAAATAACAGTCAGAAAAGAAGAATTCACAGCTTCTTAGTCTGTTGCTGGCAATAGGAAGCTATTTTCAAATGTTTGTTAAGTATTTTGGGCTTGTATTTCTACAATCATGTCTGTAATAAATCACATTAAAGGTAGATTAGTTGTGCTATAAGTTGAGTTTTGTTCAAGGAAGTTTTTACTTGAGAGGGTGAATGAGGGAGCAAGACACCAGATGAGGGGAGTATTCAAAATTGTCTCAGCTTCAGAGAGCAAGCAATGTGGGAGGATGCAGTCTGAGAGAGAAAAGGCTATAGGAAAAAAATATGGTGAGTAGAAACCCTTAGGGTTTGTGGGGAAAGGAACTCAAGGGTGAGAGGAAAACATCTGTAGCTGAAGCATGACTAAACTGAGTGGCTGTGGGAGACAGGGACTCCAAACTGGCAAATTTGTAAGGGTGGGCTCAGGTGAGAATTCTCATTTCTACTGGTAGGTACAGGTTTTTTAATCTAATTAAAATATTCACAAATTTTTCATGATGGTGACCTTCTTAACACGATTTGGACACAGAATGGACGTTTTCAGTGTCTGAATGTTCTACTAGCATCTGTTACCTTTAAAATTTCACCTGTTTTGATCTCTGAAGGCACCTTTTGTTTACTTACTGCTTATCCCCAGTGGAGGTCCATTCCCTGTGCTGTGTACAGGCAGCACTCCTGATTACTGGGTAAGGGCTGCATGTGGCCAGGCACCAAAACAAGCCAGCAAAGACACCCTTCTCTTGCTCATTTCCTGACTCTGACTGCAATTCTCAAACACTAGAGCTCTTGCAAACCCAGTTTTTGGGGATGTGTGGCCCTGCATGCATAAACCTGAGTGGCGTTCAGGTTCATAGGTGTCTAAGGAGCAAGAGTGATCAAAGAGCTATAAAACAAGGATGTGCTTAGTCATTTCACTCATAGGCTTATGACAGAGAATGCATTTTTCTCTGGCCTTGGTTTCCAGAATGATGGAAGTATTAGCAATGGATTCCTCAAAAGGGATTTTTGCTGTTTTGAGCACTACCCAGTAAGTTATTTCAAGTCTTGTCCATATACAGAAGTCAATGACATTTTTAGAAATTGTTTAATATTTAATTTTTTTAATGTTGATTTTTATCAAGTTGATGATCCAAACAAATAGCTGATAAAATATGTGTGGGTGTCTGTATAAGGGTGTTACATCAGAAAGACCAGTTTAAGTCATAATTTCCATAATTTTATTGTAATATAGGTGTGTCTGCAAGCAAGGTTCTAGTGCAGATTTTCTGTTCTCACTTAAAATTCATAAGAATTAGCTGTTCTGTTTCTCCAGTTTTTTTTTTTATTTTATTTTTACATCCTTCCTGCATTTTCTTGCATATATGCATTTTAAATTATTTACAGTATTTCTTTCTGATACTCCCTGAGAAAATCTACAATGTTCTTGTTTAGAGTACCTTAGGCACACCAAGGGACTTATTCTGGTGCAAGCTATTTTTCTAGCTTTTTTTTTTCAATTCTGTATGTGGCTTTAGATCAGAAGAATCTATTCCTTTTAAAATGTAAAGCATCAAGAGCATTATATTCTTACCTAGTTTTACAATGAAAAGAAATTCTAATCTGCAGCATTATCTTATAAAAAGGGAAAATATCCTGCCTAACACCCAATGCATTTTAGTCCAGCAGAAATTTTATGGTAACTGTTGGGTGGCTGCAAGTGCACAGAATAGAAATCAGTGGAGACACATCTTGCAACCACCACTCCAGGCTGTAACTTTGTAATTAAGTCTCCCAGAGCCCTCATTCCCCGCCAGCATGTGCTTCACTTCCATTTTGCAGAAAATTCCCTAGAACTCAATGATCTGCCAGAGTTAGATTGTTAGATTATTCCATCTTTGGATACATTGCAGAATTATTTTTTTTTTTTTATTTTTTTTTTAATCTGTCCAGGAAGAAACAAGCAGTGGGCTTGATGGATTTTCACCTTTTCAAAGAAAGGATTTTGGACTGCTGGACTGTCGCTCTATTTGGAACGGTGAGAAGAATGACACAGACTCTCTTGTGAGTTGCACAGGAGAGTTCTTCCTCTCTCTCTCTTCTTAAGGTTTATTACCTCAGATCTTCTTTTATAGACTGATACGTGAAAGTACAGAAAAGTAAAACTCTTATTGGTTAGCAAACTAACACATCACCATCATTGGTCAGTGGTGTACACCACCCCTCCACCTTCTCCTGCAAGGAAACAAGGAACAGACAAACAGCACCTGCAAGGCTGCTTTCTGTCTCTGAGGATTGTTTTAATTCCTCCCCATGATTTCCCAGGCCACTTTCTCAGACGAGACTGAGAAAGTTATGTGGCCTGCTATTCCACAGGCACTGTGCTCTCTGCTTCATAGTTAGCATCTATATTAGACAAATGTCCTTTTACATGATTCTGTTTTATTATTCTAGGTATAAGATGCACAGAATGCGGAGTGAAACCTACTATTTTAATTTATGTATTTGAGGAGAGAAATAACACATGAGATCAAAGATACTTTAGCTACCTTCCTGGGTTTTCATGTGCTCCCTTTTGTTTTACTGTTTCATAATGCAGACAGATATATATATTAGGTTATAAGTCATTCTGCTTCTTGTGATGATATTACTGCAGATGACTAACTGTGTTCAAAATAGGGGTCGCATTGCTCTTGGTTTTCTTGCTTTACATATGGTAGAAAGAATAAAATAGGTTTTTTTTTTAAACCTGTGACTTGCAGTGTTATGGCAGAGTTCGACTCCTAGATTATATATCATTATAAATACTGTTTAAAAACTGTCAGTCTAGATGGGTACATGTTGGACATTGGGGTTACATTTGGGACTACATTTGGGGCTTAAATAGTGAAACTGAGGAAGAATAGAGGAAAAAACTTCTCTGTCTGCCTAGCTTCCTGCAGGTTTTCTCTTATGCTCTATCACAGCACAAGAGCTCGAGTTACCTGCAAGAGAAATAGTAGTATTTACATGGCTAGAAGGTAGGTAGAGTTGCAGTAAGTGTCTGTGATACAGCCAAGCTCTGTGTGACCCCAGCAGACCCATCCAAGAATGCATCCCTGGTGTCTTTGCTCCTGGGCTTGCTGCAGGAGTCAGGGTGGTGCTGCAGGAGAAGCAGCATAGGAGAGGGCCATTGACGTTGCTCCGACTCCAACCAGTGCATCCATCAGAGCCTTGGCAGATGGAGCCAGGATGCAAGATCAAGCTTGCAGGCATGAATGTGTGCTTGCATGTAAGAGCTTAACACAGGGCACAAACACCACGTGGCAGGGATGGCAAATATCCCTTCAGTCTTGTTTAATCAGGGTCTGCCATTGGATGCACTCAGACAGACAGGAATGTCACCGAATGTGTTCATCCTCCAGACAACTTGAACTGTGTTGAAATAGACACCAGGTTGGCAAGATGGACAAAGAGAAACTGTTACCATGCTTTAAATATGTAATAGGCACATGTTCTGTACTGGTTTGGGGTCTTGAAAAAGGCTGGCTGTGAAAAGGGTCCCAAAGAAATGGATTCCTGGGGAGATATCTTGTCCCCCACAACACAGCCAGCCAATGCCAATCCTGCACAGCGTTCCTTTTGCTGCAAGGGACAGGTAGTGCAAGGGTCAGCGCTGCCTTTACTGTGTACTTCAAGGAAAAATGGAGTCCAACCTCACAGCAATTAATGGAGTTCAGGGGCTTCTTGTTTCAGTCTCAGATGGCCTCTAAAGTGTGAAGAGGCATCTGCTGTGACAAGTGCTTTCTTCAAGTGGTTTGGCCTACCTGCAATACTGAAGAGCTGACAAAAGCCATTTCTGTTCCCAGACAAAGGCACAGGTAGAACTGCTGGTCCTGCTTCCTGGGAATAAACTAGTGGGAAATTGCAAAGTGATAAGTAATGAGCTGGACTGGATTGGAGAGCTACTACTGAGTTAATTTGCTTCTATTCTATTCTAGTCAGCATGAAAACCCTGCTTTTCAGAAATGTACTAGATCAAGTCACCTTATACCTCAAGAAGTAATAGAAGATGCTGAAGTAAGTTTTTTTTCTCTGCATGCAGCTTCTAATTAGTACAAATTATGTTAGGCTATGTTTGTCTCACTGAAACAGAAGTGGGAATTAAAAACCAAAGTTAATGCCCAAGATATTAACATGTGTATGCACACAAATTAATTACACAAATTTTCATGCACGCAGGATAATTAAACCGTCTTAAATTTTAAAATAAAAAAATAATAAAAAAGTAAAAAATAAAAAATAAAAAATAAAAAATAAAAAATAAAAAAAAATAAAAAAATTAAAAATACTGAAACAACAATGGGCCAAGAAAACATGAGATGCAGGAAGAGGCGCAGCTGCAGGAACCAGAACGGATTGTCTTTTCTCCAGCAGATGGCAGAATTTTCTCAGCTACAAACAGGCAACAGCCAGTTGAATCACCCGAAAACTGATCTCTAATTAAGCAGCATCCAGCCTTCTTTGATTTGCAGAACCCTGAAAAAACTGGTGGAGCTCTGAGTTCAATAGATAACAAAATAAATAATCGCTTCTGATAGAAGAGATGGGGAAGTCACCTGGAAGCACAGCTAGCAATAATCCACGTAGCTCAGATTTACTCTAGAGCTGAATACCTTGATCACAATACATATGAAAGCCCACAGAGTTTTTCCAAATAGCTTTGACATGCAGTTGAGGAAGTTCAGACAAGCAAATGTGCCGAGTAGAAGAAGGATAGTAGAAGGATATTCCAGCTTTTACGACAGGTCTCAACATCTATTTTCAGCCACTGATTAAGGTAGGATACTGGGCTAGATAGACCTTTGATACGACATCATATGGCTACTCCTATGATACTTCGTTATGTTACTTACTCTAGTAAATTCTTTAAATAATGTGAGAAAATAATATTTTGCTACTGATGTTTTTTAAGTTCTTATTCACCACTATGTGGTAAAGCAGCTGCTGGGTAAGGCACCAGGATTTAAACTCCAGGCATAATAGCTTATAAGACATAATACCTTATTCTCTGTACATCATCTTTTGGCAAAGTCAGTCAGCAGTGACTTTTTCAGCTTTCTACCTGAAAATTTGGTGCAATGCCCTCAAGAGATAAGGTTTTAATTCTTTTGATAAATTTATCTTTATTAGGTGCTCAGATACAAGAGAGAAGAGTTAGAATGATGGCTAGGAAGATGGACTGTTAGCATGATCTCTTGCTCTAAATACATCCTTTTAGTTAAACTTTGAAATAGCTCCTGAGATCTCATTTTCTAGGAAACACTGCATTTTAGGTTTTTAATGATAACAATTCATTCTTATTTTGTTGTTGAAATTGTTGTTTGAGGGTTTTGAAACCTCTTTTAGTTAGCAGCTGGAGTAGTGGAAGGCTTTACTTCCACTGGGAAAAGCAACTACTTATCAGGTACTCATTCAGCTAGTGCCAAAATTGCCTTTTATTGTGTTGCTAGACTTTTTTTATGATAAATAAATAGAATGTTTTTCAGCTATGGAAATATGTGGCCAAATAATTTTTTTTTCAGAGTCCAATTCTGGCACATCTCTCATCTCATGTCTTATTCTTCAAGTCAACACATTAGAATTGGTGGGCAGAATGCTGTTCCTTCTCTTCTACCAGATTCTGCCTTCCTCAGATTAGAGCCCAGCTGTGAAACCCTACAGTGAAAGTTAATTCTCCTGCCTGTGCTTTCTTAATACAAGCAGAATTTTAAATAGATGAGGATTCAAGAACTTTTTCCCCTCTCTTTGAGAAAGTAGAAGGAGAGGATTGAATGCAGTGTGGCTCTGTATTAATTCATACATTCTATTCAAAATCAAGGTCAATGGAGCAGACAGAATGTCACTTAAAAATCAGCTGTCATATATTCTTTGTTCTTCTAATCAGCCACATTAAATAAGAGTAAGGAGGTACAAATTCTTGTCTCCAGATGTGTAGGTTTTATTTAGACTATTTGGCTTCTGAGTTAGCCTTACTGTGTACCTTTTGTGAAGGTTTAGAATTTGTGGATTAGCAGAATTCAAGGTTTGTCATAATACTTTTATTAGCAGCAACCTCTGAATAGATATTCAACCATCTGTCACAGGCATTGTTTACAAGGTAGCCAAATCACTCCTTCAGCTCTAGGATGGTGAGAGACCCTGAATAATTGTGCTGCAGCTTTTACTGTGTACATTCCCAGCCATCTGCAGTCCCTGGAGCATCATGGATGTCCCTGGAGCTTTTAAACCTATTTTCCATCTGTTGCCTTCCCACCTATCAGCAGTACTAATATGCCCCAGAAGATTTTGCTGCTCTCACTGACAGTGAGAGCAACATTTGGAGCCTTCTGTTGTGTGCTGGTGCTGCTGGGATCTGGCAGGCAAGCATCAGGAATTTACAGCTTCAGAGCCCTGCAGATTAGGGTTAGACTCAGAATTAGACCGTGGTCAAAGCCATGTACTAGTCCTGGGAATTGAGAAGCTCACCTACAACCTAAAGAGTGCTACTGGGACCTGACACTTGGATGCTCAGAGCTGTTAATATGATTCCCCTCACCATGGGTAGCCAGGCAGAGGGCAGAGCCTTGATTCCATTTTGCTGTACTTTTTGGTCAGACCAGCTGAGCAGCGAATCAAAAGCAATTTACTGCCCTGAGATCTGGGAAAAAGGCGAAGGAGGAAGGGTGAAGGTGAATTTGATGCATCTTCTGGGCATATCTGCAAGATGGCCAGATATCTCCTCAGTTGCTCAGACCTAAAGCCATAAGCACAGCTGACCTCTTTGCACAGTGCAGAGGGAGTGGAGAATAGTGGAGGCAGATAGTTCTTGTGCTCTGGGGGATGGGATATTATTGCAGATGGGAAGAAGCTCTCAGAGCTAGTAGAGGGAGTGACTTGGGAATAATATGCAAAAAAAAGAAATAATATCTATCTTTTTAATGATCTTATGTCAGGCCTGGGACAGAGCCCTAGAATTTATTAATCTTTCAGCTGTGTGTGCACTTTGGTAGTTCACGGTTTCCACATAGACTTTCCTTCCCTTGGTGCTTTACCTTGTAAGTTCTGTATCAGCCACGTGGGAGAAAGACTGGAGAATGTCTCCATGCTTCCTTCTCACACCAGCCTCCCTGCCACAGGTACATTCACATATCCATGTTTCATAGAGAAACTATTGGTGATTCACAGAAAGCAGTACTGGAGTACTCATTCTTACTTTTCCCTAGCTATTATGATGCCTCAATAAACAGCCAAACCATTATTTCCTAATGCTACTTTTATCTATAAATGACTGCAGGAATTGGGATATTATATGATTGTGTTGAAATTATGGGATGGCATTAGGAACCATATCTCTGAAACAGAAAGATTCTTTATGAGCAAGTCAGAGGCTGAGTAAGTCTAATAGGAAGTCTCCTAGTCTTATTGGAAGGCAAGATATATAAATGCATAGGGAGACACCAATCCACAGCTCCAGAAGCTAAAAAGGTGAAAAAGAAAGGACAGACTAGAGCAGAACAAAACTCTTAAAAGAGCAGAACTGAAAGTGGTTTGGTAGGGAGGTATTGTGAATCTTGTGCTGTAGCGATGCAGCAGTGAATATTGGCAACATAATTTGATTCACTGTCATGTTGGGTAATAATCTGACCCTTCATGGTGACCTTCAAAGCCTCTTTTGGATAATGTGAACATCCAGGTTAGGAGGGGTTATGACCAGCCCCTGAAGGTGAGGGTAACTCAGGTTCTTGTTGATCCTGTTTCCCCTTTGCCTGGGGTGGGAGAAGGGGGAGATTGCAAATCTGCATTCTGCAGCCTCTGCAAGTGGCTGATTGCTTTGAGTCATTAATCACTAACATTCCAGACTCTCACAGGAGGTATTTCACTGGAAGGAACCCTTTCATTCAGCTGAATTTAAGAGGAGCAGCCAGTACCAGCAAGGCATGCAGGCTCTTCTGCTGCCACCTTGCTGGTCACACGGCAGTTTCCCCATCCTGGAAGCTTCACTTGACTCCCTGGAATGAGTCAGTGCTTGTCCTTATTAAAACAAGTTCTCTGCTGCCTTCCTGCTTTCAAGACGGAAGCTGATATTTGGCAGGGGAATGGCCTCATGTCAGATATTTGCTATTTTCTTGTCTCCTGACAAGAGACCATTTTTGAAAAGGTTATAAAGTAGCTCAGTTATTGTGAACTCCAGAAAGACTTGTCACAGTTTCCCCATTTTCCCAAGAAATCTGAACTGCAGTAAGCACAGTTCTTGCCCAAGCTGAGACATAGCAAAGAGCCCTGCAGATGCTGCTTCTGGCTGATGAAGACTTTGTGGTCCTTGATAAAACAGCTGAGAGCAAAGAGCTGGATTATTTGGGATTTTCAGGTCTCCTTCTACTGCATCAATCCTGGCAGCAATAGGGCAAGGACTGAAATACAGCAGGGAGTGATGGGTCGGTGGAGTAGAGTGGTGAAAAGGGGCAAGGTGCCTAGAAAGAAGACTGGAGAAAGGAGTTTTTGGAAGAGGACAAATGCTAGAACCTGTATAAAACTGGATAAGGGACTGTTTCATGTACTTTGAGGAAAGAGTCTGATATCTAAGAAAAATTAGTTTCTCCTAATGAAAAGAAACCACATTGTGAAAGCATGAAAGAACAACAATCTATTTCTAAATAAATGGAAACAAGAGTCACAATAATTAGCTAGCAATGGAAATTAGGAAGTACAGGAGACAAGAAAGAGAAGAGGGACTAGCAATTAAATAGGCCTGCAAAGATACAGATTGAAACATTTGGATACTGAGGGGGCAGAGGGAAGAGGAAAGTAATCTAAAATATGTTTATCCACCATATTTTATGATGGATAAACAACAAAAACATGACGATGACAAGAGCTGTCGTGAAGCTTTAAACAGAAGCCGTTTCTTACAGAACAGCTTTAAAACCAGAAACATCAACTTCCTACACATCTACAGGACTTTACCACATATGTATCTCATTCAACTGCTCTTTCTAGAAGAGTTTACACTCCAGCTTCCTACACTAATTGTTGAAGCAGTTATGCCTGTGATTTATTTTATACTGTTGACAGTTTAGAGGAACTGGTAATTTTCAGTCATCAGCAAAATCATAAAAATTCTACCTTCACTTCTGAGTGTTCCTGGCACAATTAATAAAGGGAGGGAGTTTAATTAACAGCATACTGGTAACTTCATTATTTTTGTTCTGTTGAGCTCCTGCAGAAAGACTGAACAGGATTAACTGCAGAAACAGAAGAGGACAATAAAAGAAGAAGAACAAAGAGAAAAGTGAAAATGGACTCCTTAGCAAATAGCTGTCTAACGAGGCACTGTCTTGCGCTTTGAATTAGATCAAGAGAAATTTCATCCCTGCTGCCCATCCATTGACTCCACCGGAGACAGAGCACTATTGAAGAAAGCTTTGGAATTTGCAAATATGTGTTTCCTTTGTAGTGAACATCTTAATTAATTGTGCTTTTGTAGAAAAAAAAGAGGAAGAAAAATGAGATTCTGTTTCTAGTTTTGCTACTGACTTGCCAAAATGATACAGTTTATACGGCTAACTTCTGTGTAGGATTGTTTTTCTGCACTGCTTCTGGGCATCGAAAATGAGACTTTGTCCCTTGTGCCAGGCCCAACTCTCAGGCCACACGTGTCCTTCAGGACTTAAGGAGCATCTTGCCTGGGATTGAGAAAAAAGGCACAGACAGAGCTTCCCATACAGCCCAAAACAGAGTGAGGTTTCCTAGTCCTGTTGTGTGCAGCATCTCTTTCCGCAGCCATTATGTTTTGCTTGCTGTTGATAAAAGGCTCTGTAAGAAACCACGACTGGACACAGCTCCACCACGCCTCTCAAAGCAAGAGGAAACTCTGTGAGTCCTTTTCGCTGCTGCTCCTGTGTTTTGTCTTGCAAAGCTTTTTCAGTGGAATACCACGTATGGTCTCATTCACTAGTGACTCTGAAGCTCTTTTATCTTTGGAGAAAAGGCTTTACAATGACAACTATCATATTCCAATCCTATATTTATCTCTGGGTGCCCAGTGCAGATGGAACTAGAATTTGTGTGTGTTATCCAGTTCAGTAAAGAGCAATGTAGTGTTCTCAGCAGATCCCTGAATGACCTTTCTAGACTGTAAAAAATTACATATTCAGGTTTGTTATGCTTTTGCAGCATCATCTTCTACTAATATTTCCTCCTTGACTGGAAAACCAATGCTAAATTACTCAAGCAAAGGAGGCTGTATGTGTTTAATAACCTTAGTCATCCCTTTCTAGCCCATCATCCTCTAATCGAAATCTCATTTCAGCCTGTAGAACTATGTGAAAATGCTTTCTTTTTTGTTGTTGTTATTGTTGTTGTCTGTGTTTGTTGTTTTTTTTAAAAAAAAGTGCTTATTCATTTGTTTTTTGTTATGACTGTATATTTCCACTTGGCACTAAATATCTTGCATCAATTATAGCATCTACTGTGAACCTAACACCACAGAAACCAGTTTAAACCAACTTAATTCACTGATGACGTTGT
The DNA here is from genome assembly GCF_971803275.1 of Cyanistes caeruleus. NCBI lineage: Eukaryota > Metazoa > Chordata > Aves > Passeriformes > Paridae > Cyanistes > Cyanistes caeruleus. The sequence continues at coordinate 44,957,013 of NC_141704.1, read as the reverse complement.
TATTCTGCTCTCTAAACAGGGAGCTTGCTCTCTTTTCAAATCTACATATGCAAATTTCCTGATGAACCTCCATAGGTTTCCAAGGAGAACCAAAAAGTTAGTACCTTAGAAAAGTAGGCAAGTATCCCCGAGAATAACAATGATTTATAAACTAGCAATTGTCTGCAAGAAGTAGCCAGTAAAGAAAGGCCACATCTTTCAAAAGGATACCTCCATAGGGCACAAGTCTGGGTGGATAATAACCAGACCAATGTGACACTGATGGAGAGCTGCTACTCTCCTGGTAGAGATAAGGAGAAATGTGTGCCCATTTCGACTCACAGACACGAGTACAACTGACATGCACAAGAAAGTCTAAGGTAAGTACAGAAAATCAATGAAAAAATTAATTTTGACCTACAAAAGTGTCTCTCTCAGTAATTTTTAACCTTCTCTGATTTTTTTGTGTTTCTAAACATAGATCAAGGATTTAGAGAGTGAGGGTTAAATTAGAAGACACTTCAAATTGTAGTCTAACAAATGGATGTGTACTCTTCATTTGTTGCTTTGCTTTACATTTGTGATTCTCAGCTGGGGGGGTGGGGGGCAGAATTATCACCTCCAATGATCTCATTGTACTTCTGAGTTAATTTTCTGAGCCCTGCAGTCAGTAAATGTGTGTCTGCAGCGTGCCATAGGAAGCTGCACTTCCCAAAGCAGACCAAGAGAAGTGTGTCCCTTGGGCACACTCTCTCCTCTATGTGATGGGGAAAGAGGCTGACTACATTTCACAGTGAAAGAAGCCAGAGAATTATTCCAGTAATGTAATGAAGACATTTGAATTCTCCTAAGGGGAGGGCACCTTTGGGTCAGAACTGCTGGATAGGGATATATTAGTGGAAACTGTAAGAAGCTGTCAGGCACAGAGACACTGACACAGGCAAGGAAAAGCAAATTAGAAGAATGTAATTGGTCCAAGTAAGTAGCACTGCCTGAAAGTATGGATAGTCAGACCAGCTATTGGAGTGAATTTATACCAGTAATTTGACCCTTTCCACTCATTAAGAAGTGAAACATAAGGCAGAAACCAGCCAAGATGTTGAATAAGACTCCTCATTATTCCAGTCAGTTTAAGCAGGGTAAGGAGCTGGAATGCACTTCAGAAGAGTGACAAAGAAAAAGGAAGAAGCATGAGAGCAGATATGTTAAGCTGTTGCCTCCTGTATAAGTGCAATATGGATATATTCATATAAAGGAAAGGAAATGTGGGGGAAATAGAATAGACCAGGAAGGTCTGAGATGACTCTCTGCTCTCAGGTGGGCAAGAGTGGCTGTCAATAGTTGCTGTATGTTGATGGCCTTGAAGCATTACTTTTGGCAGATGACCAAAGGGCACAAAAATGGCTCCTGATACCCAGTAATAAAAAAGCATGGCCTCTTTGATGTGCTGCTTCTTACTCATTTGGATCCACAAAACTTTATTGCTGGAGCCAGATCCTAAAACCCATACATGAAAGTTAGCAACTTCTTCTTTCTGTGTGGTGAGTCAGAAATGGGTTGAAAACAAGCCTGTCTGCTGATAAGATGGGCTGAGGGAAACACAGTCACAAAGTAAACATATGGCAGGGGATGTTCCTGAATTCAGCTCTCTCCTAATGCCAGGATGAACTCCCTTTTTCTCTTAGGCACCTAATCTGACTTTTGAGTGCCTTTCCTCCCCACTCTGCCTTTTAGAGGGCCACAGCAGGGAAGAAAATTTGACATCTTCAGGATAAGGAAGGCCTTGCACATAGCTTAGTGAGGAGAGAAAGGCAGGGTGAGAAATGAGTTCCCACCCTTGCTCCAAATCAAATCAAGTTCTCTTTTCACTGGGCTGCAGGTTCACGTTGCCTCTTGCTCTCTGGTTTCCCTGCCTTGGAAATCTTCTTTGCTATTTGCTGGTCCAGCTTTAACAGGCAGACTGTATTATCTTTCTTTTTTCTTCTTTGCTGTCAGTGTCATGATAGATAATAGAAAAACATTTTTACTGTTAGGGTGGTCAGCCATTGGAATGGGTTTCCCAGGGAAGTGCTGGGGTCACCATCCCTGGAGGTGTTGAAGAGGCATCTGGATCTGGTGGTGGTTGATGTGGTTTAGTGGTTCACTGGTTACAGTGGCAGTGCTGGGTGGATGGTTGGACTCAATGATATTAAAGGTATTTTCCAACCTTGATGATTCTGCCATTCTGCATGAGAATACCAAGACAGAGAGTTTAATCAAGTTGCATACATCCTACTCTGCTGGCCCAGCAACTGAACTGCAGAAGCCACTTCACTAGGTGTGTCCTAAACATTTGAGAAGCTACTTTCACTCTTGCAAGAGTGGAGTCTGCTGATTCCAGTGCACACACGTGTACAGAGATAAAAGCCGTATTTAAATATAAGTTTTCTTTGAAGAGTACATCTGTGGAATTCTAATACACAAGGTTGATTTTTTTTTTAACATGATATATGGAACAGTTAAAAGACCACTAGAAAATAATAATAACAACAACAACAACAACAATAATAATAATAATAATAATAATAATAATAATAATAATAGTAGTAGTAGTAGTAGTAGTAATAATAGAAAGTGTTAATAAAAACGTTGAAATAACACCTGATTGGTGAATCTATCTCTATTAGTGCACATTGTTATTTTAGTAACTAACTCATGACACACGTTCGACCCTCTGCTTGGAAGGAAACACTCCTTTTCTGCACGATCATTTATTTATTTTAGCAGGACCTCTAGTGATAAAATCAGCTGGGCAATGTTTCATGAAGAAGTAACTGCTTTTATAACCAGTTTTCTGTTTGTAGAAACTGAACTTGTGAAATAATGTCTTAGAAAAGTGACAGTGGAAAAATTAAGAGAGGACTAAAAGAAAGGCCTAATGCATTTTTTTTTTCAATCAAGTCTGTCAACCTATCAAATTTCCATTGCCTAATTTTCCTTTCTCCTGACTGCCCACAACATCTCTCAGCATAGCAAGCAGTAGCAGACTTGGGCTTTTAATAAAATGTATTTTAACCAGACAAGACCTTGTAAAAACTTCTTCAAATCCCAACTATCCTGGGCCAGAGCAGCAGAAGCTTTTGTTAGAATTACACAACCCTTTGGGGCATGTAAGAAAAGCCTTGTGATGTGTAAAGTGTAGCCACTGTATTTATAAGGGATGGCAAATGAATCCCTTTCCCACAGTGGCCATCTGTAATAATGTCACTTTAGAAGGATCTTCTTTCCTTGCTTTTAACCAGCATCGTTTATCCATGGAGGCCGTACAATGTGCACTTGCATGCAGAGCCTAAAGAAAAGGAGTTTTTGAAGGTACTTGGGTTTCATCTCTTTCAGATTCCCTCAGCAGACCTGACTGATCATTTTCTTGCAATTTCTCTGTGTAAGAAAGCACAGTGCCTTGGCTTTGTAATCCATTGTTAACACACATATCACCTGCCACAAGCGGTGCTCTGCCAATCTGCCAGGACACCTTCGTCATCCAGAGGGGAGGGATGTTTCTTCGTGCCTTGGCCGGGGGTGCCTTGCAGGCCTTTGGGTTAAATGATCAGAACAGCGAGGCACAAGTGACAGCAGAACTTCAGAGCAATTCAGAGCTCAGGTTTGCACAGGAAAGAGTGAAGTTAACCCTCTGTTGAGAAAAATCCGCCTGTTACATCTTTGTCAGCCACTTTTCTGAGCTCTTCCACTATCCTCCCCTGATAGGAACAGAATTTCTTGCAGAGCAGGGGTATTTTGCTGAAAATTTTGTTTTATGCAACAATAGTGTGGTCTATCTATTATGCTACAGGCTATTCTCAGTCATGTTTATACCAGTGCTGCTTTTCTGCACCCCTTTCTGCCCCCTGAAGGTATAAAATTCCAAGTAAAAGTCATATAAAACTCACAATTTTGCAGGCCATTTTACTTAATTATGTGTGATTTAGAAACATTGGCCTATCCTCCACACTTTTGAATGGAAAATTCTCCTTTGCTGCATAGCAAAGAAAAGTCCAATTTAATATTGTCTTTATAGTTCGTGAGACCAATTCTTGCTTCTTAATAGGTGAAAAGCAATTCTGGTCTTGCAGAAGCAATTTTTCAGCATTCATATGTCCAGAAATAACTGGTGAAAGCAGCACCTGTTAAAAGAAAGACAGAGAAGAAAGATTTTCAGAAAGACTCTTTTTAACAGAAAAAAAAAAAAAGAGAATATTTGATGTGACTGGCAGGTAAGATTTTGTGTCACCAGGCCACCACCATAATGGAAATGAATTGGCAGCTTTTCCTCATGGGTGTAGTTAAATTGATTCAATGATACCTAGCAACATTAATAAAAATAAAGTGTTAAATAGAAATTCAAAAATGGAGGACAATCTTTTGAAGATGGCTATAATATTCCTTTTTTATACACATCTGTAATGGTAAATTATCATAGAAGATTTTTGTAGAAACTGTGTTTACTTTTTTCAGGCCAGACATTAAGCATCTGCTGCCCTAATTGCACTAAAATATAATTCCTTAACATAAAATGAGGTTTCTCCTGTGCACAGCTTGTAATTTTTATTGCCTTTCATAACGCCAGCACTTACTGTGTAAATACTTGTATTTATATTTTTGATTATTCCGTTCAAAAATTAACAATCTCATAGTTAATAAATAAACTTTTTTCTTTTTTCCCCCACTGGGCATTTGTTGCTAAAAGAAGAGATATACTTGATGTGTTAGTTAAGACACATGGATGAGACCAACATGCAGAATGCTCAGAAATATCCAGACACATTTAACACTGGCAGCCACTAACGAGACTGTCAAGTGCCTGTCGAATTTCAGATGTTTTCCTTGTGAGGCCTGGTAGTGCCTGTGAGCACTGCCAACAGATTGTTAAAATAACCCCAGGAACACACCCTTTCTAGGTCAAAACCAACTGTGAAGCTGAGTGCACTGTAATTATAGTGCACTTAATGAGTTACAGCTTGAGTTAATCACACCCCACTGAACTAAAAAGCTGTAATTACACAGGGAGATAATATGAGCTTGGCAGGATCTCCTATGGTAGCCTATGGCTTGGAGGGAAGGAAGCTTCACAGTCGGTTTGCTGGTCATTACAAGCTGGGGCACAACGGGGAAAATTTATAATTCAAGAGGTACAATCAAGTTTGTGGTCAGCAGAGAGCAAAACTTAGTAGTATTTACCCAACTAATACAAAAAAGGTTTCCATTGAAAGTTTACTTGGAATTAATTATTTTTGTCAAACCAACCAATATGTTATTGTTTTTATGACTGCACTGTGCTGTTTGAAGGAAGCTAATATAATTTATTGGTGTAACTAAATAAAGAACTGGGGCTTCTGTATTTTTCTAGTGTTCCATCTGTTCCTCTTATGTTCCACCTATGAAAGGGGTGTCTGGATGAATAATTAAATTTAGGGCTCCACATTTACTTCTTGATTTCCTGAGTTTCTGAAGGTCTAAATTTTACTTTCTATTTCTGGAAAGGTACAAAATACTATTTACAAAATACTGTCAGATCTTAATGAGTGGATGGGTTTGGTTGTGTTTGTGATGCCTATGGGCTGTGTTACAAGTAGAACATTTGACATGCAAGACCTTCTTAGCACCACAGAAGTCTCACAGAGAACAGTTCACAGAAATAACTATGTTAGTCTTCAATGAAATGCCAGATTGTTGTATTTCAGTACCCCATGATAACCTTCTCCTTATAGAGGAGTAAAGCTGTGATAAATATAAGCAAGAGTGGAAGTATTTAGTTTATATTTATCAAATATCAACAGCCTGATGTAGTTGAAGCTATCCCTGCTTATTGCAGGGAGCTTTGACTGGATGATCTTTAAAGGTCCTCCCAACCCAAACTATTTTATGATTCCATGGAAGAAGAGACTGGAGAAGGAAAAGTCATTAATGAAATGCTGGGTGGCTAATACAGCAGAGAAATCATACTGCATGGGGTGAATCCAGCCTCTTGCTGGAACATTTCCAAAGACAGCCAGGGAGGCAGTGGTCTCAATAGTAATGATTTTTAGTCTTGAGGCACTCTTTTAATTGGTGGAGAATTGAATTTAGACTTTGTATTTATTCATACTGTATCACATGCAAATTGTTCTGCTACAACAGTATCTGCTCCAAAACCTTCTGTCTGCCACAAGTATCACTGTTGCTGTTAAACACAATCTGATAACTCAGTCAACTAAAACACAGCTTTAAATTCAGTGCCTGTAGGCACTTCTTTTCACCAGGGGATGTTGCTATGTCACATTTTAGCTGTCCCCTTTGGCCACTCGATCAGTGCAACAGGAGTCGCTCTAATTTTCTGGAAAATGTTGATGAAATGTATACTAGAAGAGAAAGGGCTATGATAACTATTGAGATTTTTGGGATGCCCACATGGAAATAAGTGCCCATGAATTCACATCCTTAGCAGAAGTGATTAGTTAGGACTTTGGTTCATTTTTTTAAAGTTTTCTTGTTTATGTGTATGAAGGCAAAAGACTCAAGCTAAAAATCTGAAGAATGAGAAGTACCATGTAAATATTGAACATTATTAGGTATTTATATTTTACATTTTTATAAATCTAATCCTTTGTTTGTATTTTGGCATTAAGGCACAGCCTAAATGTAAATATTAGGCTAGTTCTAAAATTTATACAGGTATTTTTTTATGCTATTAAGAAGGTTGCGAAGTGGATTTTTCTTTTTTAAAATCTCCACTACAAATATCTGGCTTCATTTTTTTATTCTTAATGTCATTAGCAAAACGATCAATGTGTGAACAATGGCAGTTCTGCACTTGCCTTCCCCAGGAGTAGTCTCTCCTGAACCTAAACTACAGCAGTTCCCTGGAGCCTCAAAGTGCTGCAGCAGCATTGGAGCCCTGCTGAGACAGGTGATGCAGGACTAAGGCACCTCCACGCACTCCATCATTGGAGACTTCTCTGGTTCTGTGGAGACCACTGTGTGTAAGATGACTTTCAAACCATCACTGTAACACAGGAAGGCCATGGTCATTCAGAGGCTTTGGAAAGTTTGGTTTTTGAGGCCATGGGTCAAGGTGGTCAGGCGCTGGAAAAGGGATCCTCTGAGATGAGAGACTCTCCTTCTTTGGAGATGTGTAACTAACTCTTGATGAGATTCTGAACCATCTGTTCTAGCCAGGCTTTCTTTGAGCAGGCAAATAGACAAGGTGACCTCCAGAGGGCCCTTCTAACTTGAATTATTCCATGACTATGATCTTGGCAGAAAATCCCTCTCTACTGGGTCATATATAGGAATTTACATTATTTGTAGATAGCTAATAAAAAAATGCTTTTATTGCCTTACTTGTTGGAAATACATTTGGTTTCTTGTTACTGTAACTCTTAACAGTGTCTGTACTTGTTTGACCCCGCTGAGGAGGCAATAGAGGTCTCCAAGGCACACTATCCATATACATTTTCTAATTTAAACTCTGTGCTGCAGGATGCTGCTAGCTTTTCCAATTTTCTCCTTTACCAGGGCATGCAAGTGTTTATGTCCTAAGCTATATAACATAATAAGGAAAATAGCAAATTAGTTTCTTTGAGAAATTCTCGGCATTTTAATAACAGTACTCAGGCTGGAAATGCTTTAGAGCATACAGTGAGAGTTATTTGGTGTCCAAGGCCATTATGAGAATCAATGTCACGGGTTTGAAAGCATGGAAGACTTGCATTTTGTTTAGATCATTTTCAGGATACTATTTCCAATTCCCTTACATGCATGGAAGAGTAAGATATTTGTGGTGTATCAGTTCAGTGGGGTTACACCTAGGATAATGTTGTCTATCTTTCACTGTCAACCAGGGGATATTTCAAGCTGAGACCCCAATTAAGTATACAGTATTCATGTGCTATGCCTGTGTTATTTACAGGATTGCACTTCATTCCATATTGCATGGTTAATGACAATCAACATAATTGCTGTAACCTGGGTAGAAAATTGCTTCTGAGTTATAATGAAGCATTTTACAAAAAAATAAGATTACTCCAAGACTTGAGATAACAGCTTTATTGGAACATTACTTTTTCTTTTTTTTTTTTTTCCTCTCTCAGAACCCTTTTATCCCAATCTCCAGTACTTTTAAAGCAATTCACCTCAAATGTGCAATTTTGAACACCATAATCAGCAAAGTGGAAGACTGGAAGGCTGGAATTTATTAAGATGCTATCTTTAAAGCACTCACATGTCTCTGGTTCATCCTTACTACAGTAGTAAAAGCATTATCAAAATATAGAGAATTGTGTGTGTGTTTGTGTATGTACACAATCACCCAGACTTACACATGCAAAGGCATGACCAAATACTTCAAGGAAAAAAAACAAAACTATTTGGTCAAGCTATTACTAGAGGTCCTTCTGTATCAACTTGGGGCATTTGATAGCTGAAGCCTGTTTTTTTGACAGGAAAGGGAAAACCAAAGGGAAAATTACTGGCTATTGCATTCAGTTACACGGTCATGCAATATTTGGGTAGCATAAAATGGTGTAGCCTCATCAGTACAAGGAGCACTTACTTTCCCTGGTCATGTACAGCCAAAGGATGGCAGCAGCAGCATAATCCCCTCAGCCAGCAATTCCCTCGCATATGGAGATGTCACCACCTGCATCTGGACCCTGCAGCTGCTCTATGCTCACACAGCTTCTCTCTCTGCTTTTGTGTCTCATATCAGCTTCATCCATCCAATTTTTCCAGAACTATTAATGGGTTTTAACCTTGATTGCTAGGTTATTTCCCAAACTGTATACTGAGATATTTAATTTTAATTTTAACCAAGATCCTAAGTTTATTAAAATTTTTCAATCCTTGTTTCAGTTTGCAACACAGCTGTTCTTTCCTGAAATCCATTTCTCTTCCTTTCCCCCTCCTAAAAAAGTTAATATTCATGCTTCCCCAATTATTCCTTTTTGCAAGGAAGCAACTGTTAATCTCTGAGACCTCCTGTACCAGTATTAATCACTAAGCCACTGCAAAAGATAAAAGTTCTAGACACCTCTTAAAAATTATTTTATGGAAATTTGGGCTAGATTCCCCTTTTTGCTTTAGTCACCATAGGGCTTACTTGAGAATGATTTGTTTATATATTTTCAGGATATATCATGAATGACAAACTAAAAATCTTTCATCTCTTGTTTGTACATAGCTACAGCAGCTTGTCAATAAGCAATTTGGATTTTGCCCAGGTCTTGCAATGAAAGGCTGAAACTTCTTATTTAAGTGAAAAATATTTACCCTGTACAAATAATGGCATATTAATTACATATGGATTCTGAGCATACTCATTTAGATTACATTGATTTTCTTCCACAGCCTAAAGATTATTTTTTTATCTTATCTAGGTATCATAGATCTACCGTAATTTCTTTGTTTTTGAGTCACCACTGAACAAAGCTATCTTTTGATTTTTTTTATTTTTTTTGTGTGTGTGTTTTGTTTGGCTATTGTATAGCATTTGCATGACAAGTGCTCTGGTAGCAGGGAAGTGTAGAGGCTCAGAGAAGCTGATTTGGTTACATCCCCCCTCCCCTCAGGCTGCACTGTGACCTGAGGAGCTACAGGGGTGACATCAGAGAGAAGCTGCAAGAAGCTTCCCCCATATCCAGCAGAGCTGATGCCAGCTGGTTCCAAGATGGATCCAATGCTGTCCATGGCCAAACTAATCAGTGATGGAAGTCATGCCTCTGTGATAACATATTTAAGAGGTAAAGTTATTGTGCAGGAGTAAATGCAACCAGAGAAGAGAGCAGTGAGACTGTGGGGAAAAAAGTCTCTGCAGATACCAACACCAGTGAGGAAGGAGAGGAAGGAGGTGTTCCAAGCCCCAGAGCTGGGATTCCCCAGCAGCCTGTGGTGGATGTAGTCTGTCCTTCTGCAGCTGATGGAGATCCATGGGGAAGCAGAGTTCCACCTGAAGCCCATGGAGGAGACCCATGCTGGGGCACGTGGACGCCCAAAAGCATGTTGTGGCCCTGTGGGAAAGCCAAGCAGGAACAGGCTCCTGGCAGGGACAGACCCATAGGAAGAGGAGCCCACACTGGAGCAGGTTTGCTGGTAGGACTTGTGACCCTGTGGGAGACCCACACTGGAGTAGCCTGTTCCTGAGGGACTGCACCATGAAAGGGAACCATGCTGGAGCAGTTAATGAAAAACTGTAGCCCATGGGAAGGACTTGAGTTGGGGAAGCTTGTTGAGGATTCTGGAGCAGAAAAGGACTCCTTTCCCTGTGGAGGAAGCAGTGGCAGAAACAACATGTGATGAATTGACTGTAACCTCCATTTCTCGAGTCCTTGCACCACTGAGCAGGAGGAGGTAGAGAATCAGGAATAAAGCTTAGCCTGGAAAGGAGGGACAGGTAGAGGAAAACTGGTTTAAAGATTTATTTTACTTCTCATTATTTTACTCTGATTTTGATGGGTAATAAATTCAGCTGATCTCCCTAAACGGAATGATTTCCCTGTAATCAGTGGGTGATCTCTCACCAACCTTATCTCAACTCATGAGCCTTTTCTTATATTTTCTCTCCCCTGTGCAACTGAGGAGGAGAGTGATAGAGTGGCTTTGATGGATACCAGTCCTTTTAGCCAGGTCAAACCACTACAGTTATACTTTGTAAGCATTTTCTTCTCACCTTTGCTTGAACATAAGCAAAGCGGAACATAACAAAGCGGAAGCAAAGTTAATGAACTTTCCTAATTTCCTTGCCAGATGACTCAGGATGTTCATTGTAACACATGCAAGAGAAGAAGGGCATATTCCACTTTGGGTAACATTTAATGTTGACCATTAAGAGATAGAGAGAAAAAAACCATACAAATCAAGAAAAAAATAGGATTTTAGTTTGGGGAAAGGGGTGTTCAATGTCTATAAACAGGTTTCAGAATAGTTAGCATAGTGACAATACTCAAAGCATGTTTTCATACACAGTTGCTCAAAATGGATGTGCAAGGAAAAAAAAGGGTGAGAGTCCTGGGGGAAAAAAATACACAATGCACACTTTAGGTGTTAGAAAAAAGGAAGTGGCACCCCTGTGCCTTTTGCCTGGGATTTAATGCTTGTTGCTTCTCAGCAGAGCCAAGTGAGTGAGCACCTTCAGGAAGGGAGCTGAGCTCTGTTCAGCTGGTTCCAAGTCAGCATTGGTATATCACGCTTCATTGTGCTTTACAGACACAAGAGAGAGAGCTGAGGGATTCCCTTAGGGAATCTCTGGCTGAAAGCAAATGGTAAAATAGACGATGCTCTGCCAAAGGGGAAAATGAAGGAACAATCGTGATGGAAGGCACAAGTGCCTACATGAAACAAAATCACTGAATCCATCTGTAGGATAAAACCAACACTACATTTAGCAGCTCTGATGGGTGGTACTTATTAATTAGTGCCAGATACAAATATCTTAACATCACTGCATCCCAGTTCAGTGAAGAATAGGAAAAGAAACAGGCTGAAAAATGTTCACTCTGAGGGTAAAACATGCAGCTGACTCATTTGCTTAGTAGCTAGTCAATGCTAAAGAAGTTTTTGAGCAACAAAGATGAACATGGATGGTTAGGCAAGGGTCTGTCAGGAAAATGCTGGGCTGAGTGGCCAGGAGGCTGGTGACATGTAGGTTGGTGACCTGATAATTCTTTGCTAGAATCAAGTTACACTAAACCTTAAGAAAAGGGGGGGAAAAAAAAATAAAAAAAAAATAAAAAGAGAGCTTGTTAGGGTAGTATTGGAAGTCTCAACCACCTGTACTGGGTAAACAAAAGCCATCAAAATTAGAGCATGAAAGTCAAACTGGATAATTCTCCCAGTTGCTGAGGAAAAATAAATTCAAGCAAGATACAGCTTTTCCAGTCTAATTAAGCACCTTGTTAATTAGAGAAAAATTAAGGGAGCAATGACACCAATCTTGTACATGGAGAAGAGTCCAGATCTGGCCACTGCTTTATTAGCTGCTGCTTTGTACCAGGAGATGCTGTATTTTTAAGATCCCAGTAAAAAAGGCATTCAGACTCTGACAAGCACTGCTATTTTTTTAGCATCAATGTTATAAAGACAGGTAGTATAGATAATCTTATGTCCTTCCAGATGCTGGTAATGCTGTGTTGCACAGCTCCAGACAGGCCTCCAGATCACATCCATGTAGAACTTCACACCACCTTTTTTCTTTTGTTAATTCCTGCTCTTTCAGGATTTTCTTAAAGCAAAACTCTATTCATTGTGCTGTCAGATAGAAATGATGCTTACAGAACACCTGGTTGCTGCAGTTTCAGATAAAGGCAAGGACATGCAGGTGATGTGATTGCTGATACCAAGCTGCTCTGCAGCTCCTCTGTTACAAGCAAGCACACAAGTTTACCCTGCAGCAAAGGAATTTGTGCAGTGCAGCATGGGTCAGAAAACCAAGCTGTAGCAGGGCATACCTGCTCAGGTTAGATGCTGTGTGGATCACTCATGCCTCAATGTTTAGTGATCTTTTGGTCATGAGCACAGTGTCTGCTTGCTATATCTGCTTTCTGTAAATCAATAGATAAGTTTAGCATTTCTGTTATCTTGATATAAATTAGGCAATTTTTATGAGCAAATAATATAAAATTTACCACAAATAAGAAGGAATGCAATTGCATTTTAAATAGAGAAGGTGATTGCCTAAGTCAATCTTAGAGTTCACTTGGCAGAATGATGTATTTGACACATGTGAAGGAAGAACTTTAACTGAACCATAAAGGTTAGAGAGGTTAAACCTTTGAAACATGGTTGCTGGCAGGTTTGGATGATTTTCTCTGGAGACCCTTTAATAAAAAGCCCTGTATATTGGTCTACTTGTGCTGTGACTGCCATAAATATGTCAAGTGAAATGCAAGCTAATTAGAAAGCACTTATTCGAGTCCTCCAGAGTATAATAAGATGGAAAGTTTCACTTTCAGTCTACAACTTGCTCCTGTCTTATTCAGTCCTATTTTCCTGTTGTATTGCTAAGATTCTCATCTCCATTCAGTGACAAGGCAGTATATCTAGCAGACTTTTCAATGTAGATTCCTTTCTGTGGTCCTACTGTGGTCCACAGACTACAAGTCATTGTCTGGGGAGAGTCAGTCACAAAAGTCCTTTAGGAAGTGTGGCATCAGCTCTTCTTTTCCATCCAAGATTGATGGATTTCTCCCCCTTCCCCAAATCAAACACACATGTCTCTTTGAAACTTAGAACTGGTGGAACTGGGCTACCTCCAACTGGGACTATGGATTTATTAGACTTACAAAAGGTATTAAGTCCCTGCTGGTGCTATATGTTGCTCCCCAATGGGATAACGTGGTACTGACTCTCCTACAGCTACATTAAAACTACTCAGCCAATTTACTTGGTGAATTTGGTAAGGCAAACAATCTAATGAGACCAGCTACATTTAATTAATGACAAGCAAGTTAGTTGGAGATAGAATAGTGAAATTATTCAAAATTGAACTAACAAAGTTAAATGAAATTTACATTACTTATATTTTTGAGATAAAATATAAACATCTAGAGTCCTTATAATTAAACCACTCTCTTCTACAACATTTTCCTTTCCTGTGGTTCAGTTACTTGAGTAATACTTCAACTTTGGTTCAGTCTACAAATTGATTCAAATTGACTTGCTTGAGCTACTCCTTACAAGTGAAAATATTGGCTCTATTGAAGAGGGCTGGCATTTCACTGAAGGTGCAGTTGGAAAACGGATTGTTTGTGCAGTGATCCTATTTTTCTTTATCTATAATTATGATCAATGACCTCATCTCTCTTGGCCTTGTTTGAACACCACCAGCTTGAGAAGCAGAAAGTAGCCTAGGTTGGGCTGGAGTGTTTGAGTCTAAACTTTTGTATTTTCTACTTTAGAGAAATGGAAAGGGACTCTGGCCATTTTTGCTACTGTTGAAGGTTATCTGGCTAGAATTTGGCTGGAATTGGAGCTAGATCTGTGGAAGAAGGGGTATTGCCAGTAGGAGAAGAGAGAAGCCTTTGAAATATTTGGTCTTCTGACTGGCTTTTGGTGAATATGAGGACAGGCTGCTTGGATGAATTTGAGTCAACTGTCTGGGTAAGTGTAAGTGGGCACAGAGATTAGGTTTATTATTTCAGTTTTACACATTGAAGGCCTCACAGCTGCGGATCTACAGAGGAGAGGGTAAGCTCCTTCTGGACTGGGTCAGGTGTAGGGACAGCACGTTAATCACTGCATTGATCATGTGACTGAGTCAGATGATGCACAAATCTCCCAGTCACTTGCTAGGTTTCTGCAAGAAGCAGCTCTCAGGTTTGAGCAGGAGCAGGTAAATTTGAGAGGACAAGTGAGGGAAAGTGCTATCTCATATATGCCACAAAATTTGAGCTTCTTATTCCTGAAATCCTCTATTGTAGGGGTTATTTGGCAATGCTTCCACCAGGTATTGGCACAGAGAAAGGCCTGTGATCCACTTTCTCTGACATGTAATAGGATTGGCCACAAGAGCTAGGTCAGGACCACAGTCTGACAAATCTCTCAGGTAGCTGGCTGCAATATCTTGCTCACATTCCCAGGGCCAAACTAATTGTTAGTTTTGGTGTTTATTTGAGGGTTAAATTTTTCCTTCATGTCAGATTGGCAGAGGCTCAGCAGCTTTTCGTTTCCTATAGGGCACAGTGCTGAGTCCATCTGCTAGAAATTCTCCAGGGATGTTTCAGTAATGGCAGTGCTGTGCCTCTCTAATGTTCTTTTTAAAGAGATGCCGTGGTGTAATTTTTGAGGCTTTTTGCCTTTTGCACTAATGGTCTTTCAACTGTTACACAGTCTGTATGTGTAAGCCAGGATTGCTTTGTGTTATAAGGTTTAGATGAGGGAGAAGATACACTGAGGATCTATCTGATCCTAATGTCGATGCCATGACAGTGTGATTACAAGGAGCTGAACTCAGTGATGCAGAGGCTCTTTCCCAGTCCCACCCACTGCCTCACCCACTGCAAGCTCACAGATATTGTGCCACCCTTTCTGTTTAATTTTCTTATGTTTCTGCTGCTTTTCAATTTTCTCTTCTTTACATATATGCTGCTCTGTCTGGTTAGAAGACTACCTAACAATCTCAACAGAACATTTCTGAAATAATTGAATATAGTTAATAATAGCAATCTTGGAAATTGTATTATTTTAACAATTCTCACCCATATCTTCATATTCCTGAATTAGCTTTGGAGCCAGTATTTCCACAAAGTGCTGGAGTTGGAATGCTTCATATAGCTTGGAAGCTGTGACTGTATGTTTTCAGATGAAACATGGCATTGTTTCAAACATAAATCACTTGGAGGCAGGAGTCACTTAAATTGGGTCAGAACCAGTGAATCAATGCAAGCAGAGAAGATGTGGAAGTAATGTGATTTCTATCTTGAAACTCTCATGAACCACTGAGTCTAGAAAACAAGGTGCTATACATCTTTGGAAGACTGGACTGGATGATTAGCCTTCTAGTGGCATAGTGCATTGATTTTTTTATTCTTAAAGATATCCTGGGTCATCAATAGTCAATGGATTTTCAAATCAGGCAAACACACAGGCCTTTTTCTGGACACAACAGGATGTTTTGTGCATCTCAAGTGTCTTGAACTGCTTGCTGGGTGTCATCATCCCTGGTGAAATAAGGACTACCCAGCAGGAGTAAACTGATCTTTAAATAAAATAAGTTTTGTATTCATAGTGTGGGAGAGTAAGAAATGCAGACTTAGATATATATATATGTAAGGAATTGTCTGTATGGGGCTTTCTTTTCAAGGGGGTACATGTGGAGTGTAAAGCTGCTCTTAAACATGCACTTCTCAGGCAATGGCACTAATGGCACACCATTATATATAGTGCATACAGACTTCAGTTTTAACAGCAGCTGCTTGGTTAAAAAGGAGGTTCTGTTGCCTGATTTTCTACTTCTGTATACATTGTTTTTGGAAATATCCTTTATCTGCAAAGCCCTGGGGAAGAAAGTATATTCTTTTCTATTTTTGAGTGTGTGGGATTTCAGACACTAGAAACAGACCAAAGCTTTGATGCTATTCTTGACATTTCGAAGTCAGCTAAGCTAAAAGTCAAACACTGTTTAATCACAGAGAAAGAAAAAATTATGGCTAGTATTGCACTTCATATGCATGAGACCCCATGGCCTTGTTCCCTTGCTCCAGCCTGCAGGCTGTATACATTCTGTAGCAGAAGATTTGGTACAGCTGAAAAATTACAAAGCAGTGACTTTATGATTAACAAACACTTCATGAAAAAGAAAACTTTGTTTCAAGAGAAAATAGGTTAGAAATCCCCTATTCTTTCCATAGCCTCCTTTCTTTTTCTCTTTAGTACCTTTCTTTCTCTACCATTTGCTGCCTGTTGTAATGGTTTGTCTGCAAATCTCTCTATTTCCTCCAAAGCTTTACAGACTCGTATTATTTTCTTTCTACTCAAGGATCTTTGCCTGGTTTCTCATGTGCCCCCACACTCCTTAACGGGAGCTTTAGGGGTTTCTCTCTTTATTTCTCAACGTATTTATTGAGATTGCTGCCAGGTTAAAAAAGGCAGAGGGCAGGACCGCATAGGTGAGCTCTTTAAGGAACAAACAACTTAAGAAGTCATTAGCCTTCAGTAATCTGCACTGTGCCCTTGGAGAAAGAAGCACTGAGGTTCATTAGTGCCTAATACAATAAGCACAATTAAGAGTGGCAACTTGTCACTGCAGCAAAAGGGAAGAGCAGATGCTGATCTCAGAGCATTGATTAATGGAAGTCTTAAGTGATTTAATTGATATTAATGTTATCATCCTGTCTGCACCAGTGTTTGCAAAGATATACACTGACCCTTTTACTTAAGAAAAGATCCCTGCAAATACTGGGCCTGACTCACAGCTGTCTGCTGAAATTTTGCACCAGCAGAGCTTTGGTGCTCTCAGTGAAGGTAGGCCAAGCTAAGTGTTATGAGACCAGGAGCAGCAAACCTAGCCTGTACATTTTCTGAGGGTTTTCTGAAGTCTTCAGTTGTATTTTCAGAGTCTCTGCATTTCTGTTCAAATTCAATTATTCATGTTTGACAGAACCTGCTTTGGCACTATTGTGCTTTTGAAACTGAAAACTCCTCCAAGGTATAGTACAGAAAAAAAACCCCAAACCCACGCTATTGACCTTGAAGGAAACACTGCAAGGCTGCTGATTCTGTTATTTCAAGCAGACTGATAGCTTTTTGTCCTATTGTGTCCGTTCATAGTTGCTGAATATATTCTAAAACATCTCAATTACTCTCTATTTTACGGACATTTTTATTAGATCTATAATCTCATGCCTCATATCCTCAGAGGGTCCTCAGTGCTCTGCCATTGCTAAACAATTATCAGGGGGATGTATTTTCTCCCTGATGGATTATAAGCTTTTCTTCCAGAGGCTAGATTTTATTGCACATTTTATGTCAGGACAGCAGAGGCTCGTTGTTTCTTCTTAATTGTTCCCACTAGAAGTTAAAAGCATAAATACAGAAAGAAAAGCTGGAGTGATAATCCAGGCAAGAGAGAGCAAGCAATTTTTGATGTCCAACATTCTAATAAAAATTCATTTCATGTTCCTGCTGACCTCCTTCTTGTTGATTCATGGCAGATAAACAGAACACACATCTCTTATTTCCTCTGTCATAATGCATCAGAGAGGCCAGGCTCCTCTCTTAGCCAGCCTCTTTACTGCAGAATAACAGGCTACAGGGTGGAAGGTAATTTTGCAAACTTTCATATTTTTGCTGTTCTTTCTGCCCATACCTTTCACTTCATCCTCTTCATATCCTGAAAAACTTCATCCACCATAGGTAGTATTAACTCCGCAAAAATCTGAAAAAGCATGTTAATGTTGTCCCCAGAATGTGATATTTCAGATGTCTGTTGTTCTTGCACTTTCCACAGCAAAACTACACAGAAATATATTCCTGTCTTTCAGATAAAAGTGCCAAATTCATTAATCTGCTTTCTAATTAATATAAAGTCTAAACCTCCATTGTCTTTCCTCCAGTCATGCCAGTAGCAATGTCATAGATAAATAAGACTTAGAAGCATTGAACATGACCTGTTTCATTCATATAATGTGCACTTCCAAATAGATATTTTAAGGAAGATATAATCTTAATGGATTGAAAGGATAGCATGTGAAGGAATCAAGCCAGATTTTTCAGTATCAGTATTTGGGAGATTTCCTACCAACTGGCTGCTATGAAGTTGCCAAGACTACAGACTGCTGACATTCTTTAGGATCAAAGGAGAAGATGGGGAACCCAGAAGTCCACAACACTTGGAGAAATGAAACAGCAAGACAATCACAATAGACTTTCTTAACATAATTCCAGTGGGTCCTTATAGAAGCAAGTAAGAGTGTAGCATTACATTTTTCACTAAAAGGCCAATCACTACATTGATTTTACTGATTTTGCTGGAAAAAAAAAAGAAAAATATTTATGTCTGCAAAAGTCACACAATTTGAGGCTACTGCTGCTAAGTTTTTTCATTTACTCTTCCTTCTGAACACCTTATTTGCCGTGCATTTGACAAACCCTTGAAATACCACTACAAAACAAACGCACACAGATTCAAGCCATCATCCTTTTGCATAAATGTATTATCTTCAGAAACACCTACATTACTTTGGAGCCAAAGCAATTTTTAAAAATATCCTTCAGAGGAGTGATAGGGTGAAATTATATCACTCTCCAAAGTGATTGCAGTAGCCTCTGTTGGGGGTCACTCACGAAACCTCCCATCTTAACAAAGTGTCTGTTAGGTTGATGTTTGAACAGTGCTATAGTTTTCAGAGGCAGGATGTAGGGTCTCTCTCACCACCACAGAAACTGGCTTTTATCTACTTTGGTTGCATAAGGAAGTTGGACCAGGTCCCCCATTAATCTATCTCACCAGTCAAACTCTGAGATGCTTCATTCTTGCCAAGCAGCGAATTTCAGAAGGAGATAAATACTCATGGTCAATATTAAAATATTTTATGTTTCAAAATCATGCTTGGGTTTTCTCCTACCCAATTTCTTACAAAGAAAGTTACCTACTGCCTCCTTCCCAATTCTGGCAGGTGTCTATGTATAGAAAAAGCCATGTCTTGGTAAGAAAGGAGCTCATAACCATAGATTTGAAGAGCTCAAGCCTGATAAGAGGTAGCTTTCAGATTTAGAAGGACCACAACCCCAATGTTGTGTGTCTTCCTGTATTGCTTCCTTAAAAGAATACTAGTTACATGTGGCTCCTTTTGCTATATTTTGGATTTCTGATCTGCCTTCCATTTGGATCTACCCGGGTCTTAGGATAGGAACTGCAGATTTATGAAAGACAAACTATGAGGGCTGACTGAGTTTCCAACCAAACAGGACAGTGCCTTACACAACATAGGTTGCCATGAGCTGTGTGTCTGTGGAGTGACTGCATTATAATGTCTGAAGTCTCTTCATCTTCTCCTTTTGAGATCTCTTTTGATTTGTTGTCTCTGTCTTGCAAAACTAATGTTGTAAAAATGTTTGGGACATGGTTCTGATGTGCATCTTTGACCACATGCACAGCTGGCTCTGCATGATCCCGACCCCAAGCTGGGTTCACATGAACTGGCTCTGCTAATTCTGGAGCTGGGAGCCTTAGGGTGCTACCCAGCTGGCATCTGCAGAAGTGCTGCTCAGTTACTCCTTACGCCACTTAATCCACACAGTGGCTCCATGCTGCAGCAGAGGGATGCTTAAGCTCAGGTCAGCCCACACCAGGGCTCTCTGTGCCCTGCTCCATCCAGCAGAGCTCTGCCCATCCCTCCTTGTAATGCACAGTAATGCATGGAGAGGTCTTGGGGCAGTTTAGAGGGGTTTGACTCTGTATCTGTGAGTGGCAGGGATCGCCTTGTGATGGTGGACAATTGTCTGCAAAAAGTGCAGGTTTAGATTGTGTATATCTGTGTTTTTATCTGCTTCAGTACACTACCTTGGGCAGAAATTGTAGGAAAATATTTGCCAAAAATTGTGAGGGAAAATGGAGTCAGAAGAGAGGATTTTATAGATCTACTCAGTACATGAGGACCCCAATGGGACCTCCCTGATTGTCCCTGCCCACACTCCTGGGGCTCCCCCACACTGTCCACCCCACATCAGCTCCCTAGGGCCATCAACCCCTGCTGCAAGGATGTCACAGCAGTGCCAGCCTGCAGCTTCCTACAACTCTGTGCATCCCGTCTTCATCCCCAGGGCAGTGACTGATGCTGGTGCCCCCCACTTCCCCTCTCCCAGCCCAGTGGGTACCCAGGCAGCAGCAGCTCTCCTCCTTTGCCTGAAGCTGTAGGACATGATGCTAGGAAAAATTACTGAGTTAGAAACTGGGAATGACAGACATGGGCTGTCAAGAAAAATGAAGATATTCATAAGTAGCTAAGCATATGGCTACTAGGTCTGTATTACATTTCATTTCATCTTCACAGAATTACCCCTTCTCCCTGTGAGACAGGCAAGGACTGGGTTAGTGTTGCACAGGGGAGCTCACATCTACGCAATCGCCAGAGTATTCTCAGCTGCAATACGCCGACCTGCAACGTCGCAGATGAAATGATTATTTTTGCTGTCAGCCCCCTTCCTGCTATATTAAAATTCAATTTTATGTTGTAACTTTCCCTATGGACATGTTTTGTTATTTGTTTCCAAGACGTGACAGAAACATTCATGTGCTTCTAGCAACTGCTGAAACCAAAGAGAAAGAGCTTATATATTAACAGCAGCATGCTTTAGTATAATAAACTCCTTACTTCTTTTGCTACAATATATGAGCATCTGTAGCAGTTTCAAAGCCCAGATATATACTCTTCTATTAAATACCATTCTGTGTGCCAAACCTTTTACTTCCATTGTATTAAAGCATGAGTGAGCAATTTTCTTTCTTTTTTTTTTTATTTATTTTTTTTTTTTTTTTAGGACTACTAAAAGCACCAGCAGTAAATGAAGCCCAAGGTGACCAAGGTCCTGCAAGTTCAGAAGAGTTGCCATTTTCCATTACTATCAAGATGTGCAGTTAGAGTGCTGGGAAATCTCTTAAGTGATGATTCTCTTGAGAACAGGTGAGAGTCCTAAACTTTGCAGCAATTCAAGGGAAGTCTGTCTCATCAAGCTGCAAGAATCATCGATGCTATTTTGACTGTGTTACCTCAGTATCTGAAGGGAGATAACACAGTCATTGCATTGAAAATGTCTTGGCATCTAGAGACATTTTTTTTAGAAAAGAATCGTGAAAGAGGGTTAAATCATCTGCCTCTTTCTGGAATTATCTACATTGCCCACGGTTTTTGATGTTTCTGATCAGGCATGGTTTTTGACTTTGATCTGCAAGCTCAGAAAGGCAGACTTGGAATAGTGCATCTGTAGATTTCCATCCTCTCCTAACCCAGATCTTTGCACAGCAGATTAGAGCTGCGTAGCAGGGCTGTCAGCTTTAATGTGACAGCTCAGTTCGCCTGCATTTATTCCAAAAACAGTGCCACTGGTTCATTCCCCACAGCTTCAAGATTGGATTATACCAACTCTGCACCTCCTATATATTTTGATGTCTTTTATGATTCCCAAGTATACCATCTAAACATGCAACTTTCTGAACTCCAGGCTTGTTTATTTTATAATCATACAGCATGATATTTAACATAGTGTATTGAATATTACGGATGTTTAAGTTTGCATTTCAGATTAGCCATTTTCATCCAAACCTTATGAATGATGTATTTTACTTACTTTATTATTTTAAAGACTGGTTGTGGGGATCATTTCTTCATTTGGTACCTTCAGTATTCTGGCAGTCTTTATATGAATCTAATAAAGGAATTATCCCCCACTGAATCAATGAGTCAGTGGAAGAGGTTGCTGCTATGTATCCTTGCTTAGTCAAGGGCAGAAAACTGCTCCCACTCTTTCCCATTAAAACACAGTCAAATTTATATTGGCCCCTACATTTATTATACTTGCCTGTGAGCAACCGTTACTAATTCACCATAAATTCAGCAAAAACCTAAATAAGATGGTAATTCATGCAACATTTCCCATCACATTTCTGAAAGTTTTCATAAGTGCTGTTGGCTTATTTTGTCTGTCCTTAATTCCAATATAATAAATCTAAAATACCTGCATGGCATGCTTTATGGACTTCAGTAAGCCAATTAATTGTTCTCTACAAAAACAAACAAACAAAAAAAAAACCCAAACTGAAAAACCAAGTAAAACCAGCCATAGAGAATTTAAATATCTCCCATGAAAAGCAAATACTCACCCCTGAGGTGATCATGCATTTGGACTAGATGATTATTGTCTCTTCCAAATGAGCATTTCTTGTCTCTTCCTCTTCTCTAATATCAGAAACTTTCTGGGTTTAATATTTAATTTTCTTTTTTTACTGCTTTTGATAAAGTTTCCCTCTTTTATATTTTTTCCTGTACTATTCCTTTTTTCTCCTCTTACATGAAGGCAAAGTACCTTTCATGGTCAATGAATGAGCAGGTCCAGCCCTGGCAATACACCTCCCTGGACAATGGGCTCTATATATTCACTTCCATGACCATGATGAAAACAATTCCTGAAGAGGACTATAAAACAATAGTATTCTACAACCATGCTATTTATGGAAGTGTCTTATTATTTTATGTTTGGACATCACCTTGGTTACTGAAAATTATTTTAATTCAGCTAGAAAATGCTCATTTGTAAAGGGGAAGAGTGTTAGTCTACCATGTTCCTAAGAGCTTGCTTTAGATCTGAGCAGGGAAAATATTTACTTCATTTGATATAAAGTAGCAAAAATAATTCATTTATTGGCTTTCAAACGAAGATTGTAAATGAAACTCTCAACTGTTATTTTTCTCTTATTTTATCATTCAACTCACTTCAACATAAATTCCTGAGGATTTAACACTTCCATGAAACCATTGTTGAATATTTATTGCTTCATTCTCAATGGTATCTTTTTAAAGTAGTGGAATTACTATTAATTTTATTTTATTTGTTTGTCACTGATTTTCATTTTGGCAGTGAGTTTCTGCCTCAGCAACTGCCTGTGTTTCAAAAATTCATTCTTCAGATATATTCTGCACCTTCTCCAAAGGCAGCTGGAATAATCAGCCCAACTCAAAAGATGTAAAGAGAGGTCTGAGAGAACAAACCATAATGAAAATGAGAACAAAAAAGGAAAAAAGTTCATAAAGTATAATCCAGTCTTCAGTTTCAAGTCTGTTCATTTTCATTTACAAATATGGAGCATAATCCAGTGTCAGCTCTTGTACAGGGCTGCATGACAGAGTCCTGTGCTTCCCCAAAGCATGAGCACAGGCAGATGTGTTAACAGCACAAACTGGTACGTGTGGCACGTTACTGAATGTGCCAAAAAACAAGCTCTGGGGGAAAACTCACAGGAGACTAACAGACTCAGGTAAGTTAAACATTATTTTAATGTGCCTATTAGATCTACATAGTCTAAATAATGAGAACACTAAGTAATAGCCACTTTGACTATAGTGAATAAAGAAAGGAGAGATGCTCTTTTGACATATGAGAGAGTAGCAAAGTCATCCATGAGTATGATATAGTATCAAGATCAGATATTTAAAACATGAGTGGGAAATAGGAGAACATAATCTTAAAGAAAAAAAAGTGGGAATAAAAAGTCAAGTTAGATAACCCCACTCATTTTCTGCACTTCTAAATCAATGCAGAATTTGTCAGTGTGGAATTGCATCAGCAAAGATAATTACCTAGGGAAATAATATGATTGCTTTATGTCACTCAAGGGCTATACATATTTCATGCTAATAAAAGATATTATTTTGGCATAAAAAATATGTACAATAAAATGCAAAACCACCAAAAATTAAGAGCAAGGATGCTATGTTTAGTAGCAGCTTACATTTAGTGCTTACCCCTTTGTGTTCAAATACCAAGTAATGATTCTACAAAAAACTTACTTGAAAGCAACAGAAAGTGACAGAAAGAATCTCTCCAGAAAGAGATATTGGATTCACAGGCTGATGTGCTTACTGTTTTGAAAGCACAACATTCATTTGGACATTTAGGATTCAACAAATACAACTTATTCAGGTTTTTTTTTTTTAATAGATGTCTAGCACTTTGCAATTTGTCCCTGTTTTCTCTATGTGCTTATGTCATCAGCTTTATATTTCAATAACTCTACAGGGAAATCTCCCTGAGTACAATTTGATACAGGGACTTGAGGTCCAAATATATATATTATTACATATAATATAATTATGCTGTGGGAAACTACCTGTAGAAAAGGCTCCCTTTAAATGAAATGGGTGACAATTTCACCACTGGAGGGGCATTTCCAGCTTCCAGTAGTCAAATGGAAAAAGTTTGTTCCCTTAAGGAAAGTGAAGGGGAAATAGTACAAATATGTTATTTACCTGATGTTTTATATCAAACATTGTTATTTGGCCTTTTTTAAGATTAGCAACCTCCTGGACTGTTTCCAAGGGAGCAAGAGGCTACGTAGCAAAAGAGAAGACTTCCTTAGGCAGAGTCATCCCTTTCTGCAAAAGCACCTATCATTTGCAGACCAGCAGACAATATTATGGCTTCTTATCCCATCAAAAGAAGCTTGCCCCCAACAGATACACTCAGGAGTAGAGAAGAATGTGACTTTCCCTTTCACGACCCCTGTCTGTGATGTGTATGCTAAAGGCTACAGGGAGGACCCAGATATCAGACGACAGTTCAGCTGGGATTTTTCCAACATTTTTCTCTCCCTGTTTTAGGAGGATTGC
This sequence comes from Cyanistes caeruleus, assembly GCF_971803275.1. NCBI lineage: Eukaryota > Metazoa > Chordata > Aves > Passeriformes > Paridae > Cyanistes > Cyanistes caeruleus. Next base: position 44,932,207 of record NC_141704.1, on the reverse strand, counting down.
TTCACAGTATCTAAAACTGCCTGGCATAATATACAGTGCTCTCTGGCAAATAGTAAAGGGTAGCATAACCACAGCGTCTGACTTTCTTCTCTTTACAACAATGTAAATCAAGATGACCACCACTGGAATTCAAAAATGCACTTTTATAAAACTGGTATAAGAGCATTGCCAGGCCCTCTTTGGTGATGCTTGGGAACAAACTGCCTAACACAGCCACTATGACTAATCCTCTGCACTGGCTGAGCAGAGAAGAACCTGACTATGCTTGGTAGTGAGGGAAATCACATCACCCACTGCTGTCTTGTACCAGCAGCACTGACTGACATGTGGCAGCACATTACATGGTCACATGGTCGAGTGGCTGCTGTCCCCAGTCATCCTGGCTGACAGATGCTGCCACCGCTGAGTAAAGACACTTGATCCCCTCATGAATCCTCTCCTGAACTGCCATGGCTTTCAGCCCAGGATGCTGAAAGCTCATTTTACCTTAGAAGAGAGGGCTGAAGCCTGCAGTGGTTCAGGATTGGACCTACAGTGAGATCTGATGGATCTGCCTTCCAGGATACTCACCCCTCTCAAGAGGGCGAGGCAGCCAATTGGAAGCAAAACCAGGTCTAGTCACACAGGTTTCATTCATATCCACACAGCTGTCAGAGCCCTGAGATACTAGAACAGAAGCTGTGCTTGCAGTTAGAGAAGGCACTGTATTGAACAGTTTCACTATTTGATTTCTGTCTTCAACCATGCATATTTAATATTCTCTTAATGCACTTGCTTTAAGAGCATTTTCAGCTGGATTATATTTTTAAAGACAAATTCTGAAGAGCTGTCATGCAAACTCACAGGCTTGCAGTCACCCAAACTGGTCCAAACCTTGAGGAGGGGATGCTCTCCATGTAGGAGTGAATGCAGAGAGAAATCATAGACTTGGATAAATCCATGCAGAATGATAGGTTTCATACATTCATTTTGGTGTACACATTTAGATAGGTGGGTATGATTTCCAATACTTTAAGTACAAGGCTCAAACAGTAATGTGATTAGAAAATGAAGCATGGATAGAAAATAATAAAGATAATTACTGATAGCCCCTCTGCAAACATACTCGGAGGACAGGACCATAACATGCCTTCTCCAGAGATTTTAGCTCTGGATAATGAAGCTAGTTTTTTGGATCATTATGCAAGGGATAACTATGCAAGGGAAAATTTCAGAGGCACCTCAGTATCGTAGCAAATGCATCACATGATTTATTAATTACAATAGGATTAATCAAAACTATATAAGAAAAGTGAAGGACATGCACAGCTCTTCTAAAGATACACATTCTTGTAGGGTTAGGTAAGGTACATTTGACTTACTACTTGCTTACCTATTATGTACTAAGACATTCCAATATTTTCACTTCAAGTTTTGACCTGCTGTGAGAATAAACACTGAGCTTTAATTGCAGTATTTTGTTGCAAAGTTAAACATTGTTTATGAACACTTACAGTTGTTTTAAGTGTTGATAGCATAATACAAAGCTATTACTAAGAAATGTGTGTTGAAAGTCTTATTTCACTGTCACATTTCACAGCCTGGTGAAATGTGTCTAGAAGACAGAAGCTAAAAAAGCTGCAGTTATGCCTACATGTGTAGCCATGTGTACACACACATTCCATAAATACGTTTTGTCTCTGCCAAAGGGTTTTCTTCCTAATAGCTTGTTAAAGAAGATAAAATTCATCGCAGAACAGAGAACCATAAGACTTTGTGCTACTTACTTCCCAGTTCAGCTGTTTTTTGGCTTACTTCAAAATTAAAAGCTATCCAGTCCTTATGCCCCTTTCCACAGTGATTAACGTAAAGCAAAACAGAGGCAAGAAAATCTATGTGTCTGTGGTACCAGTGAACTGTTCTCCTTTTGTGAGAATATGACCTAAAATAATTTTCTAGTGTGTGTGGTGTTTAACCAATATTAGACTTGTCCCTGTTGCATGCCTAGTTAAGTAGAACTGGATAAAACCTCTTTGGTCAATACGGAGAGCACTTCACACATCAGCTATGGAGCATTCAATGCAAGCACACGGAAGGGCATTTCCTGTCATTGATCAACAATAATTCCTGGCATTTAGAAGGCATCTTTAATCAGAGAGATAAAATTGCTCTGCAATGGTAATAAATTCCCAGATTACCCCCCTGAACGAGATGACAAAGTTTTTGATTTACAAGTGACAAAAGTAAATCACAGAGAAGTGAAATACTTGCTCAAGGTCAGATAGCAAATTTTTTTTCAGAGTCCAGAAAAACATTTAACCTTACAGCCTTTTAGATTTGCGGGAAAAAGGAGTAAACTTTGTTACTGTAGCAGATTGCTGGGTTTGTATCTGCCATTCGCTTACTCTGCACAGACCATAACTTCTCTGCAATGACAATGCAAAACAATGAAGAATCATGTTTCCATGCAATTATGTTAGATTATATGTAGATTAGGAAAGGACAAGGAATGTTTGAAGTGTGGAAAACTTTTTAAACTTCTGAACCACTGCTAGCTTTTGAATGAGGAGCTCTTATGCTGTGTGCTAATTGCACAGTAGCACAATCCCGTATTCTAGTTCTGCTGTTACTTGGCAGTAGAAAGGACACTCATTCTGAAGAAAGATATAATAGGCTGCACATGAACTATACTCACAGATGAGGCCCCAGTTTAAACAGCAAAAATTCTCAATACAGATATATCTGGGAACAGAATTGGTTTGCAAATGTGGAGATCTGTGAATAACAGGCTATAAATACCTAGAGAGCTGTCAGAGTATTTGTTTACAATCCAGTTCAGAGCTATGGGACAAAGCATAACTTCAGAGTTGCAAGGAAAAATAATCTGCATAGTGAAAATACTATAAAGATTTTTAGTTATTTTATCACCCTTGCTTTTATTATAAATAGGAGTGATGAACTGTCATGATTAATAGGATTTCTATTTCTGGAGGCTTTAGGGGGTTGAAAACCCTCTTCCTCATGCAAATCAAATTGCAAATTATATCTAAGCCCCAGTACATTTAATAATATAGAGAGTTAAAAAAAGATCCTCTCCTGTATACTCTGTGTCTTGTTCTGCTCTTTTAGCACTTCAGTCCTTATGGTTTCAAATTTGTGCTTTGAGACCTGTTTCACACCCCCAGTTTCTAAATCTTATGTCATTCTTCTTCACAATTTCGAATTTAAATAGGGAAAAAAATACATTTATGGTTTAACATTTTAATAATGCTGCAGTCAGATTTTATTAGTGCTTCTCTGTTACATTTTGCATGAGATAGGAAAGAGTAATGAAGAGAATATCATTGTAGGGTTTTAGGCTTATGAGCTTAATGTATTATGATACAACAAAATGTATTATCTAAAGGTCCCTTTCTCACAAAGGCAAATGAGACCACCATAGATATAGAAATATAAAGCAGCAGTCAAACCAGCAATAATATTCTGTAATTGTAAAACCATTTTTGATTAAAATGTAATTTGTTAAGAAAAAAAATTAAAAATAATGAAATAAAACGCTTTAGGATTCCTGATCTTGGCTGTATGGGAATTACACAGCCTGTGAGAACAGAAATGACCAGCTAAACAGAACCAAGCCTATTTTGTAACTTGTCCCCAAATCCGCAGCCATCTGGGCAGTGCTCGTGTGTTGGGATGCGAGGAACCAGCGGCCCAGTAGGGCACAAATGGTTGGAAGGAATTGCTTCCTCAGGAAATCCTCAGGGCTGCTGGGGGGTTTCAAACATTCCTGCAGCTGAGAGCAAAAGCCTAATTAAAACTTTCTTGCTTTCTTCCTATGCTCTCTTTGCTACCCTAGCAGGCATATGAAGATAACTCCCAAGTTAAAATGGATAGACATTGCTTAGTATGGAACCAAATCTACATTAAAAGTAGAAAGTGAAGGGCTCTCTTTTCACTCGCATTCCAACTTGTAATGAACCTTACTCCTTATTAGGAGTATTTCCGCAAACCCATGCTATACTAAATACTGACTCCAGGAGAGCCGATAGAGGTACCCCCATAAATAGGGAGGTGCATATACCCATAAGCAAGTACCACAGCTAAAGCACGGGCCGTGTGTCCCTTCAGCAATAAACACTCCGTACCTACAGCTCACCGCACACCGCCACGGCCCTGCCGCGCGCGGCCCCTCAGAGGAAGCGGCGGCGCGCGGGGGCGCCGCGGGCACGCGCACTACCCGGCATGCAGCGGGCGCGGGGCTCGCAGGAAGATGGCGGCGCCGCTGGAGGAGTACGAGAAGGAGGCGGGCTGCGTCCCCATCCTGCACCCGGAGGTGCGAGCGGCCCGCCAGAAGAGAGCGGGGAGCGGGGCGCGGGGCGCGGTCAGGACGGCGTCCCGCCGTGGGGCGGGGGAGTGCGGCTCGGCGGGCGTGCGGGCGGGCGGGGTGCACGGAGGGCGGGAGGTGCGCCGCCGCCCCCCGCCGCCGGCCTGGGTGTGCGCGGCGGCGGCGGCGGGCCGGGGTAGGCTGGGCTGGGCCGGGCCGGGCGGGGAGCGGTGCAAGGTCCGCCGCCGGCCCTCCGTGCACTCTCGCCGCCGGTCCCGGCCGCCCCCGAGCCGGGGGGCGAAGCAGCGGCGGGGACAGAGGCGCCCCGGGTGGTGCCGCGGCACCAGCCCCTGAGGGGCAGCGCTCGGGGCTCGGCTCCCGCCCCGGCCCGGCTGCCCGGGGGGAAGCGGCTCGGAGGAATAAGTGTTTCCCTCGCGTTTGGATGGCACTGGTCTGCAGCTCACCCGCAGGTCAGGGCTGGCCCCATCCAGCCCAGCGCTCCCCGTGTGGCGTGGGCTTATTTTGAGAGCAAGCGGTCTGTTTATTCCAGTGTGTTGTTGGTAGGAGGACTGTTTACAGGTAACATGTAGAGGTCTTTTCGTGCCATTTTTTTACCCTTCTGTTGTGGCGTCCACCTTTGTCAGCAGCATGTGTGTATTCTTCAGGACTAGAATGACTGTTTTGAAGTGTATTTTAAATAGTTTAGAAAAGCTTTTACATGTGGACTTGTTACCTGATGCGTAAAGAACTGTAAGAATTGATTTTTAGCCTACAGAACAGATAGGTGCATATGTTAGGCTCCAGTTTCTGCTAAACAGATGGTATCTTTTCCTTAAACAGTATCTTGAAAGACTGTTAGTTTATTTGATGACTGAAAAGGCTCTGTAGGCCTCTGGATGGCTTACCTACTCTACCTCTCTAAACTGTGCTCATGACTTTTTAGAATAGACCAGTCTGTTGTGGAAGGCAATTAGCTACCCGTAAACCCCAAGTAAGTGTCTCGTTTTTTTTGTTGTGGTTTTTGGTTGAGTTTTTTTTTTTTCTTTTGTTTTTGTTTTGGTTGGTTGGTTGAGTGTTTTTTTTTGTTTTGTTTTTTGCAGATTTATTTTAAGGGGTGTATGTAGACTGTTGCTCCACTTTTAAAGCCTAACTGAAGTCAGACTAAATACAATACACCCTCTGTAGCAGTGTGATGATTTTCAGAAGTGACACAAGCTTTCAGCAGTGATCCAGACTGTAGGATGTTAATGTTCTTCGAAAGAAAGTGTTCTTACTTGAGGAAACTTTAGATTGACTATCTAAGACTGGAAAATGGAATAAAAAGCATTTACAGTTTGTCAGAAATCTATTGTGTTTTAAAGATTGAAGTCTAGTGTTTATTAACTTTGAGTAATTACTGTATAGCAAACTAAAATATCTCAATTTAAATTGATAGTCTAACTAGTTAATGTGGTAGAATTTTATACTGTTCCTTTGATGCATGAAGTTGAATGTGTGCACAAAAGATAAGGAAAAGGAAGGGAAAGGACGTTAATGTATATTGTGTGCTGTAATATCAACTGGAATCTTGTAATATGCAATAAACATCTCTAGTTTGGAGGGAGTTTTATTTGATTTTTCCAGAAATGCTGGTTGTCTGACTAGATAGTGTCTACGTGGATTTCAGTGAGTGTTTCCTTATTCCCTAAAGTCTTTGTACAGATTAGCTTTAAAAGGGAAGGATGTTTTTCATGTTGGTGGCGAGACAGACTAGCTGTTAACAGACACTCCAGAAATTCTCCTTTAAAAACTTAAGGGTTGTGTGCCATAGCAGAGCTGTATTGTCACAGACCTGCCCACTGAACAATGCAGTGCATCTCTCTTCAATCGTTTTTGAATGTCAGGGGCCTTAATACATGGTGATTTCCACCTTTTAAGAAAATAGCACCATGTCCTTATGTAAGTAGTGACGTTTGAGCATATAATCAGTTTCAACATTTGTATACATTTAAAACTGATGCTTTTGATGGGACTGTCAGAATCTTAATTTTTTTGTTTGTTTGTTTCATGGTGCTGTTGTTTATTTTGGGTTTCTTTTTCAGGTGTTTTTTGTATGCCTTTTTATGAGGCTTTTGCTTATCTTTTTATATTAACTAATTTGGATAGTTTCATATTGTTTGAAGTTTTTTGGTTTGTTGTTGTTGTTGGTTGGGGTTTCTTTATTTTTTTTAAGGACTGTGTTTATTTTTATTTGGCTCGAAGGCTTTGCATTTTGCCATGAAATACTATGAATACAATATTAATGTAGGAAAGAGGTTCTAAGGAATAGGGGAAAATACTTAAATACTGTCATTCTGAGAGATCTGTTTTTTTATTTATTTATTTGTGAAGGACTCAGTTTAAAGTGATTCAGTCATTTCAGTAAGAAGAGGTAGAAACTGATGGAAATATGAATTCATTAGGGAACTTATGGTGGGAGTGCTTTTGATGGGGTTTGTGTGGTACCTTTCTGACTGAGTTCTTGGGCTTCCCTTGTTTCCTCCATCATGAATGCAAGCTGAACTTAAATATTAGATATTTCTTTCCAGGTATATTTATTCTGCCTTATGACAAGTTCAGTTTAGTGTGACAGTGTGGATCCCACTTTCCTAGCTGTAAGATTGCTGGTGGAACAACAAAGCTTTTGAAGATAATTTTAGTGAAGAAGTACAACAAATAATATTAATTGCACATGTGATACTTGTAGAATGATCTTATAGTATGTAATAAATGCTTGGAGAACTGCTAGCTAACTGATACATCTTGGAAATAGTTGTTAGGATTTAAATTTTTTCCTGAATTTCATTTTCCTAAAAGTCTCGGAGGAGTTAGTATACTAGACTTGGATTTTGTTTGTAATGATTTGGACATAATATCAAAATTGTCAATAATAAAACTTGGAGACAAACAAGATGGATGGATGCTAAGCAGGGAGGATGGAACTGTACAAAACCATCTAGAATTCACGTGAAATTATGCTGGTAAAGCAAGGCACACCTTAGTGTAGCTATATTCAAAGTAGTGCACTGAAGGTAAGGAGCATATGCATGGGATTGTATCCCAAAAGTTATTGACTGATAGGATACAGATATGAACAAGCAGTTCAGCAGAAGTTCTCAGTATAGTGCTTTGTTTAAAAATGTATAAGAACAAGGAGATGATTTTTCACTGAACATGTGGTAATGCTGCTGATGAAGTGTTGTCTTTAAAAATTACTGTTAAGCAGTGAAGAGTATGGGAAAGAATTAACAATTATTTTAATAATGCCTTATGGTAAAAGGCCTGCAAAAGCCCTATTCACATTAGCTGAAAAAGTGAGAGATATCTTTTTTTTTTTCCCTACATGAATATTTTCTTAATGAAACCCAGTGCTGTATTCAGTGTATACTTAACAAGATCCAATAACTGGAAAGTGAATTTGAATGGGATCAAATTGAAAAGCACAAGTGGTAAACACTGAGGGTGAGTAATCATTGTAATGAAGGAAGGAGGGCAGTGGTGGATTATCCAGCTGTTGATGTTTTCAGCTGGAGTTCAGAGATCTTTCTATAGACCAAATGCAAGTTTTTTTAATTCCACAAATGGATAACTGAGCAGTGTGTCAAATATGGGAAATGAGAGGAGTGTAGACTGTGTTGGAGTGACTCTGACTCACATACATGAATTCTTCAGCAGGATTGGGAAGTGCATGGTTGACCAAAGGAGCTCTGTGAGTGTAGGTCTCAGAGTGGCCATGGCACTGGTTGACCCGCACTGTGATCCGGTAGCTCGCTCCATTATGAGGGATGCAGAGCACTCTGCGATGGCAGAGTAACACTGGGCTAGGTAGTCTTTGCTGTTTCTTTCCTTCTCCCACTGTTTAGGTTTCTGGTGACAGAATATCTTGCTCTGCTTCCTTTTATACAGTAAAGCTCTGGTATGGGACTGCTGCTCATGCTGATTGTTTGTTATCCTCTGATTAAATTATTTTAATAGGCCAGCAGACCTTCTGACTTTAAATTCCTTGGGTCTTACAAATAAGAGTGAATTCCTGACTCTTCTGTGGTAGGTGATGATAGGTTTGGATGTTTTATTCTGAAATTCAAGGGGTGGGGAGGCAGAAGAATCTTAGAAAATAGATTTTGCTTGTAATGCTCCTTTATATTTGAAAAATATTCTAGAGATGTGCCTAGTATGGTCCTAACTGCCAAAATTATTGCAGCTGTTGAGAGCTGCATCTCTTCCTAAATGGTAAGAACTATTACTGGGGAGGAAGATCTGGTTATTTCAGTGTAGTGCATTTAGTGTAGTGTCAGGTGGTGTAGGATATCGTTGAGAAAGATGGAAGTTACTGTTTATTACAGACATCTCTTGGCATTAAAAAAATCTTGTCCAAGAACAATCTTCCTGCAAAGTTGAAAAGCAATTTTAACAGTTGCAGGTTCTGTTTGACAGGAATTTTTCCAGATGGAAGCTGTCATTCTTATCTTTGTTTCTCTCCTTGTGGTTCAGTTTGTAACTACCTAGGAAGTTTGAAGTATATACATATTTGTATTCCTTGTTGGTGATTTGAAGAAAACAAGTAAACCTATGGCAAATAGCTTTGCTCTAATTTTTTCTGTTAAAAATTTCAGTGAAAGGCCTGACTTTACAATCAAGCTCTATTCTCTGTGGAGTTCCCTAGATAGTGTTGGGGCTGTACTGGAGTGCAGATTGTTCTTAATTGCCCTGTTCAGATACAGGACTTATTGTGTTGTTTAGTCAGGATCACTGACTAAATTAGAAAAGAGACTGGTCTTGCATCTGTGAGCTTATTCAAAGATCAGGTGTCACTTATTATACTGCTTAGAAAGGACAAAAGAACTGTAAAGTCTCAGACAAATTAGCATACTTGATATTGAAGGTTGAGCCTTGCTTTGTGTATCTTGGGTAGCTTCAGAGGTTGAGGATGGAGAGGACTGCAGATAATTCAACCTTATATCACAGGCTGAAGTTTTTTCAACTAATTATTTTTTATTGCCAGAGTACTAATTATAAAGTAAAAAAGAAAATAAAATCCTACGGTAATAGGTCATATTGCATAACTGGGAAAGTTGCCCTCAAATTTAATTAGTCTGTTTAAGACTTAAACATATTTCTAGTCTGAATTTAATTTATTTCTGTTCATTACATCTTGCGAAATATCTGTCCAAATATAGGTCTGTCTGTATCTATTTAATATGCTGATGATTATCAGATCCCTACACTACTGTTGTGGTCTGCAGTCCTCCTGACCCTTTTGAGTCTCGTGTTCATTTGTTCTTTCTGTATTTTGATGGCTTTGCTCTCAGTGCAGTAGCTTTTGCAGAACTTGGGAGCAGAGCACTTTTCTGACAGTCACACATCTGTGGCAGTAAGCAACCTCTGGATGACCCATCCCTGGAAGTCTTCAAAGCCAGGCTGGATGTGCTCTGAGCTCTTGTGACAGGTGTCCTTGCTCATGGTAGAGGGGTTGGAACTAAATGGGCTTCAAGGTCCCTTCCAGCCAAGGCCATCCTATGATTCCTGCTCATCATTCCCCATACATATATTTGTACTGGTCATGTTGGGAACTGCATCACACTGGAAACTTGTACTCAGGTAATGACCATCCCTTTGAGATCGTTTCTAGATTAGATCTTTATTTTAGATAGGACTTTGGTTTTGTTGATATTTAAAAAACTCTAATTTTGTCCTGTCCCAACCTACCCCAAGTTGTATCAGAAAGAGAAGTATTAGTTATTCCCCTTTATCTCTCTCCACACACTCCCTGCCCTCCCTTCCCAGTAAGAGATATCTCTAACTGTTGGTTTGTTCTAGGTTCCAGACAGTGGTGAAATAAGGTGGGCCAAAGTATAGCCTCTGAAGGATGCTTAGTGTTTTCATATTGACACTCTTCTGGGGGTTTAAAAATGGGAGCTACTGAAAAAAAACAAGATAGGTTTTTTTTGGAGCATATTCCTTAACTAGGAGAGTATGTATAATAGTCCCAAAGCAAATCATAAGAATAAAGCTTGCTTACCTGTAGTTTTTAATTCATGCAAGATAGACCACATTAACTTTCATTACTTACTAATTTCTTTAATCCAAATATCAGGCACTACTAACCCAAAAACTTGGGACATTAACTGTGTTTGACCATTGCTACTAATTTATCCAATGAAAGTGACAGATTTAATTTCCTGTGAAGCCATGGTATTAGTCTTTGCTAGTCTGCTGTATTATTAGTATTTGCTGTTTTGTCAGTTTTGTATCAAAACCTAGAAGAGCCAGCAATAACTTGGAGTGGTAACAGTTTATAACCCATGTCATCTTGTATCCAGACTGCTGGAGTTTGTTCTGGCGTAATGAATAGCAATATTCACATATATTGGACTACATGATTGATCCAACCAACCTGTATTTTACAAATGTTTAATACTTGTTTTTCTATAGAAAACATTTTATTGGGGCAATTTAAATTTTCTGGCCAGACTTCTTGTTTTGCACTTATCGAACATTTTCAAATTATGTGGGTTTGTGTTTTTATGACAGTTCTGTCATTCTTACTTTATGATCTTGACAAATTTTATTAATTTCTTTTATCGCTAGGACAGTGCTTGCCCTTCTAGGGATAGGAAGGTATTGTATCCTTTTGCTAGCATTTTGTTTTTTCATATTTTTTTGTTTGTCATGCTCATTGCCAATGCTTCACATTCATTGTCATGTCACATTGACAATGCTTTTCATTCTTACAAGATTTATTTTACAGTTGTTTCATTACAGTTGCCTTTGTAAATGATGCAGTTTTTCACCACTCTGGTCTTTTTCTCAATGGTAAAATTTTGGCTTCTTGGACATCTGGTAAAACACTTAAACTATTTCAACTATTTACAATTTTTGTTCTACATACCTTCTTCTGATTTGGGCAGTAATTGGTTTTAAAGTTAAATTTTGTTTTGAGACAGGCTCTCTTAATGCATAAGAGAAAAAATGTCTGGTTTGACTCAAATTTGTGTTGATTCAGTTTGTCTTTACTTATTAAGCACAGGCCTTATTTCTCTCAGATTTCACAGAAGATTAGTCTTTCAACAGTGTTTGTTTCACTGTGTTTGCCTGTTTGCTTAGGAGAGTACTGAGACTATGTAAGAAAATTTACAAAATTAGGGAGGAAAACGTTTGTTTGCTGTTTGCTTGAAAACTGAATGATATTGCCGTCAGTACTGGCATGTTTAGATAGGAGCAGCCTTAGTAACTGATATTTCAGTATGCACACTGTCCTCTGTGGCTTTTCAAAGACAGTATGAGGTAAAGATTTGACTTTCATGGTATTGGTCTAGTTGAGAGAAACACTGGGGTGTATTACAAATGAGACTATGGAGTGAAGTAGAAAGCTTTCTCTGGAGTCAAAGGGAGTCGGGCTGAATTGATGCCTCAGGCCTGTCACACCCAGTATGTGGTGTGACCTTAGACTGCAATTTGTCTTGTGCAATTCTGAAATCTAGTAATTTCTTCCTACACTTGTAGGATGCCCTGAGGTATGTAGAAGTGTTTCCTTGGTTCTTTCTATAAGGGAGAAGGTGCCACAAGTGGAGGGTAGTGGGAATGCTGTGGTCAGAGCTTGAAAGCCGCTCAAGATCTGAGTCTGAGAAGTCCGAGTCAAGATCTGAGAAGATGACTCAGGAAGGAGGGAGGACATTAGAGCATACTCTGAGAACGCTTGCATTGCTGCCTCTGGAAGATGTGATTTTTATGATTGAGTTTAAACTGATCTCAAGCCATGGTGGAATCCAGACACAGCTCCTCACCCTTCTTGGAGTGAGCTCTTGCAAATATGTGGGTAGTAGGTGACTTGGGGTGGTACATGCTTGAGTCTGTGGTCGTACATGGTGAGTCTGTGACCTGATCGGACACCTTTACTCTGCTGTTGTGAGAATGGGTAAGAGGTAATGGAGAAGGTGTAGCCAGGACCAGGAGTGTGACCACCTACCTGATTGCAGGTCACTTTCAGCTTGTCTTAAGCTGGTTGTAATTTACATGCTTCCAGCTGCGCTCATATGCCAGTGATGCTCGTCTGGTCCCCAGATGAGCCAGTTCAGGGAAGTAAATCAGTAGAAAATACATCCAGTAAAAATCCTCTGTGAAACAACTTTCTGCCAGTTCACTAAGATGACTCATGGATGGGTCAAGTGCACTAAAAAACTGACAGAAGGTAGATGGTGAGCTAGCAGTCCTGGTTTGAAAAGTGAGAAGTTGGAGAGAATGGGACCCTTCTGCAGTGTTAGACCATGGATTCACTATCCGTCTCATTTGCTGCAGAAGATTGTCTATCAGCATGACTAGAAACACCTTTCATGCACTTCCTAGTTGTGGTGGGTTAACCAGGCTGTGTTTATTATTAGTGGGAATGGGAGTTTGCTTTGCTGGCTGTTGATGTGAGGCTCCATTGGCTGCTAAAATGTTGAGATGGGAATGGTGAATTGCATTTTTTTTGTGAGGATCAAGAACAATTTGTACTAACTTTTTTCTCTGTTTCTGCCAAGGAGAAAAGAGCATCTGTAGCTAGGCTGATTGCTTGTTATGTTGTGTGCTCTTGCTGGTGATCTAATACTTGATGAATGGAAAAACTGTTTACCTTTGAAAAAGACTCTTTAGAATATCCTTATCTGTGAATTTGAAAAAGAGGAATATTTTTTCTCCCAGTAGCTGAGTGTCAGTGTTGAGCTAGACACATACTTGGGTGCATTTTTGAAGTTTAGTACTTTTTAAAAGAGTGAAGTATGTAAATGGTTTTACTTTAATCTCATGACTGACTCAATGCTAGGTCTTTCAGGGATTATTTTTTTTTTTAGGTTGATGGCTCTGTAAGCTCGTGTATTGTGAGACCTAGACCTGTGTAAATCACTTGGAAAAAGAATAGTTTCATTTTTGCCAGAATCCTGAGATTTTTGGCTGAGAACATAATGCAATACTTCTTGAAAAGAAAGCCAAGAAGATAAATGTACATGTTAATGTAAGTTGCTGACTAAACAAAAGCTTTATAGTGAGCTTTACACCATAGCATTTTAAGCTTTTAATTTTTTAACCTTTATAAATGCTAGTAAATATTACTCTTTTAAGTAGCACTTGCTTTTGATGCTGTGTGTGCAAATACAAAGCCTCTTGAAAAGCCTATTTGTGAAGTTATGGGTTCCCAAAGCATAACACTGTTCAATTTAGGAGCATATTCAGGAAATTACTAGAAAACAGTTGACTGGTTTTGGATGCTTGTTTTGAAGAAACAGAACTTGCTATGATCAGCTGTGCTTTAAATCATATGAGCTCTGACCTCTGCATAAAGTGGTTGGATTAAGGGCTCTGGTTGAACATCTCTAACATGTTATGTAAAATATTTGATCTATGTTGGCGAGTATGCAGGGTTCTGCTCTCTGTGTGATGCTGCACATGTGGGTGGAAATCTGTAGCAGCAAAAGGACTGCTTTATGGTGTTTGAGGTGAGGCTTTTCTCAATCTATTTCACTGCTTTAAAAAAAAATAAATTGTCAAACTATAGATTGATTTAAAAAAGACTGATTATTAGGCACAGATTTATTTCTATTGTTTATGTGTTCTATAAGTAGCTTCTCTAGGGATTTTCATAAATGCATCTTTTCTTTTAGTGTGTCAAGAAGCTGCAATTAGACCAAAATTATGGGGCGTAAACTGAACAGAGTTCACAAAATGCAGTAAAATGTAAAAAATAATGGAGATCAGTAACAGAAATACCATTGAATGGAAGTTTATTTCATCATGTCATACTCATTTTGTGTCATTTAGTGCTATGATAGGGGCAGGGAGAATCCTAATGTTAATGGTTAAGGATTAAAGTAAGGCAAGTCTCTTGGTACATATTTGCAAGCCAAACATTGAACTTTTTTTTTTTTTTTTAAATGCATAATTTGATCAGTTAATAAAAAAAGTGTTATGACATGTTCTGGGTTTTTTTTTTTTGTTGGTTTTTTTTTTGCATGGAGAATGTAGTCTGATTTAGGTGGAAATTTTCTAGCATGGATTAGCTAAACTGAAGGTGCATATAAATCATCCCAGTCCAGACAATCTAGCAGCTCATAGCCACTGAATACTCTGGCTCCTCAAAGTTATTAACTTACATAGCTCTAGAGAATTCTTAACTTTCTGGGCTAGGTGTTTGTGTAAATATGAGAAGAATCAGATTGTCCCTGCTTGATGACAGTCAACAATTAGATTAGCTGTTGCAGCAGTAAATATTGGGAGAAACTAGTTTCTAGAGAAGAAAAATCTACTCTTCTTATTCTTGTAAGGAATTTATTGTGATTTTCTCTAAAACAAAGACATTTTAGCTTCTGTTTCTGTGACTTTGTGTGTTGCAGAGTTAGTTAAAAGGGTAGGGAAAGGAAAGTTACCGTAAACTTATGAATAGGATCTTCCATTAAAAATATGAAAATACCACCAGTATCTTTTTTTGTTGTTGTTTGTGTTTGATTGATTTCCTTGTATTTATTTTGTGAGCATTTTTCTATTAATGTTATCATGAGTGACTAGTTTTTGTGTATATAAATGAATGTGGGTGTTTATAATATGCAAATAACTATATATAATTTTGTCTGTATAGATTCTTGCACCTTTTAAAAAGCAGGAGGAAAACTGGGAGAGCAAACTAAAAAGCACTTTATTGTAATAAATGAAGAACAGGGAAATTGAACACCCAAATATGGGGGAGGAGTTCTTTAATACCAACATCCAGTAGTCCCTG
Source organism: Cyanistes caeruleus (assembly GCF_971803275.1). NCBI lineage: Eukaryota > Metazoa > Chordata > Aves > Passeriformes > Paridae > Cyanistes > Cyanistes caeruleus. The sequence goes on along the minus strand of NC_141704.1, from coordinate 44,917,139 downwards.
CTAAATGTAACACAGATACATGAGGATTATTATTTGGCTTCCCTGAAACAGTTGCAGTCACTTCCAATTTTATTACGATTATCTGACTACAGCCAGATACGAAAATGGTGCAGTCTTCAATTAAAAAAGAAATTATTTTGTTTCTATTAAGAAACAGAGGCAATGATATGCAATATTTTATGTAAGGTAATACCTCTGTTTTGAAGTTTTTATTTTAAAACTTGTTTGTATTTTCTCTTTAAGTCTCAGTTATCTTGGTCACCACTCAGAATTTCTTTGTCTGATTTTGATCATGGTATTGCTTCCTTACAGCAACATTGTATAATGTGGAAGGAAAAGCAGTCCTAGCCATCTGTTAATGCCTACCAGAGCCATGTGTGGCAGCTGTAAGCAGCAGTTCTTTCCTCCCTTCCTTATGTCCAAGCAGCATATTGACCTATTCATATCCTCTTGCTATGTATAATTGTGAATTACAAAATTGCTATCTCAGAATCATTCAGTCTTGGTCATCTTATTCTTTAATGCATAACTTATTTCTTTTCTATAAATACTATTCTCAGAATCCTTCTAAAGCTTGTTTCATTTAGGCTTTTTTATTGGAAAAGATTAAAAGCTTTGAGTATTGAGGGGAAATGAGCATAACTTTACTTATGTGCTTGGTTATGAAGAGGACTGATTGGAAATGCCGATATTAGCAGAGCTTCCAAGCATAAACACTTATCCCCTCTCCTCTCCATTGTGCTTCATACTTTTTCCTTTGGTGTTATATTTCATATTTTGCATTATCTTCTCTTTCCCCATCTTACTGATGCTGTTTTCCAGAGGAGTTTTGCTTTTTTTGTGTTGTTTCTTTTTTTACAAGGAAAAAAAAAGCCTTTTGTTGTTGTTGTTTTTAAAACATTATTCTCTTTGTATATTTTTTTTCCCTTGTGCTGCATTACTTGTGCATCTGTGCAAGCAGTCTGCATATTTTGTGACTAATGAGTAATGACAAAATAGTCATATGATGCATATGAGTGATTAGGGCCTTGTTAAAGGATAGTCACTGAAGTGGGAAGCTCATCTAGAAGTGATCCTTGGTAGGAATGGCGGGACCAAATATTGCTCTTACAGATGAGCAAAATTTGCATTTCTTGCAACCTTCCATACCAGCCAACTCTAGCAATTTCTAAGCATAGTAATTTTTCTTCAACTTGTGAGCCCAATTTCTTAGTTATATAAAAGGTGGAGTGTCTTGTCCATGATTACTTGGTCAAAATAACAATTATCAGGTGCAGAAATGTTCCTGCTACCTTCTGTTGGTTTGCTTTCCCTCTGTCAGTGGCTCTGGAGTCTGTGTTTTAACAGGAGAAACAGATTCACCTCGCTGTCCTACTAAAAGATTGAGTTTTTTCTGTTTCTTGTTGATCCCCACTGACCTTTTCCTCTAAGGAGGGGAGTGGGTGTGGTGTGACCGCAGCTCCAAGTACGAAAGCTGACTTGAGTTAGGTAGCAGGAGCATGGAACCAAGAGCAGTGGGGAAGTGGGCAGAGAAATGACCTTTCTCTTTTAGCAAAGATAGCAGTTTTGGCTCAAGTCCTGTTTTAAAATGGTTCATTGAAACAGGATGAAACAACTAGAAATCTAGTGTTTGCAACTTGCCTGTTTTAAATAAGTGACGTCAAGCCTCTGCTCTGCTACCTTCTCACTGGTGTTCCTTACTCAGCTGGGGAGAGCCATTGTCACTAAAGATTAAAATAGCAAAAAACAAATGCACTTGGGTTTCAATTAGCTTTTTGTCTTTTAATTGGCTGTTAAGATTTTTTAACAGCAGATCATCATTGAAAAATTTTATTTTCCTAGAATAAATATTTTCATCAAAAAAGCGAAAATATTTTAACACTTGGGAAGTGTTGTTGAAGCCATTTGTGAATGCAGTTTATACTCTGGGCTCAAAATGTTATGTTGCTACTTTATTATCAATCTGTCATATCATATGCTTTTAAAAGTCATAGTAGTTTCAAGAATTTAAAGTATATTCCTAAAATTTGCGTGAGGGTGTATGAATTTTGGGGAGGTTCATGCTTTTAAGTGGGAACTTAAAAGCCTATGTTCATAATTTTTTTACTTTCTTGTGCTAATTTCTGTTCCTTTAATATAGTTGGAGGCAGGTAATCTATATCATTGTAGAATTTAAAAGTTGAGCTTTCTCTTCTTTCCAGCAAATTGGAGGAAGTAATCTCTATTTTGTGTGTTATTATTTTTGGTGAACTCTGAAAAGAGATACTGTGTAAATATCCTTAGTGTGATTTCTTTCTAATTCAGCTGCCAATGCAAAATGACCCACATGGGCAAATTACCCCTGTTGTAGTAGCATCACTGCAGTTGGTCCTGCTGGGCTGAGCAGGCTGTGTGATGCCTGGGCACAGGGAGCTTTGTTCAGGCAGCCTGCTGTCCAGTTAGAGAGGTGCCTGGGTGTGTTATGGGGTAGTATCTGATGGTTGTGCCTGTGAAACCACTGTCTGTGGTAGCAATGCATATAAATAGAGATTGTGTTTAATATCGACAGGATTTTAAATAGCGATCTTTTAAATTGTTATGATAAACGCTTAGAAATGGGAAATGTGCGCCCTTGAGCAGATCGCTGGTTTGCATTCGCTCATTGCAGGTCTTCTAAAGGTCTCCTACTTCAGGCTGTCAGTTGTTTTCCTGTTATTGGTAACTTGCCCAGTTAGTGGCATAAACCTTTGTTGCTTTCTATTAGTTTTAGTCTTTTCTTTCTAAAGTCTGTTCTTTCTAAATAATTCTTGCCAGAATAATTAGGACTACTCTTCTACATTTGTATTCTGGTGCCCTAGCCCGGCATGGGAATTTCAAAACCCTGAAACAATTATTTTCAGTTACTAGCTGCTACCTTGCTTCTTTCATTTTTGCCTTGTCAGCCAAGTGTTGTGTGTAACAGCATTATTTGCACTGACTTGGTCCAAATCACCTGTCGCCAGGTGTATCAGGTATTACTGTGATTCACAAAATCCAGGTTTTCTTTTCTCCTGATTCCTGATAGCTTTTTGACTTGGGAACCCAGAGGTTACTTTGCAGTTGACAGTCATAAACTAGGCACTCATAATGCCAGGTAAGAGTTGCCCCTGTAGAATGGCACTTGAAGTGGCCAGCATGCTACTGTGAGCCAGCATGCAACTGTCAAGTTGCCTAGCTAATAATGAGTGGTAGATTTTGATCTAATATTGGGAATCTATGTCCAGGCTACAGAAAATTGACTGTATTGGCTGAGGATTCAGATTTTATATGCTTTGCTGTGATTTACTGTTAAAGATTTACTTCCAAAATGAGCAGTGTCTACATATTCTTCTCAGGCACATCTAAAGTCATCCTTTTTTCCACAGTTTACACTGTGGTATAGAAGACTCCGTGATGTGGTTTTGGAGGTTGTGATGTTCATAAAACTTCAGGGATTTTAGGAATTGTTTCAACTAGTCCTAAACATAAAATATGAACTCAACTCTCTCAATAAATTATGAAACATAGGGTTCATTTTAAGTTTATATTTGTTGTGAGTCTTTATATTAAACAAATTGATTGTAGCTGCTCATGTTTGTACTGGGGGATAAAAGGGAGAACTGTTTTTTCCTTACTCATGTGTCATGTTTCACCTGTGATCACCTCAAATGTTTTTTCACTTCAGCTATTTTTCATTAATGTATATTGAAACTTTCAAACTCCATTAAAAAGGGTAATTCAGAGATACTATTGGTACAAAAGGAATACATATTTTTTAAAGGGTACTGTCATTAGCTTTAAGTTATTAGAAAACTAGTATAGCAGGAGCTAATATCACCTCTTACTTTTTTGAATTTATGTGGTTATTAATTAACACCTAAGGTTTTGTTGTATTCCCATAAACCTTTTTGTGAAAACATAAGTATCATAAGTGATTTCATGATCACTCTAGGCTGACATAAATGTACACTGCTTGGGAATGCTCTCTTCACTGGCTAGTGTAGGCTCAAGGGAACAGAAACTGGGTTTGCGTGCTTGAAGTGGTCAGGAAAAATCTCTGGTACACGAATATGTGACTGAAAAACAGCCCAAGTTTCTCAGTTTGTTTTTAATAAATGTTAGATGAGAGACTTTTTCCCCTTCCAGGAGCTGTGGGAAGCTAAAAATACATCAAATTACTGTCTCCTCACCAAGATGTTCCAGGACAGTGAATGATTTTTTGTTCAGGTCTACTTATTCTTAAAGCATTTCTGGGTCTGAGCATTTCGAGTTGATATGCTGCTGCTGTTGTGTGGTGTGAGAATGGGTTAACAGAGATGGTATAAATCCTGCTTTTTTCCTAATATGATGGAAAAGAAAAAAAATAATGTGGGACAAAGTAATGAATATAGCCTTCTCCTCTTATATTTCACTTTCTCTTTTAAATTGTAATGATCTCTAATATCTTTTCCAGCATCTTTTACTCCAGATAACACTCTGGCTTATCTAGTAGCTGGGTTAAAAAAAGGCTTGGTTAAGCTGTTGCCTTTTTCAGATACAAAGCAAAGCTATGTTTCTAAATTGTAAGAGGATTGGTTGTAACATACAATTTGGATGACGGCAGATGCCCTGTTACATTTTTAGGTTGGCTCTCCTGTAGAGATGGCAACAGAGCAATCTTCCTGCTGGGCAGGCAATGCTGAATTGGTTCATATATGTAATTTTTCAGGCTAGGGAAGAAAAATTAAATCCCGCAGAATAACACTGTGGTCAAAATATATATATATAATCTGTTGATCACTTAGGTGCTGTGTGAAATGGAAAAATTCGGTTTTTTGAAGAAAAGTCATGCATAAGAATAAGTCTGTTTGGAAAATGAAGACTTGCTAGTTATCAGTGTTAACTGTGTTCTGGTTTTAAAACTCTAAATACTTCAATTTATTGAAATTTTTTTTTAGTGTATACATTTTCATAATTTTTCTAACTATATAAATTACTATATGAATTTAGTGCAACTAAATGTACCTAATGCATTAGCAATTCTTACTTGGATTTGTTTTCCTCCTATCTGGAATAGGTATATTGCATGTTAGGAATACAAGTATGCTCAACTGAAGTTACTCAGTTTTTCAATAAATATTGAAAGTTTTCAGATTTGCAACTAGACTACTTTCTTGATATCTGAAGTTTTAACTGATACTCAAAGTTTTTAGACTTCTGTCAAAGTGGTGTTTCATCATGTTGCAATCTAGAAATACTTAAAATGCGGGTTTCAGACTTGATTTTATTTTTTAGTCTCTTTAAAAGAGATGATTTCTGTATTCATTTTAGAGTAGAAATTGTTATTTTAAAATAGCAGCAAAGATAAGTAACATCTGAGGGTTAGAGGACAGTTCACTTAAACTCCCATCCATTCCATGGAGAGCTGGTTAATGCTCCAGGAAGTATGAAAACACTTTGGCTCACTAGGCACAACTGGGCACAGAAAGAAGTTATTTCACATTGTGCCCAACATCTCCTTTTGCAGAAATTACTGCCCAGCTGAGTGAATATGAGAAATAGGAAGGCCTGCTCCTGCTGGCAATTGGAACTCTCCCTGGCTGTAGTACATCCCTTAGGCAGTTGAGCTAACAGGGCGACTTACATCGTTAGGGAGAGATAGTAGTGGAGATTCGTGACTGTGAATCCATGTTAAGGTTAGGTGCACTACATGATCTTCACTTATTTATCTTTATTTTAAAAAACAATTAGTATCTGGATAGTATAGTAATGAACAAGTTGATCTCTCATTTCAGTAACTAAGTGGAAGTTGAAACTGTTTTAATTAAACACCTTTCATAAGATGTTTAAAAGTTTTTCCAGGTTTAGATTAAAGATAATGATTCTTCTCATGGAAGTATATGCTGGGGAAAACTGAAAGTAAACAATACATTTTAATGAAATCAACTGAAATGCATTTTTAGAGCTTGCAGAGCTTGCTCCTTTATTTTTGCTTTTTCACCCATGTTGCAGTTTTCATGCTTTTTTTATGTAGCCATGAAGAATTGCATGGCTGATGCACAGAGGCAGTCAGCTATAGCATCTGCAACACTAGAAGACTGTCCAGAAGTTGTATAAAATTAATTGTTCGGTTTCAGCTTGCTGAGCTTTCATGTGTTTATAAAGAAAAATGGCGTGTTGCTGCCCTAGTGATGTGTTAATCCAGTGTTTGAATGTAGATTCCACAAAGGGAACCACTGAGCCTGGAAGTGTTGCACTTCATCAGCAGAACTAAGTCAGGGAGCTGTATCTACTGAAGAAAACGTCATGATCATGCCATTTACTTTTGAGACCCACAGCTTAAACATCCACATATAACCTCTGCTATTTGAAATGCAACATTTATTTGTAATAACAGAGTGAGACTTGGTCAGTTTATGGCAAATAGCTTTTCTACCTATATTATGTTGCCTTTTATAAAAGCAAAGTAAAGCAAACCAAAAAATAAAACCCCAAACCCAATACTATATAAAGGAATGTTCTTAGTTTTTGTTAGCCTTCTGTAAAAATACAAGTAGGAAAAAAGTGTAGGATTTGGCAGAACCCTGTGATTGCAAGTTGTGTTTTCTGTAAAGTGTTCGAAAAGTATACTGGGGAATATGGTGGCCTGCTTTTTAAAATGTAAAAATGTACCACTCTTACTTTTAGGTTGCTTTATAGTATATTAACTGTGTACTGGTTTTAGTTTTGCTTATAATTTTTTTTTTTTCTTAGAAACTTGTTAATTTGGGTGTTCTAAAAGCAAGTTTGTCTTTTTTAGGAAATAAAGCCTCAAAGCCATTACAACCATGGATACAGTGAATCGCTTGGACGGAAAAGCCACATTGATGATTACAGCACTTGGGACATTGTCAAAGCCACACAGTAAGTTTATTTTTGAATGTTAGATTTGTCTGTGTCTGTATCAGTTAGAAACAGTAAAACAGGTTGTTTGATCTGTGCAAAGTGGAAGATAAACTGTATTTTTCAGTCCAGTAAGGGAAGATTTCAGAAATAACCTCTACAAAATTGCTGTTTTGACAAATTTATGATTATTGTATAAAATATATGGGAGGAATTGTGGTAAGTTGTAAATATAGATGGTTGCTGGACAGATTGTTGGAAGAAAGCATGGTCCTGTTTGCAGTGCTGGACCATTCTTTCTGCAAAGAATATTTTAGAATATGTAGCCTAAATTTCCTGTGCTGCAGCTTGAGGCTGTGTCCTCTCAGACACACCTTTATTGAAGCATTTGCAAGGTTTTGAAGGCCATGTTATGAAAGATGTCTGTCATAAAGGGAAATACCTCTGAAATGTAGAAAATAAATCCACCAAATATCATAAGATGTGCAGTAAAACAAACAATGCAGCACTAGGTTAATTCAGTGTTCATGAAAAGATACTTTTTCTACTAAAATCATGTAGCTATTTGCATTTATAGAGGCATAATCTGTCACATCCATGTAGAAAAATAGGTGAACTTATCCTCTACCCTTTGTCCTCAAATATTAATATTCACTGAGATTAAAGTACCTGCTAGTTTTTCCTTTTTAGTTCAGCGCTAATGTAAGAAAGACGCCACAAATTTTTTTTTTTCCTAAAAGGGCCACTCATGAGTCTCCTAGAACTCTTCACTTAGGCAGGTCAGTAAGTTGAAGCAAAATGTAGCAAAATATAATAAGAACTGTTTTTAGTCTCTTGGCTTGGGTGGGATTTTTCTCCCAAGTCCAGTTTCTCCTGCAAAAAAATAATTAGTTATTTTATTCTTCCAACATACATGAAAATTGAGAGCATAGTTCCTTAAACCTTAAAGATCATGGTGAGAAAAATGGGATGAAAACATTTAAAGCTCATCTGTATTTCATATATGCTGTTTGAGTTTAGAATTATATTTTGACATGTTTTTATTGACAGTAGATTACACAGAGATAAAACAGTGTTCATTAAATACTGTGCTCAATTTTGTTTCTCAGCATGTAAGAATTAAGAGCTTGCAAACTCCTCCTGTTCTTCAATAAGTATTTGTATGTTGCTTCATATCTTACTGAACCATTTCAGTGCTTTATCGTCTTAATCTGTAGATTAGACGCTAATTAAGTTAACATGCTCATGCGGTACGAGCTACAAATATAATAACTTCTTGTAATCACATTAAGATTTTGTATGGAAAAGTGGTTTGGCTCATTGAAAAGAGTTTATTGGTATTTGTATGTTTTTATCCACTATGCTCCTCAAAAGTTCTCACAAAGACCTGAGTCCCTAAGCATATTTTGTATCAAATATAATCAGCCTCTGTATTCTGTAGAAACTTCTGCTGGAGTAAAAATCATAGTGTTTTGTTTTAGTACCAATTCAGACAAAGAACACTTTTCACTGACTTTGTTGCAAACATGTCTAATTGCATCTAGGTAGCTCTAAAAACTGCGTTGTCTCGGCCCTTCATGTTGCAGATGTTAGAACATGTGTAATTTTTTGGCATTTTACATTTGGTTATAGCAAAATTGTTTGGTTCATAGGAAGTCTCTACTGTGTTTCTGAGGGCAGAAGCAGGCCACTCATCTGTATTTGAAAAACTGTTTTCAGTTGAATAGTAAGAAAGTCATCCATGCTTGCCTGGGGTTTTGTTCCTCTCTGTTATTCAGAGCTCTCACTGGAGCTCCAGGGAGGGAATGGAGTCTTATTTAAAAAAACAAACAAACAAAAAACTGTCACAAGTGATTGAAAAGTGAAATTTAATGGTGCTATGTTGGGTACATTTATTTCTATTGTCTGGCTGTAGTAGCCCTCTGTCATCCAAGGCAGCAGTCATAACTTTTAATATGATGTCTTGGGAAGTGTTCTGTGTTAACAAAGTTGCTACCTTTGTTTTGTTTTAAATCTTTCAAGCTGAGAAACTGATAAGTAGCTACAGTTCTCAGGTAGAGAAGCATGTGATGGGCTATCATTAGGAGAGCAAAATCTGAGACACATTAATCCTCACATTGTGTTCCTCTGTTCTGTTGAGAGTGAATAGACACTTTTGGCTTGTAGGGAGTTTGATCAAATTCCAGCTTTGTTGAAAGTAAGTTAAATGACCATTATGAACATGGGTATTAAACATTAATGGTATTAATAAGTGCTTTTGTGACGTTTGGAAGATTGATTCCTTGTGCTCAAGTATTATGACTTCATTATCACAAGATTAACTTTTCTGTTAAGTTTTATTCAGTGAAATCATTCAAAATGAAGTTGTGTGCGTTGTGAAATAGTGCAGCATAAAATATGAATTATGTTGAATCTTGCCAAGGAAAAAAATGTTGGATGCATGCTTTTTTCATTACTATTTCTCATCAGTCATAGGGTAACTGATTAAAAAAAAAAGGTATATATGGAATAATTAAAATTGGTAAGGGTTGGCCAAAGGAACAGTTACTCCTGGCTCTTCTCTACGACTCACAGGAGAGAGTGGACAGGCTGTGACACAGATGCACGTCCAATATTTCTGATTATTTGTGCCTATGGGGTTGATTATAATGGTGAAAGTGAAATGTACCTGACTTACCTTCATGTGGAAGGATGGGACTTTTTTAATGACATTAGTAATATGGCCACAACTGTCTAGACAATTTAGGGCTTTGAAACAGTACTTAAGAGATGGATTTCTTTTGTCTTTCAACACTGCTTTTAATGGTCTATTAAGCAGCTCTCCAGTTAAACCTTTTCTGTTGAAAACAAAACTTACTGTCTTACTGTAAACACTAAAACCTTGAGAAAGTGTTAAAGGCTTTGTTAGTATTTACCACCATTATTCATGGGAATGAGATTTCCAAAGAGAAAAAAGATCGTTTTTCGGTTAATTGCATTTCCAGTTCAAGCAGCTTTGATCTGAGTTATAAAGATAGCAAGATGAGGGAGTGAGCTCCTGGTTTACCTACTCTTTGTTGGCATGGTGATGTGCTCACTGTAGAGAGATTCCTTCCTTTTATTGTGGCCAGATTTAATGTTAATCATACTGCAAAGCTGGCTGTGTCTATTTTCAAGAGTCTATATGGTTGTAGACAAAAGAATAGAAAATGGATTGCATACTTAAAATGCAGAAGGCAGTAGGGTACTGTTTTTCAAAGTATTAAGGTCAGAATATCTTTAACCTGCAATGACAAATAAAATGTTACAGGTTAGTTATGGAAATGGCTTAGAAACTGTGTTAGCAATATGAGCTTGCACAATGGTATTTTTGTCCTGGACCAATCCTATTTCTTTCAGAACAAGACAAGCTCAATAATATGCTTTAATTATGCTCCATATTGATGTTTACAGCATCACCCTCTAGAATTCACTCAGATGCTGAATATTTGTTAGATTCATGTATTAATATCCTGTGAATATTTCAGCCTTACTCTCCATTACTCTTGAAGGGCATAGAGCCCTTTATAACAACATTACAAGTGTGATTATGCTGAGTGTCTGAAATAGGTGACTTTGTCATTTTCTAACCTAACAGTGCATCATGAACCTTTGGAGAAGGCAAGGTGAAGTCAGCTGCAGCAAAGTCATGGAACAAGACTGTAGGTTGTATGTGAGAGAAGAATGCTGCACTTCTGGGACAGAGCTGAAGAGACCATAGCTGCAGCAGATTCAGTGTTTTGTTTAGTTGTAGAGAGCCTGCTGTTTCCAGGAAGAGGAGCAAATTGTTGTAAATTCCTAGCATTTTTGCCAGGCAGATTTTGTCTGTCAAGATCCTTAAGTCCTCTTCTGACAATAAATTGAAGATTCATGAAGTTGTACCTTGTGTGCAGCATCTGTAGTAAGCAGTTATGACTGAGTTCAAAATACCAAATGTAAATTGCTAGGAACACACAACCCGAGGGTGACTTAAATTAAAAAATTGCTGTCTACCTCATTCTCAGTATCACTTTTGGAAAAAACCTTGTTTTCCTGTAAAGGCTGTTTTGGTGTATTGCAGAGTTTAATGTTCTGTTTTGTGGTCACGTACTGTGACTTGCAGACTGCCTTCTAGTGGGAAGAATGGGAAGTCTGTGATGCTAAGCCCGAAAGAAGGAATCCATTCCTACTATTCCTTCTTGTGTCTAAAGCCATGGCAGCTGTCTTTGCCCAGGGCCTCACCGCAGTGTACAGGTGAATTCTAGAGGGAGGTCTTGTTAACATCAGTGGAGCATAATTGGAGTGTTCTATGGGAACTGGCAAGAGCATTCTGCCTCAACAGGCTGCAGGGTCACCTGTGGCAGCTTTCCTTTGTTTTCATACCTCTTAAACCATATTCTTTAGAAAGTAGCATCACTTCTTCTGTGAGACTGGAGTTTTGCTTTTAATTAAATAACCTGACAAATAACCTCTCCAACCTCTCTCCCACAAAAGCCCCTAAAGAATAATCACCCCTCTTCCCCCTTCCCTCAAGATTGTCATGGTGCTTCCTGGTTATACCTATCTTGGCAGCATAGTCTAACAGAAACTTGTGTAACAATCAAAGGTTTCTTTCAAGGAGATTCATTTTGTGTTGTGTAGTCAACTTGACAGGGCACTTGACAGTGAAGTTTGCTGTAGCTGACCTGTAGTGATGTAGTGGTTTTACTGCTGGGCAGCTGAGCCCCCCACAGCTGTTCTCTTGCTTCCCTCTGCTGGGATGGAGAAATTGACCAAAAGGGTAAAGATAAGCGAAGTTTAAATGATAAAGCAAAAGCTGCACACACAAGCAAAGCAAAAAATGGAATTCACTCACTGCTTCCCATGGGCAGGCAGGTGTTCAACCATGTCCATGTAATATTTACTTGGGAGGACAAACACCTTCACTCCAGATGGCCCTCCTTTGTCCCTCAGCTTTTATTGTTGAACACACTGCCATGCAGTATTGGATATCTCTTTGGTCAGTTGACATCAGCTGTCCCTGCTGTGTGCCCACCCAAGTTCTTGTGCACCCCCAGCCTGCTCGCTGGTGGGGCAGCTTGAGGAGCAGCAAAGGTCTTGATCCTGTGTAAAGACTGCTCAGCAATAGCTAAAATATTGGTGTGTTAACACTGTTTTGCTCACAAATACTAAACATAGCCTCATAGGAGCCACTCAAAAGAAGAGTAATTTAACCCCACCCAAACAAATGTATGTAAGGAAAATCCTAATCCATTGCATGAAAGTTTTACATGGTTGCTTCTTGCATTTTATATGAAGTCAACATTATTGTATCCTTGTGCTCTTAGTATTTTTCCAATAACTCAGAACATTTTATTTTAAAAATTTTTAGTTGTTTTGTACTGCTTACTTAAGCAGGATGAGAGTCAGCTATACTTAGCCTTAGGTAGTACATTTTTTTAAGCTGGTGACTGTTAAACCTAATAGCAGAGCTTAGGTGAATTATTAGTCACATTATGGTTTCAGTTTGTAGTTTAAGTGAAGGCAGCAGGCCATCTCCAGCAGGAAGGAGTGTCATAACAGCTGACTGGAGTAGAACAGCTTGTCAACAAATAGTTGCATTGACATTCTATATGACTCACTTTTCAGGCTGCCTTCAGACACTGTAATATGGCAGTGTGATACTGTAGGAAGATCAGAATTTGCTGTCCTGGTTTTGGAAGTCCTTATTTCTTCCATCTCTCCTTTCTCTTGCCTCCTTGTTCTTGCCTGACCTGCCTTTTCTAGTCGTAGCCTGTTTCAGTGGCCCTTCCAGCTGACATGAGAAGTCACTTAGCCCACTTAGAACCGTACCTGTTTTCCTAGCAGTTACATGTGTCTGAGTATGTATATTTTGTCTAGCTGGTTGCATATTTTTTAAGTCATTGTAACACAAACTTCTTCTTTACACCTGCCCCAACATATTAAAAAAACCCCTTTGTTGTCAAAATTGTTCATGGCTGCTGCTTTTTTACTTAGTATGAAGGGACACATTTTAGCAGTGTGTTACCAGTTGGTATATACTGTATGCAATAGTCTCTGTTCTGATCTCTTGTAATGTTTGAAAAGACAGTATGACAACAATTTCCAGCATTTTTCTTAGTTTCCCATGCAGCTTTCCTAAGAAATTGAAAACAACATGATCTACGTGGGCTGTTATATCTAGTACTTTTTTAATAGTATCCAACTAATTTCTGTGCTTCAAATCTGTGATAGGCTTAGAAAGCATTCCTGAGTTTTGTTGGCTTGAGTCATTTGATCAGTCATTATGGGAGCGCCATCCAGATTGAGGTTCTATTCAAATACATGAAAGAAAAAGTAAGAATGGTAACTACCCTAGGAAGAAGGTCTCTGCATCACTTATGCAAGCTGATCAGGTGGAACAGAAGAGCCTTTTCTAAGGTTGTCTCTTCAGAAAGTAGAACATAGAAGCAGCATGAGGAAAACTTAACTAAGTTCCAGCTTTGATAGGCTGTTAAAATTCTGTTTTAGCTGAAGTCAGCTATCACAAGGCATTGACCTTGATTTCAAGGAATTCCCACATTCTCCTCCTTGAGACTTGAGAAATCCCTATGGCATGCACATATTTTTTGAAATGTAATCTTTACTTGCTTTTCTGCACTGCATTTTTGACACTAAAAATAGGTGGTAAAACATTGTAAACATCAAGGCAAAAAATATTTAATTTTGGAGTTACTCCTCTATTGAATGCCTGAGTGATGTTTATGCTTCCTGATTTGTTTCAAGTTTCAAATACATGCAGAATATTTTTTCAAATAGCAGTACATCACATTTAATACTTCTCTGTAATAAAAGAAAAAAGTTCGTATTAATGTACAGAATTTCAAAGTGTCCTAGAAAAGAAAATGGTACTAACTTGTATCAGAGAGATTACTGTTTGTTGTCTTGAGAAGACAAATGGGAAATACTTGAGCTGCAAGTATTTGTAATAGTCTTGATGCTCTTACCTTCTGAATTTTAGGAAGATACTGTCAAATCAGCTAAGTTTTATTTTGTCTTCAAGACCTGGAAAGGAAGGAGAACTGAAATGGGAGGAAGAAATGTAGTGGAGTCCCTGGGAAGTGAACAGTTACTTAAATTTAGTATACTATTGGTAGATATTTTGCCTTGCTCTGCAGTACAGTTTTCTGTGGACAAAAGTTTTCTGTAATACCTTGATTTGATTAATGTAACTTTTGCCAGTGGAAGTTTCTTGTTGCAAGACATTTGTAATCATACAGAAAAGGAAAATAAAGTTGCTTCTTAATTTCTCCTCTGTTGAAGATTTTGTATTGTCATGAAAAGTATGGTATTTGCTGAATGCATTTTAATCTAAGGTAAGCATTTTGACAAATCTTATTTTCTTTCTTCAAGATATGGAATATATGAACGATGTAGAGAGTTGGTGGAAGCTGGTTATGATGTTCGACAACCAGACAAAGAAAACGTAACGCTTCTCCACTGGGCTGCAATCAACAACAGGATAGATCTGGTGAAGTATGTATTACACTTCAAGTAAAACAAAAATTAATTATGTCCTTAAAAATGTTGATTTCTTCTACTAAGATAACTGAATGTCTTTAAATTTCATGTGTCTAATTTGTCCTTTTTTCCTTGACAGTATGTCAGTGCTCTTGTCTGTTAATGCATCTCTACCACTGAGACATGCAGCATTACATTTTCTTCCTGCTGCTTACTGGAGTTCATGTAACTACTGATGTGTCTAGCTCTATCTAAAATTTCCTTCTCTTGATGCAGTTCTTGCACTTCAGATTCCTCTCTCTCTAGGGGATCTTGAGTTTTTTGTTTATATCACTCACCTTATTGTGTGCTCGATCATTCTCTCTTTGCAAGGCACTAGTTAATTTTATTTCCTCAGAACTAAATTATTTAGTGTTTTTTCTTTTTGTTCAAGCCTATCACATCTTTCCCCAATGTTCTCAATTTCTCCATTATGTGCAGTGAATAATTTCATTGAATATGTTGGCTATTAAGCTTGGTACTACAGAGATAAAGTTGTCTATTCTTGTGATACTAGATCATGGTGCTTAGTGGCAAACTACACTGTGTAAGGAAGTGGCAAAAAACTATGTAAAATTTTTCCAGTGAACCAGCTTAGCAGCTTGTCTGTGAGGAGTGCAGGCTTGGAGTTAGACTTCTCTTATTTTCAGTATTTCTTCATCCCGTCTATTGTGAGACTTGAGATTCAGTGTAGATAACCGTTAAAACCTATTGATACGGAAAACTACAGAACCGTTTCATATTTCTGTGGAATCAGGGATGAGTGTTTACAATAACATTCTGTTTTCATCACGACACTGATCGATTGGTATCTCTTCGACTGAGTTTTGTAAAAATGCAAAAAATGACCTTACGTCCCTATAGTTACTTCCTACATTTCCCCATGCCCTGTGCTGAGCTTTCTGCAGACAAGGATTTCTCTTCTACTTTTCCTTCTTCTGGTAACAGTGACTGCATGCCCTTGGCTTCATCAAGCACTGAATGCAAGCTGAGGTAGTTTTCAAATGCCTGCCAAAGACTTAGTGATCCTAATGTGGAGATCAGTGGAAGTATTTTCTTCTTAAGGAAATCTCTTATGAGATCTGCTTGCTTTGAGTATAAGTAGTTTGCTTAAATAGGACTTGCATGCCTGGCATCTTCTAGTGGAAGCTTAGATGACTCACTGAGAGTGGGATTGCCCAGTTCTTTCTTTCTGCAGGGACCTTCTCACCTAGCACAAATTTCCTTCTGCAAGTTCTGCTTTAGACAAGGAGATCAAGTTCTCAGTCTGGTTTTGCAGAAAAATCTTACTGTTTTTGTATACTGGAACCAAAATGCAGTGATAAATCTCAACCAAGTCTAAAAGCACCCTTTAAGAAACATAAAATGTTATTCAATACACCATCTGGCAGGAGATTGTCGCCTTGTCTTATCCCAGTTGTCAAACTGCAAATTCTTCCTTCTAAATAAAACCTACTAACCAGTAAGCAGTTCTGCTGTCAGTAGAATCTGAATGTATTCTGCCTTTCTGCAAGGACCAGTATTTGAATGAAGACAATCTGTTTAGTGTTCACCTCCCTATGAGTGGCTGTCACATCAGAGAGATGAGTCCAAGCTTTGACTGTGAATTTCTCTGTGCTGTCTTCTTATCTAGGCTAGATTTCCTTTGGAGCTCCTTTCCAAAGGGGAGTAAATAGCTCCTCAGTTGGTAGCTGATACTTCACTGTAACAAAATGACTTTGTTTCTTGGCCATACAATGTGCTTTGTGTTTTCACCGAAGTGGGAACAAGACTTTCACAAAATCTTTGTTTTTTCTCATGAAGAAATAAAAAAAAAAACTTCTGCAGAAATATGTCAAAGTTCTGTTCTTTTGGTGTTGGAGACCAGTGGAGACTGGCCTGCATCAATCAGAGCAGATCTTGTTTGTCTTTCACACTGTTTTTTTCACTTTTGCAAATCTGTTGAAGTACTCCATTGTGTCTGATGGCTGTAAAGCAACTATATAAAAACTTCGTTAGATGTGTTTAGTCTGACACGCATTTTTCCGTTTCAGTTCATAAAGGTTCCTAAAAGGGCTGTTTTTGAAAAATCATTCTCTGAATCAATAAGCACTCTAGAAAATGAAGGTAGTTACTTAAGAGTAGCTATTTTTTCAAGTTGTTCTGTTTGTTGCCCTTCTTCTTGCCATGTCTTGAAACAGTAGAGTTTGAGATACCGGAAATTCAATGTTGAGGATTTGAAGGACAGCTCATGTGGGTGCGGGAGCAGTGTTTATATATAACTGACAGTATTTTCAAAGTGAAAAGTCTCTAGGCACAGGTACTTGAAATGTGCAAACACTTAAAAATCTATAGCTAGGTAGTACTTTTCAAAGGCTAGACAGTGGTGAATGAAAAACTAGAAGCCTTCTGGGAAGGCCTGTATTTAGAAACTTTAATTTCTTTCTAAATTGTGCATTTTCTTTCACAAAGGAAAAGTAATCTTGCCAGTTTAATGTCCCAGATAAAACAGCAATGAAGACAGTTCACAGAAACATTATAAATGACTATGAATATGAATTGTTGCTGTTAAAAATAGGTAACTTCTTTTGTTTTTACAGATATCTCATCGTTGAAAAAATGTTCTTGAGGGAAAAATAATTTCTGTCCCACCATTTAGAAATATTTTTAAGTACTCAGATAATTTTTGTCCTTTGATTAATAACAATTGCAAAATATGTAAAAATCTCAGTCTTTCACTAAATGTGTATTTTAACTGGGATCTCTGGGATCGATGACTTCAGCAGGGTTATTCCACTGATGATATAAGCTGCAATTCTAATGGTATATAATTTTACTATTTAGGCAAAATTCTCTAAAAATGATAGCCTTTTAGCACCATAATATTTTACCAGTAATTCAGAATTGTATTTAATGCAACAACCCCATAATATTTAAGAATAGTTTATTAAATACTTCTGTGCTAGCACAGTTTGTACTACTGAATATAGCAATTATTCTGTTTTACCTTAGAATAAAACTAGGAAGTAGCATAATGTTTGAAACACAGTAGGAGGCATCTCAAGTCCCCCAACCCATGTCAGAAATGCAAGAAAGTTGAAAGTACATGCATGACCTCTAAAAAGGATAGGTTATATGAGTGCAAAAAAAGATTCTGATCTTATGATCTCCAACTGCCTATTTTGTGTAACATCAAACAGGCTTATTTGTGTCCTTTCTATTTAACCAAAAAAAGCAATCATGTTTACTATTTCTGTTATTCCAGATACTATATATCAAAAGGTGCTATTGTTGATCAGCTTGGAGGAGATTTAAATTCTACACCACTTCACTGGGCTACACGGTAGGAAAAAATCTTCTGAAATTTTTTTCTCTGTTTCTTTGCTGAACATGGAGTACTGATAGTTTTATGAAATTTTTGTATTTTATGGGAATACTTTGTACTAGAATTAATTCAATCTTTGATAACTGGGCTCACTGTGAATGTAGTATGTTTGAACTAAAGGAGCTTTCAGCATTTTTGATATAGTTGAGGATGATTGCTCTGATAGGAAAACAAGTTAGCCATACTCTTACTTCTGAGATCTTATTTTTGTCAAGTCATATGAAGTTCAGTGTCACTTTTGCAGATGGGTCGTGGGATGATTTTGTGTGACATTGTCCTTGCAGTGTTCTATTGCATATGTGGATTCTTTTAAAGATGTACTTAAAATCAGGTTTCTTGTAAAGAAGATGGTCAGAGAATGATCAGTGGCTGGAAAAATTGAAGACAGCCTTCAAGCAGTAGCTGCTATTGCAGACATCCACCTGGAAATAGGTGGGAAAGAAAGTGTCCATATTAATATTTTTAACTGTAGATGGCAAAAGGAAACATGGAATATTAGCTTTTAGAAGATTTAATGTGTCAAAATAATCTATTTGCTGAAGGTGAGGACTTGCTTGTTAGCCTTTATTAAAGATTTTAGCTTCCATATTTCTTTTTGTTACAGAACACAAGTCTGTGATTCTTTGTTAATGGCACAAAATCTTGACTGGATTTCCTGGTGTTCATTCATAACAGTAATCAGTTCTGGGAAGCATAGTCCAAAGCAGCTTCTGTAAAATTGAAAAGGTCTTTTGTTCATGTCACAAACTGTGTACTGACACCTAGGCACTGTGTCTAAAAGAAGGCTATGCCTATGCTCATTATGCCAAAAAGATACATAAACTTTTAAGACAGTGTGGGGGAAATGCAGACCTTCAGTTTTCCTTTTTTTCTCCTATTTTTGTTTTACTACAGTTTTTAATCCCCACAAAAGTGAGAGTATCTAGCCAGTTTGACATCTCTTAAAATAGCAGGTTTCATATGTGATTTGTAACAAGTCATAGTAGACTAGATTTCTCAAATATAGCTTGATTTTTTTGTCGACTGTCTTTTTTGCTATGCAGTACAGTTAAGCAAATTGCATGTGATGAGTGCACTATATGCATAGAATTTCTCATGTGAATGAGTTTGCTTACTCACTTGGAGACTCAGATCGTGGCAGTCGCGGTTTTTAAAGTACGAGTTAAAGTGTGGGAATTCTGATAGTGTAATTAACTGCTAAACATACATGTATTTCATTATGCAAATTTTAATAGTTTTCCTGCATATAGTTACTCAGTTGTTTGTTTTTTGTGTTTTGTTACATTTAGGCAGGGTCACTTATCCATGGTTGTACAGCTGATGAAATATGGGGCAGATCCGTCGCTAATTGATGGAGAAGGATGTAGCTGTATTCATTTGGCTGCCCAGTTTGGACATACTTCGATTGTTGCTTACCTGATAGCAAAAGGACAGGTAAATTTTAAGTAATACCATATTTAAATAGATTCTACTAAAATTTAGAGTAGGAACACAATTGAAACTTAATCCTGTCATTAAGGAAATGCAAAATATTTGCTTGAATAAATAGAAAAGTAATTCCATGTCCTTTCTTTAGACTGCAGTGTTGATGTGCCACCTATTAAATTAATTCCTGCAACAGTTGTCTGAGTACTTTGGCTTTATTCACACCTGTTTAATGTAGTATGTGGAAATTCTAATTCTTTAATGAATTTAATCTTTAAATGTAATTCTGACAATGGTAGCAAGCGTTGTGGAATTCTTCATAGAATCATTACTTTTACATGGATAAAGAATCTAGTGACACATCAGTCAACAACTTCTAATTTATTGCTGTTCCTAGTTATTTCCATGTATAAATATAAATAGAAAACAAAACAACCCCAAACCTTCTTGCTAGCCGCTTATATTACTGCTACATCTGTAAAGTATGTATATGTGTATTCATTACTGTTCCTGTTATGTCCCATCTGTCATTCTTCCTGCTCAAAAACTTGATACTGTTTGCTACACACCCTGCACTGTAATTTGTAGATTTATTCACCCATAGACATGTGCCTGAAGCACAAATTTGATTTACTGTGTAAACCATATAGAAGAGTTAAAGCCCTCCTCTTGTATGCCAGTCCTGCTAATGCTGTTCACACTTCTGTCTTCTGCTTATTCTTTCAAATACCGAGTGAGATATGATCCAGTGAGTCATGTAGAATATGAAATCAGTGAGTTTGGTCTGTGTGAAACAAATACTAAATTTGCTGCAGAAAATTACTTATACCTGTGAAAAACCTCAAGCTATTGTTCCAGGCAGTATTCAGTTTATATCTGTTTGTTACTTAGTGTATGATAAAGAGTAAGCTAGGCAAAAACAGAGTCTGATCCTATTTTGTATAATTGCTGTTTTGTAAGAAATAATTGGAATGTGTATTTATGAGGAGCAAGTTTGGTATTTTCTTCTCAAATTAGGTATAATTGTATGTGGGTTTTATGTTACTAGAAAAATCTTGCTGATATTATACAAGTGTGAACTTGTTTGAAGCATAGCATTAATAAAGTCCTAATAGCCTTTAAATTACCGTGATTATAAAGTCTCCCTGTGTTTGTATTCCTGTTTCTATACAGATTTGTCCAGTTTATTTGAACATACAGTGTTTCAATTCAAAGCTGTATGTCTTTACATACATAAAGACACAAAAATCACCTTGAAGTTTAAAACCTGCTAGTTTGAAAACAGCTCTTAAAACACTGATTTTTATTAAATCCCTTAAATATTTTCAAGTGTTTTTGATATTCTTTCTGTGATATAAATTTAAATTAATTTTAACAGTAATTTTTCACAGCATTTCAAAAAGTCCAACTTTTAAAATTATGTATTGATTTGTATGTTTAAAATCTAGCAAAATCAATAGCATTTTAATAACAATCCCTAAAATGATAGTTCTCTAGCTATATGACATACAACTACAGAAACTACATAATTTATCTAAAAGCTGTGGGAGATACATGATTCTGTTTTTTAATTTTCCTTTAATTAGTACCGAGGTTATTAATCTCTTCCCTTTATTTCTTCCCCTACTTTCTTTGTGGTGCTGAGATTTGGATTTGGAAACTTGAACTGCTTTTGCTTCTGTGGGTTTACCAATATTCTGCTAATTATTTTCCTTTCGTCTGTACAGAGACCAGGTTCACTTATATCTAAAGAGCAGGTTCCTTCTTCTGAACCTAATTCTAGTACCTGTGTGGCAAATGACAGCTAAATAAATGTCAAAATAAGGGTCAGTGTAGGCTGCTGTCCTATTTTAGTTCGTATCTTGATGTCTTTGTGGATGAGTGTGGTCAAAGAAAAGCCAATGTTCATAACTGAATAGAAGACTGACAGCTGGATTAAGTAATTGCTCCTAATTTCTATCTTGTCCAGTTTTGAGACAGAACTGAAACCCAACTTCAGTGTTGTTGTTTCACTTTCTTCTGGGCTGCAGCAGCCAATGGTAAAGTTTGTAATCTGAGGCGTGAGTCCAGCCTTCCAACTTCGTGAGTGTGGCAAAGGGGAAGAACTCTTGGCCAGATGCCCTCTGGCTTTGATTGGAAGTGAACCCACTTTCGTGCCAGCAAGTACTACTCAATCACAGATAATGAGTGACTGTGATGTTGCTCATAGGGTTGTATCATGTAAGAAGTACTCTAGTTCTGAAATTATAGTTTAACTATTTCATACTCATTGTTCAACTATCACTCTCATAGTTTAACTAGCACTTACTCATCAAGTGCATTATTTTTTATTCTCAGAGTTGCAATTTTGTATGTTAACTACTGTTTCAAGCTGTGTTGGGTCACCTGCTGAGCTAGGGCCTAGAAGTAGGTGGCGTCTAGGCTGGGAGATGCCAGAGTGGTACCAGCAGCCCTGGTTAGTGGTGCTGTGATTGATGAGCAGTGGATACCAAATTACCACATAAATGCCAAACTACCACATGCTCCTAAGCATTGTCACTTCAGTTGCTGAGGTGAGGAATGCACTATATGCAGGAGGAAGGAGAGGCTCCTTCTCTCCACCAAGTTCAGGCCAGCATTAAGACACTGAATCAAGTGTTTGATTTCCTAGACCAACTTAGAGCACATTGCTTAGAGAATTACAAGTCCAGTTGTGTTCTTATGACTGTCAAGACTGAATGTGTGTTTGATGGACTAGGTATTGAGAACAGAGCTTTTGTTTGAAGGAATGAGGTAGGTTTAGTTCTGTGTGTTATCTTCCTTATTGGTCTGTGCTCTGTTCTGTGGTAATTTTACAAAGTCTCTGCTTCTGTGGAAATGTTACAAAATCTCTGCTTCTAGTCAGTAACTAGCACATTTTTTCTAAATTAAGAAATATTGTCAGACTTACATGAGCCTTACTGATAAATCTTCTTTACTATATGCTTTTAAAGCCTTTTTTCCTTTCTCTGGGAAGCAGTTCATGTGAAAGGGATCTTTTCCTTATGGAGAATAGGATTCTGAACAAGGATGTGATGGGTCTTTTCTGTGAAGGTCTGTGTTTTGTGAAATAAGCAGTAATGGTTCTAAAGAGGATCAAACTCCTGGTTTCTTTCTGTGTGATTTAATGTAATTCTGAGTGGGATCTCTTGATGCAGTATGTGCTTTTGGAAAGGCTGTATTGTATCACAGTACCAGTTTGATGGCTGCTTGTTAAATGTCCTGGTAAGCCTAATGCTGCTCCAATCTCTAACTGCTCTTCAGAATCCTTTCTTGTCAAGGCTTGCTTTCAGAAAGTAGTTTTAAAAAGCAGAAGAGTTTCTGCAACTCCTTTTCATGCAGAAAACTTTCTTCCCAGTATTTTTCCCTCTGAAAGCTTTTTGTGCCATCTTGTATTAGTATCATAGGATTAAGTCTGGTTATCTTTGCATGTGCAAAGCCTTTTCTCTTTCAGAACCATAGTTGTTGTACTTTAAAAACAAGAGTAAAATTTGCCAGTTGTGATGTACAGAATTCACACTTTGAACCACATGCAGAGGGCAGCAGTACGTGCAATTTTTGATCATTGCATCACTTATGGTTGGAATCTTTGGTTCTTGCAGTGCTTTTAGCATGTCCTAACAGCACAGGCACACCCCTCCATGAGCACTGATCTGTCACTGAGAATTAAATAAGTACCTGTTGGGACACAGCAGAATGGAAGAGGAGTCTGTTAATATAAACCACTTGCTGAAGGTTTACTTTTTTGCCTCAGCCCTCTCTTTGGTAAAACACAGGAACAGAGCTTCCTTTCTAAAATGTCTCACTTGATCTGTGGTTATAATAATGATCTGGAGAAATAACAAGGAATTTTTTATGAGAGGTTTGTTGGAGTGTTTGTCTGCTATCCACAGCTACATCTTTGTTTCATCTGTACAATAGTGTGCAGGTCAATCTTAGCTGCTTTGCCTCTCATTAAAGTTCCTTGGAAAAGGTATCTGCTTCAGCCAACAAAGTAGCTCAGTATGAGTAGTAGCTCATGCCTAGGTATTTTATGTGCAGGGAATACTCTGGAGCTCATGGGTTTGGGTTTTCTCTTTTAGCTGAGAACTAAAAGCCTAGTGTGCAAAGTGTAGTTCGGTTTTGTCAGGTGGAATCATTGAAGGAATTGTTCTACTTATATCCAAACACGTTCCTACTGTCACAAAGAGGTGCTTTTCTATATGAAATCTAAAGATGAAAGAGATTGTTCATGTTGCAGGAATTTGTACAATCTTCCAAGTATGTTGTTCACACAGTGTGAGCTGTGAGTCAGTCGTGCTTCTCAAGAGTGAATTAACTTGAGATTGGGCTGTGGTTCTAACTTCCTTCATGATTTCAGCTACAGGGGGTTAAAGGCAATGCTAGCAGTTGCATGGTCCTGGTTGGCACACAAGGATTAACCTACAGGTACTGCAGGTAGACAGAGTTGGATCCTGATCTCAAACCATGTGACTCTTCTGAACAAACAGTACAAGAAAGTAAATTAAGTAACTGTTCTCCTCCTCTATCAACGGTGGTTTTTAATTATGATTTTTTAATTGAGCAACAGGATAAAACTCAGAAATATAAAGTTATGTGCAGGCTAGAAGTGTTCTAAAAGCAATTATTTGGAGGAACTAAATTGGATTTTCTGAGAAATGACTGCTAGTAGGTCAGGCTAGTAACAGCATGAGTAGGGATCCCAGGGTACTGGGCATTTTGTAGACTACTGGAGCAGAAGAGGTTCTGGGGATGACAGAAAGCAACATCAGTCACTTTCTGGGTTTTTGTCAGGAATTTCTCTAGCAGGAGACTTCACTGAAACACTTCTCAATCTAGTTTTCCTAGTAAGAACTGGGGGAAGTGGTGTAGGAAATGCTGTCATGGCTCTGTTGCCTCTAAGGGAAGCTCTTATCCTGCATTAAGTTCACTGGCACTGATTTTGTTAGTGCTGGTCTGTGAAATGCCCAGATGTGCTTGAAAGTCTAATCTGCCTCAAAGTATTTAGGAATTACCAACTTCCCTAGTCAGAAGAGGAAAGAGATTGTAGATCAGTTTTATTTCTGAGGAGGTTGTTTTTATTAATGCCTTTTTTTCAACCTTAGAATTCTCTGGCACCCATTAACTGGATATCCATAAATATCTTTGGAATGCAGTGAGCTAAGGAAAATTGCTTTGCATGTGGAAAAATAGGTTAAACTAGCATTTAGTAGGATGTAGGATTCAGACAGTGGTATTTATAGTAATTTATCAAGTATCTTTTCAAATATTGGTGCATTATTTTTATTTTCTTCTGCTTTTTAATGCAATAATACACTACCTATATATATCTTTAATGTTGAAGATTAATAGTAAATTAGAAATTACTGGTCATACACAGCATGACTGTTTCATAGTTTCTAAAATAGACTGGAACAGTTATTTTTTGGCAATGGTGGTGCTAATGTTTGTTTTCAGTTTTTTAAATACTGTTTGAGTGCTAAAAGCTTGCCAGTTTTTCTTCCAATTCAGATGATTAGTCTTAGAACACTGTTTCTCATTGCAAATGTTGCATCTGCTGGATCTTGAGTATGCTTACCTCACCAACTTTTTTTTTCTTTTCTTTTTTTTAGGATGTAGATATGATGGATCAAAATGGAATGACACCTTTAATGTGGGCAGCTTACAGAACACATAGGTAATACACACAGTTTTGACTTTACCTTAGTGTTAACCAAGTGGCACATAGTAGTGACTGGTTTGGGGGGTTTTTTGGAAGTTTCTTTTTCTGTTCTTTCCACAGTTGCCATTTTATCTTTTTTCATTTATGGTTATTATGAATTCATCCCACTTGGTAGCTCAGTCCCACACAGCCACTTCCTCACTCCTGCTAGGTGACATGAGGAAGAGAATCAGGATGGTAAAAATGAGAAAACTTAGGTTTTGCAATAAAGATAGTTGAGCAGATAAAGCAAACCAAGGAATTAATTTGTTACTTCCCATCAGGAGGTAGAAGTTCAGCCATTTCCAGGTCAGCAGGGCTCTGCCACCTGTAACAGTTGGCAAGGCAGGTGCTGTAACTCTGAATGTCCTCTGCTTCCTACTTCTCTTCCCCGGCTTTTATTGCTGAGCACACTGCCATGCAATATTGGATATCTCTTTGGTCAGTTGGGGTCAGCTGTCTCAGCTGTGTCCTTGCATGTTTGCCCTATATTAGGAATGGCAAGAAGTACAACATGACCCTCTTAGCTGCACTGTCCAAGAGAGCAAAGTTTATTACTCTTGATCTTCTTTTTATAGACAGGTTCAAGAAAGTCTGAGAGGTAAAACTCTCATTGGTCATTAAAGCCACACATCACCATCATTGGTTAAGTGGAACACCACCCTTTGACTGTTTCCTAAACACCACCTGCAAAGATTGTTGTCCTTTACCAAGGACTGTTTGGATTCTTTCATATGCTTTCTCAGGCCAGAGTGAGAAGCCTGTGTGACTTAGTTTCACACAGGCTCTGTTCCTTGCTTGCTTTCAGCATCCATAATTGTGTACCCCCAATCTGCTCACTGGCGGGGCAGCATGAGGAACAGCAGAGGCCTTGATCCTGTGGAAGCAGTGTAAGCAATAGCTAAACCATCCCTTTGTCATCAATACTGCTTTGGTCACAAATCCAAAACACAGCACCATAGGAACTACTGTGGAGAAGATGAACTCGATCTCAGCCAAACACAGTACAGTGACTTTTTCAAGAGGGAAGGTACTATGAAGTGCTCACTAATCCTTCCTGTGGTGGTGATTGGAAGAAATTGATGAAAAATAACACTTCTCCAAAAAACAAATGTTTTAATTAGATTCCTGTTTGGAAGGGCCTATCTCCATCAATTGTTGGGAGGAACACAAAATAGCTCTTACCAATATCTGCCATTATCAACATTCTCATCCTATTTTATTTCCACCTTCTGAGTTGTGAAGTGGAAACATAACATGTTTTGAACTAGCTTTTTTAAAGTATATAATTACTATAAGTCTTTTAGTAGTGTTAGATTTTGGTAAACAAAAAAACAGAGTTGTAGAACAAATTAATCTTGATACCCCAGAATGAGCTGTCTTAGAGAGATCCTTAAAAGTCAACAGAATGGTGGTTGGTTTTGGTGGGAAGAGATTTTGAGTCATTCATAATTGGCAGCAAGAAATGTCGCTTTGTTATTGGTGTACACAAATAGCACTTTGCCAGGTAGCGTACCTGATCAACAATCTTCATAGAAATTGAATGCATCAGCAGTAAGTTAGGATGTATTTGAGTTCATCTGTAGATCTAACAAGAATTTTCTTTTCTAGTGTGGATCCAACGCGATTACTACTTACATTTAATGTTTCGGTTAATCTGGGAGACAAATACCACAAAAACACAGCATTGCACTGGGCTGTGCTAGCAGGAAATACTACAGTTATTAGTCTTCTCTTAGAAGCTGGAGCTAATGTTGATGCTCAAAATATTAAGGTAAACGTTTGGTCTGTTTTAACTGTAAGTGGTTTGAGGCAGAAATAACAGGGCCTATGATAAATCTCAAGAATAGGTTATTTTTGTGGGTATTGTGGGATTGTGAAGATGGAGCAAAAGCAAAGATGCTAGTGTGTCTTTTGGCTTTTTTTCCTAACAGTGATGCATAACCACTAGATTTGCACCATAAAAGATACTCAAGTAAATAATGTAACAATGATTATTTGTGTAAATGTAGGGGAGTGGGGTGTGCAGTTAGACTGCATGTGTGAAGATTGGTGTATTTTGTTGCAAAACTGGAAACCTGACTGAATATTTTCTAGTGAAGGGGTAACTTTATCAGAGTGAGATGTGAGACATCTCTGTCCTCTTCCAGAGAGCTGACAAATGTTCTAATTGTTTTTCCTGTGCCAGAAAGCAAATTGGAGGCCTCAAAATGCCAGTAGGAACAAAATAAGCAAATGGGCTCATTTTTTTGCATGTGAATTTAACTTGACTGATTACCAGAATTTCTTAACAATGAATCTAGATTCTGTACTAACAGCCTATCTCCAGCATATGCTAGAGCAGTGAAACAGCTCTTAGAATTTCTGCCATAGACTTGGAGCTTCTCCAGCTTTGGAGGGTGTGCCTTTGGAATGTGGTTTTGTCTTATTACTTACAGATACTCTGTATGTCAAATTAGATGCATTTTGCTACCCAAGCTGTTTCATCTGTGGTGTCAGAGAAGAAATCACTTTTAGGAAAAGAATTCTCTAGTCAGTTTCTCTTCAAATATTTGTATTTTTCACTTGAAGAGTGTTAGAAGCAGAGTGGTTATGCTTGGAAATACAGCTGTAACTTAATTTACTTTTCTTTTCACCATTTTTCCTACTGATTAAGATGGCTGGGGCCTATTTTGCTTGGCCATGAGTGATAGAAATACATATATATGTATACATCCATCCATATATATATACATCCATCGGTGTATGTATATATGCACACATACATCCACCCATGTATATATATCCATCCATATATATATATATATATGAAGTATACATCAGTTTTCTAAGAGAGTAGCCAGATTTTGCTGGCAGCTTTCAAGATGACACATCCACTTCAGAATATCAGAAATGTTCATAATCAGGAATGAAAACTCATTAGAAGAAATCACCTTTCTACATGTTTAAAACAAATCAGCTACCTCTTGCATGATCTGAGGTGAATATATATTAATTATTCCTGGTCTGTAAGGTCAGTTGTGTACAGGAATTATGCTTCTAGTCTCACTTCTTGTGTTGAAAAGCTATTTTTCCTATGCCAACTGTGGTAAAAAATGAAGCTATTTTCATGGAAAAAAAAATCAGTATGTCATACCTTGCTTGTCTTGACAGACTGATTAGTGTGACAAGAGTTCTGAAGTCATCACCTTACCTACATTTCTGGACTCTTATGAAATCCGTAACAAAAATTTGTGTTTGGCTATATGAAAAAGTATCTGCTAGCCGGAAGTAGTTCATGGTCTTGCCTTCTTTATTGACAGACAGCAGCAGTCAGTAGAAAAATAGGTTTTTGAACCTGCTGGATCATGATATCTTTCCAGTCATGCCAGAAGACATGTGTCTGGTTTCACTGACCATTGCCTGTCTTCTGCAGTGCAGCTAGGTTTCTTGCATGCCTTCCCAGGGTTTTAGGATCTTCAGAGGATCAAAATCATTTGAGCAGTGGCAGATTTGCCATCCAGCCAGTGACTTTGTAATGGATGCTGATTTAAGTTGTAGTAAGTATATAAGAAATAAAAATTAGGTTGATTCTTAAAGGCAAATAGGAACTCTCAAACAGTTTGGTACCCCTCCTTTGACTGTTCAGCAAAAAAGGTTTTTTGAGCCAGAGACTAATTAAGTGTTTGGTTAATGTTTCCTTAGAAATAAAAGGAGTTGTGAAAGGCTTCCTTCTGATGCAGTCAGTTCCAGATTTCTGCAGCACTAGCTAGTGAAGTCCTTTTCTCAGATAATCCATAGAATTGATCAAGAATGGTGATATGGCAGCTGAGATTAAAGAAATACATTGGCTGAAAGCTGTTCATATTCTTCAAATGATGAAGTGACTGAAATATTAGATGTGAGCTTTGACTTTGTTATCAGTTCTAGTCAGTCTGTATTAGAAAGTCATGTGCTGCTGGCTGCCTAGGCTTGGAACAAATTGGGACCAGTCATTTCAGTAAGGGGTTCTTCACTTTGTATGAAAGTTTGTGAAATATTTGAGCAATAGCATTCCTATTCTAGAGCAAAGCTTGATACAAGCAGTGAGTTAGTCACATTTTGTTATTTACCCTCTTTTTATTATGCTGTACAAGAAATGAATATTTTCCTTTTGGTAGTAAGATACTACTTTTTTGTTTTTGAGAACTAGATTAATGTTTGAGTTGGAAGCTGCTTTTCAGTAATCAAAGTAGAGTGGGTTTTTTTGTTTGGTTGATCTTTTTTCTTAAGGAAATTATCTTGCCATACCAGTAGACAGATAGGACAGATGAGGACAGGATTTCCCAGGGAGCTGGGTTATCAGTAGGAATTTGAGGAAAATGTGTAAATTTTATTTAAGTATGAGCAGAAACTCCTTTTTTTTTGTAGCAAGATATAGAGACCTCAAAGAGCTCTTATGGTCTTAGAAAGATTTTTTTTTCTTTCCCTTTATCTGCAAGTGAATCATTTATTGAACTTTAAATGTAGTTTCTTGATTATGCAGTGTATCTTAGGCTTATCCATGGAAGAGTACATGTACAGCTTCCTATCCTAATGACTCTTCAGATTATTTTTTCTATCTAAATATTTTAAATATATATTACTGAAGTCTTAATGCTTGCTGGCAGTCTTAAGTGTGTTACTAGATTAAGTTCCCCAATACATTTTTTTAAAATTTTTAAGCAAGTTAGCCATCCACTACTCCTGTTAAGACAAGGAAGATATTAAAATGGCCAGATGATAAGTGTAGTCAAAGACTTCTTTAAAGCTCCCTCAATTTTTTTATCTAGGCAGTTCCTAGGTGTCTCATGGCCCTCTAGTGGAAGGGATGCTCAGCTGGACCCCAAGACAACTTCAGGATTTACTTGGGAGATCAACTCCCAGAGGGGATTGCTTGTTCACAGGTAATCTTTACAGTCGGGATATATAAGGTGATACTAAAACAACAGCATCTCTGGAGTTTCCCAGATATTAGAAATACAAGGTGCTATCAAACTTGTGATGAATCAGGCACCAATAGTTTGATTTGAGGCATTTCTGTTGAGAATGGAGTTCATTTAATCTGTTTTTGTTTTAAAAAACATCTGGCTAAATAATTTTGAAGCCAAGTTAAGTCAGAGGGTTATTCTTTTTTAACTGATTTTGCTAGTTAAACTTCTCGCACAGAAGGTATGAATGGTGCTGTTAAGTAGCAAAAAACTTCACCTCATAATTTATATTCTGTGCTGTTTATTCTCCTAAAGATTTGGAGCAAGATTTCAAAGGCAGAGATGACAGTTAAGTACTCAGTTCCCATTGTCTTTCTGTGGGATATAGGTAGTTAACTGTAGTTTTAAATCTTTGAAATCGCTTCTGTCTACAGTAATTATTGCCCTTTCTGGGTAGTTTCAGTTTCTAGTACCTGTCTCACTTTTTTTTTAGGAGGGGGCCGAGCGATGGAGGATTCAGCCATTTTTCAAGCCTCCATGAATGGTTTGTTTAGGAGGGGAGTTAACTCCAGTAGAAGAGAGGAAGAGTCAAATGCAAAACTGAAGCTGGAGGTACCTGCAGTTGGTTGTCTCTTGCCTCCTCTATAATTTTAGACTGAGTCAATAACTTTTTCATTAGCTCTCTTCCTAAGTGTTTAAAAAGCAGTAAAATCAAATCAGTTTGGTAGGCACTTTTGGTCCCTGTATCTTTCGCTCTGTGTTTCTCCTTTGCTTCATCTGTTAGTCCTTTCGGAAATTACAGAAACAAAAACATGAGCCATTGCTGGCTTAGCACCCAAAATACATGAAACACAAGCTCAGAGTTAAAGCTCAGAGTTTTGAAATAAGTTTGACATGAGCATTCAGTTTATTCTTTCATGTTTTCTTCCTAGGACTTCCATAACTGAAATGAACCTAAGAACATTAGGCTTGTAGAAAAAGTAATCCTAGAAGCATTCTGTAATATTAGTAACTTCAGTCTGCCAAAAGGCAGAGGATTAACTAAGAAGTCAGGCTTTAGACTTGGGAGAGTTTCCATGATCCAGTGGGTCACGAGTTCTTATTCTTTGCTTGATTTCTGCTGCCTGTCAATAGCTGAGGGGGAAGCAGTCTTTCATTTACAGATAAGTAGACTGTGTGTAGAACAGTGGAACATAGATTTGTTCTCTGCCAAAGGCAACAATTTTTACTGTCAGGACATACATCTTGTCAGGATCATACATTTAATATGCAACTTGTCCATGCTTGTATAGTTATAAGAGAGTTAAAACCAAAAGGAATGAATGATGTTTGGTGTCAAGTAAGCTACAGAGCAAAAAGTATGCCAGGATGTAGTTAAACTGGTTTAAAATGTGTTGGTTTTAACGGCCAATCTTCTGTTTCAAAAGTGTTCCAAATACATTTTATTTTTTAAATTGGATGCTTCCCACATTTATACTCTTGACAGGGAGAATCACCACTTGATCTTGCAAAACAAAGGAAGAACGTTTGGATGATCAATCATCTACAAGAAGCAAGACAGGCAAAGGGGTATGATAGTCCGTCCTTTCTGAGAAAGCTAAAAGCAGATAAGGTAAGTAGTAGCTTCATACCTGTGTAAATCAATCTTATGGCTGCTCTTGGTTTGGGGACCTGTGTTTGTTTAAAAGAAGTTCAGGATTGTGGTTTCCACACATTTAAGCTTTAAGCTTTTGTTATGATTAAAGTAATTGCAAAAGAAAAAAAAGTGCTTTATTTAGGGAAGGAGGACATAAAACCCTGAGCTTCCATACACTTACTTTTAGTTTTTGTGCTAACTAAAAGAAAGTGTTAGGAAAGCATCTTAGGAAAGGTCTTGTATTGTTTGGGTTCGCCAGGATGTTCCAAAGCTGACTCTCAGGTAGCTGAGGAAAGAAGTATTTTGGGTATCCTAAACTATGATCTCCTCTCTAATTATATATTGTTTATTGTTATTGTGTTGAATGAAAGAAGCAGTCAGTCAAAGCTGTATAAAATAATACATAAATCTCTAATGTGGAGTTCTTTCACTTCTCGGAGTACTGTTTAATACTGCAGATAGGAAGAGGCTGTAGCTGAGGGTGTAAGGGTTAACATACTGCTCTAGCATGAAGAACAGTCTTCCTGCCTATTGATTGATAATTTAAAAAGAGTTAATGTTTTCTTAGTATACATCAACACTCAGGCAGAGTGTTGTGCTAGATATTAAGTGCTACCACTGATTTGTTACAATTTCTTGAATTAAATATACATTGCATCAAGATGCTACAGTCTGGGCTTTAACCCTGTGGCACTGTAACTATGCAGTGATTATTGACGTGAAGTGGTTTGTTTATGTCACTGTGCTTTGATTATTTAGAAAGAGTTCAGTGATCTCATCAGGAGTTGTATCCACAGAGTGTAAGACAAA
The DNA here is from genome assembly GCF_971803275.1 of Cyanistes caeruleus. Lineage (NCBI taxonomy): Eukaryota > Metazoa > Chordata > Aves > Passeriformes > Paridae > Cyanistes > Cyanistes caeruleus. The sequence continues at coordinate 44,884,863 of NC_141704.1, read as the reverse complement.
AAAGATCCTATCTTTATTCATAGATGCTTCAGTCTGACTTAAAAACTTCAGTTACATGAGTAATAACATTTACTGGCATTGTCATGCGCGGTGTGGCAGTTCATACACTTACGGATTCTTTAAGAAGGGCTAATGTTGCCTTGATTCTGGATTAGCAGCAAAGTTTCTAGAAGACAGTTCTGAAACAAAGTTACTGATTTGTAATATAATTTTAGAAGGGTTTCTTTTCCTTGCAAATTTATTGGAGGTGTGTAAAGACGGGAAATGAGAAAGATTTATGAAGATTTATCCCTCACTGTCAAGTTTCCTGAAAATTTTAGTTTTCATCACTGTCCTGTTTATTATGCAATCTGTCCCTGTAAATAGTTACTTACTGGTGTTTGTTTCTATATAGGAATTCCGTCAGAAGGTGATGCTGGGAACTCCTTTCCTAGTTATTTGGCTGGTTGGTTTTATAGCAGACCTAGACATTGATTCTTGGCTCATTAAAGGGCTGATGTATGGTGGCGTTTGGGCTATGGTACAGTTTCTTTCAAAGTAAGTGTTTTACTGGGACACTATCTGTTTAGTGTGCATGCAAGAAGTATTTTGCTGGCATGTTTATTGGATAGATAACCTTAAATTTCCATTTGTTGGAATTGGTTCTTATTTCTGCAAAAGATCTTGTGCACCTATAGTTCCTGTAATGCTCTGTTGTCTTGTGAAACATGGAATTATCATGGGTGAATACCACTGAACTAGCAGAAGCTAACAGCAGAAGAGAAATTCAGTCACTATCCAGAGGAGGGTGCTGAATGTCTGTCTACAAAGAACTATCAGCATGAATATTGCAGAAAGTAGGCAATAGAAAAATTGCTATAAAGTAATAAAGACAATGTGCAAGTGTACTACTAAAACTGTTTTATTTTAATAATTTAAATGCACAAAGGTATCCAAGGAGATTTATGGAGAGAAATAAAGTCAGAATCAGATTTTGTAGCTTTTGTTTTTTTTGGAAATTAGTGACTAAATAAAAGGCTGCTTTCTAGTAGTGTTTTTTGTACGTCTAGTTACCTCATCATAAAGACTTGTACTTGTATTTATGATTACTTTAAATGTCTGTAAATGCACCTACAAATACACACACACATATATGTGGTCATGTTCTAGTGTATTTTCAAGATCTGTTGACTACATCATCTCTCCTTTGCTTTTCATTGTCATGTGTGGCCAAGGTAGGAGAACTTGTTGTATCCCCATGCTTAGGAGCTTTCTGCTTTTCTGGGGTTGGATGTCATGTTTATTTAGAACCACTTGCTTCTCTTTTCTTTCTGTGCAAAGAGGGAAATACATCTGCTCCTTAAACCAAGCACAGAAGATTTTAGTGAACTTAGTAGACCAGGATGGAAATGGAAGGTTATCAAACTTTTGCAGGATCTTGGAGATGATCTGTTTAGTCTTTTTGTCACCTCTGAAGCTGTGCAATTTCCTGGCCTCCTCTACAAAAAAAATCAATTTGTCAATGCAAATCCTCAACTGTGCCTCCTACAGAAAGGAAGGAGAGGATTTCTTCCAATCTCTTAAGATCTGTGTTTTGTCAAGTTTTATATTTTGGCCTAACTGACATGAGTTCAGAATTAACATCTTTATTTTCTCTTATATGTTGCTTAATGTTTAGTATAAATCCTTTTTTAAGTGTTTGACTTAAACTTGTATCCAGGTTTGACTTAAATTTGTGCTGTTATTCTAATAGTATTTTCTTTCCCTGTAGAATATTAGCTAATCTGCTTGGCTGTGTTTTCCTCCCTACTTCGACACACACAAAAATGCACAGAAGTCACTGAAAGAAAGATTAGTGCAGAGTAACTACTGTGTGTCCAAATGTATATTCACTTATTATTCATCAAGTGAGCTCATGATCCTTACAGGGTTTTCTCCAAAGACCTAAGGAACTTCCACTAGAGAAGAGAGAGATACTTTAAGGGAGTAAAAAAGTGAAATGGAAACTACTCCCTGCATACATTTGTGCCTGAGGCAGTCACCAGCACAAAAAACAAAATGGATCAGTATCAGAATGTTTAGGCAAATTATGCAGAAATTTTATTTCAGGGAAGTTAGTTGGTTTGTCTCAACTGTATTCAGCTTTATTCAGAAGAGTCTTTAAAACGCTGAAGTGTAAAAAAGTGGAAATAATTCTGATGAGTTTTTTTTTTTTTAAAGCAATGTAGCAGTATTTTATCTTAGAACTTGGCAAATGTAGTGATATATGGGAAATTAATTAGTCTCAATTGTTTTTGGTTTTTTTCAACTTTTATTGGCAACTGTAGCAGAAGCAAAATATTGAATAATCTGAAACATTTCAAGTATATAGGGTGATAACACCAAGGTCTCAAGCTTTTTTCTTAATGATGTAATTTTAATGTACAGTTGTCATTATATGGGTTTCCAAAATGTCTTTAGCACTGGAATCTCAAAACTTAATACAGTTTGCAGCCACTGTCCATGTTACTAAGAATCTCACAGGTTCCTAACTGCTTTCACAATGTAGTTTTAGCATGAGTATTTACTCATTCTGCCTGTCTTGGGAGGTTGAAAAAGGGAATTTCTCATGAACAGGAAAGTGAAGAGAATGTATTTATGGCATATTTTACAATATCCCATATAGTGCATATTTTAATAGGAACAGTTTTCTTGAAGCAGTAGTTCAGGATTTTTAATAAATCAAACCCTTACAAATCAAAACTTACCATGTGACATTTTTCCTACATTACAGGTCATTCTTTGATCACTCCATGCATAGTGCACTGCCTCTTGGAATATATTTGGCAACAAAATTCTGGATGTATGTGACGTGGTTCTTCTGGTTTTGGAATGATATCCTTTTTTGTGTACAGTAGCATTTTTTTCATGTTCATAGTATGACAAATTACACAGCTATATCCTGAATATAACAGTAAGTAAACTAATAAAAATTTGAAAAAGGGAATCGCCACTAAACATTGCTTTCTATATTAATGGTAATGATTTTATTGCTTTAAAAATGTGCATGCTATTGCTGTGCTTTGGTAAGTAAAAGATTTTCCTCAAAATTTACTTACAGTAGTCTGCAGAATTTCCTGTGCTTTACCAACTTCTTATGTGGAGGAAATGTTAGCAACTTTGTAAAATATTCTCTGGCTGTGAGGTACACAATGTAGTTGACTGCATTTTTTAGATACTATTCTGAAAACCAGTAGGCTGCTTCATGGTCTGTCTCAATTCCAGTGGAATTGGTTTCATAGTTAAATCTTCCTAAAGATTTTGGAAATTCCATTTTGTACAAACTTCAGATACATTTCATAACTGTATTTTCAGTTATTTTGAAAATATGTGTATTAACAATACTAGATTATAGAGATTCACTATATTTCTATGTTTTTGTGGTTTTGATTGTCTAGATATGAATTTATCTTACTCACGGAGGGAGAAATTGATTCAGAGTTAGTGGGAAATGTTAATTTTCCATGGCAGGGAAATAGAATCAAATTCTTAAACAACTTTCTTGGGTACTGTAATTTCAGTAGCCAAGAAAACAAACTAGAAATTCAATGTTTAGTACAGTTCTTATAGTTGTAAATAATTGAAATGAATTTTATGAGGACGTTTGGCTTTTTCAGAAACTGGTTTTCTTTTCGTCCTGAAAGGAATTGCTATGAAATAGGTTAGTGACAGTGCTTTTGTTTTGGCATCTTCTTGATTGTTCTGCAAGCCTAACTAAATCATCTGTGTATTTTTGGGTTGAGAACAGAGAGGAGAGCCTGCTTTCATGCTACCTCTAGCTTCCATTCTGGCAGTGTTTGCAATGATGCTGCTGTGAATAGCAGTCCCATGCAACTGGAAATTACTGTTATGGCATGTTTCAAAAAGAACAAACCCAACAGCTTAAAAATTAAAATCTGGTTGCTGTTAAGTTAAAAAAGAAAAAATTATACCAATATTAGTATGTCTTGAAACAGTTATTTAGAAAAGCTGGTCCTACTACCAGTCTGTCTGCCTGGCCTGAATCTTATGTTTTTACTCAAATTTACTTGTGACTGCAGAATATGAAAAGTGAGTACAAAACGAATATGAGAAATATTTTAAAAAACAGTAGTTAGAAATAGCAGCTCATGTTAGCCAAAGCTGTTCTGTGTTTTGGATTGCAAATGTTGAGGTACTGTGAAATGCAGTCTTGTGCTAACATAACATCAGCTTGGACCTCGTCTAAGAATGTGTCCAGCTTTGATTTAAAGTCCTTGACCACATTAAAATGCCTGTACAACCAATACAAACTGATGATGGCCTGCATCTCGTGTCCCTTAAAGCTGGCAAATCTTAAGGTTTTTATCCTGAAGCTCATATTTAATTCATGTATCTACTAACTTGCTTAGATTTTAATTTCTGTTAGTCATTCTGATTAAATAGCTTGAAGTTTGGCGTACTTTTTTAAAAATCATAGAATAATCTTAATTGTTCACTAGATGTATAGACAATTACCCTAATAAAATCTGACTTCAGAATGTTAATAAAATACTGTCCTCCTTCTGTCCCAAGCTGGTGTCTCATAACCTTTGTGAATACACTTAAGTAGTGGTCTAAGACCTTCAGTTACTAATTACTTTCATTAGAGCTGACACAGTTCTCTGACAAGCAGTTTTAGAGACCAAGTGCTTGGGGCCATCTTCCTTTAATTGGTGATTTTTAATTGGAAGTCTTTGTAATAAGATTCTAAATTCATTCTTCTTCTGGAAAATTACCCTGTAGCTTTATTTCTAGAAGGAAATTGCATTCCTCCTCTATTTTCATAGCATGAGGTACAGCATTGTGGTTGGATGAAGGATTCCTGTATTTTTACAGCTTTATGTTATTGCTTACAGCAGACTAGAGTACTGCTTTATATTTTGTAATGTTCAAGTGATAAAACATGTCCTGGTAGTTTTCACAAATTCAGACTGTCTTTTACTTGGGGAAGAGAATTTTTAACCTCAAACAACTATCAGGAATTGCCTTACTGGAACTTTATATTATAAATAATATAAAGATCTTAATTGCTGCAAGTGAAACTTTAATACTTAGGTGTTTGGTAAGAGTTTTCTTTTCTTGTAGATATGTTGAAGGTTTGTGGAAGATCATCAACTCGTGTGTTTAATCCTAATGGGACAGAAAAGGGCAGTTAATGCAATGTATCATAAAGAAAAATAAAATCGAGGATTTGCAGTACATTTTCTTGAATTTAGGTGTGGTCACATGAAAAATAAGTCTCGAAATTCTAAGGTTTAATTATGTGTCTTTCCAAAAGCCAATATTGGAAATGTACCGAATTTTTTGTAAATTTTTCTATTCTATTGGATTTTTCTCAGTAGCTTCTGAGTCTGGTGTATCTGATAAAGTAGAAATCCTGTTCTTGCAGCGAATGAGGAATATGATCTGTGTATTTTTATGTTTATATATGAGTTTATGGTCCTATGTCTCCCTGCCACTGTTTTGCTGCATCCTGTAACTATATTTTGCCTATAACAAAGGATGGTTATGTCTTGCTCCATTAGTGAATTCTAGTTTTCTAGTGTTTGCAGAGTAGGAGCAAAAATGCCCTCAAAAATCCTACACACTATGTTTTAGTTTAGTTCTATTTTTAAAAGAAAAGAAAATTATTTAAAATTACACTTTTAATAATGTGAGGTTAGAATTTCACATTTCATTCTTTTTCATTAGTATTTATAGGTAGAACATTCTCTAGTGTCCTGTAAATGGCCTACCAAGATTATATCTCAGTTGTTCATGCAGTCTTTTCATGCAGTTCCAGCTGAACAAATACTGCTTGTTATGTCAAAAGGTTCTTACACTGCTCTGTTTTTCTGAGATGTCAGTTTGCTGTAACCCAAAGTATTCATGGTGGTCTTTTTTATTTCTTCTGCTTCCCTTTGATACAAATGGGAGTGTGCAATTTTAATTAAGCAAGCTTTATTGCTGTCTCATCCTATTTGCAATGCTGAGATTATGAGATAAGGTAATTTGTATTTTTTAAAATATTTTTTCATTGACTAATACTGTATTGATTATCTCATTTAAAATATACTTCACCAATTGGTGGGGTCTGGCTTGAAGAACACAAACATTGTACACTTCTTCAGTTAGGGGTCATTTCAAAACTGGGTGTAAGAGAATTCATGATGATTTTTATTCTTCCACAAAACTGATACAATTGCATAGGATTTAAAAAACTGTTACAAGCTAGTTGGTACAGTTAAGCAGTTAAAAAAAATACTACCAAATATTAGTTTCAGTAAAAGAGCACAAAGTCTTCATGCAGAAAAAAATAAGTCAGCAGTCATCTTACTACAGGAGCCAAAGACCCCAAAAATCCAAACTCTGGGCCCAGTTGTCCAGAATTTCTGTTCCCATGTCTAAATACTTTTCCTAAAATTTTTTTAAAAAAAAAAGTTTTAAAAAAATAATTCTGGCATGCAGGAGATATGCTGAATTTATTTGCAAGCTAAGGGATTCTTTTATGTCAGATAGAAAAGAAGGTAAGGAAGAGGGTTTTTGCAGAGCTTCAGTTAATTACAAACTGATTTTGTCTAATAAATGTCTAGTCAAATGAGGCTTCTCATATAGCTGTCTGCTGTGACCTGCCTGGACTCTCAGATCCAGATGTACAGCTCTTATAAATTGGGGATTTGGAACAGCTTTCTTACAAGGAAAGGCTGAGGGAGTTGGGCCTGTTGACACTCAAGAGGAGATCACTGAGAGGAGACTTCATCAATGTCTGTAAGAATCTGAAGGGAGAGTGTCAGTGGATATTTCCAGACTCTTCCTAATTGTGCAAAGCAGTAGGACAAGAGGCAGTGGGCAGAACCTGATGCACAGCAAGTTCCACCTGAATATGAAAAGGAGCTTCTTTACTGTGAGGGTGAGCATGCACTGGAACAGATTGCCCGGAGAGGTTCTGGAGTCTTCCCTCACTGGAGTTATTCCAGAATTGTGGACACAACCCTGTGCTGTGTGCCCTTGTATGGCACTGCTTGAGCAGGAAGGTGGGACCAGATGACCCACTGTGGTCTCTTCCAGCCTGACACATTCTGTGATGCTATGATTCTGTGAATTAGCAGGTTTATTAGCATATATTTGATCTCTGACAGCTTACACTGGCTGCAGATTTTTCTGTGTAGGAGAAAAGGATTTTTGGTTAGTGAGAAGGGCACATCTGGATCTATAATGTGCATTTTGTGTTGATTTCAGACTTGCATGATGCCTGATAGCAGGAAGCTGCATGTATTTGGGGCCTTTTAAATGGACTACAGTTCACGATGGAAAATTAACTTACCCCATGTTTACGAGACTTCAGGGTTGTGTGGTGCTTGTTTGATTTTAATTTTCTTTTTAATGAGATGACCTTTTTCATTCCAGTTCCTGGAATAATTTTCAGCATCTTATACTTGTTTTAATAATGAAAGGATGTTGATCAGGACTAAAAGTAGGAAGTGTTTTGGGGGTGTTTCTGCTTTGTGTCTCAATGAAAACTGGGGAAACCGCATAAAAGGAGCAAATTGGTGGCAAGGCTGGAGGTGTGAATACCTGATATATTATGCATTTTGCAACCCTTAATAATATAGTAATGTATTTTTTCCTTGTATAACTGTAAATGAGTATGTTACCAAAAAGAGACACTGTCTATAGAGAACTAATTCCCTAATCTGAACCTATTGCAAACCAACAAGGGTTTCTTACATGTGAAGAGTTTTGAGAGATGTCTCAAGTTGCTAAAATCTCTTTCAAAGTAAACTTCAGCGGGGAGTTCAGCATAATTTTAGATAACTCTGGTGTGGGTGTGGACATCTGTATTGAAGATTAAGCATTCTTCATAGCCAGTGACAAAAACTAGCCACTTGTAAGCCTCTGTTTCACTTACATAATTTAAATATCTTGAAACTGAAGATAAGATTGGACATGGTTTTTTTTCCTTCATTATGTCTGTGAAGCCATACTGCTGAGTGATTTAAAGTGGGTGAGATGAATCCTACAGCTGAAGTTGTTTATCTACATCACATGCTGGAAATACCCTGGAGAAGAAAACTTTTTAATTCTCCTGTGGTCTCCCAGCTCTAGCACAGAAGTCCTTTATCTGGCATTATTTACACTGTCAGCACTGCACTCATCTGATACCACCATGATAAAAGGACAGGGAAGGCAGGCTCTGTGGAGCATCTCTTACGTTCTCTCTGTATTTGTGGGAGTAAAATGGGGGAGGAATAAGTTGACACAATGGACAGCTGCTTTGTTACAGGTTATCCAAATTTAAGTTAGTAAAAAAATAATTCTAGTAGAAAAGCATTAAGGTTATAAAAACCCTCTTAGTCTTTTCTCACGTCTTTTAAAAGTCTAGACATGACGTATGGTATGGGTCATAAAATTGGTTCCAGTTGTACCTTTATTGTTTGTAATGGTTGTCTGATTAAGGTACATTTAATGGAAAACTACCTCTCACTGTTGTAAAAAACCCAGTGATTTTTTTAGTATTCTAAAGAAAATGTAATCTCTCTCTAGCTAAGCAATTCAGTTGCACCAGTTTATTCTTAGCATCAGGTAGCTTTTGAAAAAAAAATAGGAAGAACTTGGATTGTATAAATTTTGTAGTCAGAGCTTTTAATCTCTAATGTATAAAATAGAGCCATGAGTGTTTAGGTTACAGTATAGTTGATGTTTTTTCCCCCCCAAGTTATAAACTTGCAGGAAACATCTTATTACTGAAAAGATTAATTGCCTTTAGTGAGCTGATACTAACATTCTACTATATAAGATACATTATAAAAATTTTAATTTAACTTGTCAATGTTTTTTATTAGAAATTCACAGCAAATTCCTTGCCCCAGTAGGAGAAAAACAAAAATTATTTGGGATACACTTCAGATAAACAACCAGGCTTCCTTAGCATTTTAGAAATCAAAGTGGGCTGCTTGTATTTGTTTGTATTTCAGGGTTCTTTTGCATTGCAAGCTATTTAGATCTGAATGTATCTAAGTTACTCAAAATACAGTGTAATTTGGGTGTGTAGTGCTTTCTGCCTGAGTACTAGATGTCCTTTTTGTTTGGATAATGCTGTAGAGGCTGCCACCACAGGTTTGTCAAGCAGGGCATCTTCTTATAACTGCCATCTTTACAACTGGCAGCTGACAGAAGGTGTCTTTAGTCAGTTTTGTTAGGTCTTTTGTAGGTTTATGAGAATAAATAAGTTTCCTTTTGTGGAAGAGAAACATCTGAAGTATTTGGTTTTTCAACATCACTGCTGAAAATGTTTTAATTCTCTGAAGAAATGTCAAGTGCTGTAAGACTAGCATGTTACATGGCAAGGCATTGAATGCAGGAAATGTATTTTAAAACAAATGGTTATTTTCTGTCTTTATGATTTTATCAACACTAACAGAGAATAATAAATCCTGTGGTGTTTTAAGTATTAGACACATTAGTATGTTAAAAATAACTTTCAGTGATGCAAAATATGTGTTTTGCCTTTTTACAGGACCCCAGGTTTCAGACAGTACCTTTCTTGGAGATAAGTGGTGTTGGGACATGATTGCCATGCAACAGTGGCCATTACAGCAAAATTCCATCTATGGCTAGAAACAGCCCGTCCTGTGATATCACAGGAATGTCAAGCCACTGAAGACATAGGCACTCAAATGTCTGTCTTATAAATAGAACTCCAAAATGTTTATTCTGAAAACAGGAAATAGTTATTAAGAAGATAAATTTCATGGGATTTAATTTAATTAAAAGGAAAACAGTTACAAAAACAGAACTGTTGTTATTGATCTTTTAGAAGGATAAATGGTTTAGAAATACCTTATGGAATAGATGATTCTTAAAAGTAAGTGTTAAAGGTCGAGCAATGGAAAATGCTGAGTACTAAGTAGTTCTTATAACAATGCTGAATTTTTATTAATTCTGAAGACAGTGACTCAAGGGCATTAGTAAAATATGAATTTAGTTAAATTTTATTTCAGAATTATCAGTGAGAATGTTCAAGAGGAAATTCAGTTTTACACTTGAGATTCCTTGACTGTAAACACATCTCAATTTTTTCTTTATACATCTTCCGTTCCTTGCTAATAGTGTTGCACTTTTCTACAATTTTGGAAAATCCTGGAAGTCTGATCCAGGAATCATCAAAGCCACGGAAGAACAAAAGAAAAAGGTAAAGCCAAGAGATACAAACTTGTTCTTTAACAGCCTTCCATCAGCTGATCAGAGTAGCTAATTTGCTGTTCAGTACATTACATTTCAGTAACTTGTATAAGGTTTAAAATGTTGAAAAGCCTTCAAGATTTTCTTTATTTAACATGTGGAATGCATTTCAAGTCTTACCTGGTGCAAAATTGCATACTGGTCATATTGAGGAGCAAAATAAAATTGTAACTTGAATTTTCAATTTTAAAAGTTTAAAAAGCAGTTAAGTGAAAAAGAAAATGCGAAGTTTCAGACCTTTGCCCTACTGAAACAAATAGCCATTATGGAAAAAGTGTTAGTTAATTCTCTGAAAACTTTCCAGACTTCTAAGCACCTCTATTTTTCTTTACCTTTGTATCTAAAGATATTAGACTGACAAACATTTTGAGGCTAAAACAGCCAAAGCCCCAGGAAGTGTGGGGCTGGCTTTTATTTTGGTATAAATGTCAGAGAAAATATGAGTGATCTAATGATATCTAAGATATTGTAGCATTATTAGCATCTCATATTTTTAATCAAGTGTATTGTTTCCAGCAGCCAAACTGAGCATTGAATATGCCAAAACTTGACAAGAAGCAAAAGTGTTTGGTTTTGTTTAAGTTTCCTGGAAGCCAGCATTCCACCGAAAATAAACTTTGAGCTTCTACTTCATGGTTATTTGGGAAAAGACCTGTGTGGATCAAGATCAGGCCACTTGGAGTTATATCCTTATGTAGGAATGAAAATATAATAGCCATTAAAAGGATAGTGTAGATAAAATTATTTTTGTATTCTGCAGTAGGTTATAGATGAGTTCTTAATCAATGTGCAGATTTGGATTTACTCTGAAAATTCCATTTCTGTTATTGCTAGTGTGCCAAATAAATTCCCAACTAAATTCTTTTCCTTCAACTGGACTAAATTATATAGAGTAGTCAACTATGACACTTTGGATTGGATTCAGCAAATTGCACAAATATGCAGTTTATTTGGTCTACTTGCTTAAGTTAGGCAAGCGTGATTCCAAAAGCTTTGTTGAACTGGGCAGGAATTGCAAAATGCAACTTCCTGAGGCAGATGCATATGGCTGTGAGTGTTTCAGATTTCTTACATTGCAGCTAACCATATGGTAAAATGCTCTGTTACCAGGGGTATGAGCCACTGTAGGATGTGTATGTTACCTTCATGCAGGGTAGCACTTCCCATTTTCATGATTTGTCTTCAAATATTTAATGCTGAGTTAGCCTTTATCTTTGAAATAACTAAGAAAATTATTTTCATTTCAGATGACCATGTTAAGTATGTTTAGAAATGTTTAGTAAGCAAGAATCTCAGATGTTTGTTGTTTTAATATGTCATATCCTTTCTCTTGTGTTATAAAATAATCCAAATCCCTCTTAAAGCAAGTGAAGAAATAAGTAAAATTTTTCTATGGTTCAGAAGCATAGAAGGTTTACAAAGCACAATGATGTGGATCTAACTGAAGTGATCCTGGGTCTGCACTTACATTTAAAAGTTATTCTTCTGCTCTTGTTCAGTTCAGGTTTGGGATTTTGCTTGTGGACAATACTGAACTCCAGTGTTGAGTGTCAGACCATGCACATTCCTGTTTGCATCCTTTCCTTTGTCTGTAGTGTAGTGTTACATTCCCACTGAAATCAGAGAGACTAATTATGAAATTGTCCAGGTAATCAAAAGTCACACCAGCAGCACTGAAATCACAGTATCTGACTAGGAGTAAGTATAAACTAGAATTAATTTACAAGTGAATATGCATATTGGTTTAAGAAAGTAGATTCAAAATCAGTTTCATCTGAATTGAATTTGTTCCTGTATCTAGAAAGTACCTGAAATAAAGGGCTCACAGCCACAGGTCTGAAAATGCTTGTCGCCATTAGTTTATATGCTAAATTATAATTTTTCTTTTTCCTGCAGACAATAGTAGAACTTGCAGAGACAGGAAGTCTGGACCTCAGTATATTCTGCAGTACTTGCTTGGTAGTATATTTTTTAATCAATTTCACCACTGATTTTTTTTTTTCCTTTAATGCTAAGCCAAAATTAGTGTTCCTGTAATGAATACATATTTGGCCTTATTATTGCAGTTTCAAAGGCAGAATTTATTTATACTATTTAATCTAACCAGTGTTTTCAAAAAAAAAAAAAAAAAATGCAACAGTGAGAGGAGAAAAATTTTCGTTATGGAAATAACTTGCTAATATCAGAATTCAGGTATCCAGTATGTCTACCACGTTGGCTGGTCATACACTAGCAAGTTAAAAATCACACTTGACATTCCACTACCTCCATAACTTGCAGTAAAATTATGTTGTGCCTAAATAAAATTATGTAAAATATTTTTTTAAAAAAATCAAGTGTTTCTCTATCTGGGAATAGTCAAGAGGGGAGAAAAAAATTAATTTTTGTAAAGCAAATATGCCATGTCTTTTCTTTGGAAGTCAGCTAGCAAACACAAAATGCTCAAGTGTATCAGTGTTAACACTGCCAAGCTCTGATGTATGTGAAACATGAATGATGTTTGTATTTCCAAATTTGAAGCTGGAAAATTGTATACAGATGTAACACCTTAAAAATTTTATGTTTGTATATACATATATATCTCAGACCACTTATTTTAAGATATAAGCTTTCAAGAAAAATTTTTGGGAGTAATTTAGCATTTCAAGTTTCATCGAGTTCTGCTTGTTGAGTCATATTTCTGTCTTTAGAAAATAACCTGAAAATTTTATGTTAGAGCTCAGTTACAAACCACACAGAATCATGGAACTCAAGCTCGTTCTTTTTTTTTAATTGTTAAAAGCTGAAATTATGCTGGTTGAAATGAGCAGTAAAAAGCTCAATAGCTGGAGGTGATAGAAGAAGTTTGTATGAAAAAATAATTCTTTGTATAAGAAAAATAATGTGAAAATCACTTCAGTGCAGTTGTACTGATGTTTGTGTTGAACAGTGTGTAGATGAAGCTAAATAGATAGGATTGCCTTAAGAATTACTTCAAGTTTTAAGTTTTCTGAGGAATTAACAACACCTCAATTAATTTACATTTAAATTGAGGGCTTGTGTTTTCTTCTATTTAAAATATATCAGGGTAAGTTGCTTTTCTAAACAAATGTTTATTATCCTTTACAGATACGGAAGCCAGTGAGGTCCAAACACTGTGGTGTTTGCAATCGCTGTATAGCGAAGTTCGATCACCACTGCCCATGGGTGGGGAACTGTGTAGGTGAGTTACCTGCCAAAATGCTCTGCAAGGTTTTCCCTGTTCTCATTTCACAGTGGGAGTGACTTGGCTTCTTAAGAAAAGCTTTTCAATATTGAGTTTAATTCTTTTTCTAAACGTGATTCTCTACATTATTCTCATTTGTATTGTCTCTAATATGCACATCCTTAAACTGTTCTGTGTCTAATTCAGTTTGCTATATATGTATTTTGATTGACATAAAGTTTAGTCACGAAAAGATGCAAAGCTTAACTGCTGAAAAGGCATGTGCCAATTCCACAACTGATTATTATCTGTTACATGAGCCAGAAATTTTAATTTAGACCAATAATATTCAGTGATTCATTGGTAAAATATACATATTTGAAATTGTTATGATTATAGAAGTTAGATACATAATTACTTCCTAATGAGGTATTCTCCTCGACCATCCAGGTTGTCTTTTGTTCTCCCCAGTGATAATGAAATGAATGGATGTAGAGTAGAAATAGTCTCTAAATGCTGCTATTCCTAGGCATACTTTTTGAGAAACTTATTTGAAACCCATTATTATGCAGGGAGCACTGAAGACCTCTCAGCTAGGAAATGAGTGCAGCTTGCTTCACATGTTTTTTTAGGACACAAGTAGAGGTAACTTTAATCTTGGGGAGGAATTAAGACCTGGCTTCACTGACAGTTAACAGTTCATAAATGCTTCATTGTTGTCCTGTCAAATAGATAAAATAATGACTAATCAGAATAGTTTGGTCCGAAAACCAAGAGTAAAATATCCTGGCATTTAAATTGTAATAGAACATCTTTAAAGTCTCATTGACATCAGCTTATATCACCCCCTTATGTTTTATGTTTCCTGCAGACGTTACTGAGATACTTTTGGTTTATATTTTAGATGTTCTACAATGAAAAACTAAGAAAATATTAATTCAGACAGGCAGGGGAGCATGGGCTTAGGTTTTGCAAGAGTACTGAGGAGTATGTGTCGATGGGACAAAGAGACCCAGTATTTTAATCGGTAACTGGAAAAGTCCTAAAAACAAATGGGGGAGGAAAGATCTTTGTGTGTATTGAGAGAGTCTCTGAGTGATGGGATTAGGGTAGGTGGAGGAAATGGATTTTAAGTAACAGTGATGATGGAAAAGTAGAATCTGTCTTTTAGTGGTGGTGTACAGAGTGGGGAAGCTGGAGGTAAAACTAAACATTAGGGGCCTTGAAATTATGCTGGGAGAAAGCATTAGAAATCTCAGTATGGGAGCTGGAGCTAAACCAGAGGAAGTGATAGTCTGAAGAACCATATATGGCTTCTTTGTCTCAGATTGGTACGTGGTCACTCTAAGCATGGGATTGCAAAACAATCCATTCTTAAAACAGCATTTGTGGTATGTTTGCCAAAAAGGGAAACATGAATCATGCCTTTCTGGAAAGGTGGAATTTGGATGTGTGTGGAATGTGTTAAAAGGATAAGAATGTTGCTAAAGATAGGACTGAGAAATCTTGTAGGAGTGTTTGCAGGCACTCTAAAATAAGTCCTTTAGGGATAAAACTTGGCACATAAAGAGACTTAGAATATTTTTACCATTTTGAAGAAATTGGCAAAAAGTGAAGACTATAATAAAATAAATGAAATTAATATAAAAATTATTAATATAATAAATATAAAAAATAAATGAATTGGCAACTAGGGCAAATTGTTTTCCTCAAGATTTTAGTTAAAATACAGCAAACAAGTCTCTAGAAATTATTATATTTATCCTCTAAATGGAGTAGCAAAATGGCAGTATCAAAATAGGAGTATCACAAATTTTTTATTTTAACTGCAAAGGATGACTCTATTCCTGCCAATCCAGGAGGTGACTGTGGAGCACAGTACTGTGTTTTGCCTAATACTATTCAAAATACATTTTCTCCAGTTTATTTTTCCACAGATGTTTTTTAATTTTTAACTGCTATCAAGATTGTACTATTTAATTTATAGTTTTAAATGCTACACCTATGTTTTTACTTCACACATATGGCAGAATTTGGTTTAGTATCATTAAAGATGTTGCTGAAAGAAGCATCCCATCAGATGCCTCTCAGATGGACTTCTAGGCCACTGCTTAACATCTATGTTCTTTATAGAATTTATTTTCTGAAACTTAACAGAAATTTAGAATGTCAATGAAAGCGATACCTTACGGACATTCCCAACACTTTCTCATATGCCCTTACGTGATTGAAAGCAATATTACAACATAATTTTGTGGTTTTGGGAACTTGTTTGATTTTCCAAGAAGTGTCTTCTGTTTAGACTAGCTTGTGTTACATGTTTTTCCTCATCTCTTATTTATACAGTCTTTCAGCTCACTTGCTAAAAGCACTTGATTATTTTCTGCCTCCAGAGGATGCTCTTGTTTTAGCAGGGAAAACATTTGACATAATAAAGAAGTAAATGTTGTGCTGGTAAATGATGACAGCCAAATCTTTTGTAGCCCATTATCATCTCTGTGGGTTTAGTTTACAGCCTGGAGCTGTTGGAAGGTTGCAACACTGGACATATTTTACAAACAGAAGGAAGGCTGAGTACTTCAGAATTATGATGTACTCTCATAAGAGGCATTTTTTTAGCTTTACTACTGTTAAAAATAGATCAGTCTTTTAGTAAATGAATTTTCGTGCATTATAATTCTAAGGCAGAGTTGTTTTCATCCCATTCATTGTTGTAGCTAGGTTCTTAGGCCTTGTCTGTTCAGTTGCAGGCATTTGTTTTACAAGTTTTACTAGATATCTTATTTTTAGCTAGCTTCATCAAGCATCCAAACATAAGACATGAGTTAGCTTATTATCAAGAAAGGCTGTATATTTGTTTATATTTCTATTGCTTTTAAGAAAGTGGACTCTGCAGTTGGATGGTTTTTCAGTGGCTTTAAAAAAAATACTGACTAATGTGTAATTCCTGACTGTTAAGGACTCTGCAACAACTGTCACCAACATTGCTCTAAATATTGTCTATCGATAATTTTAGTAGTTCATGAAAGAGGTTACAAATGAATTAGTGAATTTGCAGTTGTAATGTGACAGAAAATTAAAGTTGCTTTGTTGTCTGAGAAATAAAAGAAAAATCATAAGTGAACCAGCTGATTTCACTGTCTTGAAGTTATAGTGGCTTAATATTGTAGAGTAATGTTTCTATGTTCAATAATAAACAGTACTACTAAGTAAGCAATTGAACTTTCTGGCATAATGTTGTCATTCTGCTGCTGAAAGTGAAGTAATTTGGTCCCTGTTTTGCAACTTTAGGAGCAGGGAACCATCGCTATTTTATGGGATACCTGTTCTTCCTGCTTTTTATGATCTGCTGGATGATCTATGGATGTATCTCTTGTGAGTAAATGTGATTTTTTTGGCTTTTTTCTTCAATTGCTTCTATATACTTTATCTTCTTGTATTTTTATAGATTTTTATAAAGCTTTGCCTTATCAGAGTTTTGTGTTTTTATCCTGGAAGTGAGCTGCACGTTAATTTTTGACTGTATTATGTATTTTAATTTAGAAGATGTTTTTCTTGTCCTAGATCTTTATTTCTTCATCACAGACAAGTATGTGCATGTGTCCTGTATTCAAGGAGTTAGGAAAGGAAGAGAGATCAAGTAAAGCTCTTCTGGCACTTGTAGTTTTCTTACTTAACCGAATGCATTCTAATGTGGGCATTATATGTTGCTGTACAATGAACATACCTTAAATCTTCCTTATATTTTTTGACATTTTTTTTTTCACTAGACTGGGGTTTCCACTGTGAGACAAGTTACACAAAGGATGGATTTTGGACCTATGTTACACAGATTGCTACCTGTTCTCCGTGGATGTTTTGGATGTTTCTAAACAGTGTGTTTCACTTCATGTGGGTGGCTGTGTTACTGATGTGTCAGATGTATCAGGTATGGAAGAGCATTTCACTCAAAATGCCATGTCTTGAGAGTGATTATAACAATATCAAATAGTTCTGTCATTTAAATTTTCATATCTGTTATGCTAGACAAAGTGTTTAATCTCTCAGCCTTGCTGGAGGAGGCAAGCATCTGCTGTCTCTTAGCATTAGGCATCATTCAGTTCTAATTCACATGGCCTTTTTTTGGTGCAAGAGGTTAAAATACCTCCTGCTTTCCACTCTCAGAATGACAAGAATGTAAGACAGACCAGAAAAGGGCAATAAAGACTAATAGAGGATAAGAGCTGTGGGGCCAACTTAAAATGATGCTGTATGTTATTAACAGAAAGGGAGTGGTAGTTTGACAGAGGATGCAATCATTTCTTACACTGCTTCAGTGTGAGTTGAGGCCATATTATTGAACTCTAATCTGACCAAACCCAAGTTTTCTTTATCCTTTCTAAGGAACAAAAGTCATACTGAAAACCTTGAAGTATGACTTGTTATTAATGAACCATGCGACTTGAATTCAATCTCACCAGAAAGATTTCCTGGAAATAGGAATTATTCTCTAAGGCTTAGGTAAAACTTTTCAGTAAGTTTTTGTCCTCCAATTTTACAGTATTAATTACTTACAACATATATCAATTTCAAAATCTTATGCTCTATGTTTGCTTCTGATAATTTCTACAGTCAAAAACTTGTTTGTCAAAAGAAGGACTTTAAACAGTAGATTTGGTCCTTTTTCAGTCTGTCTTGTGCAGTACTCGGTTAAATGTTTTTGTGTAAGCTAAATTACTTATTTTTCCTGTCTTAAGATATCTTGCTTGGGTATCACAACAAATGAAAGGATGAATGCAAGAAGATATAAGCACTTTAAAGTTACAACCACATCTATTGAAAGCCCATTCAAGTAAGTTTTGAAGCATATACAAATTTCTTGTGTAGCCTTGCATACATTTGAATCATGTTGCTTGTTTAAACAGAACACACCTAAATACTTACAGAGTGTCTTCTCTACTTGGAGTGCTGAATCTTGTCAGCTATTTTCACACATTCTATCCAGTTAAAGGAAGTGATTAATGCTTTGTAGCATACAGTGCATAAACACAGAAAAGAATGCTTTCCAGCAGTGGTTGTATTTCATCATAGAGTTGATGGGGAAATAAATACCCTCTTTATAAAGCAGATGCTCAAACCAGAGGTACTGGCTTACTGCAGCATGTCTGTGTTGACCTGGACATTCATTGCTACACCAGGCAGTTTCTCCTGAGTAATACTTACTGTGCTGTTGAATATGCTGCTCTGTGCAGTAGCTCCCCTTTCTTCTACTGTGAGAAAAGAGGCTTCACTTTCTTCCTATTCATGAGGAAGAGCATGGCTAAAGCTTCTTTGTGGGGAAAGGGAGCAGGATGTCCCAGGAACTGAAGTGGGTGTTGCATGGGTGAGAGCAAGCTGTTGCATACAGTTTTTGGGCATCAGTACTTAAAAGGGTAAGTTGGGATTCTGGTTTCTGTAGCGATGAGGATGCAAGATGAAGGATGGGGTCTTGGGGATGAAATAGCACTGAGATGGGAATACAGGGTCATAGAGCAGCTTGTGGAGCCAAAGGAGGACATAAATGAAGGCACAAAGCTGATACATTGATGGTTTGAGAGCATGTTACAAAAGGAGCTGGATAAAGAAGAAACCACCTCTCATCCTGCTGCGCATGCTGTGCCTCCTATGGGAGCTGCTGCTCTTTATGGTACCACGCAGGTTAAAGGAGATAGGAGATGGGAATTGTGATCAGGAGCAGTCAGCATGGATTCACACAGTCCTGTGCAATGTGCTCTAGGATGAGCCTGGTTGAACCAAGGACCCACTGTAGTCCTTTTCAACCTTGCCCATTCTGTGATTCTGTTATGTAGCAGATGGATTTCTGTGCTAGACAATTGTGTGGTTTTTTTTAATATCTCTTCACACAGAGCTTGTAGTGAGAAGCAGAGAAGCATCTCTGTGTAGTTGCAGTGTTCCTACAGATTAGAGTTGTAGCAAATCCAGATAATTACTTTGCCTGGAAAACACAGGATAGGAGAAAAGTGCTAGTTTGATCCCAAATGACTGTCACATTCACTAACCATTTTAACTGAAATAGCTGCTATTATAAAAATTACATGCGAAAATAACACCAGATGTCTGAAATAATTGACTTAGCATCACCTGTCACATGAAGCATTGACATCAAATAGTTTAATCTCTTTTTTGCTTAGACCTGCTCTCACATATTACATGAGCTTCTCCTCCAGAAAACTGATCTATTCAGCCCATGTCTAATTAAGTTAAAAATCCCCCTCATGTTGGGAGTTTTTATGTAGGTTTCTTAAATATTTGACAGTTAATCGATTCAGCCACAGAAAGTACTTGAATAGTTCATTTCATTCAGACAGTGCTTTCTTAATTTTGTGTTGTCAAGGGACCTGGTTGATCCTAGACCTGCAGCTGGTGAACCAGTATGTATGCAGAAGCAGATATCAATAAATACAGAAATTATTCCAGGAAGACATTCACTTCATGCCATCTGTACAGTGCAACTGTTCCTCTTAGAACAGGATCTGAACTATCAGGTTGTGCTACATGGTGGTAGATGGCTAAAAACTTGTTTTGGTAGATAGTGGAAGAAAGTTGGTGTCTTGATTATGCCTAAGGATCAAACATTCACCAGTCTGGTGACCACTTGTTATTTCAGAATGTGCTCATCAAATTGCTTATCAAGTATGAGAGCAATTCTGAACATACTTGATTGTCTAAAGTTACTAACTTCAAGGGTGAAGAACCAAATTTTTAGGTAGGCAAAAAGGTTATGTACTTTGTTAGATGAGCTATGCTATTCATTGCTAACATGTGTTTTTCTTTTGTTTTTAGCCATGGATGTATAAGGAACATTATAGACTTCTTTGAATTCAGATGCTGTGGTCTTTTTCGGCCTGTTATTGTGGACTGGACAAGGCAGTATACAATAGAATATGACCAAACTTCAGGATCAGGCTACCAGCTAGTGTAGCACCACCTTCATCCTGTGAGCATATCATACTGAGTGGTGCCTGAAAAATTTTCTCTGTCTCTCTCGACTCCGCATCCCTTGAAGAGTAGCATGCTTTGTGTAGGGCTGATGATGAATCATAAAGGTACCTTCTCTTCATCAGAGTTTTATTAACAAAAGTATAAATGGACAGAATAAACTGCCAAACCTGATAAGGAAGAGGAGGAAGATCAAAAAGGGATTTTAACAGTTCTTAACATGAGAATTATTCATGACAACATATTCACAGTATTTGTTATCGGGTTTTTTATTTAAGATCTTTCACAATGGAGCATGAGATTATTGAAGTATTGACATAAGTAGTTATATTGTGCTGAGCAGAAAAATTTGTATCCCAATATCAATAATTCCACTGAAACAAGAATCTAGAATATAAAACTAAATTTCATGATACAGAGTTCACTGATCGCTATGTTGTAGTTCCTGTAATGTGATTTTTTTAATACAGATTTTCTGTAGTAAGATGTACATTGAAAAATGTGCTTTTCAGTACTGTTATAAACATCCTATGGTGGGGATCCCCTGTAACAAGTTATAGCAGTAGGGCACGTCAGTTAATGTTGAGTAAAAATATGTTGCCCACGTTATTTTGGTGATTGTTTTTGCCACCAGTTAGTGGTACAACTAAATACTTGTAATAACCCTGTTCTGAAATAATGTAGTCTGAAATAAACAACTGCGCCAATAAGGAAAGCTTTTCTGTCAAAGTTAAAGCTCTGCTTAATTGCATGACACACCTGTAAAATTAGTTTACAGTATATAATGTTCAGGGAAAAAAAAGAGGGGAAAAATAATTATCTTTGAAGTAATTGTATAAGCAACTTACAAACTAGCAATGTTTTAGTATTAGGTTTGGTCCTCATGCAGTACAGTGTAGTGTACTTGGAGACACGTTGGAAGAGAAATTACATGGGGGATACCACAGATGTAAAAGCAAATGTCTCAGTTACAAAAAGACAAGATAGTTTCAAATTGAATGCAATTGCAGAAGAACCCAAAGTTGCCTGAAATGCTTATTTCATTTGGATGTGAAATAATAGAACCCAAACTTTAAAAAAACAAAAATTTAAGAATCCCCATAACAGCACGTGCACACAGAAAATGCAGAGCGGTGTTCTGAAGATGATGGTGTATTGCACGTGGAAATCGCCCTTAATTTCTGTTTTTAAGTTCTCATGCTACAGATGTGTTGGAAGGTAAGGAATGATCTGAAATTGCATTCCAAAGGGGTTTTTCTTGAATGTGATGCACTGATTTTTGTTATGGTGTTTTCATATCCTCATAGTGAATTGTTCACTGCTTCCTTAACTATTGTTTACAGAGAGACTGAGAATCAGTTTAGTTCTCTTCTAAGTGCTGTAGCAACCCAGTGGTTCGAGGAACCTGTGAGGGGAACCTGTGAGGGGAGTTTGGGGAGGGACCTGAAAGCAGATGTCTGAGACCAGTGTAAAGAATGTGTATCTGTATATAAATAATTTATCAAATAGTTTTCTCTTCGTGAGTGTGTGTTTAGTGTATTTAAAGCTGCTCATTTTCATTTTATTCAACCAAAAAAGTGTAGGAAGATATCTAATGAGCTTTTAGTGATGTTAAATATTGCTGTTAATAGGCATTATGCCCTGCAAATTCACTGCATGTTTGATGCTTGGCAAAATTAGCGTTTTCTGTAATACGCAGATTACAGGTAATAAAGCAATCTAGTGGTATTCCCGGCCCTTGCCTTAGTAAGAGGAGCAGTGAAACTGTAAATAGTTGATGTTCAGTATTTGCAAGTAAACATTTTTTCTGTAGCTGTTCATTGATCTCAAGACATGCACTTAGTTTGCAAGTACCAGATATCAGGATTTACAGAAGTGCAGCATTAATCCTTGAATGTTTAATACTGGAAAAATCAATGTTGTCTTGGACACTTAAGAGGAGAGGTTTGGGTATAGGGGTGGCAAGAAGCTTTGGCTACTGTTGTCAGACAAAATTTCTAATCCTAACAAAAACATGCTCTATTTCTGTAAAAACAATTGACTTAAGTTATTCATATTTTTTTCTAATCAGAAAGTAGCATGAAAGCTTTACACTGTGGTTTGTTTTAATCACCAATGATGCTCTGCATATTTCTTCATTCATTTCTTTTTTTTTTTTTTTGCATTTTAGTTGGGGGTCGGTTAACTTGAGGAGCTTCAATACACTTTGTTAAATATCATCCAGCCACCAGAAGAGCAGTTCAGTGCATGATGCAAGTTTTGGTCTTATTTCCCCAGTAGCATTAACTGCCATGAATTGCATCATGCACTCCATGTCAAAAATGTTTGCAAAAGAAGAGGTAATCCTTGGTAGCACATAGCAAGTTCTGCACTATTTACATGTCAGTAGCTCTCTGGTGACAATTTGTTGAGGCCTGCAGAATCCGAGCGATAGTAGGTAGTTGTGAAAATTAACATGCATATCTGGATTTGGGATGTATGAAGTTTCCAGTGCAAAATGTAACTTGTCTTGAGTAACACTGAATTGTTGATGTGAAATCATAAAGCAAGCAGGGGGGAGCCAACTATGCAGCATTTTTCTGTCAAGTTATCAAACTTAAAATTCACTTGTTGAACCAAAACTGCATTGCTTCTGAAACTTAAACTGATCCAGACAAACAACAGATCAGACCAACTTAATCTGACATAGGTAGAATAAATAGGAATTTTGTCTTGGCCCTAAACATGTGCTGTTTCTTTGCAGGTTTTTGTATTCTTTGATGTCCACCAGATTTTTTTTTCAATTAATGTGTAAAACAGCATCACTACATTTTAAGCTGTGGATTTTTTTGTATATTATTTATAACTGTGCCAAGTATTATTTTAATACTGTCGAGATCTTGATGTGTATTACATTGTGAACAAAAAAAAAATCTGTAAAATGTTTAATAAACTAGCTCTCCTTACATAAATTAAATCTGTTAAATTTTGTAAGTTATTAATCAAATAAATATTGACTCTTAGATGCAGTGTTTGTATTGACTTTGGGTGTGATTTCCTAGAGTGTAGTTTCTGACCAGTATCAGAAACCTTTCTGGAAAGATGTCTTACAGATGGCACACACCCAAATCTGTACAGATGTGAAATCCTATGAGTTACTACACTGTTGTGGTAAATTATACCTTTGCACTACCACAGTTAGCATTTGCTAATTTAATATTCCTGTCTTTTGAGTGAAGCATGCTGGCAAGGTGACATTTCTGAGGGGAGAACTCCATCTAGGGAATGTGTTGTGTGGCCCTAATGTACTTAATGACATTTGAGGTATTCTAAGGGTCAGCCAGACACCTGCACAGGGCTAGGATGTCACACACACACACACACACACACACACACACACGATGTGTGCTTCTGGGTGGCACTTGAAGGAGACAGACTACCTTGGCTCTTCTGCTCCATGCTAAAGGTTAGAGTTTGAGTAGAAACAAGGTAACAATCCAGCTTTGAATTTAATCGGGATATTTATAACCAGCAACATGTATTAAAGTATAAGGCTAGGATATAGGAGCACATTTAAAGGGAAGAAAAAAGTGTTTTCTACTGAGTCTTGGTTTGGTATTGACGCTGTGCATTAGTGGTGGTATTCTCCCCTTCCCCACACATTGTTCCTGGTGAGGCTGTGTCCAGGCTGACTATCCTTTGGCTTGTCAGGAAAAGACCAGGGAAGACTTGACCTGTGCTGATGATCTCCATCCAAGATTTGCAGTGCTCCATCAGAGGAATTGTTGTGCTTGAGAGTCCTGATGATTTGAAAGCTGGTTTCGAGGTTTTTTTGGGAAAGAAGGCAGCCCTCTGCACCCTCATTGCGCTTTGACTAGAGTTCAGTGCCTTGTATCTCCCATTAGCTGCCTTTTAGTAAAATCACTTTCTTGCTATGAAAGCAATGTCAATGGTATGAGTAAGTAGCAGGACTGAGAGTTTTTCCCCAGGTTTCCTAGGCTGTGTTTTTGCTTGCTGCCTCACTCATGCCTGAAGTGTGCTGCTTCAGACTTACTGTTATCTTTTTCAGCTCTAATCTTTCTTGCTCTGTGAACTGGACAAGCTCGGGTCACATTTTGAGCTGGCTTGTTTTTCCTCCTATCCACATGGTTCCTTTATAACCTGTACAAAATGCTCATTGTGTATTATTTTGAGTAGTACATACTTTTTTAATTAGACTTTTGGCTTGAACTGCTTCACTGCCTCAGACCATGGTCAGAGATGTTGCTTGAAACTGCTTTAGACTGTGCTGATACAGTTGCTTAATGTTTTGTTGCAACATTCCCAGTCTTGAGTGTGTTTCCATAAATTCAGTTTTGTGAAGGGTTCTTTTATCCCAGAAATGTATCAGCCTGCTTCCCAAACCAGACAAGAGTTTCAAAGCTTGTTTTTTTAAACCTAATAACTTCTTAATCTGCAGCTGTCTCAGTGGAATATTCCTGTGCAGTAAGTTCTATGCATAACAGCACCTCCAGACTATTATGGTGAAAATGGTTTGTTTTTCATTTACTAGAGACTATGCCAGAGACAGGCACCCATTTAGGCACAGTTACCCCTTATCTATCACTTTAGAGCTGTGTCACCGTGCACAGCCGGAGAGCAACACTCTCCTCACTTTTATTGCAGACAAAGTAGGCAACACTTAGATTTATGTATATCAACAAGCAAAGCTTTATTGATTAGATTTATGTATATCAACAAGCAAAGCTTTATTGAATTGATACTCAGTATTAAAGGTGTTACAATGTGATACACAAGGTGAGGGAAAAAAGCAGTGTGTGTGTTTTTAAAATCATCAGCTGAAAGTACACTACAGTAACTAGTATCTGTTTCACAGTAGTTAGTAACATTTAGGATACTCTTGTTCCTTCTAGCAGGATCTCAGCAGAGCTGGAAGGCGTTTTTAGCCCCCTCACTGGGCGTGAACGAGGGCACCTGCTCCCTGGCCATACCCAAATCCCTTGGGGCCAAAGTTCTTTGCGTAACAACCTGTGAGAAAGATGAACATGCAGTAGCTTAATCTTCTGGCACGTTAATTAAGACCAGCACTGTCTAGGCTAATCCTCTCAGCAATTCCTCCTTAGTCACTAGAATATCCCCCTGGGAAGCAACGCTTAGAAACATTTTGTTAAACTACATAACTCACAGGACTGAACTCAGTAGCCAGGACTGTTTGGTCTGTGTAGCTTCCAGCCCACTCTGTGAGAGCAACTCACAGGTCGGTTCTGGGGCTTGGTATCTGTTAAGGCATTTGTTGTCATCAAACCACTGTGTGGATCAAGTTTATATCCACAACGACCCAAAGCAGAGCAGGATGCATGCTGGCTTGTTTCCTTACTCTGATCAGGCAGAGGGCAAGGCTGCTGCTGCATTTATCAGTATATGAGGTTTTACTTGATGCAGATGTCAACTACATCAGCAGCTTCAGTAATTCCATATTTTACTCTATTCCTATGACTTACAGAGCACTTTCATGTGAACATAAGCCTGAAAGTTTCTTATATCAGCCATATATTGACCATTTGACATTATCTTGACCCATAAACAAATGGTCTTTATTTTTTTCTCACCTTTACAATAGATTTCTCCCTCTTTTTCAGTTAGGGTTGTAGATTCTAAGCTTTTTCCACACTTGGCACATCGGAAGCAGTTCTTGTGCCATGGCTAGAGAAAAAATAAAAATGACAGTATTAATACACAGGATGCCAAAGTTGGTAAAAAAACACATTAACTGGATATATCTGCATCACTGTTGATTAGAGACTGAAAGTGCAGCTGAAGTGAAAATCAGCTGAAGTGCACCAGTAGCAGACAAGAACATCTGCATTTCTGTGAGCAGCACAGCCCAAGATCCCACCCAGCATCCTGCTCAGAGCACCGTTCTGAAAGATTTGGGCTTGCTGTTATCAATTCAGAGCACATCTTGGCTCTCTGTAGGGAGTGAGTCAGACAACTGGCAGACTGACATGCAGTTTTACTTGGTATTTTCAAGACACCATCCCCCTTTTGCTGAAACATTCAGCCTCACAAGCTTCACACGTCAAGATTGTTTCCTCTTCTGGGTGAGAGGGGCTTCTGTAGTCTGCTTCAAGTCTCTAGCATGAGACGATATTAAATCTTCACCTCTGAAATCTAAGGTGATCACTCATCACCCTGCATTTCAACTGCTTTTTTTTTTTAATTAAGTACATTGATTTTACGATTCCCAGTGCAAATAAATGCAATTTTAAGGTAACTGCCCTGCAGTTGGTTCCCTGCTGGGACCAACATAACACACCTTACTCAGTTAAAAGTCCACGTAGCAGGTACAAAACAGCACGTGCAGTTCCTTACCTTTCCAGCTCCTATTACTTTCTCTGCTGCATAAACAGAATCACCACACCTTGAGCATTTCTCTGTCCCTCCAAACTTCTGAGCAAACTTGGAAGGGTTTGGATTTGTGGTGGGCCGGTGAGGAGAAGGCGTGCTGAAAGAAACAGGACATTTGTTTTCTCTACTCTTACTAAACAATCTCTCGCTCTGCAAAACTGGAGAAGTAAGTTACCAGCAAGGCCATCCAATTACATTTGGTAGGGAAAAAACCAAAGCCACAACAATAAAAAGAGAAAGGCCATGCTTTAAAGGATAAAAATAAGCTACTGTAAAGGCTAATTTCCTGAGGAGCCTTCCCCTTTTCACTTAACTAGAAGAGCTGAACTCTATCAGGACATGGATTTTCCAGATACTAAGCTACAAATAATTCTGTTAAGGTTCTGTCCACTGATTATAATCAGGAGCCTGAATGGATCACTGGACCTGGCTGGAGAGCATACATGATATAAACGTTAAGCAGTAATTTGGGAACTTGCATGAAGCAAGTTCTGAGACATACCTCAGCTTCTTTCTACATGCTTTGTTTTACAGCAAGAACTTAATCAGACTAGGAATGTTTACTATTTAATGTGACTTTTGGTTTTGGCTGTAATTAAGCACAAATGGTTCTTTGTTTGCTAGTTAAAAATTCATTCTACTTGTAGCCCCAGATTCTCAGCTGTCCAAGTCCATCCCTGCAAGAACATGTTGAGCATTGCCATTTCCAGCTTATTTAGGAGGGCAGTGTGAGACCCACAGTCACCTCTGTGAGTTTATGCAATGCCATCAGCAGCTCCATAATCCAATCCCCTATGGCTCATTCGTAGGGTGTGTCTTTGCTTGCACTAACTCCTACTGTTCCAGCTCACATAGTCACCAGTGGGAGCTTTGTGCACTGCAGGTTCAATGCCCTGCATTCAACTAGACTGGAGTATTTTGCAGCATTTCTATTCCAAACAGGAACATAAACAAAATCCAGCCTGAAAGACTCCTCTGAAAACAGTACTGAAGGACAAGGGCCATGAACCCCCCAGCTCAGTTCACTCACTTCTCAGGCTTGATGCCTAGTCTCTCTCCCCTGTCCATGTTCAGCGTGCCTGCCCCTTGGCCATATCCATAGCCTTTTGGGCCATATTTCTTCCCATAGCAAGATTTACAGTAAACTTCAGCATCATGAATTGCTACAGTTGTGCTGTCCAAGTTTTTCCGGCAGACCACTGGAGAAAAAAAAAAAAAAAAGAAAAAAAGTTAAACTGCCTTAAGGGACTATTTCCATCAGCACACACTGTAAGCCAAAAATCAAGTGAGAAGTGATGTTATGGGTTTCCCTGTCCAAAACTCTTCCCATTAGGCTGTGGGACCACCAGAGATTAGAGGGAGCAAGTTGCTGTTTGAATCTGTGAATTATGCTTAGCCCTGTAAAGGGCTCTATTTTCCTCCCACCTCTTCATGACCGTGACATTTAAAGCCTGAAAACTTGCTGTTGTTTGATGGATGAGGCTGCTCAGAAACCCAGAGAGGGCAGTCAGCAGTTTCCCTTGACAGATGCCATACAGCAGGAAGAAAAAGCCTATCTTACAGAAGAGCCCCTGTCCTGCCCTTTGGGCCAGGGTGGGGCTGGGAAAAAAAAAACAAACCTTCAAGGTTCTCCCCCCACCCCCACCTCAATACTGGGCAGAGCTGGGTCTGGTTCACAGCTGTCACCAGAGGGGCTGTGCTTTTCTGGCATTCCCACATTGCCCTTCAGCACAATGCAAGCCCTCTCTCTACTCAAGGTTACAGCAGAAGGGAGAAACTATTTCCTTCTTGAACCTCCTTTTGTATGCCAACTGGCACACACTTTCCATCTGCAACAACATTATGCCCATGAAAAAGAATTTGGGGAGAAATAAAAAACAACACCCTCATGAATTTTTTGTTAAAAGATTAAATGCTTTCAAAACACTGGGTGACTTTTGCTTATGGCAACCATTAGCTCCATTCTTTTTATAAGCCACTAATATCCAATAAGTAAATCAATTAATGCATGTTTGTTAAGTCTACAGACTTTAACCCCAACAGAAGTATGCACTAAGGAAAACCATGTATTCAGACACACTAGAGCCATTGTTTGACTGTAAGTTCCAGGTTTCTTTTAATAGTAACTCCCATAAAAGGCTGAAAGTGAGGCAGCTGAGGCATCTAATCTTTGTTTTTTGTAACCACTGGTAGAGCTCAAGGAAAGGAGCGTAGGTGTGCCAAGGCTCTCAGTGCCAGCACAGCACACCAAGGTTAGGCAGCAGACTTAACAGCA
This sequence comes from Cyanistes caeruleus, assembly GCF_971803275.1. NCBI lineage: Eukaryota > Metazoa > Chordata > Aves > Passeriformes > Paridae > Cyanistes > Cyanistes caeruleus. The sequence continues at coordinate 44,855,800 of NC_141704.1, read as the reverse complement.
AACTTGTTTGAGGGGCCCAGCTGTAACTGCAGCCAATGTAAGAAGGCTAAACCTAGCTCTGGCCATATGTATTAATCACCAACAAGTAGGGCAAAACAGTACCTCATGTTTGCAATAAGGTAAAATTGTCTTGATTCAGACACAGAGGCTGTCTGTTTGCAAAGTTGGAGCCTCCAATTCACAGGGACCCTTTGTTCCCTTCATCTAAGCAGAGGTATTTTCAGCAGAGAAAGTGATTTTCAATGCCTCACTGGGCTTGTTGGTTGGACTGGAAAATAATGCTTTGGACTCCTTTCATCTGAAATAAACCACAGGCCTCTGTGCCAAGAAAGTTTAGGCTTTTGGCTGTGCTAAAGCATCAACAAGTCGGCTGTGCTCATGCGCACTCCTGTCCTGGTCTGCACAGGACTTCAGGGCAGCAGTTTGATAGCTGTTCCTTCAGCTTCTGCCAGCCCCAGGACCATGGGGAGAAGCCCAGCTGAGCTCAGATCAGTGCAAACAAGGCTCTGCCACTGGCCTTCCTACGCTGCATGAGCAACACTTAAGCCAGGTTTCCAACCTCAGGATCCCTTAGATGCCCAAGGAAAAGGCTGGCAAGAGTACAAATGTGTCTGCTCTGAGACGTGCATCCCAACCCCTGATATGATAAAACCTCTCCAGGAGGCGAGTTCTCCCCTCGGGGATGCCAAGCCCAGGAGGCACATGGGGAAGCAGGAATCAGCCTCAACATGTGATGGACAAAGTCACCTCTGGCCACTGCCATCCCCAGTGCCTCACAGGTACCAGCTGAGTCTGGGATGCCTCCTGTGAACCATCCCCACAGCTACACCAGGAGAGATTTTTGGAGGAGAATACTTACTGCAGAGGAAGCAGCACCGGTGGAAGCTCCTCCCGTCACACTGCACCTCCTCAGCATGGTAGACGGTGCGGCCACAGGCACCGCACTTGTTGCCACCTCCCCAGTTCGGCATGGTGGTTCTCTGTGCCCAGCCAGAGGAAGGGAGAAGGGGAGACATTTGTTAAACACAGTGTGCTCCACCATGCTGGCCCCAGAACAGCTGGGGTTACAGGCTCCTTTAAACCAGATCTGTGAAGTTTGTGTGGCATCAGAGCATAACCCTGCAATTTCATCCATTGTTTAAAAACGTGACCTTCCACTGCGTGAGAAGTTTTTGGGACCAGTTCAACTTCCCAGCTCTTCAGATGCCAGACCAGACTTAAAGGCTTAGGCAGGCTCTCTACGGCTATTTGTAAAAGCAGACGAACTGGCAAGGGGAACAGAGACCACTGCTGCTGAACAGCAAGAAAAACAGAGACACAGTCTTCACAAGCCATGTCCTCTGTCCCTGCCTGGGGATTTTGAAAGTTACATAAATTGGATATGCACAAATTACAGTTTCATGCACAAGAGCTTTACTGTACCTGGAACGAATGCCCCCCCAGATGGATATAATTTCCGTTTCTATGCTTCATTACTGCTGGGCCTCTTGTCTGATAGAAGCAATCCAATTGTGCCAACAATGGTGTTTTGTTTTACTGCAGGGCCTATCATTTGGGATGTGGTACAAGCCAAAGTTCACTTCATCAGAAAACCACCTATTAGGGTTGTAGGAACATTCTGAACTCCTTTGAGATCACACCTGCACTTCAAAGAAGCTTAAGGGGGATTATTTTCCAGGGATTCCACCCCTGTTACATGAACTGCACCTTTACCAGGCAGGTATATCAACCAAACCCAACTGCTCAAGTAGCCACAGCTGATTTAAAAGGATCCTGCACTACTTGCAATGGACACTCACCAAACTGGGGACAGGCATCTCACTCATTGTGTTAACCTGTAGCTTTGGGAACAGTCTCTTACATTAAGCCAGAAGCAGTGGCTGTCCCATCTCAAGCTCATCTGCTCCCTCCAGAACTCCCCTGCACTCCCTGTCACCACCCCCAGCAGTTCCCCCCAAGCTCAATGAGGAGCTCCTCCTATTAACTGTCTGGGGTTAAAGTTCCAAAGCAGAGCCCTGCCCATCACCTTCGGGATTTCTGGGGCTTTCCTCCTGCCACCACCACGAGCTAACACAGCGGTGTTTGCCGAAGGCTCATCTCGCTATCAGCCCTGAACTGCCCTTGGCTTGTGACTGCTGTTTAATGCTTGTTTGCTCTCCTGCAGCTCAGTGCCACCACCTCTCACCAGCACAGAGGCCAACAGCAGCCAGACAGGGTTACTGCCTCCATGAGCTTAACCCGGCAGGGCTGCTCAGCACTCATCACCCACAGTGCTCCCTTACTGATCCTCATTTCACACAGGGTTTTTGGGTGAGGACCATGGTTTGCCCACTGGAAGCCCAGAGGGCACCTCCTGCCACCCTACCCCATCAGCAAGAGCATTCCCTCCCTGCAGAGTTCCCACAGCTGTGCTGAAGTACAGGTCAGCTACTAGGGAGGGAGGCTGGGAAAGAATTTCTTAGGAGCTTCTGACTTTTCTCCGCAAAACTCACTTTCAGTCACCCTGAGAAGCTCTCCTAGGCCTGACAAGGGGAAGATACGCACAACAGCATCCCCACACAAAGCCCACAGCCTGCTGCCTTCCTTCAGTTAACTTTGCACTCATCCCTCTGAGCCAGAAGCAGAGGACTACCAATCTCCAGTTGCCTCCCTCACCAATAGAGAGGAGCTGGAAGTGCCACCACAGGGAGCCAGACAGGAACACTTTGCTTCAAGAGCTCCTTTCTCTAAGGGGCTCATCTCCCAGTGTGTGGGACATGCTTCAGTGCAGAGCAAGCTGCCTCGCACCCCAGGCAAGGTGGAACAGACTCACAAATCACAACTGAGAGCAGCAGTTTTGGCTAAGCCTGAATTATGTGACCCATCCTGCTTGGTAAAACAAGCCTCCTGCCCCAGCAGCATGAGCAGCAGTTCAGCAGTTTTAGGGATGCAAGGTAGGACGTGTGGTTCCTGAGTAAGACATGCTGCCAGGTAGCTGCTACAAGATCTTTGTCCAAGACATGCAGACAGCCATTCATGGCATGCAGGAAAATAAGATTAGTTTATTAACCTAAATTGGGGCACCTTAGGTACATTCCTAACCAACAGCTTAGGAAACTTCCTCAGAGTGGCTGAGCAGTGCCATTTGCACACTGACACCAATTACTGAGACAGCCCTTTGTTTAATACTTCCATGGGATTAGCATCATTACTGCTCCGTGGTTTAGCACTAATACCCTGACCCAGCTAATAAAATTAGTTTTATGACATTTCCCACTTTGCTTTTGTCATTCTTGGAACAACTGTACAGTCTAAAAATCGAGATTCCATTTCTTTTATTCAAGTGCTTGGCTGTGCTACTGCACAGCAGCTGACATCAATCACAGCAAAGAGCGTCCTTAGTTGATGAGAATATAGGCTGCACAACACTTTGGAAACGGAATGCATGGATTGGGGGAAAAAAAAAAAGAAAAAAAAAAAAGAAGAGATTCCTTTCCACTCTGTATGCTTTCCAAAATGTAAATGGTATTTGGTACAAGAACTACTTCTGTCTTTTCCTCTCATCATCCCCATGCTCATGTTCTTTTGTGCATTTACATGAGCCTACACTAATTATTTTAATAATTTTGTTAGCAAACAATATTTTAGTTTTCACGCACACTGGAGCTGAGGACCTGAATCAGGTTTCCCCAGCTTTGCCCCAGATTTCACATGCAATATTGGGCAACACAGGGTGCAGCTCCAACCTTTCTTCCCGAGCGAGACAAAATACTAGACGACCCGACAACCATTAGCTAACTCAAAACTTCTGATAAGGGCTTTGGGAATTCATTAAATGAAAAGCAAAAAGGAACTTTAGTCAGCACTTCAAGGTAACCGTATTCTCTTCCAGAGAAGGCATTTCCATTTATCCCCCCATGCTGTTCCTATGGCGGTCTGCGTGGGAAGAACGGCAATATTTCCTCAGTTACTCAGCAGCAGGGGCTCTCTCCCGGCGGGGCTCTCGGGCCGGGGTGGCGGGGCAGCCGTGCCCCGGCACAGCGCACAGTGCTGCTGCCCGCTCCTCCGCTGCAGCCTCCTTCCCAGCCCCGCCCCAAGCCTGCCCCGCTCCCTCGGGACTCGGCGGCTACTTCATGCAAGCCTCCGGGGAGCTCAAAAGCAGCAATCAGACATCCAGGTGCTCTCACTGCCAGCACCAGCAGTCCCGGTGTCGGCTGCGGCTCGATGGCAGCCGCTTGTACCCCGCACGTCATCCACGGGACAAGCCACGGCAGCCGCCAGCTCCTCTCCGACCCGCTTGCTAGCGGCAGCTCTAATTCAAGAGACCTAAGCCAGCCGCAAGACAGACACACGAGAATTGCAGGCTATCCGGTTATCCTGGACGGCTTTTTCGGCTGCCCGTCGGGGAAGCCCGGTGCGTGGCAGCTCCATCATTAGAGCGGCCAAGCGGCAGCAGCGGGTGAGCATCGCCCGCCGCCGCCTCCCCCTCACCGCCACCGCCACCCCCGACCGCTGCCCGGGCCGGTCCAGCCCACCGTGCCCCGGCACTCACCTCGGCTCGGCTCGGCGCGTTTCGGCACGGCGCGGCCCCGCGGCGCCTTAAAGGGCCGGGGCGGAGCCGTGAGGGCAAGGCCCAGCCCCCGCTCCAGGCCCCGCTCCTGGCGCGGCGCTGCCCGCGCTGGGCCGGCCCAGGCCGAGGGACAGAGGGGCTCGGCCCGGCCGTGGCCGCCCCGGGAGGCGGCAGGAGATGTCCCAGATGAGCCTCGGACCACAGGACCCCAGCTCGTGGTTCTACCCAATTTTAGGATTTTGCTTGACGTTCCTGCAGGTTCCGTGCCGGTGTTTCCCCAGAACACGGGAAAGGGACGTTTTCGCGAGAGCAGGGGTCGGGAAAGAGGTTTCCCAGGACGTGAGGAGCGGGCGAAGGCAGGAGCCCGTGCCCGGCTTGTGGGAGCCTCGGGGAGCTCGGCACCGCAGCTCCCGCTGAAACACTGCTCCCGTGGGGACTGATTAGGAGAGGCCTTAATAGTTTTCACAAAAGGCCAGCAATTAGAGCTGTCTACAGCATGCTGCAGAAAACTGCCCGAGGCTTCAGCTGCTTTTCGTAAGTGTCCCCATCTCGCAGTTTCCCAGGGCTGCTGCACACTGGCTCTGTCGGTCTCAGGATTATGCACAGGACTCCCTGTGTCTAGCGGGACGTGTGGGTTTATCCCCTGCTCGTTATTAACCCAGTACCGAATCGCCTCCTCGTTGCCCGCAGGAATGCCGGGCAGCACGGGCACGACCTTTTCACACGCACCGGAGACAGCCCCAGGCATGGAGCCCAGCGAGCTGGGAGGAGGCAGCCCCTGCGAGCCCCCTGCACAAGCACGGTGCAGGGAGATGGGCTGTGTGCTGGCCGGGTGGAACACGTCCCGCCCAGCTGTGTGCACAGACAGCTGCGTGACACGCAGCCTGGGCCCAAACTGCCTTACTGTGAGGTGCCTGAAGGTGAGCTCCACACCAGGTCTGAGAATGAGAAGGGTTACCTGTTCTCTCCCCTTAAAATGTTCTTTCCGTGTACTGCAGCCCGTGTGCTGGCAGCTGCAACTTGCTGAGATTTTTTTTTTTGCTTTCTGTTTTTTTAATTTTCTTTTTTTATTTGTAATGAATTTTGAATGACCAGACTGTACATGATTTATGTGCATTTCAGAGGCCTGCTCCATAAGCAAAGCTGGTATCTGTTCCTGTGGAACAAGCTGATGTTCCCTGTAAGCAAGACCAAGAGTCTGACATCAAGCATCATAGCAAAAACTTTATGCTAGGCTTTGAGGGAAGCGAGCACTAGGAGAAGCAGAAGTGTTAGCAACTCATTTCTCGAATCAGAGGTTACGTGAAGAGAGAGGATCTCTCAAATCCTGACAAGTAAGGGGTGTATGAGTCAGAGCAGGCTGACTCCATTTGCTGCAAGAAATGCCTGTGCTCTCTTGTCCAACCTGTCCTGCTCCCAGCCATGCTCGAACTGCATGTGATGATGCTAAGTTATTTACCATGTCTCCTCGGGTAGCCTCCAGAGCTAATAGATTCTGTCTTTTGATAACATTTCCTACAGACTATAAAAAATAAACAGCAGACATCCCAATGGGGAGAGCTTAGCAGACCTAGTAAGGTCTGACCATACTCAAAGAAAGGAAATTCTCACTGTGACTAAGAGGCCATGCTTGTATGAAATAAAATACTCTTCAGTGGCGAGGCACTGCTGAGTGAGCTAGAAGACAGTCTGACATCCTGTATTTAATTTTCTCTTTTATAGTACTTAGATTGTCAGAAACAGAGTAACTGAGAGTCAGACGTAAGTATGTCAAGTAAGTCCATAACTATAGGAACAATATTAAGGGATACATTACTGCAATGCTTGGGAATAATACCTTGGAATGAAGGAAAACAAATGAAAGAATTAAAACTTTTACCACATACTTGATTGATATGGACTATTTTTATTAATAAATTTTATAAATATAAGTATGTATATGTATATTTGTGGTCTATAAATACATAGTTGTTTTATTTATAAGCATACTTATTCTATCTTCTCTGCAGGTCTCTTTTTCTCTATTTCTTTCCTGAGAGCACAGTTCAGAATTTAATATAAAGCCCGAATCCAGCCCTGCTGCATTCCTGCTTCCTGTCCTGCACTCCTTCAACCTGCCACCCTGAACATGCCTGCCATTGCCCAAGAACCCATTGCCCCCTTCACCTTTCTCAGCATCCTCCTGACCTGATCCTGTCCCTGTGTTCCTGCCTAACTCCTGCTGTAAACTACTCTTTCTGACTCACCCAAAATTTCAGATGATGAGATGATACTCACTGGCCTGGGGAGGAATTCCCACCTAACCACCGTGGCAGGCCCCTGTAGGCAGCCTGGCTCCTGCAGTCTGGCAGCTTTTTTTTCTGGCTTTTGCCATTTTGATCTCAGCAGGTTATAATTAGGACAGTTTATTTCTGAAAAGCAGTGTTCAAGTGTATTAACAGCTTCTGTTTCTTTCCCCTGCTGATTTGGCAGCTCAGGGACAGGGGGGTGGTGTGTATGTTTCCTCTCTCTTCTGCTTTCCTAGCCATGGGAAAGCCCACAGGCTCCACACAAAACTAGCTCTCCCTTCACGTGTAAAATTCACCTGAAGCACGTTTATCACCTCAGAACAAATTTCTCAAGGTTTTAGCTATGCTGTAATTTAATGCAAGAGTTGTTTTCCATGTTTTGAAAAGCTGAGTAAACCATCAGCTTGTTTGACCTAGTTACTTCTCAAAAGACTTGGCACACATCAGTGTACTCAGGCCTTTTGCACCCACTAAGTACATTCCACTCACCTGGGATTATCTTATCCTTGCTTGATCTTGTAAACATGGCCCATGTCTGCTTATGGCAGAGTCAGTCTGCTCTGCTGGTAATCTTTGCTATAATTTTCTGAAAGTTTATTCTAGTTAGTCTAGGTTTCACTTTGCAGAGGGTATATTCATATTCTGACACTGTTTTTTGTCAGAACTAGCTTTATCCAAATACTGTTACTACTGACTAACTACCTTAAGTATGTTCTCATTAGACCATAATTTTTGCTCTTTTTCCTATTAGGAAAGCTGTTTTGAAGCTAGCATTTGTGTTTATTGTTTACCAGCCTAGGAGGTCAGACACTGTGCAGTGTTTTCCATGGTACATTGGTTAATTTCTCACTGGCCATCCCCCAAGCATGCCCCTAGTGAAAGGGATTTTCAAGTGCAGTATCAGCGAGTGAAAAATCAGTTTGTGCCCAGCACTACCCAGATTTGTCCTATCACAGAAGGAACTATGTGTTTAGCTAATTTCCTTGGATAGTATCCATGCATTTCAAGAGTGTTATACATTTATTCTACTATAAATACAATAATGATAAATTAGTGAATTTTGCACAAATTAATAAAAATACAACAGACAATTCTAGAGTTTACCAGAGCTGTGATTTTTTTGTTTTTTAATTGTCTCTTCAAGTCCAATGTACAGATACAGAAAACCTTCTCAGTATGAGAAGATTGTGCCTTCTAAGGTTATTGATTTCTTTATTATTGGTCCTGTTTTTATTTTGTTTTGCTTTAGGGGCTGTGGAGGCAGCTGGAGAGCTGGCCACTGTTACAAGTGTGAGTGCTGGTTCTTAAGGAGATTGATCAGTGGATTTTGACTCAGAGGCTCTCAGATTCCTCTCCAGTTCAGCAAAGTTTTTGGGACCCAGTGTGCTCCTGGTCCACTAGGGAGATGGATCCATTTATTCTGAGGGTCTTGCATGCAACAATTCAGCCTGATGCGAGACTTATCTAAATGAAACACACGGTTTGCATCTAATCCTAAATACATTTAGTGAGGTAAGGCACAGTGTAGGCTGCCAGTGATGAAGTTATCAGATCACAGCACTATAAAAACCCAGCAAAACATTGAAGTTACTATATTGAAGTTCTAAGGGTTTGAACAGAGGTTTCTGAAAAGTCTGGGGAAACATGAGCTCTGTTTTAGATGCCAGCTCAGCAGAATATGAATACCTAGACTAGTAATGATGTCACCTCCCTGGCAGGAGGCATAATCTAGGCTGAAAGTATGGATTTCTTTAATAAAGCTCGATTTTTTCACAGTACGCTCACAAGGGCAAATTATCCCTTGTGTGTGCCATTGAAAAACCTGCAGGCAAGAGCTTCAGTAATCTCAACCATGTACAAGTTCTGTTGCAGACTGACAGGATATCATTAGCGGAGGACAAAATTTGAGGACCCACACAGCTTGTTCCAATAATACTGTTACTGATTTTGAGGAGGGAAGAGAAATGTTTTTAATATTAGATATAAGGCACAGAGGGGATAGCCAGGTGAAATGATCTGACTCTGCTGTTTTCAGAAAGTTTCCTAGCTCCATCAGGCTGCTGAGGAAGTTACCCAGATAGCAGTGTCTCCAACACATATATAATGTCAAAAAGCACTGGTTGGGCTGAAAAAAAGAGCCCATATGATCTTTTTTCCCCCCATTGTCCCCTTTCCCAGTAACTCTTAGGACTCTAAACCCTTCTCCACCATGCCAGCATGTCTGCATGCAGCTTCTTGTCCTGAGAAGAAGAGAAAGCTCAAAGGCAAGTTATGCCAGGGCGTTACATCACCTGTGAGCAGCCTTCCTCAGAGCCACTGGCAGTGTTGTGCCAGAGCTCCCTGCTAAGTGTTGTGAGAAAGAAAAGGGCGGACAGTTTCCAAGTTGCATTGTGTTGCCATTACGTGAAGTTTCCAGCATCCTTACATCAAAGGAAAAGCATTTCAGACTCCACAGAAACAGCTAGGGGGTGGTCAGCAGTAAACCCAGCAACGTGCTGATGCTTGCTGCGAGCCATTGCTACAAAAGCTGTGCCTGCCTCTGGCAGCGCAACACGCTAAGATGCAATGATGCTTTACCTTTCCCAGACTAGGAACATCAGAAGTAGAGTAAGGAAGTGAGACATTTGGCAGGAAAACTGTCCCCCTGAAGGAGAATAAGCTATTGAGTGTGGTGGGGCTGGTAGTTTCTAAATATGTCTCCTTGCAGCCAGCAGTGCTTTAATTACCCTGACTCTCTGCGGCGGGGTTTGGTGGGATTTTGTTCTCATCTGAACAAAACATGAGCATCAAACTCCTTTTTACTGACTGTAATGCCAGTGACAAGCACGTGTCATTTGGGAATGTATGAGCATGCTGTGAACCTGTTTTTCTCCAGCAGTAGAAAAGGAAAAGGTAGGTAAACCTCATCTCACATTGAATCTTGTGGTGGGAGAAAGACAGGAATCTCCATAAATATGATTGTGCTTCATTTACAGCCAGTGAAGGGGAATAGGTCACCGCTTTGGTGGTGCTTCTAAGACTGGGTGTGGGAGCAGCAACAAAAGCCAGCCATAAGATATAGTCCCCTCTGATTCCCTTGGCCTGAAAACTAAGCACCTGAAGCAGGCTCTGTCTAAAAAAGCAGGGGTATTCTGACTGCAGGCAGCTTGCCAAGGGAAACCCATGCCTGAGAGCTATTCCCAGCCTGCAGAGCTCCTGGTTTGGTGCCTAGCAGCTGTGAGTCTGAGCCCCTGTGGTGAACCAGCAGCAGCACTGCATTTGTGTGGTGCCTTTCTCCCGTGGATACCAGCTACAGGTGAGGCTGCATTAGCTCCTGCCATGAAAGTGAGCTTCCATTAAGCTCTATTTCTGTCTCTGACGTACTCCTGGTGTGCAGGATCCATGGCAGCAGCTGTGTAGCTGTCTTGATTTATAAGACAAATATCTGCCAAGGAAGGTGGAAAACTTCCTGGAATGGAAAGACCTCCAAATTATTGTGTCTGTGTGACATAACAGTAATGCCTCACATCTGCATTTTGAAGCTGAGCTGCTCACCTCAGTGCCATCTGAGAAGGAAAGAATACCGTGTCAGTTCAATCAGCTAATCTGGTTATTAATTAATTTAGTTATCATCACTGGTAGGAGTATTTTAATTACTTCTATCACTAAATAATTATTTGAACCAGTAAAACCAGGTAATAATAGTACCGTAAGGTGCTGATGTATGCAAGGGTTTCAGCAAGGAGAGGATGTTGGGCCTGAGCACAAAAGCCCAGTAGTGCACAGTGAGAACCCGATGCAAGCTGCCCAGCAGAAACTGCTCATTCGGGATGCTGTTTCCCCCCATCAGCAGATACATTCATCAGCCAGCCAGCACTGACACTGGAACTTCTGATGTCCCTTAGCCCCAGTGCTCATTCCTACTCCTATTCCTGCCCATGCTTTATCCCTCTTACTGGCCACAGCTCTAACCAGGGTGCTCAACAGGCCCCAGATAAAACCGACGGTGCAAAAAGTCCTACCTAGCAGCAATGCTGCATCATCAGGAACAAATCATCATAAGGCACTCTGCTTGTCTGTGGTTTCTTTTGCAATTTATGACTCCTTCCACACACAGCAAGTGAAAACAACTGTGCTTAGGAAGAGCTCTTTGGCCAGCTCTTGTACATCACAGTCTTGGCGGTGATCCCTTTTTTCTTGGCACAAATACAGAAGCTCTAGGAGGCTGGGGGTGTCAGAACCTCGTCTGCACGGCGCCGATGGTCAGTTTTCAGTGCTTGGCTTAGTCATTATTGTTAACACTGCATTCAAATTATGACAACCACTGTCATGCAATGCATGGTCTGTGACAGCCACACACCATCCTGCTATGATAGACCAGCGCCTGTAAAGTACAGATCTCTTTTGCTGAGAAATGCGGGCATAAAAAAGCAATGAAAGAGCTGAAAGGATTCCTATGGTAATTTTATCACTTGGAAAGAAGATCCAGCATCAACAACAGTGAAATTCCATGGTCAGGAAAAAGCCCAAATAATTTCCAATATTTTCCTTAATTGGATTACAAATGCCACCTTTGGAATACATTTTGAAATCAATTATTCTTTTCTCTTTGTTGTGCTGTCAGTTTGTTTTTTGCACTTCATTAAGCAAGGCAATGAAATGAGGCTGTTTTGTTTCTTATTGATTCTGCTTTGTGTTTGAAGTCAGTTTATCTTTCTAGATATTAGGCCACAGTAAACTGTTTTCTTTCCTAGCACAGATGAGATAGCTGTCTGCACAACCTTTAAAAATAAGGGAATTGCCATTGTCTACCACAGAGTAATTTCTGGTCTTCCTTGAAGTCTATATTCTTCTATACATTTAATTGAAAGACGTATTAATCATAAAAGAGATTGTAGGGAGGTTGGGAAGAGCCTTCTTAACCCAAGCCCAAGAGGAGATGTACTAACAGAGATTGAAGGGGATGTGGTTGAGATTTATTATCTAAAGGATAGGGATTAAAACAGGATTTAAAAAAGTAATATTCTGGAAGTTGTTTTGTAGGCATAAGTGGGAACATTGTGGCAGGCAGAAGAGAAAGAGTTAAGCTCATAGTAAGTGTAGAAGCAAAGAGAGTGAACAGGGTAAATGTGTAAATAGGGGAAACAAGATGAATGGTGCTAAGGGGAACTGGAACAGAGATAAGAAGGAAGATAATATGCAAGATCCTAGTGGAAAAGTTTGTGGAGGAGGACAAAGAACCAGCATTTAATGCTGTTTGTTTGAGACTGGAGACTGACCTAGAAAGATGGTCATCAGCATGAGAGAGGTTTTAGTATTAGGTAAAAAAAAAAATTTAAAATTCAGAAGTTTATTAACTCTAAGAAGTTTATTAACTGAGATGCACGAATACATGTATTTTCTATATTCCTTGCAAGTTATGCTACTATTTGTACAGTTTGAATTATCTTTGATTTTATTGTTTTGTCCAAAGATTTTTTTTCTGCAGCAGTCCAGATGTTCTTTACTCTTAATTAATGATACATTAATTGGAATTTAAGCATTTAAGGGTGATCTTTTCTTGCCACTGAAAGGTTTTTCTCATAGCTGAAAATAATTTGCACATTTTGTCAGAGACTGAATTTTATGTCAGAAACATATGAACTGCTGTCTGTCTGTCTATCTATTTATCTGGATACAGATGTGGACCTGTTGGAATGGGTCCAGAGAAAGCCAGAACAGTGATCAGAGGTCTGGAACACCTCTTGTATGAAGGCAGGCTGAGAGAGCTGTGGTTGTTCAGCCTGGAGAAGAGAAGGCTCCAGGGACACCTTTTAGCACTTTCCGGTGCCTAAAGGAGGCTGACAAGAAAGCTGAGGAGGGAGTTTTTACAAGGGCATGTAGAGATAGGGCAAGGGGAATGGCTTCAAACTGAAAGGGGGTAGGTTTAGTTTAGGTATCAGGAAGAAATTCTTTACTGTGAGGGTGGTGAGGCACTGGAACAGGTTGCAAGAGAAGTTGTGGATGCCCCATTCCTGGAAGTGTTTCAAGTCATGTTGGCTGGTGCTTTGAGCAACCTGGTCTAGTAAAAGATGTCACTCATTGCAGGGGGTGTTGGACTAGATGGACTTTAAAGGTCTATTCCAACAGAAAATAATCTGTGATACTATGATACTGATGCCTGTGGTTTTTTGATCCTAGGCTATACACATTATTATTTATTCTCTATCATTTGCTCAGCACAGGTACACACCCACCAGTCCAATGTAAATCACCTAAACATTTTTGCTCTCAATTGAAAACCTGTAAGTTGCCATGTTGTACACTGCAGTGTAATAGTTTTTAATGCTTTGTGTGCATATAACAGCCTCAGTGTCATGGTTCAGAGTGGGAGGAATGGCAGAAGGTTTTTGGCATTTCTCTCTCCCAGGGGCTGGTGTAGGCTGTGCTATAGCAGCTCTGGCTGCCGGCTGTTGCTGAGCTGCAAAACCCTCCTAAGATGTTCCTAAAACATCCCCTTGTCTAGCCAAGGCTGAGGCCAAATCAAAAACCCACCAATCACAGAATCATAGGATGGTTTGGATTGGAAAGGAACTTAAAAGTTTGCCTAGTTCCAACCCTCCCCTCACCATGGTGGCTATAAGAAGCCCATGGATTTCAGTAGGTTTTGGATGCTTTTTTGCTCCTTTTCCTCGGCCATCTTACCCCTGTCAAGGGAGGATCGCAGCTAACGTTGTGATCACTGAGCAGGGGCAGTAAGTTTTAGAAAGCCATATCCCTATCACAGCTGGTTGCAGCTATAATCAAAGGTCACTAATTAAAGGTCAACAATCTAGTCTGAAGATGAAATGTTAGGCAACATTCTTATGGTGCTGGTCATTTAGCAAGCAGCCTGCTGTCTGTCCCTCCTCTATCATACGTGGTTTCAGTCTTGTTCCTGCAGTCAGCCACGACTTCTCTTTGTCCAAACAGCAAATTGTCAGCACAACTCAGGCCAAACCTTGCAGAAATGGCAGTGAAACAAAAGTGCAACAAACACTGAAAAATTTCAGTAGGTATTGCAGCTTTAAAAGCTTATTAATTTTTCAATGCAAAACGTAACTGCTGTGTTTGCTTTACAAGAGAAAGAAAATGCTTTAGTTTCCAGCCCACGATAATTTGGTGTGAATCAGGCCTTGTAAAGGCCCCTTGGCATTGTACGCCTTCTTCCAAACCTGGATTTTAATGTTCTGAGAGCAATTACGTGGGCCTGAAATTCACAGCTAAAATTTGTTTTGATTTATTTACATGTAATTGTTGTCAGGCAACCAGATACTGTTTTCAATTAGGCATTATGTTCCTAGCAAGAGGGTTAAGGAAATCAAAAGTAATTAGCTCTCCTAAAAAGCAGCCATTTTATGCCAAACAGGAGAGGATTTTTATTTTTGCAAAAGATGTAAGGTAAAATAGAACTGCTTTGCAGGCTAGCACAGTTTTTATTGTTTGGTAATACTTTTGATGGTCTTTAATAGTCAGAGAAGGGAATGGGGCAATTCCATTGCCTGTGGTGAATTTGGAGTCTGGTGGCAAAACCAGTATGGAAATCAGCTGAGAGATGAGCATTCAACCATTGGATGAGACTCTTGCTGATAATTTGGGGTAACCAATGCTGCTGATTTCCAGCAGCTGTTTTGCTTGAGCAGAGGTATTTCCAAATTTAGGGCAAAGAGCAGAAGCTCTTTGTGCATATTGCCACCTCATGTGCATATTGCCACCTCTCTCAGCCCACCTGGCTTGCTCTTACCAGTCTGGTATTTCAGGAAAATGTTCCCTAAGAAAGAGCTGACATGCTTCAGGAGTACAGTTCTTGCTTGGAGAGATGGCAGGCAAGCTGGTTAGATACTCAATCAGTTTTTGATCATGCAGGTTTACTGTAGGGCACCTGGACACCCTGGAGGCTTGGAGGCATAGGAGATTCCCATCAGTTTCTTTCCTTGCTTCCAGCCCATTTTTTCACAGCCCAGCAATAAGTGCAAGGCTGGCATGGCACTCAGCCAGCCATTTTTTTAGCCTGTTTGCTCATGTTTTGGTCTGATTGTATGTGGTTAGGCCTGTGGCAGCTCAGTGAGGTTTCACTGCTGAGGATGGAGACCCTGCACTTGCCTGTGGATGTTTGTGGGGGTCGGCACATCACTGGGGCCTTGTTTGAAATGACTTTGTATAAATGAGGGCTGCCTGGTCCTGCAAGTGGAGACCATTGACAGCTTTCCTGCCATCAGGACACTGCTCTTGTTGCATTGGACTTGTATAACCAGACAGTCCCTCTTAAATGAGGAAAGTCGGTGCTTCTTGGACTTGTTTATTTTAACTACTGTAACTTTGTATGATATTCAAATCTGTGTGAATGTAATCCTTGTGTTTTCTATCCTAATCACCTTAGTAATGTGTGTGGAAGTAGTTTCCAGGGGCTGTTCACTAACTTACACAAGCATTTCCTGATACTCATTTTGTTTGCATTGCCTTTTTACTCCTCCTGCTCTTGCTGTATGGAAAATGCAGGACATAACATGTTGCTTAATCCTTTATTTTCCCCTGTGCCTGGCAGTCTTTTCTGCCACCTTCACTCCAAAGCCTTAATCTGACATATTTTACTCCTCCTTGCCTTAGAGCAGCCCTCAAGTTTGTGTGAAATGCACACACATGCACAGATGCATGTGCACATGTGTACATATCTATATACAAACTTACTATTTTCACGTGGACCGGGAGGACAACATGGTTTACATCATCTCACATCTATTGCCCTGACCTTTTCAAATAACTCATGTGATTTCAGTGCTATTTTAATTTGTCTTAGTAGTAAGTTTGCAGTTGAATTTATATAGTATTTTATAGTTTGAGTCTTTTTTCCCCACTAATATACAAATATATCATGCAAATACTCTAATGTTAGAATTTCACTGTGCTGTAAATAATTTCATGTATAGACGAGGAACAGACTTTTGATTTACTACTGTCTGTCTGAATTAGTCATATATGGTAAATTACTCTAAAGGGGTCACATTTGACCGAAGGTGTCTGTTATTGTTGGCATTAAGTGCTATGCTTTCTAGAGCTGCTAGACTGCTCATGGCACTGGACCAATTTGTTATTTTGGGAGTAGATAAAGTCTTTGTTTATCCTTCTGGCACTCAGTGTAGCTCTTAAAAACGGTGTTCTTTGTTTTGCTAAGGTTTTCTGTTCCTCTTAAATCTACTCCAGTCTATGGGGTTTTGTCAAAGGAGACAAGAGGCCTGAGTATTAGGTGTTCTCTTTCTTGGATGTCTTCCCAGAAGGCTCAATTTCAGGTGGGTGGGAGGGGGACAGGAGCAGATAATGTACAATACCGTGCTTGTACATTGCAGTGTCAGCACTCCAGCATTTGTCTAAAACCAGCAGCTGTCACTGTTGCTGACGTTCACTAGATGTCAGATATGATTTTCATACTATACAATAGTACCTGGAGAAGTTGAATCATACTTTTTTCCATGTGTGTGTGTTACCTCAATGAGTATAACTTAGAGTCACGTCCTGTAGAGGACTTGGGCAGTTAAAGTCTGGGGACTTTTACCTGTTGGCAAAATGTCCTCAGTTCCTGATTGTAAGATGGCTGGACCTGCATGTTTACAAAGACCCAGGGCTGCTCCAGCTCTGGCACAGATGTTACCTCGGGGTGTGGAGGATACCGGAGACCAGCCGGGATCCTAAGCAAAATGTTCCTGCCCCGCAGCCATTGCCGTGCTCAGTACACAGGCAGGATTGTTCTCGCAGAAATACCATTGCCAGCTTCCCTGAAGGCAGCTTGTGGTGCTATTGTGTGCCACAGCCTTGCAATTAGAGCAGTTAACAAGAGTCTGGGAAACCTGGATTTAGGTCTCTTTCCAGGCAGAAGGGAGGCCAGGCATCCCTTGCCAGGCTCCAAGCTACCCTGTGGGAGTGGGGCTGTTACTTGTGGATGCAGAAGGGGCCGGCCCTGTTGGAATAAGAGCTTATCCACCCTGCTCTTCCTTATGCCTAGGGCTGCTTTAGTTCACCACTTAGGAACTGCGTCCTGTAAGAGCATCCATAGGGTCTGAGCATCTGTACTGCTCCGGGGCTTGTGAGCTTGATCCCAGCTGAGGCTTTCATCTTGTTACACAGCTGAGAAAGACTTTTGTGAAGCTCAGGATGTCAGTGGGCTCCAATGATTTACAATCCAGAGCAGTTTTCTAGACTCAGGCTCTGTACTTGCACTATTTTTATTACAAAAGTTCCCAACAATGCCTTTTGTTTGGTCAGGGATGAAGTAAGTAAGCTCCCTGATAAAATGCCCACTTAAGGACATACATAAGTCCCCATCATCTCGAATGACTCTTGAGTGGGCACCCCATAGCTGTTTTGCAGAACAGAGCTGTGACCCACAGGACCTGATTTCACTGTGCCTGCTTGAGCATTGTAGTCAGTGGGATGAAGGGCTGGTATTGCCATGCTCGAGTCTTGGAGCTGAGTAAGGGTTTGAGGCTTGAATTCTTAGTAGAAGACACAATCACCCCTGCAGATGTATAGCACAGAAATGGCACTTTGCTGTCTTTCTGTACTCTCCTGCCACGGCATGTTTTCTAGAGAGTTCAGCAGAGGTGGTAGACTTAAAACATTTTTCATTTGAGGCTCAGAAAATATCTTTCACTCCTCAGCCTTTTGAACTGAAACACTTCCATATTTTCTCAAGGCACTTATTAAAATGCCAATCAATGAAAATATGTCCAGGAATCCACTTTTCCAGGAGACACCTCCTCATTCATCACCAGTTCCAATTTACAATGCAAAAGGCCCAATTCAGCAAAAGTAAACCCAAAAATTTACCTTAAGTACCAAGGGAGCCTTGCTGGGTACAATTCTGGCTTACATTAGCATGTGTTTGAAAACCCTGAACACAGAGACCCAATACTGGAAATATTTGTGATGGTTTGACAGCACTTATTTGGAAATGTCACTCAAGCAGTCTGTGGATCTCAGTCCAGCTGTTAGGAAAGCAGTAGGTGGGTGTCACTGATGCCCTGTACTACAGGTGCTCTGATAACAAAAGTTTAAATGATTTTTAGAGGCATAAAAATATATTCCAGCACTTCGTTAATTTTTACCTAACCTGTGCCCAGTCTGTACGATTTAGATGGCTAAATGTAAGCTTGCAGTGTTGCTTAAACATTGGGCTGTACTTTGTCATCTTTTAGTGGTTACTTGAGGCTTAGGCATCTGGATCTTCTGAAACTCAGGTGAAGGAGCTGATGTGGACAGTCCTGTGTCACAGGTATATGTAGTACCCCTGCAGTACATCCCTGTGTTCCTGAGACCTGGGTTTCTGGTTGTACACCCAACCTTTTGGGGGACCTGAGAGGAAGGACATGCCCCAACATCCTTGTATATAATCTCCTAATTCCGGGATCAAGGCTTTGAAATCTCAGAGATGCCCTTTGGTTTGTTCCTGTGAAGAGGCAGGACAGGGAATGCTGGATGCAAAGAAGGGAGGCCATCCAAAGGGAGCAGCACTTAGGTGATGGGGGCAGGCTGGTGAGCAGCGTTGAGGAGGGCTTGAAAGGTACCAGTGTGCTATTGCTGGCCACACCCTGAAGTCCTCGTGATACTGTTTGCTCAAGCAGGCTGTTAATATCAGATGGTTTGTCCGCATGAGGTGAGGTACACACAGAGTAAGAGCATTGGTATTTGATGTCTTACAGTGAGGGAGGGAACTGTGAAACTCTGCAAGTAAAGAATATGCTTTGAACACCAATTTGAAGGGCAAAAGAAGGTGAGGGGTTGGACAGGATAGCAGGTCTCGAGTTATAGCTAGAATGCACTTTAAAGCAGAAGAGCATTGCGGGTACAAGAAGATTCAGCTGCTTTTGATTCAGTGCTTTGGCCAAATCCTCACTTTGCTCGTTTTTGGCTGAGTGGCTGTAGTGGCTTGTTTCCATGGTCATTGTTGGCTCATCAGCTTTGCTCAATTCTTTGGCATTTTCAAAGGGACCAATTAAGGCCATTTCCTTGAACTTCATTATTAGAGACAATGTTCAGTTTGTGCATTCTGGTTATTTGCCAGATCTGGTGCAGCTGTCCCATGTTTGGGGACTTGTGTACAGCTTCATTTTGTGAAACTGGGATTTCTCCTGTCAGCAGAAGAAAAGTTTTCTACCTGATTTGAATTTACCCAGGCCTAGAATGATACCCAAGAGGAAACTGGAACCCATGTTTCTTTTATTTTGAATAGATATGCACAAATATCTGCCATAAAGGGGGCTTTGAATTACTGGGAGCAAGGGCAAATGGGAGCACTCCATAGGGTATGGGAACATTTTGTAATGTGTAGGATTTGGGTCTTAATTTGAGTTTAGCCAAAAGAAAGGTGTCAAAATATTGTTCTTTCCAAATTCTATGCAGCATGTATTAGGGTTGGCTGCTGAGATTTTACTTCAGTTTGCATCAAGATCATTGATACAAGTCACTAGTATAAACATTACTAAAAGGTTCATTTTTCTCCTTTAGCATGGCTTCTAGTGCTCTGGAGTTTTCAGTTTCGTTTTTTTGCCTGACTATTACTTACTAAAAATACACATTTAATGGGTTACCTTTTTAGCTAGATAGATCTTGTATGGTGTGCTCAGTGATGTTTATTGAACAAAGCTACAGCCTGGGTCAAAAGTGGTGCAAAATTGCAACTGTGCATTCCTAATATCTTTTAACAATAAAGCAATGTTGAAGAAATACAGTCACCATCCTAGAGTACCTGGCAGTGGATGCATTCTCCTACTTGAAGATTTCTTAGCATCACATGTCATGTGAGGAACTGAAACATACTAGATTTTTTAGATGAGAAGAGTGGTGCATGGACATTTTAATTGCAATTACCCCAGCCTGGAGCCAAGTCCCACACAGCTGCTCATTCATTTCCCCACTGGAGGGATCAGGGAGAGAACTGGAAGGGTAAAAGCCAGAAAACTCATGGATTGAGATGAAGACAGTTTACTAGGGAAAGCAGAAGCTGTGCACACAAGCAGAAGCAAAGCACAACAAGGAATGAACTCCTCACTTCCCACAAGCAGGCAGGTGTTCAGCCATCTCCAGGAGAGCCCCACCAGGTATAAATAACAGTCACTTGGGATAACAAACACCATCACTCCAAACATCACCCCCTTCCTCCTTCTTCCCCCCACTTTATACACCGAGTGTGATGTCAGATGGTCTGGAACATCCTTTTGGTCAGTTGGGGTCACCTGTCCTGGCTGTGTCTCCTCCCAACCTCCCAGGCACCCCCAGTCCCCTCACCAGTGTGGCAGCACGAAAAGCAGCAAAGGCCTTGGCTCTGTGTAAGCCCTGCTCAGCAATGAGAGAAACATCTCTATGTTATCAACCCTGTGTTCAGCACAAATCCAAAACACAGCCCCACACCAGCTACTGTGAAGAAAAATATCTCTGACCCAGCCAAAACCAGCACACTGCTCAGGAAGTTAGGATCAAAGAGCAGAAATGATGCTTCATCTTTGCTTTTTTCTTAATGAATTAAACAAGTTATTTGCTCCTGTTCTGTGCTCTGTCTGGCAACCTGAAATGCATGGATCTGGTAAAGACTGCTTTGCAGTAACAGATTCCTTCTCTCCTTTTTCCTTTCCCCAGCTCACTTATTTGTTTCAAATATATCCATCAATTTCTCTAAGACCTTGTTACTGGGTTTAATTGGAAAATTCAGAAGTTGTCTGTTTCCAGATAGTAGTATAGTTAGGAATGAAAATTCATATTGGCCCAGGTTATGCAGTACAAGCAGTAAATGTACTTCAGCTACAGAAAATCACTCCATTTGCAATGTTTTGAATGAGTGAACAATCAAAGTGATAAATGTCATGCTTTTATAGCTTTTGTTTTCCTCAGAAAGGGTTATTAAAAAAAGAACACATACATTTATTTTCAGTTCACTATTCACCTGGATTCTGTTCTGAGATATGCAGAAGCTGCATCCTACTTGTGTCTCTGGTATCCATTTCAACAAATAACCCCAGCTGAAGGCACTGGGAGTTATACCACAAAAATATGTTGGTTTATGCCCAGGACTACATGTATATTCCCCATGTACTGTGTACCAACACCCAGTGGTGAATAAACACTTGTCCAAGGATTCCTATTAAATGCAATCATTGACAGAGTTAGTTTTGGATAAGGCAAAGAACTTGGGCCTCCCTTTGCATCCATGAAACAATCTTCTGCTTTTGGAAAACTGACTTAGAAGCTTATTTGCCAGTAGATTTCCATGCCGAGCAAATGAATGCAGGAAGTAAGGAGAGCTAAGTACAACAGCAGATGTAGGTAACGAGTTAATAGCCCAGAAGGAGCAATGAAAGTTTTAGGATGTGGAGGGTTTTCCCCACTGCAGCGTTATGACTCTTTTATATTGTGAAAGGGAAGATGATTAACCATAGCTGTGTTGCTATAATGTTATAAAATGGATGGGAGATGGTCTTTCAAGGAGACTATCAAATGATCCAGTAGCATGGATAACTAACTGCAGATTTCTCTGCATGACAAGACTAAGTAGTAATAACAGCTTGGGAATAATTCTAGTACATTTTTCCATTAATGAAAGTTTAATTTCTGGAACTTTTACAGGTTTTTGAAGTAACATAGACATTTCTTACCACTGAAACCCACATCTTTATTACAAAGCCAAACTGTTCTCTCTGGAACCACATTATGCATGTTGTAACAGTACTCTCCCACAGATGATGAATACTTAGGACATATTTTTCCATGTGAATCATCCATTCACTTAAAAATAAATTCTCTTATTAAACAAAATACAACCATGTGACAATTTTTGTAGGTTTGTCTCTCCTTTTCATTAGCTTATCAATGTTTTATTACTGCCTCAAATAATTTTCTGATGATGGTATTATTTTTTCCTCTTTATCCCTTCCTCCCCTTCCTTTCAAAGTAATATAAAGCAGTTTCCAGCCTCACTCTGTTGCAAGCACAGCTCAGTAAAATCAGTGACCAAGAACTGATCCTGCAGCAAGATGAATGCAAATAGAACTGTAGAGTGCCTTGAAACCAATGGTCACACAGCCGTATATGAAATTGCCTGAATGCATTTCTCTGCTGGATAAAGCCCTTAAAGAGAAAGCCATCACTGCAGTTCCTGAGCCTGATCCCTGAAGAAAACAGTCTCCACAAATTTTTTAGATTTCCTTCAAAACTAGAAGGTTACAAGGGGGCACGAAAAGCATATGTTGTTGTAATGCTGGTGCTCTGGGTGAGCATCCATCACCAGATGCTAAGTCTTGCCACAGGTGACATGGTTTTCATGGTTGTTATTGGACTGTTTCACAGCCCCAGATAAAAGATAAACAACATCCTAAGTTCAGGACTGATTAGTTTTGATAATTGTTCTGCTGCTTGCTTTGTGTAATCTACTTCTATAAATACACACTAGGGGAATCATTTGTCTAGTGTACCATGGCACAGTAATTTCCTATATAATTTCATCCAACTGCTGCAGGAACTCACTTGAGCAATTGTTAATTAATCATTAGCAGTCATTAACTTTGGGTAGCAATGATTGCTAATCAAGATTTTCATGCTGCATTTTTTATTTCTGAAGGTTCCTAATTAATCAAATTAGTAACATTTTTTGTTATTTGAGAAAAAGAAACTGTATGTTTCTAGCAGAACTGTTAGTTACATCTTTGCCTTTAAAATCCTTGCATGCCTTCACTCTGGCTGCTTTTTTGCTGCATAAATTGCTGGAAAATATTTTGCAGTTTAAGTTAACAATGCTCTCCCATTGTTCATGCTGTTGGCAATTATGCTGCTAAGAATAACTACGAAAGTAGTGACACCACTCTATTTCCCTCATGGTTAGTTTTCTTTGCCTCATCCTTATGTCTTTGAAAAAAAAAAATAAAAACCCCAGATATTTGTAGTACTTTTAATGCCAGTTTTTTTCAGTGGTGTAGCTAATAATAATCTATTCTTCTGTTAGTGTACTCCTGTGGCCCATCACCACCATGCTTGTAGATGAGATGGATGTTGCTGCATCAAGATTTTGTGCAGCTCCTCAATAGAGGAACATTTAATTCCAATTTTCTCCTGCACTGAAGTGACTTTGCACTGACTTCGAAGTGACTTAGAAAGAATAGGGTGGTACAACCCATGGATGACACTGGGATGGAAACTTTCCCTTGGGAGAAAGGTTCGCCAGGTAGCTCTGCTTTCCTTCCTCCAAACCTCTTTGCCTCCTAGCCTGGATAGCAATGGTGGTGGGAAGGACTAAAGGTTGAGCAGAGCTGCAGCTGGGCTGTACCACATCTCCAGCAAGGACCCTCTGTAGCTTGGCCAGGCTGCACCAGACCCATGTAGAACTTAGGGTGACCATGCAGGAGAAATTTGACTTAGAGAGTCAAGTATTTCTCCTGAGGTGATGGAGAAACAGCCCAGAAGCTGTCAGGTTAACAGTGGAACCTTTGCAAGCACTGGGAGGACAAGGACAATAAGTTTCCTAAATTGGAGACAGGATCAGCTCCAGCACCCTGGCTTTAGGCAGGCAATTCCCATATATGTGCCTTCAGTCTGACCAGATATGTTAATAATTAACTCACAGAGCTGTGAAGTACTTGAACAAGAAAAGAGCAGCATATTTGAACAGCACCTAAATGCAGCTGAGTCTGCTTCCACGACGCCAGAGTGAGCTGCTGGATGGGGTGTGACCCACCAGCCTTGGGATGGAGAGATTAACCACTCCTATCACTGTGCTTACTGAGATAAACTGATCACACACTCACCTCACTGGGAGCTGAAAAAACTGAGGCTGGCAAGTCCCTTGACAGTGAAAATGCTATTGAACTGCGCTAACACTTTATCACTGCTGCTTGCTGCACAAATACTTGCTATTGCATCTATTATGAAAACACATTTCCTATGGAGCTACAGATTGTTAGTCCATGAAAAGGAAAAGGCTAAAATCAGGGTGATCTTTTTTCAAGGAATTCCAGAAGAATGAACAGTAATTTGCCACTAATTGCAAAGAAGCTTTGATAAAAACTCTGAACAGATTCCCAACAGCACATATTTTCCAGAGGCCGCCTGGTAATTTTCAGTAAAACCCAAGAACAATATGACCATTAACTTGTACGTTAAATGTCATCCAGATTTGTTCATATCATTCTCCTCTGCACTGCATCTTTTCTAGGCATGTTTTCATAATTTATGGTGTGTGGCCACATTTGGGCTCGCTCAATTGTACGTACACCCATGGAAAAACATTAGATGAAGGTCAAATGAAGCCCACAGGGATGGTGATTATCTTTCCCATTTGACCCCTCTTTAAAAAGCACCAAAGTTACCTTCTAACCTGTGGCTTCATTTGTAGACAGATTGTATCTGCACTGACCTCTTCCCACATAAAGGTGCAGTCAATACTTCCTTGAAAGGAGCAAAATCAGGAGCAGTGATGGCATTTGATGGCATGGTGAGCCCTTCATGGATGGTTTGTGGCACTGTCTGTGAGAGGGTGTGTGAAATAGCTGGACATGCTTGTTGAGAACAGCCCCAAACCTCTTCATGCTTGGCTAGTGCTGCTGATGGTGTTTGATGGCTGCAACTGTTCAGCAAATTGCCAGCTATTTGTGAGGCTGTGCTGATGGCTTCCCAATTCTAGCAATGCTGTTTCATTGTTGTGAGCATTATACAAGGTACAGGTTTGGTCTACTTAGACTTGTTGCTTTAAGCTTCCAATAGCAGTAACCTATAGCAGATGACTTAAGTTACCAGCCAAATAAGACCAATGGGTGGCTGAAACAATTTGTAATAGCTCATGGGAAAGTTAATTGTTCAAATCATTCAGCGAATATTGCAAGTTCTCAGACAAATAGAACATTTGAACATTTTGTCATCATTAAAGATCTATGTCCGTGCAGAATATTACTTTAAATTAATATTTCAACTGACTCATGTTTTATTTCTTCTGTGTAGCTGGCCTGGTTTTGTCCTATTGATAGAGGAAGTAAAAAATGTATGAATGTGTTCTGATTCCCCAATTCCCTATTTAATAAATCTTATTAAAAAATTAAAAGCAAGCTTTAAGGCATGTCCTGCTGTGTGGTTAGTTCTCTTAAAAAGATTAGCAGACAATCCTAGCTGTGCTGTGATCCCAGCTGCCAGTGGCTGAAAAGTTGGGATGCACAAGTCATTAAAAAATATAGTTGTTGATATTTTTAAGTTACCTAAATTAGGAGAGGTCCTGATATTGCCTAAGCTGGGAGACATGCGCAATAGTCATTAGTTCAAATTCTTTGCTGACATAAATCCACAGAAAGAAACGCAACTGACTCTAAAGATCTAGAAAGATCTTTAGCACAAGACTTTATTTCAAAATAAAAATACCAGCTATTATAGTTTTGTGTTTAAATACTAAGTGCAGATGAGATTCTTGATACACTGTACTTGCTAAGCATGTAGGTAAGGTTTATTTTCTGTGTCCTGCTTTAAGGTGCTCTCTCCATTACTTTGGTGTGCCCACCACTCTTTCTGGCTATTTGTTGGTCTGAAGGTACCAAAGAGAAATATTATATGAGTCTCTTACAATTTAAATGCCCTCTGACTCAAGACATAGGGCAATGGTAGGTGCTGATGTATATTTTCCCTGAAAAATAAGATGTAGCATGTAATTTAATGAAGCCTTCTTGAGAACTTTTGTATGAAAGAAAGTGGCTTGTACCCCAGCAAAGCACTGACACTTTGCTGGAACACGTTGGTCTAGATTTTTTTTGGGTGAGAATGTGAACGGGTAGAGCAGCAGGCTGTACCAAGAGAGGAGAGTGTGTTTTTCCTGGGGACAGCAGTTTTCCCTCTGCATTAAGTTACAGAAGCTGGTTTGTGGGATAGAGCTGAAGAGCCAAGGTGTCTCTCTGGTTTCTGGAAGCTTTTGCCCAAAAGGACGAGCTGGATTTAACTGCGTTTGAACATTCAATTAGATGATAACTCAAGCTTCCTAAAATACCTGAAAATCTGATGTGGATGCTTCCCACATACTTGATCAGAGGTGCACATCTTACCCATGGGATCAGCAAAGATAAGGATTGAATGCTTGAAAACCATTGCAAATGTTTGCAGCTGGTCTTTTTTAAAGGAAAATTCATTATAGCTGCAATTCTGGGGCAGGCAGAAAGAAAAGATGCACAGGTGGGACTGTGAGACAAGCCCTGGCAAAGGGCTGAGAGGGTAAGAGCATGTGCATCAGCTTTCCCCATTCACATCTCAGCCTCTGAGTAGGTTCTTCTACAAGAGACAATGGTCACTGACATATTTATTGAAGTGGAACAGTCAAAGTGCAATTTGTCAACTTTAATCTAAAAACAGGAAAAGAAGAGCCAAATAATATGCCGCAATAACACCCACTATTAAAAAAAAAAAAGGTTTTCCTCAAGACAAATTACAAATCTTCACCTAAATTCTCCTATTGTCAGAAAGCAATAAGGTGACAAAATGCTTATCCTTTCAAATATTTATGCAAAAGGACATGGATAGCTCTAGTATCTTCATTTTTGCTGATTTATATCCTTTAGTGTAATAAACTATTTTTAAATTACACCCTTCTGATAACTTTATAGAACAGCTATAATTTCTTTTCTCCCTTTTTTGCTGTGCTTTGTAAAGTCACATTACACTGCAACATTTAAAACTTGGACAGAATTTGACAGTATCTCATACCAAATGCACTTTTCAGGAACAAAAATAATAAATGCCAAGGAAATTGCTGTTTTTACTGTTATTGTCCATTAAATCCATGGGAAGGGATAAAAATACACTGTGAAGTTGGTAAAAGACCCACCAGCTCCATCTGGTTTTTAAACACAGGGGAAACTTCAGTGATGTTTTCTGCAAGCAGGAAATTCTCAAACTAAGAAAATTTCATTTAGAAACCACTAATATAAATGGTAAACTTATTTATACTTTTCCTTCTATTCTGAAAATAAGTTTTCCATGTTTTTGTTCTTATATTAGGTGTTCCATTTGAGGTCAGGCAGATTTTGTAAGGCCAAAACCTCAGTTGTCATTAGATTTATGAGTCAGTTTTGCTACAATAAGGAGCTCTAAGAGAGATGAAGTAATCTGATATTTCTGCTATAGGAAAGAAATAGTCTCCCACAAACTCAAAAGCATATTTTTTTTGGTTGCTTAATGATAATATTCTATTCTCTTCCTGATTTACATGTTTTGGCCCTTCCAAATACCCTTTATCTTCCAATTAGTTTCCCCATTACATGCATAATTAAAGACAAATCAGATTATGGTGATTAGCATATATTATAAGTAATTTTACTAATTTCTGAGGGCATATTCCTACAAGGGATAACATAGAAATTAAAAGACTAATTAGGCCAAAATTACCTTTGCTAATGAATCTAAGCAGTAGCTAAATCTTCAAACAAAAGAGACATTTTTGCACTTTGGAGGCTGAAGGTATGATCCTCAGGAACAGACTCTTGGGATAAATCTGTGGAGTTTCAACATCTACAATGGGTTCAGCTCCAAAACACCTGAATTAATTCTCTGAAAATCTGCTGCCATTTGGTCTAACTGTGCATGCTTCCATAAAATGGCTCTTCGTGAAGTACAGCTCTTTCCTCTGCCCTTGGGACTCACAAGAAAAAAGAAGGGTTCAGCAGCAGATGCCAAATTTTGTTTGTGAGATGTGAGGTTATGGTCAGGCAAGAGCAACACCCCACCAGCAGGGTAAATGTGGGGTGTTTGCCCATGTGCTTGCCCCTCTTTCCCAGGCAAAGAGATGTTGCACAAGCAGTTGATGCAGGGGCATAATCAAAATGTCAAAGATGGAAACCTGCAGTGGAGAAGCTCCTTGTGCCTGTCTGTCCATGTCATGTGTGAACTGGTCCCGCTCCCTTATTGAGCAAGAAAGAATTCTGAACTCAGAAATAGTTGTAACAGAACAAAACATTTCTAGGTGTCGAAAGTCCAGAGCTCAGGAAACCCACTGTGATTTGAGGCCATGCAGTGGGTACACAACCTTTGAAGGTTAGTTAATCCAAAACATGCATTTGCGTTGTTGAATCTCCTTGAAATTAGGAACCAAAAGACCTCTGAGGGCTCGAATCTCAGTATCCCCATCACAGAGTGTTTGGTCTGTATAGAGGAAAAAAAGTACTTTCTGCTTCAGATATGCTAAGTATGCTGAAAAGAGAGGAGTGGCTCAACTATAGAAATGAAAGGCAGTAAAAGTATTTAAGATCCACCAGCTAAGGGCTGACAGAGCAGTTGCTGGCACAGTCCTTCCCCAGGCTTGGACTCAAAATGAAGTGGCCCAGCTCTCCACTGGGATGGGTATCTGTGCTCAGCCTGGAGCAGTGTTTCTTCCTCTCATTCTTAATTGGGATGTATGTTCATTCCTGTTTAACAGCTCTATTTTCTGATGATAATTACCCACTGAAAATTTGGGCCTCTGAGCTTAAGCTTTCCAGGTTTTTGCCCCAGATTCATTTTATTTCAATGTGTAGTTAACAAAGACCAGCTATTCCTATAGGCAAGGAAAATCTCCCATCATCTGAAGGAAAAAAGAAGAAAGTGATAGATTGTTTTAAATAGCTTTGGTGTCAAAATGGGTGGGAACAAGTAAAGACTGAAATAGTACAGGAAAATAGTCCTTGGAGAGGTGACAAGACTTTTGGAATTCCAGTGAAGCTAGCCAAGGTTTGGGTATGATAGTTTCCATATGTATAACTGGTTTGCACAACCATTTTCCCATTTTCTGCATAAAATGAAGCATTTCTGCCTGTGGTGATCCTGTTCTTTGCAGGCACTGGAAAACCTCCCCAGCTGGTGAGGTGGGCTGTACCTCCAACGCTCTGCAACAGGTGAGGGAATGGGAGGAGGGAACATGTAGAAGGGAACAAGCTTTAACTTGCAAATGTGTCCATTAGAAGTGATGGGGTTTGGTCTGACCAACAGCTTTTTCCTTAAAAAAAAGAATAGGAAAAGACCTGCTACTGCAGTCACTGAGCACATACATATGTGTATGTAGGCTGAGCGGATTCCAAACTGTGTGCCTCAAGCTTTTAAGACTGAGGCAGCATGAAGTATCAAAAAAAGTGAACTATACATTTCAAGAGGAATATTATGGACTCAAAAACTGAAAGGGGAAGAGAAGTAGGTAAAAGGCTGTTGGGAGGAATTGAGTCACTTGAGGGGCTTGTAACTGTTTTTCTAATTTATCTCAAGTCCAAGGGCAGTCTTCAATGTGACACTGGCAAAATAGCCTTGAGTTTGGAAATTAGTTTAATTTTCAGCACATTAACATAAATTTTTTATTACCAGCTTGGATTTTGAGGAAATGAAGATCATTAAACAAACAGGGAAACACCTTTCCTCCCCATTCTCCTAACCCAGTTTAAGCCACACACCTCCCAAGCCTCAGATTCTGTTTTTTCCACCAGCCCTCACACCCAGCCCCTTCCAGGTCCTGTGGTGACATGATAGGCACAGCTGGATGGTGGATCTGTGCGTAAGGGTTTCTTTCAACTACTAGTTCTTTCTTACTTTCTTTTCATCTGTTCACCAGCTGCAGGAGTGTCTGTGCCCTGATGTGGGTCATGAGCCCTCTGAGGTACTGCCCCAAGCACAGAACTTCTCCCAAAGGTGCATCACCAGAGTGCTGCCAAGGAAGGGAGAACAAAGTACCAAGTGTGAGCAGTAGGTGCAGAAGAAAAGCAAGGGAAGCTCAGAGCTGAATGCATGAGTTACTTGGCAATGGTTTGGAAAGAGGAGGTAACATCCCCAGTGCACAGCAAGCAGTGGGTCTGGGAGAGGGGTACACACTCCTGGCCTGACAGCAGGCCAGGAGGGGCTTGAGCTGGAAGTCCAGCTCCAGGAGTTTGCAGGAAAACATCCAAGCCCAGGATGAGTGTGACGGGGTTAAGTTATATTACGCCCTTCCTTTAAACATTTCCTGCTGGCATAGTCAAGGTCTGTAAAACCCTCTCTGGAAGGCAGCCAGCTGAAAATCTGGTCACTACTGCAGCAGCTTGGTGCGATTTTAGGTCTGTTTGCCTGTTCAGAAGACACTACTGGCATCTCTGCTCCATGTACAGTGGTCTCCAAGCCCAGTTTTTGTGGAAGAAAGCTAAATCCAAGCCAGAATTAGGTGAATGCTGTTATGCACACTATCACTTGGCAGGGATTAAGAGACTATATAAAAAGAAAAGGCTGAGAAAATCCTGGGGATGTAAAGCAAAACTCCCTTAGGGAATTTATTGCCTTGTATCCTGAGTGATGAATGGATGGGTTCCCTTCCATTTTCCCTGGACATCACTGCCATTCAGCACCTGTGCTTCCTCTTCACCACAAAATCTTTCTTCCTATGGACTTGTGCAACAGTTTGTACTGGTGCCTGTGAGCTTGGTGGTGGCCCTTTGGCAATGGCATAAAGCAGCCATAAATCACAGCTTAGGCTGAGCTCTCTGGCACTGGAAAAGCCTGGCCACAAAAAATTACTTTCTTCACTTGAAGGAGACCTGCCTTGAGGCCAGCATGAGTGGAGCAGCTGGAGACCTTCTAAGACATGTAGTTCCCAGTCTTTCTGACCCCTGCCTGACTGTGCTGAGGGTTGCTGTTGTTTGATTGATCTGTTTGTCCTTTTTCTCTGAAGTGAGCACCCCTCAGAGGGGTGTCCTTGAGCTGCAGGTAGCTGGCCTTGTTCACACTCACTGTCTATAACCATCACTGCAGCACATATTTAATCTCTTTAGAACATTTGCTTAGCCTCAGAAAGGCTGAGGCTTTCTGTTAGTGCAAGCCATAGGAGATTGCCTGATTAAACTTGAGTGAATGTAATTTTACTGCCTTGGGAAGAAACGGTTTCTGCAAAGTAACATGCAACAATTTAGAACACTTTTCTTTCCTGTGGCACTTAGACAATATGTCAAGTGCAAAGAATTTCAGCCAAATATAGAATTCAAAACACAAAGAACCTTAATTAATTTTCTGGAAGAAGTTATCGTGGGGGAATCAGTGGGAGAAGCAGAGCTTTTCTCTTGTTTTTTTTTTCCTTAGCTGTATATGACAGTAGCTGTCTCTCATCATGGCTCTTTCTCGTAAGCATGCTCAGATGCAGCTGGAAGCTGGTTCGACTGTGACAGATGGTGACAAACCTCTTTTGTTTGGCTGGAGGTGGGTGCTTTAGAATGGTTTTGCTTTGAAAACAACTTTCCATTCTCTCTGAAGTCCAGGAAAGGTTTCCAGTGAGGCAGGAATCCCCATAGTGACGTAATGAGTGTAAATCTACCATTACTCTGAGATCATTTCTATAGGCTGAAAGATGGGAAAACTCAGAAGCATTCCCATGCCTGACTGAACATTACTGCTTAGTCTTTACTGGAACATCGTGCTCCAGGACAAAGCTTTCACCAAAGTGCAGACAGACGCTGCCGGTTGCGTACGATTACAGCCAGCTGGGAGCTCCAGCTAGGCTTACCCTGGAAATGTTGGCTGGGGTAGGAATGTTGGCTGGGGTAGGAATGTTGGCTGGGGTAGAGGCATGTGTTTCAATAGAGAAGATCAGTGCCAGCAGCAGCCGCAGTGTAGATGCAGCCATGCTAGCCCAAGTGCTCTCGCCAGCACAGTGTGTACAAAGTGTAAGAGCCACAGACTCCCTTTCCAGTGCTTGGCATCCACTTGGGGAATTGAACCAGAACCTCCTGTGTGAGCTGCAGAGCTGAGCCCTTGGAGGAGGAGTAATTGTCTCTGAACTAGGCGTAACACACCTGCCAGGGGATGGTGGCTACTGCTGCTTTCCTGAGCACAGCCCCAGAAAACAGTGGTTCCCACTGGTGAAGCAGGTTGCACCTTCCAACAGGGACAAGCTTTGGGTGCAGAAGGAGCTGCTTCTTCCTGTGCACTGGGGATTGCATGAATGTGCCTGTACTGCCATCTGGTCTCCTGAGAGCTCGAATCAGGACTAATCTCCATTATTGGTAAGTCCTTACAAAAATTCTGCTAAGAAGGGTAAATCTTGGTAAACAGCCATTTCACTTGGCAAGAGTCATGGCCAGCTGGCTGAAGCAGGCTAATATAGCTGGTGCTGACTGCTTCTTAAACAGAGTACCCGCAAGGCCCTTCAAAAAGCACCCCTATTGGCATGTCTCCAGAGCCAGCATATTGCAAAAGGCAAAAGAATCTTGGGTAGAAGAGATTTTGTTTATTGCTGGGGAGCTTGACATCTTGTAAGAATGGCTTACCTTGTTAGAGGCTAGCGGCTGCCAGTGGGAGGGAATTTGTGTTCACTAGACAAATGCAAATTCCAGCGAGGAGATTAAATTTTAAGAGTCTTATGGAAAATAAACATCCTGGTTAGGGAGGGAGGCTGGAGAAACAACATTAAGTATAACCATTGAGTGCTTAGTCTCAGCAAAGAGTATTAATGGATAGCTTGATATCCAAAGTGCTAAAGAAAACCTCAAAAGCTTATTTGAAAGGAGTTAAAGAAACTCTGTGTGTGTATAAGATAAGGAAAGAGGCCAACAAACACTGCACTGTTGAAGGTGCTGGGAGTGATTTAAGAGACAGGAAGAAGATCCAAAAGGCTGTTAAGGCTGCAGAGACCCTACTTGTGAGGCTAATGGGATTCTGATTTTCACAATCCGAGGTGCAGGATACAAGCAGGAAAAAAAGATTTTATTCTCAATGAAAACATAACCATTTGAGTAGAAAGGAGCAGAGCCAAAGCCCTTACACCCTTACTTCTATTATACTCTGTCGTTTTTCTGTCTAAAGCATATGCTTTTGGGAAGGAGTAGGATAACAGGGCAGAGGGTAAGTCCTGCCAGACCCTTATTTGAGAATCACTCACACACACACAAAAAATAAAAGAAGAAAAAGGAAAACAGCAAATATTTTGTGTCTTTACAGATTATGTAAAAACGAAATACTGAACTACCTAGACAGAAGACAGATGTGGGAAAACTGGTAAAACTCTGTGAGTTCCCTGAGGTTGTATCTATTCTATGATCACACCAAGTCTTTGCACACAAGGCCTAGATGATTATGGCCAGGAGAGGGTGTGTTCTTGTTCCTTATTACACTAGAGAACTTCTTCTCATATGCTCTACAAGTAAATGCATACATTCTTATAAATACCCTTTAGGAATGTGATTTAATATGGGAGGCCTGATTCTTCCCCACTCAGTGCTTGAAAGCAGAGGGAAACAACAATGAATAAACATTACAATTACTCCTTGGGTTTGCTAGCTTTTTTATTTATTCAGTCAGATTTGCACAAGCATAAGTGACTACAGAATGTGCAAGGCACCAAAATCTGCAGTGTAGTAAGGTGTCAATGTTACATCTTCTTAGGCCATACTTTCTTGAGACAGCATCAAGAGACAAAAGCAGACAACTACAGAGCTGTATTCATCCTACCCATGGAGGTCCTAGGGCCTTGTTTAGATAACAAATGGTTTATGTTGTTAAAAGAGGGTATGCTTTGGAAGTGGTTCCATGCCATCATTCAGGATAGAAGTTGATGAAATACACACAAAAAGGAATATACCAGGTGCTAATAGAAGGGAAGGCAGCAAAGGAGTTGTATGAAACTATTGCTTGAATATGTACACACAAAATCAGGAAGGTCAAAGTCCTGGAGCTGATATTAGTGAGGGATCTGAAGGATTCCAGGAATCCTATAAGCATGCTAGTTGCAAGAGTGGATGCAGGTCTGTTGGAGGAGATAAGTTAGGTTTGGGCAATATGGAAAAGGCAGAGGAACTCAAACTACCTTTTGCTTTGGTTTTCACAAGCAAAACTTTCTTCCAGACCACTGTGCTCATCAGCACATCTTGGAGACTGGAAGGACAGGCAGGAGTGGGGGAACAGCACAGTCAGCACTGCCTGGAGAACCTGGATGTATTCAGCCCTGAGGGGCCAGATGGAATTTTCCTGAGTGCTGAAATAACTGGTTTATGTGATATCACAGTGTGTTAATGGCCCATTCTCCCTAGCAAATCTGGTGATTAGGAGAGGTCTGTGACAACTGCAAAAAAGCTTGTAGTATATCATTTAGAAGTGTGAAAAGGAAGAAATTACCTAGGAAATTTCACTGTGTGAAGGCCAGCTAACTTCACTTTTGTTCCTGAAAATATTATGGGATATGTCTTGTAATCCATTTACAGACATGAGATGGGCAAGGAGGTACTCAGAAACAGTCAACATGGATTGCCTTCTACAATACTGTGACTTTGTGGAGAGGGAGAGAGCCATGTAGGCAATGCACCATGACTTTATTATTAATTTTGGTGACATCACCCACAGCATTCTCACTGGAAAGCTGAAGAAATATGGGCTAGACAAACAAGATTCTTGGTGGACTGAAGAGTGGCTGAACTTCTGGACTCAAAGGGTGGCTCACAACTGATTGGTGGTCATTTATGAGAGTACTGAAGATGTTGTTTAGCATCTTAACATTTTCATCAGCAGCCTGAATGACTACACAGAATGAACCATCAGTGAATTTATACAAGGCATTTAATTAAAATAAACATTTGACAATTTGAGTGGGAGAGCTTCAATCTAAAACACGTTTGTTAAACATGAGGACCAGGCCAACCTAAACATGTCAAAGAGTTTAACAAGGAGAAATGCAGAGTTTTGCACCTGTTGCAGAATAAACCCATGTATCAACACAAGCTGGGAAGTGACTGACTAGGAGTAGTCCTGCTCCAAAAGTCCTGGGTGTTTATGGGGCATGGGTACTGACAGGGCACTCTCATTGTAGATAAGTCAACCACTTTCTCCTTTGTAAATAAATGAGACCTAATGTAAGCTTCCATTAGGAAGAGTCTTGGGATGGCAACAGTCCTGCTTTGAGCACAAGATTGGGGTAGATGGCATTTAAAGATTTATTCTAACCCACATATCCATTATTCTATAGCTTCAATATCAACAGCAGTTTAGCCTTTAGCTTTCTTCCCAGCAAATATGTATGAAAGACTCCACTCCCTAGGAGTGAGGCATACACTCTGGGTATGCTTCTGTGTGGAATTTAGACAGTACTTCAGTTTTCCACATAGAGTCATCTCCCTCCCCAGGCAAGAACACTTGCCATGAAATCATAAGGTAGACAGAAAAATACGAATGTGGTGTGAAAGTTGGGAGTTGGGCCAGTTATGCTCCTACACTGGATATTCCTGGTTGTCTTAAAACTATTTGCTTTATAGTTTAGCTAATTGATGTTGGTTGTTATGAGTCTTGATAGCTGGGAGGGACTGAGTTATAGTACTTTCTAGTTTTCATTACTGGCCTCTATAATTACAGTTAATAAAAGCAATAATTTCTTAAA
Organism: Cyanistes caeruleus; assembly: GCF_971803275.1. Classification (NCBI taxonomy): domain Eukaryota; kingdom Metazoa; phylum Chordata; class Aves; order Passeriformes; family Paridae; genus Cyanistes; species Cyanistes caeruleus. Next base: position 44,820,624 of record NC_141704.1, on the reverse strand, counting down.
ATGTACTTTGTGTTTTCCAGACGTCCTCAGACAAGAGAACGGTATGTCTTATTAAACACTCAGCCTTTACAGCAGCAGCATAAAGTCTGATGTTCTCCTCTGAAACATGGGAGAGGATAATGGAGCACAATCCTTGTTGAGAACAGGATTTTGAAATTATTTTCTCCATCTTGCTCTGGTTACCCAAAACCCATTTTGGTATACTCATTTATACACCCACTCTCTTTCTAAATTGAAAATGGAATGCTTTGTGCTTTTGGGGATTAGTGACTTGAGCAGAGCCACTGAGATGAGATCAAAGCTCATGGGAAAATGATGAACTAGACTTTCTCCAAATAAAAATACAACAGAAACCTTCTCAGAGTTCTGTTGCTGCAGTCACATGAACACCTTTGGCCCAAACTCATCCCATCACATCATAGGCAGTTATTGAGGCATCAAAATTAAGAGTCTAAAATCTTTAAGTTCTCTTGCTCCTGTAGTCAAGGGACTCTGGAATGCTATTTATTCCTCTTACAACCTGAATTACTCTTTCAGACTGTCTCTCACTGGATGCTCAGGAAGCCTTGGGTGACTCAGGGAGGCACTCCAAAACTTTTATTTTGGTATGAAAGTCTGGATCTAGATATTTTTCTATGGAAAGATCACAAGCTGTGGTTAATTCTGTTGGATGTATGATTTGATGCTGTGAGCCAGCCTGGAGCTAACACACTGCTGATTTACTCTATCCCGTCCAGAGGATGCTGCAGAGGAAACGAAGGAGTCAGTAACCTCAGTGACTCTGCTGTAGACAGGTGGGTGAGAGATTAGCTAAGGGTAAGATCTGAACTTGAAGAATAGTTCCACAGCTGAGCCTGCACATCAGCCTAGCACTGTCAATGTGCTGCAGCTCTTCCCCCTCCATTTTCTTCCCTCTCCTTCCTTCTTGGAGGTGTCAGACAGGCTGTGAGAGCAGTATGGTTTGTTGCATTGGTCTGCATGCATTGAGGGAATGGGCTTCCAAGATTTCCTTCAGCTTCTTTGTAAATACAAGAACTCTGACTCTGTTGCTAGCTGTTTGAGACTCTGAGATATAAATTATGTGGGAAAAGACCTGAACAGAGATCTAGTATCACTTATCTTCTTGCCTCTCTACCTCTTTTACCTATGTCTTCTTTCAGTCTCTGGATGATCCAATACCACTGGACATGCAAGTGTTAAGGAAACTTCCCAGTCTGATCATTCACATGGCTCTCTGGCCATCACACTCCCAACAGATTTTCACTGCTGGGAACAACATCCCTTCACAGGGGGCAGCTCCAGTGAACACATAGGTGCTCTGCTGGACTCCCTGCATACCCCATTCACACCAGATTACCTGACTGGTTCAACCCCAGGTTTCCCACAGCAGCATCTCAGATGTCTCATTCCATAAAGCCATAGTGCAGTAACACAGAAACAGTCTGAGCTGGTGCCTCTGGAGAGAGACCCCCCAGCCAAGGAACCCCATGACTTTTATACCTTCACAGCCTACTTGGGCACAAGCCTTGCTCTTCTCCTGAGACCTCCTCTCCTGCTCTCTCTCTCAGTGTTCATCCATCCAGCTGATGCCTCTGGTCTTTGTGCACTTTGTTATCCAAAGGGCTGACAGTTCATGGCCTCTTGTCTTGGGCTCCCACCCAGAGCTCAACCTGCACCTCAATCTGCATCTCTACCAGCAGCGAGCCGCCTGCACCAGATGTATTCCTCAACACAAACGTGAGCTGACAGGCAGTTCCCTGACCCTGTGCCCCCTGGCAGCTGGGCTCTTTCAGAAGAGTGTGAGATGGTTAGGGTAACATCCTTACATGCAGCACTTTGCACACTAAGTGTGCTGAGGAGATAACATTTAGCTTTCCTTAGGGTTGGATTCCTCCTGCTAATGGTTTCTTTACCAGCAGCTTATGTGGGCTTCTCTTGGACCTGAGCTGATTCAGTCATGTTATTTCTCAGCATCATCCCGAAATAGTTCTGAAAGATGACACTGTCTTTCTTCTCCCATTGCAAGGAATGCAATGATATCTCACCATCCATTTATCACACTCACCAGGAATTTTTCTGGACATGCTAATTGTGTCATACTTGAAGAAAAGTATTTATTGCCAGTGTATCAACAGAAACAGAAAGGGCACCGCAGAGACAAGCTTTTGCAATTACATCAGGGAAGACTTTTTAAAAACTCTACTAAAGACTCCAGTAAATCAAGGTAGTTCCAGGTGGCAGTTGGTATTTTTTAGCTTTCTTCAGGTTCCATCAGAAAATGTCCATCTTTCTTTACTGTTCTCCTATCCTAGACCAAGGCTGGACCGTGCCATGACTCCTGAAGTGCTAAAGGAGGTTGTCTGCATCCTGGAAATCCTCTTTCCTGCTGTCAGCCTAATAAACACACCCCAAGCCTCAGGAGTTGTTTCTATGAAATAATAGTGTTGGTACCCATAAAAGATACTGGCTTTCCTGTTCAGATGTCCAAACACACATTTAGCTTTTGTTTCATGCAGCTACCCACTTGTTTGAAGTTGCAAGCACATGCTGAGTGTTAGTTTCCTTCTTTCCTTGTTTCAAAATGTACACTCCGTCTCTGTATAAAAGTATCTCTAAGTGTAGGAAATCCTTCTTCCTTTCATTGTGCATCTCTTGGACATGCGATCCATTTGCGTAAACAAAAAGGGAAATTATGAAAAAGTGGAAGGAAAATCCCAAGCACATTTAAATTAACATATTTTTGCCTTTCAATATATTGTATTTACCTTATTTTCCAGTGTTACACTCCTGAAAATTTCCAGACATTCCTGGGGGACCCAAGTTTTCCTCTAGAGACCCAAGGTATTTGATTAATCAGGGATGACTCAGATGGCTGTGTAAGCCTGGCTACAGGCAGAGTGGGCTCCACCTCACTGGAAATCATCTGGAGGATGCATATTATATAAAAGAAATAGAAATTCATAGTTCATCTAGGCAGAAAAAATAGTGCAGAGACACGTAACCATTGCACTGCTCTGAAGAGCTCTTCTGCAGGACTCCAGCCTTGGGGAGAGCCAGCCAGGCTGGGCAGCTGTGGCTGCCCGTGTGGTGCTGCCAGCTGCAGCATCCAGCCTTTCAGCCACACAACACCAGCAACCTGGAGCAGCTGCACAGCCTCCAGTGGCCAGAGCACGGCTGGCCCAGCACAGGGGCAGTGACAATGGCCACTGATGTGTAGCCAAGTGTTTCCATAGGACTTTGAAGTGCTTTTTTTCTTTTTCATAAATAGCTTGCTGTCTTGTTTTCCCAGAGAAGCACAGAACATGTTTTACTTCCCAAGGACACCCATGTGCCCATGGGCAGGAAGGAAGCACCTGTGGAGGCGAGCAGGCATGGTGAGGAGTTTTTGCTCTGTGCTGGTTTGTAGGAATTTATTGCAAGCCACCTGAAGGTTTTGTACAAAATGAGTAGTGTGTTAATGTCCTGGCCTTCAGAAGCATTTCAGGGCTGGGGTTCTCCATTTGTTTTACTTTTTTGCTTGTTGTGCATGAGATGCCGAAGAAAATTATTTGGAGGGGCCAAAGTCTCACTGGCACTGTCTGAGCGATGTCCACCAGCCTGCCTGGAGCCCAGGCCTGTGCCTGGTCAGACTGAAGAGCGTGCCCAAACTGATCAGATGCAGGCTGTTTCCAGGGCACCTGGCAGGACCTGGAAGGCAGCACCTTGGCATCCCCACTCTGTACAATGCCCACACGTTGTGTGGCACTACCACACCTGGTGTGGCACAAGTGGCGGGGCCAGGGTCCAGAGCCTCGGTGCGCTCCTGGCTGCTCCAGGCCCCAGGGTGGCTGGGCACAGTCTGGGCAAATGAACAGCTGGGAGAAAGAGGCCACAAAGATGTAACACAAAGCTACTGGTGGAATCCTGGCTGCCCAAGCTGCTTCTGGAGAATGTTTTGGAAACTCATGGAGATTTAAGCTCTGGTAATTTAACATTTAAAAGCAAATAGGTTCTCCTGCCCTACTTATCTTCTAGACAATAATGTTGATCTGAAGTGTTCATGGTGCCAAAGTCCTGCTCAAAATGATAGGGGCTTTGAATCCTGCCTGTCAACACTGGGTCTTAACATATGTCTCCTTGGAAGTCAGTGCTACAGGCCTAATCTGGCAGGCATGGCTTTGGAAGAGCCCAGATTTGTAAAAGAATGGCAGGAGGGAACTCTGTGGTATTTCTAACCCCAGTTACTAGAAATTATAACAGGATGTGTAATGCTGTAGCTGTTTAGATAGGTGCCTTGGCAGTTGTTTTCTTCCCCTGGCATTTTCCCATTTTTTTTTTTCTTGAAATGCATATATATAAGAAATTATACTCTATTTTATGGAATTGGTCAGAAACTGAAAAAAAACCCCAACCAATTAGAGTAGGGGCTGGTCCCATTTTAAAGTAACTTCTCCCCATTGCTCTCTCTGCTCCAGGGCTGGCAGCTTGCTTCATTCCCAGGCATTCTCTTCATTCCCAGCTTGTAATGTCAGAGATGAAGTGCTATTAAATATAATTAAATACATTTAGGAGACACAATCTACCACCTTGGTGGCATCTATAGGAACAGGTGCTTAAAAGCTGCGTGGAAAATGAGAAGTCCATTTTTCCAAGTGTAGCAAACCTACTGTTCAGTAATGGTTTCTGTCAAACTGAATCTCCATGCCCTACTGTTAAAACCCAGGAATCTGGTAGAGTATTTTTTTCCAGAAAACTATTTTTTCCTTACAGTTTGAAAATGGCCTCTTAGTTTTAAATGATGATTTTAAAACACACCAGAAATTTATTTTCCTGCATTGGTTATTCATTCTGCCTTAAGAATAAAAGACAGATGGGACTCATTTTCTCTTACTCTGTCCAAACATTTCAACAAGTGGGTTATTTTTCTTACCAGCCTTTGGACTCCCTGCTGTCCTTAGCAGGATTATTTGGATAAATAAACTGATCCAACTTTGACCCTTTACTAACCATTCACCTGAGGCAGAACATGCAGAAATTAAGGGAAAGAAAGGATGTCTGTTCTGGTGAGAAGCGAGCTAATATTGCTTTACTATGAAAAGACATAAAATTATTCTTGTCTGAAAAGAAAAATCATGAATTTTTGCCATAAATATCCTGTTTTATTTCTGATGTAGTTGAACAAACACCAAAAAGTTAACAGGTTGGAACAGTTTGGGAAGGAAAAAGAAGGAAGGTTTACTCTAACTACCTTATGGTTTACAGATGTTTCAGGTAGGCCTATAGACATTTTTGTTTCAGAGTTATCCCTGCAGGATTTTGCCAGTGTTCCAACTCATTTTTCCCTTTGAGGCTTTGTCTACCTTAACTACAATTGGAGGAAAGCAGGATACGGTCTAGCATACAGCAAAAGCAAGATAAAAACACACAGTGAGACAAAACCAGTATCCGCTATAGACAGGAAAGGAATATTTTCAAAAAGTGAAATTATTAATAAAATAGGACAAACATCCTCCTTGTTCTTAGGGCTGAGTGAATTAACAATACAAAGATGCAATGAGATACCTATATCAGTGATAAGTTTCAAAGACAATACTGAGGTAGAGATGCTGAACAAGGGAAGTTAAAAGCTGAGCAATGTTGTAAGTAAGCAGGTCACAAAAGAGGGGCAGGTTAAATTCACACATCCTTCAACTGCTTCCCAAGCTCTGATCACTAAATGTTCTACCAAATTCTATCAAATGTAGTAAAATGTTGCAGTGGGATATACCTACCTTTAGGATTAAATGTTTTGGTGCTGTGAATGACAGCCATGACTGAGGTGCTCTGCTCTGATGTGCAGACTGTGTAATGCTTCTGGCCTTCTCCTCACAACCTGATCTTTTAGTAGAGGGGTTATAGGTGCAATGGAAGTGATGCTATGATAGAATGGAAGTAGGGGTTGGACTGAGGCATCACTTGTGCCTGGTGACCAAAGGTTTAAGTGACACTGATATGTTGTCCCAGTGTGCAAGGAAGCATGCACTGCAAACATGCAGCAGTGGAAGACAATGTTACCTGCTCCTTTTTGTTTCTGCTGGGTTGCCAAAAGCTCCTGTTTGCTCAGATATGCTGGTTGGGCTACTTGTGAAACTCCCTTCCTCTGTTCAGTTCCTGAGAGCTAACTGGCACCTCTGAATGGAATTGTTTGGGCTAAGAAGGGGTTGAGGAGATGCTCTCCTGAGGAGCAGGGCAGAGTGGTGAGGAGTGGTTTGCAGCAAGCTAAGAGCACTTGTCTCTTTGGCTGTCAGCATTGCAGTTGTCCTTAATATCAGGCCCTATGAATTTGGCCCAGTAATTTATCACCATGTAAACAAGGAGCTGGTTCCAACTGTGAATTCCAAGAGCAGGCATATAATTATCATGTTTTTACCAACTCCTTCAGCTAGAACTGCCTTAGGACAGTTAACTATGGCAATCAAGAAACCAGACAGATCTGTAAAATAAATTTTTCTCAAACAATCCTCTTATTTTATACACAAAGTACTAATTAAACATAATTCAAGTTGTGAAAGAGTGTGTAGGCAATTGCACTTTACTATAATTTTTCTTTATATTCGATATTGTGGGAATAAACCAAGGAGACAGAGCAGTATATTTGACAAGAGGTAGAGGAGATGACCCTACACAAGATCATTTTGTTTCTGTATCAGACATATGTCACAGCTGCAGTAGTGTTCTGCTCTGGATAAGAAGGGTGTGCAATGCAATTTTAATGAGTATTTAAGACCCTGTTCCCAATGTGAATGTTGTCTAATGAACACTGTGTCCTAGTCTCCATTAACTTTGACTGTGTAGTGACCTTGGATAAATCATTGCATTTTTTTGTGCATATGCTCATCTACAGATGTGCTTTCCTCACAGATATGTAGTGAAGATTCATTAGTTAATGCTTACAAAGTTCTTTGAAGACATAAATAAATACCGTTATTACTTTAACAATGCTGAAGTTTTGAGATCAAGAGGGCATTTTACCCTCTGCATCCCACTGCCAGTTGGGAGCTACAGTGACTGTCCACAATGCATCTTTCACCTTGGTGTTTGCACATAGCTGTTATCTTCTGCTAGATGTGGTTATGAATCCACATGATCGCTGTCGGTGAGTGCCCAATCTTTTATAGCAATTAAGGAACAAATTGTAATCATTTTTGCAGAAACTGTAGAAACACTAGAGATGAAAATCTTTTGCATGCACTGGCATGATTTGGAGCTCCAAGCAAATACAGGGTGATTTGGTTTCAATCATTCCTTCATCTAATTCGTCTAATCCATAGCACTTCATTTCCCAGGCAAACAGCAGAATCGTATCTGGACCTGGGGATGCATTAAAATGAAACAAGTTTGAAATTCATAAATTTATTTCATGTCAAATCCCTGGAACACATTGGCATTGTTGTGTTTTTTCTGAGCTTTCAGATGAATGTTCTAAACTGATATACCTACACTTCTTATGCTGTAGTTTAATATGCAACAGGAGATCTCTCTAGCACAATGAAGCAATAGAAATCTTGATCAGAACTATTGAAAAAATATGCATTCTCATAAAATCTGACTAAAAATAGTATAAGTTGCTGAATATTAGATTTCCACCAATTAAAGTTAAATTAGACTTTGTCCCAAATTGGTTGTTAACATATTTTTGGGGTATTTCATGCCAAAAGAAACAGCACTGTCATGGAAATAAAGAGGAGCTAAAAACTATTAGAGTCATTCTAAATTGTTTCCAGGTTGATAAGCATACAGTTATTATCATGGCTCCATTTCCCTGTGTTCTCTTTGTATTGAGGCTAAATGGGTTCATTTCCACCACGAAGGATGACATACATGAAATTGTGGGGGGAAAACAGCTTTGTGTCCAGAATGGCATGAAACAGACCATGAAATAGTGGATGAGGGTACTTTGCTTTACCACTAAACGTTAATAGGAAGGAAGGAAGACCATGACAACCATGAGCATCATTCACAGATGACAAAACAAACAGTGAAGCCACAGGTTTTTTGACTTTGCTGCCATCTAGCAGAAGATGGACAGCCTGACATCCATCCACCCACTGGGACAGAGAGGAATATTAGAATGCTGAGATAGGTGGGGGATAATGGGGATTATGGTTCAGGTCTGAGTTGGCCATTCTGGCTAGCTGACTCTTAAAAGGTGGCTTGTTTCTGGAAGAGCAGATTTAGAAGCAGAACTAGCTGAGACTCACTCCTGTTGCTGGAGGAGTGAAACAGTCTGGGCTCCCCTGTTTGCACTGTTGGACTGAAGGAGATGTACAGCCGAAAGGCTTAGGAAAATTCAGATATGCCCTCTAAAGACAAACCTTCTGAACAAGATAAGAGCTATTTTCCTTTCTGGGGAAAGAAAAGCACTCTTTGTGTGTACAGACCACATTTAAAAATAATCAGTTAATAATATCAGTCACCTTGACCAAGGTTTGGTCATGCTAAAAACCCTTTTGCTTGTAACACATTTCAAGCAAGTCATTAGCTGATTCTGAGTGTATACTGCTTTATCATCTGAATGGTCTTGAAGAAAGCTTAGCTACATAATGATCATGTTAGGCTCCCAAATGAGTTTCCTTTCCTGTAATTATTAATCGTCCAGCTTCTCTCTTTCTTGCAATCTCATTTTCTCCTGCAGTGTATGTTCCTTTTTCAGGGACAGATAACTACGTCTTGCACACAGTCATTTATGGTCTGTGTTCATTAGCTCACAGGCAAAGGAAGCAAAGCAGACTGTACTCTGATTTTCCCTTTGTGCAATGGAAACAGAACATTTATTATGGTTTTGTTGCTGAGGAGAAGTTCAATTGCTAATGTAATGCAGGCTAAAAATTTGCAGGAAGAAAAGTTTCGTGTTCTGGAAAAACTGAACTCACATGTGTTTTCCTGGGAGGGAAAAAATTGTCTAAACCTGGGCTGAGGTGTTCTTTGGAGGCTGAGAAACATTATGATAATGTTGTACTTAGGCTCAAACTAAGGATTAACCAGGTCGCTCAGCCTGAAGGTTAAGCTTTAAAAGAAACTGAGACAATTAAAGATAGAGGACTATACACACAAATCATCCAGGTAAGCTTGCCCTGTAACTGTGTTCTTTATATGATTGAAGGTAAATAATTTTCCTCCCAGATATGATTAGACTGAATTTTTTAAAGATAAAGTGAGAAGTTTTATTCCCATTCTTCTTCTATTTGACATCACAATATGCAAAGACCATTTGCCTGTGAGGAGCGTATCAGAACCTATGAGACCCACACTCAGCTGAGTTTCTGTGATGCTGCTTTTTCCTAGGGCTTATGAATACATCAGTAAGTTACATTCTAGGTCTCTAAATTACATTAGATGAATTACATTATATGAATGCAAATATATGTTAAGTAGTTTAAAAGAAGTGCCTTGGGGAGGGGATGTTGGCCACCCTTCCATGCTGGAAGGGCACAGGACATGCCTTGCTTTCCTTGGGGGAGCTGCCAGGGGGACAATCCTCTTCAGCCCAGTATGGGGAAGTTCTCAAGGGCAGAGGGCTGTTTCACACATGCTGCACCTGCAGAGCCACAACCCTTCCCCAGGTGCTGTTCATCAGGATATCACTTGCCAGGGCCTGTGGCTAGTGTGGGATAGACATTAGCCCATAAACATCTGCTTCAGAGGGAACTGGGAGTGAGGGTGTCCAAGGAACCATCATGGCCCATCAGGACCATGCTGCCTGGGTGCTGTGAAACCCTGTCCTATCCTATGCACTACAGCACTGGGTTCTCCTCTTAACCTTGCAGTAGGGATATTTTGAAGTGATTTTGTTTCACAAGCTTTCTTCAACAATTCCTTTTCCCCAGATTCCAGTAGATCAGAAGGGAGTGGTGTCCCTGCTCAGGTACAGCCCAGTAGCCAGCCCTGAAGAGCTCACCCCACTCGTGTGGTGTCTGCAGTGCAGTGTCAGGAACTGTGTGTGTTCCTTGTGGGGCTCAGCCTGGCAGAGTTCCATGGTTAGCCTCTGCTCCTGATCAAGAGAGAAAACATTCATGTATGCTTAGTTAAAATAAAGGACCTTAACCAAAAGAAAATGAGAGAGTAACTTTAGCTTTAAAACAAAACAGCTTGCAAAGCATATTGTCAGTGTCATCAAAGAATCGTTTTAAATCCAGTTAAGCTAACTCAAATAGACTAACAAAATGAGAGTGTCTTATGCTGCAGAAATGTACTTTTAAGCCATCTAAACAAAGCTATCCTGGCAGTACAATTATTATTTAAAGACAGATTAAAATTAATTGATTTTTGCATCAACACACTGATACCTTTACAATCATTTCAGTCTTTCTGAAGTCCACCCCAATGCATGTTTCCTTTATGAACTGGGAACTCCTAAAAACTCGAGAGAACATTCCTTTTTTATGTTCACCAGGTCCAGGCTGGTAGATTTTGTGTTGTTTTTCAATATGTGCTATCCAAAACAACATCTAAAAGCAAAGGATGTGTAAAGTGACAACCAGATTCAGAGAAAGTGGAGTTATGTGCATGCTCCTTATATTATTCTGACTGACAGCTTTATTAAATCACTCGTGCCTCTCTAAGCACTTTCTGTGATAATTTACTTGCATCTGCAAGTTGGTCTGCAATCCTTAATTGTAGGATGTGGTTGGTGATGCTCTGAGCATACTTTAACTGGAGTTAAATATTCAGGGCAGGAATTATATTTTCAGATGTGTATATCATGTTATGATATGACTGCTTTTTATGCAAGCAATAAATGAAGCTAACTACAGGAGGCAGAAACCTGTGTCTTTCTTTTTGTAGAGGGCGTAAGGTATTTCCCAGAAAAGAATAGTTTGTCCAACCAACATGGAGTTAGCTAAAATAAATTTACAAAAACCCAGTATTAGATGATGGATTTATGGGCTACTGATAAGTGACTAAAAGCAGGAAAGAGCAAAGCTGCCTAAATCACCACTTTCTCTGTTATTAGTGTGCATTTATGCCTTCTAACATTCGTTGATGATATTCATTTACTCTGCAGTGTGTTTTATTCATTCCTTTTAACATATTGTCTGCTTTTCTGGTTTTCCCAGAGGGGGAGAAGGTGGATCTTTTTCTAATGTCCTCTCTATAATGTTTTCCCTTCCTCACTCAAACCAACAGCTTTTTGTGTGCAGATAACTGAATGGACAATTTAGCTTCCAGTGGAGTCTTACATGTTCTGGAGATGTCAGCCATGGAACAGGTATGGAAAGATGATCCAGAAACCACAATTTTGAAGCATGATGTTACCTACACAGAAACTGTTTGCTCTTTCATGTAAAGGCTGATAACTTTGCGGAAAAAATGTCAAGGGCTATCAAGGAAAAGGCTTTCTGAAAATTCTCAAAAGCTGAAGGCTTTTTAAAAAATGTTTTCAGAAAATAAAAAACAAAAATGCAGAAAATGTGAGGAATGGCATCTTTCTCTCCAAGATGGAAACCGTGATCAGAAATAGAAATTATTGTCTGTGCTCCTCTGCTGTGGAGATATTTTCAGTCTCAGAGAATTTATGGCTGCTTGGGAAAACACTTACCTGAGTAGAAGAGCAATAAACATAAGAAAAACTGAGAGATGCCAAGACAGTATCATCCATGTTATTTAAACTGTTTAGGAACTGGAAAAACCCCACTATGTTTATGTCATGCATAGATTTAATTTCTTGCTTACTAAGGAAAGCTGAAATCACTCACTGCTTTTTGGAATACGAGTGCAATATGATCATTTCATAATGCTGGGGAAAGGAGTGGGATCTCTACATGATAGAGATGATCCCTGAAGGCAGTATCATCATTTGATCCTTGGCACAGCCACTGTCTGACATCATCTGAGACCAAAGACTGTCAGATTAGTAGCTATTATCTTTATGTAAAGAGGCAGCAGTTATGCACCTTAAGTGTTGTTTGAAGTTCCCATCCGCCAGAGTAAATGCCCAGTGCACAGGTTATACTTTGCACATACCCTGAGGAAATGTATGTACCTGGCTATAAAGAGGGAAAATGAGGGCAGGCACTGGCAAGTTGGCTGGACCCAGAGACCTATTTTATTCTTGCAGTTGAGCTATTGTCAGCAATGCTGCAGTTCTAGGAGCAGCTTGTGCATTGGTTCCAGCTGGGGACATTGCTAGTGCTTGCCAGAGCCCCAGACTAAAGCACTGACTTGCTCAGAGTCCTAAACCCCCCTATGCAGGGCTGTATTATCACATACACATGCAAAAAAAAATAACCCCAAGAAACCCTCAAACAACATTTTGGTTAAACTGTACTTGGGTTATGAGCATATTTGGGTCTTGAGTGCAGCATTACAGATTTCATTGTTGAAGGCTGTCATCAATTTGAGGTCATTAGGTGAGAGATTTAGTGGTGCAAAACTGGATGGCTGTAGTTTTGCTGCTGCTGGGGACTTGGTGTGGCTAAAGTGGAGATAAGAAAGCTTCTTATTCAACCTCACATTTGGTATTTGCTTAAAAATCAGCAAGCTGTTCATGTGGGAAAATCCTGGCAGAACTCGAACATATCAGCACTTGTGTAGTGAAGGATGCTCCCACATGCTTGTCTTCTGAGATCCCCCTTACCGAGATGCACCCAGGACTTTCTGGAAATTGTAAGTTTCTTAGGGCCAAAATAAACCTTTGTAATTCTCTCTCTGGAGAAGGTGTTTGGAAGAGGAACCAGCTGCAGGTGACTAAGAACTGTGACAAAAAGTTGTTGAATAGATGATGAGGAACACTGCTAGCAGGGCTGTTAGGAGCTCTTGGAGATTATTCCACTTCTATTGGCCCATTCTTACCTTTCTGAAAAAATATCAAGCCCTACATAGCCAAACAGTAGTTTTATAGGGTAGTAGACTGTATCTGTGCTAGCTAGAATACCCACATAGCACTTTTCTCAGCTCTTCAAATACCTCATACTTGGTATGTGATTTTCCTGGCCACAGCAGATTGTGGTTTGGGCATGGTGGTGAAGTGCTCACAGCCATTGCTTGCTAAGTAGAAATGTTGCTTTATTTCATATCAACTGAAATATTTTCAGTGTGTACAGCTCTCGTTTCAGATGTGCATTTCAGTGGCATAAAATGAGAAGCTATGAACATCTTGTCACACTTTGCTCCAGGGACAAAATGTTGATAGGACAGAATTTAATTGAGATAAATGCAGTGAGATAACCATCTTATGTGATATGACCTTACTGCAGTAATTAAAAAACATCTTGCAATGAGACACCTTAGCCTAACTAGCATGCTGCCAGGATATTTTTCTTAGGCATTAATTTTCTCCACATCTCCAGCCATATCCATTGTCCTGTACTCAGAAAAATCAGTCCCACAAGCATCACAAAACTGAAAGCCATAGGAAGCAGAGATCAAACCAAGCTCCTTTGATAGTTTTGTTGTTTGTGCAACAAACACTCTCCTTGTAGTATGTCATAATACAGAATTCTGATGTATTTCCAGTGATGTTTAATCCAGGTCCAAAGCAGGATTTTTTTAAAATCTATGTTATGTCATGGCCAATGTCCCACAGGAGTGATTCATTCCTCCCTGAAATGCCCTGGATAGTCATTGAAACAGATCTACTCCCAAACAACAAACCAAAATTGCACAGTTGAATTACACACTGGTAAAAATAGTAGGTGATTGTGGTAAGGCTGAATGCTGAATCCACTAAACTGAGAGTTTAAAAAATACCTTTAGAGTTTTATATATAGATATATACGGATACTTTAATCATGGTATAACTTTTACTATCTTGAGAGAAAGCACAAAAAGATTTGATGCCTCTAACAGAAACCACAAATGTGATTTATGATTCAAGATGATCTATGGATTTCTGCTGACAGAATTTATGACTTACCTGAACAAGGAAAAGTTTTATTCTGCAATTCCAGTAGAATCAAAGACTGGATAATATAGAAAAGAAAAAAAGGGGGAAGGGAAGGGAAGGGAAGGGAAGGGAAGGGAAGGGAAGGGAAGGGAAGGGAAGGGAAGGGAAGGGAAGGGAAGGGAAGGGAAGGGAAGGGAAGGGAAGGGAAGGGAAGGGAAGGGAAGGGAAGGGAAGGGAAGGGAAGGGAAGGGAAGGGAAGGGAAGGGAAGGGAAGGGAAGGGAAGGGAAGGGAAGGGAAGGGAAGGGAAGGGAAGGGAAGGGAAGGGAAGGGAAGGGAAGGGAAGGGAAGGGAAGGGAAGGGAAGGGAAGGGAAGGGAAGGGAAGGGAAAGATTTTTACACTTAATTTATGGAAGTTAACCATAATGCAACAAGGACTCAATTAAAATATAGCAGAAAAGTTCCTGAGAACAGACTGACACAGATTCATTTGATTCCTTAAAAAGTGAAGAACTGGCATACAAATGTCCTGGAGACAACATGGTGTGGAACAGTCCTCTGTTATGAGGACTAGATTAATTCTCTATTGATTTTTTCAAGAACTGTTGCAGTGAGGTAAATTCCCTCTCCCCACTTCCCAGAGCTTCTCCATATTTCCTGTATATTAGAATTGCTGATTTCTAAATGACAGCTTGGGACAAGAAAGCAAGGGCTGTTCCTGTAGAAGTGATACGGTTACGTTCTTTTTAATCCCATCTCAAAGGATGTGAACACTCATCCCTGACGTGGAACTCCTCCACTCCCATAAAAGCTAGTGCAGGGTGGGCAGTCCTAGAGAAAATTACCCCAAGAAAGATGGATGGGTGAGGGGGGTTGTGCCCCAGAGGGCTATGCCTGAACAATTGTGCCACTTTCCAGGCAGCACATTTATGGATTTACCTCAAGTTGTAACGTCTTCCCTATTTTACAGAACTTAATTAGGATATGCATCTGGTTTGCAACATGGAGACTGGTGGGATCCATCAGAATATGTCAAAATGCAGTGATACTACAGGAATACGTGGGAGAAGATGTTCATATAAGGGGTTATCTTTTGGAAATGCAGTGTTTGACTAAAAGGGTTTCACCCTGAGTTAATGTACACAGGCAGAGGCAGCGCTGTCTCCAGCTGTTGTGCAGTGCTGGATGAACACCAGAGCTGTGTCTGCTAATGCAACCCCATAGAAAACCAGGTGAACAGTTTCAGGGGATGAAAAAACTGGGATGAGAAAACATCCCAATGCAATATTCAATGACTGATTGCTTGGATTTGCTGACATTGTTCACTCCTTGCAGAACTGTTCCTGAACCTGTGATCATCTCACAATTGTTTCACATTTTCCTAGACTGAAATGAAAATGACCTAGCTTCTCTTTTGGTTCAGCTGTAGGTCACTGCCTGGCTGCTGTTACCACAAAGGTTTCTGAGTTTCTTTTCTTATTCTCCTCCTCCACAGAACCAGTTTCAGTTCAGCATCTTGTCCTCCAAAGGGTTTCCAATGGCCTTTTTGCCCCTCTCTCATACAATTTCAAGCTGCTGTAAACAAGTTGTATTGCTGGTGAGCAGACAAGAAACAACTTGAAAAGATAAGAAGGACATAGAAAAAATGAATTTCCTTTAGAAAAGAGCTTGAGTATCATCAGCTGTGGTTAGGTATTTGCACTTACAGTGTGGCAATTAGATGCTACAGTGCTGGGCTGTTGGAGGGATATGCAAACTTCTTATGATGCAGCTTTCTGCTAAGCTGCTAAGAACAAAAATCTATCAGTTCTAGCAATTGCTCTGTTTGCTAGAGGAGAGTTTTAGCCAGATGTGGTAGAGCAAAGTTCCCCTTGTGCCCCCAGGGTGGTTTTTTGTTCAGTGGATGGTGGCTGCTGCCATCATCCCACAAGTGGCTGGATTCAGCTGGTCCTGGTGAGTATGACAGAGAGAGTGACCACAGATCCTCTGGTTGGAAAGATATTTAATCCATCTCTTCATGCTGCTAGTCATTGATCCAAATGTGCTCTGTTTGAAGTACTGCTGAAGGGGGAAGTCCTTTTCACTCCCATCTGGTTATGATTAATCTTCTCAGCTGGGCTCCCTATGGCCAAGGAGGAGCTCAAGACAAGAACGGTCTCTCTCCCTCTTAATTACACTGCTTTAACAGAGAAACACCAGTAATTAGAACCCAGAGATGCCAGCAGGTATATGTGAATGTGGTGTCAGTTTACAAGGTGATATGTTAAAGCTGATTCAAGCCAAAACACAGTCTCTTTCTCATTACAGAGGTGAAATTAATCACTCTGTCTCATTAGCACACTATTGGATTAAACAGAGTCATTTTAACCTTCCTCCCTATCTTGGAATCTACTCTCACACAACAGAAATGAATTTCCTTCGGAAAATATGACCAAGCTTTTGCATCTGTGTGGATGTGGCTCTGCAGAGTTAAGTTAATTTCAGCCTTTTTATCACCTGAACTTGAATGGCATGTTTAAGTCATGGTCTTGGAGACATCCCTGGTCCAGAGCTAACTTGAGGAGCTTGGCTGGCTGAGTACCAGCTGGGGTCCTTTGCTGAGAGGGGCTGCTGCGGTGAGGAGAGCTAAAGGTGAGACACTGCCCCTCCTCTCCCCTGGAGCTGCTTTTAGGCTTTATGGCTGCTCCTACCCAGGCTAGATGGCAGCTAGGTAGGAGCTGTGCCGGGGCTCAGCCTCAGAGCAGCCTGGTTGCTCAGCTGGGTGATGGTTGGGCTGCATCTGGCCATGGCTGCTGTCTCTGGGCCCAAATCAGACCCTCACAGGTATTCCAGCTCATGGCTGCTGAGGCTGCTGCCTCCACCAGCCTTGCTACCACTCTTGGATCCCAGCTACGCTTCCCTGGGGTGCAGCTAACCTTTGCTGTGTTCTGCCATAAATTTTTAGGATTCACCTGAAGGAGAAGGATCTAGGACTGTGTCAGACCTTGTTGGTGCCTCACAGCCCTGCATCGGGAGATATTTCAGGGAGGGATTTCTGCTGCTTGTCTTTGCATCTCATTTTTCATTTAATATTGGCCAAGCAGAGCCTGTCCTTGAAAATGAAACAGAGCAAATTAGTATGACCCAATTTTGCATAGAATTACAAAAATAACATTTTTCTGTGCAAGATCATAATCCAGACCAAGATTTTCTGAGCTTCGACCGAATTAAAAGGTTTATGAACCCTTGAGATTAGTTTTGCACTCTTTAATTAAGCTCATGTCTTGAGAAAGCCAAGGGGAGGTTTACAGATATCTTTAACAAGTAACAAACGACAAGGATTTTGCTAGGAAAAAGCTGGTGGTCTGGTACTTTCTTCCTGTCCTCTGTTTTTCCCAGAGATAACAACTCACTAGGGCTGGATGGGACTTTGCGTCTTGCCTTAAAGGGATGTCCAGAGAGACTCTGAGCAGGGCAGGAGGGAGGCTGGCGCCTAAGTGAATCCTTTTATCCCCTACAGAGGCTCCTGGAGCTCAGCCCTAGCTACTCTGGCAGGGCATTGCATAGTTATCTGATTATACCAAAATATATTCCCTGAAACATTTTTTCCCTCTTTAATTGTTTATGCTGGGAAGAGCTTTTGCTTTCTCAGCCTCTTAAAATACTTTTTTTTCTAATGCATTTGAAATGTTTTTGTAAATGTCTTATCTGCATAAGAGCTTCAAATGATGTGAGTTCTGCCACACAGTGATGGAGTGGAATCTTACATTAAAAATCAGTGATCAGACAGCAAGGGAAGGTCCCACCAAGACCATCAGGCTTACACTGTGGGAGCACAAGGGCAGGTTTTGATGCTGTCCCAAGCTAGCAGGCTCTGACATGTCCAAATAATGGCAAGACCCAAGCAAGGCTGAGCAGAAAATCCCTAAATTATTTTCAAAATTATTTTCAAATCAGTGAATGTGTTGTCTGTTTCTTCACACCTGTTCAACAGGGCTGGTCTTTGCACTCTTTTCCATTTTCCTCCACATCCACAAGCTAGATCCTTAGCGCTTGTGAGGCCAGTTGATATTCCTGGTTGCCATTTCTCTGGATTTAGAGAAGTCAGAGTGCTTTGCTCAGTAATGTGCAGTAGATGATGGGTAGAATGAAGAACTCCAGAACCAGATCCTCCTCCCCTTCAAGCTAAAAGAGTGAGTCCACTGAAACCACTGGCATTGTGTTACTTATAAAAGCAGAGAAGAACACAAGTGTTTGAGTGTTTGCCACTTAAGCCTACAGTGTCTGTACAGACATTTTTAACCATCAGCTTCCAAAAATCCTAACATCAGTACAATAAGGATGAAAACCCTAATGTAGGTGAGGTAGCAGGTGGGGAATTTTGCCATTACTTGGGGCAAACCTCAGAGCAGAGCTCGTCAACTCCTCCCATACATCTACCTTATGATCATTTAATTCCCAGAGCATTTCAGGCACAGAACTAATTTTTACCAGTTAATCAAGATACTGAATGGGTGTAGGGCGATTAAATGACATGCTGGTTGGTTATCACTGAGATGCAGAGACTGTGAAGAGGCAAAGTGTTTTTCTGAGCATTGAAGAATTTGCTGTCCAAATAAGTAAGGCAGACAATTTCCTTCTGGACAATCTATTGTGGAATCTTTATATTTACTTATTTTCTAGGCTTTAATTTTTTTTCTTCACAAAAGACTAACCCTGGTCCAAACTGGCCCATTTTAGCTGCTGTTACAGGCACTTACCAAGATGCAGTATTTTACATATACTGATGGTTTGTTTGGTCTCACTACATTGCCTTTGATATCACACCATGCTGAGTGTAAACTGCTGGTTCATAGCTGTCAGTTTTGAAACAAGGAAACAGCTGTTGGAAAAAAACAAGTTTCATGCTCCCCTCCCACCCAGATTTGGTACATCATCCATGAAATTACACTGTTGTCACATCCAAGGGGAGAAATACCCAGCCAGAGGCGAGGGGAAGGCGTAAAAGTCTGGCATCTCACATTCAGGGCCAAAACAAGAACTTATTTATTTGGAAAATGCAGTAAAATGGAGGAGCTCCAGCTGAGGCAGGTTTTGTCTCCTAGGAGGCCCAGTGATATCAGACCTGGAGGTCCCAGCATTTTGTGAAGAAGCAATTCAGCCTTTTTCCATCCACCACCAAAGTTACTGTGGCCTGCAAGGGGAATGAGGGAAGACTTAATGCTCTTAGAACTTAAGCTAGTGTTTACTGACATGACGAATTAATTTCATTTCTCTAGGAGTCCTTGGAGAAAGTGCTTGAAAAAATATCCTAAACTCTCATCACATTTCTGATAAAATAAATGAATCTGGAAAGAATCGGGACACTAATGCTTGCTGCACACATAGATCTTTTCAGATGATCGCAGTCAGCATGGCTTGAATTTGCCTCAGTTGTGTGTGAAGGCTTTCTTTATGCTCCTTTACATCTCAAGCTATTAAATTTTAAATTTTTAAGTAGGTCATGGAGTCTTGCTCAGGAACTCTGGTCTGGAAGGAGAAAGCATTGCCATGACCCAAGCACCTCACAGAAAAGCCTCCTTGTTGACCAAGACAGCAGGTGAAGACCTGCTTCCCTGGACATGATGGGAGCAGGCTTTACTTTGCTGCCTGCTGGAGGCTTCCCTTTTGCTTGCCTCTGGCTGGGTTTGCTGGCAGTACTCAACACCTTCCAGCACCAGGGGGTGACTCTCCCAGCTGGCTCTGGGCTGCCCAGCCTGTAAAACACCAAGGCATTCATCGGCCCTGGTACTGCTTGTTAACTTCTCTTTTTTATAGAGAACTGAACCAGATGGAGTTTGGTGTACTCCCCTATTTTTACTTCAAAAAAGGGGAGTTTTAAGTGCACCTGTGGAGGTGAGGACAAGAACTGTTGGAAGATACAGCCCTGCTCCTCCTCAAGGAAATGATGACCATGGTCCTGTCAGCGGAGCTGGAGCAGGATTAGGGCTTGTTAGTGATTCTCATAGTGTAATCTTATTAATCTAATTTTTCCTGTATCAATGGAAAGGGAAAGGTATTATTGTTGGAGCAGCAGGTCAGAAAAACTCCAAAAATAACACTGAGTGAGCTGCTGAGTTTTCCTTTTAGAAATGAGTTTTGAGGATCTCAACCATTTGCAGCTCACAGTAATTTTGCAGCCAGTGTGGGTGCCATGGGACATTAACTCACATCTCTTTAATCTTGGGAGGGATAAGGTGGCAATTACTGGGCTTGCTGAAATCAAGTGAACCTGCCATAGATTTTAACGGGGACAAACTCAGGTTTGGGTCGAACTGTGTCTTATGTGTGTGGTTAGGAAAGGGCAGGAGAAAGAGAAGTGGAAGCCACGGGTCTGTGGCTGTGTTGTCCACTTGTTCTTTCCAAGCAGCTGTGGTTCCTAAGGACACCAAGCAAGCAGCAGCTCCTCGGGTGTCTGCGGCTGCAGTCGGGCAGGCATTGCTGCCATCCTGTGGAGAGCAGGACCCAGGGACAGCTGCAGGGCCATGGGGGTCCAGGGTCTGGCAGGCCCCTTGGCACTGCTGGGGTGGCCTCCCTTGGTGGCCAGCTGGGGATCACCTCACATGGCTTTGGGCCAGGGCCACCCAGTCTTGCCCTGGCCTGCTCCATGACTTTAAGAGCCAATTTACACTGCTCCTCGTGCCTGCAACAGCTGGGTTGTTGAACTGTGCCCATGATGCATGAAACAGCTGGATGCTGGAGCCACTGGGGCAAGCTGTTATCCTCTGCTAGTCCTTCAGTGCTCACATGCAACAGAACCTCCTCACCTGGACATGTGGTGCAGGAATATTTCTTTTCAAGGGTGTCCTTGAAAGTCTTCCATACTGAAATGACAGCCTCAGTTTTAATTTCATTTTTTATTCTGTATAAGCTTAACATTTTGCTAACAGATACTATAAAAAAATATTCAACCCAACAGTGTGATTGGAGTAAAGCTATATGCAGACAGGTAAACAGATAGCTAGAGAGCAGGAAAAGCAGGACATCTAATCACCGAAGAACTGTTATAAAACAGCAATAAAATTAATATCTATAATTAACTAGCAGTGCAAAAAAAAAAAACAAACTGGAAGCAGCTTTACATTAAAAATACAGCTTTTTAAATACAGAAATAGCACCAATTTACAGAAGACAATCAGAAATGTAAACGTGGCAGATAGATTCAAGTATAAATTATATGCTCCTCAACAACTGAGCTGGGACAGAAAGGTTTCACAAACCCTGCAGAACTTCCTGGGTATGCACTTTGCCTCAGTGCAAATACAAATTTTGCTTTTCCAAAGCTACTTTGCTGATGAGCTGTTCCTAGTTTATTTAAATTCTTAGCTTTCAGTGAAGGTAAAGATAGGAAATGTAAACCCATTCCCTCTTGGCAACCAACTGCTCCCCCTCACCAGTCTAGTTCAGCAGCTCGGGTACAGAACAAAGCTGCCCCCACTGCTTCAGTGGTCTCACTCTATTTTAGCAAGAATTTTGCATTGACAAAATCAAGACAGCATATCCACATCCTTTTTCTCCTAGGCTCAAAACCTGTTTTCCCATCCATGACCCACAGAAGACGGAGTCAATCTCATTTCTAGACCCGCTGTATTTACAGAAAATCAAAACTGTAAGCAGAAATTGGAAATTGAAAATCCATTTTCACTCCCTGCATTTTCAAGTATAGTTTAAGTTAATTATGGCACACAATAACATCACTAACAAAGAAAGGCAATTTTGGTGATGATGCTTCAACTTTGCCTCTTTGAAGCAAAGAGCCAATATTAGCTCTAATCCTCCCTGCTCCCAGCTGCCATATCACTAAAATGCTGCACTGTACCAGAGGGAGAGAGAAGAGACAAGGTTTGGAGAATCAGCACCCACCGTTTTCCCTGGAACCCCAGCAGCAACACATGCACACCAGCAAGTGCAGGGGCAGCACTGTGCTAGTTACACACTGCTTTTCAAAGCAAAATTCATCTAAGTGGGTGTATAAGAAGAAATAATTCAAAAGAAAAAGCTGTAAACTTTCTTAACTGTAGTGTCATTAAATATTAAAAAATTAGCAGTCTGAAGATGTCTCTTTACCACCCCTGAAATTTCCTATGATAATTCTGCTATAGATTTTCTTTCAACAAGGGCTACCCAAGCCCTCCCAAAAACCTGTTATTGGTCTAGTCTAAGAGAAGGTCACATTACTCAAACTCTCAACTCCACTAAAATCCTTTCTTAAATTTCATTTTCATTATACATTCATTATTAAAATAAGATGCCCTCATCAAATTCCCAGCCTCAAAGTCTTAACCTCCCTTGACCAACAAAATAGCACATCCAAGAGTGCATCTACCCTTGGAAAATCAATACCAGTACCAAAGAGAGAGAGCTGATCATGCTGGCCTTACATTTGCTAAAAGTCCAAGCTAAAGTGATGTCAACAGAAACACTTTCTGTCTGTTGAACAGGAGACTGCACAAATTTAATTGCAGTTTGCTACATGAGTGAAAACATACCCAAACATAAGAGCATTAGCTCTTAAAATGATGTGCTATACTGATAATAGCACCATCTATTATTTGAGGACTTTGAATGTGAACTATTACGACCTTTCTTCCTCATTGTCTTCTCCTAGGGTATACTGATAATTTTTATATTACTTTATAAAACAAGGCTCCTGCTCTTTTCAACTTCTTTTTCTTGTTTAGATAGATAAGTTCTCCCTTGTCTTCCCAACATGCTCAAATGCACTATTAACTAGTCACAAAACGCCCGTAAGTGAAGAGTTAGGCACTTAAGTACATACCCCTTAAGTACACTTAAGTAAACAGCTAAGTAGGCACTTAGTAGACTCAGGTTAGACTGAATCTAATCATGAGTGAGGTTAATGACTTATCAGTATTCCTTGGTCAAAAAGTCTAGACTGTATATTTAAACAGAAGATGAAATCTAAGCACAGTCCTCTCAGTGGTTTGTCACTCTCAAATCATTTTTCAAATCTGTTTAAGGATTCAGGTTTTGTATTCCTTACATCTAGCGTGCATATTTTGCTCAAAGTAAAAAAAGAACAAAAACCATCCAACCCAAGGACTAATACAGTTCATTAACACAACTATAAAAACGTTAACATTCACAGTTATTTTGGTCTTAATATTTTTCACATGTATACATTCAATCATACTGTGTTATTATTAGGTTTTTCTATCCACAAGTGCTGGGCAAATTGTACAACAACCAACTGACATTCAAGTAATCCTACCCTGAGAAAATCTGTTATTCTGAAACTGCAAAAATCCTTTCTTTTCATTAATCCCACTCCAATATACAAAATAAAAAGCAAGGGGTTGCACTGCAGAGGCAGGATTTGACAGATTGGAACCAAGGAAGTAGTTGCTCTCACAACTGCAAAAGTTTATCATTTTCACCACAGATTTACTCAGGGTAAGTAGAGTAAATGCAAATGAAATGCTTACCCCGGATAAGTGCTAGACATCTCACTTAAAACCATGAATAAAGAACCCCTGGGGACTCCAAAAGAATCTGTTTGCATCTCTTCACAGAAATGAAGACAGTTTCCCAAATTAAAATCACAATTACAACTTGATGCTCACAAGGCTGTGTGAAGCACAGAATCTGAATTCAAATCAGTACTGAAGGAACAATTCAGTAAAAGGATTTCTGTACCAAGGGTGATTTTGAAGAAGATGGCTAACAGAACCAGTGGGTGAATAGATAGTGGGGAAGCATGCCAAAAGGGGTGACATTTTAATGTCCTCCTCTTGCCAGGTAAGAGCTTGTTCTCTTGTAATTGATACAGGGTCTGAGGACAATCTGCCCACCCCTTGCAAAGAGTGGAATTAGTCAGGGCTGGTACTAGAGATTTCCAGTCTCCTCTGCACAGAGCTGGCATTTCTGGTCTGGTTGCCTTCGTTTTTCTTCCATGCCACAGGGTCTCCAAGACTTCCAGGAGTTTTGAAAAATGCCTCATGATGTGCAGAACGAATGCTCTTGGGAGTGAGAGGAGCTGATGAAGGCTATTTGTGAGAAACAAAACAAAACAAAACAAACTGAAAAAAACAAAACCAAAATTATTTGGCAGGATTTTGTCAAAGCCTACACACAAGCAGGCAAACAGAGGACAACTGGAAGACATTAATCCTGTAACCTGCTACACATCCTTTCAGAAGCTCCACGTGAAAAGCTTTTTGCTCTGGAACTGGATGCTAGTACAGCACTGCTGGAAGATGAAAGCCTTTAACTAATTTCCAGCTTGAATTTTTTCATAATTAGTTCACACTCATTTGTTCTTATGACAATCTTGTCCATTAGCTTCAATGGCTCTCTTCCATGATGTTTTACTCACTTTTGTTACTTGTTACCATTGAGAGAAATCAAAAATTACTCTTCTAAATCCTGACCACTTCTAAGTGCCACTCTACTGAAAATTCCAATGTTAGCATCTGTAATCAGACTGGCTGCCAACCATTCTCTTATTACAGTCTTTTCCTAAGCTTGAAGAAGACAAAGTAATGTTTATAACACTTCCAAATGTTCAATCTATTTGTCACTGAATTAGGCAATAGGCAAACAAATCACAGATTTACAAATATAAATTGAGTTAGTGCCAAAATGTCACTGCTAATAGTTGTAAAGGTAACACTGTGTGACATGACTGTTTTATGTCACTCACTGTGTTTCAGATAAATGAGTCTTCCCTCACATTTGAATTTCTGATTTTTTTAACCAAAAGTCTGGTTCTATGGTAGATTAAAAAATGTATACAAAAAGATCAACAATCCCACAATAATTGTTTTCACTCAGCTCTGATGCTGCTATTACTTTTCCATTACACAGTGGAGAGAGATCAGAACAGGGCTGAAGGGATAACCCATGACACTACTACCTGAAAAAGTATTGCAGCCAGCTGACTCCTGAATTCTGACACATAATCCTCCTGTCCTCCTAATGTTTTTCTGTAGCCATTGCATAGCACACAATGACACTGTCAGATGGGGAAAAAAAACTTAGATTGCTGGGGGATTTTAGAATTTCTGTAAGAGTTATAAAAGCACTTCACTGTTCAGGACTAAATGTGCTGTGCTGTGTATTGAACAGTGTCCCACCCCCTGTGCCACCGCTAGGACAGACACATATAGGCTAAGTGGAGACACCAGCTCTCAGCATTGACACAGGCACCAGCCTGCGGCACACGCTGCTGTCAGGCACCTGACACAGCTCTTCCATCACCGCTCCTGCTCACCTTTCCCCTTACCTGCTGCAGCTTCAGGAGGGTCACCGGGTGTCCCATACACACAGGGGAGTCCAGCTTAACAGCACTGCAAGACCTTGTAAGCACAGGACTCAGGTGCAGAGCGGGGTGAGCCGGCTGCTGTGGATCCGCCGAGGGGGCGGGTGAGACCTTGGGGGTGACGACGGCCGTGGTGCTTATGAACACGGGGCTGGTTGATGCCAGGCTGGACATGCTGAAATTTGTGGAGGCAGCAGCTGAGAAGGAGCCATCGGGAACTGGGGAAAGAGGACTGCTGAACGAGGGAGAGCAGACGAGAGGGAAGGAAGCCAAGGCTGCTGATGGCACCATGACACAGGGTACACTTAGAGACGACAACTGGTTCGCAGCCAGGCTGATGGCACCAGGGGCTTGGTTTGCAGAGAACAGGAAATTAAAACTGCTTAATCCTAAACCAAAGAGAGAAAAAACAAAGCATTAATACACTTGAAAAAGGGAATTAAACTACTGCAACTTCATCTACAAGAGGAAAAAGGTGTGACAATAAAGTCTGCCTAGGAAGTAAACTATGACAAAATAATAAAAAATAAGGAAGAAAATTGTCATAACCCCCTAACTCTTCTGTCCAGCTCCCTTTCCTTATCTGCCTCCATTTTCCTCCCTACTTGTCTATTCACTGTACCTGCATCCATTTACTTAGGTCATATGAAGTACCAACCACACCCCTTACTGTTTTCTGCTTCTGACTGATTGCAAGCAACATCCTGGCTAAACAAATTTTTTTTTCACTAACTGGAATCATCCTCTGCTATATGCAAACATGTACATTACTTTTAATAAGGGAAAAAAAACCCTGACAAATCAAACCCAAAAAATGGGAGACACCCACAAGGATATATCACAGAGATTTTAATTTTGCTTAGAACAGCTGAACTACTGCGTTGAAGCAGAAGCTGCTCTGGCTCCTAGTTTACCTGACCTTCCAGAATAACAGGATCAGCATTTTTAAACTGAGCATCTCCACCCTCAATGAAATGCCATAGACCCCACTCCATGTCATGAGTGAATCAAAGACTAAAGCAGTAGTCATGGAAATCTGCCACATGTCCTGTTCCCACAAAGCAGTCATCCACTGCACAAAAACACAGGCACAAAACATGGTGGACATTAAATCCCATTGCAGTATTTTCAGCTGCCTCCTCTAGATCCCCACAGTGTCATACAAGCAGGGCTGGCAACATTCCCAGTGCCTTGGGTTTCAGGGGTTACACTGATAACGCATGTTACAAGACAGTACAGAGTTACAGAGTTTGAAGGCGATGAAATTCATACACTCAGGGGATGCTGCTGTTCTGTACTGGCCAGCTTACAGCCAAATCTAAACTTCCAGCACCTTTGAGTTTCAAATGTTGGATAAGTGTCTTTTTTTTGCTGCACATAATTCAGGCATACAAACCCTACACTGTTTAATGCTAGTAATGTGTGGGAAGCTCAGAAAAATGCCTCTTTTCAACAGCTGAAAACAACAACAGTTTACACTGAGTCAAGAGATTTCAGAGTTACTAAACTACTACAGAGAACTGCTGTCAGGGTTTTTTATGTCAAATATTCACCTATTTGTAGGACTCAGTATTTTCTCAGTGAACAGATACAGAGGTTTGGGTGCCTCTAGATCTCATGGCTGTCCTTACCAGCAGTAGGCTGAACATAAAGATACTGTGGCTGGAAAGGTTGATTGGCGTTTTCTTTAGAGATGTGCTCATTTCCTGTAGAGGGTTCATCAGTTTCTTTGCTCTGAGATTGTTTTTCTTGCTCCAGACAATCGAAAGGCTTAGCAGACTCCTTGTTTGCTGCCTCTGGAGCAGCAGGACTTGCAAGGTCAAGATGATTTTTTTCGAGATGTACAGCAGCTAAACAGCCACCTCCTGGGGAAGATTCTGCCTCTGGTGACTCAGAAGGCTTCTAAGCAAAAGCAAAAGTGGAAATTAAGAGTCCAAACTGAAATAAAACAGTGCAACACCTCTCATGCACCTTCCTTGTGCATCTGTGCAAAGGAGCAGCACAAACCTGATTAGCAAATCACTAAGCTAAAAATTTTGTTTGAGGGTTTGAAGAGCCATATTAGTGATGCCTAAACTCTGTGCCCTTTGCTGTAGATCACATTCAGTACTTGGATACACTACATAAGAAATACCTGACCTCTGGGATTACTTTTTTATTGACAAAGAGAAACACTTGCTTCAAATGGTTTATATTCAATATTCAAATGGTTTATATGACGTGATCTTGAGCCTGACCCCTACTTTCAGTATTTTAGTGAATTCTGAGATAACTAGGCATTACCTTCATCATCATCATCTTCTCTCACCAGCCTGCTGTGGGCAGCACTGGGCCTCAGAGAGAGGGACTCAGGCTGGAGAGTAGAGGGAAAGATCAAATCATATTTGCTATAGCTCAGTGGAGTAAGTAATGCTGCCGCTGTCAGGGAAAGCCCAAGCTAACAGGGGAAGAAAAGTAATAATTACATTGATTTCTTCCCCTCTGACCCATTGTTTTGCTGAAGAAAATGATCAGGATGCTAATTCCAAAGAACAGCTGAGCATCACATCACTATGCAAAGCAATCCAAGTCCATTTTCCCCTGCTAGTGTGAAAACATCTCTCAGTTAATGCTTATACTTCCTGACACAGCCCCCTTGCAAGTTTATTAACATGTGGGAGACAGCATTTTTCCCTCTCAAGAGCAGTGTAGTGAATTTTCCCTTCCAAAAACACTATCTTAGGCAAAAATCTTTCCTTACTATGCGAAAGCCTAAGTGATAATGAAATTCACTTTACCTTGGGTACTACAAGCGAGAGGGGCACATCACTGTGCTCCAACGTCTGCTTTTTAGCAGCTGGCTCTTCATCAGGTGCAGAGGGCGATGAGTACTTGTGGGAGCTGCGTTTTTGGCACACAGTGGGAGGCACAGCAGCCTGAGCTTCTGCACTCCTGTTTCCCAGGTCTCCTGCAGTGGGCAGGGGCTCGCTCAAGTTATTTTCCTGAAGACCATGGCACAACATAAAAAGGGATGAAGATGGAAAGCACACGAAGGGTTGGTTGGGGACCAGGGTAGGTTTTCCATTTTCTGCATTGGAGTCTGCTGGCGTGGAAGAATGTGAAGCCTGGTTGCTGATACCAACTGGTAGTGAGAAGTTTGGCACATCTGCCTGAACCACAGGGAAAACTGCCTGAGGCAAAGAGTTAACACAAAAATCAGAGTCCCCAGGAACGGGAAGACGGGAGAAGGGTGAGGTTACGTTGGAATTCTTTGCTGAACTTCGTATTGTTTCGGTGTCACAAGCTTTATTCCTAAAAAACAAAAAATCCCCAAACAATAATGAAAAGAGGAAAAACATTTACTCCAAAATTAAATCCCTGTTTTATCCTTAGAAGCAAAGAGATTCTATTTGGACATAAATGTGGAAAAATTCCACTCCCAAACGACAATTTTTACACAGTTCACAAGAAGGGTCACTTTTTATCATTTTTAATAACACAGAAGCAGAGCTCTCAGGTTTTTGGTGGATCAATAATGCTTTTGGCTGCACTTGACTAGTCAGTCATTCAAAAATGAATTCAAATTGGAATAGGTGTAGAGAAGACAGATGAGAGACAGAGATGCCCTTCCTTGGAATCATAATTTGCTCAACCTACCCAGACAATAGGTCAAAGGATGCAGGAATGACCTATATAAAAACATATGACAGAAAGAGCTACTGAAGCAAAACACCAACACTGGTACAAGTACAGGTGGGTGTAAAATGACCATGAAAAAAAAAAAAAAAAAAGCCATGCTGACATCTATCAGTATTAAAATTGTAATAGGGAGACTTTATGGCAATTTTTTTATTTCAGTCTCATCAATGGAATCTGTCCTTAAACTAAACATGACAAGTACAAAGCTGCAACTGGACAAGAGTTAAGACCAACCTACCCAGTATCTTCCTCTATTTTCTGTTGGCAGACAGCTGCTAGATTTATCATTTTGGAACAATTTTCATCTGAATTCACAATAGAGGCTGAAAAAACAAAGAGGCATTCAATTAATCACAGATAGGTTTACCAAGCATGTTTTGATACTGGCCATATAAAATAATTGCTATAATTTTTCAGTCCTGACACATTTTTATAACATCCACTAATCACCTAGAGCCAGAACCTGCAAAATACTGAGAACCCTCAAGTCCCACTGGAGGCGTGTTCAACATCGTCATTTCCCATAAGAGGGAACTGTGAAAAGCTCTCTAATTACTTTATCTTTTTTAACAACTATCTGTTAGATTGTTACAATAAATTTCACTATATTAGGAACCATAAAATAAAGGAAGCATTATGTGGCTAAAGTTTTTATCTTAATCAAATGTTCACAGTACAAACTGTAGTATAGTTGCAGTTAGTAAAGAAGAGAAACATTTACCTGCAGAAAATAAACTGCAGATTCAATTGCATTATGGCCCAGATTCACCTCATGTAACTTGAGGCATTTGACTGGAGGTTCTAAACCAGAAATTTCATTATCACATGAAATATAGGTATGTATCTATGTATCACAGTAGAAATATAGCTACCTCCCAAGAGTAATTCACCTATTTAATTATGCTGATTCACCCAATCAAGTGCCCTCAATTTGGGCAGGTCCAGTGGGACAGAAAAGAACATGCTTCATTAGTAGTTACCTTGCCTCTCTTGATGTGGGCTGTTGGGCTCAGAACTGACCTTCCTTTTGGTTGCTTCACAAGGCTGCGCACTGTTAAATGAAGCGTGACGTGTAAACTTTTGCTTTCCAGTAGCACTGGTCTGGTACTGGACACAGGCTCCTCTCTGTGTCCCTGGCAGAGGATCTGACGTTGGACTATGTCCTCTCAACTCATCTGTAGGGACATCATTTTGTACAACAGTCCTTCAGGCAACACAGCTTGTCATTCAGGCTTCTGCCATATTACTAGACTTGGCATTAAGGGAAGAGGCAACCTCTCAATTATCTCAAACCACTCAACACTGAAACAAGTCTAGAATTCAGTAAGCACCAGTAGACAAGGTAAGGGCTTCCTTCCATCCATTCCATAGCAGCTGCAGCAGCAGCCACTTTCTAGTGTGCTAGCGAGGAGGAGAAAGGCTACTAAGATAGTATTTACGTTATCCTTCATTTTAATTGTTCCTGGCACTGTCCTGATGCAAATATCAAAGCCAAAGGGTTTCCCTTTGCTCTGGCTTCTAGCCAAGGAACATCAGCTCACAGAGATACTCTGTCCCACCACCTTGCTCTTTTGCAGACAAAGCTTTTGTAAAAGGGGCCATATGCAAGAAACAGCCCTGCTCTACCTTGGTATGTACCCTTACAAATAAAGTAAATCACTGTATATTTTTTATAGAATTACCAAAATCTTGCAATCCAGTGCAGCTATGGACCCAGATTTGAATGTATCAGTTCTATCTATCTATCTGTCTATTGGTCTACAATTCATACAGTTATGCATATAGTTATCTAAGTCAGTGTAAGAATACCTACAAGACACAGTATCCTTTGACATCCCTCCACAGATCCAGATCTTGGGTGCAGAGTCTAACATGGGCAAATGTTGAGTTGGCAGCAGTTAATAATCACAGGGTACCCACTGAATGCTGACCCATTCTTTACACACAGAAAGCAACCTTTTACCACTTGGGAAGAGAGCATCAAAGAAAAAAGAATATAAATGCCAGCTACACAAGTTACCAGTGTTTTCAGGGAATTCCACAGGCCCAATCCACTTGAAAGCCGGTTTGCGTCCTCGTTCCTCTGTGACATGGACTTTCTTGATCAAGCCCAGGCTGGTGAGAACATTGGCAATATCATACAGTCTTCGTACCTTTGCTAACAACAAAAGGCAGGAGTAGATAAGAGAGTCAGCTTTACCATGCACACAGGATATATTTTGTGCTAATTTCATTCCAGACTTTGACCACAGCTTTCATAGATGAGGTGGCCAAAATCAAATTGGCATGGACTTAGGCTACTTCCTATGAAGGCTGCCATGCCAGCTCCCACCTGATTGTCACTGCTGTTTCATATCTTAGCTGCTCAGGTTTAAACTCACCTTCCTCATTTTGATGGAAATAGGTTAGGAAGTGACTGCATCATCAACTTGCTCAGCAAAGGCAACTACCTCCACGAAGGTAAAGAGAAGTTGGGGGCAAGAGGCACAACAGTGCACAGCTCCCATGAGGACACATATTTATCATTTTAAAAAATGTAAACACACTCAGAAAAATCTGTGACTCTAGTAAATAACACCTTTGAGCTGACTATGATACCCACATATTTTCCAGCTAAACTCCTCACATTTCTTCTCATACTTAGGGTAGAAATTTAAGACAGAAGTGCAAATGCTTTACTCTAGAAGTACTTTAAAGACTTTAAAGTCTTTATCTTAGAAGACTTGTTTACTAATGCTAAGTTTTCCCATGTTATCCAAGGGATTGAAGTACAAATCCTCACAAACTGAGGATTTGCCATCCAGCTGTAAAAGATTTCTGGGGTAAAAAGGAGAAGGAACACATTTCTACAGAGAGAAAATTCCATTAAATTAAACATGTTTCAGTTCTGAAACATCATTCAGAGCAGTACAGGAAACAGGATTTAAGTATGAAAAAAATAATCAAAACTAACAAATTTTCTTTTTTATTTTGAAGCTGAACTTGGGAGATAACTGTCAAACTGACTCTTCCCCACACCAAGCTCTGTTTCCACAAATACACATTTTCAATGAAAAAAACCCCAGAAAGTATCCCAGGAAAAATGCACAAATTGCTTTTGCTGTTACATACTGGTGTCTGTTTGGTGTCACTCCAAACATGTCCCCATTATCTTTACTCACTGATTGATTGATTGATTTGCCTCTCATTAGCCATCTTACTTTTAAATTTGCTGTGGTCCACTGTATCCTGGGTTTCTTCTATCAGTATCTTTGCTGCGATGTCCAGAGTGACTATCTTGGTCTTGGAGACAAGGAACAGCATGACAAACTTTTGGCTCATAATCCGCAATGACTTGTCCTTTCTGCTGTTTGCAGATGCTGTGTTACAAATAATACCCAAGCCTCTTAGCATATGTCATCCATCACAGCCAGAAAACTAGTAAGAAGGTTTCTCCCACACAAAATAAGTAAAGTATTTCCTTGCCAGAAGGCAGAAATTTATTGAAAGGCAGCAAATAACTGATTAATGCAGACAGGAGTCTCTTCAAAGGGTATTAAAAATTCAAACTTGAAAAATAGGTTTTAGAAAGTGAAATTCCAAAGCTGATTCTATGTTTCATGACACAGTTTTGTGCCACTATAATTTTGTGACTAATGGACTTTGTAATTTAAAACCATTACGTGTTACATGGGGAGCATGCAAAGAGTAGACAAATTCAGATGGTGCTTTCTGTCAGGATAAAGCATGTACTGTCAGATACAAGCAGGGAGAGAACTGGATTGTCCAGCAGAACTTCCTGCCAGTCTGCAGGACAGAGAAGTATCTGTCTTGAGACCTATATTAGGGACAGGATAGAAAGAAGTACCTTCTGTACCTTCCATGGTGAATTCAGCACCTCTTTGCAAAGGAAAAGCTTTTGTTATTTAATTTAAAGGCAAAGCAAAGGAAAAAGTGACACAGTAAACTGAAGAAAGAGATGTGTTTCTGTATCATCAGCCATTTAGTAATCATCTTACCAGAGATGCAGTCTGGTTCTGAAAAATCCAGTAACGGTCTGTCTTGAGAATCTGGAATAATTTCTTTTTTCCGTTCTCCAAATTTGTACTCTAAGTCCTGCTCCTTGTGCTGGGAGGTCATTAACTCTCCATACTGCAGCTCTCCTGCCTCCTGAAGCATTTTCAAAGTTTGGCTGAGGTTGTGCCGGCCATGCCAGCAGTATTGGTTCTTGGCCACACGGCTGACCAAGTGCAATGACTCCAGGACGTTCACGATATCGTAAATTCGTCTCCGCTCAACTCCTGTTTGGGAAGTAGAGAGGGGAGCAGATACAAAAGACATAGATGCTCATCTTAGTTCAGCAAGAAGCAAACAGAGTACAGGTAGACATTTTCAGTGTTCATGTGGACACATTCTATTAGATACATCTATATTTGCACACTGAAAATCTGATTTATGCATGGCCAGGTTCACACTGTTGTTCTGTGTCCATTTTAACTTCCAGACCAACCATGGCTTCAGCTTAAACTGTGTTTAGAACTGATTACCATCTGCCAGCCCCATTCACTACCCAAACTGCCCCAGGGTTTTCAGAGCACTTTGGCTCTTCCTTTCACAGAGCTTCAATACTCAGACACGCACCTGTACACAAGCCTGCATGTAATAGAGGGCAGAAAAGGGTCTGCCACAGCATAAAAGTCCCTCCATACCAGGGGGAATGCAGTCCTCCACTTGCGCTTAGTGACACAATTACTTGCCAAGTAAGTACCAAGTAAAGGGGCATCAAAAGCTTCACAAGGTGCAGAGGTGTAGAGCGGTACAGAATGAGACCTCAACACAACAGAAATGAATCATGAATGCTGGCTGGGTCTATACCTGTGGGAAATTTATGAAATATGTCCAGCTTGAGTTTGGCCTGACTGATGTGAGCAAAGCTGGGGATTGATTATGAACAGGTTGGTGGCAATACTCGCTATCCTAAGTGCTTGTGCCCAGTGCTGTTTGAAGCGTGGCTGTTATATGTAAAACAATGTACTATATGCTGATGGCAGCATCTGCACCAAAAATCTTCTAACACTTAACATCAACTGAGCAGAACAAGTGCTAGCTGTGAAGAATTTGGAGAGAAACACAATTCAAAAAAAACGAGAGGGCTACACATATCCTGGAGTCTGTCAGGCACCAGCAGTACAGCCCCCTTTGTGGCCTTCCACTGGTCTTCTGTGAACAAAGCAATATACATTTGTAGCAAAAGCTGTATCACAGATGCCATTTGTTACATCGAGAGCAGCAACATCAGCAGGAGGTAATTTTGTGGTCACTGAAGCAAGTGGATACAAGCAAGGAACTCAAAACCAAACGGAAAAAGACAACCAAAACCTTCCGGTTTTCGTGAGGTGAAATTTCCAACAGCAAGTTTTAGAGGAAAGCTTCTGTTATTTAGGAAAGCAAGTCAATGCCACTCCCAAAACAGAATAAAGCACTATTCATGTTCAACTGTACAAAGTTGAAGCATGAGCATCTCATGCAAACACATGAAAGAGTAACTGCAGAATCTAAAAGAACAATTCATTTTAAAAATAATTTACCTAATCTGTATTCTAGATAGTATTTCTGATTATTCTGGTATCTATTTACCTAATCTGCATTCTATCCTATTTCAAATTCACTCTACCAAGGCAAAAAAATGGGGATTCCAAGGCCCTTCTTAACAGAGGCACAGAAGATATCATTCTTCTGTTCCTTCCCAAAACAGACAAATTTCATTCTTTTCTCTTAATACCTGAGTCTTAAATGTAGATACAAGATTTATTTAGTTGAAGTCAAATTTTGTAAAGCCCTTCCTAACTAAGAAACCACCTCTCCAAGGATTCGGATATTTTTGTTATTAATCTGTCCTGGCTGAGTTCTCTCTTCCAAGTTTTATCACTTATTTCACTTATTTCATTAATCTTTTAACTAAAACCAAACTTAACAGCAGAACCAGCAAATGGGCTACTCAAAATCTTCTCGCCACCTCAATACACGACATTTTCTCATGGTACTCTCTCAGCTCTCCCAGTACCTTCCCATCACAAGGCAATATTCAAAGCTAAGGTAACCTTGATGAACCATGAGATCTCGGAAGATATGATGTCAAACATGTTCAGAAGTCAGAAAGCAAACACAACTGATCTCCTACACATACCAGTATGCAATAATTTCCTCAAATGTTTCATTTTGACAAAATTTCTTGTCTATAAACCCTCCTTCAGGGGGTTTGTAAATCCTAACTCCTTCAGTATTCAACAAATTGAATATTTAAGACAGCAACTGAGTTCATAAACAGCTGGAAGCAAGATGTGTCCAGTAAAAAGAAAGACAGAAAGCAGATTTCAAAATGGTAGTGCTACCAAACAACAAAGACACTGAAGAATATTAGGCATTTCCAACTTTTGATTAGTATGATTAAAGAGTATCCAGATGCTGGAGAAGGCAGATCTTGAATGTAGTCTGTTAGAATATGATCTTTGGGAGGCCCACCTGTTAGGTTACCCCAGGTGATCAGTTACCCCAGTTTTGCCGGTATACATACCAAGAATTGAAGCCACTTCATCCAAAGAAATGGTAGTTTTCTCTGTTGACAATGGGTAATTTGGATAGCGAGCTAGAAACTTTTGGCACAAGAGTCCTAAGCTTTTCTGTTTTCTGCTGGGTCTCTGCTTTTCAAATTCATCAACCGTGCCGTCATCTACTATATCATACTGTTAAAAAATAAATGTTAACCCTTTAGTGCAGAGCTTTTAAAAGCAAGACATAGTCAAGTGAGGCATATTTCAGATGTCACCAATATTTAAGGTATTTTCTAATTAAAAAAAAAAAACCAAAACATGGACACCTTGAAAGCACAGAGCACTTGGATAACACAATTGCAAGCTCTTCTTACTTCATCACACAAGATACCTGCAGAAAAATTCTCATCTGTGCAATTATGAAATAGTGGCCATACATAAAGGAAAAAAGCCAGAAAGATCAACACCCAAGACTAGCAGATGACAAGATTATACTCAAGAAAGAGTATTTCTTTTGGAAAGAAGGAAGAATATGCTCTTAAACACTTCTGGATCTAATAAAACAGGAGATGCAGAAGCTATCAAGAAATTCCTGCAATACCTCTTTTCGCTGACTTTTACAGTGACTCTTATCACTTTAAAAAAGGTGCTACTCAGTCTTTGAACCTTAAATGTAGTCAAGATGTTAGCTTAAGTAATTCTGTAGGATGGCCTGAATGTGGTCTTTCTGACCCTACAGCAAGGCAAAAAATAGAAACCAGCAAAACCATGGTGGCAAGAATGTAGGAAGAAGTATATTTATTTATCACAAAAAAAGAGTGATAGAAGATTATTTTGCACTGGTTACTCTGGGGTTTTCCTCTGTGTTATAAAAAGGAAAAGAAGTCTTGCCCTCTGGCAAAGAAAAGCTGAAGGTGGTGGTAGCTGTTAAAACCTGTTTCCTTGCTTATGGGATCTTAAACGGTCCTGTGGTAGTTGTAACTAAGTAACCTTGTGGTTATCAGGCTGGTGCTCTGATAGAAAGGAGTTTTAAATGGTAGGGAAATAGCAGTATTTTTACTCTGAAACGTCTGCTTCTTTTGTATGTTACCTTTCTAAGTGGAGAAAATTATTAAATGGAAGTTTTGCGACTAGAAAATATTTGACATCTTTATTGTAGCCACTCCAAAAATGCTGTGTGATCTTAGTGGTAATGAACTAACCTTAAACATCAACTATTTTCTACCTACTGTACACTTTGCTAGCAATGATCTTTAGAGAATTGTTTGCTTTGTTATGACTATAAAAACTGCAGAATTTTCTACACTACTATTGCTACTGCAGTTGCTGTAAAACCTACACTTCTAGAGTGATCTGTACCTATGAAATGATGCTTCTCAGTAGAAGGACACAGAACTATTTTCCTGTTGCTGAAATCACCAGGGAAGGATATCCTACAAGAAATAAACCAGGAGAGGAAAAGCAGTTGTTGGAACAAAAAAAAAAAAAGGATGAAGGAAGAAAACTGTAATGATGCTTACTACAATCTCATCCTCTCCAGGGACAGACTTCCTAAAATGAGGACAGGGGTCAATCCCTGCATTACCTGAGTCATGTGAAGTAGAAATTTTAATGCTTGGCCTTGCTTCCTGACCACTAGTTTGGGGGGAAAGTGGGGAAAAAAGAGTTTCGGAAGACCACTTTGCAAGACAGTTGCAGATGAGGTATAAGACTTGGAAAGTATGTTCTCTCACTGTCAAATTTATTTTTGAAAATGACATTTGCTGAAAACAGATCTGGCAATTTTCTTTCTAATGTGGTTCAAAAGTACTTCAGTTGGGGAAAATCACATTTATGCTCTACATCCTTCACTGTCCTTTTAAGTAATATTCAGGCTCTTGAGGGGATCTCAGGTCAATTACTAATAAGAGTTATTTTTCATCTTTTGAAGTCCTACTGCTCAGTCAGTGCCTTTTTGGTGGTGGCAAGTGTCCTTGGCAATGACTTAAAATTCTGCACCTCTCCATAGGGAGCAAAGAACCAGATGGAAGCAAACTGAGGAGCAACTTAAGGAAAGTCTGAATCCTAGCTTAATATAAGGTAATGGTGTTCTGAGTCTCACCTGTAATGAATCAGGTGTGTCACTCTGCTCACTGTTTTCTATGGGTCTGAAGAGCTCTTTCTTCTTTTCCCTGTCCCTCATGTCAGGGCTAGCAGCACTAACAAGAATCTTCAGGTTAGCAGTAGGAGTCCAGGGATCAGGCTGAGGTCTGTCAGTGATCTTAACAGGTGTGATTGGATTTCTTTCCGGTGTGCAGCCTTTTTGCTTCGATAAATCAATTGGTTCACTCTTAATGGGAGTCTTTGGGGCCATCCTGGATCGATCAAATATGTTTTCCTATTAAAAACAAAGTTCTTTAGACACAAAGTTCTTCAGACACGTTCCATTAATCAATTTCACGATTCTTATGAAGGTAATTTTACTGACCTGTGCCTTGGCACTCACAGCTGTATTTAACACAGTTATTCTGCCTTTGTTGGGAATGTTAAAATATTCTATATGCTGCTGTACTGGAGGAAGTGTATTTGATATACTGCCTTGAAATACAGAAATTTTAATTTATACTGGATTACCGCAAGAACTTTATGAAGTTTTGCCTTTTACTTGGAGTAATTTAACTATTCTGCAGCTGAAATATGTTTTAATAGGTAATTCCAGAGGTCATCTGAACATTCACAGTCTAGCTAGAAAGCAGGAAAAAGTTCTAGTAACAACTGAAACTGGCTTTTTCTAAGAGCAGTTTTGTAGCATTCAGACTGGAAACAAATTTGGCACATCAAAAGCATTGTGCTTTGACCACCTATGAAGAACACTTCTGCATACATTCACCTGTGAATTACCCAAAAGGATGTAATAAATACATCTCTTTTTTACAACTGTCTCACTATTGTTGCAAGCTTACTACACTGTGATAAGTAGGGGTCAATTTACAGGCCATGGTTCTCCTTGGAATATATATTCATATAATGTTGGCACTCGATATTTTCTTGCAATTTCACATTTTCAGCCCTTAAGTAATGCAGAAAGTCTATCTTCCCCTAAAGTTCTTGTTCATTATGTCTGGTGGTAATGGAACTGCAGTGAGGGCAGCTGAAGCAACCTGCTGTTTCAATACCTCAGATCTTCACATCTGTGCAAATACCACAAT
The DNA here is from genome assembly GCF_971803275.1 of Cyanistes caeruleus. Classification (NCBI taxonomy): domain Eukaryota; kingdom Metazoa; phylum Chordata; class Aves; order Passeriformes; family Paridae; genus Cyanistes; species Cyanistes caeruleus. The sequence continues at coordinate 44,782,088 of NC_141704.1, read as the reverse complement.
GAAAAAAGTGTGAAAAGCACATGACTATGCCCTTTCAAATTTTTATTTCCTACTATCAGATCTTTACTTTCTACTATCATAATTACCTACTAAAGTAAGAAACACTTTCACCTTCTCTCCCCCCTTTTTTTTCAGTAGCTGCAACACTGTGTGAAGTCCTACCTGTACTGTACAGAACTGCAAGGGCAGTTGGTAGAAGCATGAGAGAGAGGACAGGAAAGGCCAGCTGATGAACTTAGTATGCAAGCAGTAATTAAAATAAATCTCTGACATACTAAAAGTGGAATCTGACAAGAACTGTGTGAATTTTGGAGGACTCAGATTGAGCATGGACAACAGATCATGAATTGCATTTAGTTCAGGAGACATTACAGAGTAAGGTTATGCCCGAGGCTACGCACGCAGTCTCCTGGCTGGTGAGGCAGTAGGGAAGCAATGAGCTTGTTCCTTGCTGACTGGCCCTCTTGGCTGGAGAACATTGCTTCATGAACACAGACCAGAATGGAAGCCTAGTGGACGTGTCCATCAGCGTGTTTAAACTACTGCTAAATAGCAGAACTGTACTATTCCTGTGCCAGGTTAGGCCTGCCGGTTCTTACCTTTAGAACCATGAGTCTCTACAAGAGCTCTCTCCACCTTACCACATGGTAGTCATTGGACACTTGAGACCACCGAGTGGGCTTTACTCACGTGAAAGTTAAATGGTGTTTCCCGGTGTGTAGTACCAGAGTGCAATCACTTCACTTACTGACAAGGGTGGCATTACTCAGGCTTCTTACACTGGATTATTTCTTTATCTTAAGGGTAGCGCTGGACATGCCAGTGCTCCAAGTGCTCACAGGTAAGATGCTGCTGTACAGACCAACAGGGCAGAGCAGGTTCGATGGGCAGCCCCTCAAACGCTGCCCACAGAAGCCACAGAAGCACGATCCAGAGCCCGGCCCCCCCCGGAGCCCCCCGGGTGGCGGCCCTGCACTGGCGGGGCTGGGGCTCCGTGGCGCCCACCGCTCCAGCCGCCCTCCCTTGCTCCCTGTTCCGGCCCTGGGCTCCGGACAACGCCTTCAGGGAACGCGCGGCGCCGGACCGGACCGGACCGGACCCCCCGCCAGCCCTCCCACTCACCTTCTGAGCCGCCTCAGCGCGGCCCCGCCGCCCCGGCCGGGCGCTCGCCAGGTCCCGCAGCGCCAGGACGCTCACCTCCATCTGCAAAGCGAGAAGGCGCTTTTAGCCCCGCTCTTAAGAGCAGCGGCTCCCGTCCCCGGAGGGACGCGCGGGGAGCGCGGATGCTCTCGGGGCTGCGTTCCCGGGGAGGGAGGGAAGGAGGGAGGGGGCGGGAGGCTCGGCGGGCTCCGCGCCCTCACCTCGGCCGGGGCCGGGGCGCGCGGGGGGCGCGCGGCTCTGCCGCTCCCGCCAGGCGCCCTCAGACATCGCTTTACAATCCGGCCAATCAGGAGCGGCCGCCGGGGAGCCCCGGCCGCGCCGCCGGCCAATCAGAGCGCGGGCAGGCGGCGCGCGGCAGCGGGCGCGCGGGACGGGGCTCCCGCCCGCGCGGAGCCGTTTCGCTCCTTTTCTTGGCGCTCCCCGCCCTCCCCCTCCCGCGCCCTTCCCCTCCCGCGCCCTTCCCGCCGCCGCCGCGCCAGGCGGGAAAGGGCCCGCGGAGCCTGTGCCGGGACAGCCGCCGGCCGCTTTCCCAGAGCCGCTGCCGCCGCCCCTAAACCGGGCAGCGGGGGAGAAAGGGCTGAGTCTGCGGGAGGTGGGGGCCGCCTCGGTGGCCCGGCCAGCGGCTCGTAGGAAACGCCGCCGCGGTGTCCGCGCCGGGGCAGCACCGCCCGCAGCGTGTGTGGAGCGGCTCAGCGGCCCCGGGCGGGACGGACAGCGTGGTGACCCTCCGCCTCATCCCCTGGAGCGAGTCTGCTGCCGGGAAGGTGGAGCGAGCAGACGCCATGGGGAGCAGCCTGGACTTCTGGCTTCTCCCTGAGACTCTGCTCTGCGGTTTTCCCTCCTTTGGTACTTCATTACATATACCGAGATAAAGCAAGAACGGGAAGGGAGCCTTGTCCAAAGTTAACAAATCAAATCCCGGCGGCCTGTGAAGCTGTGCAGTGATGAGATTTCAGTTGTACCTGTTAAGACTAAAAAATCATAACTTTCTGCAATGCAGAATACTTCAGTCATGAAAGTAATTGCTCTAAGCTCGAGACCCTTTCTGGAGGGATTTGCTCTGTGCAGTGTAATTAAATTTGGTTTTTGAAGTGTATTTAAGATTTATTTATTTAGTATAGAAGATTTTTTTTTTTTTAGTTGTAACAGCAGACATGCTGTGTTATTCCTGTCTTGTTTTTTTTGTGGGAGGACTTCCGTCTGAAATAGCTCATGAGCTAGTAATGAGTTGTCACAGAAGAAAAAAATCCAAGGCAGTTCTGATAACTTATAAAAATATTCACTCAATAATTTTTGAGGAATAGAAAAATTTTCTTTACAATAAGAATGCAGGAAACAGGTAGAGATTGTCCCTTAATTATAATTTATTCGTTTTTAGAATGCTCTGGATTTTTTTCTTTTTGGCAAATTCCAGTACACCACAGTTTGCTGAAGAAAATTAAATATAACCTCTCAGAGAATCTCCTCTTATTAAACAACATTTAAAAATGACCCCATAAAAAAATCTCTTAATGTTTTTAAAACCTTTGTGTTTTTAAGAGGCACATTAATTCCATAACTGCAAAGTGTGTCTCTCAGTACATATTTGCAGAAAGGTAGAGAGAAACATTTCTGAGGAGTGAGCTATTACTGCTGCTCTCACTCAGGATCTCTGAAAATAGACTCATGAGAATCATAAGAAATGCAGAGTCATGGAAAATCTAAGCAGAATCTCGTGTCACAGAGTGACAAGCCCAGGCATGATTTCTAGGCCAAAGGAAAAGTTGAAAGTGTTGCAGCTGAGAACCTGCTTATGTGCTGCAGCCCCAGTGACAGGAAATTGCCATCTGTCCCTTTTAGTCATCTACTTAAACTAAAGTGACACAGAAATATACTTCCTCAGACCTTTATCTTAGATATGTCACAGGCATTTATGTATCCACTGTCAATTAACAGCATCTATTGTAAGGTATTACATGTGAAAGTTTAATAGGTCTAACTGCATTTGCAGCTCTAGCACAGAGACTTTCTTGTTAAGACCTTAATGGTGGTTAGGAACGTAATGTTTGAGCCACTTGCTGAAATACCATGGCATGTGCATGTAGAAGTTAATTTGATTATTACAGTGATTGCTTCTGGCCTTAGAAAACTGGTCATTTATAAGCCATTAATTGGGATATCTGTAGGTTGGCATGGGACTCGGGAGGCCTAAGTCTAAATACCTGTCAACATCATTACAGGCTATGTAGGCAATGGGGGACTTTCTACTTGGGATGTTTCTGAGTCATAATACCATAATTTTGCTACTGGAATGGACCTGGGATATAAATGAGTTACTATCAAAGGTTTCTCCAAGTTGTCAAGGGAGAACTAATTTGAATCAAGTTTGACACCATCATTTAATGTTGCTGCTGTTTTACACTCACAGTATTCCTGGCAGCAGAGCTGGGTACTGTTCAAAGGGGCCTGGCTGAAGTCTGCTGGGTTAAATTCAGCCCCAGAAGGTATGGAGCTCAGCATGTGGATGAGGAGTGAAAAGCAGAGTTGGAGAGAGAGAGAGGCATCATGCCTGTTCTTAAGGGAGGTTCTAGAGGCCACTTTGGCTCTGAGTACAGTAAGGAGCATGTGTGACTCATACCCACATATATAGACTAATAGAAACTACATATAGTCTATATTATATAGACTGAGGTGGGAGAAGTGAGACATAGCACTGGGTGGGCAGCTGTGGGAGCCACAGTGGGTTTGAAGGGACACCGGGTGCTCTGAAGAAATGATTTTTATTAGTCTCTTAGTCTATCAGCTCTTAGTCTGAAGAAATGATTTTTATTTAGATTGGAGAAGAGCTTCATATGAGAGGTATTGACAGTGATTTGGATTTCTCTGTACAATGATTCTTCTGTAATATGGAAATAAGACTGTTCAGGATTAACATATTAAACTGTTACACAATGCGATGAACACATACAACATAAAAATATACTTTGCTATTTCTTATATGTTTTTATATAGAAACATATTTGTTAAACAATGCTAATCTTTTCCATAAAATGAATACACTGTGTTGTAGTGCATTTAATAAGCAATTTCTTTGTTCAGTGAAATAAACAAAAAACCAAATCTCTAATAGCGAAATGCAAATTTTAGCTGGTAAACAAGTTATGAGTTAATCAGAACAAAACTATGACATTGCATTTTCTTGCTTGTCTATAGCAGCTGAAAGAAGGCTGCTGATTATCAGGTAAGCTTAATTGTTGCAGCCATCATATATCGTAACATCTTCAAAGATGATTTTTATGTCTATATTGATATGCACAGGTAATGTACTACAACTGGCAGGAATAAGTGAACAGACTGATGACTAAATTTAAACACAAGTGCCTGCTCTTGAATGATTTTGTTGTATAACCTTTTTACAGGCTCAAAACCCACTATCTGATTATTTATGATTTTGAATGAATGGTACATGGACTAAGACAGAAAGTTGATACCTTTGACAGAGGAGATGGATTTACTATCATAAATGTTTTAACAGAAGTCTCAATATGGCCCTCATGATGTGCTACCCAGGGAATTCTGTAAGACTGTTTACAGTTAGTGATAAAATCTATTCATGACATATCCTCCAATGGAGAAACAAAATCAACAGATGGACAGGCATGACAGAAAAAAGAAAGTCCCATATTTGTTAAATTTTTAGCACAGTAGTCCTGGCAAAGACTGCCATAAACACTCCTAACTCATTTAATTTCTCTGCCCTGTGCTCTTTGATCTGATCTGATTGTTCCTAGATTATAAAGCCAGAGGGACCATTAGATCATCTGGTTTGACCTCACGTGTGTTGCAGGCCATTAAAATTGTATTCATTACCTTTGTATTGATTCTAAGGACTTCTGCTTGGCTGACGCTTGTGTTCCAGAGAGGCATGTGGAATTGATCTGAAGACAACAAAAGACTGTGAATCCATCATTTCCACTATTATTAGTTTAAATATTATCCCATTGTCCCTAATAATTTTTTTCCCCTTATTTCTAATTGGATTTTTTCTGACTTATGTTTCAAGTCATTAGTTCCTGTTATGCTTTCCTACCTTAAACTGCAAGGCCTTTCAAGTATTGCTTTTTCCCGTGGCAGTAATAAGCAGGTCACCTCTTGCTCATTCTAACAGGCTTCACTTCTTACTTAAAGCTGTTTTTTATTTTTATGGAGCAGATCATCTTGAGTGCCATCATACAGTACATACAGGACAACCAGGGGGCCAGGCCCAGCCAGAATGGGTATATGAAAGGCAGGTCCTGGTTAACAAACTTGGTCTCATTCTATGAAAATTAACCCTCATAGTGGATGAGGGGAAGGTTGTTGATGTTGTCTACCTGGATTTTAATAAAGCATCTGACACAATTTCCCAGAGCATTCTCCTGGAGGATAGGGCTTCCCAGGGCTTGGACAGGTGCACAGTTCTCTGGGTAAAAAACTGGCTGGATGGCCATGCTCAGGGAGTGGTGGTGAGATACATCCAGCTGGCAGGCTGCCACTGGTATCATTCCCTGGTGCTCAATAGTGGGGATAGTCCTGTTTATAATTATTATTTATTGTTATTTATTATTAGTTTTATTGATGATCTGGATGAGGGAATTTAGTGCACTATCAGTAAGCTGGCACTCAACACTTAGTTGGGCTGGAGTTTTGATCTGCTGGAGGTCAGGAAGGCCCTGCAGAGAGGGATCTGGACTGGCTGGATCAATGGACTGAGGACTGGGTCCTGCACTTGGGTCACAACAACCCCATGCAGTGCTACAGGCTGGGGACACAGTGCCTGGAAACTGCCCAAGGGATAAAGGAGCTGGGAGTGCTGGTGACAGTGCCTGAACATGAGCCAGCAGTGCCCAGGTGGCCCAGAAGGCCAATGCCATCCTGGCCTGGGTCAGCAATGGTGTGGCCAGCAGGAGCAGGGCAGGGATTGTGCTCGGCGCTGGTGAGGCCACACCTCAAGTTCTGTGTCCAGTTCTGGGCCCTCCACTCCAAGAAAGACATTGAGGAGAGAATGTCCAGAGAGGGGCAGTGGAGCTGGTCAAGGGCCTGGAGCACAAGTCCTGTGAGGAGTGGCTGAGGGAGCTGGGGTTGTTATTCCTGGAGAAAGGAGGCCCAGGAGAGATCTTTATCATTCTTCTCATAAAGCAGCCCTTATCTACTAAGTGACAACCCTCCTCACCTGTGAATTTTATCAGTCTTTATTTTTTTTGTCATTGTTTAAAGCATGCACCTGCTGAGAAGATACCACCACAGCTGTTCTATCACAGTATGTTTTAAAGGCTTGCTGCTTTGGCAAGTTACCATGCATCAGCAAAACTGTCACTGGACTCACTGCCCATCAAACTGCTATGGAAAGGAGAGAAGTTCCCACTGGTCCCTCAAGTTATCTAAGTGTCATGCAGAAATAAAACTGCCTGGCTGGTACCAGCTTCTATAAAGCAGAGCTACCAAAACAAAGAAAACCACTTAACAAATGGGGAAAATCTCAGCTGCCAGTAGGACTGTAGAAGCTCTTACACATTGATAAGGAATTGGTAAGATCCAAACTTGAAGTTAAGGAGCACATTAGGCAGATTTCAGCATCTAATGCAGAAAGTTGTTACCAGGACAGCATCTTGTGGCCACCAAACATCCTTTGTGGCCACCAAACCTCAGAAGTCAGCTTTTCTGCAGGAGATATGGGGTTTTCACCTGAGTAGTTCCTGCTGCCTGGGAAGATACCAAGCTGCAGCCAGAGCTGAAACTGGGCTACTTACCCCATCACCATCAGCTGTAGTTACTGTCAATAACTGGCTCTAAACTTGATACAAACATATTTGCATGGCCAGTACAGCAGTACATAATGCATTTGCTCTGTGGGGTAGGAGTGATAACACACTGTTTAGATGCTCTCAGTGCCAGCTTACAGGTCCCTGAATCTCAGAGTGGAATCTGAAACTCAAGTGCTGGTCACACTCAGCATTTTCAGAAGTAGATGCCACACTGAAGTGTAAACCCACATGCACAGTGTGGGTTTCACCCAGACAGCAGGAGATAATAAGGGCAAGACTAAGCCCTGAAGCACATCTTTTTGCAAGTCTCTGTCCTGTGTGATAGAGCCTGGTGCAGAAGTCTTCAGAGCAACTGAACTTTGGGGCGAAGTTTTGAACCCAAAGTGTACATTGAAAAAGACGCTCTGGTGACGACTGTGTGTCACATTACCTGGAGATTTTGGTTTCAGAAGTGCATTATCTGGATGTTGAACCTGAGCTAGTGCTGCCTGACCCTGCAGTCATGCTAATAAGCCCTCAGGCTAATAAATCCTGCTCACTTCCTTCATGGACAAAGTAGTATTTAGAACTGCTGTTGCTTATATCACTTAGCTTTTTTCTGTGCCCCATCTCATCTCTTTATCCCAAGGCCATTAACCAGTTTGCTTGGAGCTGCCCTAGATCTGTTGTTTTAGAGGCAGTGATATCTCTACTGTTTTTCAATATTTTATTTCTTGGAATTCTGAGCAAAGAGAGCTCCATGGTTCTTCAGGGGACTAATTGCAACCTGGCAGGGCAGCCGTGTTTACTGTCTGGGCTACTTCTACAGAAAAGCATTGTTCCCAGGCTATAGCGTGGAGCAGTACAGATGCACTCATGTAGGGCTGTCCCTGGGGTAATAAACTAGCACTAAGCTGCTTCTGCACGGAGCCATGTGACGTGTCTCCAGCTGTGGTGAGGTCAGTCTGGAAGCCAGATAAATTGCCAATAAGAAACAGAGCAGAGATGACTATATATCTGAAGTCTTGCACAACCATGTTTTTGAAAGAATGACACTTAAAAAAGCAATGGTCCAGTATTGCATTTGATAGATAGTAGAAGCTTATTTGACCTGCAAAGGAACGAAGACATTTAGCACCTTCCAGAAGCAGAATAATACCTAAATCTCTTGGTATCTGTAAGGATTTAGTATTACACTTACAAAACACTTCAAGGAAAATAGAAGCCGTATGGTTGGCACATGAAAGCTGTGATTTATCAAAATTTCTTTCCCAATATGAAAGGAAGCTCTTGGAGGTGAAATAAATTGAAATACCTATTTGAAATGATCTTGTCAGGGCTAGAGAAGAGGATAGCATTGCAATCTTATATGTTTTGTGGGACATATTACAAGAGGCATCTTAGAGATTTCTCTAAATACATTTTCATTTCTCCAATGTTTGTAAACCCAGAGTAATATTTTACCTTTTCTTTGATGTATGAATATGGCTATTTTGGCAGGGGTCAACCAATGCAATAAAATCAACAACAGAACCCCAGCATAATAGCATATAATTAAACCAATAATATTGGTTTAAAATTCCAATAGAGAATGGAGATACGTACCTCTGTTAAAAACCAAGTACTATTTGTCTGATGCTTAAGATCTGCCCTATAAGCCTCACAAATCGGCTAAAGAACAGCTAGCAATTTGGCGAATTTTAGGACCTGACTTACTACAACAACTTACACTTACAACAAATTGCAGTGAAAGGGATTGGATACAAAAGTAGTTTACAAGCCCAGAAAGGCCATCTACCCTCCAGACACTTGCTCTTTTTGTTTCCCTTTTTGCATTTCTTGCTTCAGTACGTTATAGAAAAAGACACAGGAAAATACCCTCTCTCATCAACTGGTAAAATTTCCAAGTGGACTGTTCTCTATTTTTTTTAACCTAACAATCATGTACTTAAGCTTGATATAGCACATACAAAACAAATGGAAAATAAGATATTCTGCTGGAGCCTTTGGAATATGTTTTAAGCAGTGGTTTACTAGAAAGATTGTCAAACTCAGTTATTTATATTCTTTTAGAGAAGTACAAACAATACCTCTTTTTGAATCAGAGATAGCATTACCTTCTCTCAAATATAACTGTGCCATATGCTCTGTGGGGGAGGTGATAGCAAGAAATCAGAGGAAGGACAGAAAAGGAAATCACTTAGATTGGGTCTGGTCAGGCCTATTGGCTGCAATTAGCTTGTGTAAACACACTTAATATCCATTTTATTAAGGACTCCCTTACATACAATCTGTCGGTCACAGGAAGGATACCAGGAATATCCAGGGGTATTCAGGGAGGTTACCTTGAGCAAAACTGCACAGCATCTCTGTTGCTCAGTAATTACAGTTAGTGCTGGTGAGTACAGGAAAACACTGTACAGGGACCAGCATGTCAGACTAAGCCAGAAGCCTGCCCCGAGCAGCCCCGTGTCTCACAACTAGCAGGAACAAACATTTCAGGGAAGTACATCAAACCAGAATATAGAGAAAGTGATTTTTTCCCTGATCATTATTCCCAGATCCAGTACTTCAAGGAACTTCCTGAGAAAGCACTTGCATCTAGGTAGTCACGTTGAGCAGCTGCCTCTGAACTTCACCTGCACAAAGTCACTTTTGAGCTCAGCTGCACTCTGGGCCACCTCAGTGTTCTGAAGTGACAAGTTCCACACTGTAATTACACAGTGGAATTACACGGTGTGGAAAGTTCTTTGCTTTGAAATATGATGTCTGCCTGAGTACAAAGGTTTTCTTTACATTAAGCTGTATGTTAAAACAGTAAAAATGAACAAATGAAAGGTCTGCTATGATATACCACTATAGGATTGATCTCCAAGTGTGTTAACACTGCTAGTTGACTTGGAGGTGTAAATCACACGTTTAAGTGACAGTGCTGCTCTTATTCCCAAAAGCCTTCTAGAGCATATGAATGAGATGCTGTGTTTGAGCTGCAGTGTGTGCAACCAGAGGCTTCTGGTTCCTTTGGGAATTCGGTTTCAGCATGAAATTGATCTCTTTCAGCTACTCTGGCTGAGCAGGTGAAAAGTGAAAATAATTATCAAGGCCCTGTTGCCCGCAGTAATTGTGTGAAACCTCTGAATATGCCTGCACTGCAGCTTGCTGACATAGTTTGCAACTGTCTGAAACGAGACAGTGCTCAAAATAAAGAACAGCTCTGCTTTCCTCTTAAATGTCTGGAAAGCTGAAAAAACTGGGTAGTCTATCACAGGCCTTTAAAATGCTGCTCATTTTCAGTGCAAGCATTGAGTGAATTGCTTATTCAACATATCTACTGTCCTCTTGACATATAGCTGGGAATACCAGTAATTTGGCTCAATGTAGTGGCTTGTCTCTTTAGATGAAATACCAATAACTGATTTTAGTGGTGCAGCCTACACTATCAAGGAAGAATGCTGTATCTAACCTAGAGAATTGGCACCAAATATTAAATTGAAGTCACTCATATTATGTTTTTTTTTGTCTGAATACCAAGGATGGCTAAATAAAAGCTCAGGGCTTACTTTCATTGCTTGGTAAAAATTGTTAATAATCTAGTGCTTAAACCTTCTCGCTCATTAAGGAATCAGAATAATTTCCAGAAAAGTCAGGAACTAATTTTACTCTTATTTTCAGTTTGTCCTATTTTAGTTTTTTTTCTTTTCTTTTTCAAATGATCAGTACAAATGGGAAACTTAAAGATGCTCAGGAGGGAGGAGGGCTGTCAAAGAACTACCTGTCAGTACTCAACAAACTTAAAAAAAATAATGAAAAAATGTTAGCACGTATATTCTAGGTTTGAGCTTTACAAGGTTTGAAGTTTACAATGAGCTTTGCTCCAGATTAGGCTTGATAATTCTTTTGTTGCTACATTAACAAAAAAAATAAATAAAAAGTTACTAGAGGCAGTATAAAGACACTTGGTACACTCACATCTACAGACTCTGGAGTTCTCAGTTAGAAGCTCACACTCCTGCCTGGGAGAATGGGCTGTCTTGGAATAAAGACAAGACAAATCTGCCCCTGAAACCTGAACTCCTTGGCTTCCATGAAATGATGATAAACAGCCACTAGGACAGCTTGATATCCAAAATCCAGGAGGTGTATTTAGTCCTGCATTTCTAACCAGGTTATAGACATGGAAGGATGCTTGAAGCACTGGTTTCAGACCCAGAGGAGAGACAGGATTTCAGATTTCATCCTACAGTCAGCTGGATTAGGTTTGACCCAGTCTCTACACATTGTGCTGAACACCTAATTTGGTACTCTCTGCAAGAAGATCTTGGCTTTAGAATTCCACACAGAGCTTGGCAATACCCTAATTAAATGTGAAGTTGAGATCCAGATGGTGTTCATGCATAGATGCTGTGTTCCCAGTTACGTTGGATCTGGACATTCCTACATGTCTTAAGAGTCACACAGAAAAGTGTGCAGCAAACTGATGTTCCTAGGGCACTGGAGGGAAATGCTGGACACTGGAGAGAAATGCTGAGTAATTTGGAAGATAGAATTGCATCCTACTGCCATCTCCAGTGAAGATTCTTGGTTGCATTTAGTCCAAGAACAGCAGACTTTCTCAAGTATTCATGTCATACAATAATGAGTCTTTTTGTACAAAAACACAGAACAAATGGGTCTGCTGCTACTGGCTGGTGACTGGTGACATTGATTCAAGGTCAGAATCTTGTTATCATTGTTAGAGATAAGCATGAAGTATTTACAGGAATGAAATGTCCTTGAATGAAATGCCCTTGCTCTGATTGAGACTTGATAACCTGTCTAGCTGAGAATGGAGAAATACCTCCTTTCTTGTGAAGAGGCTTGTATTATCAGTCTTGCAAACATGTAGGTGGATTTGTTAACGTTGCTGCACTCCCCACAAAATCGGGAAGCATGTTAAATACAAATTGTTCAGCAAGTACCTTTATGTATACAGTGAACTTAGGCACATCAATCATAGATGTGCCTAATTGAAGGTCTCAGGGCTTTGCTTTTCTTATGTTGTCTGTTCAGATGCAGTGTGATATAGAGTAGGTTTGATTCATGAGGATGCTGCTATTTAGAAGGACTGGCTGTCAGTCAATATTGATTCTGGAAATCTATTGTTGCTGGAATGAATTTGACAGAATAAAAGTTCTAAGTGTATACCTGTCACTACTCATTTGTCCTTCCTGACCATTTTTATAGGTGTGACACTGGCATCTGAAATGAGAAAAAGCATGTTAATAGTTTAGAGGAGAGCAGAACAGTATGTAGAAGATGTAAAAAAAATGCATGGGGCAGCCTTCTGTTTTCCGAGTAATTTCAGTGAAGGTACATTGACATACCATCTGTTCACTGAACAAGGTAACTCAAACTGGAGTGTGAAAAACCCTATTAAACTGGGGGGAAGGACAGAAAGACATGCTTCAGCTACTGCTTTAAATCAGATTGTGACTATTCTATTCCCACAGAAAGATCCATGACTTGTACCATGTGTCATGTAGGTGGAGGATAAATTCAACATGCTGTCAGTAAGAACTGTAAGGACTCCAGTGTACACTCACATCTGCATCTTTCTCTTGCACTTGGTTTATGCTGTCATCAGATTTGAGTTTAGAGAGGATGTTGGGGTTTTTGTCCCTTACTGCAGCATGGGGTCTTGTTCTCCCAATGATTTTTCCAGACATTTCCTGCTCAATAATTTCTCTCCCTCTTGTGGACTCCAATGTTCTGTACTAATAGCATGCCCATGACACACCTTTTGAGATGTTTAATGATGACATTTAATTTTCATTGAGTGCATGAGATATTCTGTCATTTCAGAGTAGACCCTCTTGGTTTTTATTCTCTGAGACTGTGAAAGACATAAGGGATTGGATACACAGTACAAGACAAATGTTTGAGAACTTTTCATGTCATTCCTGTATTTTCAACGTATGCATTATTATTGAGAAGAATAATATTGACATACCACTTTTAAGTAAAGACATTTCCTTTTCTTATGAAAGTTCTATCTGTGATTCTACAGAGTATTCAAAGAGATATTTCAGAAGGGAGAGTGTTACTGTGTTTTTCAGGAAACCACCTTTTGTGAGCAACTGGACTTCTCTGTTCAATATGACATTCAATATATCTAGCCTTAGGTTCAGATTCTATGGCCTGATTTTGAACTGGATGACAGTGGCATAATTAAATAAAAAGATATATATGATCAACTTGACCCAGCCTGAACTTTAGTCTTGAAATATTCTTGCTGTTTCTTGTCAGATTGGCAATGACATGACAGGAAAATAAAATGGAGCTGGAAAGGAAGTTAGATTATTTATTAAATATTTAATGTGACTGTGCTTGAGGTAAAGTAATTCTTCTTGCTGCTCATTCTGGTCTGTCTGCCTCTTGCCTTTCTGGAGGTCACTGCCAGCTGAGGTATTTGCCTGACTGCTCTTTAAATATCTGGAATGATGTGGGTTAATGAAACCCACACACACACTCCAATTCAGGTTATTGCAATCTCATACTTTAGCAGACATGCTGGTTTAGGAATTCCTGCCCCTGGGTACAAAAGGATTACTTCTGACCCTAGTTCTGACTAGTTACTTCTGGTAGTTCCCAGCACAGCCCCAGAAGGGTTTGGCACTGTGGTGAGGGACAAAGTATCTGAAGATCAGAAGGGAGAAGCAGGACTTCCCTGGAACAGGATTGCCCCATACAGAAGGACACAGGCAGCCCAGGTACAGGCCTGGCATCCCATGGGAATGAGATCATCCAGGGAATCAGCCTGGGCTGGTGATCAAAGGGCTTTCCATTATGATGGCCTTTCCATAGTCCTCCCTCTCCTTCCTGTCTTCGTTCTGCAGTCCATCAGCACTCTTTTAATGTGCTGATACAGCTTTTTCTGTGGGTGCTGTGCATTCCAGACCATAAAATATACCAGGCATTAAACAAGTGTCTATTTGTGGCATGTTTTTAATTTGGATCCATTTTTAATCTGGATCATTCTATTGATACAGTTTAGAGCATGATATGCTAAGGAGTTGCCTCAGCATAACACTGGAAAGAGTGAAGGAAATAATTCCTGGAGTGCAGAAAGCAGGGGCAAGGAGAGGAAAACGCTTATAAATTGGCTTTGCAGCAGAAGGAAAAAACTATAGCATTCCAACTATCTCCTACAGAAAAAGCAGTAGCATTTTGTTACCACAAGAACTCCCTTAGGGGGGCTTCTCTCTTCAATTGTCTCATTCAGGGAGCTGCAGACTTCTGTGGGGCCTGGAGGTGAGGGACCAGCTGGGTCTGGAAGATGTGACTTGCCTAACCACTCCAAAGACACAGCCACCACAACAAACCCAACCTTTCTCTGTAGCAGACTACATCTCTAATGTGTCTTCACTAGTCTGATACAGCTGATATTGGTAAATGTGAAGGAGACTTGGTCTTTTCATGCAGTTTCTTGTATTGCTCAGACGAGGACAAAGCTGTCTGAAAGGATCTGCAGACCCTGTTGTGTTAGAGAGGAGTCCTGAGGTAGTGAAATCTGCAACAGAGCACCCTTCCCTGCATGATGGGCCAAAGACAAGATTGAATGTGTTAGAAGAAGCAGCAGTGTTAGTATTACAAGCTTTTATAGACAATTTTTATCAAGGAAAATTGCTTCTCTACATCTTAGCTTTTGTAAAATGCAGGCTAGGCAGAATTTTTTCTTTGCTACAGTATGTCGAATTTATGGGTTTGTTTTAACAACATCTTGAAATTTTGGGGCTTGGGGGTTTTGTTGCCATTTTTATTTTTTATTTTTTTCAAACAAAGGAGGTCAAATTAAATGAGAAAAATGGTGCTTTCTGGGGTTGGAGTTATAAGAAAGATTCATTCACTCTTATTCATGTTCTCCTTTATAGTTACAAGGCATAAACTAGTTATCAGAGCAAACCTTATTAAAAGAGGAAGGGCTCTCAGAACTGGTCTTGCTCTCCTGTTATTTGTCTGTTGTTCTACAACTTTCAGCTGTAACTCAAATGCAGCACCAAAACCATCCAATATTAACATAAATATGTTTTGGACAAAGTAGATAATGTTATGCCATGTACCAGATCAAAAATACGTGTAAGCTTTAAAGCCAAAAGCATCTCTCAGGTGTTGGAAGTTTTAGTGGCTTTGAAAGTTTAAATTTGCTTAAATTCCAGACAGTCTTAAGTTCTTTAGACTCCAAAAGCAGCCACTTGAAACCAAAATGATCTGGTCATCATTCTAGTCAGATGTGTCCAAACAACCCTTACCAGTGGAGGGCGCATGGAAATTCATATCCAGTAGGTGGATTTCAGGTCTTTGACCTGGTATTTCTGAAGTCCTGAAATTTTCAAACCAGTCAAGAATAACAGTTTGCAGTAAAATTTTGGTTTGGCCCTTTCAGAAAGAGAGTGCCATGTAGCTGCCATATGAGTCTATGAAAGGTGACTATTAAGACTATTAAATGCTGTCTAATTAGATCATAGTATTTGAAGGTTGTCTCTGTAGAAGAGAATTTAAACCCCAACTGTCATCCTAATAGTTATTCAGGAGCTGTGGCTGGGGACAGATGAGTTATGGGCTCTGTCATGGTTTTTTTGTGTGACACAGAGCTGGTCACAGCACTGTGCTGTGTGTCAGTCTCTCTCACCATACTAGGGAGGAGGATGCTGATCTTTTTATGAAAACAGGAAGATATTAATACCTATTTATGCGATGTCCTATTTATGCAAGCTGCTTCAGGTAAAATTTGGACATCTTGGAACAAAGTCTTCAATTTGTCAAGGGGAAATATATCTGCAAAAGCTGCTGAAGAAGAGCTGCCAGACCAGAACAACAGCCTGAGCAAAAACCTCATACATATATTGCATACAGGTTCCTGTTAGCTGTTCAGGTCCTGGTAGGATGATACCTTTCCATCTGAAAACAACTTGATTTTCATCTCTCGATTTTTTGGCACCTGTGTGGCAGTCACCATGGAAGGGGCATCTGTCATTTCCTCCAGCAGTCTACAAGCCAGAGCTTGTTTTCACAGTCATCTGGTAGATGCTCTCTAGCATGGGCAGTGTGTCACCTTCTGTCAAAGAGGAGGAAGGGAGGGGAGAAAAGAGAGACAAAGAAGGAATAATCAATTAATAAGGCTAAAGGCTAAAGGCAGGGAAAAATTAAGCAGGAAAGGAGAAGAGAACAAGGGGTTCCATAAAAAAGAAACAGGTGAAGAAAAGAGTAAGATTAGTGGAGGGAGGATAGTGATTCCTGTTATGCACTTAAAAAGGCAAAGCATACCTGTTCACAAAGCCTTGTGCTTTTTGTTCTTGTGGAATAGTGGTGTTTGGAGTTAGGCAGTGAGGTCTATCCCCAAGGAAGTTCCCCCCAAAAGTGCTGGCCTGCTTCTTGCTGAATCACTATAAACATCACACAGCTAATGGAACAGCAGTGCCGTGGCAGGACAGCAGTGGCTCACTGTGCTCAGGAAGTCCCACCATCTCTGATCTGTTGCACAGTGGTGTATGAGGGGGAGAAATGTGGTCCAGACCAGTCTGGAGCAGGATAGGGATCAGTCTGCCAAGGCAACTGAGCACCCTTTAAGGAGATAGATGAGCAGGATTCTCTGAACAAGTATGGGCCATTCTTCAGGCTCATTAAATAGACTTATGTTTTAGCTCAGCTCCCAACAACATGATTTAGCTGGTTTCTGATTTTTTACCATGTGTAAATCTTGTGTGAGTTGCTGGCTGTCAAAACTCTGTCTATAAGTAGAGTTAAGTCTTATCAGATTACTGCTTTAGGAAAAAGCAGACAGCTGAATGTAACTTCTCTCCTGAGCTTTTAAAAAGTGCCTCATGTCCATTTAGTCATAGCCATTCTAAGAAATACAACCCACACCTGAAAGTGCCTTCATCTTTGTAAAGAATAATCATATTTTTCCAGTGGACTGTTTTGAGACATTTTGCAAAAGGCAACCTAAACGTATTTGCTGTTGTCATTCCTTAAAAAACACAGAAAGTTGTGTTACAACAGAAGATTGTGGGTTTCATATGTTCTGCCACTTACAGATCTTTGCTCTACTATAGTATTATAAAAGTTACTAATTGCATGTAAAGTGTTGTAGTAGAGGAAGGTGGGTGTCTGGAAGTGAGGAAAGATCCTGACTGTCCAGCCAGGAAGCAAATATATATATTTGGTTTTGTTTGCCAGGAATCATAACATCTCTAAGCCCCTGGATATGCCTGTGAGCACACAGGGCACAGCAGCTGTGTGTGCTCACAGGCACGTTGGACATGTATGGGGAAGTAGTGAGTGTGAAAAAAGGCAGCATGTTGAAGTGGGACAGTAAAGCAGAGGAGGTTATAATAATCATTTGGCTGCATAAATTATGAAGTTCAGATTTTTATTTTTTTTTTAATTTTTATTTTTTTGCTTATATAGGGGTCTCATCCTCTGGAGGGACAGTGCTAGCATACACCCCTACCAGAACATCATTTTCTTCTTATTCACAACATGCCACACTGCTGTATTCCCCTTTCTGGACACCAGGTCATGTTCCACCATGAGGATGCTACATAGCAGGAACCATTTAAGCTGAAGAGAGGTGGGCTCAGAGCAGCATGGGGGGAGCACCATCGGATGTGTGTGGGAAGAGGACACTCGCTGGGTCCTGGCTGCTGCTGTGCAGGAACACTGTTACAGCAGCTGGAAAGGGCCGGGGGAGGGCGAGAGTGAGCTCAAAATACCTCATTACAGTCTGGTTGGGCTGATTAGCTAATGTCTGGCGAAAGAGATTTTAATGAGATGTTGGACTCACATGGGTAGGAAGCTTTTCTCTTGGAGGATCTTGAAGAGCTGTGTAACTGGCAGCCTGCTAGTCCTGGCAGCTGTCTGGATCCCAGCAGGATTCCTGCTGCCACTAGGAGGAAATTTCAAGGGTACTGTGTTGCCTCCTGCTATTTTATGCTGAGAAGTAGCCCCTGCAGGTGCCACAGTTACAGCTCTGAAAAGTAAAAGACAGAATATTAATGTCTCCTTCCTAAGTTTAAGCAGGGATTCTATCAGGTGGCTGCAATATGGACATGGATTCCCAAGGACTGTTCCAGCTGGGTGCCTTAAACAGTCTGTGGAGGCAGGAGGAACTCAGGGTGGTTCAAGGTCCTGCTTGACATGCTGGAGCAGTCATCTGCAGCACAGGATAGACTGTGCACAGCTGAAGCCATACAGGCACGTGTTAAACCCAGGAAGACACTGTCCTTGGGAGGAAGGTGCTGGAAAGAGAAGTGGCAGGGAGGAAAATCACAGACAACTGCTCCATCACGCTCCCTCAGGCAAGAGAGGCCCTTCAGAAAGTCATGTACTTCTGACATTTCCTTCAGATTTTATATTAAATTCCATAATTTTGGCATAAAACTTTATGTTACAACCTGTGCTTAAGGAAATCTTTTATCTGCATCATCTCTGAAGATAGCCTCTGCCTTTCAGAAGAAGCACAAACCTCAGAAATCCTAAAACTACTAATGCAAAAAAGCAAAATAAAAACAGATCTTCTGATATTCCTGGTGGCCATTTTTTATGTCAGTGTTGTGGCTGTCAAGCTATTCCTTATGTGGGCTTTGCTTCCAGCTCAGAAGTTTCAAAACTGCCTTCTGCCCTGTAGCCACTAAGGAAAAGAGACCTTTGCAAATCCTCTCTGTAGTTATGTACTGCAAAATGTACATCTGAATTATGGGAAGTGTTCCTCATTATGAATTACCATGAAACATTCATGCTTGTTCATCATGTCACTTGAGGAATGTGTTTACATGGATTTTTACACAGAATAGTAGGAGATTTAATGTCTTGGGCAGCACCTTCGATGGATGAGATGGGCTGCTTCTGCTCTAAGATCTCTGACAGTGGACTCTAATGTGCTTAGATTCTCCCTTTTAGCTCTCTTTCTGGTAAAGCCATGAAGGAAGGCAGTGGTTCAAGTATGGAGTGAATCCTAGCCAGATAATGAGTTATCCTGCATTTTCAGGGCAGGCAGTAATTTGTAGCTGTTGTCCAGATCCCTTGCAGAATGGGAGCCCAGGACTGTGACTGTCCTCTGCTGACTTGCAGATAATGGTGATCTAATGTCCAACAGTGCATGATCCTTCTTCCCACAAAACATGCATTTCTTGTGCCCCATATCATAATTTTTCTGAGTATCTCCAAAAGCTTGGCTTTTCCTTGATACAGGGGAAAAAATCACCAACCAGCAGTTACACATTAAAAAACTCATTAAAAACAATGATAGATTGTTAATTTTATATGTAATTTTATTATTTATTACTTAAGTGCTTCTTAATCTGATTTTTCCCTGTCATATTTTTCCTGAACTTTAAAGTTTGGGAATCATTCTTTAATTTTGGTGTCTGTAAGCAGGATTAGACACCTGTCAAAGTGATATAAGTCTATCAAACAGGTGCTAGCATCAAGGGATTTACTGGGCAAAGGAATCCTTAAGTTATGCATAAAAGCATCAAATGGCTGATCTGGTAAAGTCTACCCTGACTTAAGGGGAAACATTATAAAACTCTTTAGAGCCTTGAGGATGGCTAGGCATGAATTATGCTGATATATATCCACATTACTCTTTTATTGAGAAAGATAAGGATAAAATAGGAAAATCAATCATATTCAAGCAATCCAGAACTACAAAATACATCTTCAACTGCATTAGGCAAGTATTTTTATCAATTTATGTAGACAAATACTTTGTCTTGGTCATAAACAAAATAGAATGTGTGTTTTTATCACTGGTCTGTTTAAGCTTTGCTGCAGACATAATGGAACAAAATGGCACAATAGCCTAAGGCTGCACATTTTGTCTGAAGAGACGATACTTTCATTTTTGTGCCTCAGTGAATATTTTTCTTGGGAGGAAAACATTCTTTTACCTGGAAATAAAATATTTCTCAGTGTTTTTGCTTTGATTTTAGCGCTGAACATATTTTTAGGAAGAATGCAGTTAAAGAACTGTACTGGAAACAAAACTAAAGTCTAATCTTTGAAAGTTTAGTAATGTGAAATGCAAAAATCTAAACCTGTAGTATGCTTCTGTGTAGCTGAGGTGTTTTCTACCAGAAAGCTTGAACAAAAACAATCCCTGAATCTGGCCACTTGAAAAACATATCATGCAACCCTACTCTAGTTATGGAATTTAATCTGTTTCTAGAGGGACCTGTGCTATATCATTCCACAGTTCACTAGGATTCTGCTTCTTATTCAAGAACACTCACTGAACCAAGGAAATCTGGGTTTGACTCAAACTAATTAAGCTTGTGAGGATTTACAAACATCAGTCAAAATCTTGCCAGCAAAATATTCAATGGGATACACTGTAGAAGCTCAAACCTCTCCCTGAAAACTGAACAGCTTTCCTTGGATCTCCAGCTAGGAATATGAGGCTTAGGAGATATATTTGCTTTAAATAGGGATTTTCAGAGCACAAAATGGAAACAAAATGCTTAGGGACCAAAATGTTTTACAAACTTTTCCTAGTAGGCTGTGCTGAATGATTAAAAGTATTAACAGCTGAACAGACGATCAATTTACAGATGGAAAGCTGAATTGCCTTAGCCTGGCCTGTTTATGCACTCCTGACTTGGTGCCATGGTAAAGCAAAACATATTAAACTAAGCTAAATATATAGGGTTTATTCCTTAGTTGCAATGAGTCAGAAACATGCAGATGGTTTGTTAAAATCTTTCTGGTGATGAGTCATCTTCTCAGACCACAGTAACTCAGTTGTTTGCAGACGATATTAATGCCTGTTGTGGTCTGACTGTACCCTTGCTAAACGATAAAACCCCGACAGTCTTAATTTTCCTTTCCCTGAGCAATACTATTGCACCTGGCACCACACACACACACACAGCACCTGGGAGTAACACAGCCCAAGAATGTTCTTCAGAGCCTACATGTCATACAACCATTTCCATTCCCATGTCCTTTCGTGAATCTTGAGTGAGGTGGGAGGATTTCAGTCTGGTAAATTCGTGTATTTTTATTTTGACGCTGGGTCAGCCTGCAAAGCCGTGAACACGATTAAGGATTAGTGACCCACTGAGCACCGAACATGCTTGCGTTTGTGGAACTGGCTCCTGTCTCTGAGCCTGCATGGTGCTCACCAGCAGATGCCTTGTGCTGGTGAATGTCATGCAGACTTGGAGAGGAGAGCCAGTTCCATGAACTCAAGCATGGCCAGCCCATCTGTTACAGGATTCTTTGGGTTAAATCTGCTTCCTTCATGTAACTCATGCTTCTGCTGGGTACAGTCCTTGTTAATGGATTCCTAACTTAATAAAACTCAGACTGGCTCTGTTAGGAAGAAAATACGTGCTGAGCTGCAATTCTTTAGAACCACATTATTGCTGATACTGGTGTTGAACTTCTTGTGCATGCCCTGCCTCTCACGTGGTGTGCTGAGGAGTAAGAGATGCTCAGAGGATGATGGAGAGCAGGTTCCAGAGGGTGAGCCCACTCCTGCTGAAGATGAAACCCACAAGTTGTGATGTAGGGCCTCTGGAAACCTTGCACCTTAACACAGAGATGTCTGGAACTGGGTTGGGACAGGCTAGGAGGTTAGATGACTGCATCCAGAGAAGTGAATTGAACAGAAGATACTTCCTAACTCTGTGTTACATTCTCACCATAACTAATGTAGTTGTGATGAACTACAAGATTCTAGAGTAAATATTTACAAGCAATTTGGCTTCCCCTTAGTAAATTCTCCTTACACACATACATGCTGCCACATTTGCACCTATTCTATCTTTAGTTATACCTATACTTGAACAGATAGTGAGCTGTAAATTTTGGGTTTAAAAGGACAGATAATGTCATTCTGACAATGTTTATTGCCAGCTTCTTCCTTCATCAGGAATGACAGAATGGGTCAGGTTGGAAGGTAGCACAGTGGGTCATCTGGTCCAACCTCCCTGCTCATGCAGTCATTCTAGAGCACCTGGCACAGGATTGTGACCAGACACATCTTCAACAATCCAGCAAGGGAAGCTCCACAACCTGTCTGAGAAATCTGTTCTGCTGCATGGTCACCCACATAGTAAAGAAGGTCTTCTCTACATTCAGGCTGAAATTTCTGGGCTTCAGTTTCTGCTCAAGGAGAAGGAAAACACAAGAGCTGGGAATTATTCTTTCTTTCTGGAGATAGTCTGTGAATAGACAAGAAATATGAAGAATAAATTTTACTTTGAAATATATTTTCAAATGATGTTGAGGGATATCCTCTCTTAGAAAATGGAGACAATTAGAGAATTGTCTAAATTCTCTAATTTAGAGAATAGAACATAAAACAGATTGTTCCAAAACTGATGGGAAGAATATTAAAGAGTAAATTGTGTCTCATTAAATGCCTTTCTTCCATCTACTGCTTTTTTTCTTCACCAAGTCTTGTATCTAGCTATGTTTCTGTTACACGTTTCAATATTTCTTTACATATAGGTCATCTCTGGTAGGTAATAATTGTGCTCAGCACCAATTACTTTCCCAGTCAATAGTTATAATATCGTAGCCCTACACCTCCTCAAGTGTTTCCTGCACAAAGGTTATCCAATCCAGCTCCTACTGAAATCATTGTTATAGCTTTTTATTGGAATTTGATCAAACTTTTAATTTTATGTCCTTTTTTGAACACTGAAGCTATTTCGTATTAAACAAAAGGAGCACAGGGACCTCACAGAATTGTGTTGTTATTGATGAATAACATTGAAAGATTGCTTGCTAAGTTATTCAGGCAGTTTCAGCCAGCCAATGGCATATTATTAATCCTACTTTATATCTAAAGATGATTCTCTTCAATGTCTCCTCTTTCATCTTTTTCATTGTAATGTAAGATCTATTTGCCATACTTTAAACAAGCTATTTTTCATCCTGTCTGAAGTATTGAAAAAAGTTACCATCTTAGTAATTACTTCAGAATAGCGAAGTACTAGTAAGTCATTCACAGTAAGAATTTTATCTTCTGAAGATAAAAATGCAACATCTATAACTTTTGTTAGGACATAGAGGTTTATTTATTCCATTGTTCTTCATTCTATTTTTTGAGGGAGAGGGAGGTAATTTTGTGTTTGTTTGGTCTCAGAGACAGACAGGAAGATGAGCAACTTTTGACAGAACGATCTCAGCAGATAAATAACTGTGTTTGTGTGTACAGAGACAGGAACAAAAAGGACAAAAGAGATGTCAGCAAAGAATTTGAATTTGATTTAGTGAGGAGTCCTGTGGGATGCTTGCAAGTGGTTTATTTTGAGCATTAATGATTTTAGCAAGGTCAACATCATGAATAATGCTGTGTGATTAGCAGCAGAGATAAGTGTGAGCACAGCACCACTCCCAGTGCTGGCTGGTGGCAATTGCCGAGCCCCATGGAAAAGGCAAAGTTCCGAGAGGTCTCTGAATGAACAGCCAGCAACTTCCAGAGTAGGAGAGGACTTGTGCTTCCTGACCCTAATATGTGGCAGGGGCAAGCACAGAGGGCTGGAGACAGTGTGACAATGTCATGTGTGGGGGGTTCATGTGTGGCAGGGTTTTAGCCAACAAGCCACTTCTTGACAATAATATTTTGTTGCTAATCTCACTGCTATAGCTCCATGATGCTAAGCAGGCACTGTATTAACGAAAATATCTTCTATGCATCTTTTTCCCCCTGGAGTTCTTCTTGAAGTTTATCCTTCTGTACAGTGGATCACTTTATTGCAGGAATGGAAGAGATCATTTCATCTATTTCACTTCTTTTAATTTGAAGTTCAGACATGCAAGGGGAGAATAGGGAGCCCAAGGCTTTTCAAAGTCATGCTTTCCTTTCCTTTTGAGGAAGGAAAACTTAAGTTCCATACTGTCATCTGGGATTTCAGGTGAGATCCTTGAAGTGGGCTGAAATTATCTATGAAGTCTGTAGCAAAACAACAAGAATTTGTCAAAAGAAAATGAAGGGTGGTTGAGGGTTTTTCTGATTGTTGTTAAAACAAAAGGGGGAGAAGGCTGTGACTACAAAAATGAAAGCATTTGCTTAAAGAAATCAATCATTCTTGTTGATAGCAGAGATAATGTCTCTAATTATAAATTAAAATTTCAAAATATAATTAAATACATATTTATATAATTAAAATATATATGTAGTAGTTTAATTTGTTGATCTTTTTTTTCTGCCTTTTTTTTTCACAGTTCAGTGTAAAGAAGGGTGGAGGCTGCTGATGAGCAAGGTGGAAAAGTGCCATAAAAATTCTATTCACTCTGTGAAGAATGTGTGTGCCAATGCTTTGAAAAAGTGGTTTAGTTTTGGAGACATAAATCAGTTTTCTATTAATTTCATACACAAAAAGAGGTTACCTGTGCTTTAGATTTATTATATTAAATTTACTCATAGTCTCAACTTCAGATAAACACCATAATGCTCTTCTACTTTTCCTTGTTATTCACAAGTTTAATTCATGTTTTTAAAAGCTGTTTTTAAAGCCCCTTTCTGTATGCTTGTATTGGGTTTGTGTGGCAAGGTTTTGGCATTGGGAGCAGGGATGACTGCTGTGAGAAGCTGACAGAAGCTTCCCCCATGTCCCACAGAGCCAACTCTCACTGGCTCCAGGATGGATCCACTGCTGGCCAAGGCTGAGCCCAGCAGTGACATGGGAGCACCTCTGGGATAACAGGTTTAATGCTGTGACACAGCAGCCGTGAAAGAGGAGTAAGATGTGAAAGGAGCAGCTCTGCAGACACCAAGGTCAGTGCAGAAGGAAGAGCAGGAGGTGTTCCAGGCACTGGAGAAGAGATTTCCCTGCAGCCCATGGTGCAGCCCATGGTAAGTCAGGATGTGACCCTCCAGTCCGTGGAGGAACAGAGATCCAGCTGCAGCCTGTGGAGAACTCCACACTGGAGCAGGTGGAGGCTGAGGGGGGCTGTGACCCTGTGGGAAACCTGTGCTGGAGCAGGGTCCTGGCTGGAGCTGTGGCCCCATGGAGAGAGGAGCCCCCACTGAGCAGGTTTGCTGGCAGAACTGGTGACCCCGTGGAGGAGCCACTCTGGAGCAGTGTGTTCCTGAAGGACTGCACCCTGTGAAGGGACCATGCTGGAGCAGTTTGTGAGGAGCTATACCCCGTGAGAAGGAAGAGAAGTTTGTGAAGGACTATCTCCTGTTGGAGGGACCCCACACTGGAGCAGGAGAGACAGTGTTTGATGAACAGAGCATAACCTCCAATTCATGTCTCTGTGTGCTGCTGGGGGGGAGGAGGAAGTGGAAAATCCAGAGTGAAGTTGAGGAAAGGAAGAGGGAGAGGTGAGGTGAGATATTTTATGATTTGGTTTTATTTCTCATCACCCTACTCTGATTTTTGTTTGGGAATAAATTAAATTAATTTGCCCAAGTTCAATCTGTTTTGCCCAAGTGGTTAGTAAAAATTTCTACATCATTACGATTGAAGAAATGTTAAGAGTTTCTATCCACGTTTCCTTCTTCCAGTCAATACTTTACCCACAGCTTGTGTAATTTTTCTGGTTTTGAGCATGATATAACTGTGCTCAAATCCCTTTAGCACATTAGTGAGGTCTC
This sequence comes from Cyanistes caeruleus, assembly GCF_971803275.1. NCBI lineage: Eukaryota > Metazoa > Chordata > Aves > Passeriformes > Paridae > Cyanistes > Cyanistes caeruleus. The sequence continues at coordinate 44,756,570 of NC_141704.1, read as the reverse complement.
TGGGCTGGATCTTTGGGAATTAAATCACTCTCTTATTCTGTTTACACTAAAATTTCACTTATAAGGTATATTTCTAAAATCTGCTGGCATAAGCTTCTTTTTACCTTTTGACCTTGTGCATCAGACTCATATTCTGCAATATAGAAGCACACAGAGTATCCTTGCAGGAAACTGTAGAGAGCAATTCAGAGATTTAGTCCTCTGGTAAAGGCTGATCTATGAGTAAGAGCCCTTGCTATATGCCCTAACATCACAAAGGAACAGACCATGGAACATGATCAGCTTACCAGGGATTTGGAATAGCTTTAACATGTGCTATTAACTATTCCACACCTCTGTCTCTGTTGCAAATATGCAACAAGATATGTTGCTGCCTGTGAATCACAGAATCCTAGAATCACTGAATCATAGGATATTCTGAGTTGGAAGGGACCCGAAAGGATCATCACATTCTAACTCCTGGTCCTGCACAGGACCATTCCCAAGAATCACACCATGTGTTCGCGAGTATTGGCCAGTTCTTATTGAATTCTGTCAGGTCTGGTGCTGTGACCACTTCCCTGGGGAGCCTGTTCCAGTGCCCAAACACCCTCTGGGTGAAAAATCCTTCTCTCATATTCAACCTAATCCTCCCCTGATACAACTTCAGGCCATTCCCTCGGGTCCTGTCACTGGGCACCACAGAAAAGAGATCAGTGCCTGCCCCTCATCTTCCCCTGATGAGGAAGTTGCAGACTGAACAAACCAAATGACCTCAGGTGTTCCTTGGATAGCATCCCTTCTAGATCCTTCACCATCTTTGTAGACTTCCTTTGGATCCTTTCTAATATCTTGCTTTTATTGTGGTGGCCAAAAGTTGTGAGAGAAAACACTTGCCAAGGAAAGAGAGAAAGGATCACCATTAAGACACAATACAAGCTGAAGAACACACAGTTGTTTCTGCTGTGAGTCCTAAAATTTGATTTACAAGCCTTAGCAGTGCATAAGCCATTCAGATTTCGCACTGAGTGTCTAGAATGGTATTGTGTTATGAAACTGAAATTGATAAAATTCCAGAAGCAAGTAAAAAAAGAGACATTGAATAGAAATTTAAATTCTCACTTTTCTTCATACTTGTACTGTTTTTAAATGCACCCATGCAGCTTAGGAGTTATATGATCATTCTTTTGACTTTGAAATAAAATTGTTACCAAATTATTCCTGGTAGACTTTTCCATATACAGTTCAAGCAACAAATTAAAACCACTTAAGTTCACAAAAAAGGATAGAAAAAAGCTGGATTTCTCACTCTCAGGCTTTAGGAAATGTTGGTAAGTAATAAATGTTGTAGACTGAATCTATGTTAATATTTTGTTTGCAGTTTTTCAAATTGTAAGTAATGCTAGTCAAAGGAGCCACCAGTTCCATATTGCTCTTCATGGAGGCAGGTTGTACACTGAGCACAGAATCACAGAATCATTTAGGTTGGAAAAGACCTTTAAGATCCTCAAGTCCAACTGTTCACACAGCACTGCCCAGTCTCACTAGACCATGTCTCAAAGTGCCCCATCTTCACATTTTTTAAATACCTCCAGAAATGCTGGCTCAATCACTTTCCTGGGAAGCCTTTTCCAAATCTTGAGAACATTATCCATGAGGAAAATCCCAAGATTTAATCTAAACCTTTCCTGGAATACATCAGCAGAACACAAGGACCCAAACTGAAAGGCTAATGGTTACTCACTGCACCAGATAGCAGCTGGCAAAGCTAAATTATAGGATGATATATCAGAATGGTTAATCTTAACTGACAAAATCCTTGGTTGGTTCTTCTATAATTCAAAATTTGTCCTTCAAGAAGTTAGTCTATAAACCAAATCTTTTCCTCGCCCTAAACTTGCAGACACTTAGAATGTACAGGACTCTCCTGAGATAATCTGTCAAGTTTATTTGTCTCTCCAGACAGATTGCCAACCTATTTTCTTTGTGCTCACCCTCCAAAGGCAATTTAATAGAGATTTGAGAATTATGAAGTAAAACAGTGGGTACATAAAGTTTAGGGCTCCCTGTCAAATAAGAGGGTGCAAGTTTTTAACTGTTATCTGATGAAGAGTTTCTATTGCCCTTTTCTCACAGCCTACACCTAGGTTCAAGAATCAAGAGTTTTGAATGTTTTCTTATCATTGCACCTGCTTCATCTGCCCCTCATATATGACATGTATCTCAATAGAAAGAGCTCAGGTTTCAAAGGGTTGAAAATTCCCTTGTGATTATTTCATTAAATAATTTGAAAATTATTTAATGAAATAATCATTATTTCATTAATATGTGGGCATATTAATAAGTGGGCAGAAGCAGGTCTTCTGCTGATACCCCACTATTCTGTGCAGGGTATACAAAAACATTCATGAAAACTGTCCTCTGGCATTAGCCAGAGGAAGTGCTTCCTAGAAAAAAAATAATAAATTATTAAAAGACTATTAAAAAAAAGGTGTGAGCCCACAGTTTCCACTCCCACCCAAGTCTTGTTATCACCACTGAGGACCTCAGGGGTCAGTACTTCTCCACTTTCAGGGTCCAAATCTGCACACAAAAACAGTCTCAAACTGAATAAGGGGAGAGGAAAGGAGGAAAGCTCTTTTGTTTTAAGAAAATCATGGAAGCATTGAATCAGCAGGCTGCCAATAGTAACTAAAATATCCATTCCAGTGAGATCACAGCTCTTTGCTCACCTCTCTTCTTTCTCTCTAACCTATTGCTATCTACAGGGACTAGCTCAAAGATGTTCCTGTCATTCGTCTTATCAGGGTTAACTAGGATCAGTTCATGAGTAAAGATTCCCTTTTAAAACTTGCTTCTTTCATGACAATGCTCTGTAATAATTTTTCTAGCCTCTGTTCACTGAAACCTTCCTATCCCTTTGCTGCCTAACACTGAAGAAACTGAAATAAATCTCCTTGGTGTCTCTGTGCTTGCGAAGATGCAGTCACTCACGGCGGTGAGTCCCCACCACTTACATTCATCTCAGAGCTTACAGGCAATCCAGGTGCCAACCATACTTAAACCCCATCCCTAAGGCTGTTTTTGCTTCTTTCTTTTTCTACCCTGAATTTTGCAGATTGTAGCTGGTGAGGGTGATCCTTTTGTGCTCTCAGTGTACACCACGAGTGTTCAGGAGGACTGGCTTGTGTCTCAGCCGACTGACACTCTAGGTGAGCTCTAGGTGAGCTGCTTAGGACTGAGGGATCCAGAACCAGGCTCAACAATTCCTCTCTTTACCTGGAAGAAATTTTTTTCTGAGCTGTAGGGACAAAGGCAGCTGCCCTTTAGGAAGGGCTGCCTTATTAGCACCCTCTTTCTTCGGATGCAGTTTGCCCCTGCAGTGATGGCACACAAAGCTGGTGTCATGGGAGCTTGCTGCTGCCATGGGATGCTGCTCTCATTTTGGTGTATTACCAGCATTGGCTAGGAGGTTCCTAGCTTTACCCAGGCCAAGTGACCTCAGTGCTGTGGGTGCTGGCTGAAGGTGACAATCACAAATTCATCCAATTCTTAGTTGCAGAAGTAGTGGACGAATCCTGTGACCTCCTGTGTCCCCCTTTTCCTCCCCCTAAAAGTCAAGATATTAATGCTTCCCCTGCAGTGGAAGGGAAAGAGGATGGGATAAAGATATCCATGGTGTTTAAGGTTCTGGAGTACAGCCCACATAGCTAAAACTTGTCCGTAGTGAACTCTTGGCCTGAGCTATGTTAAATAATTTTGCTGCTCTTGAATCACCTAGTGAGGGTTTCTCTCTGAGTCGCAGATCTCAGACCATCAGGATTTCTCACCCAAGCACAGAAAATGTTCACTGAAGCACCTGAGTGGGGGCTTGCTGGTGCAGCGCCTTCCTACAGTGCATCAATAGATGGCAGCAGGCAGTTCCTCCAGGAGCAGTCCTCAAAGCAGCAGCAGCCACTGATGATCTTCCTTGCAATGCCTTGAAATTTAGATCTGCCTGCGGACACTTTTTAGGATGCTGTCCCAATGAAAAGTAAAATCTGTTGGTTCTCAGGTAGGGTATGTTACTGTAGTATGAAAGCAGTAAATCAGTATTGGCCTCTAACTCTTTATTACTGTAAGAAGATTAAATATTTGGAACCCAAGATTTTGTGCTCCATTCAGCTGCTTTCTTGGCAGTCTTGAGTGTTCACAAATCCCACGTCTTTCATTCCTTCTTGAGTCGGATAACTTCACAAAACTCTGGCAAGGGGATATACCATTGTAAGCAGAGAAAATCACAGGTAGATTCCATGTCTTTAAGAAGACAGAAAAAAAAACATGCCTTAAGGAAGGGTAGTATACTTCGTGGCCTTACACCCTCCCTTTCATTCTGAACATTTCAATTGTGAGTTTTACACAGAGGTTGGTTGTTAAACCAGTCTGTCTCAAGCAGTGAGCAATAGCTGCAGGTTGTGTTAAAAAAGAAGCTCAGATTCCACATGAAACTGCATAGACCTAGATCAAGTGTTTGGCCAAATCAACCCCCTGTTCACTAAGAAAAAAATAAATATGGGGGAACTTTTGGTATGTCCAACACTCACAGTGACATAGCACAGAGCTGATACTGCTCACTGACTGGGAACTGCAGTAGCTGGAATTTTACTGTGGGTCCAAGCCAGAGCTGGAAAAAAAACTCTTTTGCTTGATGGAGCTCTTATGCTACAAGGCCTTATGCCTTATGCCCATAGTTTGAAGGTAAGCTTTGTTTAGTTCTTCTTATGAATAGTTGCCCTACACTTCAAAATGGTTATGTTGAAAATCACCAGAGTGATGGAAGAGAGTTTTAATGTTCCATCAAGTGGATAGAATTGACCCCCTCATATGTTTTTACCCTTATGTGAGACTAAAAGGCTATGTAAGCTGTCAGGCTGCTGGTTAATGACCAGGCTTTTGCCTTGCAAACAGTATTAGCAGGCCCTTTATCAAGAGGACGTGGTGTCTCTGTGAACTGGCTACAGAGCCACAGATACCAATTTATCATGGTCATTTACTGTGAAAACAGCAAATTTCAGTCTGCACTGTAATAAAATGTTTTGCTTCCCAGATTTGTGCAATCTCTAGAGATATAAAAAAGAAATTTAAAGTTAAGTTTTCATGTGAAATGATGTAAACATAAAAATCAATTAAAGTCAAGGTGAGCTGTATAACAAATTTCTGATATCAACCTTCAAAAAAGACCTTAAGATGATATCTTTAATACAAGCATGTAGGTTTCTGAGTCAGGAAACACTTCAGCTGAAGGAATATATTTGAAACCTGTGGGAGCCCCCTGCATGGAGGATTCTATTCCTTTTGGGGGTATGTAGGTTCTTACCTCCTCTCCTACATCTCTGCCTTCACAGCATGAGGCATTTTTATTTTGACATGTTATCTATATTACATGGTCTGGGGGAAGGACTACAGTTCCTTGTTAATGTTTCAAGGCTGCTGTGGGCCTAGATAATTTTCATTCTTGGTCTCACTTTGGATATTTGTGCATGTAACTGTACAATTTAGAGAGAGGAAAAGAGAGTGAACAGAGACAAAAGGTATTAGACTGATTTACAAAGACCTAGAAATCTGTGTGTTTATTTAAGAACTCCAGAAAGGCATTAAAGAAAGACTTCAATCTTTCTAATATCCTCTTAAAAACTTTAATCTGTACAACCATATTTTTGATTTCATATTGCTCTTTTATTATTTTCTAGATTGATAAGAGATTGCCATCTCTTTCCTGTAGGACGTTTTCAGAAGCACAATAATTGAGGCAGAATTGCTCTCTATGCCTATAGTCCAAATCTTGATATGTGAATACAGTCAGTGTAAGCATTCACATATTATTTGAAATTTTTTCCATTTGAAACAAGACCTGAATAGCAGAACAAACCCAGCTGCAGATAGCAGCCATCAATATCTTTTCAATTTACGTTTCACAAATATGGCAGAGCTGCTGTGTTTGTAGTTTTCCACACAGCTGAAAAAGTCAGCACTGAATTACTCACCAGCCTTTGGAAATCTTTCATATGTGCTTGCTTCTGTGAGCTGTAGAGCACAAGCATTCAAACTCCAGGGGACTAAATCACTTCCTCTACCCTGATATATATCAGGATGCATGAGTCTTCTTGGTGCCTGGGTGATAAGCTATCACATAGGCTATTTACATCCTCTGCTGATTGTTTTGGAATGCCTTCACAAGTAAGTTGAGGAAGCTAAAAGGATGTGTAAACCTGGAGTGAGAAATGCCTGTGAGAAATAACATCACCAAAATCCTCTTGCACAAGCAAGTGCTCTGCAGCTACATCACACTTGATACCTGCTGTTTATTCTGCCTGTGGCAACAGCAGTCAGGACCCTCCATCCAGCTACTGGGATAGAAAGAAAAGGAGATACTTCACCAGGGCTTTTGGTTAAAGGAAAGCTGCACTGGAAAAGGTCTGAGGCCATTTCTGGCAGTGCAATTTGATGCTGTGGGTGACTTGATTTAATAGCTAATTGTCCCCAAAAGTGGCGTTCCCGTGGCTCTTCCTGCTCTCACATCACTTTCCTGGAGTTGGCGCTCCCCTGTCTGCCCAGAGGCTGACTGCTGGATCAAGAGCTACTGCCAAGTTCAAAGTGTAAGGCAGAAGGGGAATGTGGGATCAAGCCTCTCAGCAACAAGTGGCTCCCATCTTTGCTTAGCTGTATTATTAACAGCATTCTTGGGGCCTGTAGGAACACACTGACCCTTGTAAATCCAGCAGTTTGCATGGCAAGAGCTTCTGGGCATTGCTGAGATAGATGGGCAGGGAGGATAGATTTTGCTCTGTGATTCCAGCCTTGCATTGGTGACATTTCCATCATTATGTGGAGCCCACAGAATTTGGTCCTCTGTGTGGACAAGAGTAACTGAAGCTTGTATGTTCATTAATGCTGGTTTTGACAAGAGGTTCCCACCAGTCCAGCTCGCTGTGCTGCTTTACACATTGTGCATGAGCAGGAAGCGGGCAGAACAGAGTGGAAATTACTGTAGTTTGTGCTGATATTTCCTTGAGTCAGTACTAAGCACTAAATAATCAGCTTAAATCTAACTGAGGTAAGGTGCATTTATTGTAATGCCAGCTCAAAATGCATGTCCCACTCACCAGAGGGATTCAATCCAGCCTCACAGGCCAGCAGCTCTCCACTCAGCAAGGAAGGGCAGGGCTTGGCAGGGACAGCCCAGTCTTTGAGGCAGTCCTGAAAGACACGGTGGGCTCATGAGGCCATGGCTTTGCAGCCCTCAAGGGATGGTTCTGAAGGACCAGTGGAGAGTTGGTTGGTGTGCTGGAGTGCACAGGGTCAGCTTCAATTGCCTGGATGACACCTGGTGTTATATCCAATGGTCTATGGTAATCTAGACTCATGGGTTTTTAGTCTTGTTTTTTTTATTTCTTTTCCTTTTGTCACCCCTTTCTTGAGTATGCCAAGGTATTTTGAATGCATAAGAAAATATCTCCCTTGGACAGCTGTGACTGTGCTGTGACTGACCTGGCTGAAAAATTTATCTCCAGGAAGAGGTGTAAAGCTAAGAATTGCTGTTATGGCAGTTTTAGAAGTTAGTCAGCTTTGCAGTCTGATTTTTTCTCTGTTATTTCCTCCTGGCCAGAGATAACAGCTCCCTTCTTAGCATGGCAACATCTCAGCATTGTCCTGCTGGATGTCTGGCTCTCCTCATGCATGGTATAAAGAACCATGTACCTCCATTGCAGCAGTGATTTTCACTGTGGGAACTGGCATCCTTGGAGTTTGACTCACCCACAAGTTTCTTCTGCCTTAGTTGTCTCAGGATCCATGATGCAGTCTCTTCCATAAATTTGCATCTGTCACTTTGTCAGGTATCTCAGAGTTGGAAGCCGGTAGACAGGATCCTGTGGCACAGCTGGGAAATATGTCAGTGCAACCCAAAAGGGTCCCAAATGTGACCTTGCAGATGTATGCTTCAGCAGACAGGTGAAGTGGCAGCTAGAGGAGGAATAAATCTGGTCAGAGGGACCTCCCCTGGGTCACAGAGATGAGGCAGAGGGAGCTCTGTCACAGTGCACACTGGCACTGCTGCCTGCAGAGGATGTCAAGCTCCTGATACAACCTCCTGATATTGGTGTTTTGCCCCAGAAATTCAAAGAGTGGTTCGGTACTTCTGTATCCCCTCGGGCAGATACGTGTGTTGGCTGGAGAACAAAAATATTACCACTCTGTGTGTTTGTGTGTGCTGTTTTTCCATGTGGAAATGGATTCAGTCTCACTCAGAGATCTCAAAATAGCATATGAAAATGTGCTCTAGCTTTCATGTTCATTTTGTTCTGCCTTACACCTGTTAGACTTCACATTTTCCACAAAAAGAAACAACCATTGCTTTTTTTCAGAAAACATTTTATTTTTTTTTTCCTGGAGCCAGCTGAACACCTTGTTCTCTTGATCAGTTTAAAAAAAAGCTGTTCACCTAAACCCACAGATAAGTGAATCATATTCAATGAGGTCACTTTTTCCCAGCTAAACAAATGAATTTTCTTCCAGGGTAATACAATCTTCTGTTACACAGAGATTAAATTACTGGGTTTTAAAACCCTGAAGTCTTAACCTTTTATAATATCAAAAGTTTGCAGTTTTTCGTTCAATAGTCTGACTAGCAGAGTGGTTTGCTAAAGCAAAACAAGAAACGATTCTTCTTGAAAATCTTCAGAAAACGTTTGAAATGCTCCAGCGTTCACTTAAATAAAGATTGGTGCTGGAGACGTTTTTCTCTACTGTCCCCAAATTGATCTATTTACTGCCTTTACTGCTATACCTACAAATGGCTTATGACTTCAAAAAGTCAATTAAGAAACTGGCTTTGAATGTCTCTTCTACCTAACTCTGGTCTGTAGCTGATGTGTTGCCAAGGGAGCTGCGCTGTTTCCTAGTGCAGCAAATGAATAAAATTAAATTTACATCTCACTATGTGCTAGAGAAATAGAGATGTAGTTATGTATGCATTACCTTGAATATAAATCATATAGATACCCACCTCCTCTGTCTGCTACAAGGCATGCATGAAAATGTCCCCCTAGAATAGAAATAAAACCATAAAACACCATGTCTGTAGCTAGAGATGAGTCAGATGCAGATTTTAGAAGTGGATCCAGATTTCAAACTCCACCCAAATCTGTACGCGCGATCAAAGGTTTTGATTCTGACCCAACTCTAAATCACCACAACAGCCTGGATAAGATCCTGAATCCATAAATCTCTATAATCCATTTATACATCCATCTAACCATATGGAGTTCCTTTCTCAAACAGGAGCCATAGGAAACTGGGGGATGCCTTGCTGGGCGTTGCAAGACGTAGGTACGGCTGCCAGGTGGGATGCAAAGCTATCCTGGGTACACAGCTTTCTCCTGGCTGCCATTTCCCAAGCCGTGGGGCAGCAGTGGGGCTGGCACCTGGGGCAAGGCCAGGCACTGGGGAAGGCATTGCCACGCTGTGGCACCTCGGACAGGGGATGCAGGATTCAGCCCTCAAGCTGGAGGTGTCCTACAGTGAGAGGCTTCCTGCAACCTGCTAGCAGGCTCTGCAGCATGCCTGGGGCTGATCCCAGCTACAGCCTGCACAGGAGGAAGAAGGGGAATAGCTGAGCTCAATTCCCCTATTTTAACATAGCTTCTTGTCCTCGTTCCAAATTAAAGCTGCCTTCATGCTCTTAAACAATCCACTGTCTTGATAATCCTACTGCCAGTGGGATAAATGCTTCTTCCACTTCACAGAGTTGGTATATGAGGGGTAAAATAGTCTTTAAATTTTGGATCACTGGGATCTGGCAGTTAAAAAAGGCACAGACTGGCCAGCAGTGGGGAGATGGGTAAGATATTTTCTGGATTCATTGGGTAACCTGAAATGATAATATTATGTGTTTGTTTCCGCGTTTTTTCCTAAGGGCAGTTTAGGTTTGAATTAAATCTCTTAATTAAAATAGTGAGTTTGGTTTTCCAACTTTAATTAGGGATAAAATGTTTTGTCCCAAATTCTTTTGCCCTATTTTCAGGACTACAGGCAATACAAGATACAGCATTAAGCACACTTCTCTTAAATGATGTTTGCTTTCTCTTCTACTATATTTAAAATGGCATTTTTAGTGAGTGCTGAAGGTGAATCAAAGTACCAGTTGACTTTCAGGTCAGATACAGGTACCAGACTTGAGTTTAGGCAAGTCATCCAACTCAGTTTGACCTATTATGTTACATCTTTGGGAAGCACCATGCATATATTTTGCTATTCAGAGCAAATTAATTAATTAATGAACTATTAAAAGCATGAGTGCTTATATCTCCTCTGGTGAAAAAAGGACCTTATGTACCACTCTGTAACCTAACATTAAGCTTGACTGAAAATTATCCCTCTCAGTCATTAATTAAACATGACTTACCTCAAATTTTTTATGGCTCTTGAAATCAGTAAGTGATTTCTGTTATTAGGACAATGGAGGGGATGGGGCAGGGTGGCAGGTGATAAATTCTGTCCTTAGGAACTGTTCACCTTCCCTGCACAATATTCACTTTAGAGAAGGAATTACTAAACCTAGAAAGTGGGCAGAAACATTCCTTGTCTACATTTAGGTGAAAAGTCTGCATTAGTGTGTTCAAGGTTAAGACACAAAGTGAAAGAAAGCATTACTTTCAGCATACAGTAACAACTCCAACTCTAAATGGGAATGTTATTTCAAAAGTACATGTTTTAAAGCACAACTGTTCAACTTCAACCTTTTAAAGCTATTTCTTGTTTCCTGAGGAGAAAAAAGAAGCTAAAGGGTTGGAGCACAGGGCAATTAGGATGAGAATTAGAACACAAATTTGAAAGTCCAGAAAACTTTCAGATGCTTTAAAAAAAATCAAATAAAGAGAACTCCCCTAAAATGTTTCTGAGGCATTGACTTTGGTTTCTGGAGGCTTCCAGTTTGACAGAGACATTATTTTATTGCCTCAGTTCTGTGCAGAGAAGATCCAAGCTCATGAGCACTGTGTGGAGATGCCATATGGGAAGCTTTGTAAGCCTCTGGCAAATATCTGTATCAAACGTGCACTTGTGTATTACCTTCTGCATACAAAGCACAAACTGGCAACAGACAGAACCTCCCAGCACCAGGGGGAGGCAACAAATTACCTTCTTCACTTACAGATGGCAAAATGGGACCCACCTGTGCTCCTTGTAGCCTCATCTCTGAGAATGTAGTGAAAAATGTTGTTGCTCTTAGCCCGTGCTTTTTGTCTGTGCTGAACAAGAGAAGGCTCAGTAGGAAGGGTGATGAACCCATCACTTGCCTGGGAAGAATATGATCTAGATCAGGCTCTCAGGCCACCCTTCTGCTTAGGACAACCACCTCACAACTGGTAAACATGTGATCTCTGCAAAGACACAGATGCAGATACTGTATTTATTTAGTAACTGAAGGCTGTGTACATTTTAATGCTTCTGTGAGAAATACAAATATGAACCAGCTCAGGTTGTGATGGCATTGCAGCATCCTTCAGTGCATGGGGGGGGGTGCCCTCGTGCCAACACGAAATTTCTGCCACATGAAATTTCCACATTAATAAGCTTTATCTTGGTGGACCACAGACCTGCCAAGGCTCAGAGTGAGGAATCTGTTCTTCAAGGAGCAGTGAGCCGGACGATACCCTTTATGGCATTCACCCAGGGAAGGCACATGCTGCAAAGCAGAAATGTAAATCATTTCTTCCCAGGCAGACTGTGAAGCAGGGTGACTGTTATCAGGTCCATCCATAATGAAAATGAAAGATGGGCGCATCAGTCTTTCCCTTTCCACATATATCTCTTGCACCCAGCAGTCTCCCTCTGCCTGCAATATTGAAGCACCTTTATTGGGCATTAAAAGATATTGTACACACCATTAATTCAGCTTCATAATGCTATTACCAAACAAGCAATTATGACCATCTAAACTGAGTGTCATAGTAGGTAAACATGTGGAAGCAGCCTTCATTCAGCCCATAGAGTTGTTCTGTTCAAAACTATCCTATTTTCTGATTATTCAGGTACCATGTAGAGGGCTATGGATTCCTCACCAAGCACAGCAATTTTTAAGTGCTGAAGTTTTCCTAGCCATTTCTACAGAGAGGCAGTTGCAATACTGCAAGTATTCCTTGTACAGTCTCTCATCAATAACACCAGCCTCCCTCTCAGATGCCACTAATAAATGCTGAATTTAGCAGCTGTGTGCCCTAGCAAGGAAATCTAACTGGGGGTTGTTTATTGCCTGGAGCATCCACTGATAACAATAAAAGGGATACAGTCTTTATGAAGATCTTATATGCAAGCTAGCTTAGTTTAGCTTGCTTATGTTGGGGCCTTATGATACATTTGTTGATTACGTGATCACATACGGTGTTTTCCACATTCAGCTCCTGCTTCAGTTGTTGCATAGGATGCCCTGTGATGGGCAGCTCTCAGCAGTCCTCTCTTTCCAGCCCTTCCATGCAGGGGTCCTGTGTCACTCTGACTAGGCACTGAGCTGCATGAAATGGGGGTAATCAGTTTTTCCTCGTGTGTTCCTCTGAAGCATGAATTGCTAGGAAATTTGGCCTCTTCACAAATATCAGCACAGTTATCTTTAGAGCTCCCCTGTGATGATATGCAAAAGGGATTATCCCATTTCAGAGGCATGGCTGAAGCTCACACAGTTCTTGTATCTACTGCAATATTTGCCTGAATTTGACTCCCAACATTGCCTGAAGTTATTCAGTCTCACTTCAGCAATCCCAGGCTGAGAGGTAAAAAATGGATGTTTTCTGTACAAGGGGAGTGTGTGAAGCCTCCTTCAGAAAAGCTCTGAAATGCAGCGAGCTCTTAACACCCATCCCTGGATGGGATCCAGCCTGTAACTCATAGCTTCCACTGACTCAACATAGATCCTCTTCCCAGAAGAAAGCTGCAGCAGGGATAGAAGGCTTTGAGTGGTTTTGTGAAACATCCCAGCAGAAAAGGAAATGGATAGCACATGGACCATCAGCCAGAAACAAAGATGTCCCCCTAGGAGGAGAAAATCTGTCCAGATCATTAGCCTAGTAAAAGAGGGAGAAAACTTGTAAGAGAGCTCTGTGACTTCAGCTGTGACTACTCTGCCTGGAGTACATCTGAAGACCAAAGCTGCCTAAGCAAACACAAGTGCATGCAGAAGGCAAGCTCGTGTCTCAGCTGTGAGCAAGGAGACTGGTTCTGCCCAGGCCTTTTCGGTCAGCCCAGTATTACTGATGGCAATTAAATCCTTTGGCATGTACACCTGCCTGCAAGCCAGAGCTGGCCCAGACTTTATAGCTGTAATGTTACATTAATGACTTCAGATGGCAGGTCATGTCATTGATTTCAGCAGGGCTGTGTCGGTTGCAGCCACAGGTGGAAGTGATCCTTCCTCCTTCTGTAACCATAGAGGAGTGATGCAGGAGCATTCCACAAGGGATCATCAATAGACTGAGACAAATTAAGGCTGGCAAAAGGTATGTCTGATGACATAATAGTACTTGTGGTAAGAAATCTATCAGTTTCAAACAAACCTGACTTTCAAAGTGTACTTGTCATTGGATTTTCCATGCTTTCCACCCCCTCTGAGAAATTTAGTTCACATCAGACAACATGTGCAAATACTGTGTGAAATACTCTCAGGTACATGGTGTGATTCTTGGAGTTTTCCTGTGCAGGGCCAGGAGTCAGACTTTGATGATCATGTGGGTCCCTTTCAATTTGGGACATTTTATGATTTATTGTAGACATTTTAAACTGAGTGAAAGAGTCTGAGCACAAAATAAATGTCATTTTGCATAATGATCTGTGAAATCCAGTGCCATAGGAAGTCATGGAGGATGTGAACATTCAGGTTACAGAAAGCAGGTATTTATACCAAGAAGCTGAATAAATAAATTTAGAACAGTAAGCTCCTTAAAAGATTGGTGTGGGTGAAGGGAAGCCTGAAACCTCATACTTCCAGGTTAAGGCACTAGTGGTCTGGAACAAGCTGTCCTGTAACTCTGTTTTGTAGAATTAATGTATTTTTGAAGTGTCTGCTGTGTCAAACTTGGCAGCTCGATCCACTGTAGAAAAATCTGTATTTCAGCCTGAATAGGATACATCTCCCTTTGTATTAGACCCATGAAAAATATTCTTTATTCTCAGTAAATGGAGCAAGTTATAATGTCAACACTGACTGGCAGTGTAAGAACTGACACCACAAAGCATAGCAGTAATTGTGGCTTTTCTTCCTCCAAAATGGTAGCATCCCCTGCAAATCATCTTTTACATGGTAGCCTGAAGATCTTGGTCAAGGACTGGAAAATGGGGGTTTGATGCCTGCTCCAGTGTAAGGAAGGAACCCATTGCACCTGATTTTCAAGAGATAGTGCTACTCATTATGGCACAGACAAAATGAATGGGGAAAAAAGGCTGGAGACAGGGGAAGACAGGTTTAGGTTCCTTTACCTCTGCCAGTTGAAACAGTGCAATTGCAAAAGGAAAAATTAATGGTCTAAGAACAATATTGCAAGCATCAGTCACTCTCTTACCCCAACAAAGTGGGGACTCTGGGCTATGGGTTGCACCCAGGAGCAGTTTCATTGCACCTTTCCATTAATTATTGGATAGAATTGTTGTGAGGAGGAAGGGACCAAACCCAAGAGAACAGGACTTAGAGCCAGTTCTGGAAAATCACCCCCAAACCAAAGACCAGATGGCTGAGGCTGGTTATACCTGATGGCATTACTCCTCAATTCCTTTGCACAAAGGTCATTGAGTTGGCTCTGTGATGAAGCACCTTGAAGGCTCACAAACAGATGTTCAATTCCTATAAATATCTGCATAGCCTGATACGAAGGTGTTTTAAATAAAAAAATCTATAATTTGCTTATTTGACCGACCTGACATCTGGTCAACCATATTAAGTTGTGTGGTAGAAGGGATTTGCTTGTGACTGTGAGTTCTGTTGATCAGAATCCACCAGAGGGGTTGAAGTAGCACTTCCAATTTCACTTACCTTGATCACAAACATCCAGTATTTTCTACACACAGCTTCTTTGGAACCACCAGACATTAGCACAGACTCTTCTCAGCTCCTGCATGCACTAGGACCAAATTATGGGCATGTACAAGGATGCAAAGCACACGGGTGAGACACTTAGAGGACCACATGCTAGCAGATTTTGTCTGCAGTCCACCAGGATAATACCTTCAGCAGTGCCATTCTAGTACAGAGCACTTTTTATCCCTAGCCTGGCAGGAAAAAGGAGACATTTCCTTTCAATTCACAGGAAAAAGCATCTGTTACCCTCTCCCAGCAGCATAGGGTTAGCCTTAAATCCCTCTAAAGAAGCAGCCTCCTCTTGCAAGCAACCTTTCAATGTTTTTTAGCTGTGGAGAAGTAGGCACACACCCATTCCCACAGGGCTGGGATGAAACCATCTTTCCTGACTTTGGGCACTGGAGGTACATTTAAACCTTCCAGCTCTGATGAAAGTTGGTGGGCTGAGTCCCAGCACCTGCACTTAATTTTCCTCCAGGGCATATGGGGACAGTCCTATTTGTAGGTCCTTAATGATGTCACACTCCCTGCCATGTACGTGCTGGAACCTGTAGGGTTTGGGATACTTTACCTTGTATGAGGCTTGTGCCAGCTGAGCAAATCCTGGTGTAAAGGCTCCATCACATCCCACTACAGAAGGAAAAGGCTGTTTCTGGCATCTGCAAAGGTCTACCTCATTCTGGATGCTCCTTCAAGTGCCATAATTCAGACAACCATGTGCAGAAAAATTAAGGATCCAGGACATTTTACCTCTTAAACAATCTGGCAGTATTTTAAGACTTGCCACCTATCTTCAAGGCACTATGGCAGCACAGACTGGAAGGCCATGAGCCTTCATTGGCTGCATGGGAAACAGGACTGCTGAAGATCTGTAGTGAGTAAAATCCCAAGAGCTGTTAAGTTTGTATCACTCCGGGGCTCTTTTCAGCCTAATTCACAAAGGCTTTTACACAAGCACTATTACAGCCTAAGCTCCATTCTCCTTTATGTCCTCGCAATTTGGTTGGAGGTCATGGGGTTGTACACCCTATCACACTGAGTTATTAAGTGGGAAACACACATTCACTGCAGAAAAATCGAATGAGTCATACCGAAACAGGACTATTCCTTGCAGTCTCCAGAGCTGTGCTGTTAAACCCCGAAATGGAGGGTTTAACAAAGGCAGGAGACCATTCTCTCACTGCCTCTAACCACTTGCAATTTGTGGTTGGGTTTTAGCAGTATGAGTGCTGCAGGATTTGGCTATCATTGAACTTATTTTTAAATGTTACACTCACTCAAAATCTGACAGAGGCAGATTTTTGTCAGGAAGCAGATGAATGAGACACTAGTGTCGTGGCAGTAGACAGATTGTTTAGAATTCAGAAGATTTACTGTGAATCTGAATTTAAAAAGCATCATTTATATTTGGCACATTATTAAAGCAGTGTCAATTTCCAATTTTTTTTTTATTACACATATGTGGGTTTAATATAATTACATTACTGTACAGTGTGTACACATTTTTTGTCTGCATAAATGTGTGATCTCACATGGGACTATTTTGTTCAATTCATTTAAAAGCACTATTAACAATCTCTTGCCCTTACTTGTATCCTAAGTAGCAATATCTAATCCAAAAACATAGTAGTGAGGCAAAATGTTCCTAGAGCAAGCCAATCTCTTTTGGAAAACAGGAAAACTGTGTA
Source organism: Cyanistes caeruleus (assembly GCF_971803275.1). Taxonomy (NCBI): domain Eukaryota; kingdom Metazoa; phylum Chordata; class Aves; order Passeriformes; family Paridae; genus Cyanistes; species Cyanistes caeruleus. The sequence goes on along the minus strand of NC_141704.1, from coordinate 44,739,806 downwards.
GCTGTTTAATGCACATAAATACTGTTTAAGTGTATAATTACATGTAGGAAATGATTTCAAACACAGAAACACAAGAAACATCAAATCAAGTGTGATTCACTAAAGGCAGTCCTTCACTGTGCATTTCCAGGAAGGGAAGCCTCCAGTCTTAATCTGACATAGTGGTAGCTTCCAGAAATAAAAGGAAAAGCTGAAAGAAGGATTCGTTTCATATAACTTTTTCATCTAAAAATAAGGCCTCTTGCACAAGCTGTTCACCTAGACTCCCTCAATGATCTGAGAAGTGAGAGGGGAGATCAAGAAGGAAACTCCAGCATGTGCCTTGCCACAGGGCTGTGAGGAGAGGGTTTTCTCATAAAGCTACCAATTCCAATCACCAGCTAGAGAAACAGACTATTGAAACCTCATTTTATTTTATTTTTCTTTTTAATGGCACAAATTATGTGCTTAAACCCTACCCTGTAGTACTTGCCAGAAGCCTCAGAGAAGGAGGGGAAGGGTACCTGTGGAGGGGACCCCAGGCACAGCAATTTGACTCTTGCTAGAGGTGAAATGTCACCATCCTTTCTCTGATCCACTGGAAATCCTTCTGAGCTCTGCATTTCAGGGATTCTGTAGGACAGTACTCTTTAGCAGGATTTTTGTGGTTAGTGTTTGAACACCTGCTGTGTATTGGAGTCCCGTGTTCCTGGAGAGGTGCAGCCAGTTGTTTGCCACAGGTCAGACAGGGAACAGCAGAACGAGGTGCCTTGCACCAAATCGGCACCCTCTCCCCAAGCTTGTTTCTCACTCTGCACATCAGCCTGATACAGCTCTAGATTTCTTCCACCCTAAATTATTTACTTTCCCCTTCTGATTCAACAATATTTTTGAGATTTTTTTTTTTCATGTTCTTCATTTTTTTCCCCTTCATTCATGAAGATACATTACATGTAGGTTTTTCAATATGTTTTCCACAGGGACAAATTAACCATCACCTGCTCCTCATTTGGGAGCTTGTTTGTATTAAATGCTGACAATAGATAAGATGGTAGTAGAACTATTTGACCTCCAAACATGTGCTTCTGATTAGATTACTATTACAAACTACCCTAGGTTTAATTTAATTAGTCATTTAAGCATAATGATGACATATTCATTAAGTTTATTGGTTTAAACAGAAGCCAAATGAACATGCCAATGGAAATGACATCCTTTCAAAAGCTGTTCACAGCCCCCTCCTTCCTGGCTATGCTGAGGCTGCTTGTTTAAACACCCCAGGACAGCAGAGCATTGCAAACCCCCTGGTACCTGGAGGAGCCTTGTGTGAACACTCCCCCAGGCACCAAGCTGGCTGCTCTGGGCCAAGACTCAAGACACCAGGATTTGTGTTAATGCCCGTGAACACTCACAAAATAGCCCAATCCCACCAAACAGCCACATTATTTTTTAGCAAGAGGGCCACCACACCCTGCCTTACAGAGTGCTCCTTGCAGCACTTGTGCTTGTGGGTTAGGTCTGTGATGTCCTTTTGAGAGAGCCAGGGGATGCTTGGCTTCTTCTCATGGTGTGTTATTTCACTGTGCTTTCTTGAGATATGTTTTAGAGAGCTTTTTCCTCCCAAATTACTCTATCCATCATCACTGTTGCTTTAGATAGTACAGCAAAAGGAGAGCTAAAATGGTAATATAATATTCTCCTCATTCAAGGGAAAACATAAATTCTCGTTTGCTTGTTTTTAAATCACAGCATAAATCTGCAATTTTATTAGAACATGGCCTCTGTAAAAGATTTTATGGTTATTTAAGAGGAATATGAGCTGTAAAAAAAAATGTAAGTTTATTACACACTTGGATTAAAATTTTCCAGTTTCCCTGGTAAAAAAGTACAGCTTGTGAAAAACACATTAATATGCTACCTTTCAGATTTTCACACATGGGTGTAAATATTAACACAACAAATGGTGCAAATAAAGAGAATTCAGGATAGACAGACAAGGACACTTGATGTCCAAAATTTTCCTCCTCTGTATTTTGAATAATCTCTTGTAAATGTGAGACTAGAGATCTCCATGACCTCACCCCATTGTGTCAGCCCACCTGTTTGCTGCTGCTTGAGGGTGAACTGGGTGTTTAGACAATGGGGCATTTTTAGGGTGAATTATCCCAAAGCCACTAAGGCAACAGTGAGAGCTCAGCTGTTTCTGAGCCAGATCTTGATGTTGCTGTGCAGACTTGACATAACAAATGTTTTTACACTGCTGTTTTCCCATTATTTTTCTTTGCATCAGACAATTTTCAGGCTTTGTGTCATCTAAAAGGTCACTTGCTATTCCTATGTCTTCACTTTTGTCTCCATCTATGTGGTTCTTTGTTTCTAACAGGCACAGAAAGATCTCCTCTTTGCTACTGCATGATGTATGTCTCAATCATGGGTCTGTATTGTTCTACACATATTACTGACTTCTATGTTTTCATTACCTTAAACCCACATTTTAAGCATCTCCATGGCAATATATAGGAAGAGTACTAAAATATTTATTAAAAACATTATCAGATGTTTGGTTAATTAGCATACCATTTCCCATCTGGGCAATGTCTGAAATGGGTTTTCCACCTTGTCTAAAGAAGAGGAGACATCCTCCATCAAGGGATCTCCTCCTGCATCAGTAACAATGCACCCATGGAAATCATGGTGCAGAAACATGTTCTTACATTAATAGTATTACATTAAATACAACCAACCAACCAAGTGCCTTCCACAATGAGTGGATGAGATTCATGTGGCAAATAACTCCTATTAATGGTTAGGAAGCACTAGGTGAACCTCTGGTGAACTGGTGAAAAAATAGACTGAAAAATTGGCAGTGTTGCAGTCTTGTCTGATTCGCATACTTAAATACTTGTGTCCTCTGCACTTTCTCAGTGAGAATACATAATGTAATCAGGAATAAATGCAAATTTTTAGCTAAGGAACGTAACTTCTTTAACAAAAGGAGACAGTTTAGCTGGGACTAAAAGCAACACCTTTAGTTTACAACAGTAATTACAGTGTGATTTATTTTCCTGTTGTGTTGGGCTTTTGTTTTGTTACTTTAATCTATTCAATATTACTAAAACCAGGTCGTGTTCAATGTCATTGCAATCTTTTTAACTGTTCTGGGGAAAAACACTGCCATTTGTACATATGGCTGAGGGGGCAAATATTGAGGATGGATCAAAAGGAAATGATGGTGAATATAATCTGTAGAAGCAGAAAACTTGTTCTGTGTATACCCATAGATGTTTTAAAGCTTAAATTTAGAAGCATTTATTCTAAAGAGATATGCTGATGCATATCAAATGCATATCTGCACTCAATCTTTAAGGGACCACTGTCAGAATAATTTATACATATGAACTAAGTTTCCCTTTATTTGTCATGTTAACCAAAACAGAGATACCCAGGGTTTTGCTCTTAAAATCTAATTGCTGTATGTGGATGCCCTTTTCTTTAAACTGACTTCAGCCATTTTCTCTGAAGGTTTGTAGGTAATGAAGGGATCCCTTTCAACTCACTCTGGGACTGTAATATGTTTCTTAAAATTAGTATGGGACCCACAGAAAACTGTAGCTGGGGGATCTAAAATGAAGCTCATAGTGTTTGCTAAGCTTTTTTGCACAGTATTTCCTGATTTAAAAGGGATATTCCTTGCAAAGCCCTGGAGGACACTGTCCCCTTTGGCATGCCATTTTTTAGCTTGCTCTTACTGTAGCCACCACTTTCTGATCTAGCATTCCTTTTACATGAGACATTTCTATTGAAGTTAATAAAAAATGAGGGTGTTCAAGAAAAGCAGCTCTATTTTCATGTTTTAACATAAAGATGCAAATTAGGACCAGCACTAAAACCCTAACAAAATGGATGGAATTGTAAAGCAGAGTCTGTATTGGATGTAAGTAATTTGTTCTGACATTTTGTATAAACATTACAAATAAATCAGGAGCTTTACTATAAATAATGCTTACTGCTGAATAATCTGGATAAAAGATAGTTGCTGTTATGGAACAGCTTTTAAGTGAGCCCTTTCAGCGTCAGTTTTGAACTGGATGTAGGAATTTACTAGAGTGCCCTTTCATGATGTTTGTGTAGAGATTTCTGTGGACAAACAGGGAGGATGAAAACATTAAGATTGTGCCCAGCTCTTCAAATAAGAAAATCCAAATTTAGGTTTTGAGTATTCAAGGATCACCTCCTCCCAGCTCAGGAGCAATGTATCCTAGCAAAGAGGAAATCAGGCAAAAACGTCAGGAGGCTTGCATGGGTGCACAAGGAGATCCTGGACATACTCAAGCACAAAAAGGAAGTCTACAGAGGTGGAAGCAAGGACAGGGAACCTGGACATAATACAGAGACACTGTTTATGTGGACAACGATTGGGTTTGGAAAGCTAAAAGCTCTTGAAGAATCAAATATTATTCTATCATGCATGTGATCTTATAAAAGGATAAGTCAGAGGCTGTTTCCAGTTGGAAGCCATAGAATGGAAATCAGTACTTTCTACTGTCACAAATTCACATCTTCCCTCCACATCTGTGGGGTTGAGTCTCTGCCTGGGGCTCTGCCTGGCTGCCCCTGCTTACTCAGAATCATTTCTTTCATGTGACTTTTTGTCTGGGCTCCCAAAGGGTCCAAGGGACTGAAAGAAAGTCCCTTTCCATACCATGTTGTGTGCTCAGTTTCTGAGTTGTTTAGAGGTTGCCAAATCCTTGTTGAAACACTGCATCCAAAGGAAACAGCAGGTCTTGTATTTTACTCCAAAACAACCCCTGGAGCCAAGCCAGAGGTAAATTAAAAAAAAAAAAAAAAATTAAAAGAAGAGAAGGAACTATTTACAAAATCTAATCTGTAAGAGAATTTTGAGTCTGAGCTGTTATTGTGTGAATTTATCTAGGAAAGAAAACATGTCTCAAAGGAGGTAACTAATGTCAGCACGAGTCTGTAGTTTAGAGCCTACAGAAATTATTCTCCATGATACTTCTGCCTGAAATGTACTGATTTTTATATAAACTGTATTTATGACAAGCAAGATAAGATGTTAAGAATGGGAAAAGTGAAAGGGAATAAATTGTGACAGTGATGTGAGATGGGGAAGAGGAGAAGTTGACTCAAATATCATTTTTCTAAAATAACTTTTACTCATTTAATTACAGAAGAACTTAAAGTTTTAGGTCACTACAAATGGATGTTCACATAATGTAAGGGCAGGCAATCCATTGCTGAAGCACCAGTAGTCCTCTGTGGTGCACATTGCAACAAATGTGCTCTGTTGGTTTGGTCTGTTGCATTTATCCTCAGTACAAGAGCTTCTGCATGGACACAGCATCAGAGCAGCCCTTAGCCTTGCAGTGGTCTCAGCCAGCACCAGGGAGATGCCAACTCAACAGTCAAATAAAAAGTATTGGAGGCTCACCGTAGGAAACATCACATTTCCTCTGTGATTTTCTTCCATGCCATCATTTACAAAAATCTCCAAAAAGACTTGTATCTCTGCAGCTTTTTTTTTTTTTTACACCAAAGGGGAGTTCCATCTGACTTAAGATCTTTCCTCCCTAGGATGAATCCTGACCACACTGAGACCAATGGTGCACATGTTCTTGGTGTAATGCATCTCCTGGACCAGAGAAAATGAGCTAACTGCTTCACTGGATCATGGAGCAAAAAGACTCTTCCTTTCAAATGTGTGCTTGGGAATCAGGATTATTTCCCAGAAAAAAAATCAGCTCTACTTTAGCCTTACAGCTAAAATCTATTAGAGATTGGTAAATATAGCTAAAACATTAATGACAAAGTAAATATATTTTATTTTGTAATGAGACATGAATTACATAATAATCACACAGCAATTTTAGTAAAATGATTATAGTTCCATGTTACCTACAACTACTGATTGATATACTCTGGTTAGCGCGTGACATTGTTATTACAACATAAACTCAACTGAGTGCATCCAGGGTCTAAAAATACCCTGGGTGATCAGAAAGTAACTCAGTCACAGACACAACCCCAACCTGCAGAACTGGCGTGCTCAGGGATGTACAGGCAAAGTCTAGTTATAATATAATCACTCTACAATTTAGGAGTAACTTGAAATGACAGCATGTTGTAGCCTTAAAGCGAGGTTTTACAATGTTAAAAAATAATAATGTTAAAAGATGCAGAAGCCCTTATTGTTATAGCAAATTCATGGCTAGAGTACAAAATGCTAGTACAAGTAGTAATTTCCATATTTTTAGAAAAGTTTCCTAAATTCAGTATAAGTTCTTTGAGCAATCTATATAGGTTTTCAAATTCAGGATTGAAAACCTGCCTAAGTACAAAGTGTATATCATTTGTATTTACATTTTTTCCGTGTCATGCCATGGTTTCAGAAAAGGAGAACAAATACCAAGGTGGATAGCAGTAGATTCCCAGGGAGTTCCAAGGCCTGGAAAAAAATATCAAAATAATAAACAGTAGAAGGGCCTTATGTGATATACTGAGTCTCTCAACTCAGGCAATGAGTTTGCCTTCCAGCCTTAACTTTTGTTTGAACCATAGCATATGGTTTTATGATACATTACTTTGTGTTTTAAAAGCTGCAAGTGAAGGATCAATTATTATTTGTCGTCTTTGTTGGAAAAGAAGAGTTTCTGTACTGAGTTTATCTGGCTCTGGTTTCCAACCACTGAATCACGTTTCTTTTTCTATTAGACAAAGCATTTAAATTCTGTTACACTGTAATAAAATAACCTCTTATCCTTTTCTTGGGTAAGCAAAATAGACTAAAACTTTAGACCTTTTCACCAGAAAATGCTTCTCAAATTAAAGCATTCTCCCCCAGCTTCTATATTTCCCCAATATATCAGTGTAACACCCCTGATCTCCACACCTGCAGCATCGCTGGAGCCCCTGGGGACAGGAAAGCAGTGTTTTGTATTTTAAAGTAACAAACACTATGTAGAACAAAACGATGGTATTTCCTTGCTCCTTGGCATTTGTCTGTGATGGAAATGATTTGCTCTTTCAGCTATTATGTTTTCTTATATTTTACAGCTACTAAATCCTTCTAAAAGCCACTGCTTCCTCTGATATTCTCTGCCCCCCTTTATAAATGGGATTTGTTTTCTTCTGAAAAATGACCTTACATTTGGTTGTGTTGAAACATGCATTCAAATGAAACCCCCTTTCCAAGTGACCCTGACCTATGCCCATCATCTCTTCTCTCTTCATTATTTTCTTTTTTATTTGCTACAAATTCTATCAGCAATGATTTAATATTTTCTTCAAGATCGTTGAATGGGATGAGAGCAGCTCCCTGGAGGCTTCTGCTAAAAAAATCCCTAGCCATTGCAAATGCTTTACTGAGATCTACCAACTGAGCAATCCTTGATCTTTTTAAAATGAGTCTGTATTGATTTTCTTGTACAGCTAATTTTTCTGAGAATGTTATGAAAGACTTGCTCTAATGATTTATAAAAGTTGGGTAACTGAATCAAATTTGTAGTGTCACAAAACTTTTGAGGTAGATTATAAAAATTAAAAAGAACCCCACAACATTGATTGAATTGTTTGTTCTTTTGAGCCCTTGCTGATTGTTTTCCCTGCCAGCCTTTCCTGGACTTTATTAGAGACCAGTGTCAATCTAAGCTTGTTTGTAACCTTGCAGGTCAGATTTTTTTTTTTTATCATTCTGGGATTTATTAGGATTAATAATTCAGAGGGCTTCTTGGCCACAGTTTTTATTTCTTATAGATGAAACTTACCTGATCTTGCAAAGTCAGAATTGTCTGAAAAGGATGTGTGGGAAGATGTTCTTTCTGCTGTGCCAGTCCCCAGTGGCTGACTCTGGCTCTTGGTACCTCAACTTCTCAACACCCGGGGGAATCACTGCTTGAGTACTTCTGCATTTTGTACTTTGTGATAAATAATCCTGCCAATCTTGTCTAATAGCAGGTCCAAGGTGTTAATGGGGTGTAATTTCATTTGCTCTTGATGCATGTTAATAACTCCTCCTGGTTAGTCTTACCCTAGATGACCAGTGTCGTCTCTTCTATCCCTAGTAATTACTTATATTTCCACATTTCTTTCTTTCTGCCCATTACTACCAGAATAATTTTGGGTTTAGTAGTATTTCTACATCCCTTTCATCATTTAATGAAGGGAGACATTTCTCCTGTGAGGAACTGGGGTGTCTTGGCACAGATATGGATGATTAGGAGCTGCTGCTCTACTTTCTGCAGAATGTGCTTTCTCTCAACCTGAAATAGAGAGAATATCCACCAGAGTACAGAGCTGGCCTCCCTAGGATGGTGTCTTTTGGGTTCATTGGCTGTGGTCAGCTCTGTCCCTGTGGTTCCAGCGTTGAGTTTTCTCAAGCCTCTCCAGTGGAACAGACAGACTGAATATGGCATGGAGCTGCTGCTGCTGCTGCTGGAGAGGTAGAAGAGCGATAAGATCTGAAATGATTCCCTGGAGAACCTGGCTCCTTCCTCCAGCCCCATATAAAAGTGGAGAAGAGACTTCTAGGTGGTACCAACTTAACAGCTGCTCTTCTGATGGGCTCCTCATCCCCTTACCCCAAGAGGAGATAGTTCCTGTGTGTTTGGAGACCCTTCCCCTTGGAAATAACACCACAGTGGCATGGGCAGCCCACTGTTCTGATCTGCCAGGGCTACAGCAGGTATCACCCTGCAGTCTCGCTGGGATGGCTGGCTACCATGGGCTGTGGCACCATCCTCACAGTGGTTTGGATCTCTGGTGTGAAAACTCCAAGAAGGGTAAATGCCAACAGGCAAAGCCAAACTTACCTTAGTGCTACCACAAATACATTCATAGCTTATCACTATCCTGAAGCTGGTGTCAACAGACTCCTACTTGCTTTTGCCTGATTTTTTTTCAGGTTTAGGAAAGTGGTGTTCTCCAAGTGCTGGTGAGCACTGTAGCTGTTAGCTTATTGCAAGTAAATGATCATAGCCACTGCATCTACACTGACTGACACGTCTTTGCTAACATGCAGTATGGTTTTATCCCCAAGTCTTGTACTTTTTGATAGACAAATCAGTAACATTACTGATTTCACTGTCTAGAAAGAATTTGCCTCATAGGTAAAGGGGAGCAGATTTTGGTGTTGCACAAGCACTAGTTGTCGCTGATAATTTGTGATATATTGTAGTGCGTTGTGTTGTTTGTATAGGAAAAGTCAGAAAATGACACTTGAAAAGATTACTTGCATAATCATTGGCTGATAGACTGGCAGAGGATATCTCAAACAAAAATACTGTTTCTATTAAGTAGTGTGCAATTTAATACATTTGACTTTACATGCCAGAGTCTAGCTGATCTTTTAATACATCACTTGGATATTATAAATGTTTAGAAATATTAGCAATTTCCAAATAAAAAGCCCTGAAAAGACATAGCAGCTTAGTCTTAGTGACACAGGTCTTAGCACAGCCTAATTTTTTTCAGTTTCTCAGCTGGACCCTGAGGGCTGGTGGCAAACTTCCCTTTGGGAACAAGGGGACATAGAGCCCCACAATATATGCACAGCTGGGTGCAGTGAATGAGAAATGCCATGTAGGAAAGGGCAGGCTGTGCCATAGGCTATTCTCCCACCATTGCTGCTATTATGGAAAAGGGATAAGTACACAGGAATAACAAACTCTTCATATTAGGCATGGGGCAGTACAGCTCATATGCGTGATAGAACACAAAGAGAAGTTTTTTGTTCTTAAGTTCATTTGTGGTTAGCATTGGGATCAATTTAGGATTGATGCTTGTAACTAGAAACATTATCCAGGAAATATTAACTAAACTGAATGTAGTTCTGAGTTTACAGAAGCCATGAGCACAAGGTAGCACACATAGGCTAGGGAAGGCAGAAGCTTTCACAACTACAAGGCCTTAAACTGATATATAATGCTTCAGTTCTGCTTTCTCCTCAGATGCATCAGGGGCCACTAAGGCATTACCAAAACTACATGAATTGAGGTAATTCATAGAAATTTGCTTTAAAATGCCATAACTTAAAGATGGCAGTTTTATTGCTAATGAGAATCATATGAGAGACCAACATGCACATTTATGCAAAAATCAGCCAGTTGCGTTTACAACAAAGCAGAGTAAACTGAATCCAGACCAAAAGGGATTTGTTAGCAGCTTTACATTTTCTTTAAATTTCCCCATAGGACATCTGAACCATATGTGGAAATAAAATCCATGCATAAAACTGCATATTCCTGTGCAGTTTATTAGGTATTTGACATCTCAATCAACATACTAATGTACTTCCTGAGACAACTCTTAAGCATCTGCAAATGTTTCCTTTTGATTGCTTTTTTCTCCTCCTGTGAAAGAAATCTTCCTCTTCTGGCTGCTCTACATGAGCTTGTAACCCTCTCTGCCTGTCCTTGTCTCAGTGCTGACCAAGCTCAGTCCTGTATTTCTAGAAATGAGTTGACTCAAAAATTTGTCTTCTGATCTCCTCACATTGGGAGTGTCCATCTTCTCAGGAGAATCTCCTTTGGCTTCAAACTGTGATTTCAAAGATGGACCTTGTTAAGTATACAAAAAGTATTTTAGAATATTTGAAGACATTTTTCATGTATTTATGCTGAGGTTAATTTTTTTTTGTTTGGTCAGAATTGTGCCATTTGACTTATATTAACAACAACAAAAAAATCTACAGTCTGGTGTGAGGTGTTCCTGAGTACAAAATTGTTAATAAATTAGGTGGAGAGTCTGTTCCTCATTCCCTGAAGGGAAGTGGCAAGCTCTGGGCTGTACTTTTGTAGCAGAAGCTGCTTTCCCCCTTCCTCCTGGGCAGAGTGACTACATCAATTCTGTCTTCTGGAAACAGATCCTGGCCTGTGTATCACACAAACTGTGCTTGGGGGTTGTCCAGGAAAGTGCCGCTTGGCATGGGTCAGATCCATGCTGGGTAATGTGTTACTCCATCTACTCAGTTAAATAGCAGGATGATCACAGGCCAATGCTCTGTCTGTCACCCTGCTTTGTTTGCTAGAATAGGCCCCAGATCCCATCAGTAGGCATTTCCAGGAAGATATTCAGAGCATCTTGTCCCAACAGCTTGCTGGAGGAGCTGGATAGAGAGATGTAGTATTTATATGGGGAACAAAAGTGTAGCCCTGTCAGGGATTGGCACTGCTTCTCCAGCTCACCAGCTTTTTGTACTCACCTGGTACAGCACAATAGAGGTTTTACTACCTCTCTTTTGGGGTGGTGATGCATATGGTCACCATGCTGACAGGTAGACAAAAACCCCTTTGTATTATGCCATCATGTTTTCCTTATATATCTTCCTCCCTCTCTGTTCTTTCTCTCTCTTTCCTTCCATCTGTTTCTAGACATCTCTTACAAGGGCTGGAGCAGCACAGATTTTGAATACTTACAATTCCCAAGAATGCAGAATATCAGGAATTTGCTCAGACCCACTGGTAAAATACATCCTCTCCCTGCCAAGGTAGCCACAAACCAACAAGAAGACAACGAAACAAGCTCTCCAGGAAAATCTCCTAAATGCAAAAATGCTTTTCATTTGACCCCCTTGGAACTCAGAAAGACTCCACAAGCTGTGCTAACTCAGTGCAAACACTAGAAAGCAGTTAATGAAGACTGCTGTCCCCAGAGAGCTCAGGTTCTCAAATCCAAGCAAATGCCAATCCTACCAGTACAGTGAAGGCAACCAAAATATCACAACCACAACCAAACACAGTCAGGCAACTGGGCTAGGGCAACCTAAGTCCATCTGCCCTTCAGCTCTCACCTAGCTTAGGCTCTTTTCTCTTTCCAGGGTCATTCTGTCTGCGTGCATCAGGACTATGTGCTTGGATACTTCTGTCAGCTCCTGGTGCATGGAGACAGAGCCTTTGCTCTGCTGCACCATCACAGGCCCTTATGAGACCTTGGACACCCGAGCTCTAAGTGCTGTGACCCGAAAGGATTGTTCAAGATACAACAGCTGCTCAGGCTGCCCTGAGCAGCAACTGAGCTACATCAAAGTAGCAGCTTTGGTGTATTGGTCCAGAGACCAATAATGACCAATAGAGACCAATAGAGACCAATAGAATGTAATCTGGAGGCAGAGCAAAACTGAATCTACAAGAGTCACTCGTAGCTTTAGGCTGCATGGGAAAGATCCAGCTTCCCACAAAATATGTGTATGTAAGCAGTATTTTTCTGCACTCTTTCCCTAGCTCTTTAGTTTAAATCAGAACATCTGAAGACCTCACAGCATCCTTACTCAGCCTGTCCCTTCACCCCTATCCCCACCTTGCTGAGACACTGCATTTTGTTGGACATGGAAAGCAAAGAAGGGGAGAGGAAAGAGAACATTTGTGTTCCCCAGTGGGTGTCAGGAGGCCATCCCTGCAGGAGGGAGCTCCCTGGGGAGCAAGCTGGAGGGGAAAGAGCCCGGTTTTGTGTTTGATACAGGAGGAAAGAGCTGTGAGTGCTGGGTTGCTGCAGGAGCAGATGGGCCCAGGTGAGGGTCGGTGCTGGAGCCACCACTGAGTGCAGGTGGTGTTCTGGCTCAAGTTCAAACAGCTTGGCTCTGGCTGCAGCACCATCAGCCGGCTCTGGCGTGAGCCACGGCCATGGCTGCGCCTGGAGGAGCACGGCCAGCGACCTGCAGCACCGACAAACTGCAGCTAACCAAGCCCAAGCTTTCTAACACAGCCTTTCCCAGCAGTCCCACTGATCTCAGATACCTGTGGGCTCTCGGCCCCCGTGGCCAAAAGGGACCCTGGAGAGAAAAGGGTTTTTTCAAGAGCTCGAACAGACGGTGTGCCTACTGAGCATCCCTCCCACAGTCTCCTGGTGTCTGAGTAAAAGCAGCTGCCTGGGAAATAGCTTATAAATGCTAGCCCTAATTGAACTCCTGGCAAATACCATGGTAAGGTAAGCTGCTGCAAGAGTTGAATTTTTAGGACAAAATTAGAAAGGTTAATTTCAACTGTTTTTTCCAGACAAATAATGAACATGGGTAATAATTCAAATATTTCAGTGAGCTAGACCAGTACATCAGAATGGCCCAAGGGGGCCATGAAGCCACCTTGAAGCAACGGTACTGATGGACCATGTCACCTCTTTTTTTGGTTTGGAGGCAAAATTACGAGGTTGCATTGCTGAAGCAGAAGAACATTCATGTCTGTTGGCACTGCTATCACAGACCCTGACAGACAGGGATGCTTCATAGTTACAATTAGAAAAGCAGAGATAAGCAAAAAAAAAATTGTTTTGCTGTTCATCAATCTTCTAGAATGGACTAATTTTTAAAAAAAAAATATTGTCTGAAGATACAATAATAATTTTATTGCAATTTTGTTTGGGAAAAATATTTAGTTTATCAGGTTTTCTTCATCATGTTCACAAGCTAAGGAAATAAGGAGGATAAAATAACAAACCTTACAAACATTTCTGGATTTTCAAGAGGTTAGGTTTTTTCAATACCCATTCATTATAGAATTTGGAAAAGGAAAAGGATATGTACATATATATATATATGTGACTGTAGCCACATCTAGCTAAGATAATTTTTAGCTATACATTTGTTTACATATGTTTATAAATGGCATATAATAGACATCTTTAATGAGGAAGGATCAAACCAAATGAAATTATTTAGAAAGCATGCACACTGTGAAATTTCTCAATTCATGTTAATACTTGCCTATTACTTTACAAAATGTCTGGAGCAACACAGTCCTTGGTCCTTTCACTGTCCCTCTGCACTGCCCAGTCCTGCTGCATGGGGAGAGCAGCAGGGGGGCTTGGTGGCTGGAGACCAGGCTGGAACCTCAGCCCAGCCCAGCTCAGCCCAGCTCAGCTCAGCTCAGCCCAGCTCAGCCTCTCTTCTGCTGTCAGACTTCAGCCCTTTTACTTGTTCTTCCAGTGGGATCAGAGTGTTCACAGTATCTCCTTTTAGACATTAGATAATTTGGGCACTGGACTGTGTTCTGGGGAATTTCACCTCCCTCTGTATTAGCCAGATATGAATCATGGAATCACTTAGGTTGGAAAAACTTCAAAGATCATTGAGTCCAACCACTAACCCAGCACTGCCAAGTCCACCACTAAACCAAGTCCCCAAGTGCCACATCTGCACATCTTTAAAATACCTCCAGGGATAGTGATTCCATCACTGCCCTGGGCAGCCTGTTCCAATGCTTGACAGTTCTTTCCATGAAGAAATTTTTCCTAATATCCAATCTAAACCTCCTCTGGCACAGCCTGAGGCAGTTTCCTCAGGTTCCTTTGCTTGCTAACTGGGAGAGGAGAACAGCCCCCCATCATCTGTTCAGGTAGTTGTAGAGAGCTATGAGGTCTCCCAGAGCCTCCTTTACTCCAGGCTAAACAACCCCAGCTCCCTTAGCCAAGGACTTGTGCTCCAGACCCTTCACCAGCTCTGTTTACCTTCTCTGGACATGCTCCAGCACCTCGGTGTCTTTCTTGGAGTGAGGGGTGCAGAACTGGATGCAGTGTTCAAGGTGTGGCATCACCAGTGCCAAGTACAGGGCTACAATCAGGGATCTCGTCCTGCTGGCCACACTGTTGCTGGTACAAGACATATTTTTGATGTAAAGGTTAGGCCTGAAAGCATGAGATTGGAAATTACTATTGCAGGGCATAAAATCCAAAACTTTATATTTTATGTCATAAATGCAAAAAGCACACGGCTATTGCAAATATGAAGAAGAAATGTCTATTTATCTAACTTACAGTAGTCAAATTTTGAAAGGGCACCACTGCATAAAAGCCCATGGGAGGGAGAAAGGAACACACAAAGCCTGGCAAGAAAGACATGATATGTCTGAGCAAACCAATGGAGATGTTAAAACTCAGAAGCCTCACAGACATCTGCTAATTCGAACATGCAACTGGCAGCTATCACCAAGCTGTGCTCTCATGTGGTTCTTGGCTGTTGCTTGCCTGTATTTTCTAATTCCAGCATGTCTCCTTGGTGTTACTCCTACATGAACTGGCAGTGTTGTCAGAGGAAATCATGTCAGTGCACTGCAGACCATTTTTTGCCTTGTGAAGAAGTTAATTTGATGGATCTTGATGTCTAAAATAGAAATGCAAGCTCTATCTACACAGAGCTTTATATTTTGTACTGGAACACTGGAACCATGTGAAGAAATCTTCTTCCAGCCATGAAAAAAAATAAAGTAGGAAGAAGATGCTTCTTTTCACTGTAGGGTGATGAGGTTCAGTCAATTCAGCAATTGCGATGGATACTCACAAGGTTCAGGGGGAACAGTATTAAAATCTTAACATTCTTCAGTGGTCACTGAAACCAGTGTGATAAAAAAAGTAGATTGGCCAGTCTAACCTAATTTTGGTTAGATGGACTCTCAGTAGAAAGCTGAAATGGGGTGTATTTAATTATCAGGGCTAAACAAACTCTTGCAGTCTGCTAATGACATGGATCATACGGTTACCCTTTCCCTTTCCCCCTTTCTCATGTGGTAGATAGAAGTACCTCTTTTTGTCCCATCTTATAGCCAAACCATCATGCACCTGTCTCCTTTTCTGAAATAAAGCCCACTGAAAAGACTCTAAAAATCCTGAATGAATATGACTCATGTCTTTTAGACACATTCATAAAAATCCCCTTCTCATGGATTGACCTTTGCTATATGTTTTGGGCTATTGGACAGATGCATTTTGTCTATAGCTTTCACTGTCTTTATATCAAAGGACATGTTTCATAGCACTGATAAAATTCCCCTCTCACTTCCCATGAAGCAAACTCTTAAAGCTGAAGCCTGGAAAACAGCAATCCCTTTGCTGTTGTTCTTTAAGCAATGGTCTCCTGGAGCCCAGCCTACCTCAGGGCTTACTTTGGAGATGAAAAAGAATACCAAGACATCTTGAGAAATACCCACACAGCTCAGAACAAGATTCAAATGCAGCAGCATAATTAAGTGTCAAAAAAATCATGGCTTGTGAGGCAGTCTCCAATCCTGTGCCTGTAGCCCTGCCCTTTGGACATGTCTCTGCCATTCATGAAATGCAAAGCATCAATATGCAATTCTGGGAGGATGTAGCTGAATTAATGTGCAAGGGAAACTGAGAAGTTTGTAGGGCATCCTCCAGGAATCCCACAGCAGTGTGCCAAAACAAGATTTGATAAGGTACAATGTTCTAGTAAATACACCAAACACTTGTGACAACTATGTCATCCAGAGCTCCCAGGTCTTATTTTCTGCAATATGTTCACCTTGTGAATGGGATTGACCCCAACAGTGTTTCATGGTCTTCAGTGGGGTCAAACAATTGTAAAAAAATATGCTGCATCAAGATAGTCTTCTCCATTTTGTTGCTTCCTTTCCTCTAGCTAATTTTTCCCTCTAGCTAACTCCCTCTTCAGAGACAGAGATAGCAAATTAACTAAGTGATTTAATGAAAGATCATCCTATTGCAGACAAATAATGCTCTATGAAACTTCTTCAGTTTGCAAATCACAGCCTTCCCTCTAGCAAGTGTTTTGTGCAATGTACAGCCACTCAATATGATTATATGTGACTTTGAGCAGTGGGCGGTTTTGTGCTTGTCTTTATGTGTGAAGGTAAATGTCAGCAAAATGAATGGAGTTTTGGATATTACTTATGTGTTTGATGAAGTCCTTATACTCTCTCTACCAAGTATACTGTAAGTGCTTGACTAGATTTATCAACTGCTTTATAAGGAGCAGCAAGAAACTCAGATTAAAGGTTGCTAAGTTACAAACCAGATAAAGCATAGGCATATTTCCAAATTTATATAAGCACCATGCCTAAATTAAAGAGAAGTGTGAGAAGAGGTTCGAGCTCAAGAATAGGTTAACGTGCAAGACAGATTTTTTTTCTCTATTTCTCGGCAGGGTTTTACTTCCAGCAATATTTCAAAGGGGTATTACAGCATTCAGAACCTATTACAACATGCCAAGTATGAGAGAAGTAATGCCTAATACCCAGCATGGGGGCTTTTTAATGGTAATACAAATATTATGCAGCATTTCCCTCCCCAAGTCAAGCCATGCTTGCCTTGAGTACGATCCTCCTACAAATACAAACATGTACATCCTGGCTGTACAGACCCTTGTTACAATGGGGACAAAATAAAACTGCATTCACAGACAGATAACACAGACATTAATCCCGTGATTGAAGAAATGGGATTTTGAACTGTGCAAATTCCAGTTCAAAGGAAGGATCCTTCTCAGTATAGATGTCTTTGTTATCAGCCCATGTTTAGCTAATAAATGGCTTGTTAAAAATGATATGGCTGTGAGTGGCTTACATACATATTACTGGGTTTGGAGTGGTCCAAAATTATGGCTTACTGTGCTAGAAGAGGTGTTAGGAGATGCTTGTGTTCACCACATGGGGAAGCAGCACACAGAAAAATTGAATTCTTCTGGAGGCAACACTTTTTCAGCCTACTTAGGTTCCCAGGCTTTATTTTGGTCTCATGCTATTATTAGGCATCATCACAGATGGCTGTGTTTTGACAGGCCTGTGTTTTCTAGCGAGGAAAATGCTGCTGAAGCATTGAGCACTCAGACTTGGTGTGAGGTACCTCATGGCTGGCAGGTGCCCCCAGCTGGGAGCCCAGCCCCCCTGGAAAAATGTGTGCTGCAGAGTCCTACTGCAGGAAAGAACAAACTGACTACTTTAAAATATCATATTTTGCAAGCCAGCTTTTGCCTCCAGAAAGGCTAACCTGAGACATTTATCATGTGATTATCTCCACATATCTAGATTTTCTAAAGAGAAAATAACAGAAATAAAGAAAACTTTAATTGAATTCCACCTATATATGGCCTGATGTTTAGAAAAGACTCTGGCAGGGGCTGGGATACAGAAGCACATTGCCCATAGGCCTTTTTCCTCATGCCCTGATCCTTATGCAGGTGCAGAGTCCAGCAAAACCAGGCAAAGTTATGCTACACCATATTGATGCCTTCAGGGAACTCCCAGGAAAAAGGTCAGCTGGGGCCTTCTGGCTTCATTCTGGTAGTTAAAAACAGAATAAATGCCTGACTTCCAGACCATGGACACCACTCAGTCTGGCTGTATCATTCCTTGGAGGTCTGCAACATAATGTCTTAATAAAGTAGAATGATGTTGTACTTTCATCTTTCTTTTTTTCCTTATTTTTTAAGGAGTATTTTCACTTACATGAAAGAACAACAAAATGCAACCTGATTCCTATTCTTCTATTTAATTACCAGCCTTTCTGTTTTCAAGCAGTTTTAAGGTAAGGGTAATTACTATGAAAGGAAGCAGAAAATAATGTGGTTTTTTTTTTTTTTTTTTCTTTAGTTAGGAGACAAAAAAGTGCTCTGAAAGCCTTTCCAGATCAGACAGCAAAATATACCTTAATGTTGCTCAGTTATAGCAAGCAAAAAAATAGTATGGTCCTAGATCTAATGGAAGTTCAAGGCATTACTTGACCCATGGGCTGTCTATGTAGTCTTCCTGTCTGCAAGCCAGACAGAGAGTACCAGAGACAAAAGTCCTGTGTTTTGGGCATTGATTAAAGTCCATTCTTGTCAGAGGTACCAAATTTATGTTACTTTTCAGCTGCTGCAACAAAATGCTCATTAGAAATAGTGTGCTTTGGTTTGGAATCCTTTTTGAAGTTGCACATTTTTCCTTCTACTTAGCAATCAGTCTTATCCTTGGGAAGAAGCACTTCCCATCAGTTTTTTTTATTTTCTTTGTCATGAAGCCTTTCTCCCTTCTCTTCTCAGAGCTCTAAAGAGAATGACACCTGGTGGTTCCTCTGCTGGTGGTTCCTTTGCTCTGAGTAAAGACAGAGCACGTATTTACAGCTTTAATCAATTGGATATTGTTTGGTAATCAATGTTTTGAGGGCTTTTTCCTAGACATGTTCTACATTTTCCTACTCTTCCTTGCTCTAGACAAGATACCACCCTAAGAACATCCAGTAGAAATTAATCCTGTTGCAAGATAAAGTTTTGGACTGAGCATTTGGCCTCATAGCTAGGTGCTCTGTTTTTTCTTTCACTGGACTGATAATTTAATCTCTCCCTGCCTGTCAGCTCTTGACTGTAAAATCCTTCAATCTGTGTTCCTGGAGATCTCAGTCATCCTACCAACCAGTGTCACTGTTTTGATCATTTCAAACCTCTTTTGTACATCTGTGGTGGTGAACAGATGAGAGAGCAGCCTGAAAAATGAGTTTAAAGGGCTTTTCTATAGTCATCCTTCAATTTTATTACATTACCTGAGTTTGATTCTCTCTTTTTAGGAAGGGAATAATATGGCATTAGCCATTATGTCCATTCTTAACCAAATCACTGGAAATTCCTTCAGGAATATCAGGAAATTAAGTTCAGCAGTTTCTATTTCATAGTGCCATAGAATCATAGAATCATTTAGTTTGGAAGATGCTTCCAGGGTCAGAAACTCCAGACATTAACCCAGCACTTCTAAGTCAACCACTAAATCAAATCCCCAGATTTCAAGCACCTCTAGGGATGGTGATTCAACCACTTCCCCAGGAAGCCTGTTCCAGTGCTGGATAGCTCTTGTGGTGAAGAAATTTTTCCTAATGTTCAATCTACACCTTCCCTTAAGGCTATTTCCTATTGCTTTTCCTATTTGCAATTCTCACTCATCCCTTCTAAAATAACCCAGAAGTTTTTAAACATGGCAAGGAGCAGCATATCAGTATTAAAACAACAGTGGCCTTTAAAACTCCTTCCCTACATATCCATCTTCTCTCTCCTTCTCCTTTCCTTCTAGCAAAAACCAATGCTTTGTGGAAGATGAAATCTCATAGGAAATCTGCTGCAGGGATAATGACATCAAATTTAATGGGGTAGTCACTGCCACTTCTGAAGTACAGTCTGCACCACAGGTTTCTGTAAATCCTATAAGGACCAAGGTCATTTGGTGCTGGATTGATTTTGCTTAACTGTGCTTGTCTAACTCAAATTTGATGCCCAAGGTCAGCCACCTTGGGTCCTTCCTAATTCACATCTGTCCTGGTGAGTCACACCTCCTGCAGGTTGCCTTCTTCTTCCATTGATTGGGTAGCAAACAACCCGAGAAGGGATTTGCCATTTTTAGAGAGTTAAGTTTAGGAGAGATGAATCATACCTCACTAGTGTGGTGCCTTCTTGCTGTCATTAGTCCTCTACAAGTTGAATCCCTGCATCCCTTAAGTTACCCCTATAACTTAAGAGACTTTTATGAGGTTCCCTGTATGAATCTCTCCTCGCTGTCAAAACTCAAGCGAGTGAATCATGTCCAGTGTTACCCACATTGGGCTGAATACAAATACATGTTTATGGAACAAGAGCAATACTTTACACCCAAATCCCCCTATTTGAACATATGCCTATTAAGATTTTACTTACTATTTACAATATCTTCAGAAAATCTCATAGCAGTTTGTAAGTTACATTGGAGATAACAGCAGGTGCATTCTAACCCAAACACTGTATTTTACAGAGATTTTGGAACTCATTAGGGAAAAAATATCTAAATGGAAGATGAGAACAAGCTCCACAACTAAGGCAAAGGAGCAGGAGTTAGCATGAATCTTTCCAGCACTATCTGTGATAAAGCTGCAGAGATGTAGCACAGTTCTATCTCATTTTTATGAGACTGTATTCACCAGCAGAGGAGGTAACTGCAGTGTTTTCAGAGAGCCATGAGAAATTCCAAAAGGCCTTATTTTTGAAGGAACCCAAAGCAGCAAATTCAAACCAATTTAAACTGTGGCAAAAAAAAAAAGATACACAGTGTCTGAGACCCATGGAGCAATAGATTTTTTTTTTTTTTAGACTGGCTGTAAATGGGGAAGAGACATTTGCACTGTATATATCTATTCTGTGTAATTTTCCACTTAAGGTACATTGTCACACTCATAGTAGATTTATTATGTCTCTGTTGAAAACAAAGAAGCCACATGCAGAGAAACAGACACCCCCCACACCCAGAAATGCTCCCCACAGCCATGGCATGGGAGCTGCAGCCTACCAGCAGTTCCCTGGGGGGGCTTTAATGGGGATGTGCTGAGATTGATGCTCTATCTGCAGCACGTATCCATTTGTGGAGAATCCATACATAATCAGGCCAGCAGGGACATCAGAAAGCCAAAACCACCACGCAGCATCTCCATAACAATATGTAAGCCTGTGGTGGTTACTAATATAATTCTGCAGATGGAGAATCACAAGGGTTCAGGACCAGTGGGGAATTTGGGATAACTGGAAGTTAAAAATAAGTTAATCTATCAAACATGAGACATTTAAAACAAGTTTGTGTGAGTAATACAAAGCTGAAGAGTCTGTTTAGTAACAGACAGAGTTAGTCAAAGGTTTAAATTCAGCCTAGAAATAGAAGCCTCTGGTAATACCAGCTAGCCTGGCCATCAAAAATAATGCTGATGAAGCAAACAGATAAGAGAATGAAAAAAAATCCAGGCTCTCTGGTGCTCAGTTGCCTCATGTTGTCCTGATTCAGACCCTTCCCATCTCCTTGTCTCTATTTAATTAAAGCACATAAATGGCAGTGCCTGTCAGCTCGCGGCTTTGCATTCGGCAGCCACGGCTCTCAGACTCGCTGCCGAGTCAATCTGACGGATGAGGAGAGTGCTTTGGCTTTTGCAGACATGTACTTGCAGCCTCCATAGATCTGTGGTGCCACGCAGAAGTGATAGGATCTGTTCCTGTGCCAGGGCTTTGGAGGAGCAGCCTGTAACTGAGCACTTGCTGCTCCATGTGTGTCCATCTTCTGAGCAAACCCTTTCCTTTTTTTTTTTTTTTTTTAAATTGCTTGTAACATTATCCCTGGTAAAGGAAATTTTAAATAATATTTTTTTTCCTCTGGTTGTTTTTTTGTTTTGTTTTGTGGGTTTGTTTTTCTTTTGTTTGTTTATTTGCTTTTTGTTTGGTCAAATATAATTCACAAACAATGCAGATTACTGTACTCCAGGGAAAGGTAATTATGGGAGAGGAGTAGGGGATTCGTGCATTGTTTTAAGAGGGAAAAGGAGGTCATAAATAATATCATAGAAAAACAAATAACTGCAAAGCTTATTATTGGCAAAAAATCCCCAAGACTAGGAAACCAGCTCTGAAGTGGGAAAGTACCATTCATGGGTTCATTGAAAAAATAAATAGTTTTTTTTTTTTCTGAACGTATTCAGTAACACCGGACAGCTGCTGATGTCCAAGTAAAAGTGATACAGATAGAAACAAGCTCTGATCATTTTATTTTTCGTGTAGAGCTGTCATGCATCAAAGAACTTCATAGACACCAGTGAAGTCTCCTGACACCAGACTGGGCAAATGAGTCTTACATAGCAGATGGGGAAAATGAGACTTAAAAAGGCTGAACAGAAGTGGCCTCCCTGGAAATACAGCTCAGCAACCTCCTGCTCAGATAAGTACCCTCAGCCTCTCCTCCATCCTCCCCTTTGCAGCCACACCACATCTGTGCCAGTCTCTTGTGTGAACGCTGTCCTGGGGAGCTGCAGCAGGACTGCAGCATCAGGCATGGGATCTGTCACCATTGCCCCCATGCTATGCTGTGGGAGCACGATGGCAAGCCTTCCACCTCTGGGAATTGATGCCTATGAGATGTCCATTGGAAACAAAAGTAGCCAGAATTATTCTGAAAGAAATGCTGGGAATCCTGCTGAATTATGCATCACAGGCCACACACGTCACTAGCTCATGCTTCAGCTGTTAGAATATTTTTAGTGCAACTGAATGGAACCAGCTACAAACATTTAGGGTTAAAGTCCAAGATAACCTCTTCGGACAGCTCCACTCTGTCACCCAGACAGGGAAGGCAGTAACTGGTAGAGGGCACATTTCACCACCGAATGAGCTCAGGATGTTGCAGGATTTTCAAAGGAAGCCAATTCTTTGCTTTCACAGCAACCCTTTGAAAAATGACAGTAAGAATCGAGCCTCTCTCACAGAGAACTTGAAATTTTGAAATGAACATCAGCAAAAACCATCTACCTGAAAAATGCTGTTTTATTTGACATGCACTAGAAATGTGGAGAGGCCAATTTCATTGGCAGTAAGATATGGTCTTTCCTCTGGCTATAACACAAACTTCTCAATCTTAAAAATAATTTCAGACCTTTGACTCAGCATTAGAAAAATATTTACTTTTGTGTACGAACCTGACAGAGGGCCAAAATCTTTCTCTTATAAAATGCAGAAATTTCTGGAGTTACTCCAAGGGTGCATTTAGTCCCTTCTGTTCAAAGTTTAAGACCTGCTGTTTTTCTGACAGTGCAGGTAATTGCTACAGCTGGTGCAAGGCTGCATCTCATCGTCTCCAACTTCAGGCCCTCCTGCTATTCTCTTTTCCCTCAGTAGAAACACAGTGAATCCCTCAGAGCATGCCAAGGGCTGGATCCAGTGCTAAATCCTTGCCCAGTGGTAGCTGGGGATAGGGGATATCTCTGCAACCTGAGGCACTTTCCACACTGCTTTCCCTGCAGCAAAAAAGGGTCAAGACCTCACCCATATGGCTGGCTTGAGGAAATCCTGCAGATTCCAAAGTGCCTGCAGATATTCCCTTCCTTCCACTAGCCCTGAGTAGCAAGGACAAACCCTCCTGTGATGGGGTCAGTTTGAGGGCTTTTTCTTCCACCTATCTGCCACTGAGACCCCGGTGTAGCTCCTGTCTCCCCATCACAGGTTGCTGATTTGGCCATAGGATGAAAAGCAACTAAAGGCAAAGAGACACCTTCCAAGTAAAACAAGGTAAAAGCCTCTGCCCTGGAGAACTCTGGAAGAACGAGACAGAAAAAAGGCACTAAGGAGATAACATTAGCTTGTTTTTACAAGCTGGAGACCTGGAGCTCAGAGCTGAGATCTCCTCAGTAGTTAATTTATGCAGGACCACGAGCTCACTCACATCCACGGTGGGATGGAGACCCCTCCATGGAGTCCAGCTGCAGTGTCTCCATCACATGGGCTGGTACAAGTCAAACCCCTCTGGCAAGTCCTGCTCTAGCTACACCTGTGTATCTCTAAAGCCTTCTCAAGTGGGAGAAAAATCATCATTTGAGCACGGAGATGTGATATTTCTCAGCTTTCAGGCTTCCTAGCTGTAATAATTCCTTGAGAAACAGCTGTGAAAAGGGCAGGATCAAGAGGTGAATTGTTGGGCTCTGTGCTAAGAACAAATCAGCTGCCTTTCTCTTATGCCATTCTGCTGTTGTACAGATACACATGCTCATTCATAAGCCCAAATGTCAACAGATTATACTTCTTTCCAAACAGGATAATCTATGTATATATGTATATATATATATGTATATATGTGTGTATATATATATATATATATATATATATAAAACTCTACCTTGAATTAGAAAAACCCATCAGTTTTTCTTCTCCCTGTGGGTACACACATACATATGCACGAGCCTGTGTAGACATGCAGCTGTGGTGCAGTACACTGCAAACAAAATGTGGAACTGTAATTACTAAGTCTAAAACAGAGCAGACTCAAGGGACACATTCCATACCAGCAACTCCCCAGATTCCAACACCTCCATGGCTGCTTATAACCACCCCATAAATTTTCAGACTTACTGTTACAAATCATTTCAATTTGCAACCTTCCCCTTAAACTGATTTTAGATTAATCTTATTTCTTCTTATTAGATACATCTTTCATGCAGAGTGTAAAGCAATAATCCTCTTGTGAGGCTTATTGGCATTGGCTCTCCTCAAAGTGGCAGGCAGAGTTGCAGTTAATGGCAGTATCAGAGAGAGCCTGCTTGCTGGGTGGCCGCACCTCGGTGTTCATCCTCCCTCCCTGCTGTGGGACTGAAATCCATGAATTTCAAAGCTGCTTGTGTCTTCACAGTCATTATGGACATTATTATCTGTCAGCCACCAGCAATCAATGGCAACTGCAACTTTTAAAGATGAGTAATGTCAGCACCACCTGGAATTTCTGGAAAGAGAAGAGCCTGTGGACTTGTCTTCTGCAGCATGGCAATGTCCATTACCAGGACCAATACACAATCAGACTGACCTTTTATCATTTTCACCTATTATGCTTGTTTGCTCACTAGTATGACTTGGAGTGCATGGATTTTGGAGTTTGAAGGTTTTTTCCAGTTGTTTCACCTCCTCATGGTTGGCAGAGCAGCAGTGGCCCCTGACTAGACTCTGGGAAGTGCTATTGTTCAGTCTACTTTGCTCCTGTTCTGAAAAGTCCTTGTCTTCCCTGGAGCAGCAATGACTGTGCAAGTAACGGGAGTCATTTTGACCATCCAAAGGGTGATGTCTGGCCTTGCCTTATTCATTTACCTTAAATGAAAACAAACAAAAAAAATAATTAAATGAACAGTTTTTTTTAATCTGCCTAAAATTCTTCAGTATTTTTAAATGAAATGCAAGAGGAAAGATTAACCAATAACCATGGTGTTCCATATTTCAATTTTTTTAACAGAAAGCCCAAGCTAGAAAATTGTCCCATATCTGTTTCACAGACAAGTATGGGTATTTTTCCTGGAAAGTTATAGTGTTCAACTATAAGCATTGGTATATAACCTGAGAAAACATAGTACAGATCAGTCATTTCACACTGGTCTTCAGTATTACCTGATATTTTCAAGCATGTGTTTTAAAATCCATGCAAAGAACTTGCAAGTAATTTTTCATGTGTCTGTCTTTCTGGAGGACACTGAAATGGATCTGCAGAAACAAAGTCCCAATTTTGTACTGATGAATCTGAAATTGAAACTGCAAAATATATTTTTTGGCTGAAGGGATATGAGGAGATCAGAGATACAATACAAATTACATCAAATACAGAATATGTAAAAATTTTCCTTTTTTTCGAGAGCTCCAGTGTCCTGAATGAATAAAAAGCAGCCTTTTTTCTGCTCTGAAATCTCTTAATGGCCATTTTAATGACTGTCTACTCAAGTTTAAAGCCAGTTGTTTAATTACTAAATAAATGCCAATATTTATGGATGCCCAGCACATACGAGTGATAATGACACAATTCAATATTTATGACGAGCAGATTTTTGATTACCACCAACACTGAGTAATCACAATAGTCTCTGTACTGTCACTAATTTCAGAGGACAATGAGCAAGATTTCCTTGAAATTTAAAATCCAGAGACTATTCACCCTTTACCCTTTCTGTGACTTTGGACCCAGCATGTAGTAGCAGCAAGAAAGAACCGTGATTTTTTATCTCTGAAAACCATTGTCGAGTTGATGGAGTGAGGGATATTTTTAGGGTGCTGGGACTAGTTTTCAGGGGGTGGGGAACCTGAGGAGGTGAGCAGCAGGAAGACAGTGCTCAATGCTCTGGCTTTTGCACAATAGCTTGGTGATTGGAACATTTGGAGTGAGGGGAGAGGAGGTGGTCAGAGTATCAATTTCCCTTTGCCTCTTAAAATCCTGCTTTTCTTGCTAGTAAACTCCAAAGCCCCTTAGAAAACTGATCAAAAGCAGAAACACTCCTTGATTTTAGGTCCTGTGAGATGCAAAGGTGGTTGCTGAGTGTGAAATCGCTTCCCAAGACTTAGATGACTCAAATGCGCCTACGCTCTGGTTGTGCTGGACTTTAGCCAGTGGGCACCAGATCCAAAAGCCTGTGAGGATGGTGAAGCACAGACATCGTGGAGGGAGGGACTGCACTGGCTAACTTTGTTTCCATGTAGTCAGGGAAAAATTGCAAATTTGAACATTAAGAAAACTGTTTCTGTCTACTGCTGATTTCTGTTCTCACATGTTTAGGTTGCAATTATATTTAACACATAACTGCATCCAGAGAAGAACCTCTGGTTTATATTTTATTCAAGAGAAAGCTCTCTACTGATGCAATATTTTATAGTGCTAGAAATGATAGTAGAAATTATGTCAGCAGCTCACACCATTTCCTGCAGAGCCGGTTTCTCAAAGACATGTTGTAGGGCAATACTCATCCAAAGTAATGAAAGGTGTAAATTAAATGGAATAAAATTAAATTAAATTGAGGAAATATTCATTCTGCCCAGGAATGACCATACAGATATCTAATGCAATTTAAATAATGCATCCTAAATATTTTCCTTTCAGTAACTTGATTACTGCTCCTGACCAGCCCCATGTAATAATCAGTTTTTCTCTGCTGGAGTATTAACCAGGCTTTTGCCTTTAGGAGTCTGCTCTGAAGATGTGAAAAGAGATTTCACTGAATTCAGTGGGATTTGCATCAGAACCTGGCTTGCAGGGCTGGCTGAAGAGAGAGTGAGTAGCAGGGGAGGAGCCTGCCTGGCTGGCTGTAGCATCAGCGTGTAACATAACAGAGAACATCCACATGATGTCAGTGCTCAGGCTCATCTGCTCCTGCTTCCTCTCTCCCTGCACATTATTGAGGGAAAGGAATATAAGAACAAAGAAGTGTGTGTTTGCTCCTGGGTCTGTGGAGGTGGGATGGTACAGAGGTACGGGAGGGGGAACATCTCCGTGTACCCCCAAGGCAATAGGAGAATCCCTGGATTATGGGTCAAAATTAGGTGTTCACAGTTAATAGCCACAAAGGACCAATCTTTCATGATCTTCTTTCTCTTCCCTAAACTTTTTATACTAATTAAGCTCCATGTGAAAAGGCCTTTTTTTTTTTTTTTTTTTTTAATCCATTATGCTTTAGCTGCAGGTATCTCTTGTGTTCCCTGTCCTGTCCAAGCTTTCTGTCCCTAGGAACAGCAGTGGCTTCAGTACCTGGAATAACTAAATAACAGTAACAGAAATTAAGATTTTTATTACTGTCATTTACTTGTGGAGGTTGAGAGGAGGCAAGTGGATGAAATGTCAATGTTTAGTTGCCTGAAGAAAAGAAGGAAAGAAAAATGAAAAAAAATTTCAAGTAGAGGGATGTAGGCAAGCAGTCAGAAGCCCCGTGTTTTCACCCAATACTTGATCATAACACTCCAATTCTTTAAGTTTCTTTCCAAATGTGTGAAACAGAAATGTGTAGCATACACTACAACATGAACTACTATGATTGTAATCTATATGCTATTTTGAAGGTTTTGATTACAGTGTAAAAGCCAGACATGTGGGGTTTCTTTGTCCTTACTATAAATAGCTTGCTTGCCTTGGCACTGTCCTTACTTCTTACTTAAATGGGTTAAATTACCACTCTTATTTACATATATGTACATAAAAAATTGTTCATATTGAATGTATTTGCAGGTAATTGTAAAATAGCAGTTATGAACCTCTTTAGATCCCACCCTTCTCTTCTGGCTGTAACTGTCATGACTTCTGATGCTTGATTTTCCCATGCTGCAAATTTGCTCTTTCGCTCAGTTTTTCTTTTGTTCAGTGAGGCAAAGAATACATGTGTTTGGTAGCTCATGGTAGCTCATTCATGTGTTCAGGTAGCTCATTTTCCTGTGAGAGGTATGGTAATAGCAATTAAAACTGCCTTCTTTTGAACAAAATATACATATACCTATGGCTCATAACTGCAAGCTTCATTAGGAGTGATCCATGAAACCAGATCTTTGACATGAAGGTGTGAAGTAGATCCTGAAACAGAATAAAACAGAAATAAGAACAATAATTCATTAACAGAATAAAACAAAAGGGTCGTTTTTGCAAATACACATTAAATATTTGCCAGTGATTGCAGCAGTCTTTGCTGAACGTCAGTGCAAGTAGATTTTGTTCTGCTGTGAAAGGCTGCTCTTGCCACCACCTGATGGGGAGAACGTCAGCAGTTAAACTAATGCCCCATTAAGCCACAATTATAAAGAGATACAAATGCCTCTTCCTCATTGACTTTGAATAAAGCATGCTGAACAAAAGACTGATAATTTGAAAAGTTATTTACAAGACAGAATAATAACAACCTTTGATCCACAGTTTTATCTCTGTGATTATCTCTCCACTTCTTCCCTCAGCCAAAAATCCTAAATTCTTTGTCATGATCCATTTTGGTTCCTAACCATATTTCAAGGAATTCAAAAGAGTTAATGTGCATCGTTCACATTTTAGTTTAGTAAGCAGGTTCAAATCTATTCTGTACCATTGAGCATATATATACTTTTTTTAGCTTAGTTTACTCAAAAGCATCACCTTTCCTTATTTCCTTTTAATTGTTTTTTAACTGGGGCTATGGAAGCTTTGAGATGTTACAGATCATCATTACGGTGAAAAAGAGACAGGAGAAAGTTGTGGCCTAAAAACAGACTACACAGACAACCTGGTTCTCCTTATTCCAGCCCACTGCCATTTCCATCTTAGCCTCTTCTTAGAAATATATTATTATTATATAGCTGCTTTCTGCACATTACAAAGGCAAAGACAATGCAAGCCTTGACACTGCCTGTGCCGTGCCTGTACGAGTGAGGTGCAAAGTCAGCAAGAGAGCAGTACAAGTATGACTGGGAGGCTTCTTTAATGGGTTACTGGCACCATATGAAGACTACATTAGTTATTTACGGCTGACATGACAGGATACTCCCTCAACAGTGATCATGGATCGAAAGAAAAGAGGTATTGCCAGCCTGAAATCTGAACTGCCCAGCCACATAGCCCGGTATATGCCTGACGTCAGCTTCCTTTGAGGTTTTGTGAAGTTAGCTAACGTTTATCATTTATAATAAGTCTTTATTTAAGGTCTGTGCATGAAATGAAGTGAAAGGATATGCCAAGCCATTGTACCCTCCTCAGTTGTGGATGTGGCCATTTGGCAGCCTCTGTTCTGTGTCAGAAATGCCATGTCTAAGACAAGGATACAGATGCTACCATCCCAGCCTCCTTCCTAGGGATTTGTATTCAAAGGGGGGCCTTGTGAATTAAATGATGGAATGAATCTGGATCAAATAGGGAAAGTACAGTCAGAATAAAACCAGTGCAAAAGCACCTGCCTCCCTACTTTTACATCCATGTCCCTTTGTCATAAAGGGTGTACCTTTTAAGGAAACTTTCATGGATTTAGCCCTTCAAAAAGATAACACTATACCCCAAAAGATGGGAGGGCGATTGTTTGAAGTACCTATTAAGCTCTTTTCATTATTCATCAGATGTCTAGAGAAATGTTTTGACTGCTGTAATTCTATATTCCCAACAGGCTGGTGCCAGAGTTTCCATTAAAAGGGTGCAAGAACTACCTGAGCTGCCTGCACAGGGACAGTCACAGCCCTGTATTAACCCTTATTGATCTATGCACAAGCATGAAAAGAGAAAACAATGGATGGAGGAGCCTAGCCTGTCAGTCTATCTGCTCAGAATAACCTAAAACTTTCATTTACTCTAACTGGAGCTGATCACACTCAGGAAATAAAGCCAAAGTTGTTAATTTAAGGGCAGGATTTCTGCTACCATTTAAATACTAGACAGGGTGCTCTCCCTGAGTCCCCTGTTCTGGACTCGGAGGAGGAAGGCACAATTCTGCTGTTGTAATATAGAGTCTGGAATTGTACAGACAATAACGAATAAAGGCTCACTTTGCCTATATATTTAACTCTCTGTCAGCTGAAGCAGTTTCCTTATCAGCTTCAATGCTGACTCTGGCCAGGTGCCCTGGCCCTGGCCTGCTGCATCACTCCCACTCATACCCACTGCCTCAGAAAGCCTTTCAAGATTCCAGAAACCCTTACCACCTTCTCATCCTCAGTTAAAACAAAAATCAGGACTGAGGCAACATGATGATTTACACAGTCACTGATTACCTGATTCATCCCAGGTGGGCTCTGAACTTGCCCCACACTGACCTCACAGGAGCCCATTGCACATGCACAAGCAATGAAGAAATGGAATGACAATTTTAAATTCAGAGGGACCATTCACATTCTCTAAGGCTATCTCTGTTCCAGAGAAATGAGGCTTTTGTTTAAAACACAGTTTTGTATGTATTCAGGGTCTCTCTCATGAAGCCTGTTAATCCCCATAAGTAGTTTTTATTTACTTTTCTTGCCCTTCTGCAGCACTGTCATTATGACTGCTTTTTGGTTTATGAAAATTAAAGGAAAAGGAATTTGTGTATATAAAAAATAAACCTTTCAACCGAGTTTTGTCTTGAAAACACAGAACTTTCCTCATTTTACTTTAAGATCAGGGCAGTGCTGTAGTTTCCTTGTTTTCATTTCTTTTGGCCTTTTTTATATGTGTTCTATAACTCTCTTCACTTTCTTACAGGAGTTTTAAAGGCACAAGAGGTATATGTGGATATATATCTTGAAGGAAGCCAGCCAATACTCAGATACCATGCATCCTGCTTAAACCCTGAAATCCTAGCAGACCAAATGTTTTTATTCCAGAAGAGTGGGGTGAAGTCTCTTGGACTGCCATGGGAACAGGCTGGATAGCATTGTCAAAAGGAATAAGAGTTCAGTTGTACAAATAATCTGCAGTTAATGTGAATATTGCTCATTGCCAAGGTATAAATGTCATATTTCACAAGAAAAAGGTTTCCAGCAGATGTTCCTGTAATCCTGTTTACTGATTCTATACTATTTCCCCTGGTTGCATGACATGACTTTTCAGTGCTGTTCATATGTTGAAAAAAAGCTTTAATGAATTCAATTTAAGAAAAAATTAATCACAGACAGGGGAATGAAATAGATGACTTAAAGGATTTCCAGTTTCTACTGTTTTTTGTCATACTAAGTATGCTCATAACTAAAAGACAAAAGAACAATTTTTCTGGTGTAAAAAGAACCATGTTATTTTTTAAAAAGTAAAAATAATTTGGTAAAAAGTCATGTCCCACAATTAAGTACTTGTACAAGAACTGTGCAT
Source organism: Cyanistes caeruleus (assembly GCF_971803275.1). Classification (NCBI taxonomy): domain Eukaryota; kingdom Metazoa; phylum Chordata; class Aves; order Passeriformes; family Paridae; genus Cyanistes; species Cyanistes caeruleus. The sequence continues at coordinate 44,708,031 of NC_141704.1, read as the reverse complement.
CAGCCAGGCTTGGCAAATGGCTCTGTGTGTGGGAAGTTATGCTGGACTGTGCCCTGGCCTCAGTACACTACATTTCTTGGGGCATTTACTGTATAATTTCCTGAAATATTAAACTAAACGCTATTTTTTTCTTCCTTGCTTACCGAACACAAATTAAATTCTCAAGAAGTGCAGCTTCTCATTCACAGGGTTGTACCTTCTGTCCTTTCTCTCTTCCAATCTGGAGATTGTTTGACTGTAAATTTTGAAAAACTCTTCCTGGAAAATCATCCTTAAATAAAAAGAATGGAGAGAAAGAAGTAAGGAAAGTATTTGTCCTCACTAAAAGAAAACAAAGTGCAACATATAACATTTTAACCCTAGATGTGGTAGCAACCTCGTAAGTATTGTGAAAAGAATTTCATTATTTTGGGGGTCCCACATAAAAAGTAGATGGACGAGGAGAGGAGAGGAGAGGAGAGGAGAGGAGAGGAGAGGAGAGGAGAGGAGAGGAGAGGAGAGGAGAGGAGAGGAGAGGAGAGGAGAGGAGAGGCATCATTAATTTGCACAGATAGATGAAGTGCTGATCCCTCTGAAATGCAAGCAAAAAGATGTAAAATATAAGTCAGTGTCAGTGCAGGTTAGGGAAACCAAACCCTTCATGGCTGATCTGGCTTCTCACGCCTCCACCAGCACCGCTGCCATTCCCTTGGAGATCAATCCAGACCCAGGCTGGGACATGAACCCAGCACGACAAGTCAAGCTGCAGTGGCCCAAGGTCTGAGCCACTCGTGCCTTTTCACCTCCTCTGCTGCACCCACCTTTCATGCTTCTCAATCCAAAAGCAGTGGGAGTTCCAGGAGGAGGTGTCTAGGAGCAGATTTAGCTCCCTGGGCTATTTGTTTTTTGAGTTAAAAAGACTAAAGTGGTTTCAGTAGTATAATATACACATGGCTTGTCAAGTTTAGATCAAAGCAGCTTTAGTTATATGAGAATAGAAGATGTCTGCACTTGGAAAACTCCTATTTTTCCTCCAGGTATGCTATACATTCATCAAAGAGCAATTTCACAAGACATACTTTCAGCTGTCACCCACTCCTAGAAATATTGCAGCTGCCTTCCTTTCTTCTTCAAAAAGATAGAATGGGGCTTTTTTCATCGCCAGCCATCCTCCCCACTGTGCAGAGATGGGGACTGTGCTGTGCCATACGAGTCCCTCAGCCTGGGGACAGGTGTTCATTCTCTCCTGCCCACAATGGTGTGAGGAGCAAACTTGCAAACAGGAGACACTAACAGAAGCAGATGTCTCTCGCTTTTTTTTTCCACTTTCTTTCTCTCTTTTTCAATTTTTTTTGTCACTTTCCAGTATTCTGTGAGTGGTAAACATGCTCAAATATTTGCAGGGGCAACTAAATTTTTTGTAGTTGTTGTTGTTTGACTAAAAATTTGAGGGGTTGACAAGATACATATCGAACCAACAGCAATCACTGTCAATGGGAATTCTTTTCCATGCTGAAAAAAATTAACAATTAAATTGAATAATTTACTCTGAAATGTTGAGATCTCAATCATTATTGCATGGGCCAAGCACTTACTCTGGATTATATCTCCCAATTATATGACTAAGTATTACTTCAGTACAATGGTCTTTTTGCCAAAAGATTTGATGTTCCATAGAAGATGCAATTACTGGACAGAGTTTGTGCCAAAAGAGCAAAATACTCAACTACTGACATATGTAAGGACCTGATGAAGGAAAGAAATTCAGTACCAGAGCTGGGTAAAATTACTCATGCTTCAAGTGGTTGTTTTTAATGCTTTTAATAAAAAAATCCTCTTCTGTTGTTTTTAAATATTTTTAAATAGTCAGATTTGGAAAGTATAAGAACATGATATAGCCACAGTAGGATAATAACTTACATGACTGAAAAAAATAAGCACTCCCCACCCTGCCCCCCAATTTTTTCTCGAATTGTTTAAAGCTAAAAGCTAAAGCTAAAAGTTTTTTAAACAAAACCAAAATTTACAGAGCTATTTTTTCTGAAGTGCAGACTGCAGAGTAGTGATAATGAAAATGAGAACAAACCTCCTGAGACTGTGGTGCTAATTTTCCCTGCCAGATACAGAAACATTTCTATACTTTTAGTACTTTATGTTGTTTTTAATTTTCTTTCATTTCTAGGGAACAACAGTACCTCAGGTAATTTTGATGTCAGATTTTACTTCACATCATTTCTCTGTGAGATACATTTCCTTTCTTTGGATATTTCAGGAAAACATTATGAGGAACCTGAAAATTGATTATATGAGCTGTGGCCAGGATGCAGCCTTACAGAAAGATCATGAACACTAATTTTCCTTGCCAGCAACTATTAAAATATGTAAACCGTCATTTTAAGAGTTTGAGTTGAATGATGATGACTTTAAATGGCTTTTTGAAGATGGTGGCAAAAGTACTTATGGGTATTTTTCCCTATGCTCATACAATTCTCTCTTCACTGCAGTAAGCATAATAAATATTTCCAGAAGAAATATGAAAAAATGAAGAAACAGAGCCCGACAGCTTGTCCATCTTTCCTAAGAGTTTCTATTGTTCTCATAAATGTTTCTCTACAACTCTCCTCTTGGATACACTGTCACATAACCATGCTGCCATAATAAGCACTAACAATAGAAATCGAATTCAGAGCTACAAAACTTATTTTACAAGGAAAACAGATAATGAAATGGTAAGTAGTGTCAATATACATTCATGGGAAAGATTGCCTAAACCCTGCATGGCTCTGAAAGAGTAAGCTCTCCAGTTATTTTTGAATATTCCGATCAGCAAGGAAAATGCAGAGAAGTCCTATTTTTCAGCGCTGATTTGTTTCCTGTGTGAGCCACAGCAAAGTCAGAATTCCTGGAAGCGTACTGCTGCTTACCCCAAGCTTTCTGGGAGCTTCTGCCTTGCTTCTGCCTTGGAAGACCTTGAAAGACAAAAGGAAGGGGAAACAAGTGCACTTTTTACCAGGGGTGACCCAAGCGATTAGATGGCTGCCTGCTGGCTGTGCTTTGCAGAGCACAAAGGGAAGATTGACTGCCCATGGAGACATTTGAACCTTGTGTCATTGCTGTGAATCCCCACGGGTACACCTTGCTCTGAAGGCACTGTCAGAGAGCAGGCTGAGGGTTGAATGCAGCCTTTTTATTTTGGATAGTAATTCACTAATATTTGGGGACAGAGAGGATTTGGGTTTAAGTACTTATTACAGCCTATTTCTGCTTTGGCAGGAGGTGAGAAGTGCAGAGCATCAGGGGAAAATGGAGATGTGCCAAAGACCTGAGAGCTTGATTGCCCACCTAGAGAAAATCTTCATGGGCTTTGGGAAGCTGTGGCATGGCTGCTCAAACCTGCTTCATGACTTGCCTTTCTTTTCCTGCATATTATTTCTATTTCTACTACTTGTAATGTCTTCTGTTGCTCTTTGCTCCTGAGTATGAATTAATATGCTGCTCAAAGCTAAATATGAACTGAATTGATAAAGATAGGTTATTTGTATCTTCTCAGGATTTAAATGCCACAGAGGAAAAGTGGGGGACTTGAGCAGACCAAGAAAGGTTTTGTCCCTGCAGCCCCATGTAAGTGACTTACTGCTTTGATGGCAGGTGTATTGACAGCTTTAGTTTGGATATAGATGGAAAGTAGATGGCTTTTTGGATGACACTGCTACTTTACTCAGATTTTCTACAACACAGCTCTCTCAAGGATTAGAGCACAGCTGTGCACTGTGACCATGCTGTAGCTATCACTGCATTCATGTATAGTTTTTTACTCTGAAGTTGAAGCTGCTTCTTCTTCTTTCAAATATCTGTATCCATCAGGACCTGCTTTGTTTTCTACTCTAAAAATTTCTTGCTGGAGGAACACAGAAATCCAAGCACCATTCCTGCTGGTTAGGAGCTTCTCCATCTGCTTTGAAAAGACAGGGCTGCAGCTTTAGGGCTACAGAGCATTCTCCTTTAAAAGCTTAATTTCTGATCCCTGTCTGACATTGTCAGGAGAAGATCCCTGGGAATGCTGAGGGTGGCAGGATGGGTGATCAGCATAAGATACTCTCTACAGCCTGCTCTTGTGCACTGCTGTCTCTGACAGTGACTCACACTAGCAAATCTTTGGAAAAGTGATGCACTGTCTGCTGCACTGACTACTGGGGAAGCTGCTGCTTAATCCACATTTCCCTCCTGTTTATCTTCAGGAAAATGTCTTATTTCCTCTTCTGCTTCAGGGAGGAACAGGGAGAGGCTGTTTCACCTGAGACCTACACAAGAAGCAGAAGGATCTCCTCTGTCCACTTCCTATCTGGGACACTAGAGTCCAACTCACACCTTGATCTGTACTCACTCCTAAAATCATTCAATTTCTGATGCTCTGGGGAGTGACTGGAAATATAAACATAGCCCAGGACGTACTCAGTGAAGGAATGATTGCTCTTTGCTCTCTGTGTGTGTATGTAAATATTTTCAGATTACTTCTTTGGTCCTCACCCTTGCAGCAAGGGAGAACCTGAACTCCACTCTGAGGGCATGGAGTCAAGGAAGAGAAACCTCTTCTGTGAAGTTCCTTTTTATAACACAGTGCCATATATCATCACCACTTTCTCATTTCCTAAATCCCTTATTCCACCTGTCAGCACATGCAGTCTCTCTCAGGCAAATCATCCCCCATTCCTTTGGTGGTCTTGCAGAGCTCAGAGACAAATTGAATTGTTACTTGAGAGTGCAACTAGTCTTAAAAGCCTGCTTACCCTGAGGAGGCAGAAATGAATTTAAGCAGACTTGAACAGAGATAGGCACTCATTTCTCTGTGGATGAGGCACAGAGAGGGCTAAGAGGTCACACAACTTAAAGATCACAGTTTTGGGGGTTTTCTAGTAGCCACTCTGGAAAACTATCACACCTTCTCGCCTGAAAGGAAACTCTGGTACCTCCTGCTCTGTTTTTTATATCCTCTTGAACCTCCTATTGACAGCAGGATGTAGCAGCCTACGTAGAGACTGATTAGGTGCTCAGAAAAATTAAAACCATAAGTCTAGACTGCAGACTCTTGGATCTGGAAATCAAATGTATTCATGGATGACTCATTCTTATTTTCCAGAAAGAAAACTGTACACTTCCTTTTAACTACGTTTTATGAGTAAAACCCTTCTCACTGTGTGTTGAGCACATATTATTTGGAAGATTTGGAAATTTGTCATGTATTGCAGTATATCCTAGCAATAAAATATGCACAAATTCGTAAGAACCATCCTCTCAAACTATTTCTGGCCAAATCTCTCTCAGAAACCAATGAAAAATTTTGACAAGGGAAATAAAATAAGATCTAGTGGACACCAAAGAAAGAAATATCCTTCTCCTTTGGCCTTCTCTGTCTTTTTGACCTAGCTTAAAATCAGCCAGGGAGGCATTTATGCTATATGTGAACTGGAGAGGCTGTAATTGGACATGTATAATGGCTCACACCTCAAACTGACAACCAAAGCATTTTTGTATTTATGAAAAGGTCACAGAACAAGTTTTCAGATACACAGACTTGTTTTTTTGCAGTCATGCTGTCCTGTTTTTACGTTTTAGACTGGTTGGACATCAAGAGGAATATTTCATTATGTCCCTTTTAAGAACCATAAATTGCCCAGCCTGTCTGCCAAGTGTAAGGTGCAAGCACAGTGCATTTATTGTCTCCTTTCTGGCTTTGGCACCCATCTATCATGTGGCCATGGGTATGCCCCTACACTCTTTATCTCTCCTTGACTGCTGTACAACTCCCTTGGATAGCAAGTTTCGCAAGCAGAGTTTCCTGCTTACAATGTGTCTACTCCAGATCCCCCATGCTAGCTGGAGGTTAATGAACATAACATGAATGGTGTAAATAAATAACACGGGACAATAATACACTTCACTCTTATTTTATCGCTCCCCAAACAATCTTACAGCTTGGTCTCCAGATATTAATTTTTTACCAGTGATAAAACAGAAAATTTGGAGATTTATACTCATATAAGCACTTACCTCCATCATTATAGAGGGTTGCTCTCCTGGTATAGGTTTCCATTCTTTCTGGCCTACTGTGATTATTTTTGCTGGAAGATACCTGTCTCTGTTCCTCTGCCTTTCTCACAATAAGCCACAGCATGATGTTACTGCAGGTTTTTTGGTTGTCAGTCAAATCATACCACCACAGATGTCCCAGGATTTTTTCTTCTGTGGATGATGTAGGCAATAAATGCTTTTTTACCTCCTGACCATGATGCTTCTTCTATTATGTTGGAAAGATAATGGGATGACTTCCAGTCTCTGTTAAGGCACAATTGGTAGCACTGGTAACATATACACAGGTAATCCCTTAAACAGTATAATCCTGTGGCAGTGAAACCTTTGATTACCAGAAGACAGCCCTTGAATTAGGTTCTGTACCAAACAAAGAAAGAAAAAGTGCAGATTACTATTACTAATGATCAGCTTAGGTACATTTCCTACTGGTCAGTGTCAGCAGCAGATCTGCAGGAAGAAATATCAACATGGCAGTGATCAGATTTAGCTCTTCATGGCTTATCCAAAATGTTCTTATTAATGGAGGATGAACATATGAGTTTTACTCATCACATTTGATAGATAAATGGGAATCCAAAGCCAGAAAGTCCAAAAATTTGAGAGTGACGCTTATTTTAACAATCTCAAGATTTATGCTTTTGAAATAAGGAGAAAATTCTTAAACATGTTTTCCTCTTCCCCTAAGCAACTGCTCTGTTTTGTCTGGATTTGCCTTAATATGTTTATTTTTCATTTTGCTATTGCTTTTACCAGGAGGCTGGATAGGCACTGCTCTCCATGGGATGCAGAGAAGAAAGGAGCTGAAGACTTCTTTGTATTTCAGGCTCTCTTACATGGTTTGTCTCAGTCTCAGAGCACTCCCCACACCCCAGATTGGATGTGGGCCTTTAAATGGTGATGCATGTCTGCACACAGAAGAGTTTGGCCACAGCAGATACTGAGATTTGTCAGAAGCAGTGTTGGGGTAGTGGTCAGTGTCGCAGGACTGAGCTGCAGGACATGCCCACCTGCTCTGCCACACTCCAGCAGTGCAGGTAACTTCATGCCCATCCTATTTTGTTCAGTGCTTCAGACAAAACAGCTCTTTCTGCTGCTGCTTGAAGGGCCAGATGAGATGGTTTGAGATATGCTTGTAGGGAGCTGCTAAAGTAGCAATGGCCTCTTCAGCTCCACATTCAGTAGGCAGAGGAATTTACCTCAAGGTGCACATGGGACCTGAAGACACATCTGGAAGTGAAAGAGCATCTTCAGAAAAAAATGCTGCATTTAGTCTCAGAGGAAGAATTTGAGCCATCTCAGAGCATTTCTGTTTTGTTCTATGGTTCTGGTTTTTTTTTTTTTTGAGGTCATAATAATTGTAATGAACACTACCAAATGTGAATTTTCCCTCTCCCTTCTTTGATGGAGGAGGACAAGCATGAAAAAGTGGCAATTGCTAATTCTCTGCATCTTCCTCCAACATTTGCAGTTATTACAATTTGTATCTTCTTTTAACAAGTCCATCAGTTTGAGGTGATGTCTGGAAATGAATAATCATTTTCTGGCTTTGCATTACCACCGCATCCTCAGCTTTAAGAGGATTCTCTCCCTTTCATGTTTAGATCTGGTATTACATTTTCTGCTTTATTCATCCTTAAAAAACCAGAAGCCTTTTCCCTCTGCTTCTTAATTTACTTAGGAAAAGCACATTAATTAAACAGTTACATTTGGTTAGTTGAAGGTCACACATGATATTTTTTTTAGCTGGAGGTTTATCTGGCTGTCAGAATAACTCGCTGGAGAGATCACAATTAGATAACAACACCGGTCAACCAACGTGACCTTCAACAGGACCACCTGTGGTGGACCTTGTGAGCCTGCCTGTAGCACTTATTCCTGCCTTTTCTGGCATGATTTTATGTGCTACTGCACCTCAGGCACACAGTTTGTAACTTCTGTCAAGCTTTCAAGAGACCAGCAGCGTGATTCTGAAAATGCTGATAAATACACAAGATACAACTCAGAGATAGCCGTGTTACCTCTTCTCCTAAGGTTTCCAGGACTGTAAACGAGGGAGGACTGGAACAACCAGACAATCAATTTATGGAACACTGAAAAGGTCATATTGTAATATGCTGTGTTGCACTGAATCTATGGGATATTAAAATTCAGATGGTTCATTCCTAGAATATAATTGCGGTTGCGCAAATACAGAAGCACAGATTTCCACCATGGTGGCAATTACACAGACAAATGGATCTACTCCAATTAGAGTCTGAGACAAATATTCTTGTGTGATCCTCTGTAGAGTTTGTGTATTTGGAGTATTAAGTTGTTCCACTCAAGCAGAATAACTTAAACCTGACAACAGGGATGGAAATTTTTCCTTCTTCTTTCCTATAAATGATGAATAAACATTAACAGTCAGGTCAACCTCTGCTAACCTTTGAACTTCAGCTGTTGATGTGACAGTCAGGGGCCTCTGTTAGGATCTTTTTACATCCTATTTTCTTTCTCTCCTTTCTGATCCTTAATTTGCACTTTAAATTTCAATTGTTTTGCTGGGGTAAAGAATTTCTCCATTGACTATCAGCTTTACTTTGACAAGCCTCTCTTATTTTAGCATACAGAGCCCCAGAAATTTAGCTAGGAGCCATTTTGATATTAGGGAAAGACCAAGTTTCTGGCCTGTTTGACCCTGTACCTCTTACAGGCTTTTGACAAAAAAAGCCCTTTTCTACAGGATGTGATTTCTAAACCTCTGGTCATTGCTAGTCTAATTGACCTTAAGTGATGCACAACATTTTTCAAATCCTTACCTAAATCTGGACCTGCAGCTACAGCTGAGGCTGCTGCAGGAACACACAGAGCAGAAAGGATATTATATGTATCTTGCAGAAAATACTCTTCTCGGTACATCCCTCCTCTCAGTGCTTGCTTATTCTAAGCAGTAAGTCACAAACCTCTATATGCAGCAGAGCTTGACTATTTAGAAAGGAGATCACTTAGCCAGCTAACCTAGACAGAGAATTGAGTTTTGAGTAATTGAATTACCTCAGGAGAAATGAGGAAGGTGATGTCTGCCATTTTCTTCAGTTACAGGAAGAAATAAGTCCTGTCCCAAACTAAAGCAGGAGTTGCAAGCCACTTGCATTGCAACTACAAAGTTGAAAGAGTATTCTGGAAAGAGCTTCTGAGTTAAAATACAGAGGATCAGAAGACATCCAAGTCATGTGAAAACCAAAGAACTGAAAGATTAATAAAGGAAGTAAAACCATGTCCATGTCTCCCCAAGATGTTTTCTGATATCCATGGAAGAATGGTGAATTTGACAAAAACATATTTATGTCTGACAGACAAATAAATATCCAGTTATAAGAAAAAATTCTGTTTGCCTATGAAAACTCTGTTAACAGTAAGAAAGCTATGGAAACTAATTTTTAATGTATATAAGCTCTTCTGTAAACAATACAAAATCATTATTCAGGGTACCTTTACTCTGTGTACCGTAGGCTCATGTTTTATAACACTTTTCTATTTCTATAATTATGATATAGCTGTTTTGCAGTGCTATTTTAACTCTATTTAGCTCTCCTTCTGTTTAATGTCTAGAAGTTTGGGGGTTGGGTGTTTTTGCTATTTGGAAGCATGTCGACTGGAGAGCATTTTCTGTGCCATCTGAGGTCAAAGGTAACAGCATGGAGTCAGAGAGGGCCATTCAGCAGGCAATTTGTACCCTCAGTTGGGTATCACTTGTGTTGAATGCAGCTGGTATAAAACATACAGGGTCTGGGGCTAATAGAAACAGCAGAAATTAAGAAAGTGAGTTTTCTAGGAAAGCTTGAAGTATTGAAAACTTTGAGCATGCTGTTAAAGAAGTCATGAGTTTGGTCCAGGGGATTGCAAAGTTCATTTGTTCTTCATATTGCAATTGATAATACAAGAGGAAATAGATATTTAAATCACTTTTTCCTGATAATAGTCTGGTTTTAGATATTTCTAATAGATTGTTTTGCAGCCATAGTGTGATAAAAACCCAAAATAGTTGAAAATTTCAGTTACATGTGAAAATGAGACTTGGAAAAAATGGTGCTCCTTTACAAGTACTGAAGTTGTGCTCTCTTCTTTGAGTAACTCCAGCTTTAGAGCAGGTATTTGAAAATTAGAATTCGAAAATTAGTGAATTAATCACAGATATGTCCTTCACCATTCTATAGAAACATCTGCACTTTGACCTATTTTGGAAGGCCCAGTTGATCTGTGCAGTGCCCTCTCCATTAAAAGCCAAAAGTAAGGGTACTGGAGACTCAGTCTGCATTGAGAAAACTCATTTCAAAACTTGCTCATACTATTATGTCTTGTAAAACCACATTTGTCCAGATGCTGCAGGGATGCCTTGCCTTTCAGCAGTTCTCTTTTCTGAGCGTGTCACTGTGTGCTCCTGTGCACCTCACACCTTTGCAGGCAGCCAGGCCTTGCCTTTCCCAAGAGAGAAGAGGGCGTGATGATGCCCAGCTATGCAGAGATCCAAGTGCAAGGTCAGACTTTCCTTGTGCCTCTGCTCCAAGGTGGTGTCAATGCTGGAAATTGGGAAGGGAACTTTCCTTTGTTCTCAGTAGCTCTCCATGTTCTAATAAATGATGTAGTTTTACTGCCTGCACTACTAAGGGACATAGATATGCAAAGATTTTGCCTACCGGGTATGATAAAGACATTGCAAGACTATATTTTGAGTAATTAGGGTAAAACATATAATTGAGAAGATTCTGATCAAGTGAACATCCTGCAACAGGTACACCAGGTCTTATATGACTCATTTAAGTGTATGACTCTTAAATGTTAAAGAGTATGACTCTTAAACTCTCTTGGCATAAGTGGACAAACTAAGTTTGGCAGGCAATTTAAATTTTATTATTTCCTAATTCTGGAATTCTTGACTTTGTATTTTTCTTTTCCCATAAATGTGTGTGTACATGTGTTTGAGTACACATAACCAGGAGATCAGCATACACGATTTGCTTTCAGCGATGATTACAGACTTCTGGGGATCGTTCCTTGAACTTTAAGGAAAAAGCTATGACATCTGGAGGAGGAGAAGATGATAAGACATCACAATATAGTCAGGAGTTCTCCAGAATACAGAAGCTGTATCAATATGCTAACAGAAATCCAGAAACTACTACAGCGTTTGTTTTTTTTTTTCCCAAGGCAAAACACAATTTCTCTCCCCTATTTCCCTTCCACAACATACATTCTTGTAAATTTACCCATGCCTGGTGTTACAACAAAAGAAGGGAAGTAATTTCTCAGGTCATCTCAGGTCTCCCATGAGATGTCCCTGCCACTTGAAAGAAGTGCTTTAGTCTCAGGTTCATGTGTGCACTTTCCACAAATGTCAGTCACTTGTCCTGCCCAGTGGCTTTGCAGAAAGAAGCCACAGAGCTCCCCTTATGGTTCACCTGCAAGATGTGAAAGGCCTGAGCTCTACCGGGTTATTCTAGTCTAAAAACTTTTTCAGATATTAAAAGTTCAGTTGTAATTTTGCTTTCGGACATGCCAATCTGTGATGTGTGATTCAAGATTATCATGCTTTCATGCCAGGTTAAAAAGGGTTTGCATTTTATTTTATAGCAGAAAATACTGAGAATATTCAGATTTAATAAGTTAAGATTTTGACACAAACTTTAGTATTTGGTGTTTTCAAAATTTTTAATATTGCTGTAGCAAGAAACTTTTGCTTTAATAATAGCATCCTTTGGGGATGAAGAAGCACACTCTTCTGCTGTCACTTGACACCAGCCATATAAACAGGTTTTTGTCTGAGATAGGGATTTAGCAGACAAAAAAGTGCTAAAGTATTTGACTAGCGACATTTAAATCTTTATGGTTGATAGGAGACTCCTTTAGTCTTTGTAATGAGGTCACATGTCATATGGTGATGTAATTCTAAAAGGACTGAAAGTCCACAGAGATAATACATCAGTTTGCCTTTGTAAGTTTGTCATTGTTTGGTCATTCACTGACATAAACATATGTTAGCTAAGATAATTAATTGTATTTAAATGCAAAAGCCAAGACACTGCAATTTCAAATTACTGTATATCCTGAAATAAATTTAATCATGTCAATGATAGCAATATACTTGTTTGTAGCTCATGTAGAAGAACACTACAATGTAACTTTAATGTGTTGAAGTTTCACACATTAAAGATACAACTACACAGTTTGTTCTGAAGACATCTGAGAATCACCTTTTTATTCTACACCATGCTTTGTTTTGCAACAAAGGGAAAAACAGACAATTATTATTTTCTCTGCAAAACTAAAAAAGCCATTGCAGAAAATTCTTGCTAATAAGTGAACTTTCTAGCTATTTCTCTTCTCTGGAATATCACATCCTACAGGACTAGAGGACTGGTTACTGTTTCACTGTCAGATACAGGCTCCTGTGTCAGACACAAGCTCACTGCTTGAGGCATAAGATTAAATGGTTGAGCCTAAGGAACAGAAAAATATTCTATCCATTTGCAAAACCTTTTAGGAAAAAGATGAGCAGCCACAGAGTAGTTATTGGCAAAAGGGAGGTGGGAGCCTTGTGCTGTTGTCTGTTTTGGTACTGGGCTCTGCACCTTGCACTGACAGAGCGGCTGAACAGAGGTGGCTGGACCACCAGATCTGATCTCCGTGCTGGTGAAATGAAATTATTCCACACTAGGGTGAAAAACGTTATGCTAACAAAACCATAGTTCTGTCAATATGAACTGCATCTACATTAGAGGCCTCTGCTGGCACATCTCTGCTGGGTAAAAATTACACCTCTAACCCAATTAACCTTTCAGGGAGAAGTCTTGCAGCACAGAGACTGCTGAGATAACTCGCTGCTCTGTGCCTTTCATGGACTGAAAGAAATAACCTCCAGGTTATCCACTCCAGGGATTGTCATTTCTGAAAGATGTCGGTCACCTGGGATCTTCACTCATGTATTTGTAATTCTAATTTTAAGATACTCAGCCACTCTCTTGTCTCACAGCTTTAAGAAAAGGCAGCCTCACATGTCCCATTAGGTTTTATTATGTAAACTATAGTCAAAATCTATCCTTATTTATTTTCAGGAATACTTCAAGTGATGGTGGTATTTTGGCAGGAATATTTCAAGTTATGATGATATTTGGAAAACTGGATTGGATTCCTGGACAATGTGGCTGTCAATCCCTGCCTTTTGGTCAGCCCTTTTAAATAATCTTTCATAATACTAAGCTCTCACTAGGATGCAAGCTGCTGTATATTCTATGCCTCTTGCTTTCTTAAATAGAAATAGCTAGCTGAAATGTCAGGCATTATTCAGAATGGAGAAATACCACACTGCTCAGTAGGAGAGGTTTTTTGTTTCTTTTGTTTATTTTTTACTCCTGCATCCAAACATGCCTCCAGTAGCTGATTTCCTCACCTCATGAGGTAGTTTCAGCTGCAGCTGTGCTGACCAGCACTGATGAATATTTGTGCAAAAGAAAGAGCTGCATGGCCTGACTGGTTGATAGACTGGAAGAGGAAGGTTTTTTGGAGACCCACAGGTATCCTGGGAACCACTAACTGCAAACCATCTTTGCTAAAACTATGACTTGCAAAGTGTTCTTCTTCTGGAAAGAATATATTCACATTTCCAGAAGGGGCTCCTTTTCTTTGTAGGTGTTTAAGGCAATCACCTGAAAACTTTTTTCCCCCCACTGTTCCCCTTTCTTAGGATCTGAAGACTGCAACAACAGAGCAAGGGTGGGGCTTCCATGTGCTCTGCAGGCAGACATTTTTCAGAGCTGGAATAACTTAGAAGACTCATTCCCCATCAACAGAAACTTGTGGAATATATTCTGTAAGAGGGAAAACCCATCCTTTGGGTGGTAGATCCTGAATCAGCTGCAGAAGCTGATGCTGCTGGAGCAGAGAGAGGGCTTGTGGTGGGGCTCACACGGGAGTGGAACAGAGCTGAGCAGCAAGTGAGGGGTGAAGGTGGGGACAGATAGGGCAGAATGAAGCGGTGGCAAGGGCTGCTAAGCCCTGTCCACCCAACCAAGCCAAAGTCTGCATGCACTTGTGAGTGGCAGCTGCTGGCACAGCTCTCTCCACAGTTGGGCTTCAAATGGATCCAGCTTCCAGGCTTGCCAGGGTGTCCTGCAGGCCAAGATCACTTCTCAGAACAGGCAGGATTGACAAGCGCTTCTGTCTATGAATAAGGGACACGGGCAGGATGATCTGTGTCAGAACTGTTTCTTGTATTTTTTTGTCTTTCAGTTGCAATTTAAAAATTATGATTTCCAGGCTGGGGTGGGTAGGAAGTTTTCAACCCTTCCTCATGCATTTTATACACTTTTTTTCCCTTCTGTCTGCTCCCACTGCTCACATTACAAGCTCTCAGAGGCCGGGGCCGCCTGTTATCTGTGTCTGTGTACAGCGCTCGTTGCCACTGAGCTCTGTTGAGGCCTTTGGATCCTGCTGTTACGCCTGTAACAATTCCTAACGCCCAGGGCTGCGCACAGCCAGCGCGCCGCTGCCTCACCCCCGTGTCCCTGCGGATGCCCGCATCTCAGCGCACCCGCGGGAAACTTTTGGTGACAAAGGCACACCCAGCCGGCCCTGGGCGGCGGGGGCAGCGGCGCCCGGAGAGCACGGCCCCTTTAAATTCCAGCTGTGCGGCGGGGGGCAGCACCGCTGGCGGCGCGGGCTGGGGCCGGGGCCGCTGCCGGTGCGGGCGGCGGAGAGCGCGCAGCCCTGCGCCCGGGGAGGCAGCGGCTCCGGAGCCGCGGTCCCTCGCCGAGGCGGAGAGGATGAGGATGGCTTCTGGCTTTTTTTTTTGCCTCCTCGCGACGATTTCCATAGTAACCTGATCGAGCGGTGCAATTTCGGAAACTGGGGTGGCTTTATTATTATTTTTTTCCTCCCCATTTTTTTTCCCCGGCTTCATCCCACCTCTCCCCGAGGAGCGCCAGCCGACAGGTAAGGTGCCCCGACCCCGCGGGGGTGTTTCCGCGCCGCCGAACTTCCCGGGGCGACAGCGGCCGGGCGCGGGGTCCTGCCCGCGGGGCTCCGCCGTGCGCGGCCGTGGGCAGCAGCCCGGGCCCGGGGCCGCAGCCCGGCCGGCTGCCGGGGGGGCCGCACGTCGGGGCGGGGTGCCGGGGAGCCCGGCGGGGGTCACCCCCCGAGGAGACCGCCGAGCTCTTTTTACCCTCTTTGTTTGCTTGTTCCCGGGGAGGGTTTTATTCTTCCCTTTGTTTCTCCCTCCTTTTCTTCTCCCCCCGCTCCCCTTCGTCGCTCCCCTGCCTGGTTTGTTTCCTCGATCGTCTTTCCTTCCCCCTCCCTTTTGTGAGGGTGAGAAATGGCACGCGCTTAACCTTAAAATCTGCGGCGAGCGAGGGCAGAGGCAGCCCGGCTGGCCGCTCCCGGTACCTGCCGCACCTCCGCTGCTCCCCAGCCCCGGCCGTGCCCCCGCCCGCAGCCCCTGCAGCCCCCGGCTGGGCCGGGCTGGGGACCGCCCTCGCCGTCGCGTCGGAGAGGAGAGGGGCAGAGCAGCCCAAAGCATCCCCCGAGCCGGGTGTCACGGACCGGGTCCCCCGAGGGGGGAGAAGGCACATCGTGGAAACCTGTGAGCAGGTTAGTCTAGAAGCTTCTCCCTCCATGACCTGCTCCTTGCCCGCCTGCCTGGGCCCGTCCGGAGAACTTGGGGATGGGAGACGCATCTTGCCAGCGCCTCGGCGTTGGGTTGGCAAGGGTGCAGATGGCCCCGTGGGTCCTGAGGCACCCAGCCCTGCTCCACAGCCTTCTCCCGCGGCCGTGCATTGCCTCCCCTTCCTGGGTGGGCAGCACGGGGAAGGCCCCGGCAGGTTTGGGTTAGATGCTGAGGACTGCGATCGTACTTGATTGGTGCTGCCATTGCTCTTGCCAGGTGGCACTTGTTCACCAAGCAGGTCTCCGGTAAAACTTGCTGTTGCTTGCCATCTTCTCTAGCTCTCTGGGTTTCATCCTGATACGGTGTTTTTGACTGTGACTATATTTTTTTTTTTTGGGGGGGGGAGTGGTTGGGGTGGGCAGGAGGAGGGGAGTGTTTGTCATTTTTTACATCACTTTGCACTGAGCACAATGAATAGATTAGTCTGCTCAAGGCTTTTTGTTTCTGTCATAAGTGATCAATAATCATCTGGTGGTAAGATGATCTTATTACAGAAAAAGCCAAAGTGCACGCTGAGAACAGCTGAAATACAAGGTCAATAACTCTTGGGTTATCAACAGTAGCCCTCTTTGCATATTTGAAGATGACGTATTTCTTTCAAAGTAAAGGCAACTTCAGGCTTTTGATGAGCTTTATTTTCAGAGCAAAACAGTCAACGTAGAAAACAAGCCTTGCTTCGGAGTAGTCTGCTCATCCTTAAGCATCCCCGGACCTCATTTAATCTTTCTCTTTAGGGAAGGTGAATGGCAATTGCAGTCCTCTTAGGTAAGACGAGTTTTGTAGCCCCCAATACAAAGGTTGGTTTGTTCCTAGAGCCCAGCAACTGCCACAGGCTTTCCAGACACAAAAGAAAGGCGTAGTCTGTGGCCTGAAGATCGTGCATGCTAAAAAGGCAGTCAGCTGGAGGGTACCACAGATCAACAAGCAGCTCCGCCGCCTGGGAAGCGGCTTCATTCCGGGAAATGTAGCAGCTCAGTGAGACGAGCCATTTGTGCCGAGGTGGCTCCGAGAGCACCGCCCGAAGCTGCGGGTCAAGCCTGGGCTATGAGGAGCCGGGGCTGCGAGAGAGGGAGCCCGGACAGGAGGAAGCGCTGGGGGCAGGTGAGGCAGCCTTTCCAGAGAAGGCATTGGATTACAGCCCCGAAGCAGGGCAATGAAATATGGAAAGGGAGCAGGGCAGATAATCGGCAGGGGAAGAGGTTATGCGGGGACTCGGAGCCTAACGCAAAAAGCTCGAAGTAATGAGTTTAATCTAGGAAATCTAGTTCTTAAATTGTATGTGCTTGCCAATTAGCTAACCATTCTGCAAATCAGAATGGAATTCAGATTGTATCTTGGTGAATGTATTGACTCTGAAGTGCTGCAAGGAGAAAAAAAAAAAAATCTCTCCTCTTTCCCTACTGTGGGCTTTAAATATGAACAAAAATCAGATCTGAGAACTGAGGAACCTTCTAATATACTCACTTTCCTGAGTTCACATTCTATCTAGCCTAGACTACCACAGTTAAAATCAAAAACTCCTATGGTAATATGACTTCAGGGGGCCAAATTCAGAGCAGTTGCAGGGCTTTTTAGCAGTGAATATTGCCGTGCATTGTGAGGAGGGGTCACCATCAGTCACAGAATGGATTAAAGTGCAGGAGATGTGAGGCTGTTACCTTGCAGGGAGAAAAGCACTTACAGTGTATTGAGGGAACCCAAGGCCCTCTTGGGCTTCTCTAATAAACACTTAAACATTGCATGTATATAAAAAAGAGTTGCAGCATAACCTTTATTCTCCTGTATTAAAGAATTTTTTTCATCTATGTATTACTTTATGTGTGTCATAATAGCTTTCAAAATGGCTGAATGGTATTGATACAACTAAAATACTTAGAGAGAAAGCTGAAATTAGTTTGAATTTCAGTTTAAGAAAATTGTAAAAAATAATGTTAGTTTTACATCACTGGATAGCTAGCTGCAGTAATTCATAGGAACTAACAGAAGCCTTTATAAAGCTATTGTTTTACTCAGATTTTACTGGTATGGACTTAAGAAAAGTAGGCATGAGTCAATGCCAGAAATTGCCACCAAGATCAGCACCCTGGGCAAGAATATTTACAGCTGTGTTTCAGAGTCTGGGAATGTTTGCTTTAGATGGCTGGCAGTACTGTGCTTTACACTGCAGAGGATCAAAAATTCATTATGTTTGATTGGTAACACAGGGATGTAATAGTACAGAGTTTCTCATTTTCTTGGAGAAGTATTATCTCATTTGCGCTAAATTTTGCAGTTATGAGATGGATCAGAGGTGTATGGCTGGGAGATGCGTAGCTGGATTTTTTAGCAGGGAATCTGACTTGCACTGATGCATATGCAATTTTTTTGTACCAGCCTCCTGTGGTACTGCCTGCACGTGCTGATGAAATAATCTGCCTGAGAGCTGTTAGAATTTGTATGTAAGGAACTGGTTTGTTTATATGTAGATCAGTTATTACTGCAAAGATAAATGCGTGCATGGAAAATTGTTACCACAGATGGATGCTGGCTTCTGAAAACTGGGCCTCTTTAAGATAAACTTCATGTATCATGTCAGAGAAATAAGCAAGATGGGGGCAAAACCACTACTGTGTTTTTTATTACATCTGCTTATGCTAATAATATATATATATCACAAGGAATTTTTTTGTATAATATACATTGCAAGAAGCTGATACTATGCTTGCCATTAAAATACTTGGGATTTTGTTAGTGTCAAATCAGACCCTTACCCACATTCCCATTGTTTGCCTGACAATCATTGTAAGAAATACCGTGGTAAAATTTCCTTGCAGAAACATTTTGTAAAATATGTAATGTCTAATGGTAATTGCTCTATGTTTTGCTTGTACTCTAATGTTTCTATACTCCTCTTGAAAATGGCTACATACAAATAGCACCTCTTGTTTTTTTACCACTTCCCCATCTATATTTAGAATTGTATCTATTTAATTGAGTGACAAATGTTCTTCTGTTAACTCAAAAAAGACAGATAGGATAATGGGAGCGTGAGCTGTCCTCACTTCTCAACTGGACGTTAGCAGACCAGGATTCGGTTTTGGGTCCCATCTCTCAGCCTTCCCAAGGCTCACCAGTTCTTGTTCCTGCTTTCAGTTCTCTGGATTTGGGCTACCTTGAGACATCACATAAACCTTGTGCAGGATAGAAGCATTTAAAAAGTCGGTGCTTATTCTGGCAGAGCTTCTTGGTCCTCTCTAGCTTCTTGGAGCACTGGTTCACATGGCTGCATGCAAATCAGGCGTCCTCTGGGGACGGTGCTGGATGGTGCAAGCACTAATGCTCCCTTCTGTGTACATGTATCAGGAAAGTGTATGCAAAAAAGGCTTTTTCCAGGGATTTGTCTGAAACTGAGCCAGTGGTTCTTGAGATCCACTGAGGTTTGGCTGTTAATTTTTGTGGCTGGAGATGGTCAGGCCTCTCAGGAGCGGGCTGGGAAATGTCACTAAGTGACAATGACTGGCTCACAGTGCTTAAGTGGAGTCTACAGAACTCAAGTCAGGCTCATGGCTCCATAGAGCAGTTGTGTTCCACATCCAGACACGAATGTCAGGAAACGTATTTCAAAAGAGGCAGCAATGTCCTTCTAGACTAATTCCAAGAGACAGAAAGGGAAAGTGAGCAAGAAAAATAAGGTCACGCCATTATGTCTACTGATGACTTTTGATCTCTGGTGACTTTCCAACTCCAAACTTAATTTAAACAATAATAATTGTATTCTGTTTCACCACAATGCAGTCATGACTATTTGGTTTACTTGTACTGCAGCAATGGGTGCTAAGCTCTAATTTGAAACAGAGGTGACCCCAGTTGGTGCTTGGTGTGTAGCTCACTGATGATACCTTTTAGATGGAAACACTGCAAATAATTGAGAAGTAACCGAAAGTTGGTGAAATAATAGTGTTAATAAAGATAGTTATTATTTATAGTGAACCAGAAAAACATTTGCATAAAGTTAAAAAAAGCCTAAGCACTATTAAAAATTGTAAGAGAGAATGCTTGACTGGGAGCTGACAGAAATAGTAGCAGTTGTTTTTTCCCCAGATTTTAATCAATCTTCTGTCAGTGTCAAATAGAAAACATGAAATTTTTTTGTTATTTGGAACCATGCTCATAGAGAAATAAAATGCAATCCTGGAGTCCTTTTAAGTGGGATGTCCTGCAGTGTACTAAATAATTTGATTTGGAGGGAAAATATATCAAATATGTTTACATGTCATAAAAACAACATGAGATATTTTTCATATTAGATTTATTACGTATGTACCTTCTTTGTGGAAAATGCGCTGCTTCTGTCTGTGTTATTGACATTTTCATTAACAAGATGATAGATGCTGCTTGAAACAAAATGTTTTGCTGAAAACTGGCAGAATCACTGTTTTAGGTTTGGGAAGAAATATCATCCATAAGGAAGATGCTACAATCTGTTAATGAAGTATTAATTAAGTTTGCAGTTACAAATGAAATTATGGTGCAATTACCTTTTTCAGGAGTCATTATTGTATTAAGGGTTCTGTTTTGTTTATATTTTTCACTATGTCAACTATCTCTTGCAGTGAAATGTTACTTTTTCTCAAATGTGTGTAACATCTAACTTTTTCTGGGCAATTTGTTCACTTCCACCTTGTTTTTAAATAGATATCCATGTCTTTCTTTGTTTTGTAAAATATCCGATTAATTGGAAAACCGATCCCAGGTAACATGGCAACTTGGAAGAGCATGTCAAAACCAAAATTGTTTAATTGTTCATTATGAACAATTCTGTTTACTGCAGATGAATGGGTTTTATGGTAAAACTCCAGCTGGACTATAAAACTTTCATCTTTGGACTATGTCCTAATGTGTCGTTATTAAGCTTTAAAAATCAATAAAGCAGGGGGAAGTACATTAAACTGGCAAAAGTTAAAATAACGTTGACAAACCGGCAGTTAAAAATTGTTGATGGAACAGCTGATGAATTTGCAGAAGAGCCTAAGATGATAAGGGTTGTTATGATCTATTTAAAACCATTGCAAATTCATGCAGTATTGCTCTTCTGGAAGTAGCAAATCCAAATATCCTTACAGAAAGTCTTGACTCACAACAAAGCTGATTAGTCATCCACACCACCAAAATATTTAAAGCAAGAGTCAATATATCTTGGAATATACACTGGAGAATTGATGCAGTTATTTGAAGGCATTTCAGCATGCATAAGACACTGAATTACACCATAAACTATTAGGGAGTACAAGACTCCAGTAAAATAGCTATTATTTAATTGTGAAGCTTTAGCTGCATGTTACAGACACAAACTCCTGTAGAGCTCATATATTTTGGGGCAGATATTTGACTCATATTTGATTTGAGATATATCTGAGGAAACTGAAAAATATCATTCTGAAGAATATAGGAAGAGAATAACTGCATGTAGGAATCAACTTAGTAAAAGAAAGTGAAGTATGTCACGTCTGCACTGATGCACAGGGCATTTTTGAAGGGTTTGTTTTGGGATGCAGGCTGGTTATTAAGAGAGAGGCAAACACACCAGTTTTAGGGAAAAATCCTGGCAATGATTTAGTCTGGAGAAGTAATAAATGAGTTAGGCTGTTACTTCAGAGGGTCTGGGAGGAACTTGTTTATCTTCTGTGGCTAGAAAACACTGTTTATGTAACCTGTTGTCCTTTCTCTTGAGTATCAAAGGAGTCCAGTGGTTCTGTGTCACCATGATGCAGAGGTAATCAAAGCAAACCTTCAGAGACTGTCACAACATTGTCATTGGAGATAATTTCAGCAAAGAGGCAACGCTCTGCATCGATAAGTAGGTTTCAGTCTGGACAGCTGGGTAGAAACAAACAGTCCCAAGCAGTCCAGTACCATTTTAAAACCACCCTGCTGAGATTTTTATTGTTAGCAGAATACAGTGCCTGGATCATGAGTTACTTCTAAATAAAAGCAATGCCTGTTTAGCTTTTTTTCTCCCTCTCCCCATCCAACACTAACACTCCTAGAATCTGTGCTAAGGCACATGGAGGAGCAGGCAGTGGTTCAAGAGAGCCAGTACAGCTTCACCAAGGGCAAGTCCTGCCTGACCAGCTGAAGGGCCTTCTGTGGTGGAGTGACTGCATCTGTGCACAGGAGGAAGGCTATGGATGGCATTTACATGGACTTTTGTAAAGACCTCGATAGAGTTGCCCAAGACATCCTACTGCCTAAGCTGGAGAGAGAGATTTGGTGGATGGACTGTTAGGTGATGAGGAATTGGTTGGATGGTCACAGCCAGAGGGAAGTGGCCAGCAGCTCAATATCCAAATGGAGGTCAGTGACAAGGGGTGTCCCTCAGGGCTCTGCACTGGGACCAGCACAGGTCAGTGTCTCCACTGCTGACAGACAGAGGGATCGAGTGCACCCTCAGCAGGTTTGCAGAGAGCACCAAGCTGAGTGGTGCAGCTGGCACCCCTGAGGGATGGGATGCTGCCCAGAGGGACTGGACAAGCTGGAGAAATGAGCCCATGGGCACCTCATGAGGTTCAACAAGGCCAAGTGCAAGGTGCTGCACCTGCATTGGGCAACCCCCAGTAACAGCACAAGCTGAGGGATGGAGGAATTCAGAGCAGCCTCTGCTGAGAAGGAATCAGGGATACCGGTAGATGAAAAGCAGGATGTAACTAGAAAGTCAGTTGTATCCTGGGCTGCAACAAAAGCAGCATGGCCAGCAGGTTAAGGGAGGGGATTCTGAGCCTCTACTCTGCCTCCCCATGGATCACTGCATCCACCTCTGGAGTCCCCAACACAAGGAGGACATAGAGGGGGTCTACAGGAAGGCTATGAGGTGATCAGAGGGATGGAGAACCTCGTGTATGAAAACAGACTGAGAGAGCTGGGGCTGTCAGCCTGGGGAAGTGAAGGCTCCACAAACTCCTTGTTGCAGCTTTTCAGTACATTAAGTGGCCTACAAGAAAGATGGAAACAGATTGTTTAGCAGGGCTTGTGTGATAGGACAAAGGGTAATGGCTTTAAACTAAAGGAGAGTAGATTTAGATTGGACATAAGGAAGACATTTTTTACAATTAAGGTGGTAAAGGCTGGAACAGGTTGCTCACAAGGGTGGCAGATGTCCTGTTCCTGGAAAGTGCTCAGTGCATTCTGAACTGAAAAGACATTTCAGTTAGTTTTTAGTAACTAGCTAAAAGGAGCTAGAAAGAAAGGACTTCTATAACAAGTTACTGTAAGTGTAGTACGAGAAGTATCCATGCTCATACATGTAAGTAATTTCTCACCCCATGTTGTTAATAAACATAAAGACAAAATCTGCAGTCTGCATCACTCAGGTAGGTTTGGCTGGTAAATGGAAAAGTGTTGTGGGAGTCTTGCACGCGATAGTGGCACTAAAAAAGATACGAGTGGCCTAACGCAAACACTCTATTACTTTGGATAACAGTGTACTAATAACATTTAAATCCACATTTTCTGTAGTGCTTTTTAAATGATGCTTGTGCCCTTGTGATTATTTTGTTATCTGTAGCTGCTCATTTTCATGGAGTCAGTTTTTAACTTTCACACTGAGTCATTATGGACTAAAGCTCTGTAATTTGTTTTTTGAAGGTCTGCTACATTAGAAACAAAACATAAATTTCTCTTCTTTACAATAGGTTGGCTGTAAGATAATTTTCTGTGATGTTTTCCATAGAGGAATCAATTAAGAATTCTTGCTACATCCTAGCCCATTCCCTTCTATTAATTTTGTATACCTTGATAGAAAATTAAGCTCAAATACCTTTGATTTATATTTTCATTTGGGGGGAATCAACAAATACCTCTGTTGTAAGAGAACTTCATGGATCTACACCAAACACTCTATCTTTTTCTTTCATGGCATGTTGCAAATAGCTATGGGAAAAACCAGAAGCTCCCTAAGTTATCTTGTGAATATAAAGTAACCAATTTTGGGACAACTGGCTAACTACCTGGAAAGCACTATCTCATCCTGTGGTCCATTGGGACATTTCCTTGGGTTTATGTCTTCATTTTTTATTTATTGTTTGTAATCTGCCTTAGAAAGGTAGGCAACCATACTGGTTACAACACTGAATAACTGATGGCTTACATGTTGAAGAGCAAAGTAAACAGCTTTCAATCTGTGTAAAGTAAAATCAGTTTCCCTAGTTATTAAGGTTCATTGCAAGAATTTGCTATCATCAATGATGTGATTAAAGACCAGATTAACACCAGGTGTGGGTCCATGAAATTCCCAAGAGTACAAATTTACAAGCACTTTTTAAAGCATATATAATGGTATAGCTGAAGGCTGCTGTTGGCAATCTGCTCCGCCCTAGCTTACTCATCCTCTGCTCATGCTGATGAAAACTTCAGTGCAGTAACTTCATGGCACATAATTCAATGATGTTAAAATAGGATAATTTATTCCCTTCTCTCTCACATTTTATTTCTTTCTATTAAATAAATTTCAGGCTTGGATGTAACAAGGGAGTTGAGTTCGTGACCTGAATATAGCTGAGATTTACCTTCAGATTGTTTCCAGTCCCATCACATGTTCCTTCCATTTTCAAACTGCTGTTCTCTCTACTAATATCACATTAGTTTTTTTGCGCAAAGATTTTTAGGCTCTGAGTTCCAATAATTTTCACTTTACGATGATCAGTCAACGCATGCAAGTCAAATCCTGATTTATTCCAGCTATTAGGTGGCAGAGATTCTTGGGTATTTGGACTGCAAGCAGTACATTTTCTAGAAGCAGATGCCTCTGATGTTCCAACACACATACTTTGTGATCTTCACACAGTCAGAGGCACAGAACTAGTATGTCCTTCCTTGAGGATCGAGATGGGTAAGTAAGGTTTCTCTCAGGAGGGAGTAGGAGATGGCCTCAAGAGGTCCAGCACACTGTCTCTTACAGATAAAATGGTCCTAGACTGACATAACAATGGCCCCAGCGTCATCTCTTAGCTCAGTTTCTTTCCCCTGTAGGACCCAGACTACCTGGCAGTTTCTCTGTAGCCCCAGTAGGAGAGTTACACATGAAGGAATACTAAATGAAGCTTGGTGCTAGATTTCTTCCTGCTGCTTCATTGTTGCACGGGCACACAGGATTTCCAGTGTGTGCCACCAAATACTGCATAGGCTAATGTTGGCCTAAGGTTAACTCAGTTATTTAAAATGCATATGCACTGCTGATAAAGTTAGCACTGAAGAACCTCACATTAGTTTTCTGAAAATGTGTGGCACATTTTGAGAAGAAAAGGGGAAAAAACTAAAAAGTGCATTTTCAGAAGCAGTGAATTATGGAGGAACGGAAAGTTAAAAAGGGCCCAAGACATTTGTTTCTGTTTCTCTTTTAAGCCCACTTCCCCAAATTGCTGAATAACGTGTGTGTTTGCAAAAATACGAATGCCCATTCCTAGCTGCACATGTGTGTAGTAGCACCTAAGTGTACCCAAGCTGCTTCAGGGAGCAGACAGGACAGAGCCAGTCTTGAGCTGCTTGAGGCATAAATCTCCTTCTACCCAACCCTCTCATCCATGTCTCCCGTGAGATAAAATGACCGATAGTGGTAAGTGACCTATACTACCACTTTCCACTTTGAGATACTGAAATAGATTTTCTGTGTGTTTTATGTGAAAATCCTGACAATGCCCTACAACCTTTTGCCTGAAGCATGCAGGAGAGCAAACAGCAGATATGGAGGGACTGGAGTTTAAGGCAGACGAAATCTGTCTGCAAAGCACCAAAAAACTTTCCACATGGCATAAAAATATCCTCCCCTGACAGATTCCTGGAATTGGCCAAAATAATCATAAAATGTCCATCCTGCTGCACATGTGAAGTGCCTTCCCACCCAGGGCAACACAGAGTAACTCCACAACAGAAGGCTATTTAGCAGTAAGTTTAACAGACTCAATACAATAAGGCCAGAAGTTACAAGGAGACAAGTTATTTTGGACTTACATATTGAAGGCTTATCTGTGGTTTAGAATATGAGTTGTCACCTGAGAGTATTCACCAGGAAGCTTGTCTGGATATAATCAGAGGTTAGATGTTTTTTTATCTACCTGCTAAAATCAAAGATGTTTAGCATAAGTTGCTGCTCTTGAGGAACAGTTATATATTCACCTGTTTTTTTTTTTTTTTTAATTCAACAAAGCATGTGCTCAGTAGAGTGGAATTAAACCTAATGATGAGCTTGCAAGCTCGGTCTGTCCAACCATGATGTGACAGGGATCAGAGATTCTCCTGACTGAGATATACAGGTGTTTAAATTTCACTGGTGGGTTTTTTTCCCCTCTTTTCTAACATAATCACTTAATGAAGTTTGAGAAATATTTTCTGAGTAAATACAGTAGCCTTTATTTTCACTGTTGAAAGAACCTTCTGTAAATACAAGTAATGATGTTAGAGATTTGCTTAGAATCATGAAGACAGTTTAGGGAGAATTAAAAAAACATATCAGTGTGAGAAATGAAAGAGATGTATTATATCAATAGGTTCATTCTACCTTTGAGAATGAACAGAGGAGAAAAAAAAAATCTAAGTTATCTGGTTACCCTTTTGGTACCTTTCCTTATTGATATGGAAATGTTTTTTGAAATTTTTTCAAATACTGGTCTATGTTTCTAGATAAGTAGAGAATATGCAGGAACAATATCTGTTTTCCTCTCTTTGCTTTTCTTTGTTTTTTTTTCCAGTGAATATGATAGGACACACATTCAGAGAGGGATTATTTTATCCTGGTTCCATCCCAGCCCAATATACTTTTTTTTAAGCTGAAGATTTCTGACAACCCTTGAGATAGCAATTTTAATTAATGGCCCAATTATTAAGAATATACCCACTCAGAGAAGGATTCTAAACAGCACAATTGTAAAGGTTAATTGTTCAGATATAATTAGAGCCATACTCTATCTTTAAAAGTGCTTGTGAATTTCTACAGTCACATTATTTAGTTTAAATCTATCTTGGACTAATGCCATTATCTCTAACATCAAAATCTCCTCCATAGACCTTGGTTATCCTCTTGCTTATGATATTTTTCTTATGTTATGATGTTAGTGTCTTCAAGGTAATGGTGAAACTGGTCTCATCTTTAAACAAACGAACAAACAAAACCCAGGCAAACTCTTTAGAGGAGAAATGAAACAATTGCTTCTCTCTAGTGGTTGTTCCCTTCAGACTTTGGAACAGAAGGCAAAGCCTGTTTTCTATGCAGCAGTTTCCTGAAGATTAACTGCAAAATAATTACTACTTTTCAGTTGTGTGAATAAGTGAGACACAAGGCAAGAATAGTTGGAGGGGTGTTGAAAGACAGGGAGGAGGTGATGGTGTTAATGGAAAAGAAGTGGGTGGTAAATGCACATTAAAGACCCTGGGATATTAACCTTTGACTTGCACATGTTGTTTATTTCGTTCTTGATTAATGTTTTTAAGATTTAGAAGGAAAGGCACCTTTTGGCCTTTTAAACAACGCACACCTTCAGTAAAACATTCTCCTTGTTTTGTTTATTTGTTTGTTTGTTTGTTTGTTTTGGAGAGGGAAAAATCAGATTATTCTATTCAGGCTCCCAGCCATTTGACTGCATTTATAGCAGTAGTTGATGGCCTCTTATTTGGAGCCTGTGTGGTTTCACTGGGAGTGCTACACATGCTGCATTCATCCAGAGGATTAACTGAATTCTCTGAATTAGGAGGGTGACCTTGTTGAGCACAATGTGTTTGGAGATGTGAGGTATTGGTTCTCCTTGCTTTTTAGGGAATTTTGGCGTTCAGGCTTTTCTTATTTTTTTTCTTATTTATGTTTTTGTGTGAGTACTGGCAGTATTCTTAATGTGACGAGATGTCACTGTCTTGCAGATACTCGTGAAACCAGTGTTTTAGCCTTAAAAAAACAAACAATGAGTAACAGACAAAATTCTGTCTCTGCCACACATGTAGGGTCCTGCTGTTTCCCAATAGAAACCACTTGCAAGAATCCAGTTTGGCTTATAAACCTTCAGTCATGCATTGAGAAAGGCCAGCTCTAGGGTGGATGAATTGGGCTAAGTACTGCACTACTGACAGTCTTATTATATTTCACATTTTAACTCACAGTAATGAGTAAATTGTCATCTTTGTGTGTGACCTTGTCATATTTCCAGAGCAGAATCAGTGTGATCAGTGCAATTTACTTGATATTGGTATTTTACATGACCCCCTTAAAAAAATCAAATTCCCACTTTCAGTGTGAGATGTTAAAGAACAGATTTTTTAAGGTTGCTAAAGGTCTTTGGGTACCAGGTTCCCATTGAATTGTATGGGTCTCTGCTCTAACTGTGAAATTCAAAGGTCTTGAAGGGGGAACAACCCCCATTTTCATCCAATCCTTAATTCAAATTTCTTTTAGCAATGCAGCATAACAATATATAAATATTGTTTTTTCTGTAGATGTTTCTTATTGCATGACATGACTGAAATATCTCCTACATATTCACCTACAATGAGCTTTGGTTTGAAAAATCGGCAAAATGGAATGTTTTTAGTGTTGTAGACTCTGGTCTGTTTGCATAGCATGCAGTTTTATTTCTGTAAACATCAGATATTCATATCTGTTATTTATGTAAATTTCTCTGTCTGCTATAGATTTGCAATCTTTGCATATTCTCTATTGAACTTTGATTATGCTGTTTGTAAAACACAGACGTGAATTTAAAGCCCACTCCTGGTGATGATGAAGCATTTTCTTGCTTCTCAGAAGTATACTTAATCTTTTAATTTTATCAGAGGTGGAATTTAAATAAATACATCTGGAAAGCTATCTGAATGAGATTGTTTTTGTTTCTTAAGGACCTCTCAGTAAAGGTAACATGACTGAAAAGAGCTGCTGTGTGTAGGAGTAGTGGTGTTTGAACTGCTGATTGCTGCCAAAGGTTACTGGAGTGAAGACAATTGAATCCTTCAAGGCAATTAAAAGTAATATGACTGATGAAACAGAAGCTGCTAATCCCTTCCAGTTTCATATAACTTAAGATTTAGGGCGTCATGCCAGAGACATAAGCTGCAAAGAAGGTGAAAGCCACTGCTAAAAGTTTTGTTCAAATGGTGTGTCTTTTGGGGAGGAAGGAGTACCAGGAGCACATCACACTAATGTTCTACACACTCTTGTGGCTCCCTGTTCAATTCAGAGTACACTTTGAGGTCCTGATCCTGCTGTTCTTAATGGACCAGGGCCTGTTTGTAGACTACTTTTGCATTTTCAGTCAGGATGCACAGGTTTGACAAAGATGCTGCTATGATGACAGCACAGTGTGGAGCTGGGAGCTAAAGGCTGAGAGTACTTCAGGCATGGCTTGAGTGACCAGCAAAGGTGAGAGTGATCCTGGGTCTGCTTCTGGCGTGGTGTGAAGACCAGAATTTTCCCTATATAGCTTCCCTCAGTGGAGAGATCCTAATTAGTTTAATTCTCATAACAGGAAAGAAGTGAAAAGAGGAAAAGGATGAAGTGGTAAGATAAGGAAAAACTGACAGTAAAAAAAGCCAGAGGAATGTAATAAGCATGTGCTGTTCTGGATAGCAGGCTGTTTAAAAAAAAATAAATTACATTTTCTGCTATTAATTAAAATAATTTGCATCTGAACAACCTTAAAATAGACATATTCCTTATCTTTCTTTTAAAAAAAAAAGAAAAAAGAAAGAAACCATCACTGATTTTTATCAGTTTTCATTTATTTTTTCTTTCAAGATGAGACTTGCATGTTGTCTCATTTCAAATATCAGGTTTCTGTGCTCTCACAAAAGTGCATGTAAACTACTGGATAGTTGAAGGGTCATCGCTTTAGGGCTGCTAAGAGCAGTGTGGTTTCTGTGTTAGCAAAGAAAGATTTAAGAGGAAAGAACAGCAGAACCCAGAGGTCAGAGCATTCCATTGGCAGAAACTGTTGCTGCCCTAACCAGGTCAGCTGAACTTTTAATATATAGAATTTTTAGCTTACTGTACCACAACTAGAGCTTGGTTCTGTAATGTTTTGTACTGTGCTCTGACTTTATATTTACACACCATCCAAAAAACCATCAAGTTAGGTAAGCCCATGTAACTGGTAAATGTCCATGTAAATCAATCTTGGCTCTCTGTAGATCTGTTGCTGTAGAAGGAACTCAGCAAAAGATAGTGGATACAACTGCCTCACTCCCTGTGCCAGGTCAGTGGGATGTGGACATTGAAGTCACTTTCAGCTTCTTAAATATTATATATTTTCACACTCAAAGAAGCAGGCTTACAGAGCAAAGCAGGATTTTTTCTCCAAAATTCAGCACATTTTTACTATAGCTAATCTATGAGGGAATTAATGCTGTGGGAAGCAGGTATTTATATTGCTGTCCATTTGTGCAGCGTGTGCTTCTCCTGAACATAGGGGTTCAGGGAATCTCAAATGTCTTTAGTTCTATCAACTGTGTTTTTCCCCAAGATAATATTAAGAGAAAAAGCTCACATGGTGTTCATCTTTATAATGATCTCTTCTCTTACACATTTTCTTTAAGGAATTTCTCCAGGCGCACAAATAGGTCAAGGCCAATACATCGTATGTAAAAATAGAGCTCAAGTTTGCAAAATGCTTTTCATCCTCATCCTTCTCCAATCAGACCATCATTCATAATCTTTAAGGACTAAGGACATCTCACATTGCAGTGATATGTGCTGCACCTTTGGCCTCTGATCCTCAGGTAGCGATCCTTTAGCTCCAGCACTGCGGGGCCAAATTGGTACTTGTTAGCCACTACCAGTGCTGGAAGATCCTGTTTCCTCTGAGCAGCTGCAGGACTGAGTACCTGGTCCTTGAGAGAAGAGCGGGTACCATCCTGCAGCAAGGCTCCTGCAGTGTCACTGGGGCTATGCTGGTGACAGTTCAGGGCTGTGCCACACACAGCTGTGCTCTGGGCTCAGGTTTGCTGCACAGCCCGTGCCAGCCGTGCTCCGGCTGCTGCCCCTGCAGCTTCACTGACCCCCTCTCCTCTCCATGTCAGCTCCCTGGGACAGCCCTGTGTGCTGCACCTCACTTCCATGGATACAATGGGAAACTGATTTCCCAGTTCCAGGCATTTGTGCTGATTGTGGGCAATATATCTGTTTTTGAAGGCAATCCCAGAAACCTGCCTGGAAAGATGTGCAGGTGTTCTTGGCCGAGGTCAAACAAGGTCTGGTTTTCTCTCTCACTGTATGGCAGTGGCAAAAGCAGGAGACAAAGCAGTGAGGCACTAGACTCAAGCCTCTCAGTGCACGCTGAGCTAGATGCTGGAAGCTGTTAGCTGTGATAATACCTGGAGCACAGAGGTTGCATCAGGTGCCCACAGCAGTACTGTGTCCCAGGAAACCCACCATCCAAACTTTGTAGAGATACCAAATTAACAACGATCACATGAATAGCTGGAGAGGGCGATGGGGTAAAGGGAGAGAGGTTAAGCTGGGACACAGGAAGAGAGGGAAATGGTCTTCTGCTGGCAGAGGATAGACTGGACCAACTACTCATTGTAAAAGGCAATGAGACAAAAGACTTGATAGAATGAATGGTGTCTATTTTTAGGCAGAAAGAAAATCGCTTTGCATCTTTTGCATAAGCAGGGGAGTGCTATACATCATTGTTTAAAATGAAGGATTCAATCCAGCTATCCGGTTCAGAATGCCAGTAGTTTTCGTGGATATCTGTAGAGATAGATAGTGATTTGGAGATGCCTGTGTCCTTTCTACCATATCCTATAATGTCCTGGCAGCTGCAGCATGTTCTGCTAACTCTGAGGATGGTGGGGAGGCCGTGAGACACCCAGGGGAGGGTGTCCATTCCCCACCTGTGTCATGCAAGGCCTTCACTCCACTTTGGGACAGCAACACCGGCTCTCATTTGCAGTGATGAGATGGGGCAAGGCAGGGGGCAGATCCCCAGCCAATCTGGATTTCAGTCTCAGAGGTGACAGTGCCGGCTGCGTGCACCAAAGTTGTTATCTTGTTACCATAACAACGTGGCACATCCTCTGCAGTCCAGGCACTCCATGCCTCATGTGCAGTGCTCAGCAGTTGCTCTAACAAGATTCACTTTTATTTTATTCTTGTATTATCTATTGTTTGGGATAGAGAAGGAACACAGCCGTTGGGTTTTCTGACGCGTTTTGCCAGCTTGTCCTAAAACTCTCGGGTCCAAGGGAACGGAATGTGCAGATGGCACTGTTTTGCATTCCTGTTTTGAAGATTTGGAAAATAAGTGCATGACATGCGTATATGCGTGGACAGAAAACACATACAGAAAACAATTTGGCATATCCGGGAGCTGAACGTCACAGTTATTTGTTTTTTGAATTTTAATCATTGTTAGTAATAGAAAATACTGCTGGGGTTTTAATAGTGTGGTGTCCCCATAGTATGAAGTGTCTGAAAAGTGGTCTCCTCTATCAGTGATGTGGCATAAATTATTAGTGCAGACCATTCTTCACTATAAACTTTAAACCCTCCAATTTTTTGTTAAAGGGTCAGGGTCAGGAATAACCTGCAAACACTGCCTTTTTTTCTCTGTACTTGGTCTGCACTCTCTGCAGACACTGAAGAGTCATGGCACAGGAAAATGTGAAAGAAGACTTAATTTCTGTTGTGTGATATTCTTTGAATTCAGGAGGACATTTGTGTGCCTAATGTTTCATACATGCACAGTTCTTTATCATTAAGTCAAATTCTGTTATTTTATTTACTATCTTGTTATTTGGTAGTACTTAAATTTCTGTGGGACCTGACTTTTATCCTAATTCTCAAAAAGACCAAAACCCTTTTAAGGTGACTCTAATTGTCTTTTAAAATGTCCTAAAATGCTCTGAGGATTATTGCAAAGCAAGAATAATAAAATGTTTATTTTTAAAATAATAAACAATGCGTTTATGCGTATTATGATTTTATTACACTTTTCTCAGCTGGCTGGGTAAAATATTTTCCTGCTGACATTTCTGAAGGAGGCAAGAAAGTTCTTGTTGAAGACCAAGTTTATATGCAATGAGAATCTGGAATAGCAATCTATAAATCCTAATGAAAGCCATAATCCAGAGGAGTAAATCTGCTTCATAACACAAAATCATTATAATTGCCACCTACTCTTTCAAACCCACAGACCAGCAGCTCCAAAGTACCAACTTGCTGTTTAGCTATAATAGAGTTAAAAATTTTTCTCTCTGTGTATATACACGTATCACCTACTTACAATTCCTAACTCAAGCATCAATGTCAGAATTTTAACCACAATGCCTTGAGGGCAGATGGTCAGCATATTAGTTTACTCTTCAGCTGAATCAGTGCTCCCTCCAGTTGGTTTCTCCATTCAGCATGCTTTCCTGCGTGCCATTAAGCTAACCCTGGCACAAAACCTCACAAATAATCATAATTCCCATTAAATATTTTGAGGAAATTTTTTTAATAACCCACCTTGAGTAACTGGATGCATTTTACTCCTGCAATATATTTCAGGTATTCAGTATTTTTTGACTTGGGACAATAGTTGTCATATTTACAGCCTTGGTGGATTAGCAATGGGATGTTTGCTATGTTGCACTTGTCAAATACTGCATCTATTACTAGCAGAAGTCACTGCACAATATAGTAATTTGAGGCCAACAACAACAACAACATAAAAGTATATATTTTCCATAATAGGGAACTTTTTTCTTCTGTGTGACCAAATTACAGTTTGCTAAAATCAACAGACAATAAACTAAGTTTCGAATACTTCTAGAGTAATTTTGGTGCCTAAGCAGTCTAGCTCATTTTCCAAGGTCCAAAATGCTAATTTAATCTTTTTTCAATCACATAATTAGTTGTACCAGAATAGGCTCTTAAAAATTAAAACTATGTTATCAGGAGGTATTTTAGTATTTAGTATTTTGAGCACTGAATGAAACATATGTACCAAATCTTTGTTTTCTGATAAGAACGGGGCCATGCACTAGAAAATACAGTGCTTAATTTCTTCAGTGTTTATATAATGGTTTCTTGATTTTGGGGAGCTATTCCATACTACTCCTGGCAATAAGGGTCCTGCTAGATAAAAGAATTAAGAGAAAAAAAAAAAAAGTGAATTGTCAACCTGTTTGCATGAGAAAATTTAGCTAAGTTCAGGTCTTGGGAACAAAGGAAGTGTTAACACTCCTGGGCTGCTCTCCCACTTCAGCTAAGAAGCTGTGAAAAAATAGACTCTTTCAGGGCTTGAATGTGAATGAGTTGAACTCTCCTGTAACTAGGAAATCTTTTCAGAATCAGACAGAGCTGAGCAGGTTTTCAGTTGGTCGTATCCCATTCATTCCCTCACTCCTTATCCTCCACATGCTGATTCAGCTTGTACTGAGCATGTTAAGGCTTTTGAAGTCTGATCAAAGATCCCACACTGGCTGCAGAGAGGTGGAAAAGAAGGAAGGCACCTTGTCTTTTGTGCTCATCCTCGTTGCAGACTTTACTTCTCCATCACAAGGAAAAAAAGAAAATTCCTCTGGAACATGGATGGCATTTTAATTGTTCAATTATGACTAATCCAAGAGGCTGGCTACTGCTAAATTATTTTGTTTTTTCTATTCATATGCTGATTGCTTCTCAAATCCTACTGCCTCAGCTCCCCAATCTTAACTTGTGCTTCTATCTAAAATGCCTTACAAGAAATATTGCTGAGTACACCTGCATCACTACTCACGTGGAGAAAAAAATTACCTGGCCCATGTGTAAAGGCCACACTTTATGAACCACTGATGCATTTTTAATCTCATGTCATTGGAAAAATGGGGGAAGGGGAAAGCATCTTGTCATTAAACATAGTTCTCCTAAGTATGATCAAAAGCCTCCTTTTTGTACGAGGTCCATGTAGTTCACCTGCCATGAAGGAAGGACTCTGCCCATGCTGAGTATTTTGAAGGAAACAGAAATACTTCTATAGTTTCTGGAATAACAGTAGTAGCTTAAGGTACACCAGTAAAGCAGCCCTGGATAAACTATTACAGTTTTCAGTTAACAGACTTAAAATTCTCATCAAAATACAGTTTTCCATTGAGTTTGGAATCAGCTGGACAATGTCTATGTTTTTAACAACAGGTGCTCTCCTATTTATGTTGACCCCTGAGAGTACCTGGACATTCAATTTCAAATTAGGGAGGTAACCTTGACTTTTTTTCTTAAATCAAATGCTGGGTCATGAGTCAGTGAGTCAAGCTACACTTTCAGCTCACAACTGTTCGCCCACAACTTTTATGAGCCTGTTGGTTTATGTGTATATATATGTTTATGTTTGTGTTTATTGCTGTTTTTCCACTCCTTCCACTTCTCTCTAAACTGCTGGGCAGGATAAGGTTTTTAGTTCTGTTCTTCTTTTGAACTACCCCTCAGCTCTTGTGAGGAAGAAGAGAAGGGTCCCATGGCTGTTTTCCATGCCACAAAGCTTTCTGCAGGAGCAGCCCTTGAAAGGATATCATAATGTCTTTGGTAGATTTGTCTGTAACTAGATCCCTGTGCCTTTCTCTTTGCTTCACAGGCCATCTTCCCCAGCAGCAACCTTTTCTCCTGCCTGTGAGCACAGCACCAGGAAAGGTAATGAAGGATTGCTCTGACTGGACACTGGTGTAACTTTTCTGCTCAGCTCTCTTATTACTTTGAGTTTCTCACTGTCCAAATCTGGTGTCAGTATTGAAATGTACCAAACTGACCAAAATGCTTTTACTAGTCACCAGCACAGCCACAAGCTGGCATTTTTCACCTACCTCAGTGTTTTTTTTCCCTGCAGAGGGAAAAGCTTATGGTTTCTGTATAGTTTCTGATGTAGGGTAAGCCTCCTGCTGTCACTTCATTTCAATTCACATTGCATCTTGTGGTTGCATGTGCAGTCAAAAATTATTATTTTTATTATCTGCAGCATGCCAGACAACTAGACTGCTGACCTGCAGCAAACTGCATCAAGCCTCACACTGGGTTGTCCCAAGTCTGTGCAAGGTGGACAAAGTTTTCAGCAAAACCTGGGGTCTGCAGAGCTCTGTTTTCCTTCACAGACAACCCTTTATTTAAATGCCTGCTGATAAATGAGGTACAGACAATGGCATTAAAGTGGCTCATGATGTCAGCAAACATTGCTGCTTGGAAATGTGACATTGCTGCCATTGCACAGAGAGAAAAGGAGCCAGAATTGGCTGGTGTATATAGTCAATAAGGAGAATTGATCCCTGATCCTTTCCTGCCCTTTCCAGAATTGAAGTTCTTTTGACCAGGAGAGATAAGGAGAGAAAAAGAAGCATATAGTTGCATTTATGGTGGTTAATAATTTTTATATAAAACAGAAATAAATATTTTTCTGACCTAAAATATAGTGCATTGAAATGTTTCCTGATGAGAGTGATTAGAACAGCATGTAATAGTGTCTGACGAGCAACATGAATTCATTGACAACCAGCTGTTGAGTCTTACATATCTGATCTGATTCTATTCCTTATGTTTTATTAATGCCATCCTTCAGTTCTAATAATGCCTGATTCTGTGCTTCTCAGTCAGCTACTGAGAAATTAATTTTCTGGGACTTGTTCCTAAGGAAGAAATGATGTGGGATTGAACCTGTCATTCCTGAGGAGTATTAACCAGGCTTTGGTCTTGGGAGAACTCTTTTAGATCCCTCCATGCAACACACTTTTTATAAGGATAATAACATACAGTAAGAAACATATTCTGTGAGCTTTGTAGCTTTATGTTTTGCTACACTGAAGTCTGGTTGGCATATCATAGTGCATGGATATGTATGGGGCCAGGTAGGGAGAGTGCAAGGACCCCCAACTCATTGCACAGCAATTAATGGGTAGAAATACAAGTAATAACCCGTTGTGATAATGTATTATAGCTTTGTGGATTCAATGACTCTGGGACATGGTGAAAACCATGAGGACCAGACCTCTGATCAGCATAAAAAGTAAAGACCAGGATGAAGCCTTGCTCAAACCCTGGGATTGCTTTGTTGCTAGAGGAAATCAGAAAATGCTGAGATGGAGCAGAGGAGCTTTGGCACTGGCTCCATCAGGTTGCCTGGCCCCAGTGGGTGTGGAGATGGGTTTTGCTGCCTGAACAGCAGAGCACTCTACAATCAGTGCATGGGCTGTTACATCCACACCCAGAGCCACTGCCACAGACCCTGTCAGCAGGTGTAGAACTCCATTTGGTCTGTCCTGATGTCTGCATACAGAGTCATTAAAAAACATGTTGTGAGGGAAAGGACATATGGAGGCAGGAACCATGGCCTGACCTGATGAACTTTTCATTTCATTTAGGCTGCTTCAGCTACAGTCAGGCTTGGCAAAGAGGGACTACATATAGTTCTTAGAGGTTTTTTATACCTGCTTTTTTTTATTTATTTATTTTTAATTCCTCTTTTTTCATTTGTATTTGTTTCAAAATATACTTGATTTAAAGCTAACAGATTCTTCTAGTGGGATGGATTCTAGGGGGGTCACCCCTAAGGCAGAATGGGCAGCCCAGATTTAATGAAAATAAATGGCATTCGCTCATGTGTAACCATCTCTTATAGAGACCCCTACCTAAGTGTGCCTTGGTGTTTCTGGGATACAATAAGCCAGCCAAAGTCTCCCCTTTATTTATCTTACAAGCAAGAGATGACACTTCTGAGAATGTTTTCTCAATTTGTCTTTAAAAGCAAACACTTGAACAGGGGCTCTGTTTCTGCAGTACAAAGGTCACAAAATTTGGGCTGCATGGATGCAAACAGCAGACTGTAAACCTTATGCTGTTTGTCTTTGGGATAGCATACCTTGCAATGTCAATATGTGTTCTATTAATCAGATGAGTGCTGTGTCCTTTTGCATGAAACATCTATAAAGTATGCACCTCCCTTTGTGTTTTAAAAGCAGTTTTAGCCTGATGTTTTAATACACGGGCGTATGGCAGATTTGGTAACATCACACAGCATGTCCTCATTTGTATTTACTGTGTTGCACCACAGAACTATTTTGTTTCCACATTGTAAAGTACATTTGTGAGATGCTTTTCTGAAGTAAAAGTACACAATCAATGCTTTAAAAAATATTGCTCGAGGAAATAATTTTATTAATCCTACACACAATATCCTTCCTGTCATATAGTGGAATTTAAATGGCAGAATCAATAATGTAGTATTCACATGGGAATTGCTAATACACAAATTAGTGCATGGTGCTTCTGCACTTGGTAGAAAAGATAGCCTGTGTTCCCTTAGCCCTTTATTGCTGTGCAATCAAAGAGAATTATAGACATAAAAATCCAGTAAAATATAATGGAATATTTCATGAATTGCAATGTTTACTAACAAGAGAAGAAGTTGCTGTTTTCAAGTTGTGGCTGAACAGAGCAGCAAGCAATATTTAGGGTAGTAATAAAAGGCAAATTATCAGTGTTTTCCTTTAAAGCCTATCATGGAGGTAAACGAAAATCTAATGCAATCTGGTAACATTAATGCACGCTCTTTATGGTGTAGAGTGTGAATACTGGAACACTAATGGTTCATCATATTTATTCCATATAGCAATATCCCTTTGTGTTATTGAAAATATAAAGGAATATAAATTAAATGTAATGAAATAATTTAATTTCTAATGGTTACAGAGTGATCTAAATAGACCGAACAAGACCCTGTGACTGCCTGCTCTAGTAATTGCTCAGTTGTATGCTTATTTTCATAATCAATGCATTACTCAGACTATCTTTAGTAGAATTTATTACCTCATTTTCAGTTTCATGCTACTTAAATATGCAGCAGGCAGTCCCACAGAAAATTGTGATCTGTAGAGCTAAGAATCATGGTGTCAGAGGTCAGAGTTCTTTGTTTTCATTCCTTTGAAATCGCTCTTTAATGTTCTAAAAGGGGCAAAAAGCATGTAATTTGCATTTAAAGTACAGCTTTCCCGCATTACATCCCCTTGAATGTATCTTTTGGGTAGTGGACATTTATCATAGAATTCCTCTTGACTCTGGAAGCAGTGCAGAAGGTAGCTCAAGAACCTTTGTAACTGTGCAGTACAAGGCAATAAATCTGAAGCTGCCACAGCATTACTATGGTAACCATCCAGACTGCCGCTCTTCCAGCCCTACTGAAAGGTAGGTTCAATTTGCAGCTCGTCAACTCTTCTCCATGATTTACTTGTTGACACCGCACATTTGATGTAGTAGTGTTAATGCCCTCTTGCAGCACAAGGGACTAATACTGACACTGTTTTATATGGCAATGCACAGGAGCGACCCCAGGAAATCATTTAAAATTGTAGAATTATATTCCTGTCATCAAATGCATAAATTGCCATATTTCGAATCCTGTTTTAAGCTGCTTCAACTTCGTATGGAAGAAGGAACCGTCGTCACATGGCAGCGTGCAGTATGAGCTTAGAAATGAGGTTAAAATTGCCTACTTACTTAAACATTTATAGGAGGGGATATGTGCAGGTCATCCTGGGGTGTGTATCCCTGTGCTTGCACCATTTTCCAGTTCCTTACTATAGAGATGGAGAGGGTTTTGGCATGCAGTGGGGTGATTTGTCTTTTTTGTCTTGTAGTATTCTCCATGGAAATGATCTGTGGTTTTGAATAAGTATGGCAAATGCTGTCATGCCTCAAAAGTGATTACTTGAAATGTTATGTTTTGCATTTACACACCCGCTTACTTTCTCCCTAGGGCAGACTGAGGCTGTGTCAGGTGAGCCAAAGAAACCAGGGACTGCTGACTGACATCTTGATATTTTTGTTTTTGAAGCTGTCCCCCAGCTTTCTGGGGTCAATCCAAATAAGAATGGCATTTAACTGGGCTTAAAGTGCCTTTGTTGCTGAAGAAAGGAAAGAAACCCCTACTAGTTTTTAATACTGAAATACATTCAGGAACACTTGTGAAGCCTGGTTTATTAAGAGTATTTCTGGGTGTAGATGTGCATATGTCATATGGAGTGTAGTTTGATCCTTTTCACATCTAGTTAGAGGCGAAATCTGATTTTCTGAATGGGGATAAAGGCAATTTAGTCTCTGTTATCATATCTTTGATATGAGTGGATTCTTCTTTGTGTGTTGAAAGTCAGACTCAGAATTTAGCTTTTCTCTCAGTGGGGATGCTGCTCAAATTTAAATCTCTGTTCTGATTCTTGTCTTCAAAAACAGTGTAAAACTTAGTAGATTTTTGACTTCCTCTCTCTGTCAAATTTGGTGGAAACTGACTGGTTGTTGCTAAAGGTAGCAAAAACAGGAGCGCGTTTGTACCCCCCACATATGCCACTCTGTAATCGTCTTTGGAAAAAACCAAGTGGAGAAAAAACTGCATACAGCAATTGATATGCTGTTAGTCCAGTGTCCTTTGAAGTGGAGCTTCTTGGCCAGAAAAGGTGTGGCTCAGTTTGAAATAACTTTCTCAAGCCAAGCCTTTCGATGCCTTATATTGTCATTCACCCCATCTTTGACTGTAAGGAGGATTTAAAGATTTTCAGCTTGAAGGATCTTTAGATATCCATTTCTTCCTTTTCCAAAAATATTTCCTGAGATTCCTCACAAATGATGTATTCATATTAAAGAAATAAACCAACCAAAGCGCTGCTGATAGAAGTGGTGATTTGCAGCAACATATCTGCATAAAATGTTACCCTTCTGCTGCTGTGAAATATTCCACCTGCTGAAAAACATTTGTTTTCTTTCCTTGGGACATAACTGCTATTTATCTGCTAGTAATATTCAGCTTGGTTAGTGTGAACACCTCATGAAAAACCACCAAATTGGAAATGTGCTGTCCTGTACTCCTCACAGCTGAATCTGTATTGTCTGTAGAAGCAGGAGAGGGTCCCTCATCAGACATGCTCAAGTTTCTGTTCACTGAGAGCTGGAGTGATCTCTAACCAGCTATACAGGTGCTTTTACTATTTTTTATTTCCACTGGTGGGGATTGGTTGCTATTATTGCAAAAGGCAATTTTGACTTTGGCTGTCTGCCAGATGCCCATCAAGCTGCTGTCTCATTATTCCTTGTCAACAGGATGAGCAAAGAAAATAAGCTCATGTATCAAGATAAGGAGAGGGAGGTAACTCATGGATTACATCATGGGCAAAACAGGCTTAACTTGGGGGAGATTAATTTAATTTTCTCCTAGTTTCAAAGAGAGTAGGACAGTGAGAAAGAAAGACAGGACTGAGAAACACTTTTCCCACCTCCTTCTTCTCAGTCTCAGTTCACTCCTAGGTGTTCTACCTCTTCCACCCCCCAGCTGGTGCCGGGGGATGGGGAATGGGGTTTGTGGTCACTCCATAAAATTTTGTCTCTGCCATTCCTTCCTCCTCCCACTCTTCCCCTGCTCCACCACGGGATGCAGTCCCTCATGAACTGCTCCAGAGTGGGTCCTTCCCATGGGCAGCAGTTCTTCACAAACTGCCCCAGCTTTGGTAATACCAGTCAAAGCTGACAGTGATCAGCACAACAATGAAGACCAGCACGTTTCACTACAGGACAGTGACTAAGA
Organism: Cyanistes caeruleus; assembly: GCF_971803275.1. Taxonomy (NCBI): domain Eukaryota; kingdom Metazoa; phylum Chordata; class Aves; order Passeriformes; family Paridae; genus Cyanistes; species Cyanistes caeruleus. The sequence continues at coordinate 44,666,748 of NC_141704.1, read as the reverse complement.
TAGAAGTGGTGGGCACAAGAAGGTGTCAGCTTCTGACTTTGTGCTGGCACCATATATCTGGTGTTATATCTGGTGAAATTATGAAGAAATGTGTTTCTTCAAGAAGGATGACCTTCAAAAATATCATATCTTCCTCACCTTAATTAGACAGATCACTCTGTCCCCTGTGATGACTTAATCTCATGCTTGAGAATCAGTAGCATATTGTAATTTAGGACCATTTTATGAGGAAACACTGGGAAAATATAAACACTGCACTTTATAAGGGATAGCAAGAAGGAAAATCTGAGAAAGGAATAATGTGTTTTTGTTTAAAGATTTGACGGTGATAGATGTTGGCTAGTGTTGCTTTCCAGACCACAGTTGCTTGAAGGCAGTAAAGCTGACTTTTTCTGGCAGGCCATAGAGCTTTGTTTGAGACATTGTTTCTTGGCTATGCTATTAAGTAGAAACTTAGTAAGCATCCATATTTTTACAGTCCTAGAGCTCTGTCTGGTCTGAGATTTAGCAGATATATGTACCTCTCTGGAGATGGGTACTGTTCTTGTCGGAAAGCTGCTCATAATTTTCTTTGCGCATTTTATGTATATCTCAAATTAGGAACACACCTAATAAAAGCTTTGGTACCTTATAATTAGAGCTATGTTCAAGTAATCTTTTCTAGAAAGGCATCAAGACTTTGAAAATAGTGCTGATTTCTTAGCATGAACATGATTGATAATTTAGCAAAAAATCTTACATTTTCTAGAATTGTACATATTCAAAATATATCTTTTGCCATAGCATTTGGTTCTGAAATCTGAACTTTTGTTTAAAGAGAAAATGGTCTTTTGACTATTATTGCTGCAAAAACAATCTTAAAAAATGTGAAGGGAAGTGTATTTTCCTTCATGATCTTGACAAGGTGAAATATGAGAACCTAATTTGGGAGGTTATTAACTCTGAAAGTTAGTGCTTTAATAATTTTAAGTCTTGCTCAACTACTTCACAAAGGACAGTGCTGTTCTTTTTAGTGGATGCTGCTTCTTTGCTGGCCTGTACTATCATCATTAATAGCTATATTGATTCAGTCATTTAATTTTGTATTTAATTCCTTACAAAGTGCAACCACTGAAGAGGTCACATAATCCAGAAATCTCAGTGCATTAAACTGGAAGTTGGAAGAAGGAAGCTATAAAATGCAAGGGACCTTTGCTTCCTCTTTATCACAGGAGTTGTCTTTGTTTTCTTGGTATTTGTGACATATTTTACACACTGTCATTTGGGTAGCTTTTGAATTTTCTTCTTCCCATCCATCTCTATCTGTTGCTGCCAGGAATTTTTTGTTTGTTTGACAGTGTTATTGGCTCTATGCCATCAGATTCCTGCAATACTGCAGTAATAGGAAACCAGTGACTATATAGGAAATCATGGGTGAAGAAGAGACAACATCATTATTTTTCCATGTTTTGCAGTAACAGAGCCCTCATGCATTCACTAGTGCTGTTTATATATGTGCCACTAAGCAGTCAATAATATCTTAGTTTTAAAATAAAACATGCTTAAAAATTCTGTAAGAAAACCAAAGGCACTGAAATGTGAAAAAGAGTTTCTTCTGTTTAAACATAGTTCCTTTTGGTTTCAAAGACTACTACCTCCCAGTGGTGGAGCTGAGAGAAGCAATTGTTTGCAACACAGATCTATGACAGTTCTTCTTCCAAACGGTAAAGGTTTGGAAGGGGTGGAAAATGGAGGTAGGTGGACATTTGAGTCTGAAATCATGTGGTATATCAATAGATAGCTGAAGCATTAGAGAAGGGAGAATGAAAAATAGAACAGGTGATTTACAGTACATGCAAACGTGAGCTGGCTCTCTTCAGGTTGGGAATGGGACTCGGTGCTCTGAGGTAAAGGATGCTTCTAGCAGACTATGTTTCTCATGCCCAGACACTTCACAGAGTGGGCAGGTGGCATGTGAGTATCCATGCTGGCCTTGGCTCCCTAGGAAGGACTGGCAGGGCCAGAGGAGCCTTTGAGGACAAGCTTAGAAGAACTCCATGCTGGATAACCTGTGCCTGAAGTACAGGAGGTGTCCACATAGTGGAGAAGTGCATGAGGAGAGGTGCAAAGGGTATCTGGGAAGGGATAAACTCCAGCATGAGCGTACAGTCAACTGTAGGTTTCCAAAAAATCCAATAGATTTCAAAAAAATTTAAAAAAATCTTCTAAGAACACAGAATTAATCCCCTTCTGTTACAAGCAAATGAGTATCATGCTGTGTGCACTAATTTGTATAACTTACTTCATTCGCAAATCGTGCCATTCAATTTCCCTGACATGCAAACCAAAGCTCCTGAGTGAAGTATGTTGATTTAAGAAAATGTGGACAGCAGAATAAATCATGTATGAGGAGGTCACTGTTCCATGGCTCTCTCCCTTTGGAGAACATACAGGAATGAGATTTAGAAAAGGGGGAGCAAGCAGGGCTTGCACTAGAGAAATATATGGTGGTGACTGACAACCAAAGCATGAAGAATAAAGGGACCCATGTTTTCAATTAACCATGTCCAATATCAGGCCTTGAAAATATGAGATAGTCTCTGTGTAAACTGTGCATAATTTTTGCCAGTCTGTGTCCAAATGAGACATTATCACAATGTGCATTAGAATGGGCTGCCAGAGGCAAATGCTTGTGTGATAACTCCCCTAAGGGAATAAAGAAAAGAGCCAAACTTCCATGGTGTCAGCTGCAATGTTTCATTTGTTTGGCAGCCATTTGCCATTTGGGAAGCATGCTCTGCAAGTGTCACAAACACACTCTTTACACCCAAGAAGAAGGGACAGAGAAATTAGGCTATATATTTTAATTTGATTCTAATGGGGTTTTTAATGGGGATCTTTATCACTCATGTATATAGATTTTCACTAGTTTAATACATTGCTAGTCATCAGAGGTACACAGTATTGCAGAGTCTAAATTTGTATTTGAATTGCCTTTTGATATTTTAATGATCCATTACAGTCATCTACACATTTTTCCATATGGATCTCTTTGAGTGGTAGGAATAATAAAGTGTTTGGTTTGTACCTGAGTCAAAGATGGATTCATCTGATGAGGAAAATCCAAAATAGCTTAATTATATCTTAATATTGGCTGGTGGGTATCTCTGACACTAGACAGAGTATCTTGTGGATGCTGCAGGTGTTTCCTCTCCATTCAGGGAGGTTCAGCTAGTGAAAATACCTTGTCCTTGAAGACATGGGAGATTCCTCAGTTGCAATGAGCTAAGTTTGCTAAGCCTGTTGATTTACGTGCAGTATTGTGCTGGAACATTCTCCTACAGTGAAATCAATTTTTTAGACATAGTCTGACAGATTTTCTGTGTGGAAATATGTATTTGCTCTGCATTTAGGTTCCAGTTCCAGAAGCTCCATATTGGTCTGAAGTCTATGCTTTCTAAGAGCTGTTACACTGCAGACCACTCAGTCATGGTCACAGTGGGAAAATGACACTTTTTTTTGAGATAGATCTCAGTAACTAAGTAGTTGCAAAGACTGACATATTTGCCCCTCTAGCCCCTATGAGCATCTCAGCGTGAGGTTTGGCTTTATGCATAACATGGTTTGAGTAGAGGCTGTGCTCAGTCCCACGCTTCCTCCATCTCATCTGCTTCCCTGGCTTATGCTGTACTGGGTTGAGAAATCTGTGAGTGCAGAGTGAGTCAGTTCAGCCAACTGATTGGATCGAAAACTTTTTGGCAGATTCATCTTCTGCCAGGCAGGTCACTGCGCCAGCTGGTGCCGTCGTCTCCTGGTCGCTACTTCTGATGCTAAGGCAGAGTCTGGGGGGAGAGTGCTTCTCTCCATGGCAGCCCATGGTTTCACCAGCCTGGGTGTAACTTTGTACTGAATTTCAGGATTGGTGCCTGGATTCTAATGCCTGGTGAGTGGATTTAATGCAGTCATTTGTTATGCAGTTCATGCTGGACTGGTTTCCAGTCCCCAAAAACACTGAATTGTAACTGCCACAAAGCTCTGAAATGGCATTTGTCTTTATGAAGGGGCTTTTGTCTTTGGATATTATGTGTGATTACAAGCTAAGATGAATACTCTTAAAGTGTTAATTTTCCCCATCTCTGTTCATTGCTACCTGTATTTTTCAAGGTACTGATGTAAGGTTGACTAGTTTGCAGTGTCCTGGATTCTCTGTGCATTTTTCTAAAGTTCATTCTCAGAAAGTGTTTTCTTTTGCCCACGGACATCTCCTTTGTTTATTTTTGTTTTGGTTATTGCCCATAAGCAAGTGAAGGAGAATTAATGCAAGCAGGTGGCCTTTTGTGCTGTGTGGGAGAAGAGGCATGTGCTCTTTCAGTACAGACCTGTGTAAGCTCTCGTGCAGCTCCTTCCAGAGCAGCAGTTACAGGGAGTCATCACAGACAAGCACTTTACAGAACACTGAGATAAAGCAGCTGTTCAATCAAGGCAGCTCCTGAGCCCAGGCAGGAATTTTCTGTCTGATCCCTGGGAAGTTCTGAGATCACCGTTTAGGGTGATTGGTAGACTCTGCAGATACAGGTCTTTCCCTGCAGGGTGGATGATGCTCTAAAGTTTTTGGGTGCATTACTCCAATATTTTGTTCCATTTCAGTACTTCCTTACTAAGTTTTTGGTGGATAGAGATCTTTTATCCTCTAAGGAGAGGGAAGTAACTTGCTTTGTCTTATGATATTTATCTCCTCTGGAAATTTGTTCCTTTCTTTCTCTCTTATTAATTTTGTTTTTCTCATCCATTAATGCTTTTATCACTTATTGTAACAATTCCTGCTATCCACTTTTCTTATTTGTGTTTATTCCTTTCTATTCATTCCTTCCTATTCATTCCTTTAATTTGAGGTTAAGATGTTTCACTTTACTTCCAAAGCCCTCCTAGTGGTGTATGAACTGGCCTTTACTATGCCAGTTTTAAGATGCTTTTGCAAGACTTTCATGTTACCACTTGAGTGTTTCCTCTAGCCCTTATCTGCAGATAGTCCCACAAATTATCTTCAAACGTGTTTTGGGGGTATCTGGTGTGTATGCTTGTTTTCCCTCAGATACCTCCTCTGTTGTAATGTTTTAAAACCAATGGCATGCAAGTGTGTTGTCTTGGCTAGTTGTCAGACATAGCCTGTCTCTCTTATTTCAATCTCTCTTTCTTTCCCCTCCTTTCTCATCTGTTCCCACATGTTATCTCTCTAAGACAGGAAAGTTAATTTTAATTTCTTTTGAAGACAGTCAGGTCCAATGGGGGCTTGGTCTCTGACAAGGATCACTTAGTTGCTTGTGCACTACTAACTGATATCCCTAGTCCATGGAAACCTTTTCTGCAGTACCTTCCTCTTCAGCCTTAGTACTTTATTTTCCTTCCAGCAGCTTTTTACCCCAGTCTAACAATTACCACTGTTGTCATTTATATACATTTTGGGAAAAAGTTACAACTCAAAGAAGCCTACTCATTTCACCCAAAGTAAAAAAAAAAAAAAGAGAAACTCAAGTTTCTTGTGTATTCTTAATTTGTTATAATCTTAATAATGGTAATTTGCTTACAATCATTGTGATTGGAAGCTCCCTTATATGGAAAATTATGTTTATAACATGTATGGAAAACATGTTGTACAAGTAGAATTTTGATTTTGAAGCTGACAGGCTGTGCTTGAAAACCCAGCTGAATAAATGATGTCTCTCATTCTTGGGATTACAAGTTTATCTCACCCTCCAAAGTTTCTCTTTTCTCTCAATTTTATGATCTTTTTCTGCTCGGCAACAAGATCACGATATTCCTTCTCTTCTCTTAACATTGTCACAGTTCTGTACTATACATGTATATTTCTAAGGTCACAATTGCACTTTTTAAATGTTCATTGCTATTCAGTGAGACTTGTTTCAAATAGCTTGACGTAAAGTTGTCTTAAAGGATGTTGGCTCCTAATTTTGCTGGCTAAAATGTGAAAAGTATTTATGACTAAAACATAGTTACTATGGAACAATTTCATAAAGTTCTAAGAACAAGATCAATTCAGAAATTCTTCGCATAAAACAAGAAGCTGTTCAAAATCAATGCGTATGTAATGGAGAGTAAAAATCAATTCTTCAATTAGGAACAAGTAATTTCTAATAAAAAGTAGTAAAAAAACACAATCTTTTCCTTTTTTTTTTAAATCTTTTTTATATGAGGGACCATGTTTTACTGTGTTCATTTTACTTGCCTTATACATATATGAAATCGAAATTTTTATTCAGCAAGTGCTGCTTAAGGCTCCGAACCCTGGAAAATCCCATATTTAACCTGAAGCATCAGTAATAAAGCTTAACTTCCTAGTATCTCTATAAAAAATGTAACTTTACATCTATGTGAAATGCACTGCTGCATTTAGAACCAAATCTTGTACAATATGAGATGATGCCAACAAAGTTAAGTTAAGATCAAGTTAAAAAGACAGTGGATAATTACAAAATTAGCCAAGGTCTGTGAGATACATTAGGTGATTTCCCAGGGCAATGCTGCATATTTTATGAAGATGGTATTTACTGAATATTTTTATATGCATATATATTAGGTCTTTTTTATCCTTTCCAACCCTTAGGACAGTTTATAATCCTTTGGGTTGTCCTTTGCTTTGGTTTTTCCTTTCCTCTTGTCACATCTCACTTGAATCAGGTGCATAAAATAAACTTTGGATGCATGCAATGCTGATTCCATTCTTTTGTACAAGGCTGGCTTTCTTGCTTTATACAATGAAAGTGAAACGTCCTCTGCTTGACCTCCAAAGACCTTTCTGAGAAGCTTCATGCTACTCCCTGATGTTGTGTACTGTTTCACTGCCCGGTATTATTTCATTTTCTTTGCTGATCTCCACGTTCTACTTGTTTCTTCTTACCTGTCTGGTTGTTATAAATGTATGTATGTATGATTTCCTCTAGGAAATAGCAGATGCTCCAGTTCAGTAATTAACTGATGCACACCAGATCAAAGAGCTGAAGATGGGTCTTTAATCTGAAAGTTCATTCAGTTGCAGTGTATGAAAGACTCCTGAAACTTCCTGGATCAAAAAACTGAGATAGTTGCCTCATGCTATTTTTGCAATATGTTCAGGCATTACTTGTAAAGAATCCCAATACTGACACAAATCATCCAAATACTTGAGCAAGGATGGGGAGATCATTCCCTCGTAGTGTATGATGGGGACAGTGCTGGATGGAAGAGACATTTGCTTTGTGATTTATGTGCCAGTGGGAGATCTATTTCTTAGAGTCACTGACATTCTAACCTTGGCATTGACTCCTTAACTGAGGCCACTTCTCTCCTTTCTTTCCCAGACATAGCAACAGATTCTAGGCTGAAAAAGATGGTTACAGGTGGATAACAGAATTTCAAAAGTTGTATGAACATGAGTGGTATGAGCCCTGCAAGAAGAATGTACATTGAAGTGCAGAGAAATTTTTAGGACAGTTCTCCAGGAGCTGCACCAGTCCAGTGGCATTTTCCATCATCATTCAATACAGCTCTAGTTGTGGTTTAGGTTAATAGAGGCTTCAGTTATGAACAAGACAACTTTAATAATATCATACATGTTTTTATATCATATTCCCTGCAAAGCAGTGCCCTTCCCACCATTTCTTTCCCTTTTAATCCAGCTTATCCATGTTTTCAGGCTATGAAATTCATCCTTGACTTATAATAGTGATAGAGAAAAGACTATGTTTAACACAGTTCTCTGGTTGAAACCTTAGACACTGTTTTTCAGCTTCCAGGAAGAAATAAAACAAAACGGTGCTGAAATCATTTGTGACAAAGCGGGAAATGGCTTGGGCATGCTTTCTTACTCTTGTCCTCAAACATGATTACGTTCTTTTCCTTATTGTATATTGCCTTTTCAGCATGAGGATTAGACTTAGCAATGAATAAATTATGAGGAGGAAAGTATACTGCTGTCCAAGAATAGCCGGTCTTATTGGATACTGTGTTCAGGAGGATGCTCAAGCAATATTAGAGGTAGTTTCTGACTTCTGTAGTGTATTTTTGTAAGACAAGAGCACAGTCCCTCTGACTTTTCATTTTCTTTATGTTTCTGCTGTGTTCTTCTTTGTGCAAATCTGCTGGAAAAGCTATAGCTCCATGTGAGGCATGTGAAATATTTCTGCTCAGGTGTGTTCCTGAGGTACTGGCTTCCCAAACTTAACATATGCATAAGTTTAACCTGTGTGCAAGGATGTTGACAGTAAAGGTTTGTTCCTGCCACTGTCCCTGGGAGCAGCTGGGCTCAGCCACATGTGATTAGACACAGGAACCCAACAGCTCTGTGGGCTGAACCAGGGTAACTCCCCACTGCTCATTGCCATCAGTTGTATCAGCTGTAGGAATTACTGTTCTGTCCTTTGAAGGCTAGGAGAACAACATTTCCAAACCGAAGTGTTCTATGAGTCTGTAAGGTACCTGCTTCCGCTCCCATGGAGCTTTTAAGCATCAAGACTGCCCAGGCTGGGGGACTTCATGGCTGTAAGAAGTTCCACTGAGGGTTGGCCTCATCTCTCAAGCAGCTAGAGAAAGGACAAAGGGAAATGTGACACCAATGGAGGTTCAGGATGGGTATTGGGAAAGATTTATTCACTGAAAGGGTGGTTAAGCATTGAAGCAGGCTCCCCAAGGAAGTAGTGGAGTTACTAAAATGAACAGACGGGGCACTTTGTGATATGGTTTAGCAGGCATGGTGGTATTCAGTTGGAGGTTGGACTGGATGGTCTTGGATGTCTTTTCCAGCCTTAATGATTCTATTCTGTAACACTGGAGGGTTGAATGCTTTCTGATGGCTTCACCCTGCAGCTTCATGCAAGACAGGAAAGCTTGACCAACTGGTTGAAGTCCCACCTTTAAGGGATATCCAAAGCTGTGCAGGCAGCTCAGACAAGCAGCACCATGTACTGTGGCTCAGAAGAATGTGTGTAGGCAGTAGAATGTCCTGGATTAAACCCAGGTGAAAACCCACATTCGTTTCTACAATGAGAACTGTCAGAATAAACATTTGGCAAGGGGAAGCAGCCCCACTGAGGGCAGTGGCAAGGAAAGAATTGCACATGTGGTCGGTACTTTGCAGTCACTGAGTGGCAGCAGGCACCCTGTGAAGTTCACAGCTGCTACCTCTAAATCCTTGTGTTTCCCTGTGGTCTTACTCCAGGACTCCGCTTCCTACAAGTAGTGCTGACCCTACAAGGGATGCAGGTGATGCAGGGGCCCATGGAGGGAGAAAGGAACCATTCCTGGTACAAGAGAGAAGCATGATGGTACAGCTTGGATCACAGCTGGTGTTTTCCAAGAGGAAGTTGGACTCATGACCCCATCTATCCAGCCCTGGGAGAGAGCAGTCTATCCCCAGTGATTATAATCATGAAGGAAAGAGATCATTTAACATTCTTCCTCTGTGCCCTGGAGTCCTTAGAGAGCGCAGAAATATCTAGCCTTCAATGCTTTCCAATGCAAATTTGATTTATTTGTTACTGCCAAAATATGTACTTTCTGTTTTGTTTACATTTGGAGTGGTCTTTGACAAATTGTCATCACTTCCAAGTAAAATAACCTATTCCTTGATATTGCTTTCAAACTTCAAAGATAGACTGAGGGGCTGGAAGTGTCAATATGTTATTAATTTTACAGTGGTGAGTTCCTGGCACCAGTCATTCAGATGAGGAGCTGTGATAAAGTGGAGCAGTTTAAAATTACAGCAAGTTCAAGGTAGATATAGTACCTCATTGACAGTATCCTCAGGCACAATACTGAGATGAAATTGGTGAACTTTGGTTGATTGTTGGTTAATCACACCAGTGGACCCAGGGGATGAAATAACCTGCCCTTGCAAGGTAGTGTGCAGCCATTCATTTCTATCTTATCACTCATGTAGTTTGTGCAAGAAGTAGCTTTTAAAAATGAATTAAAATTGATGCAAGGAGTAGGTAGTGCAGATGCAACTCATGTGAATTCCAGCAATACCCATTTCACAGAGGCAGGGGAGACAAAACACACTTTCATTTTCCCCTCCAATCATATTTGATGAAAATGAACTAGATTAATGTGATTATAGACAGGAAGATAGTTCTGAGGGAAGGGTATCACCTTGCCTTGCAGAACAAGCCCCCAGAGTGCTGAGCTGTGTTTACTCATGCCCATGGAGGAAAAGAAGATGGCCCCACAGTGCCAGTACAGCAGTGCAATAGCAGGCTTCAAACACAGGCTCTGTGTGTCCCTCCTCATGTGTTAAACTGAAGTCTTTTTACATATACTGGCATCCTGGCACCTCTTTTCACAGAAATTTAATGTGAAACGTCCACGCTTCAGAGCTTCCCCGAAGCAATGTGATTTTTCTGATTTTTCTGTGTAGTTGCCTTCCACCTTTCCCTCTCACTGTAACAAGCTGCCAGTTCATTACAGCAGTCAGAATGCTCTGTCTGAAGTCAGACAGAAAGTCTGAGCCTTTCTGTTGTGTTGCTGCTGCCTGGAGTGAGAGCCGTGCTCCTGTTCTCTCCTGTCCCATTGCCATGACTTCGTCATCTACCCCTTTCTTGCAGTTGCTGTGCTGCTCTTGACACTATAAGCCTATTTTATCTATGGAAATGGCAGAAGACTCCAAGTTTTCCTGTGTGAAGTGGTTTGTGATGTTTCAATGCTCACACACAGTTCTGCTGTCATTAAGCAGGCAGTGCCAAGGGAGGAGGTGGCCACAGGAGTTGGGGAGACCTTGCCTGGTGGGTCCATCTGCTGCTCACCCAACTCACCTGAGTTCAGCTGAGTCTGCTGAGGCCAGCTCAGCCCACCTGCCTTGTAAGCCTTGTAGCAGTGTCCAAACAGGCGCGGAGGTGGGCACAGAGAGAGTCCGTGCATTGCTTTGGCAGTGCATGCACTGAAACGGGTTGGACCCCTTCCTGAAAGCATTCCCATCTTCTCCAAACAGCAGCAAATACAAATAATAATTATTTGTACGTGTACTCGAGGAAGAGCCCCACACTGCTCCTGTCTCCACAGCCAAGGAGGGAACCACGTGTGATGCTGAGAAGAGTGAGGGCTGTTGTTCATACAGGTAAAGCCTTACAAAATAAGGACCTTGTTACCCTTGTAAAATCATGGCTCAGGCCTGCTGCTTAGGCTAAGTGGAAGGGAACTGTGGGACAGTGACTCAGCTGGAATAGGGGTAGAGAGAGGTGAGAGATGTGAGAGACGCGCTGCGTGACTGCCTCATGTCCACATGGCGGTGTGTGATGCTTGGTTGACTTGGGCTTGCTGTGCCTTAAAACTGTGTAAACTGATAACTGGCTAAGTGCTTTAAAAAAGCCTGTTTTTTGCAATAAAGGGGCTCTCCTTTGCACTGCCTGGGGACTCTGCATCACTCTGCTCCATACAGGTGGTGTGTGCAGGGGGGACCTGGGAATAGCAGCTCTCGCTCTTCTGATGCATTTGGAGGACATGGAGGAGTACTTTGCAAGAGGCAGCCCTGAGAAGAATTTGTGTTGAGATTCCATGTTGAATTTGCAGTGCAGGCAGCACAGAAAGTGTACTTTGATTTGCAAATGGCTACATTCTATATGCAAATTACTGAAAAAAGATAAATGTGGAACCCCACAAAGTTGCTTTTAGTTAACTTCGGAATGGAATCCAATTTTAATGAATACAGCCTAAACTTTTAAAGAGCTTTCACTTAATTGGAAAAATATTTATTTGCTGTGTCAATCTTTTTTTTCTTAATTAATATTTGAGATGTGCTTGGACTATATTGCATAACATCAATAAACATTTTACTAGCAATATGCCTGGATTTGTGTGTGTTTGAATAAGTTTACTTTCCTGTTTTTATACCAGATTGTAATGCAGGAACTCTATTATCCCTCTTGCAGCCTGCAAAATAAGCAACAATGTAATGACTCGCTGGGACTAATTAAAAATGAGTCTGGCTGTTCACTCCTTATTTTCATATAGGCAAATTTGGAAGTAGTACATCAAAACTTTAGACAGCTTCTTGTCTTTTTATGCATTCCACCTGATCTGTGAAAATTGCCTGCTCACTGCAGATACTTTCAGGTGGGAAAGTTTTTTCTCCTCTTTACAAGACTGTGAGGCCAGTGTGCAGCTCTTCACAAAGGGAGACAGTTTGCTCCCAGTCTGGTAGAGCAGAATCTCAGCTGGGTTTTCCAGAAGGTAAACACAATGCCCAGGGCTCTGGCTGTGACACAGAGGGGAAATTGCTTTTTTATGAACAACTGGAGCTGAGAGGGTGACAGGATGGTTTGCAACAAGTTGAGAGGCCAGAGGTGCAAAGGGCAAGAGATTGTAACAGAGAATGATATTTGGAAAACTTATGTATTGAAATGCTAGAGAAGTGGTAACAGCAGAGGATTGTCATAGACAAAGGTTTTATATTTTTGTATGGCTGTGGTTCTAACTTAAATGACAGGAGATGAGAATATGGAGGTTAAATATATTCTCTCTTCACAACCCTCCCTTGCCTTTGCTGGCTTTTTTGTGTTTTTTTTTTTTTTTTTTCCCATGGTAGTATTTTTCAATTAATTCCTCAATTTGTAAAAAAAAAAAATGCTTTTCTTCTCAGACTATAGAAAAACCTCTAGAATTAAACCACAAAGTGTTAGAGCTGTGTGATTTATCACATTCGTGTTGAAATAAGGTTTTATTTTTGTGCATAAAGGAGGTGATATCAGTCTCCAGATCAAAAGATCTTACCTATTTAGTCCAGTCTGGGTTTTATGAGGTTTCTAATTTTTTGATAGTAAGAATGACATAATAAAACAATCATGAAAACTATTTAAATCAAGATTACAGCACTGGAAACAGACAGCGGCGTAGGGCGATGTTTCAATTTAATTTAATTCTAATATTACCACAAGATTTCTTTTATCCAGATCTCTATTATTATTGAAGTTTTAAGTAAATATACTTACTACCTATGCCTGCCAGTAAAATTCTAATTTTTTTAAATTTTAATTCAAATATGCTGTGGATTAGTGGCACTCCAAATTTCTATGGGAAAGTAAACTGTGATTAAACAGGCAAGAAATCATCTTCCTTTGCCAAATGAAATTGGCTTTCATGTTAATTATAGCAAACAATACTGTTACAATAAGATCAAAATTTCAAAAGGAAAATATGAATACCTTTACTCATTAATAAATTAAAATGTATGTGGTGGCTAGTTTAGCACCAGCTTTCTCCAGCAATCTTTCTCAATGACTCCTCTGGCACCCCAAAACTGAGATCTCTAATGGTAGATACTCTGACTCCGACACATTGGGTTTATTGAACTGAGGATATGAATAATGAATTGTTTAAAACATGGTGGGGGGGAAATGTTGCATGTCCTCACCTCCCCAAAAGGGTCAATCAGTCCTGAGTACTAATTCTCTTATTTGATCACTGCCTGGAATCTATCCTTTCTAAGTTTTTTTTTCTCTATAAACCTTTATATTTCAGGAGCAAATTAGAAGACAGATTTGTGTGAAGAGCAGAAACTGTTAATGCATCTGGGAAAGGGCGAGAAGTCACCACACATTTTAGTCTAAAATTCCATTAATTTGTTGACTAATAATGAAGCTTTTCAAAGCTTTGCATCTGTTCTTCTTGTTTCTCCATTTTTGAATATTCATCTTAGAGGAATGTGAAGGTTGAAGAGATAATACAAGATAAGGTCATATGAACCTATTTTGAATATGCCCTTTGTGCACCATATTTGATGAAGTATTTCAAATGAGCAGATCTCAAATGTAGTGACTTCTGGCTGGCTGGACACTGCAAAAAAAAACCCTATTTAACTGCTCTCACTGCTCAAATACTTATAAATCTCACATGCAAAGGTGGCATCTGACAGAGAAAATATTTTTCGGGTAAGTGGAGAGATTTTCAGCTCATTCAGGCTGGGTTTTTTATTTTATAGGGCAACACCTGGTTCTTGACATCAAAAGTATAAGAAAAATTAGAATGCAGAAATATTGTGTGAAAAGCAGAAATTGATAATTTATCTTGGAAAGGATTGTGATTAGCAGCTGCCACGTAAATGTATGAGATATGATCAAATGGTAATATGTGAACTCAGGTAGGTGTTTTAGCCTCTCTAAAACATGTCATGAACAAGCTCCCCTGTGAACTAATCAGGTGGGTTTTATATCCTTTGTATCATATTTCACTATAAAATAAGTAGGTGTTTCCTCTTGCTGATGAACTGTTGGAACAACATACTCAAATGCAGAGAGGTTAAATTATCTATTCCTTATAGCACTTGGGCACTTCTTGAAGATCTAAAAATTATAACTTGATATTAGCAATTTCTTCTTTTATCTTTTTATGCAACCCCAAAATTGCATAAACTTGAGATGTTGTCTGAACACACTCGATAACAGCTTTGCCTCACACCATCCACTAAAAAATTTTAAATGTGTAACATTGCCCTGTTTATTTCTGTCCCTACCAGCTGCCTTCCTTTGCTATCACCAGTGGTTTTATGTCAGCTTCATGAACCAGCTGGGGAAAAAAGGCCCCATTCCCTGATCTGATTCATCACAAGCCTGTTGAATAAATGGCTAAAAATGGGAAGGGAGTGAAAGCAATGGCCAAGGGGAATGAAGATAGGAGAGGGCTGCTGTGTTTGGCAGCTGTGATGATGAAGGTGGCTGCTGAGCACTGTAGGCTCATCCTACACTTAACCCAGTGAAACTGCAGGCTGCCAGCAAGGGACAGTCCTGCTTCTTCTCCATCCCTACTGACTGTAGGCCAAGCCTGTGGAAAGCAAACCAACCTAAACAGAAGTTCTGAATTAGATCTGAGCTTTGAGCAGACTTGTAACCTCTTTCTTGGTCTACTAAATGCAGGTAGGAATAGTTTTACCAACAAGGGTAAATGGCATGTGGAGAGGAAATGTGATAGCCTGAGGGTGACAACCTGCATGTATGAACTGAACTGGACAAGCAGCACATGTCAGTCCTCATTCTTTGCTTTACATTACCTGCTGAAGGTGGGAAGTTCAGCTGTCTTAGGGAGTAAGGCTCCATAAGATTTTTATTGGCATTTGTTTCTCTGACTTCCTGGATTTTATAAAAAAAAAAATCCATCTTGGAGCTTTAAAATATTTGCTGAAGAGCTGCAGACTGCTTATTTTGGTTCTTCCAAGACTTCACATATCAGTAGTATTGTTATAAATTATAGCCACCAAGACTGGCTTCCATGAACTAGAATACTGAATCACAGTAAAGATGAACCCTGTTCTTAGAGTTTTACAATTTAAATAAAGACTGAAAAAAGAAGTTTTATTCTCTTTATTAAAGGTGAACTGAATCTCAGTGAATTTAAACAGGAAATCTTCCTCCTGCAAAAGTGAGTCAAATAGCTGATTTTTAACAAAAACTTCCCCCTTATCATGGACTTGCTCAGAGAACAAAGAGAAGAAATCAGATTTTCTGAATCTCAGTTCCGTATCTTAACCAATCATTCTTGCCATCTTTCTTTACTACATACTTTAAAAAGAATTAAATTGCCTTATTAAGAGAAGGCAGAACTGCTTGGTTAGTGCCAGAGAAACTGATTAAATCCCTTATGCTGAGAGAAAGGTGCACTGGTTGTTATTAAACATGTCCTTGATGCAGCCTCAAGCTTGAAATGTAATTAAACTATTGCCAGGAGCTGCTAAAGGAGAATTTCTCTGTTTGCCGTTTTTTTTTTCATTCCTTCTTCAGGCATCTGGTGTACAGGTCCCTCACAAAAAAACCCCAAAACTCTGTAACCTTAAAGCTGTCCCTAATTATGTGAAGAAAACCAGATAAGTATTAATCTGTAGGGAAATAAAATAAAATAAAAACTCCATATTATTCCCCAGACAAATAAGATCAGAATGAGGGTCACTAATTGTAATCACCATACTGGGCTCAGTTGTCATTTGGTAGCGAGAGGAGTGTGTCTGGTCTCAAAGTTTTAAATCAGAAAACTTCACTGACATTGATCAAGGAGCCATGGAAGGCCCTTTCATTTTGCCACGGAAGATAAGCTCAGCTGACCTTCAGTAGGAGGGCATCCATTTGATTTGTTAACATTTGTGTGCTGTTAATCTTGATTAACTGTTGAAGACTGATTTAATACTGTCACTTTTAGATCAGTATGCAAGGAGATGGTTCCTGGGTGGCAGAAGGCAGAAAGAAAACATGTCTGACTTTGGGTTTGTTCTCATATCAGCCCTTTCAGAACTGTGATGTCAGTATTTATGTTTGTTCTTGAAACATAAAACTTCCCATAATGATGGCCTCCGGTGTGAACACTTTCCTGTTCCCCTTTAGCCATTATTTCTTTTTCCTTTGCCTATTGCTGCATAGGTAGTCTGTACCATGTACCAGTACATGTATTGTACATGATCCAGTGTGGTGACAACTGGTGGTAGTAATGAGGCTCCAGACTTCTCTCTAATTGAAACCTGTTACTCTTCTCATTAAGACTGCAGGATGTTTGCTGCCCCATAACTACTGTCGTAATTTCTTCTGTCCATTCCCCACCTCACCCTCAGCCTGGCATTAGCACAGATGAAGAATGCCCTTTCTTATGTGCCATGTGCAGGAATTAGCTGAGTGGGAGCACCTGGCAGCCCCTCAGTCAACCAGAGGGGGCTGGTAGGGTGGCATTCATTGTTCACAATAATGGATAAGCCGTGTGTTGGTCACTCAGCACCAAGAATGGAGTAGCTTGGCAGCCAGGTCACTCTGTCTGGAGCTGGTGTGGGATGTCTGGTGCTATTGCAGCAAAGGGAGGCCCTTGAGAAAGGCCCTTGTGCTCGATGGGGCAGGAGACTGCAGCGCCTTCTTTTTTTGGGAGGGCAGCTGGGGCTGCGGGAGCCTGGGGTCCACCTCTCACAGGGAAGCAAGTCCCTCCTGTGGAAAGGTTTCTCTGTGTCATTATAGCCATCTAATAACTAATGTTATTAATGCACTCATGTTCCTGAGCTGGAAGGCGCTCTTGCTGCTGCGATGTGACGCCCTTTGTTGTGCAGGTGTGCTGGCACTGACCCTGCAGGGCTGTGCTGGGTCACTCTGGAGCTCCAGCTCTGTGCCTGTCTGCAGGGTGTAGCAACTGCTCCAGATGGAGTGGGGAGAGTCAGCGAGTATTTTGTGAGAGGCAGGGTGTAAATCTGACTGGGTAGTTTTCTTAATGCTAGCTCCTACCTTCCCTACCTGTTCCACCCTGCCTCCACTGTAATTCTTTCCCCCTGAGGAATCACTGAAAACACCTCTATGCTCTTGGGCAATTGCAATAGCTTTTTATTTTCGTCTGTAGCTAGTGCTGACAGAGAAGGCTTATGTGTTTCGTTACTGTATGTCTGCTGCTCTTTGTCAGTGCTACAGTGGCGGGTTTTTTTCTTTGTATAATTACAAATATATTTATCCAACTTTATGTGACAGTAATGTTCTGATTTGCAGTAAGAGACTCATAAATCAGGAATACTGTGCATTGCAAAATAGTTGAAAAACACAACGCATTTTCAAAGAGATTTCATAATAGAGTATCTTTTTTATGGTGTTTGAGTATATTTTTTGCCTCAGTTCTACAGAAGAAGCATTAAAAGAAGTTAAAATAGTAAAACTCATGGCAAGATGTTAATAAATGGTGTCTGTGTAGCTTTACACAGATCATGCTCACTTTGAATCAATTTCCACAGTCACATTCTTCTGGTTGCAGGATAATCTAAAGCTTCATAAGCAAAAGAATTTTCATCACAGTGCAAATGACTGTTGAGGAAAAAAAAGAAATTTGACACTATATAACCTGGAAACTCCAGTGTACAAATTTTTGGATACCAATTAAGATGAAATAATGTAATTTAAACTTGAAAATGCTGCCCCTTTAAGGTAACATTTTTCTTCTCTACATTGTCAAAGAAAACTACAGTCACTGTGCCAACACACCTTCAAGGTGCAGTGGTAGCAGTCTGACATTTGACAGGTTGAAGTTTGGAACTGAATTATAGTGACAACATTTATAACTCCCTTTAAGGCAGAAACCCAGAAAACTGTACTCAATAATAATTGTGTATGTTGCCATAATGTATAGGCCTGAGAGAAAGGAAATAGGGCTAAAATGTCCAATGAACTAGCAGAAATTAATAGATGTAATTTTTTTAAAGTACTGGTCAAACTTAACCACCCTGGAAACCTTGAGGATAATTCAAAGTGATCTCTTGAGATGATAGGCTGCCTATAGGGGTGTGCTTTCAGCACATGAATTATCTGTTACCTAGACTGCCTTTCAAGAGGTGCAGTCAACTGAAGGTCTTATTTTGTTGGTATATGGAAAAACAAGATGCTAGGTAAGCTGTTTTTCTACACAGAAAACCTTTACAGAGGGAGTGAGGACTGACCATGGCTGGGAAGTGTAATCGATGGCAAAAGAAAAGCAGAAATCACATGACTGAGTAAAAACTTCCAAACTGTTGAAAGAATAGAAAGGTTGGAGGGGGTTTTGGTTTATTTGTTTGGTTTTGCTTTTTTTTTTGTTTGTTTGTTTTTTTACTTTTATAATTACAGGTAGCAGATAATATGAAAAAAAAATAGAATTTGGTGTCACTTCAATTATGTTGTCTGGCTTGCTCCCAGCTCCATTTATTTGAAAAGACTTCCTAGCATCTGCTTTGCTTTGGTCCTGAAAGCCTCCAGACAGCTTTTGTTCTGCAGCAGGTAAGCTGAGAGCACAGAGCAGGCTGCCCAGGGAGGTGGTGGAGTCACTGTCCCTGGAGTGTTTGAGAAACAGCTGGACATGGCACTTAGTGCTGTGGTTTAAAGGTTGGACTCAGTGATCTTGTGAGTATTCTCCAATCTTAATTATTCTATAATTTGATTTTACAGTTGGTTTTAGTATGACTTTTTATTGTCTTCAGTCACTAGTTGAAAATCGTATACATTTCTCTTCTTTCTTTTCTATCCAAGATAAATCACAGTATGTGTGGTTTCTGGCCATTCAACCACCACAGCTCATCAGATAATCATTGAGCATACTAGTAGCGGATGAAACAAGTACTTCACAGACAATTTCATGGTTCTATCCAACAGAAGATTTAATCTTCTTCAAACAAAAATCACTCAAACAATTTCAAAATTGAGGAAAGGTGGTAGTGACTGCTGAACTGATTAAAAGAAAAAACATAAACTGATTTTTGCTGGACGTGAATGCAGTGTTAGAATTGCCACTTATGCTGTGATATAATGGCCTTGGGCCTTGTAAAATCAAAATCTCAGAATGAATGCTTGAATAAAGTCTAGAGTGCAGTAAGGTATGTATGTGCCTCTTCTGGAAATGTTTGCATCATATTTGTATGAATTAGCTTGTTATGTGGTATAAATGTAAATCATTTTAGGCATCATAAATGGGAAAAACTATTTTACAGCTCTTTCTGTTAGAAGAGAGTTACATTACATTATCATGTCCTAAGTTGCTTGCAACTTTTCTGAATATTCAAGTTTTGGGTAAAAATCATCTATGGCTCCTACATGTCTCGAAAGATCTCTGAGGGAAAGAGGTTTATGTGGAAAATATACCAAAAGCAACCCTCCCATTTCTCAGAGCAAGTGTATGAAAAGTGAGTTGTTTTGCCTGTATCAGACTCCCATAGGAATATTGCTGAGAAGCTGTTCTCTTCTCAAAGTGTTTGGGTTTTTGTGGGTTTTTTTTGGTTTGTTTTGTTTTTTGTTTTCTTTGTTTGTTTGTTTTTTATTTCTGTGAAATCATGTATCTTTTTGCCATTTTCTGAGGGGGGTTGTTTGGTGTGGGTGTAATTTTTAACAATAGCTCAAATCTGATTATGAACCTCTGGAATCTGTTTTCACATTTACAATGTTACAGCTGGTTGAAACTTGGCATGCCTGTTTTCAATGAAATGCCAATGCTGAATTTTCTTTTGAATGAAGATGAAAACAAACATTAATTTGTCCATAAAACTGATTTTTCAAAACATGTTATTTTAGCCTCATTGAAGCACTATTTTAAGGAAATCAAAACATTGTATTCGGCTTTTGACTCCTCTAATTTTTCCATATAATAACATTCTAAATTATATGCATTTGAATGAAGCATGGCTTTTCAGAAAGAAAAAAATCATAGAACTCAAAATATTTTTTGTTGTTCTACTCCCATTTGTTAATTGAAATCCTTAAAAGGATTGAAATTTTGGTTTCATCAGAATTGCCATTTCCACCATTGGTTCTGAATACAACTGAATCATATTAATGTTCAGGAAATTATTAAAATGTCATCTCCATGCAACATTTTCCAAGCCAGGAAGCACTGACTGAATGAGACCTCTCTGTAGCTGCTTCTGTCAGTGGCCAAGAGACAGAGCTCAAGAATACTTCATCTCTATCCTGTTATTTGTTCCTGGGCAGAACGAGAGACTTTATTGTTAAGAGGATGTAAAGTACTTCCTTGCATTCAGGGAGCTGGAAATGGAATATCTGAGGTGACAGTAGAGTAACTGTAGGTTAAAGAGGAGACAACTGGATGAGTTAGGAATGAGGGGCTGTGCTGTCAGTGGTCACCCTGGGTTTGAACACCATCCTGTCGCCAGCAAGGATTACAAATGCCCCTGAGAAAGAGAATGTTGCTTCCCTTTTATAGCTCCCAAAAGAGGGCTATTTTGGCCAACTCAGTGTGCACTGTGGTATTGTGGATCTAGCTATTTTCTCATGTTCTTCCTTGGGGCAAGTAAATTAGGAGCAGGTATTTCACTACTTGCAAGGGGAGATGTGTAGAATCTACATAGCAGTAAAATCCCAAGCAAATGAAAAGCAAGTCTGTTCTATGTCATATGGTGTAGAATCTGTTGCCAGAGAGAACTTATTTTGATTTTTTTTAAAAGTCAGTGTCCCTATGCTTTGCATGCTTGAAATTTGTAGTAGTTGTGACTGAATTGCTGTATTTTTTTTTTAATATATAATTTATACTTTAGGTTTGCTGCTTTTAAGTTCATTTTTATTTTGCCAGAATGTTGATCATGATTCCCATTATCTTCTCCAGAATGCTTCCAGAGAATGTTTTCCAGAAAGCTTTTAAAGTTGGTGTTTAACTTCTATCTCAGAATTTTCATCAGGAATCTTTGAACATGGGCAGTGTTGAAAGCAAAACTACTCTTTTGCCTTTCCTAAAATGATGTTTACATTTACCTGCCCTTTCTCTAACTGTTGAAGGAAAAAGGGATGCATTTGTTGTTGTATAAATGTGGCTTTGTTTTGTCAAATTCATCCTTTCCTCAGCAGAAACCCACAGGAGAGCCCTAGGCAGACAGTCACATCCCTGTGATTGATTTAAATTTCCTGCAGTGCATGTGATGAGAGATTTGTGAATAGTGCAGTGCAGTCCCACAGCCCTGCTGTGTGTCTGAAGGGCTCTTGGACAAGAGACTCCTGCGTACCTGAAGGCTTTGGAGAGGAGGGAGGTGATGTCCACAGAAGCACAGAAGCCTTCCCGAGCTGCAGCCAGAACTTTCTTTTCCTCTTCAGGTGTCACATTTTAAATATATACACATTTAAATATATATATTCAGTTGTTTTCCAGATCCCTTCATAAAATCCCCAGGGGGGATTCAGTGGCAGCTGCTGGAGGTATGTGAGCATTGTCAGTGCCTGCCTGTATTTCATGAGCTACAAAAACCAGGCAAATTTCTGGTTTGCCTTCACACAAAGGTGCTTAAAATTAGAGGAAGCAGAGGTAAAAATCACGTGCAAGATGAAGAAATAAAACTTACGGGAATGTAATTCAAAATCCTATTTCTCATTAACATTGAGAGACAAGATATAGCCACAAATCAGCTATCTAAATTAAACTACAATTGAAGCTGATAATAAAATTTAACATGGCAATAAGAACTAAATACAAGATTACAGTGTCAGTGGTAGATAGTAGATTTATTTCCTTACTTGAATTCAGGTTTACAGCTAGAGGTTTTAAAGTGTTTTTCTACAGTGAAGACACAAAAACTTTATTTGAGGGTTGATTGCTGGAATAATCTCTCACATGTAAACCTTGGACTACATGGAGCCCTATAATCATGATACCCTAGGCTATTTTTTAACTAAGGTTTATCAGCATTTTTCTACAGGATTACAAAGAAAAGCTCCTAGGCATGCTTATGAACAATGCATAGTAAATATTCTGCCAAAGTGTTTTCTACTCCCTTCTTCAACTCTTCAAGTTGAAAATAGATTTCTACGTGTACTATGTAATCCTTTGTTATTTAAATATATAGTGGTTGGGGCTGTATTTTTCTATTCTTTGTATGGGAAGTAAATTGCATTTCCATGGGATTTGAATTCAATTTGTCATTGTTCTCCAGCTTGGCAGTTGGTGCACATCTCTGGATGCTGGCCAGAAGGAAAGGTGGGAGAAGGGGTGCAAGCTTCTAAAGTGATATGTAAGAGAATATTTGGTTTTGAGCACCAGATAACCACCCCTCCTCTCCCCTTTCCTTATGTGCTAATATATTTTGGGGTTGATTGCAGTTTGAGACTGGTACCTGAATTTTAAACATTTATCATCAGTTCTTACATGTGAGTAGAGTGCCTAACTCCTGTTATTGGTGAAGATCTCAGAAGTTCCTGAATAGACACCCCTCGTGGCTCTCAGCTGTTTGTCCATAGACATGTGAGTTTTCATCAGCCCCATCTGGTATCTGTCCTCCCTTGGGCACTTTGGGTGCTGTGACACACCAATGGCAAGGTAAACTGCACTGAGCTTCGAGTCAGGACAGGCTCTAGGCTCCGAGAGAGTGACTTGACTTTCCCTGAAGTAGATACTTTAAATCCATTGCCTTGACTAGTGACTACACTGGGAGTTGCTTCTCAGTATAATGCTTCTCAGAGACTCTGAAGTATGGATGTTTTAATCTTGGATAGATCCCAGCCACAGCAATTACCTTGCCTCTGATAACAGCTTGGGATTTTGGCTGCCTTAGTTGTTAACTTACGTTATGAGAACTTAATTTTTGTAGAACAGCAGCTTTCACTAATAACGAACCTTTAATAAGATTTTCCATTTTAGTGCTGGCCTTCTTTATTATTAACTACATAATGTAGTTGCTAGAAAACCTATATATAGATGTGAATATCTAGCTGGAGAATACTTAGTTCAGTAATTGTTTGAGCTGAAAGTGGCTTGCTAGGAATAATTTGTACATGGGCATGCATATAGTCTCCCTGTGCACATATACACTAAGAGCATGTTTCTTGTATCATCTGATTTAATTTCAAATTATCCTAACAGCACTTAGCATTATTCTCCATTGTTTCCACAGAATAAGTTATATTATAAATAATAGTTGTATAAACTGCTTAGTGTTGACTTTTTGTCATCTTGGTTAAAGTAGTATCTGCAGCAGTAGAAATCCATCCAGAAGTTGCCTGCCTCTTAATCACTCTGACTTCTGAGCAACAAGGCATGTCTCTTTACTAGCAGTTTCCTAGGCTGAATAGCACATATTGTCTGAATTGTTGCCAATGTAGATCCTATTTTATTTCAATAGTGACATTATTAAAAAAAAAATCAAAGGAACAACAACAAAAATCCCAATACCAGCACAAGTATGCAAACCACCTTATTTCCTTTTGGTATTATTCTAATCATGGAGTCATTTAGGTTCAAAAAGACCCCCAGATCATCGAGTCCAACCTTTGGCCAATCTCTGCTTTATCAATGGAACCATAGCACTAAGTGCTATGTCTGCTTGTTTCTTGACTGCTTCCAGGGATGGTGGCAGCGAGGACATCTCCCCGGGCAGTCTATTCCAATGCTTGACAACCCTTTCTGTGAAGAAATTCTTCCTGCTCTCCAGCCTGAACCTTCCCTGGTGCAGGCTGAGGCTGTGTCTGCTTGTCCTGTTGCTGGTTGCCTGGGAGAGGAGGCTGACTCCCACCTTGCTACAAGCAATAACATTGCTTTGTTGACTGCATTTTACAGAAAGGCTAGGGGTAAATTGTCAGTCATGGGATTTGTCCAAAATATTGCCATTTAAAACCGTAATAACAGAATCTGGGAATCTTCTAATTCGGGGTGTTGTATGTATGATCCCTATCAAATAACTGAAATCAAGTTTGTGAAGAGGAGTTGGAGAAAAATGTCATATAGATACAATTAAACCTCCAGTCCTAACAAAGGGGTCTTAAATACCCCATGACATCCATACATGTTAAATAATGCAGGCTGAAACATTTTTGTAGATGACTAGCACAGGTAGAGGGAATAATTAAATTTGAGTAGAATAGTAAGGTTTCCTTTTGAATTTCTTAAAACTTGATTTTGAAAGAAGCATAAAATTACTGGGAAAATGGGTGGAAAAGCTAATTCTTCAGTGATGAAATTGAGTGAGATATTTAAGCATATGCTCAACTTTAAATATTCAATATATTATTGGGCTAGATCCAACAAGAAAGTATGTAATTTATTCTATCTAAACTAAAAGCCTAAAATTTCAGATTGCTTGTGCAGTTACCATTTATCCTGGAGGGAAACAAATTTTATTTGCAGAGAACTTCTGTTTTTTTTCTGTGGGCTTCAAATATTTCTTATGAGACAACTCACTGCCAGAATAATGGTATGAATTTTAACTAGATTTTGCCTTTTCAGATTTTAATGTAATTTAGCTTTGGAAGCTACTGTCCAATGTGAAGGCATTTCTGGATTCTGTTGAGGCCTGATTCCCCATTGCACTGAATGGGAGAATTCAGGTTTGAAAATTAGCGTTTATGGTTTAGACTGTACAGCTGTCTGCTACTAAGATGACCCTTCCTTCACCAAAGTGTAAGCTGATGTGGTGAAAAAGGCACTGGAGTGTTAAGTTTGGCTTGCAGATTAAGTTTATATATCTATTTTTTAAACTTTCTGATGTTTCAAATAATCACATGTAATGTTGCTTTATTTTTTTAGAATTGGTGCAGCAAATGCTTTGTTTACATTCAGATGATTTTTAAAATATTTTAGTATGAAAGTTACAGTTTTGCATAAGGATGCAAGGCAAAGGGTGATAGAGAAGTCAAGACTGATAGCAGAAAACTAATCTGGTGTGTTGTTCAAAAAAATGCAGAGATATTTCCTTTATGGAACATGCCCCATTATTGCATCAATAATAAAACACAGTATTTTACAGCCAGTAGGAGGGTATTGGTTCCAACAGCATGGGTCATTCATTCAGCTTCTGCACATAGATCCCACTGAATTTGAATCTCTATTCAAATTCTCTGGGCTTTCTCTGGATGAACATGCACAAGGTGCTGTCTCTGGCACCCAAGCAAGAGCTGATGGTTCAGGTTGTATCTGAGTTGTTGTGGTGCAGCTGCTTTGCTTTGAGCCCTGTGAAGTTGCAGCTTTTGTTCAACCATGTTTCCTCATGGGCTGAGTGAAGTCTTCAGCCCACACCAAATGCCAAAGTTAGCATGCACAGAGATAGCTGTTCATCTTTTGAGCATCAAACTAGTAATCTGCAGTAACTTGCTAACTTTCACTGTTTTGAACTCTCTTTGTAAAACTTGAGAAATTGTGACCACTACATGCTTCTTCAAACTTGTAACTGGCTTGAGATGAGGATCTAGAAAATAGTGTGCTGACAGGGCATCATCTCCTTGGGTTCACTCAGTGAGGAAAGCAAACAGATGTGCTCCTTGCAAAGAGTTCAGCACTTCTCATTTTAGAAAGTACTAGTTTTTCATTCCATCCTCACCTCTCTGGAAAGCTCTTTAGAAACTGGGCCATGATCCTTTGAGATCTCCCTAGAACTTTATTTTTGAAAGTCTGATTTCTGCAGATGGCTCTCTTCTTTCCTGTAGCTGATTGTTCTTACCTTGTCTGTTTCTTGTCAAATCTTTAGCATGTCTTTTCTTCTGAGTCTGTACTGTGTGATTTTTCTAATTTATTTTTAATCTAACAATTACTTAAACTTACGTTTTCCTTGCCTTTCTTCTCCGTGATTTAGTACATACACATGTGTGGCCTTGCTTTGGAGAATTATCTATTTATTCAAATTTTTGCTAACTTGCTATTGCTAGAAGGAAGGTGGCCATCCTAGATTTTGCCAGGGCATGGTTTTAAATTGCTTGTGTTCACACAGGTCCTGAGTCAAGTTTCTCATCTGACAAGCATGACCATTCTTCACTTGATTGCTGGTCAGAGCAGCTTTATTGGAGCAGGCCTGCTGTTCAGAATTGATCCTTAAACACTGAAGGATGGCATGCTCTGGGAATCACTTTTGTCAGGCAGGTTTCATAGCTGAGGTTGCAATAGGAAACATAGTCTAGCTGCACTACAAATATTAGAGTAGCTAAATGACTGTGCAATATGATAGACACTGCATAAGATGAACACAGTGTCCATATCCTATCACATTTAGTGTTTCAGGTGATAACCTGACTGATGCCAGTGATGGACAGTTATGGAGGATGATGAATGACTGATGTCAGTGATGGAACAATATTTTCATTGCTTTTATATAGATTTCACTTGCAGTCTTTTTAATCTCTTCAAGATTTATTGCCTTAGAAAAAATAGTTGCCCAGCTTATTTTTAGAGTCAGGTTTATGCCTGTCTAATCTGTGAATAAAAAACCTCTCCCTCAACACTGTTCTGCTCAAGTTCTGTTTTGTTTTGCATTTGATGCCTCAGTAAATGGAGTTTTGATTACAGAACAACCACAAGCCCTCACAAAATTCAAAAAGCAACACCAGGAGGTAAAAGAAAAAAAAAATTTCCAAAGGTGATGCAGAAAACAAGGATGACAAAACTTCCAGCCATACTTTGCTTAAAAATCAGGTGGTCTTTATATTCATGCTCAGCAATCATAATCAGGTTTCTTGTGTTTTCTTCATGGATCATCTCTCAGATTTGGATTCTAGGGTTAATATGAGTAACTCAGGCTATACCTCCATAATGCTGGCTTTAGAGAGGCAGAATGCTGCAAAGGCTGTAATTGCACAGAAATTACTGATGTGGTGACTTTGTGCCAACAGAGTCCTTGCCACATTCTCCAGTGGTGATAGTGACCATGTGGGATACCTATTCTGCCTGCTGAGTGCCAGTACTGAGGAGGATACTGACCTCTGCAATACTCTACTGTGGAGCACAGCTTCATAGTCAGACCTTCTTGTCAAGCTGATACATCTTACTCTGATCCTATTTTAATTTTTCAGGGAAATAATGTCGGAGACTTCTTTGAGCACTGTTGATTGCAAGCTGTGGATTTGGACATCATGATGGAATACACATGTCCTTTCTATGCTCACTGATGATGAAAGACAGGCATTGCTGACAAAGTTGACATCCATCTTTTCACACATCTCAATTCAAGAAGTGTTCTGAACGAAGGCTGTATTTTGTGGACCACCTCTGTTGTGTGCTGGACTGCATGCACAGTGCATGAACATATAAAATCACAGGTACTTGTCTGTGTGCTGCTCCAGCTAGGGCCTGTTAAGCCCATCAAATAGATCACTTCTGCACCCCTGCCCTTAGGAAAACATAAATCATAACTTTCCACTGTTCTTGGTTGCACTAGAGCTAGCCATGTGGCCATTTTTGGGCTATCCTGCAATACACCTGGACTTGGAAAAAGTTGGACTTTTTCAAGACCCCTCTCTCCCTGTCAATCTTTACAGAAGGATAAAGCTAAAGCTACCTAGTTATATATAAAAATTGGAGCCCAGATGTCCCACATGAGTCACAAAGAATATTCTCTGAGGCATTTCACTGAAAATACAATCTTTACTTTCTTAGACTTCAATCTGTGCAGAACTTAGAGTATTAAAATTCAGCATAGCATAGAATTACGTCATGTCACACATGCTCTCAAAAATAGCATCTTGTTGATGGCATTAAAGTAACAGTATTTAATTGTGTATTTTTTCACAGATTTTTCAAGATGCTTGGTGGAATTTTACATATAATAAGAAAGCCAAATCCTTTTTCACTCTGTGCACTGAAAGAGATAGACTGCAGCCCAAGGATAGGAGAGGACAAAGCATTTCATTTTGCCCTAAAACTTTTTCTGCTCTATTTTAATTGGCAGAGCTGTGTCCAATCTACATTTCCCTGCCTCTCTTTGAAACCCTCTGGTTAGCAGAAAGCATTTGAAGATGTAAGTGTTGCCCCTCAGAGTCAGGCAGCACTTTAGCCAATATCTGCAATGGCTAAAATTGTCACTTTTTAATGGGGGATACTGCTACAAGTACAGATATTCTCTGGCAAGAGTCAGGTTTTACACAGTGGGAGTTTATTCTAACTTTAACTCTTCAAATAGCTCTAGGTCACTGGAGTAGGATCTTTCAGTAACAAATTTCTGCCACAGAGGAGAGAACCAATATGTTCTTTGTTGATTCCAAGCATGTTGCTCCCAGTGCAGGGCAGAAAAAAATTTAGACCAAGGCTTGGCACTGGCAGATGTATGCTAGCAGGAAATCTCCTGGAATAGGGTTTTGGCTGGTGAAGTCTGGCAGGATAAGAGCTTCTTTTTGATATCTCAGTGTGAAAAGATGATTCGTGCTTGGGAATATGTCCCTGTGTCTTTTGCTGCATATGTAGGCACAGAGCAGGTGGCATATAGATTGCACCATATAGAGATCCACACATGCAAATCAGCATGAACTTAAACACAGGGTGACTCAAGATGGAGGTGCCATGTACCACACACTTGGGAAATCGTGTTTTGCTTCTTGGGGAGTTCTGTTCTGCATGCTCTTGCTCTCTCTTCCCAAACAGATCAGTGCTTGTCCTTAGACTACGGAAGCAATTTAAGCCATCAGATCTGGTGTATTTGGACAAGATGAACTCATATTAAAAGAATATTTGTTTCGTGGCCCTTTCCTGGATTTGGAATGCAGGCATGCTCAGAGCACCTACTGGGCTGAATAGTGGACAGGGTCTTCTGCTCTCTCATTAATTACCTAATGCTCCACACATCAAAAAGTAAGGTAGTTGCAAAGAGCAGGAGATAGGCCTTTTAATCATATGACCTGGTTGTGAAAGTATGGTGCACTCCATGTTTAGTTTTTGTTTATATTAGAGTTTGAGCTTGAATTATGGATACACTTTTGAAACTGGTATTTCCATTTTGGTTCATAGAGCAGTATTGGAACCCTTTCCTCTAGGATGAAACTACGTGTTCCAACCACCAGTGTGTGTTCAGTCCACGGAGTTATTTAGAAATAGTCACCTTCCCACGCACTACATGTGTACCACGGATATCAAATACTCAGCACCAGCTGCTTCACACTACAAATCCTGTATTGGGATTTGCTGCTTCCTGATACAGCCCTAAAGCTCCGCTGACAGGAAGAAGGATGGGTGCTCTGACTCAGGGCACCATGATGGGGAGAATGCTTCATCCTGGAGATACAACTTGGTTCTGCTTTGGAGCCTAAACTCACAAAATATGACTCTCCTTCTAGAGGCAGAGGGCTTGCTTTATAATCAGCAGAAGTGATAATCAGACTGGGTCTAAAAGTCTGCGTTCAAACACAAACTCTAATTTGTGAAACCCATCAGCTAAGGTCAGCATCTTACAGAGCTATGCTTTGGCAGCTTAGAAATCTTTTTGTCCCTAAACTGCTTAATGCAAATATGTACCTATATAGTAGTGAAATTAAATTAACAATGTTAATCATAAAAGAGAAGCACTTTTAAGACCTGTGGCTTGCAGCACCTCTGATCCTCTTGTCTCAGTGTTTCAGATAAAAAGCTCAGTGTTAAATATTTGGATGCTTTGAGTCTGTAGCTTGAGAGCCTGGCACAGCTTTATTGTATGTTCAGGTAGATAATAATTTGGTTTCAAGCTTGCACAGCTGTTTTTTGACCTCTTCACAAGTGCATATGATGGCTGAGCTCATCTCTCTGTGCATACGCATGATTTACCAGTGCATCACGCAAGATCATGTGCATTATATACGTCTGCTGATCTTACTCTTTCTGTCTCTGTGTACTTTAATGAATATATCTCAAGGGAAATTGGTGACGATAACAGCCCTATGTAGGGCAACTTTTATGCAATTACAGGAAATTTTAATCCCCAATGAAGCTGCAAATTTGCACTAGTAGGTCCTTCTTTCTACTGGCAGGTTCCTTGTACGCATCAAAAGAAAGGTGGATTTTCCTGTTGCCTCCCTTATTAAGAACTACCGTGATGAAACCCTGCATTACTTAATTTTTACTATTATTATATTAATTTTAATCTCTTTACTTATAAAATACTGGGCCTGTGGATGTCCTGGCTGTGAGAGGGTCTTGCCTGTATCAGAGAGGATAGCACCTTTGGACCAGCCACCCCGCTGTGGCTTCACAGCCCCACTCCCACAGTGACCCCCGTCTGTCTTTCATTCCCCAGTGCCTCTGCTCACATATAAATCAGAGCAGAAGTGTGAAAATTCTCAGATGACTTCTGAAGACTTTTTGGCACACCCATACATTGCTCATACCTCCAACCATGGCTGTGAACACTGACTGTTAATCCTGGGAGCTGCTGTTGAGTTGTGCGCTCACCCGTGTGAATCCCATATGAATGAATGTGTGTAGCCTGCCAGGACAGGCAGAGCAGAGGAAGAGGAGCTTGCTTGTGCTGCCTGCTTCTCTTCTTGCCCTGTTACTGCTCTAATCTTTACACCATCCAGTGTAAAACCTTTGAGCCTTCCCGGATTTTCCAGGTGCTCTGATTTTCCTTCTTCTACTAATGTAGAAACAACATTGATCAATTCAAAGTCCAACCCCTTTTTCTACTATTGAAAGATTATTTGCTACATAACTGTGCATTGTTTTTGATTTTCTTTCTGGTAATGATTTTTTTTTGTGTATCATACTGTTCATTGCCACCACTGTTTAGCTGTTATTCTGTCACAGTGTGTTTATTGCATCTTGTCTCATCTTGTCCTTTAAGTGTTGCAGGCCCTGTCCCTTGTTAATGCCACAAAATCTTGATTGCTTTGGAACCTCTCTCTATTACCATAATGAAAATACTAAACACTAATTTTCTCCTCAGAGGGAAATAGCTGTAGTATTACTGGGACTCTCGAACTTCTTATCAAATAGAAAACTTATCTTAACACCTGTAGCTGAAATGAAATAAAGTACTTGGTGGCTGCTCTGCTAATATCTCCACAAAGGAGAAAAAACAGCAAGTATATCCAAAACCTGTGATGATGGGCAGTATAAATGTTTATGTCCTACGTTATGAATTGGTGAGGGGAAATACTATTCTGATGTATAGTTTGATACTGACATTTTTACAGAGAAGTGATTTTTATCAGCATTCTGCTGAGGAAAGAAACTATCAAGCATATTTCAGCTGTGGTTTTAAGATAGGATATTTCCCTCTTTCCCCCTCTCTCTTGCTCTTCTACAAGAATTTGATTCTTTGATCAGTTCAGGAAAGGTAGATGCTGTCTGCTGTGCTGTTGGATTATTCCCAAGCTATTCTGATGATTCTGTCCAGGAAATTATATTAAAGTATGTTATGGCCTCTGACCAGTGTTGAAATATCTTTTGAAACTAGAGCTATAATGGTGTCTTTACTGGCAGACACTGATGATTCCTCGAGTTTGTGGTCTTGCTCAGGTGTAAGAAACCATTGTGTCCAGTGAACACAGTGCAAGGGGACAGTCTTTGAACAGGTACCTCTTCAGAGTTACTCACCTATTTGCAGACAGCTTTGCATTTTCTGCAACAGCTCTTAACTTTAATTTTCCCATGGTGTCGAGATGGACAATTTAAATACTGTTATACTTTGATTCCTATTTTCCCTGTCATATTATAGATTAGTATTTATGGTGCTATGGCAATGATGTCTTTTATAAGTATTCACTGCTCTGGATGTGTGTCAGTGTTAAATCACTCTACCATGAGCAATCTCCTTGAAAAGGTAACAGGATGTGAACATCCTGGTTTATGAAGAACACATGCAACGAGATTATTAAGCAATTAGTCTCCATAAATCATATTTTCTTGTTGTATTACTGTAAGTTTCAAGCCTGTTCCAATGCTTGACAGCCCTTTTCATCACAAAATTTTTCTTAATATCCAATGTAAATGTCCCCTTAAGGCTATGTCCTCTGGTCCTATGGCTTGTTACCTGGGAGAGGAGCCCAACTCCCACCTGGCTATAAAGTCCTTTCAGGTAGCTGTACAGAGGGATAAGCTCTCCTGCAAGCCTCTCCTCCAGACTTAACAACCCCATCTGTCCCTCACAAATCTTGTCTTCCAGACCCTTCCCCAGCTCTGTTGCTCATCTCTGAACACTCTCCAGCACCTCAGTGTCCTTCTTGTAGCAATGGAGCCCAAACTGCACATGCTACTCAAGGTGTGGCTTCACCAGTGTAGAGCACACAGGGAGGTTCACTGCCCTGCTCCTGCTGGCCACACTATTCTGATATTCCAGATTCCAGGGTGCCATTGGCCTTTCTGGCCATCTGGGCACACTGCTGGATCATGTTCAGCCGGCTGTCAACCAGCATCCCCAGGTTCTTTTTCTCTGGGCTGCTTTTCTCCAGCCTGTAGCGTGGCACAGAGTTGTTGTGACTCATGTTGCAGTAATTTCTTCTTCCCCACTTCATCCTTTAAATGTATGTAGCTGGATTCTTTCTGTGTCTTCCAGAGTTTTGAAGGGAGAAGAGCTCAGAAATTGATTGAGTTTTACAAGAAATACTCTCTTTCTGAAATAATCAGTGTTTCATAACTTAAAAGAATGACAGAATGGCTTAAACCTTTTGAAAAAATAGATTTAAGTTGAGTATCTTTAATAGGAAACAGTATTAAAATTCCATTATACTAATATGGCCAAAGTTCAGCTATCATTAATTATGACAGACCTTCAGTGAGCAAGTGTAATCTAAAAGTCTATATCAAAATATCATTCATTATTAAAGCTAATTGTCGTTTAATTATTCAGGAAACTGTCATGGATTGATTTGTCTGCCATCCTGGGCTAGAATTTGACTCAAATTTTAGAAAAATTGTACAAAACATTTCTCTAATTTTATTTGCAGCATGTCATTTAAAGAGTGTTGCTTTTGGTTCTTTTTCCTTGAAAACATTTTGGTTTACCTATTAATAATCTAAATCTCAAAAACAAAGAGCACAATTCCTGTCTATGGATTGATTCTGAAGTTTTAATTTGATTTATTGCCTGATATTAAAAGACAGTTAAAGGAAAATTACAGGGCTTTACATTAACTTCTACATTTACTGCTTCTAAAGAATAATATTAAGATATCTTTACAGCATGGTAAAAGGAGACTGAGTGGCAAATTTGGTATATATTGAAGATGTTATCAGTTATAATTTATTTGAGTGTAAATTTATGTTGGAGGCTATCTCTCTCACCTTCCAGCTCTTTTGGTATTGGATGCCAAATGTTGAGAACTGTATTTCTTAAAAAGCGTATAATCTTAGTCATCACTGATTTAAATCCAGAGAAATAGGGATGGCAAGAGACCTGGTCATATGTCCACTGTGTTCCTACACATGATCAGATTAAGTCACTCCTCACCAGCATTTGAAAAATTTGTTGAAGTTTGTGTGTGTTCATGGACCACATCTGTTCACTTTTCTCTTTTTATGTACCTTGTTTTCTAGACCTGTGGATATCCTCATGGTCATTAACTGAGTTTGTTTCAGAGGGTTCCCATCTTTTTGGACACACAGAGATATATAAGCCTGAGCACTGAGGAGAGCATGATTTTTTCTAATATTGCATATCTTTTGTGTTTCAAAATGTTTGCTAGTTTATATCTCTCAGTGTGAAATGGGTTCATCTTTTAATAAGTAACCTGCTTCTACCAATATTAAAGAAGGGATTGAGCAGTGTGATAGCTGGGATACATTTGCATAATATTCACTCTGTAGGTGATGGTGTTCAGTCAAGCCAGTGAAAGGAAGAGATGTGTGACCACAGCACTCCCAAGTATGCTTATATTGTATGCTCATCTACCTCTTCCTCAGTTTACAGGCTTCTTGAACTGAAGTCATGCCTGAACACTACTAGATGCTGAATTTTAATCAGTGAGCTTGCCTAAAAAGTTTTTGGACCTATTTTAGTCTTTTAACATATGCTGCAGTATGTGTCACTGCATTTCTTTTGTCTGGAAAGAAATTAATTTTTCTTTTTTTATCATCAAACTTCTGTTTGCTAATTTAATTTTATTAGACACTTCATATCTCATTAGAATTAGGGAATATTATTTTCTATTTACCTTTCTAGGTGACTTATGATTGTACAGAAATTTATATCACTTTTGTATTCTGTTCCATGCTCAAACTGAATAGTTCTGCTTTATAGTCCTCTAATACAAAAGCCTTTTCCATTAATTTATCTCCCTCTCAATTTCTGTGATGAAAGTTAGACACCAGAACTTACTGCAGTATTCAAACTGTGAGTGTGTAGCATATATAAATATATATATATATATAAAACTACCTGCTGAAGATTTCATTGTAATTCTTCCCAATATTCTAATGTCCTTTTGAAAGCCTTCAAACTGAGAAATGTCTATGGGGTGGTTTTGGTTGTGTGGGGTTTTTTGTAGCTGTTTAAGTGTTTTTTTTCTTTTGTTACTGGTGCATTTTATAATGGATCTACACTAGAGTCCTGAAATGGTAATAGCAAGCTTAGAGTCTATTATTGCTTTTGACAGCCAAAGCAAGTCTTGGTTATGTGCCTTATTTTGAAACTTGAATTTCACTGGCATTTTACTGTGCAATGTCTCAGTACTGTGAGAGTTTTCTACAACTCTTCATAGTTTAGATTTTTTGGGAATTTCTCAGAGTTACTAAAGATGCTTTTCATTCATATTCCTTTTATCATTAAGCACATAATAATCGCTGAAGTTGATTTTTCCTCCTATTTCAAGATGGCCATGTTTTTCATAGCTTTAAATCTGGAACCTTGCTGGTTTTGTGACTGCTGTCCTGCTTCCTGATCAAAGGCATTTTGTAAACCCATGAGATCATCTTTTATTTGCATGCTAGCTAATTCCTTCAAAGAGTTTTTTAAATTTTGTCTGTTATCAGTTCTCTTGCTAAATCTATGTTGGCTCTTCTCCTGTATATCATGGATATTCATTAATCTAATGATGCTATTCTTTACTGTAATTTCCAGCACTGAAGATGATTTAAATGATAGATTGTACAAATGGGATATTGCACAATGGTTATGACAATACTTTGGCAGTTTCACATAAGAAGTCCTTCAAATCTCTGGGGTGAGAGCCATCTGGCCTTGAAAATTTGTTACCATTTTTTATCAATCTGTCCTACAGCTATTCTACTGACACATTGGTTTAAGATGACATTCTGGAAAAAAGAATGAAATGCTGTGAGATCATTAAAACATCTTCTAGGGAAAACAAGTCTTGTAACCATTTTGCAAGCTTTACAATTTTTTTGTAGGTTTCTCATTCACTCAATTGTATTTGAGGGACACAACTATTGCTGCTATGTCATTAGTAAATTGTCAACAAATTATTTACTAATAAATCATCTTATTTTCCATTTAAGTTACCAAATTACAGCATGTTTTATTTACTTGTGACCTCTCTGACCAGTAGCTGACTTCTGTTGTCTTATTGAACAGGCAAACAAGGTGATTACTTTGGAGGGTTTTTTATTTGGTTTGGGGGTTAGCTTACTTGTTTTGTTTTTGGTTTTTTTCCCCACCCTCCCCCCTTCCAGATCCTTGCCTTTGATCCTGTCTTTTGTTATGCAGCATGAGCACAAGACTTGGCCCTACCTTAGCACTTGGGGACAGATCACCTAGACATGTGGGGAGGTGCCCCCTCTGCACCCAGCAGCACAGTGTGAGCTTCCCTGGCATCAGTGACCCAGCTTGCCTTGCCTGGGACTTGCCTGTTACAGGGCAGCTCCAAGCATCCTGTACAGCAGAGTGAGCCAGAAAATGTGTGAGCTCCTGCTGGGCTTGTATTCATGTTTGTTTTCAGTAGTAGATTTTGAAGTTCTCTCTGATTTCTATGTGTTTGTTCATTTCCTCTGTTCTGTTTCTCTTCTAGCAGAGCAGACCTCCTCCCCTGCTTTAGTCTATGGCTCTGTGGTTTTGTTTGGGTTTTGGCTCAAAGTTAGAGGCAAAGGTCCAATTAGTAGATGCACAATTCCATCTGGTCACTTGGGAAAGTCTAGGTATATGAAGGTTTTGTTTGTGAATGCTAACAGAAACTAAGGTTTTATTACCTAATTTTTTTGTATTTTTAAAACTCCACATTCTTGATGGTTGTTTTGCTGATTTACCAGAGCTTTAAGGACGTTAGAATTCAGTTTGTTTAAAGGTTTAAGATAAAATTAGAAGTTGCCTTGGAGGTTCAGAGCTTTCATATCATTACAAAAAAAGAGAGGGAGTGTTATCTAAGGGGATGTGTACAGGTGATGTGCAGTGCTTCAGGAATATCAGACAATGCTTGAATAGGTAATGAGTGAAAACACGATGGGATTAATACTCATGGAATTATGAGTAGGATATTGTTCTTCATATTGCAAATTACTTTAAATATTTAAGGCTGGTTCCTTTGTGACATGGACATTTATCCTAAATGTGTTTACTTACAGTGATAACATTTTTCTCCTGATACTTTTCTTTTATGAAAATCTGGCTCTTTTGAGACATCCAGCAGGTTTTTCAGATGTTATTACTTAAAGTATGTTACTCCAATTAGAGAAAGGGGGCAAGACCATGTAAAATCAAAATGATGTGCATAAAAACGTAGACATTTCTATCTGCTATTGACTTTTAAAGCATAAAAAAACCCATCCTTTCCCCCAAAACCATTGAAGAATCCTATTTAAAAACAGGTCTTTATGGACTCTCTTTATGGGGTATCTTAGTTGATGCAGCTTGTTACAACCCTGTTAAAGTCCAAAGACTTGCTTCAATTTATGGAAGGTGAGGCTTCATGTGTATAAATCTTGAACTGTGAGAAGTGTTTAATTTATTTGTCTGAGCATGGTTTGGGCAGCAAGGACTTTCTTCTTACCACTGTTACTGTACTAAGGGCAGCAGGGCTGCAGAGTGCTCTTGTGGAGTTACTGAGAGCAGCTGCAGGACTGCTGCAGAGAAGGATAGCTGAGGCCAGGTTGGACCCAGGACATGTGCCTGAGGTTCTTGGGGAATTCAGTTGTCATCTCTTAGGAAGTATCTGAGAGTGCATGAACTTTCTACACAATGCAGATTATCAGTGATGAGAGAAGTGTGGTTCAGGCAGCAGAGATGCTGCCTGGTTATTTTGAAACCTATGCCTCTCAAACAGAAATTCCCAGCTTGGGGCTGTTGTTTGAGAATGGGATCTCCACTCCATTCATGGGATGCCCTATGAGTGCCCATTCATTCAAATTTCTTGCCAAAAATCTGTGTCTTCTTGTGTCTGAGGAGTGTCCAGATAATAATGGCTTGGATATAACAGATTTCACAGTGTATATCTGTGATTTCTCATTATCATAGCATTTTCTCCTCCCTCCTGTTTCTCAGGGTGTTTCTAACCTTCTCCAATCCAGTGGGCAGGGATGATGCTCTGGGACTGCAGGGAAAGGAATAGGTGTGGATAGGTCTCGCAGGCAGAGGAATCCTCTCTGGTTTGCAAAGAGGGTAAAACCAAAGGAAGTCTTCCTCAGATGCATGGAGCATCCTCTCTCATGCTTTAAATAAAAATTAAAAATTTAATTAAAAATGCTAGAGTTCCTCAGCCAAACGACTGCGAGCTCATTTGATTGATTTTAGCAGGGCTTAAGCAGTGGAACTGCTAAGTCAGAATTATCTGGAACTCTGTGCTACCATATTCCATGTTAAATTAATGCATCTTAAAGTAGGTACTCTGCATAGACTATGTCAGTTGAAATAGTTCATGTTGTCAAAGATATAACTGATCAAAACCAGACTTAAAACAGATTGTGCAATTAATTGAAATGGATGTTTGCAGCCTCATCTCTGCATATGCAGATATCTCTGAGCATTTCTTTAAAAATAACAGTATACTCCTACTCCATAACTGCATAACTCCTCATTCCAGAGGCTCAAATAGATTTGTAATCCAGGATGGACCTCTTCAAAGTCTTTGTGAACTAGATAGAATTCAGTTTATTTTATGCCACATAGAAGTGGGCTGTCTTCATCATTTGGCTGAAGATTTCACTATAGAGTTATATCTTCATTAGTAGTGCTGTCATTGGTGAAAGTGCCAAGTTGTTAGTGTTTTGTGGCAGTGTTTGGTGAAGATCATTTGAGCTTAGAGGAATTCAAGCAGCTTATTGGCTGGAGAAAGATGTGTGTTTATAGGATTAATAATTTGGAGAATATTTTTTTTATCTAATAAAAGGCTTAAAGAGATTCATCAGTCCTTCAAGACATTCAGATGCTCAGATTTCAGTTAAAACTTAAATAATAAAACACATAACAAAGATAATAGTATTTAGTAATAAAATGTGAATGTATCCTATATATGCGAATATATCCAGTTGCTCTTAAACACATTATAGAAGTAAAGTTCAGTAGTAGTACATACTGTTATGTGAGCCAACTAAAATGTATTTTATGTGTCAATACTTTTTTCACCTTCACAGTTTCTCTAATACTATGGGCCTTTTTTCTTTAATTTGTCAGGAGAGTCTTAGCAAAAAATGAAAATGTACCTTTAGCTGAGAGGATAAATGTGCTTTGGTTCTGAACTGAAACTTGACTACAAAAATTGCAGCTTTCAGATCTCTATATTTTTTTGTCTGTTTCATTCATTAATTTTAATGACTAAAAGGTCATATTTCACTGGGTTTTATCTCAGTAGGTTACTAAACTGTCATGTAGCAAAAAATAAGATTCTATTTTCCTTTATATTTAATCATTGAAGGTGATAGCTAATCCTCAGCTGTAGGGCCAATTTATTCCAAGTTTGGTCAGTCAAATTTCATAGTAT
Source organism: Cyanistes caeruleus (assembly GCF_971803275.1). Classification (NCBI taxonomy): domain Eukaryota; kingdom Metazoa; phylum Chordata; class Aves; order Passeriformes; family Paridae; genus Cyanistes; species Cyanistes caeruleus. The sequence continues at coordinate 44,627,797 of NC_141704.1, read as the reverse complement.
AAATTATTTTAAATGTTAGAGTATTAGAATAGCTGCAGATATTTTTCTTTCCTTGATGTAAGTTTGATAGCCCTAACTGGGCAGAAAAGAAGTTAACTCATCCTTCAAAACCCACTAGGTTGTGTTTTCCACCTGCTAGATCTGCACTTCTACAAAGAAATTGTCTTTAAATTAAGGCTATTCAGTCAAAATAGTGGATGTATGCCACAAGCATATTCAAGAATAAAAGCTAAGAAGTGGTGGACTAATTCTTAGGACTTCAGTGGGCTTTGGACCTTTCTTACAAAAACATTCTTAACTAGTTGTTGACATCATAAATAAATTTGCCTTGTAGTAGTTGCTTTCATGGGGTTTTCTAGGGGCTGGCAATATGGGTATGGTTGACATATTCTTAATTAATTTTTAAGATTAGATAAATAGTTTCTTCTGTCTACTGCTGTTTTGACCACAAATGAGAAACTACTATAAATTAAAATATATACTTGTGTTTTTCATTTATTTTTAATTTAGGCTTTCAAAGCTTTGCTTTTTTTTTTTTTTTCCTAATTTCCTGCTTCTGGTGACCTATTTTGCTAATATGCTTACCATCCTGTTTGTTCATTAAAATTACTGCCAACTGAATTTACTTTTATTTTATGTTTATTTAAAGTCTTGTGGAAAATAGTCATTCTATTTGTTCACAATGCCCACAAAAGTCTCTTCAGACATGGTTCAAGCAATATCGTTTTTGGAGGAATTTTTGCATGCAGGTAGATTGAATGAGTTGCATTTGGACTGCAGGGTTATAACTGCAGTCCTTCTCCTTAGTCTCTATGAAGGGGAGGAGGGCAGAACTCCCAGGTGCCTGTGCATTTGCTGCCTTAACACACGTGTTACTGTGGGAGCACAAATTGCACCTAAAGTTGTTCAGTCTCTTGGAGTTTCTGTGTCCTGAGGTCCACGTTGGCCAACACTTGAAAGTTAGTGTCTCAGCTTCCTGCCCCCTGTTCACCAAATACAACCTGCTTTTCCCTTCTGGTGTGAGAGGTTCTGAGAAGTGAGAATGAAGGGGTGTGGAGGGAATCCCATCTTTTCTTTTATCAGATATGTTGCTTCTGTTGCCTGACTTGAAACATTCAAAGGCCATTCTCAAACGGAGAACTGGGAAATGTTTTATCCTTTCCTTATTGGTATATGGATTATGGAAAAAGGGCAGACCTTGAATTTGATATTTCTACATTTATTCTGTAAAGGTCATCTCTGTACAAATTTACAGAAAGATCTTATTGATTCCTTCTGTGGTATTCTTTTGCTGGGTAGGGAGCCTCTAACATGGAGAAATGAAGTTGTTGCTCAGTGTAACATTTGTTTTTTGGCCTGGAGAAGGGAAAGTTTAGTAACATAATTTCTGAGCATGTATGTGGTTAACCAGAATAATCAGATTATTTTGTTTCAAGTAATATGTGCATGTGATAATGAAATTCATACAACTGTACAAAATAGAATAGTTGGTCAATTAATACATTTTTTGCCATAATAAAACCTGATTCAGATTTAAAACTAATGCATAGACATAAGTATCCAAGCAAGAAGTTACTACTCTGATGTGCAGAGATCCTTTGCTATGTCATTGCCTAACAGCTGAACCTTAGAAAAAGGGTTTCAATGGCAGGATTAAGCACTGGGGAATAATTAGAGACAAAACTTGCTCCCCTTTATTCCCATTAAATACAAAATAATATATTTTATTGAACTGCAGGGCTGTAATCTATTGCCCAAAATAATTTTCTGTGTTCTTTTTTAACTTGCAGAGATCCATTTCAGTCTGTGTTTGCCTTTTGGGGCTCTAGAGTAGCTGCCAATGTGAACACTTTGGAAACTGTTTTAATCCTGGGCTGGCTTTTCTGTTCTTGGGAGGTGACAGCTACTGATGATCAGGGACTGAGGTGGCCCTGGTACAGCTGCAGCAGGCAGGTTCCTGTGTCTACAGGCAGGTACATCATCTCAGACTTAGCACGGGAACCAGAAAAAATACTAGATTAATTAAATTCATTAATTGAATTCTTCCATCAGCTTGCAGGGAATTGGGTAGGAAAAGATAATTGAGGATGCAGGGGTAGGTTTCTGAACTGTGCTGTAATTTGACAGGTAATTGATAAACTTGGTTTGGCAGCTCTGTTTTGTTTTAAAAAATGAGAGGATACTTTGTCCTCTGGAATTAAGTGATAGCAAGATCGATTTCCAGTAAAACAACAGATGTTATCTAAAGCATCTTTACAAGTGTGAAGAAAGTTTGGTAATATAACAATATATTATCTATCTTAATACAAAAAATTAGATGGCTTAGTTATTAAAACCAAATTGTGAATATAGTTACCTTATGTATGTAAATGCACAGCTTGGAACTCCATGCCAAGATTAAATATTCAGATTGGCTTCAGCTGATTTACTTAACTTGCTAATTTATGCAGCAGCTGTGCTCCTATGGCAATCAGCAAAGGAACTCTGTAGGAACCTGGCTTTGTTTGGACTATATAAGGGAAATGTGGTGGACAAGATCATTCATGCTCTTGAGCTACGTATGGAGTTGCTCTGTATTGTGCAGCTGTAGGAATTGTTTCTATTCATGAAGCTTAATATATCTAGACATCTGGGGAGTAGTTCTGATAAAACCCCCAAAGAATGCCTATGGGTTGTTTTGTTACAAAAACCTAATGCAGTCTGTAAAGCATAACCTGACTGGCTACAGCCAACGCTGCGGTGTCATACAAAATGTACCTGCATGCAAAATATGATTCAGATGGAAACCTCTGGTAGCTGATTTGTAAGTAAAAGGAGCTGGGAGGAAAGCAAGTGTGGTTTGGCTGGAACCAGAAGGTGACAGGAACAGTGGTTCCTGTTCAGTCTTCCAGACTGAGACAGGGGGGATCTGGTTGGGGGCACCAGGAGTAATGCTTGAGTATTGCTTCCCATGGGCTTCCTTCTACAGAGCTCTGTCAGGAGCTACAGCTGTAGCCTTTAATGGCAGAAAAATGGAAATTGTGCTGCTTTGTTTTTATTTGTTGTGCTCTACCAATAGGTATTTTTGCTTCCATGTGTTTCCTGTAATTTGCCTTTACTCTTTTTACATTTTGATTTTTAGTATGGCAAAGATGAAGTGAAGAAGTCCCTAAATGCTTTATTACAGCATTTGAATTATATAATTGTGTTATTGCAGACTTTGAATTATAAGGCAGACCTGCATCTCCTTTTCCAGTTCTGTGCAAGGCTGCTGGGAAATCAACTGAAAAAAGTAAAATGTAACAGATGAATCATGACATCCTGTTCAGCGTTCAGTTCTTTGTTAATCCAAAATTATTCACCACATTTATTCTGAATTTGTATACAATTTTGACCATCTTAATGGTATTTTTCAGTGAATGAAAATTTATGTGGAAGCATTCTCTCTGTATAACTGACAATGGAGATCCTAAAAAAATTAGAATGGTAGATAGTTCTGTGAAAATAAATTATCTAGCAAATGCCCCAGATACTTCCAAGTTCTCTGCAGGCAGTTTGACAGACTACTTGGTTTTCCCACTATAAATCTGTATTACTGATTTCTGCATAATTCAGCATTAGCCTTCTTAATCTGTTTTGATATGTCTTAGTGTAATAGCAAGGCAGTAAAAAGAAAGTCTTGAACCATGAGCATTTCGTTCTACTTGTCAGGCATCTTCTCTTTTTTAAAATTTTATTTTACTTTACAAGAAGAGATATATAAAATGAGGGGGGGGGGGATTTAAAAATAAATTAGTTCTTTAGGGGTAGGACATGGGTTCTGAGTTTGTTTAGCAGCTATAGTGTTTTAGAGGTAGAGTAATCCTTAGAGTTTTATAAGAAGGTTTGATACACTTTGTTGAACGCACGTAGGTGATTTGGATCTGCTTCCAGACCCTGTATTTTCATCCACAAGGCTGATCCTGAGGATGAACTGTGGGGATCCAAGTTTTCTCTCCTCAAGCTGCTTGCTGTTCTGCCTGAAGTGGCCCCAGTATTGATTTCCACTTAGTCTTTTCACAGGGATGCAAGTGAAGGTCACCCAGTTAAGATTCAAGGTGATTTCTTTTTGTTTCTGTCATTTGGTAGGTGACTTTTAGGTACAGGGAAATGGTGTGCCTTCTATTCACATGTGCCCCATGTGATATTTGTGCACAGACTTTGGTGGGGGGAAGGATTAATATCATAAAACTCACAAGTTTTCTTCCATCCTGTTCACAAACCCAAGCTGTACTTTCTCCAAATCCACAGTAGCTGAACTTGGTTTTTAAAGGTTAGTACAACCCTTAGAAGTACAGTAGATGATGTGGAGCTTTGTCTCCTCGTGGCTTGTTTGTGCCCAGGAACTGCTGGCTAAGCAGGGAGGCATGTCTGGAGCAGTCTGGCATCTCCCTGTATTTCCAGTTACAGTACCAGCAGCATACTGGAGGGTTCCTCTCACCCAGTTCTTGTCCCCCACTGCCTTCCCTCAACAGAACTAGTTCTTGGTTCTTAATATTTCTTCAAGAGAAGATCATGTTTCATGTTTATTGCAAATGAAGTGTTCTAAAATCATTATGAGATTTTTATCCCTTGCTAGGAAATCTCCCTGTTGCAGGCATAAATTTATGGAAATATTTAATTTTCTGATATTATCCTTAGTCTAGATTTGTTGTAAATAGTACTTTCATGTTGAGTCCATGAAAACCTTTGTGTTGGTTTTGCTACCTTCATTCTTTATAAAGAATTTTATATAAAGGCTTTTTTTTAAAAATTGCTCTGTATATTGAAATGAAGTTTTCAGCAATGGAATAGCGATGTTCCACAGAAAAAGGAAGCATTAGAAGAAATGGATCCTTGATTAATTTAATGTCAAAATTTTAAAATAATTTTTAAAATAAGTATTTATTAAAATTGATTGTATGAGTCATTATAAAATAAAGAGCCTGCATTGCTTTAAAGGTTGTAAATACTGCTTTTATTTAGCAGTGACAAACCTTGTAACACACATAGTTAGGATCAGGAGTAAATGGTTGCTGCATGTGTGATAAGCACAGGCACTTGGACTGACATGGAGCTCCCCTTGGAGGCAGCACCCTGGGTGCTCCCTATGCCCATCTCCCTATGTCATGTGAGGGGAAGTGTTAAGAGAGTACCAAAGCAGATCTGGAGTCATGGCTTGTTTTTTATTTGTATTTTTGTATATTTGTATTTCTCTATTTCTATGTTCCCCCCGCTAGGGAAACCATCAGATCAGAAGCCATCCTTATGTTCGTGTTTTTTCATTCTAGCAAAAACCCAGGATGAGAATAATTTTAAACATATACAGGAATATGCTTAAAACAAAAAAAAAAAAATTGCCATTATCAGGTTTTAACATTGGATAAACTATATTTTACTTAAATCTTATGACTATCAGTGCAGACACATGTGGAATTATGGCTGAGAATTTAAAGGCAAGAAGAAAAAAAAGAAGTCAGGAAAATTCAAAGTGATGGTTACCAAAGCAACTATGATTCTTCCACGCTTGCACTCTTAGTAGTGCTGTATGCTTCTCAGTGCCGCCAAGTGCTGATGTGTTAATAAATGCATGCAGCGTAGCTGAGTTACTGAGGGAACCAAAGTTGTGGGGGATTTGAGATTAAAAATGAGTGCAGGCCTCCTAGCTCAGCAGTCAGACAATAGCACAGGGTAGGAGAAGTGTGGCCTTTCGCATGGCAGAATATGATTGTTTTCTTGCTCCTGGTAAAGAAAACAAATTAAAAGGTTAGATTAAAACCAATAAATTAAAAATGGTGGGTGTAGAAAATGGGAAATACTTTAAAGAAAAGTATTTGCTTTAAAATATTTAAAGAAAAGTCCCGGTCTAGCTGGAAGAGTGATGCACCCTTCCCACCAGCACGAGGCTGCCAAAGCATGGCATTGGGGTACAGAAAGGATGTTGCCTGAACCCTTCTGTCTGTCAGAAGAACCATTCCTGGCCAGTTTCTCCTCCTGTGGTGCAGTGAGAGCCCCCCTCTCCTGTTTTCTGCCCAACTGAGCTTCCATATAGTACCAACCTTCATTAGCATTTCCTGAGTATTTTTGAAATCTGTGAGGAGCTCTGAAGCCTTTGGCCAACACTTCTGCATAGGAAAGAAAGGCCTTTTAGCTAAGACAGAAAGTGACCCCATGGCACACTGTGCCTTTGGGTGCTTGGAGCACCAAAACAGGTGTTTGAGCTGAGTAAATACAAGACTGGCAGTGCCATTTGATGAAACAGTTAACAGTTTTTGTATAAAAACACAGTCCCTCCTTCGAAGAGAGATGTTGTTCATGTTTTATAACCAGTGAGCCTCTGCTCTTCCATACTTCTTCTATTTTTGAGCTTTCTCCAGTCAACAGCCAACCCTTTACAGTAAACTACTGTTTTCTTGCTGAGCCCTGCCAACAAGACCAAATAAACAGCTGCAGGAAAGGACATGATATCACGATGGGAAGAAAATCAGGAAGTTTGCAAGACAGGTTAATATGCCTGCTTCCTTGTATCTCAAACTCTTCAGTGGCAGCTTTACTCAAGCAGTTGCATTCCTTTTGCATTAGTCAGAAAGTATGATTGAGTTTTATTCTAGCTTCATGGTTTTTGTGGCAGATAAAATACCTGATAAAGTGACAGCATTACTGATAGGGTGATACCTTATCTGTTGTAATGCAACTGCACAAGTTGAACTGTCAGAATTGTTCAAGCTTCGATAAGATCAGTTATTTATGTCATGTAGTCATTGTGGTTTGAATCTAGACATTAAAGTTGGATTTTTCCATCCTTTCAATTCAAAGTTTGGGAACAATCATGAAAAAATAGCCAACTTAAACTTGCAGGCTGAGCCAGCATTCTTCATACCTTTATAACTCAATTCTTGGTCGGCTAAGAAATCAGATAATCTTCATCTAGTGTTTAGCATATCCTTCATAAAGATGATAGGTTTTATCAAAATATCAAAATTATTGTTTTATGCTATAAACCAGAACTTATATAATCTACTTTTTAAACTTCACCTGTGGAAATATAATTCTGTAGAGAAGAACCAGTTAAACACCCAGCTGTGTGACCAATTTCAACTCTGCCTTTTTATCTGGATTCCAGGATCCTGAGGAGAAATTGGAAAAAGCTATATTGGTGTCGTGGATGCTGTGATCTAAAATTTCCTTTAACTTTTTGCTGGAAATAGATATCTGATAAACACTGTTGGCCTTTTTGACCATGATAAGAAGATGACAATAGTTTGAGAAAGGTTACAAACCTTGTAGCTGTGCTGGTAAGGTAGGAAGTGATTCACTGTCAGTACATAAGTGAATTTGCTAAAGGATGCTTCATTCTAGTGACATAATCACCATCACACTTCTTAAGTCAGCCTGGGATACCTTCTTCAGAGCTGCCCTTCATGCAAAGTGGATCACCTATTGCCATCCACGTTTAAAAATATTTGAATAACAGTTGTTTGCTGCCTTGTAACAGGTTTCCCTCCTCTTGATTTATTTTTAGGCACAGCCTTGTTCTGTTTCTTCTTGAGCAGCACAGTAGAATTAATTCCATAAATAACTTGGCACTTTTGTGTAGCGTATCTGGCAGACAGTTTTTTGGGGGTTTTTTGTTTCCAATTAATATGTTCTTGTGTTAGGTTACCATTGCTAGTATTTTTTGGTGGCTTTTGAATGAAGCCACAGTAATCTGATATTAATTTAAATGTCAAATTAAGAATGCATCTATGGGAGTCAAGTATCCTACCCTAGCTAATTATTCACTAGGGTGTCTGCATTCTATGTTAATGAGGTATAACACACAGAAGACAAAATAGCTGAATATCAAAGCTGCTATAAGTGAATATGCAAGTGACTTAAAACCAAAAAAGCCCTTTACAGCACTTTCTCAACATGTAGATAAAAAAGGAGTTATGTAGATGGCTTAAAGCCATAATGAAATATGAATTCACATCCCTAAATGTCAGTGCAGTGAGGAAAGGCTTCAGCTATCCACAAATCAGTGGATAGCACATACCTATGAGAGCACAGACACAAAACTGATAGAGCTATGCAAGTGTGAAGGTGGTATTATCAATTTCCAGAGAGGATAGGTCACTCTTCTGAATGGGTATAAAATTTAGACAACCTGGATGTACTTTAGGGAAACCTGCAACAGAACTGCTACTAGAATCCTCATTTTCATTTTAGTATTTGGGTTAGCAGCTTTTTTTGGATAACCACCATAAAAGGGGCTGTGCATCTTTCATCTGCCTAGAGTGGAATATTGAAAGCTGCTGTCTGTTTTTCAGGTTGACCTTACTCTGGTCCTTCATGTGCATCTGCCACCTTTCAGTCACACTGGTCTGATGTGTTAGGTAAGAGCAGCAATTTCCCACTGGCCTTCAGCAAAGTCTGCTTAAAGTAGTGGCTTGGGAGCTATTCTGGCAACCTGCTTGTTTCAGTAAAATCCCTGGTTTTGCATTTTGAGACCTTTAAATTTTTCTAGATTTAGTTAAGAGGGACAATATCTAGCCTATTTCTTATAGCATTGACAAAAACAACAGTACTTTTCATTATGGTGAACTAGAGCAGGCAGTTACTGAGGTATTTTTGTGAAATCACTGGAAAGGATATGGGAGTGTTTATGTTCCCCTGGTGTTTTATTTGTTCTGTAGACCATTACAGGACTGTTTAGTGTGCATGGAGCAATTTTCTGTTTGTTGCAGTGACATTGATTAGATTGTGAATCTTTCTGTCACACAGGATTCTACACTACAGAAAAGGCCCCTCCAGAACGCCTGACACCTTCTATTAATCCAAAGAAATAATAAAAATAGAAAATGTGTGTTATGCCCAGAATACACAGACAGTAACAGTTCACCTGGGAAATACCTTCTGACAGATTCGGTGATTGGTAAATTGCTGATGGGATTAGAGAATAGTCAGGGACCAGTGGTGTAGAAAAGGAGGAGTTTTCTTCTTTGAACTTTAAAATGTTTATCCTTTAGGGCCATTTAATCATAAATCAGAAGTGTTTGTTTTCTCAAAAAATTCCTATAAATAAAGAATGTTTATTTTTCTTTTCTTGTAATTCTCTTATATTTCTAATATTTTCATTATATTTAAAAAAAGTATATTTACTTTTTATAGTAAAGTGTACTAATGTCCATGTGTGTGTATGTATATGTATGCATACACACACAAGTTTACATTACATTATACTCTAATGTAATGAGGCAGTGGAATTTTACTAGAGGCTCTGGTATTGTTCATGCCTAAGTGAAACAATGTAAAGCAGAGCCTAGTCCTGGAAGTAAAGGCTTTGCATAGTAGAAACTTAGAGCTCCCTGTGAAGGATAAAAGATATCCCTGGACAGCCAAAACATCACCAGAATTCTGTCCCCGCTAGCATGTCTTTGAAACATTGCCAGCAATGTCTGACATCATAAATGAGTAGCTATAGCAAGACTGGCATCTGGATCAATAGGCATATCAAGAATGCTGCAGGAATATAGTTGCTTTGCAAAGTTTTATTTTAAATAGTAATCAGTAGTGTGGGTGCTAGTATTTGTAAAATTGTATTGTGCCTGAAAATTTGAAGAGTATAATAGCTCTTTGTATAATTACATTTGAGGTGCCCCAGTTTGGCTTTGACACCTCATGTACCTGAATGAATATTTACTCTTGAAATTCTACACTTTGAATTCTAATCTCTCTCCCTGGTTAACATGGGCTACCTGTGAGTTTTTGTGACAGTTTCTGCTTATCTCATCATACATTGTTTTCTCACCTCGTCCTTTCTTGTGTCTTTCACTGCTTGTTGTTCTCACGTTATTTATCTTTTTTTCTTTCCATTTCTTCTTCATTGTTTCTGCATTGCATTGTCCTTTCACAGTCTCCAGTGGTTTTTAATTCTCCTTTCCCCTTCAACTCCTTCTTAATTTCTTCTTTATTTTCCTCATACCTCATAAAATGTTCACCCACCTTTTTCCTGCCTTCTCCCTTCTTGTCAAGATGTTCACCTCTTCTCTCTAGATCTAATATCCCCTATCCTCTCTGTAAACTTTTAAATTTTTCATTTCTTCCCTACGGTTACAATGTTCAAATATGCTTCCATGTGCATCTAAGAAATGAAAAAAAAAATTTGGTTCTCTCGGTACGAATTATGAACCCTCTTTCCAGTTCTTTCTATCCCTCCAGCAGAAGGTGCTTTGTGTGTGCACATAAAGTTGCACCAAGCAACAAGACTGGCTCATAATATTCCTCTGCACATTCTGATTCAAACAGTAAATCACATTCTGATTCAAACAGTAAATCAGATATGTATTGAGGGTTGAGGGCGGATAATATTAGGCTCTTTTTTTCCACCTCCTGTTTTGAAATAGCATCTGACCTTTCTGGCCTTCTTTGGTAATATGTTCTTGAATAAATCAAAACAAAGGAAAAACATTTAGAAGGGGGAGTGAGGTTGGATATATATATTACATAAAAGAACAACAATAAATTCTGTTCTTTTCTACTGAGAAAATGTTGGATCTTTGATTACTTTCAGGGGTGTTTTTTTCTAGCCATGTGAGCTATTTTGAGTGAGCCAGGCTTTCAGATATTCCACATGCATATAACACATTTTGCATGATTTTTACTTTGGGTTGTACTTAGCTATGTACATGTGTTCTTGATGGAATTATTTATCTTGAAATTCAGTGAATGTTGAAGGAGATATAATTTTTTTCCCTTTTTTATGTTTATGTTTTAATCTGTCTATTTGTGTGGTCTAAACCTCTGTTCATTTAACATTATCTGTTGAAACAATCTGAGACTCAAGCCTAAGCAGCAGAACTGAAATCTCTGATTTTTATTCTGAACTTTTAGGAACTGATACTTGTGCAATTAGTTGCCCCAAATGATAAGCAGATCACAAGCAAAACTATCTTCAAAGGGCTTTAGACATACCAGCAGAAACTTCCAGTAGATACGGATACAATGATTCAAATGTTAGAGGTCTCAAAAAGTTGCTGCTTGAAACTGACAGGGCACATTGGTTTGCGTTATAGCTGCAGTGATTTTTATTCTGTGAACGTCTGCTATTGGATTTTGCCCCTAAAACAATTCTTACTGTGAATTTTGATGAGCTCTTCTTCAATAGTTGTGTGTGACGTCTGTTAATTAGGACATATTGACAAACCTGTCCTTATAGGCTACAGGATGATGTAGGAGCTTTCACTGCCACACCTGTAGCTTGTCTATGAGATTTGCTAAAACCCATCAGATCCTAGGATTAAGATAAAATGTAGAGTTGGCAGCATTGGGTAAGGTGTGATAAGTCTGACTTTGAAAAATTAGGAACATTCAGGTCCTTCTAAAAGCACTGTTTTTCCTGTTCCATGGAAGTGATGAATTACAGGAGCTAAGGGTCATACAGGACAGTGTCTTATGTGCCTCAGCCTGCCTTTCAAGCTGACAGAAAATACCGTGTGCTCTGTAAGCATTGTATTGCCTGATGTTGATCATGCTCATTTCCCAGTGCCCTAAAGGAAGGTGAGAGTCCTCAGCCTCTCTGGAGTGGTAGATTTCTTCCTATTTGCCCCAGTGTGCCAAATTGTAGCTCTTCAGCCTTGCTGCGGGGCAAGGATTGCAAACTGGTGTGTAGGATGGGACATCAGGATTGCTGTCTTGTGTCCTCAACAGTGCCATTTGGGTTCTGTTATTATAGAGCTCTTAGGCACAGGCTTCAGCTGAGGCAACTCCCAGGATGTACCAGTCCAGGGAGGTGATGCAGCCCATAAGCAGGTCTGTCACAGCCTCTGCTGTGATTAGTTGATGCTGTGAAGCATGAAATAGCATTTGCTTTCTGTGCTACAGCTATCAGATGGTGTGCCCTTCTTATTGCTCCAGAGGTATGATAAACAGCTGTATTTCATGAACTGGCATTTCCAAAGAGGTCTTGCTTGTTGAACCGAAGCTCATTAACACAAAGTTTAACCAGCAATGACATATAAAATACTAAAGCTAATTAATTTTAATAGTGAAAACCCATCTTAAGAATGATTTGATGTCTGGAGCATTAAAATGTTGCATGCTTTAGCTTCATTTTCTGCAGCCCTGCTTACCCTAACGGATAAAAAATTTTGACCTTTATTTAAAATGGGATTACTTACAGGTGATCATTAGTTGAAGACAGGTTATATACGGGATACAGCTAAAAAAAATCTCTTTAATATGTTGGGAAGAACTGAGGGTATGTAATAGTTGAAAGATGCACCTGGAAGTAAATAAGCAGAAAAAAGAAAGAATTCTTGTTTCAGCCAACTGATTTTAACAGAAGCCTATTTCAGAAAAGTAGGAGGTTTTGTCCCCGCCAACAAATTATTGCAATGACCTTTCTTTTCAAGCTACAAACTCTTGGACAAAATCCTTAGCACTGAGAAGACTTTCAAATACTGTTTTTGGGATTCCATCACTGTTGTTTGAATGACACCCAGTACTTGTTTTATTTTGAAAATTTTCTTTCGAGTTAAAAGCTACTCTTGCTCAGGGGATGAGTCCATGAAGGTGATTGCAGCAGCAATCAACATCACCTTTTCCTGGAGAATGTACTTATCAGTTGTCAAATACAGATAGCATATTACAACCTGAGCCTCTGTTATATGCTCTGTTCATGCTTGGTTTTGGAGAGGGATTCCTTTTGTTTCAGTACAGAAATCCAGTAACAAAATCTAATTATCTATTCACATAGAATAATTTATTTACACAGACTGCCCCCCTTGCAGTTGCTTTGTCTGCTAATCTTCTTTCAGCTTTACTCATATTTCTCCTAGAATGAGTCAATTATATAAAAGTTACAGTGAATATTCACCAAATTATTTGTTTTAACATTAAAGCAGTATACAGCACAGTAACTTCTGATCTACTTAAATTCCTGTAGCTTGAATCCTTCCAGTTTTTTCTCTTTATATGATATAGGACTTGATGAGATGATTACATTAATAATGCATAACTATAAAAATTAAAGTGCATCACAGAGAACATACTAATAGGTTTAATTGATTTAAATTTGTAAATGGGTGCCAGCAATCAGAAGCCAGGTGCAAGTCTGACTTCAAATGAACTGAGAGTGATAACAGTGCCAAAATCATTGGCAAGATTAATAGTTCTGGTGTTGAAGGAAAAAATAGTTAAATGTTATGGAATTACTTAAAATTAAACTTGAAGAAAAATGTGAAGTACATGCACTTTTACACTGATGCTTTTTTATTACTGTTATGAGTTTAAACCTCAATTTTGTAGTTTCACACTTTCCTATTTAACTTATTTTTGAATTTTGTTTCATATTTTAATATTTAAAACTAAGTAAGATTAGTTTTATCCTATGAATGTGGTAGAAGTAATTTTCTAAAGAACTAATTTGGATTTCAAGGCATCAGAAAAAGAGTGACTATTTAACACCAGTTAAATGCAGGACTCTGCCATTATGTATTGTTAGCCTTTCTGCTTCTAGTTCTTCTCTTAAACCAGGAGGAAACGGTAATATCCTTCATCTTAAAGAAAACAGAGCATTTACAAAGCTTGGCTGTCATTGACATGCAAGTATTTTTCTGTTTTATTAAAAAAGAAACATTTCTATTTCTAACAAATAGAAATGTATTGTACTTTATAGAGATCTGGGGTCATGATTTTATCTGTATGTCTAATTTTGATTTATAGTTGCATTTTAAGATAACTTTGCGCTTGAAAGTGACTTTGAACTTCCAAACTTGTATATGTGCTGCTGTTAAAGTTTGGTCATGGAGACAATATTTTAAAATCAATTAATTATGGATCTTCAAATGTAAAGTTTACTTCTGTGTAGTAGAATTCTTTAGGAGTTTGCTTCTGTCCAGATTGTACCATGTTCAATATTGTGTATAAAGAGCGGAAACTGAGGTCTGGAAATGAGGATGTTGTGTCAACATTTTTCTGCCCATTTCAGATACTATGTTTGGAATACTGGTTTTTGGAGTTGTTTGTTTGTTTATTTTCATGCAGACCTCTTCTACAGCTTTTGTATCATATCAGTAACATTAAGAAACCTACTGTTTCTTTATGGTACCCCTCGCTTAGGAGGTTTTTTAATGGGTTTTTGTTTTCCTTTATACTTTTCCTGTCTGTGCTGTCGCACAGTCCTTCAGAAAGCTTATCTAGAATCTCTGTAGGATGCAGGAGAATGCCAATATCTTAAATGTACAGACCTGAAGATAGAAACAGAGGCTTGTGGAAAATCATGGAGGAAACTGGTATCAGATCTGGAAATTGAATCCACATTTTAGCACATAACTTTATACATCAACTGGCTACTATCCATGTCCTTATTTCCTGCAAATTTAAATTTTAGACAGGAAGCTTTGAAGATTGTGGACAAGATTATAGACTATTGAGATTCTTGTGGCTTTTTGTAGTGATCTTTATAATACAGCATTCTTCCTTTAACAAGGGATAAATCCCTACGAAGGTCCACCCTGTGAATTTGCCAAGTACCTGACCCAGATGTGCCTTGCTATGCAGAGATAAAGCAAGAAACTCTTTGAAGAAAAGGAGAGGGGGCAAAAAAGTGAAACTAGAGAAGAGAATCCAGCAAAAGCAAGTATTGGAGTAGGCATGTTAAATATATCTTGAAATTTGGTGGTTCATTAATTACTTAAATGATTGGCCTAAACGCCTGCTTCATTCAAGCTTTGCCTGAGAGGCTGGATGCATGGAAGTGTGTGGCAGGGGGGATTGCAGTGTCAGGAATCAGGATGGGCTTTTAAAAACTGGCAGTGAATGCCAGAACAATATACTATATCTAAAGTCCTTTAGTCTTAGATCCTTCACTGCTGCAAGAATAAGTCTCTCTTAAAATGTTGCGGGCTACATTGCCTTTTAATTCCTTTGTTTGCTCTCTTGCTTGTGGTGGGGCTGCAGGAAAAAGGCAGCTGCCCATTTGTCTTGTCCTGAGGGCTGAGTGCCAGCTTTGATGAAGGCTCTGGAAGGAGGATGATGGTTTGTTCCCAAGGGGAGAAATGTGCAAGAGGATGGTAATTCCTGGGAACAGCAAGGAAGAAACACATGGGAAGCAGCTGGGGTGACTCTCTATGTGGTGCCTTTGGGTCTCAAGAGAGCCTGGTGGGGGAGGTCAAGGGGAGCAAAAAACCTCAGAGAAAGTGTAAGCGTGAACAAAAAGGTCCTTTTGGAAAAGGCAGGCTGAGCAGAGGAGGAGAGGGATTTAAAAGTCTTACTGTTACTCTGTTTTACACACCACAGAGGAGTTCCCTCTACTTTAAATGGCCCTACCTTTTATTCTAATAAAACCCAGCATGGGAGACTCAAAGCCCTTCTTGTCTTCTTTGGGGATATCATTGGGATGTTGAGTGTAAGAAAAGGTGTAGTCTAGGTCATCTGAAAGGTCATGACTCAGTCAGAAACCCACAGGGCAAAGATTCCTTATTTTTGAAACCTAAGTCTCAAAGTTCAAATGACTCCAAAGCATTGCAAATGGTGATGTAATTATCTATGGGTACCATACATTATTAATGAAAAGTTGATTCAAATTATATTTATTGCTGCATCAGTTATCTATCTAGAAACATACTTAAAATTCAGATCAGGCAGCAACATTTTCTTAATCTTGCCCTAGAATGGATTTTCTGATTTTCTTCTTTCATAATTAAGGCTTGGCTAAACAGGAAAAATATAAAAGGTGCTTGATAGTACATATTAGAAAGCTGTATGTGTGGCAGGAGATAAGCTGATGTTTGAAAAAATACAACAGTTAATTACACTTCAGATGGTGGTGGTGAGAGACTATAGTGGGCTGATTTTTTTACCTGCAGATTCCTGTTTTCTTGTCTATAGGGAGAATAGAATAGAACAAGAATGTTTTCTTGTCTAAGGGAAAGAAAATTGAAAAAATATTCCAAAGACATATTTTTATTTTTTTCCCCTCAGAAGTCTGTCAGGTTAATATCTAATACAGTAGTGCAGAATTATAGATGCTTTACATGTCTCACTTGTCCTTTTTGCCTACTGGTGTTCAAATAAGAATTAGTAGCTCAGTCTTTGTTTTTTTTTTTTTTTAAACCAAAAATTTCATTCAAAAGGGGCTGAAAAACATGAATACTAGTCATGAATTCATTATTATCATATTCTTTTCTTGTGCATTCTGTTTATGACACTGACAGAACAGAATAACATTACTGGCATTTTTAACGAGCATGCTATTGTTGTTATTATTATTATCATTGCCCATATTTAATTGTAATTTTCATTACAGGTTTTATGAGGTGTGGATTAAAGGTAAAAATCTCTGGAGCTGAACTGCCAACAGTCATGCTGTGGGTTTCAATTATAGAATAATTTCTCCATTTATTCTGCTTAATTTTAGGAAGCAAAGGTCACAGGAATAAATTTTCTTTGTATGAATAAACACTGGGGAAATTGAGGACCCAACTATTATCATATGAGATGACAGTCAGTTCTATCAATGTAGATATTTGCAGCTCCTAGTGATGGCAAATCTCTGCAGTCTTATTAGCAATGATGCTAATAGTCAGAAATTTTAAGGGAGCCTTTGAAAATGCTTTCTCTGGGGGTGGTTGCTCTAGTAAAGCCACTGCAGAATCCATAGGCCTTACCATGAACACAGAGAGATCAATGCTGAATATTTTGGTGAATTTCTTCCTTTTGTTTTTTGCTCTATAGGAAGGAATAGAGTAGTAAATGCCATAGATGTGTGGAAGCTCCTACAGCTGCTCTCTAGGACTGCATCAGTAATGTCCTTTCATCACTTTGTCCAATTTTACTCACTCTTGATTTAGAAATTAAAATATTTTCTACAAAAAAGATGGGCTAGGTTGCTTGTTGCTTTTAAATTGTTGAGAGCCTCCATGGAATAGCTACAGCATGAGAATACCGCAGAATATTGTTAAATTTCAGTATTTTAATCAAAGGTCATGGGGATTTGCTTCTTTGGGTGTCTAGAAAGCCTTCTCTGCTTCTGCTTCACTTGAATGTTAAGCAATTGTGCAGACACTGTACTTGCTACCTGTAATTTCTACAGCCATTAATCACATAAATGTAACATGTAGAGTGCCATGATGTCAGAAGACTCTTCAGGTGCCTTCTTCACAAGTTCAGTTCCCTGGAATTGGAGGGTGCCACATGGCACCAGTGTGAGGTCTGAGCTGGGACAAGGGGGCGGCCTGGGGGTGCCCCTGGAGACCTTTGGAACACAGTCCAACAGGACCTGAGCAGTGTGGACTGACTTTGAATTTAGCTTTGCTTTGTGCATGGGGTCTGACCAGATGGCCTCTAGAGGTCCTTTCCAGTCTGAGTACTTTTATAACTCTATGACTTGGCCTAGAGCATGCTTTCCCTCACTTCTCCCTGCAGTCTGTTCTGCCTTCCTATGTATTTCTTACCTTGTTTCCTTGGCTGTGGAAAATATCCACATCAGAACCACCAGACTGAAACTAGAAGTGTAATTCTCTGTTGTCTCAGTTAGCTTTGCTGTGAATGCTGTCTCAGCATTGTGGACACACATACAGAGGGGTTTGTGGTGGCTAATGGAATACAGCTGAGTGAAAATACATGATGTTATATAAAGACTGGGGACATGGATACCTGGGGACATGGACAAGGATACATGATGAAAGGCATCCAGTTTTTCAGATGAAAAGCTATAATGGAGATCTGTCAAGACAAGGCCTTAGGGTAGGAAATGAAGAACAGTTTTATTCCCGTGTATAAATAGAATTCAGAGCTCCCAGACACAGTGAAGTAAAAAGGCAAAGATTTGTCACTTGGATGTAAAGGAAATGTGGGAGATTTATGTCCCTACACTAAAAAAATTCATATATATGTAAGCCAGCCAACCATTTTAGTTCTGTCGAATGAGAGGAGAATAATTATTCTGGTAGATGTTCTATAAAGGAATGTGCTTATTCAAACTAGATGCATCTGACAGAAAATGGAAAGCTTTGCTTTTTTTGTCTTTATAAAAATCTGCTTCCTTTTTTAATGATGACATTTGAAAGGAAGAAAAAAGAGTTAGCAAGTAGTAGCCAAAACCTCCAAACCAAAAAGCTTCTTTTGCAGTAGGGGAAGGGTGAAATTGTGATTAATTTTATGCATTTGAACATAAAAAATGAATAAATCCAGGGAAAAAGAACTGAAAGAATTGTAAGTGAAACCTCATTGTAAAGTTTCAAGATTAAATTGTTCAGTTTTGAATCACCTACAAATTGGGATGGAGATCTTCATCTTTGTTGAACATTATTTTAATTTTCCTCTGAATTATTAAAATATGAATTCATTTACATATAGCTGGGATAGGAAAAGTCTTAAGAGAATTTAATGAAAGGTGGACAGAATCACAGTAACAAAGGTGATGTCTGGTCTCCTAACAAGTGCTCTAGAGTAACTGCAGATGAGGCCAGGCCTAGAGTCCAAGCAACATGATGAGAGCCTGTGAGGGTATTTTAGAATCGGACACAGCTGCTTTCCCTTATTTTCATAACAGAAATTTTAATAAGACCTTGCCAATCCTTAGGTTTTTCTTGCTGGTCATTGTCATTTGACTTCTCACTTCTATATGTGTTTGTTGTAAGGGAAATGTTGCTGTTGCCAAACTTAAGCATAGGGATAAATTAGTCACTCTGGAAAGAGAGCTCTACGTTTGTGAGTTCTCCTGTTACTATCAGAGCCTCTACACTTTCATATTGCTGAAGCACAATTTTCATGCTTCTAGGACTTTTATATAACTGCTTCGGTTTTGTGTCTGAGAAGTCAGTTCTAGCTGGCTTTCCTAGCAAATTATATGTGTAGTTCATTATGATTTCTTTGTCATGTAAGAGCTGTTAGAGGGAAAAGTGCTCTTTACCAAGACTTAGAACTTTTTTCCTTGTGCCTATATTTCCAAATCTGAGGGTGTGAAAATGATTATTTTTTCAAGGTTTTGTGGATGTGATTCTTTGATGCATTTCTTTCCTCTTTGAGGTGATACTATACACTAGGCATACAAGCAGAGACTGGATATTGCTGTGCATCATGGGGATATTACATTGTACTATAAACATAACTCATCCCTTGTGACACCAAGTTCAGTTTGTGTTTCTTTTGTGCTACTTGAGTGTGAGCCTCACTGTGCAAGTGAAATCTATGAATCAGAATACAAACAGCTCTGAAAGTGTCTATGAATGGAAAGCATCAAACTAGTTGCTAATAAGTGTGTTTATCTGTAACAGGTATTAGCGTCCTTATTGCTAGTTTACATAGGCTTTAGTGGATGCTGGGCAAAGTCTGTTGCTACCTCATATGTATAAGAAGCCCCAGTGAGATTAGTGGGGAATTATGTTAAAAGCATGAACAACTTTGATTTGAAGGAGACATGAAAGACGTCCTGTTACTTCCTGGGAAACTCTAATGAGAACTCTTCCAGTGATCCCCATGATCTGGGGAAAGGAGAGAAGGAGGAGGAGTGTGTAAATATCTCTGAAGAAGTGATAAAAATCTCGTTCTGAGTTCTCTAAATAAAACCAGCCATATGTCCAGAAATAATTTTATCAACTTGTTCCAATGTGTTTCCTGACAGGATGTATCTTAAATGTGGAAACGCTCTCTTGTAGTTTTAAAAGATGAATTTCTTAAAATATAATTACATTTTTTAATGGCAGTGGCACTCTTCTAGTGTAATACTTCTCAAACTCAGATTTTTCTTAGTGATAATTTTGAGCAGTTTTAGAAAAGTATTGAGCTTTCTTACTGTTTCTTAATGTTGTAAAATATATGATTAACATAGTTACCATTATACATAGATGACACTTTGATTTTATAGCTATTGTTCAGTGTCAGAGCCTACTTTAGTATTTTATTTGTACTTTGGACAAAAGGAGAAAATGTATTTATAAAACCACATATCAATTTTATCTTACCTTACTAAGGAGGATTGAGATGTGCAGGTAATATATGACAAACATTTATTAAGTGTCTTTTTCTGTCTTTTACTTCTCTTGAAAAGTCATTTACTGTCATCTGCATGGCAGTTGTGATCACTGTTATTAGAAAGTATTTCAGCATTCTCACTCTTCAAAATGTTTCCATGAATCTGACAGTCGCTACCCAAATAAAGTCATTTCCGAAAGCAACAGCAGAGAAGGGAATGTGCTGCTGCTATTACATTTGAAGAGAAGATTTATTTTTAAACTCTGATCAGCCAGCTATTATGCACATGCTGGTTTTATCTTGTTATTAAAATATCACAATGGGGATCAAATTCAGCTGTGAAGAACCATGCTATCTGTATGTAATTCTATTGCTTAAAAGTATGGTATGGTAATAGTTACCTGGTGAAAAAATCCCCAGAGTCTAAGAATTTATTCAGCTGTATAAAGATGAAGCAGGGTTTAAATATTCATATTTTTTCATTTTTAATTTTATTAAGAGATAGAATGGCAATTCAAGTATCTGGGTCAATTTTTCAGGCACACGTGAAATGTACTAAATGCAAGTGTTTTGGGAAGAAATGTCAATACCTATACACAGGGCTAAGAGGGATTTGGTTAGCTCTCACACAGCATGTGGTGGCTGAAGGCAGTTCTAGTTGATGCTGATAGTGAGAGCCCCATCAGGGCTTTTGCTGGCATGTGAACTGAGATGACTTTCTGTCCCATATATACATTTCTGGAGTATGGAAAAGAGACAGAATAAAATCCATTACTTTTTTCTTTCTCTATGCTGCTTTTCTATTCTTTTGTTTTATATAGATTTGTATTTCAGTAAGCTGCCCTGAAACATGTGGAAGTTATTTAGATTGCCCTTTTATAATCTAAGAAATGACCATCTTTTTATGAGAGGGGGTAAGAGATAAGCAGGGATGTAAGATGCAATTCCCCAATGTTCTTGCAATCTTCAGAGGAATAGCTGTGATAATATAATAAGCAAAGCAATGTAATACTTCATCTTCTGTGTCACTGGCTATCACACTGTCTTACTTCCTTTGCTTGCCAGCTGCAATGCAAAATTCTGGAAGCCTGATTAAGGTGCTCCATAGCATTTTGGTACCTTTTTAGAGTAAAACAGGAGAATTTTTTCTCTCAAGGAAAGATGCAGAATATGTACCAATAATGGCTGAAGTATGGCTGCCTTAGTCTTCAGAAATTGCATTTGCGTGGGGGAAAGCACTCATCTCTCAGTCAAATAGTCCTTTTCTTTCCCTTGTGGCATTTGCATGCCTAAATGTTCTAGTGAACTGGGACAAATGGGAAAGCTATTGTTTTGGTAGAACAGCTTTGATCCTGCTCTCTGTGAAGTCTGTGGAAAGAGTCCAACTGACTTTCCTGGGAAATACAAAGTGGATGAAAAATGCAGTCTATGGGAAGCAAAGCTACTGCATTTTCCTTTTCAAATTTAACTGAGACATATTAAGCATTTCTGTGCTCCAGTTTTCTTCAGAGAGCAATAACTTTTGTCACCCTCCTTCCCTCTTCTGCCTACAGAAAATCTGGTTTTGCTGGTGTCTTGTTTGATTGGGTTTTTTTAATGCAAGTGTGATGATACAGCATATACCTGCCTTATTTGCAGCATGATTGTGTGCTCTGTTCAGATGAAAAGGCCTCATTCAAGTTGTTAAACAGGAAAAAATGTTAGCATGTATTTTTCTCTCAATACCTTATTTCAGTGGCTTAAGACTATGTTGGGAACTGTCAATTCTAAATGTTGAAAAACCATCTAACCATTCTTTGCATGGATTAACAGAAGTGTAGCTAAGAGATGGCTGTAGATAGCACTTACTGTCTGAAAATGCAAATTGTGCTTGTGCTTGACAAAGCAAGACCAAATAAAAGCATCCATTGCCTAGAACATGGCACTTCACACAGTGGATAAAAAATCCCATATTATTTTCCTGGTAGAGCAAGGCAGGCCTGAAAGCAGTGAACACTGCTGGCTGGCTGTCTCTTTCAAATGCATGGTTGCTTGTGTTGCTTTATGATCTCAAAGGTCTTTTCCAACCTAGGTGAAAATGAAAGATGTGAAAATGAAGAGATGAGGTTCAAGGATTACACAGGTTGAATGCTTGCATGTGCATGGACTGACCCCTCTTGATCTAGTTTGTCAACAGGCTCTTGAACTGTTCCTGCCTATCATTATCTGAAGAGGCAGCAAGGGAGTATGGAAGTCAGCAGGGTGTAGCTGTTCTTCTTGGCCTTGCAATTAATTCTCTTGCTGTGATGAGTATGTTCCTGGAGATAGTAGAGAGGATGAAAGGAAGGGAACCAGGTGTGCTCTCTCCTTACTACTAGTAGGCTAGTACCAGGCAGGTGAAAAATCTCAGCCTCAGAATAAGAAATGTCTGGCATTATTGGTATGTGTATTTGTTAGGCAGAGAATAGGCATATTTCTGTGAGACCTTCTAGTTCATCAGCTTTCCAACCTGCACTGGCCCAAGACTGAGAGCACTTACCAGCCCCTAGGCAACACTCTTGATGGTTCTCATTATGAACCTGAAACACAGCACACATCTCTTGCCAGACATAAAACTAGATGGCTCCACAGGTCACATGTGTGACCTCATTAATCTGCAAGACTGTGTTATGTGCAGATGTCATACTTTGAAAGAGCTGTAAAAGGGGAGGATACCTCTACGAGGTGAAGATAGCACCCTTCCTAACCTTCTCTCTTAATTCTTCATTCCCCATGCTTCAGTGCTGTGTTTTAATGCGATGGGTTTAACACCAAATGTCACTAAATGCTTTAATGGATTTGCTGGACAACTCTGTCAAGAAGGCAGTGCATGGAAGTGCTTGTTTCCCACACAAGAATGTTTAGTGAGACTTTCCAGTATTTATTTATTTTTATTTGTAAGGCCTGGGTATTTAGTTTTACTTCAAGGAAAAGTTAAAATCCAGAACACATAATATTATCAGTTGTTAGCTCATTGAGGTACTAGTAACACTGCTTCATATTTAACTTCCAAACATCTTGGGGATGATAGGGAATGAGAAAGTCCGTGAAAAGGTCAGTCTTGGCATCACCATCACAATTAACTTACTTTCATTTGTGGAGTAGCAAATGCTCCTATCGCCTGGAGACAGGGGTGCATTGGTGACAAATAATAAAGTGACAGAACAAAGTGACCTGATAGGGTTTGACAACAGATTTATTAAATACTTTCCCTGGAAAGATTTATTTCTCTTTGTCATGTAATTTCCATGTGTGCAGATAAAACACAGTGGTGAACTTGGGAAAATGGAAATTAACTTTCTCTTAAAGCGTGTCACTCACATGAGAATGTATGGAAGGACAGCAAAAGCTGTATGGAAAAGACGGTTTTGGAGGAATCAATAATACACGTTTCCTGTGAGTCTCAAAAGGGAGAGCCCTTTTGCCTTGTCCTTCCTGGGCAGCTTCACCAACTGAATTTCTCTTTTTCTGGTTGGTAGCCTGCTTCTTACAGAGGTTTTGTCGAGATCTTCCCTAGATTCTCAGAATAACTTCACAGCAGATTTTGAAGTTCTTCAAGGCTTGGTGAGTGATCCCTGGAGCTGTTGCTTTGGCATTAGATTGTACCATAAATTAAAGGACAGGAGCAGCTACTTTCTAGTATTAAGACAGGTAAGTTCACTTGTTCTCCAGTATGCTGAATTTCCTGTTAACCTCAGAGTATCTGACAAGTTCTGCTAATGGCTGATACAGCGGGGTCGGGTGGGTTGGAAACCTGGGGTTGTGATGTGTGTGAACACTACAGGACCCCTGTTCTGGTAAACAAAGCAACATTCAAAATGTGAAGATACAAGGGCAGCCTAGCTAGGGTTTATGGTGTCTGGCCCCAGTTGCTGAAAGGCACAGGCCAGTATTGCCTACAGTGTGAAAATGCTTGCTAGCTCTTTGTGCCACATTCAAATTTGTCTGCCTTGAGGAGAACTTTGACAATTTGCTTCACTTAAGATGAGGTGAAAGAACATATTTTGCAGCCAATTAAATAAGGTACCATGAGAGAAGCAACAGCTCCAAACATACAGAAATTATAGGTAGTACTATTTGTAGTCTCTTAAGTTGGGAGCTTCTGTTTTCAAAGGAGTACTGTAAGAGGGTACAGATGTTGGACAATATAGCCAGCTGTAACTGCAACTTCTGTAAGCTGAGAGTCATGAAGAGCTGATCTTATAGGTACAAGTGTGTGGCTTTATTTCTTTCCCAGTAAGTTTCTGATATTATCTTTGAATACCATTTAAAGCTAATTTCATTGTACTGTTACTAACTGTGGTTCTTCTCTTGAGAATGATAGCAAGAGGTATGAGGAGGACTTGATCTTTATTTAAGATCATATAATGGCAATACAGGAGTCTACTTAGTGACATCTTACCTATCACTAAGCATCTAAATTGGTGGGTTTAGAGGCTTTTTCATTAGACTAGACTATATAAATTATCTTAATATTTTTTCTTTATCTTGTACATAGAATTCACGTGTATTTAAGTGGAATATTACCTCTGTTAAAAAAATTAAATAGAAACATTTAGAATTTGCCTGATGAAAAGATGATGTTTGAGGGAAATCTGTAGTTTTTAGATTACCTTACCCAAAATAAACAGATATTTCATTATAAATTTCAATTTCTCTTTATTTTCTGAGCTGACTTATGATTCAAGTAGTGTTTGAACTGAGGCTTTAGGGATTTCGTGCATACAGTCCTTCAAATTACTTCCAAAAAGTTAATTTAACTTCTGAGAAACTGGCCAAAAAATAAAAGCTTGTATTTACTTGTACTTTGTATATCAAATTTCTCCTACCGTGTAACAGGGAGTTTTAGTAAGTGATAATGTAGGTGGGTAGGTTTTTATTATAAATTATTTAAATTTTTTTTCTTTCCAGTTTAGAAAAAGCCTAATTCCCCTTCCATTCTACTTAACGTGTTTCCAAAAGTATGTAGTAACATAGTTATAATATTTTTAGGGATGGGGGAGGAAGGAAATTAATAGGATAAACCTTCAACCACCTGCAGCTTGCTTGAGCTTCTTTTATTTAAGAAAGGGAATGCAAAGTTCTAAATTGACCTCTTTGCCTAATGCCTGTTTATTCTGGAACCACTTAAATCCCAAGTAGTTCTTAAACATCAAGAAATATTTGGATAAACATCTTTCAGAGCGGATTTTAGGAATTTCCATGAACAGTGAGGTAGGCAGGCTAGGTAGTACAGGACAATCTCCAGTTTTGGTGATGAAGCCTTTCTAAGAAATCCCTGTTTGCCTTGTGCCACTCCTGAGTAGGAGTTTACTGTTTGTACTCTGGCATGGTAGAAGTCCTATAGACATTGGGCAGCTGAACTGTAAATGAGCTCTATGGAAAAAAAGCTGAGTGAAATGCAGCACAAAAGAAAGAGGATTTCCCCATTTTCATATATTTCAACATAGTTACATGTGTTCTTTGAACAAAGATCATTAGCTTGAGCAAGTGGATGGAAGTGTCTCCATAATACTGTATCTTGAGTTTGATTTAAATGTCAGTGGAAGTACCTAGTAAAACTGCCATATGTAGTTGGATAAAATCAGCTGGTTATAATGAGCTGCTATGTTAATTTAAAACATATTCACCATGACAGAGACATGCCATGTAATTGTTGAATCTCCTTTGTATTTCTTATAATTGATTATTTAATTATAATTTTAAAATGATAATATAATTAGCATAATTTATTTTAAAAAATCCTTATTACTATCCTTAATTACATTATTTCTAACAATACTGCACATTAAAGATAGTCTGATAAGGGTTCACATACTTCTATGCCTTGGTACTTGCCCTCTAGACATCTGATAGTAATCCTTACATTTCTGAGGAAAGAAAATCTATCATTTTAACGTTACAGAAATTCACATAGTTTGACAAATCAATCCCATTAACCTCCTTTACCCCATGGGTTTCACTATTCAGAGCTTTTTGCGTGAAACTGTAAATGCATAAAACTAACAGTAAAGTAGGTTTAAATCCTTACAATCTGTTCTGCTTTCTGGATATTTGTATCACTGCAGATGTTCCAAAAGAATGCAATCCAAGTACAGCATATACTGGATTGTTCACTTTTAAAGACTTATCTTTGAAGAAATATCTGTTCAGTGCTATAAACTTCTAGTTGAGCCAGATGCCACTAATGTAAAACTGAACCAGGGTCCTTCTACAGCAATGCCTGTTTATATCTTGTGTAAACTGGAAATATTTGGGATATAAACATTCAGGGAGACACTGACAGTATTCTTGAGGGACCTGAGGCTGTGCAAGCTGTGTCACTCACAAAGGGACTGTCTGTGAAAGAGCTGGGGTGGAACAGCCATCTCTCACACCAGCTCCTGGCATTCTGGAGCCTGGCTCTGTGTGCCAGCCCTGTCTTGGCCAGGGTCACGTCGGGAGCGTGCAGCTTCCTGCACGTCCCTGCACCCTCCAGCTCCTGTAGGCAAAAATGATACCCTGGGAGCTGCTGTCCAGATGTGGGATCTGGCATGTGAATGTCCCTGTGTCACCAGTCCACACCTCTCTGCCTAAAGGTGGAGAGTCTTTGCTGTCGTATTAAAGCCATTGGTGTCAGGAAAGTGGACAAAGCTCTTCTGTGTCTATAGAAGATATCTATATATAAAATATTTATTACAATTAAAGAAATAAATGGCTCTTTGTCTGATTAAACTGTTAAGTGTTCTCTCTTTGCATCTTTTTTTCTGGTTTGTTTTTTTCCTTTTCATTCAACCAGAAGCTATATTTAGTGAGAAATATCAGTGAAGTCTAAAGGAATGCATCAAGTTTTCTTTGGAACTTAAAAATCTTGGCTGTGGCAGGACTCTGTCTGTGTCTGGTGATGCTGGCCAGATTTTGAACATCTGGCCAGATGCTGTGGTTGATCAAAACATTTTTATTTCACAACCCTTGCAAATTATTGGTAATTTTAACTTGATGCTAGGCATTTGGAACTCCACTCCTCTCTATGCTTATACAACCCAGTTTGAAGGAAGCCTTTTTGTTCTATTGTGTTTACCACTACAGACAGAGAGAGGATCATCACAACTCAATAGGGAGATAATATAGTTTAACAATGTTATGTATGTGCACTCATACCACTTCCTTATAAAAGAACAAAACTCTTTTATACTTTTCTTTTTTGTTTTTGGTATGCTTTTTGATTATCATTGATTTTCTTTATTACACAATACAAAACAACTTAAAGTATTCAGCTAAAGTCTGAGTATTAAACATGAATTAAATAGGAGAAGAAAAACCTTAAAATATATTTTGAGAAAATAAGATTAGATTAGAAAAGAACAAGGTTTAGTGGACAGAAAAGGAATTGGTAATCCTATGAGCTAGAGAGGCTGAGGTAAAAAGTACAAAGGAAGAAGTAATGAGCGTAGAAAATGAGTTGTTTAGGTGGGGAAAAATACAGGTTGTATGCAGAGGTGGCAAATGAGGGATTACAGAGTAAAATAAGCCAGTTACTGGATCAAATATTGAGGAATCTGGATCAGTACAAAGGGGTGAAAATCTAGGCTGCTTGGGAAAGGATTAGTATTGAAAAGTGATAATTGCAGTTGAAAAGGAAGACAATAAAGCTTGCACAAGAGGGGAAAAAAAGGATAAAAATGAATCTGAAAGCAAAGTAGAAAACTAAAAAGGATTTTGTGAAAGTGAAGTCTACTATATAATGGAAGCCTCTAGTTTAATCCAGGAGGGGATGATGATAATACAAATGAATAATCAGTTTGGTTTCAATTTTTCTCAAATGGTGTGTGCCTCGCTATCTTTCCTGGAGGACAGAAGAAGGGAGGTCACAGTTGTGATTACAGGAAATTGATTTGGAGCACATAGCATTTTCAGCTGCTGCCAGGTATGCTCCAGGGGGTAAACTTTTAAAACCACAGTTGGAAGATGCGTGTATAAAAGCTTGGGATTTGTTTGGACAAAATGGATTTAGGATGCATCTCTCTTCCACTGAGTTTCAATCCTTAAATTTGTTGAAAGACCTCCCATTCTTCCCCAGAGTTACACATTTATTTATTTAAATGTCTATATTTGCATAGTGGTAGGAAACTTCTATGTAACCAGTGTAAATTTTGTTTTCTTCCTTTGAGTAGGAAATTGTGGTGGAAGAAAAACTTTATTTGCTAGTAATAGAGTTTAGAGAAATTTTGGTATTTTTGTTCATGGAATTTAGTGAAGTAATAATGAACAGAGTTAGTATAACACTAGTAAAAGTATTTAAATAATTCTTTGATTAGAGGAGTCATCATTGAATGAATTATTCATAAACTATGTTTCATACATAGATTAAAGCAAAATATATTCACATTTTATTTGAAGCAATATTGGAAAATTAAAATAGGATTGCAGTTAATAATTTAACAATTGTAAGCGCATTGTTCATGATGATTTTTACTTTCTTCTATAACTAAGCTATGAAAAGGAGTAAATCAGGTATAGTGATCTGCAATGAAATTGTTTATTCTGCAGATCTGACCTCCTCCAAGGGAAAGAAACCACTGAGTCCCTTCAGAAATGTTCTGTAACATTTTCCCTTTAGTGTCCAGAGTTGATACTGTTGGCTGCATCAATCTGCTTCTTTGTGTGTTCTGAGCATAAGGATAAGGTATTTCAAAGTTTCAAGTAGCAAATATTCTCTTCCATTTTGCTTCATGAACAATTTCTTAAATTTATTTTTACTGTCTAAGGACTCAGTTCTTAGGACTTCTGCATTTTGTTTCAATTTTGTTCTTGTCAGTGAAGTAAACCCTGGAAGTGAAATGAGCATCTGTGTATATGTGCCTAGGCTGGTTCAAGTTTGGATGCATTTTTCAAAGGTATGTGTTAGTCTGTCATAAGTTCTTGGTTTTAGTCACAGATAAACTATGATGGTTCACATTATATGGGCCACTATGCACTAAACCAGACAAGAGGACTCGATCTGGCCTTTCTCAGCCTTGAGTTATATGTATTATCTTGGATAATATATATATCTGTTCAATATGAAACAGAAGCAAAATGAGTAGACTCTAGTTTCAAATTACATATATTAGTAAAATAAGGTGATTTAACTCTTTTAACAAGAAGACTATATTAATTAGAGGGTTCTAACAGTAATTGTTAACATTTTAAATTTTTGGTTTCTGCTATAATGGGAGTAAAAATACTAGAAGCAGATCTTAGTGCAGTTTGCCACTCCAGATTGTAACACTATTTCATGTGAAGCTAGAAAAAATGATATTTGTAATGCTCTTGGTGTTCTTCATCTAACTTCTTGCGGCAATTTAGACTTTCCCCACTGCCATCTGACCAAACCTGACCAATTGTTCAAGATGCCCAAAGAGAAGGATGCCTAATGTGGTATTTATTTCCCAGGAGACTACTTATGAGATTTTATCTTGGTATTTGGTAAAACCATGATGATTTAACAAATGCCTCTAAGTCACCTTTCAGTGCCTACCCACATCATATGCTAAAGCATCAAATGATGAGCCAGGGTAAGAAAAGCTGCCTGGTGTGGAAAATCATGTTCAGCTTTGACATTTGAAGTCTGAGTGCTGGATTAAAAAAAGTATTTTAAATAACTCTTCAGGATCATTGACGTATCTCATTTGTAACCAACCTCTTTGCTTTGCAATGTAAATCTATATTTTAAAAAAGCAGTTATTTTCTTTTTTTTCCCCCCCTTAAGGATCACCTACTTTGGATTGATTTCTGCATCCTGAATTGGACATAATAGCTCTTTAATAGTCTTGTTGGATATGCTTATTCAGAGATAAGTATGGTGCTTTCACCTTTTAGAAAGGTGAAAGATGTATTAAGGGTTAATTGAAATGAGAAGACAGACAAGTTTTGTCTTTATAAAAACTAGATGTGAAACTTCAAGTGTGTGTGTGAAAGAGCACAGCTAATGTTTTCATCAGCAGAACTAAAATTTCCATAGTCACGTTCACTTTGGACTAATTTTTTTCTTTGCCAAAGTTCTGTAGTGAGTGAAATTGATGTTAAAAGAATTATCTACAAGCAAGTTAGTTTTTTCCTTGAGCAGTCCTTATCGTTATTTCTTCTGATGGAAGCTCCTGCACTCACGTGGGCTGGAGATGAGATCCTTCCACATGCTGCTGTCTTTGCCCATCTTGCTCCAGAACAGGAGTGTGCCGCACAGCTCAGCAGGAGATGTGACTGGATGTTTCTTCTCTTCACTGCACAGGATGTCTTGCACAATGTCCTTAGAAATTACCGTGACTTCACTTGCTGAACATGATATTCAGGCTTGTTTTTCCCCTTGGCATTGTTATGTTTTTTGTGGCAACAAGCTTTTTTAAGTATCTCACCAGACAGAGGGCATAGCAAAAAATTCAGAAAAATTCCCAAGGCATTCACACTGCATATCAACTGTGCTCATTGAGAAATTATATTATCTATTTTCTTTACCTCTGCCAGGCAGAATTTTGATTTCTGATATGGGATAAAGGAAAGTTCCTCAACCCTTGATTAAGTGTCTGTTTTGAGAATTAAAGATAGTTGAGAATAAATGTGACTGGACAGAAAAAGTATCACCTGAATGCAGTGTCATATACTTAATTTGTGGTTTAATGACTCACTGGACTTCATATCAGCTTAAAACTTGAAAGCAATGCAGATGTTTTGAGGGCACAAGATTCCATTTCTTAAATTTCATATAAACTCTAGAAGATCAATTAGCAGAACATTTTCTTGAATGAAAAAATTATGCTTTTTTGACTAGTCTGTTTCAAATGCCAGATATTGCTGCTGCATGCTTGATAGTGAAATATTCAGAATTTTTGTGAGAGCTCTTAACAGAGAATTACAGTGTAGAGAATTTAATCTTGTTGCAGTGGAGACAGCAATTGGCCTAGGTGACTGTGGTGGTACCAACCAATTAACCCATAGAATTTTTATTGTTAGTGTTTTCAATTTAAACATTAATACAGACTTACTGTATTTTAAAATATTCTTTCAGTTTAATATTGCAGGATAGATAGTGCACATAGGCCTGTCACAGCAGAGATGCTCACTATTGAAATCCCACAAAAAGGATTACTTATCACAGAAATATCCCAAACATTTTAATTAAATGAATAATAATCTATTATATCAAAGTTTGAAGCCAAACAGGGGAAATAAAGAAAGGATTCTACAGCCACTGCTTTTTATCTCTCTGTAGAAGGGTGTATTGAACTATGTCTCATCTTTGAATATTAAATTAAATTATTAAATGTACACATATTGCACAGCCTCAGGGATTTAAAATTTGTTTGGCTTTTCTCCTTCTCCCCAGTCTTCTGGTGTTGTTTAAAACAAGCCCCCCTCATTTCAACTTAGAACCACAGGTTCATCAAGGCTGTCTAATACATTAAATCAGAATTCTAATCACTATATTGAAGAAGTAGAAAGTCATGAAGACTTAATCTCAGACCCTCTTTCTTTTCCCCTCTCCAAACTACATGGTAATATATTGCAATCATTATGTGCTTTAGTTGAGAATACAGCCTTGCCTTTAAAAAGTGCATAAAGGATTATCTTCATGATTTATTGTAACCTGTGACAGGAGGGTTAAGGGACAGCAAAAGATTACTGATCCATTCAAAAGATTATTAAAATTAAATTTCCAGCCATATTTCTGTGTTCTGGAAATATCTTGAGGTGTCTGTATGTTAGCATGCAATAAACATCACTCTGTTCAAGACAAGTTTTTATAAGAAGTTTTTTTCTAGTTAGCACTTGCCGCTGTACTTCGGGCCTAAATTCATGTTTAACACTCTGTCAGCTGACAATTCTCCAGCAATACTTGCCTTTGGGGAATTTCAGTGACTAATTACAGTATAGTTCTGATGGTCCCTCCCTTGTTCACCTCATTGTTTGAGGGTCTCCTTTACTAACTGCATAACTTGCTGAAGAAAAATTAGAACATACCTTTTTTCCCATATTAGCTAACAGAATTTCCTTTCATGAGTTACTTTCCTTCTTATTGTAAATCTACTGAGGGTCTGGATTTGGTCTGCAGATGATTTGTCCAGACTTTTCAGTGTCCTTGCAGAAGTTAGAGCAGGTGAGTTGGCACAGGACCCAAAGCATGAATTTGCCCATCCAATGCATCCATTTTAAGCACTGAAGCACACAAATGTCTCCAGTTGAATTATGTATCTACAAGAACATCTGTTACTGCACCTTTTTCTTTTAATAACAATTGAAGTTATTAAGATGAAATATATTGGCAGAAATCAATTTTGTGTGTGTGTGTCCTGAAATTCATATTAGAAATCCTCACCTATCTTAAGCCTTTTGGAGATGGAGGTCTAGTGAGTTTTTTATGTATGATTCATTTTTCCAATTTTGTCGCTTTTGTTTCCTGTAGCTATATCTCAGGTTTCTTAAGATAGCAGTTTAAGAAACTTAGGAGAAAAAAATCCAACCAAACAAAAATAGGAAATTAACAGGTATTCCTGTCTGCTTGTGATTCCCTTGATTACATGGATTTTCAAATGTTTATGTAACAAACATTTGGTTCACACATTGTAAGCTAAATCAGCATGACTAAAACATTTCTCTGCATTTTTGCTTTTGAACAAAATAGTGTTAAAGTGAACAATAGTTCTTAGCTACTTTTTGTGGCATTTGCCAGGCCAAACAACTACCCCTGAATGTCTGTTACTGTGAAAATTATATTGTTCTCTAGTTCCTTACAGTAAGGAGATGATAAAACTCAACTGGCTCTGGGTATGCTTCAGTTAGCTTTGCAGCCTGTAGTTGGGTTTACCACTAGAAAAGTAAGTAAACAAAATCAGAAAGGATTTTTCATGATTTAAAAACCTACAGAAAGAAACCTAACATAAAACAACAAAAAGCCAAAAGAACAGAAAAAATAAAAAGTCACGTAAAAGTATGATTTGTTCTAGTTTGGACTTAATTTACATTCATATACATTCATATATTAATTATTGGAAATACTTCCATATGGGAAGATACTTTTATTAGGAATGAATGCTACTTTCCCCATATTTCACATTTTTCCCCCTCTCCATTTAAGTGATTCAGACCATCAAAAGGATAAGTTCCTTTAAGAAAAATAATGTTGAACTTTTGTCATTTCAGTTGTTTATTTAGTGTCCTGCATAATTTCAAATGCAGGGATTTCCATTACTGTTATGATTGCCAAACCACCACAGTAAGATGTGACTTTACTGTGATCTCATTAATAGAATTGAAATTGGGAGTTGACAGAGTGAATGTGATTAATTTGTGTTACTGTTCTTTGGGACTAGAGTGAAGTGGGGTGACTACCTGCCTCCTCATAGCTCAAAAGAGGTGGAAAATCCAGTTCCAGCAGGAGAGGCCACTAGGATGCTGCGCAATGGGAGGAAAATTGCAGTCAAAGTTGGAAAACAAAATGTGGTGTTTATAATTCTGTCAGATAAACTAATGAGGAGTATTGGGCAGACAGTCGCAATCGGAGCATTTATAGTGGCCAGGAGGCTCTCTGTGGGCGACTGAAGGAAGGAGAAGCAGAGATGATCCCTTACTGCCATTGCAGCCATGCCTTGATTCTTTAAATTGTTCTGCAGAAGGCCCTGAGGTGGCTGCTGGTGGTGTGAAGTGGAAGAAACAATTATGTCAGTGGTGTGTAGTGTCCCATTGCTCATCCTCCCCATAGTGTGCCGCAGCTGGTGTCAGTCAGCCAGCTCCTCCACCCCATGCCCCTTCAGCACCCAGCTGTTCCTCAGAAGCTGTGCCTCCCAAAGCGGTACCAGGGACTAGGGCTTGGCAGGCTGAGACGCAGACGTGGAGCTCAAGGTGAAGCAGGCTTGGGAGCTCGGGGCAGGATGGGGCAGGATGGGGCCCAGGCCTGGACAGCTACTTCCCCAGCAGGTCTGGGTCTGGCTGGGCCCTGGTATGAATGTGGCAGCGTACACACTGCGAGTGCCCTCAGGAGTGCCAGTGGCTGGTGTGTGTGTCTGCACTGTTGCTGCCCTCAGCGATTATGGAGCGCTTCTGGATTGCTGCAGCAATCACTGCTCAGCTCTGTGGCGTCCTTGGACTCAGGTGCCCGTCGGACTGATGTCAGTGCAGGTGGCCCTGCTGCATGGAATGGCAAGCAAGAACTGCTTTCCTCTTTTCTCTTTGACTCATCTTGTCCCTAGCAATTTGAAGTTAGAAACCTGGATTGTGTCTAGAGACAGATAAAAAAAGTTATTGAATGGCATGGAGTACAAGTCTTATGAGGAGTGGAGGTGGGGAGGTGAGGTTGTTTATCCAGGCAAAAAGGAGGCTGAAGGGGGCTCTCTACACCTACCTAAAGAGGCTGTACCCAGGTAGGGGTCAGTCTTTTCTCCCAGTTATTGAGAAATAGGACAAAAGGAAGGAAGCAGGGGAGGCTTATACTGCATGTTAGGATAAATTTCTTCACCCAAAGGCTGGTCAAACATTGAACAGGCTGTCCAGGAAAGTGGTTGAGTCACTGTACCTGGAAGTGTTCAAAAGATTTGTAGGTGCTCAGAGACATGGATTAGTGGTGGGCTTGGTAGTGCTGGGTTAATCATTGGGCTCCATGATCTTTTTAGAGGTCTTTTTCAAACTAATGATTCTGTGGTTCCAAACAGGTTACCTGCAACCTTTTTAAATACAGTGCATGAATCCACATTGTGGCCTGTTAGCTAGCTTTTGTATCTTATTTGCCTTATTTATTCAAATCAGGTTGTTTGGGGTTTTTTTCTGGGCATTTAGAAACCAAATTTTGATGTTGACACATAAACCATTATTGTTATTACCTTTGGTGTTGTTGGTCACAGCTAAGTGTTCTTATACCTGCTCTTGCCTGGCTGTGAATGCAGGAGAATTTGAGTTATCCTGCCCAATGGAAAATATTTGTATTATTTAGATTTTCACTGTGCCATTTCTGAACTGTTGTAACTGGCTCAGAATGTGTTCTAATTAGGGAAACTATTTCTGCTCAGTTCACAATAGATCTCTATCTGAAATAGGGAGAATCCAGTGAAATTTTTTTCATCATGTATGTGAACAGCAACACTATAATGAAAGGAAATTAGTTGCTGTCCAGAGATATGAAGAGAGGAAAAGTAGCCCTTCCTAGTAATGCACTGTGGTTAAAAGAAAACATATTTACTGGCTTGCTTTGTTAAAATTACATGACTACATAAAAAGGTGTTTGAAAATTGAACATTTTTTCTCCTCCTTTTTAGATGCCTCCCATTTCACCAAACTGAGAGCTGTACTGTTAGCCTCCAGCTTTAGGAAGTAATTTTTTAAAGTGATCTTGTGTTCTAAATTTGGACTTTTCTTAGATTTGGGTAAAATGCAGTATTTCAGAGTAATTAATCTGTTTGTGTCGAGTTTATTCTGGGGACTGTAGCCATATTTTAAAAAAGAATCTATGAGGTCATAAGACTTGTATGAAATAGGCCATTGATGGAAAAAGCATAGGATGAAGCAGCATTCATGTAGGCAGTGTTGGGAGTGGATTTTGGCACAGAAGCGGCACCCACACCGACTGTGAAGATCAGTGCATCTTCCATTCCGCTGTCTTGGAGCACTGCTTGGTAAGGAGATATCAGCTGCCAGTAATCAGGTATTGATATTTATAAAATTCGGGGTTTTTTGCTACTGAGAGCTTAAAAAGTCTGTGGCTTTAGTTCTTGTCTTCCATAAAGAGGAGTCTTATCAGAAGTGGTTAAATTGTTCTCCAATGCTCTTTATCCTCTGTCTCTGTTAGAAATATTAGCTATTTGTTGAATCCAGTCTGACAACAGCAGACGATGGTTGTGAAAGAGTCACATAGTATAGTACTAGAGTCAGTCATGCAAGAAATGACTCGTGAAAGGGCATGGGAACATCTTAATATCCTGTATTTTTGTTTTGAGCAGTGTACTGGCTTGTACTGAGGACTGTCAGGTGGCAGGGTAGATGGATGGCTGTTACCCTGTTATTTCAGACAAGAACTATAATTAAGCACTTCAGGATTGGGCTACTTAATAGGAGGAGAATAAAAAAAAAAAAACCAACTAAGAATTTGAGAGTATTTTTTATGCCACTCTTTGCTTTCTTATGTACAAGGTCTTTTTCAGATTTCAATTTTGCTGGCAGTTGAACTTTCTCCCCTTGCCTGATCCTTTCTTGCCGGGTCTCTCGGTCTGCTTTGTTTAATATGAAAGCAGTTTCTTTCTTGTCTTGTAATTCTCCTAAAAAGCCTTGGTGGGGTTAAGTCTGTCTTTGCCAAAATCAATCTGTATGATTTACTCAGTTGCTCTATTTTTAGATTTCTTCCTGCACTGTGGGAGATGCAACAAGCAGAACCCTCATTTCTATGCAGAATCATAAATTCTGTAGCATTTCTAGTGCATATGTTCCAAGTCAGGCAGAACGGGGAATTGTACCTTTGCCTGCTATATCCAATCTGAAAGTTGGGCTCAGCAGGACACAGACATATGCTTTTCTTATTTCCCCTGGCTACTTTTGGATATCAGTGCCGGATGAATACAACCTGCTTCAGAGCCTGAGAATTCTGAGGACTTGGTTGTCTTCTGGCACTTCCCTCAGAACTGAGGCTACCTTAGAGAGGTGTTTTAGTTTTTTGGATCCTGCGAGGGCTAGAAATTATTGATGTGTAGAAGGACTTGCAAACTTTGAGAGGGAAAAGCTGAAATGTGCCAGAGACTTGAGAAGTAACAGGGTGCTGAAATGTGGACAAAGTGTTTTGTGTGATTAGATACTTGTAAATCTCTGCAAATCTTGTTCTCCCTGTGAATGAATGTCTTAAGTAGCTTGTGATGATGAATAGGAGCATGGATAAGATTTCCATGCATAGAGTGGATTTGTCCATGATTTACTGAATACTGCTAAAATTCTCAGAAAGGAGACTTAGTATTTTACTATGTAGCACTTAGCTCAGGAAATCATGGTCTTGACTAGAATGTCATGGCAGTACCACAGGACAAATATAGAATAATAACTCTTAACCAAAAGCATTGTGGTAGATGCTTTCCAGACCACTGGAGAAAATGTTATCCCAGAATGAAGTGGAGAAATTCTGGTGATTTCAGTACAAGACATTTCTTGCCAATGCCATTGAGAATTGCGGACTTACAGCTTCTTTCATTCAAGCTGCACAGATACAGTATTGACTTGCATTTATTGAAAATGCTTGCACCCAAGCACCTGTAAAACTACTGAACAGCAAATTATTTTTTGGTTCTTGTAGCAGATAAAATGAATAGCCACTTATGTTTACAAAGTAGTCATCAGTCTTGAACCTGTGAGCTATAAGAATAAGTTTTAAAGGCCCAAACAATCAAGAGCTAATATTCATATCTGTGAAACATCTTTCTTATCTCAAGCCATTCACAAATTTGAATACTAGCTTAATCTTCTCCTGGG
Source organism: Cyanistes caeruleus (assembly GCF_971803275.1). Lineage (NCBI taxonomy): Eukaryota > Metazoa > Chordata > Aves > Passeriformes > Paridae > Cyanistes > Cyanistes caeruleus. The sequence goes on along the minus strand of NC_141704.1, from coordinate 44,590,375 downwards.
TTTGGTTTTCTCAACCAGAGTTATCCTTAAGAAGTGAAATGGTGCATAATTCAGATCCTGAATTCTAAAATACAATTGTTCCCAAATATCATATAACTTGTTCTTAAGGGAATTTCTAGAAGCTTGTGCCATGAAAATGTACACTATGTAGGTTCATATTTCAAGCACTTTTGAAAAATATTTTATGTTGTCTGATGGCATGGATTCACAGCTGCTGGTATATGTTTTTATGGTGTCACTAGACCTTTGTTGTGTCCAGGTAAGTTTTCAGTGCTTATTATTATGTCTCTCTTGTATCTTTTCCATTTTTAACAATCCAGCCTATATAAGTAATGATAATGTGAGAGAGAATGCTAGGTTTGGTTTTGCTGGTATTGCAGTGATGCACCTTTTGTTGATACCTGCCTTTTTCTAGTTAGACAGGTTATGGACTTTTGTTTGCTTCTTTCATACAGATAACCTAAATAAGAGCAAGAGTAATGTTTACTAGAAGCAGAAGATAATGTAATTTTTTGAAAAATTAGTTTAGTGCTCCATATGATATTCTATGTATGGGAAATCTATAAAACATGCTCAAAGAGAAACAGAATATTTCTGAGATTTTTTTTCTGATATTTTCTTTTTCGCTGATTATTTCATTTGGAAGATAGCTCTGTAGCAGGTTAAGTGCAGTTGTTTTCTGACCATGTTGCTTCACAGTCCTGTTTCAGTTTAAAATCTGAACTTAAGCAAGAGCTGTATTTTGTCAGACTCCTTGTGTTAATTCAAGCAACTGTTTAAAGATGCAGTTCCACAGCACAAAAGGCACTGGACTTTCTGGTGGAAAGGCTGAATAAGCAAACCTGACTGTATCTGCAGTAATGATTGTGATCAATTTCTGTGCCTGCTATAGTGACAGAGGTTAGATTAGCATTGGGTTCAGCCACAAATTGCAGCTTTGCAATAGAGCTTAGTAATATGTGTGTCTGCCTGTCTGTCTGTCACACTGTTTGATACGTGTCAGGCTCTTGCATAATCTTTTCATTGAATAAGTAGGCACTTGAAAATGTGTCAGAGAGAACAGTCACTCTACACAGAAGCAGAGTGATCAGCTTAGTGATTTATCAGCCTCTTTGTTTTGTGGTTTTTATTAGATTGTGGTTTGCCCTATATATATATATATATATATATATATATATATATACGTGGCTTTACTATCAAAATACATTCTATTATTGTAATTCATATGCAATTAAAGTGGTGTGATTTAATAATAGCCTCATACAAAAGACGTTTTTCTTCCCTGCTCCATAAAAGGAAACTTTTGAACTAGATTTAAACTGGTTTTCATCACATATAAAAGTGCTTTCACTTCACTTTAACACATGCTTAGTTTTAAAGAAATTTCTGTTTGCAGATGTTACAGTGCTTCACTCCTGTGAAAGGTGTTGTGCTGGCTACAAAGTCCACTGAAGATTGGTTATTTAAGGCCCTTTTCACATCCTTTTTTTTTAAGCTTCATTGCAGATCAATTCATTCAACTGACAGTGTAACAAACCTTCAGCTCCTAATTATAGGTCTATCAACCAAAGGGTAATATTTGAGAGAATAGAATGCAACTGATGGACCCTATTTTGTGCAGAGCCACCATCACATGCAAAATTTTATTTGTGCAATTGTTGTGCATGTGTATTTGTGTATCTACTTACATCTGCATACAGAAACAGATCAGTTCCATTTTCTGTTTTTAAGAAAAATACATGGCTCCAACATGAATCATATTTTATGGATGAAGTTCATTTGCATTAGGCTTAATTTTTGTTCATTTACCTACCATGATCATTGTAATTTCCTGAAAATTACAGTTTAGTCAAGAGAGACTTCAGGATGAATAATAGAGGGGTGAATGAATGCAGCATGTATGTTACTGTTCCAGCCATCTGCTGTATGTTTATCCTGGGAGTTTCCAGTCTGATTGAATCAGTACTGTCAACTTTGTGATCCCATCCAGTCTCTGACTGTGGAAATGCAGAAAGAAATTCTGTTTTTGTGTATATCTGTGCTTTTCAGGGTTAGGTAGCTTTGTCTGGTGTCGAGTGGTACACCAGTCTGAGCTCCAAGGTTGCCCTATGTGCCTTATGTCTGACTTTCAGTGTGGACATTTTCTCTTAAATGAGATTTTTAGATTTCAGTCATAATTATTCTTCTTGGAAAGGTTTGATAATCAGCTTCTGTGCCCTTCAGAAAAACATTTTTTTTGTTATAATAGAAGAGAAATAGACTTTGAGCTCTGCTTGTGCCAGTACACACCAGGAAACAGCTATCTGTTCTGCACCTTTGGTGGTGGGATGGAACATCTTGTAGCTGGACAATTGCTTATAAATTGCTTATGGATTGCATATGAATGTTAGCTGCAGTAGGTGCATACATTTTTGCAAGGAATTATTGCTAAGGTGCACTTTGGTTAGCGACATTATGCCCACAGATTTTTTTTTTATTTTCTCTTCTAGGGGTTTTACAGAATCTGACCTTAGACATTAGATATCGGGTGAAAGTCTGCTCTCCGGGCAACAATTTTCATCCCTTAAGGGGGTAGGAAGAAATTCAACCATAATAGCATTATTCTAAGGGATAAAGAGAAAGTCCCTCAAAACCAAGAAGCTCATTAATATATTTAAAATATATAAATAGCAAATATTTCAACACAAAGTCAAAAGATATGTAATTATGTTTGGGATTGTAAGGTCATCTCTAAAGTTAGTTGTTTAGCTGCCATGTACTTAGAAATGTACTTAGAAATTGGTTATTTTCCTGCAACATTCACTGAGAATTGGGCTTTGTAATTTTATTTTTTCTTTAGTCTAGGAAATGTTCAGATGCAACAAGCACAATGAAGCTGACTTCACAAATCACAATAGTATAGCATTTTGCCACTGATTACTCTTAAGAATTTCCCCATTTTTTGCACTGTAGCATTTACTAATTTCTTCTTGTCAGGTCTTTTCTTACAGTTTTTTCATATTTTCTTAATGTAGTTAAATATTTTTTAAGTCACATAATGAAATTCTGTTGTAATAGAAAATTATTATCTTGATTAAAATATCCAATTAAGTTACGTTCTTGGTCTTCCACTGTATCTGATTTTTCACTTCTAGAGGTTTCCATGAATTTATAGATCCTCTTTTGATATATTACCACTTCTTTTGCATGTGATGCAGAAGCTGAAGGTAATAATAACTGTGAGAGAAAATACATATTTTGCAGTGAAATTTAATATTTTTTATTTTTCAGCTAGAAGAAACCCCAAAAAATGTATTTTTTTAATCTATATAAAAAGCAGATATATGTGTTTCAACCTCTTAATTTTCACTGTGTCATTTGCCAGTTGGGGATTTGTTTATTTTTATTTCATGACAAAAGCAAATTCATACTAAGTTTTCTTGTAGGTGGCTATTTTTGGTGCTGTACAAATCCTTGCTGCTTCTAGAAGATATACAATTGATTACAAATAAATGCTATCATAAAAAATGACTTATGATAAAAAATAATAAAATATCTAGGTGGCCAAGAAAGCATTGAGTCTAGAAAGAAACAAGTTTTCAAAATTTGAAACAAAAGCATATCAAAAAAATTATCAGATCTTTGCTGGAAGAGTCACAAAATTTCTCAGATTCAAATTTCTTAATGTAAGATTCTCACTCTTTTGTAAAGTTTAATTGCTTTTGTCCAAATTCATGTTCATTTATGTAGTTCAGCACTTATTAGAACTGTCTGGCTTCAGATATTCTGCAGGTGAAGTGACCCGTCAAGAGCTGTTGAGGCATGTTAGAGTAACTGATTCTCATGGTAACTAAATGTCTTTTTTTTATTTTACTGTGCTCTCAAATGAGAGCACTAGTTTAGCTCAGGGAAAGTTGCATTAGTGTAAGTATAGAGCTAAATACTACTATAAGATTCAGGAACTTTCAACTTGTTTTCTAATAAGAAGAATATTCTTTAATCAGCAGAAATACATGCTGAGATATGCATGTGTACCTTCTCTTTAGCCCACTTTCCTGATTTTTGCCTTAAGGGTTCCTAAGAAGTATTCTTCCATTTCATGCAGACTAAACATTTCTTTGCAACAACATCTTTTCTGTGCAAAAACCTTTTTCTGTCTGCCTCCTTAGCAGCATTTTTTTTTTTTTCAAATGTAAATATATAAATAAAAAAAGCCTAAGGGGAAAATAAGACAAAGCTTCTGAAAAAATTATTAATGCCAGATATGTCCATATAGCAACATGAAGGTGGAGAAACCAAGTAAAATGTGTAATCTGTCTGGAGAGGGTTGAATTTCTTGTTTCAGCATTACTCCTGGATGGTCTCTTCAAACTCATAAAAACTGTAGACCAGGAAAGACCCTGGCTTTAGCACAGGTTGTGTTGGTGACAGCAGGAGCACCTCATAGGCACTGTTTTCCTCATCAGCTTCAGTCTTGTAGTCTGTTGTCACACTGTTCTCAGTGGATTGTCACGCTGGATCTCAGGGCACTGTTTTGTTCTGCAGGTGCAGATTTATGCTGGCAAATCTGGTGCACAAATGGCAAACCTGTTAGGTGATATTCCCATAACTGCACTGCTGCTCTAGGCTTTACAGGAAAGCTTGGGAGAGGCATCTATTCCTTGAGACTTCAGCAATGAGGTTATTAGCACTTCTTTCTCATGCTTATTTGAGAACAGTGGATGTTTTAAAGCAACTGCCATGCAGTGGGGCATTACAGATATATGAAATGTGGAGGAACATGGAATTTTGTTTGTACCCTTATTTTCAGCTGATTGTTGGCCTGTTACTTTTCATGCCCTCTATCCCATGTGAACTAAAAGGAGTCCTTCCAAACCACCAATTACCATTCCTTTTTCCTACAAATACATGTGTAAACATATAGTGACTTTTTTTTTGAATGACAGCAGTCACTTCTGACAGTAATTGCTGCTTATTGTTTCCTATAAAAATATAAGAAGTCATTTATATGCTTAATTATATTGAAATATAACATTGAAAAGTGTGGTGTTTTGCAAATTATAGCTTGGAGCTGATGTGTCTAGTTGGTGGGGAAATACAGTAATAGCTAAAAATATGTTATTAATAAATCTGAGGATCTATAAAGACATTCCTGCAAACAAATAATTTTCTGTTGGGAATTTTGTTTCTGCTTTTGTTGTTGGATTCTTCTCTAGTAGAGATCATGTGAAAATGTGCTGGTTTACCCTAGTATGAGAACAGCTCTGAGAGCATAAACACTGTTTTGTGCTTATCTGAAATTAAAAGAAGAACAAAGCATTATTCTCAGCTCACTGCACAGTTAATATGAATTTTTAAGTATTGTTATCTTGTAAGATTATAAACAGATATTCTTCTCTATTTGAGTTATCAAGCACCATTCAACCAGTGTGTTATGAGGAGTAAATTAATAACTTTTTTACTAGCCTGTAGGAGAATGCTATTGTTTACAACTTTGTGATGTATTATTACATGTTTCTTGACTCCTGAGTAAGCTGTCAAAGTTTAAAAACACAAAAAAACACTGTGCCTGTTAATTGAATATATGCTATGAAAAGACACAAATCTATCCTGGTAACATGACTTCATTGTTACCAGTAATTTTCTGAAATACAGAACACAGAACTGTCTTTTTCTTCATTTTCTTTGTTATTTTTATTTGAAAAGCTTGTGATATTAGTAGTGTGTTCCTTATACTTTCTCCCACTGGAACTAGTGAAGAAGGAATTGTTCTATGATGATATTCTGAAATGTATAAACATTTGGGATACTGCATCACATCTGACTTTCCTTCAAAATAATTTTGTTTAATTTTATCATACGTCCACAGTGGAGTTGGGGAAAGAGGAGGAGGGAGGGAAACTGTTCAGATTGAAATGCAAGCTTCTGTGTAGGCTTTTAATTAATTTCCCTAGAGAATGATATTGCAGAAAGGATGGAAGAGAAATGCTGCTAATGGTCCTGGTTGCGACACAGGGGAATGTAGTGATGAACTTACAACCTGCAAACAAAACTGTGCCCTTTTGTTAGGGGTGAGCTATTTCTTGGGAGCGGAATTTTGTGTTTGTGTTTGTAATCAAGATCCCAAATGGACAAACCCTCCTCATTCCAGCCTAGGGCTGGGTCCTCTATCCAAAGAGCAGATTTACTCCATAATCAGAGCAGCCAGTGGCCAAGCAATAGAGCTTTTGCACATCATGAGAAGAGACTCCATGATTCATCAGTGATCATCAGTGTAGTCATAGGACTGGTGCTGGCAGCAGAGAGCAGTCCTTAGATGCCCTCGTGGGTAGAATGAAGTTGAGACAGTCTTGGACATGAAGGGTTGTGTCAGGTAAACTGTTGAACTGCTGCCTTTTCTGCCTGTGGTGGTCATGTGGCAGGGTTTGATTTTCTGTTTGTTTTGGAGCTTTTACCATTGCAAGAATAAAAATATTGAAACAACTTGATTCAGCTTTGCACATAACTGCACTTAAGGCTATGAGTCATGTGTTAGGACTAAACAATATCAGTCCTTCAGGCTCTGTGTTATGCATTGCGCTGCTTAATTTTTCAGCTATGTAAATAATTCAGTCACTTCATGCTAAATGGCTGTTTCCCCTTCTTCTTGTGACCTTAGCATTTATAATCAAATTAAGTTTTCCAGGATGGTTTTGTCAAATTGATCTGGATGTTGGAGTCTCTGGGATGTTTATCTTCAGCAGGCTCTTGGAGAAAACACTGTTTGTTGTTGTGTCTAATACTAGCAGCATTGAGAAGAGTAATTAGTAACATTAGGAGTCTCCAAGGAGGAAAAGTATAAATATGCCATAGTCCAGGCCGGCACATAGGCTTCTTGTGGGCAGGGTATGGAAAGACACATCAGTGTGAACAGCTCACTGCCCACAGAGTCTGGGACATACAGGATTGATGTGTGTGCTCTTGTGCAGCAAAGCTTAGGCTGAGCTTTGAAGGAGTTTCTGATAAGGCTTATTATCAACTGAAAACAAAGTGATTTTACATATTTTCCTAAAGAAGGTTTTTGGCAGTATCAAGGAAAAAATATGACTCTGATATGAAAATATATAAGACGCTAGTGGAAACTTTCATCTTTTTCTATGGGTACTTGTTTCTGGAATAATGTTTCTGCTGAGATGGGCTCTAGTCTTCTGTTTTTAGACATAAATGAGGTTCATAAGCATCTCTTCCTGATGTGTGGTGTTTTACTGTTTCCTGAAGCATGAGGAGACTGATGGTGAGACAGGACATCACTGACTAACTCTAGATGTGCTGTGGCTTGGGTGGTGTACAAATCCCATGTCATTAAGTAGTGGCAATAGCAGTGTAGTGATGTGAAAAGAAATTTGTGTGCTTAAAAATGATCAGTCCTTTGCTAAGACACCATATGACTGGTATAAAGCTTTTCAAGCAGTAACTCAAACTAAAAACCAATGGGTGAAGATTTTGGTATTTTTTTCTGAGCTTTTCTTGAAAGGTAACCTGTCCTCAGCTATGTGCATTTACAAAGGCAAATAGAGAGATGAGTCTTTACATATGTTAGGCCTTTAAAAATACATGTTTATGGATGTTCAGCAAGCATAGCTGCATGATGAAAATATAATGGCTTTAAAAGAGAGTTGGATGGCATTAGAGACTTAGAGGATCAAGTGTCTAGTCTTTTTGCTGGAAAAGTAATCTGTTCTCTACTGGTGAGCAGGCCCTGGTGATGAAATGATGTAGATATATTGAGCAGAGGAAAGAATGAGAAAAACTTGTTTCCCAGGGATGGACTGCAAGTCATGAAGTCAGGGTTGAATAGTTTTCTATGCAGCGATAAACAAGACTGTTAAATCATCCTAATAGTATTTCTCACCTTTTCTGAAGAAACAGTATTTCAGAATGAAGATAACTATATTTAAAACATACATTCAATGACTTTAAATGTAGCACGTGTCACCAAATTTGTTATAGAAGATATTAATAAAAAAATTACAGTTTTACAGTATCTTTAATTCTCTTAATTTCATATGTTTTTGTGCAGTCACTACTTCACTATCAGAAGCTGTATTATCTTCCTCTCAGTGTATTGTGTTTCATTTGGCCAATTTAAGATGCCAACTCTTCTGCCAGTTCTCTTTCTTTTGTTAGATCTGAAAATATAATAATCTGGAGAGAGGATGTTATTAATTAATATAGTTTTTTTTCAAGGCAACCCATGGAATCTATACTTACAGCAAGCCTACTGGTCATAGGAGTATTAATTAAGGTTTTTAAACCTAATTCTGGCAGCCCTTGCTTCAGTTATTCAGACTATGGGCTTTCTACTAGGAAGATCTGTATAACTGATGGATCAGTTGATTTATTTGACACCAAGGGCAGGGATGTTGAAAAGATACTTCTAAATGCAGTAAAAGAAGGGATGCCTGGTAGTAAAGAGCTTAAACTTGTTTAAGTTTAGTCCATTTTTCCTTTTTAATTTTTTTTATTTTATGCTGTGTTTCTAGGTGTCTTTGCTCCTGATCATCTATTTCTGCTGGTATGGCTTGTTTCCTTTCTTTTCTTGTGAAGTTTCTGATGTACTGAAGTTTTATTTAGCCGCTGCAGTCTGCTTTGATGCACTTGCTTCAACATTCTATTAGATACTGAAAACTTTCTGATCTTAAACAGCTCATCTTGTCTATTTTCACTACATACTATACCAAAATAATCCAATGGAAGTATATTTACACTTACACTACCTTATTTGTGAAGTCAGAGATTGCTGGTTTTTAAGTTTCATTCTTCCTATTTTAGTAATTTAATGTGACTCCAATGTTCTAAGTCACCAATATTCTGTTTACTCATCATTAAGTCATTATAATTTATCTCCTAAAGAATCAAAATACTGAGACCTCTGCCTGGCAATAAATATTATGGCTCTGGAGCATTATGTAGCACAGTATAGTGTAGCATAGCATAGTAAGTTGCAAGTCCAATTCTACTCTGCTTTCCAGAGATGGGAGTTCCTTGAGAATTTCTTTGTAACTCTCACATCTCCTGTCAGGTCTTGATCTGGAAAGAAATTTTCGCAGAACTTCTTGCTGGACTATGCCTCTACTTTCCCATTCCTCAGATGCTAAGCAGGCTTCTTTGAATTGGACAGAATTGAGTGTAAGTGAAAGCAGTCTCTGGACTGCTTCAATTTTCATTAAGGATCTGTTGTGGCCAATGCACTGTTGTAAATGTGACTTTTGCCCCTTTTCCTCTGCTTGTGCTGGGCTAGGATGGAAGATTTAGCCTCCAGTTTAGGAATGCCAAAGTCCTGAGCATCTGTTTTGACGTGACTATAGTGTTGAAAGAGACATTTCCAGAGTTGTAAACTGGTAAACATGGTAAGGTTTATCCTGGAAGGTGAAACCACAGAAGCTAAGGTTGATTAGGCCAGAAACAGATTAGTTGGCTCACGTATTCATGAAATAAATTGCATTTTCTGAAGAGATCTTTAAATGAAACAAGTCTTAGGGAGTGTTGGTACCAAAGCAGGAGAAGCAAGGCTGAGATGAAACCAAGGAAGTGTATTGAAGCAAAATAATTAGGTATGAGTGCATATTTGTTCATTTCTCAGCTGATTTCTAGATTTGGAGGCCTGTTTTCAGATTGTGAATGCAGTTTCAATGGGTTGTGTTCCTTTTTGCTATATTTTGGCTTTAAGGAAATAGAAGGAAGGCAGCATGATACCAGTAGTTGGACTACTTTATATGCATGGATTTATTGTTTCTTGAGGTGATTGAATGTAGCAATACTGAGATACCAAAATAATGATGCTGTCTTGATCCAAAAGCCACTGAGCTAAGCAGGGAAGAAACACAGAATGATGAGTTTTTGGTCAGGCCAAACAATTGCCCCTTGCAAGCTTGAAACCCAGATTTTTTCCCACTGGCCTAGTGCTAATAGATCTGTCACTACAATATCTCGTCTCCAATTACAGGGGTTGTTGGAAGTATTATTGTTGTGTTTCTACTGTGTTTGTTATTATCTTCTGTCAATTGTAGTGTAATCCTCATCCTCGTGCATTGTCTAGTAAACCATGGTGATCTATGTGACGTGGCTAAATTGAAGGGAAAGGAAGTGAATCAGCGGTAAGAGGCATTAGCAGATTATAATGTTTTATTGGCTCCTCATTATACAAGCTTTGAAATCTGGAGAAGAGTTCCTTCCAGAGGTGGGGGGCTGGGAAGGAGGATCTGCATTTCATATCAGCTGCCCTCAGCCTCAGGCTACCCTCAGGCTAACTTACTTGCCTTTCTTTTTCTTTTTTCTCTGCATTTCCCCCCCTCCCCCTTTTTTTCTTGTTGGATATCTTGGATATTTCTTTGTCTTAATAGACAGTTAATTTATTTTTGTGTTGTAGCACTATTAATTTTTGCCTTTTGGAACAGTTTGAATGCAACGTTTCTTAAAAAAAGGAAGTGGGAGCTTGGTTTTATTTTGGGTAAGAGCTCTTGCTGTTGGGGGAGGCTAAAGAAAAGACATCCAGTAAAAGAATTAGGATTCATCAGTTTTAGTGACTGACATGTATCTTAATAACCCTTTGCTCTAATTGGCATTTTAAGTAAAGATGACACTTTAATTGGTTATTTGACCAATTTAGCTCAGTTATTAGCATCAGCTACTTCTTTCATTACAGATAATTTATCTATGCCATCTCAATATCCATACTAGATATTTTAAAATAGTATTTTGCTGTTCTGACAAAACGGAAATCTTTATTTTTTGCTTCTCCAATGCACTTCCTAGTGCTTGACCTGGAGCCTGCAGTGTTTGCCATTGAAAAAGTGGAAAAAGTGTATAATAAATAGTGCAGATGAACAAAAAAAAAAATCTCAATTGCAAATAACTATAAATTAATTATTGTTGCTAGTACGTTAAGTCTTTAAAATCCAAATGAACTGTGCAACATTATTTATAGCTTACCTGCTAGTTGTTGTCTGGCTATGCATTTTTTATACATTTAGAAATACAGTCTCATAATTGTTTCCTACACTGTTCTTATTCTATCCTGCTTTTGTGTATGATCTTAAATTCATATTTTGAATTTTACTTGAAGGTCAATAGAAAAGATACTCTTAAGCCTGAGATAATAGTAATAGGATATCCTTCTAGAAAGTAGGAGAGTGCAAAATAATTCACAGGGAACAAAAAAACACCCATAGGTACTGCACAGAAACTTCAAAAAATACCCAAATAACAAAATAAAGCCAGGATGGGGCAAAGGTATGTGCTTAATAGGGTTTAATAATATTGAGATTTTTCACTTCTCTTTGAAAAAGATCCTTGGGTTGATTAGGAAAGCTAGAAGCTTCAAAGAAGCCCACAGGAGCTCAGCTGGGGCCTTGAATAGGCTTTGAAAATTCAAGCTTAAGAAAATTTACCCTCAGCAGCTTTAGGTTCTCCATTATTATATTTTGCTTTTTAAGTAGCTGTCATGTTGTTGTCACCACATTGTGCCATAGAGGATAGAAGTGTGGATGAAATGATTGTCTATTCTTTAAATATGCCTTTTGAGAGCTAATTAATATTAAGCACTTGAAAATTGTCTGGCAAAAGGGCACAATATAAATGGAATACATGAGAAAAAAAGTTTTTTTATCATGAAAACAGCAAACTATTTTTAAATACCTGTGCAAGAGAACTAAGGGCTCCTCTGAGGTGTCAGATTGACAGTGTTGCCTGGTCCTGTACCCAGAGAACATATGTACCCTGGGCAGCAGTAGGGCAGGTGTGTGTCTGCCTTGTCCTGGATGGACTGCCTCCAGCTTGCCTCCTGGCTCTGCTAAAACTGACATTTAATACCTGCTTTTGTGATCATTGTTTGTTTTTTACTATGAGCGGTTGCCTGCTGTGAACAGGATGGGGACTGTCTTCTTCTCCATTTCGTTTTCATTCTGTGCTAATGAAGGACATGGTGTTAAATGGTTTATCCAGCACAACAACGATTTTTATATAAAGGAAAGAGAGCTCGCAAAACAAGGTGATGAAATGTGAATCTCATGGTCATTGTCATTAATTCTTTCACCATTTCATGTGGTGATAGAAAATTGTGTTCTTGTAAGTGTGAATGGCTGCTAAGATGCTTCTTAGCCTGATTGTAGAAGCTGGACCAGAAAGTGGTTTGCTTATAAAACATCAGCATTGTTTTGATTATGTTTTATTTTTGAAAATATTAGGCAGAGAAATGTTACAATAAGTATGTAATTAAAACAATTTCAGGTCATAAATTATAATATGTGTCTCTGCATTTTGACAGTGTTATGATACATTTGTTGCAAACTGCACAGATACCTACCTTTGTTACTAGTCCAATTTTTGTGAGTCAGTCATGAAAATTGGCTATGTTTATTTGTTTCAACTCATTTTATTAAGGGATAAGAATAAAAAAAGGGGCAAGGGAGGGAGTGCGTGCCATTGTTCTTTGGTCCTACAAATTTGTAGCATGTTCAAAGCAAACAAATATGTTCATAATACAAAGACCCTACAAGCTTAACCAGATTTTTAAAATAGATTTAAACATTACTTTTTTTAAAAATGTGTGAATAACAAATTGCTTTTATGGCTCACCAGAACAGAGTCTGATATTGCTCTCAGTGATGTTTTCTGTATGTTTTAACTGAGATATATTTAAAGCAGAATGTAATTGTTCTTTGAGCAGTTGAAGGTATTGATGTTTAGTGTGGTTGTCCAGCACTGCAATGGAGTGCTAATAAAATATGCTGATCTCAGAGCAATATGTTCCTCTTATTGCAAATACTAGAGTACAGTTTGAACTAACTGACAAATTAGGCATAGAAATATTTATTTGAGAGAGCTAGGGATAGGTTGGTGTGTTTTTTTGTTTTCTGTTTTTTCTTTTTTTTTTTGTTAATATTTGTTTACAGTATAGCTGAGTATATGTTTTATTGCTTGCAAATCTCTTTACCCATCTCTAGCTCAAACTCTTATGTAATATACAGCTTTTTGCTTGCTTCAGTTACATTGAATGACCAGGTCATGAATTTTCACAATGATTCTTGTGGAAAAGACTGTTCTGCTTCCTATTATCTAGGAATGTTGTGTGCTTGAATGCTTAGTTGCTGAGTTAGATTGGTTTTCTTTCTGCTGTTATTTTGGAGAAAGCTTAGTCAAATGCTTCTGTGACCCCAAATGTTTCACATCTTTCCATTTTATCTCTATACTCAAGGGTTCAATATTAGAGATCCACTTTCTGTCAGAAGACATCTGTGCATAATAGTCTTGCAGCCCATCAATACTGCTCCTAATGTGGCAGGATAAAGCTGTGTGTTCCCTTCCACTCCAGGGGACTGCCTTTACTGCCTGTGCAGCTCCCCACTGCCTGCCAAGACCAGATTTGGCTTGTTGATGTAGTGGTATGGGGAGCTAGAACTGCCAGACTAGTAGAAGCAAACAGGTTCAAATTAAACAGAGGTGTTCTCAGTTTGTAGTAGTGAGAAATAGAGAAAGGTCTCTTTGCCTGAACTGCAGTATCTGAGCTAGCTTGGTAGGCTGCATGGTAATGCTTGTCTCTGATGACAGCAGGCATCTAACAGGAATTTAACAGTGTTTAATGCTCTCAGGCAAGTGCTTTCCTCCATGTATCGATTTCTGGTAAGGATGAGCTGTCACCATTCGATGGGCGTGGAGAACAGAGGTCTCCTGAGATAAGGCTGTTCATTATGCTTCCTGAAGAACCATTAAATTTCTATCACTGCAATGTGATACACTCCTTGGGTAAAGACCTTGTTTTCTGAGCTTTTTCTTCTGTCCTAGCCTCTACTTGTATGATGCAATTTAGTTTTATTTAATCTACAAGCAGCAAGAATGTAGAAATATGTAAGTAGTAATAATTCAGTGTTTTCACAGAATGACTGGGTTGGAAGAGACCTTCAAGATCACTGAGTCCAACCCATGCCCAAACACCTCAACTAAACCATGGCACTGAGTGCCACATCCAGTCTTTTTTAAACACATCCAGGGATGGTGACTCCACCACCTCCCTGGACAGACCATTCCAGTATTTTGTCACTCCTTCTGTAAAAAATCTTTTTCCTAATATCCAACCTATATTTCCCTTGATGCAGCTTCTGTCAGTTGCATGATGACACTCAGTATAATCTGTTCTATTATTTTACCCCCAGTACTGAGGTCAGGCTAACTGGCCTATAATTACCAGGATCCTCCTTCCCACCCTTTTTTTGAATGGGCAATGCTGTCTGGAGAAAGAGACCAGCCCTCACCTGCCTACAGCCACCTTTCAGAGAGTTGTAGAGGGTGATAAGGTCACCTCTGAGTCTCCTTTTCTCCAGGCTGAACAGCCATACAACACCAACAGCCAGACTTGTGTTCCAGGCCCCTCACCAGCCTCGTTGCCTCCTCTGGACACACTCAAGAGTCCCAATGTCCTTCCCAAACTGAGGGGCCCAGAACTGGACACAGCACTCCAGGTGTGCCCTCACCAGTGCCTGGTACAGGGGGACAATGAGCTCCCTGCTCCTGCTGGCCACACTATTCCTGATCCAGGCCAGGAGCCTTCTTGGTCCCCAGGGCACACTGCTGTCTCTTGTTCAGCTGCTGTCACCAGTACCCCAGGTCCCTTTCTGCCTGGGCCCTGTCCAGCCACACCATCCCCAGACTATAACGTTGCTGGGGATCTCTGTGGCTAAAATGCAGGATTCATCACTTGGACCTACTAAACTTCATCCCATTGGACTCTGCCCATCCATCCAAATGTTCCAAGTCTCTCTGGCGAACCCTCCTTCCTTCCAACAAATCGACACACGCTCCCAACTTAGTGTCCTTTGCTAATTTACTAATGAAGGACTCAATACCTTCATCCATGTCATCAATAAAAATATTGAGCAGGACTGGCCCCAGCACAGACCCGAGGGACACCACTGATGACTGGCCCCAGCACTGTTCACCACCAGTTCTTAACCCAGCACAGAGTGTTCCTGTCCAAGCCTGGGCTGCCAGCTTTTCCAGGAGTGTGCTGTGGGAGACAGTGTCAAAGGCCTTGCTGAAGTCCAGACATCTGCAGCCTTTCCTGCATCCATCAGGTGGATCACCTGATCATAAAAAGAGACTGGGTTGGTCAGACACGACCTACCCCTCCTAAACCAGTGCTGGCTGGGTCTGATACCCTGGTCATCCTGTAAGTGCTGTGTGATGACACTCAGTATAAACTGCCTCATTATCTTATCAGGTACTGAGGTCAGGCTGACTGGTCTATAACTATCAGGATCCTCCTTCCCACCCTTTTTGTGAATGGGCATCACATTGGCCAGCTTGCAGTCATCTGGAACCTCACCAGTGAGCCAGGTCTGCTGGTAAATGATGGAGAACAGCTTTGCAAGCTCATCTGCCATCTCCCTCATCACCTGGGTGATCATACACCTACAATTAGTAGGACAGTGACATCTTTCATCTTTTTATGGTGAAGCCTTTTAATATTTGTACACAACTATATAATGCAATTAATTACAGAAAGTTCTTCAGGTAGATACTGTTATTGTGATAGAGTACATAATACATTTTACAGGACTGTTTCAGTCTTCTTTTTGCCAGTCTGAGCATCTAGTGAACAAAATAATTAGATTTGAGTTTTTAATTTCAGAAACCACATTTTCTAAAAACCCAGCTGCTAAATTTCTCTCTCAGAGATTTTTTCCATACCTGATTTTTGATTATGTAAGGCTAATGGTAAATTTGGATACATATGAGATGCAGATATTATCTGGCTAAATACTGTTCACAAGTCCATGCATGTTTTATCACATGAAGTAATTGTGCTTATTTTGTCACTGTGGATGATTTCTGACCTTCAAATTTCTTTATCTTGAATGATACATATTCTGTGTGTTGATTACCAAGAGTGTCTGGGAGACTGACAATATTTAGATGTAAATACAGCAGTGCAAGCAGTGCACATTTGTGGTCTAATTTAGCATTGTGTTTGTGACATGAATCACATTTTAATAATTGGGAGGGCAAATTACCAGACAGCTGTCTCAGCAGAGAAAATAAGAATTGTTTGCATTGATAATTAGCATTTCTTTTTTCTTTAATTTTTGCACGTTTCAAACAGAGTTAATTTTTTGGCACTTTTTGAAGGGCTGGAACATGTGTTTGTTTAAAAAGAGGAATAGAACCTCTGGTAGCTCACCAGCTGAATGAGCTCACCAGCTGAGTTGTAGATCAGTGTTACCATCAATTTTAACTATTAAACTGTTCTTATCTCAACATAAAAGCTTTACTTTAATTTCCCACCCCATTCCATCAGAGTGGGAGGGAGGGAGAGAGGTTGAGCAAACAGCTGTGCCAAGCTCAATTTTCAGCTGGTCTTAAAATCACAACATAGATCCTGTAGTTAACTTGGATGAAGGTGGATTAACAACCTTATAATATAGTTTATAATTTAGCTTTTAGGATCTTTTAGGAGGAAAGTTTGCAGTACTATATGATATTAAAAATTGCTTAGATGTGAGAAATAAAATCAAAAGTGCTACAGACAATGTAACTCAGGTAACTCATGCAGTAAATACTAGAAGATAGTACAAATTTTATTATAAAACATGTTGCAAACCAAGACTTTGATTTAAATTTCTTTAATCTCGCTGTGTGACAAAGAATCATAGAATCTCTAAATATAAGCACAGGATATGGGTGAGGAGGGAACTTGTAGCTAGGTCAGAGATCCATGTTACTCAGATCTAAGGAGTGGTATTTACACAGGTAGAAGTCATAAGATTGTCCCAGTTATTGTTATTTATTCAGGGCAAGTAACTTGTATGATGCGATAAAGAGATCATCAGTGTTGTATTCCAGAAATAGGCCAAGCCATGTCTGCTAAGAAAAGACTGTGTCAAAAAAATGTTCTGCATATTGAGAGGCAAATAAACTCTCAAAGCTGTTTCAAAGGTTTAAAAGAAAACAGTGAAAGGCCTACTTTTTGTCTTCATGGGTGTCCTACTTTTGGCCAGGACAGAGTTAATTTTTGCAGTAGCTGAAGAGCTATGAGGTTTTATGACCTAGGAGGTTTTTCTGCATTATCTCACAGTCATTGCCTGGGCTTGGGAAAAGGGTCTCTCTTGCTTTTGAGAATGATGTTCCTTCCAGTGGGAGAAAATGTCATGGGGAAGAGCTAACTGGTATTTGATTACTGTCTACTGTTGCGGGCTTTCTTTGTAAATCCTTTCTTTGTCTTACACCTTCCCCTGTTACTACTGTTGCTGTTACTGTTAGTTTTCTTGTCTCATTGCTCTTTCTAGTAAATGGTTCTTAAATCAACCCATGATCTATGCCTTTTGTGCTCCCACTTGCAGGGGGAGAGGAAAGCAAGTGCAGAATGGTTTTAGCAGGACTAAATTGGAGAGTATCATTCCTAAACCGACAGCAAGGTTTATTGTTGACTTGAGTAGCTACAGAATACATTTTCTCTAACATAAAAAAATTAAAAACATGACAAAATTTGAAGTACTTGAGGTGTATTTTTGCCTTTTGTACTTAAAATAAATCAGTAAATTTTTGTGAGACTATTGACAACTATCTGCCAAGTCAACATTAAACTTTCAAAAAAGAAGAGGTATAATTGTGGGCAACGTTTTGTGACAGGAGCAGATTCATTTCCCCTAGAGTACCTCACTTTTATTGTGACAGCATTTTCACCTGTTACAAACCAGTAAAATCTGTTGATCTTCACATCCACTTGGAATGAAGAGATAGCTACTGATTATTTGTATGGGATTATTCCAGTAGAGCTTGATCAAATGTTTAGGCTTTGGTTTTTTTTTGGGTTTTGAGCTTTTATTTTATTTTTTATTTTTTTTTAATGGCTTCCTAACATGTGTTTGAATGTATGAGCCTCACATATTCTATCCCTTAAGATGTGTGGCTTGAAGGAAATGATTCCTCTCGCCTGATTTCATACATACAGCAAAAGTCTGTACATTCCTAAGCCATTTAGGTCATGATTCCTCTAGGTCATGATTCATCTCAGCTAGTTTGGATGAGAAGAATTCCATTCTAAAAATGCCTATTTGTTTTCTCAAACTACAGAGAGACCACCAAGCCATGATTTTAGACTTATGCAACATTGTCTATTCAGATGAATCCCACTCGAGATTGTCTCACAGACACTGAGTAGTTTGGTATACCCAGTGATGCAAATCTCTTTACAGTTGGAGTGTGACATTGTTCTTTGAGTACATTATTGTCTTGAGACATAATTTAGGCATTAATGAACATCTGCTCTAGATAGACACAAATGCCTTATATTTCTTATAATGATTATATCCTACATGTTATCTCAAACCCTTTTCAGTTCTACATTTTCAGTAAAGCTTAGGACTGTCCAGGTATTCCTGTATTTCCAGTCCATGTTATTGTCAGTTAAAGCTCTTTTAACCCTTGAATGGACTTCCATCTTTGAGACTCTTGGGAGCAGCTGATATAGTGCTTGATATCTTAAAATGCAGTTGTATATGTGGTACTCTCAAGGTCTATTCTAGTTTCACTTGAATGGACTGAGACCTAAGATAAGTCAAAAATCAGAGTTTGCTTAGATACTTGTTTTAATAAAAGATTTTTAATGTGTTCCAAATGGTGAGGTTACAATCAGTAAATAAAAATATATGGAGTAAGCAATTATTTGCACTGGTAAATATTGGTACAAATTTCTTTAAGAATGTAAAATTCAGCTTAAATTTTAAGTCAATATACCCGTATTTTGAGAAGCTTTTTAGATGATTCTTTTCTATTGGCCTGTTTAATATTCTCATGTGGGAAGCACTGTGAGCTGTGTCACTTGGGAGTTTAGCATAATACCAGAATAAATAGAAAATACAATGTAGTAATGTATTCTGCATTGGCAGACCAGGAAGCAATTTACCCAGAAGGTCTTTCCCAGCCCAAATTTAAACTAGTTTGTGGTGCAGTTATTGTGAGGACAGACTTCTACCATCAAAGGTCATCTTTTTACTGCACGATTAAGACAGCACCACCTACTGAAGCTTTTTGTCTTCAAATATTTGAAATATTTTTTTTGTCACTTGGCTCTTTCTGTAAAAATATTTATAGTCCTTTTGCATCCCCTTTTCCCCCCTCTCTTTATCTTTTTCCCCCACCCCCAATCAGCAGTCTCATTTTGGCAGTTATCTCTCTGCTCTGCAGTCTCTAGGAGTTGTTGTTTCAGCCACATATTTACTTGGATCAATTGACTTAATTGCAGGAGAGTGGTCTGGACATGGATTGAATACTGAGGTAACAGAGCACTGTTTGCAATGTTTGATCAGCACCTATATATAATTTCTTGTGATGAGCATGAGGTTCACCTTTAAAGGCTGCCACTAAACAAATACTGAAAGAATTAATTGGCAGCTTTTGAAGCAGCTGTGAAGTTGTCTGTGAGCATAGGTATGATTTTTAGCTTCATTACTTGTACCAGGCATTGAGTTAAAATTTTTCTGAAAATGCAGCTGAATCTTTTATCCAATTGAGTTATTTAGCAAGTCTTGACAGATCAAGAGAGGCTGTGTAATTTAATGATATTCTTAAGTTTCAAGAACTTAGATTTATCAAATTGGGGAGTGTAAGTTCTTATTTCCAGTAGAGTAGGGGAGGTGGCTTTTGGTGTTTCATGTAAGAGTAACTGGCAACCCTTCATTGTGTGTTTTTGTATTTTGAATATGTAAATTGCTCAAAATAGCAACATATGTGAAACTTCGCATGTGCTCCTGTTTGTCATATTCACAGCCTATAATACCCAGAGAAAACACCTCTCCTTGGGCTGCATTCCATTCATGGATGGTAGCAAAGTTTTAACATGGGGTATTGCAATATACCAGATTTATTAGTCTCCATAGAGCTACCATATATCAACATACTTCCCAAAGCCCAAGGCCTTTCTCTTCCTGGAAATTTTGTAAAGTGCACTGAAAAAAGTGGATCACATTTTTTCTGGGATTTTTTTATGTCTTGGCAATCTGATTAGAACAATAGCTGTAAATGATTAAAACTCCCAGAAGATCAGCCACTGCTCAGACACAGGTCAGCTGCATCTTTTTTCAGCATGCCAATCAAAACTTAAAAGCAAGAGAAATGAAGGTTTAATAGCTCCCTAGGAAACAAAATTTCAAAGGTATGTGAGCTCTCTGCTCTTTTTGATTAGCCTTCCTCTTTCTCATGAGCCTCATAAATAGTTTTCTTACATAAAGAGACTGCTTTGGTTAATGGGTCAGAGCAATTTAACATCCATATAGGTGTACTTGCATTGTTGGATTTAATTGTGTTTTCATGCTTACTCTTTCTATTGTACACTTAGAATATGAGAATATGCTTTCTATATTCCTCTTCATTTCCACTTCAGTATTGTCTTTCTTTCTCATATCCCATCCAGGTTTTTGGTAAGTTTTGGAGAATATTTGCCTTATTATTCAAGGCAGCTCTTTTTTTATACGTGCAGTGCTATAAAAAATAATACAAATATTGCAGGGTTTTTACCATGTAAATAAATAAGGAATACCAATTCTTCCTATTGTTTCTCAAACATTAGAAATATAAAAGCTACACCATACTATTTTCATCTATTTCAGTAGTACAGAGGAACATTCAAAACAAGTTTGGACAGAAATGGAGAAATATCCCACTGAAACTAGAGGCAGAATTGATATAAGGTGGAATTTGTCCTTTGCAGCATGTCTGCAGAAGTGCTGTAAGGCACAGTGAAATGTAGATATTTCATAGAAACTCTTAAGAGATTGAATATGTAGCAGAGCAGTTCTGGTTGAGATAACCAAATACCATTTAGGTCTGATGCTCAGTTATGTATTTTGGCACAGAGTACTGTGCATGCAACAAAACTGTCATCCCTTACAACAAATCTTTAGGAGACATCATGGTAAAAGGCTAGACTGGACTATCTCTTAAAAATAGGTTTTCTTATGCTTCTTTTTCTCTGATAGTCAGTGGCAAAAGAATTGGTTGATGGAACAGAGAAGGAATTCCTGTCTGGTACTGGTTCCAAGCATAAAATTAAAGAGTCATGTAATAGCAGCTCTAAATTCTGTATAGAGGATTCAGTCTGTTTGATGGAGGTTGCTATGTAAGATAAAAACGATTTGGGAAAAACAAAAAGATTTGAGTTGCTGTACCATTTATAACAATGGTTTCTGAGAATAGAACAGTCTCATATAAATGTGTGTGAATATATATACACATAAGATTTTTAATTCATTTTTTCTAATTCATTATGTGCACCAGTGTTAATTTGTGCATTCAGTTTGATGATTTTGAGGCAATTTGCATCCTGCTTAGCAGGAAAGCATTGTAAGGATGTAAATATTAGATCACCCTTTATCTTTTTCTTTAATCCATACAAATCTGAAAATAAATGTTTTAATATGCATTGACTAGAGCTAGGAACAATGCAAACAATTGTAATTCTATCCTCATTGATAATGTGGTGGCTCCACATAGCATTCTGTACTGAAGAGGAGTTTTTCCCTATGAAGAAATGCAGAGGATTACGTGACACCACTCGCAGAAATAATACAAATGTTTCAGCCACATATGCATTTAATAAAGGAAATATTTCTAGATTTGTCCTTTTGGGGTCACTTTTTATCTAAGTAAAAACCTACATTGATTAAAAAGAGATGTAAACACTGCAGCTTTTTGTATTGCTGTGAATCAGGCATGTGTTTGGAGGAGAATTAATTTTGTATCAGAATAAATAATTCTGTAGGCAAGCCTCAGTGCTTAGAGATATGTTTTTGGCTCACCAGCTGCCTTCCCAGACTGCTTTTATCTGGTGCAGACAAGCCTTTCTATGGCACTTCTATCATATGTGTGTGCAGAGAACAGATACTGGCTTCTTATTCTGAATGCTGGCTAAAAGCAATGTTCCCTGGCATCGCTCTCAAATCCTCCAAGAGTCAACATCATCTTCTTTTTCTGATAACTCTTTGTGTGCCTGATCATAATGTTTGAAGTTAGACCCATAAAGAGAACCTTAATGCTTTCTCCCTCTGGTAAAAGACTACAAAGAAAGATAAGAAGCTTTCATGGTTAGAGGCTTTTTAAGGCCATTGTGAAACTATTGCTATGAGTAAGTTATTAGAGCCATACTGGGGTGCCATATCACCTAGAAGGATCATGTCAAGTATGGAAGTCATACTCCTGATATTCCTGACCTGCCTATCTTCAATGTGATACTGAATAATTTTGCAGAATGTTAGTGGTAAGCTTTATCAACCTGAAGGACAGGTGGGCGGAGCACACCTTGCACAAGATGTGCCCCACTGCCATTCTGAAGGGAGTCATAGTCTTGATACTCTCCACCATTTCCCTCAGCCAAGCTGCCATCCCTGGGAACACTGATGGGCAAGAGCAAAGGCTGGTTTGTATCTGGGATTTGCTTTAGCTGTACACTGAGATTTACAGATGGCATTTGCTTTTGGTCCTGGCATACAAACTACTGTGTCTGAAACCGGTAAATGGGTATTGTCCTCAGTTTGTTCTCCCTCCCATCCCCAAATTCCCTGGTATAACTGCACATAAACTAGAAGCTCCATTTTAATGAGGAATTAGTACTGAAAATTGTTGTTGTGTCCTTCTAAAATTTGCATGGCATCTCCTATCAGCATATCCAGAAATTCTTTAATAAAAACATAACTCTGTTAAGCATAAACCATTATCAGAGCAGCTGATAATACTCAGGATGCAATTCAGTAGACTTGTCCTGTAAACAAAGCAGAAAATTTGAAATATGCAAGTTACAGTCATAGTTTTATACCTAGACCTGTCTTAAAATTGCTTTAATGACATGGCAAAAATTGAGACTGTCCATGAGGGTGCAAGAGGATTTTGGAAAAGAAAGTAATCTGTTGAGTCTTTAACATAGCCACTTGTCCCCACCCTTGCCAATAACAACAACCATAGAGCAGTGTTTTGGTCCTTATGTGATCATGGACTTCTAATACATCTGAAGGCCAATGACAATGGGAAGAAACCTAGGAAAAAAACTAATTTGGTAAATTTTTCCTATGGCTGTACAGCAACATTTTCTATGTAGATTTTGTAGAATCATAAGAATTGACTAAAATAGTAGTTGCTTACAACTCACCCTACCTGTATGTTCTCCTTGACCAGGTTGATTTACAACATCCAGACTGTAAAAATATTTGTGTTAGCTTCCACCAAATATTTAGTGATTGTGCCACTTATAGGAAATTATTAGTAGTAGTATTATTACTAGTGCTACTACTAGTACATGGAAGAGGCCTGGGAGCTTGAGGATTCTGGTTGCTTTCTGAACATCCTGTCACTGTAAACTTTTCAAGAACTATCTATGTTGATAATAAGGGCAGTATAGAAAAGATAATGCTGGTTAATTCTCAGGATATATTCTGAGGTTGTTCCCCACTAGTCTATCAGTAACCTGTAGCTCACAGTGAAGTAGAAGTTATTTCAGACAGAGTTCACCTGACTTAAGTCCACTTGAATTTAGGCAAGAATTTGTGGTACTTAACCCAGAATCTTCATCACCCTGAATGCTTTCCATAGTTTCTCTAGAGAAGGAAGTTATGAACCTCCCTCCCCTAAGCCCCTCATAATAATCTCCACAGAGTATTTTCCTCATTGTGTTGTTTAGCAAGAAAGTCTAAGGATGTTCCTGGCTTGGATAGCTTGCTCCACTTCTTTTAGGCCTGTGCTTGCAGTGTTAAATGCATCTGGAAGACAATTTTGCTATAAGTATCTGATTATTAGAAATTGTTATTGAATGACTTTTTTGTGTCTGTTAAGAAAATAAAATGGTAAAAAAGTTCAAACTCACCTTGACTTTTATATTTGTGGGTGACTTATAAATAATGTATTATTTAGTGTGGGATCATCATGTTATCTAGGACTCTGGATATTTTATTCTGTGACTGTGTATGTTAAATATCAGTGTAAAATAGTGAATAATAAATTTTGTTCCACTGTAATAAAAAAAAAGAAAGAAGAATTGCCAGCCAAGAGCATTTAATTACAGCTGTTTATGTTGAAAAGGCTGAAGACCATGGAACAATGTGCTGAATGGAATGAGCAGGAATTGCCACCCTGTGCTTTGCATGTTAAAAGTAATGAGGGCAGTCCAAACAAAATTATTTGCATTCTGTCCAACTTTGGCTTGAAAACACCATGTAGTTCCACAGAATAGCTTAATTGCCTAGCATAGTATAATTGCCAGGCATGGGAAGTAATATAATTCACATGTCTGACCATGAAATGAACCAGAGAAACTGCTGGGTTTTAAGAGCTTGGTTTTGACTTATCTTGGCTTTACAATTGTTATAAGCATGAATCCAGATGTTGATCCCTGCAGCAGTATCTCATGTTTCATCTTCCTGCATCCTGGCATTACGGTTTTGTGTATTCTGTGGATCTGTGAAACTGTCAAATGTGGGAAATCACAGGTGGGGGTGGAAATAGGCTGCACCTTATGGTGATATCTGGCTCTGTCCTGCTGTGCTTCAGAATCTGTGGAAAAAGGGTGAGAAAAGCTATGTGTGCTTGGGAGGGTTATAGTATGCTATTGAATCTGATCTGCTTCTTAATCCAATAAAATCCTAAGTTTATGGAAGATTTTAACAGCATAGTTTTAATCACTGCTTCCTATTTTATGGGCAGTTAACGCCTTAGTCTTGTTTTTTATTTCACCAGCTTTCCCCAGGATACTCTAAATAATGAACAGAAAAATGGTCTCTAAACATTTGAGTTTCCTTTGGTGAGTGTGTTTGTAATACACTGCTTTATCTGCAAAAGGAGGTGATTCTCAAAAGCTAGAATAGCAAGGAAAATTCATTTGATTCTAAGGTAAGATGGATCAGGCTAAAGTAGTGTCTGGGTAATAAGATATCTGGATATGTGTTCTCTCATACTGTAGCTTATTGTACAATTGTTTTCATTCCTCTGGTTTCCCAAGGCAAATGCATCTTCTGTTTGTTTCTAGTTATTTTTGTAAAGGACTTGTCCTTATTGCTTGATTACTCCTTTATTGCTATCATGTTCAACTGCATGTGAGGATAAACAAGATAAATGCTGTGGTGTTGAGAATAATTACAATTTTATTTCTTATTGGAGCACTCTGCAGCCAGGGGAAGAAATTGTATCTCACAGGGTACTATGCTATCAGTGTTTCTTTGTATCAGTATTGCTCCCTTGATTTTGTCTCATTGCTGGGTTTATCTCACCTTTGTGCCTTTCTCCTATTTTGTAACTGGATCACAATAATAAGAAAGCTTAGGGGTGTGACTTGGCATTTTAAGGAGCATTTTTTTGGACCATTTTTAATGTAGTGTTTTCGTATTGTAGCCAAATAGTGTTTGTTTTTCTCTTTCCTAGAACTTTTCCTTTGCTTTGATGTCTGGAATTCACTGACCTGTTCTCAGTGAATATTCTGTGTGCTCAAAGGGATGTAGAGGGGAATGAATGGGACCATATATTACTTCATCCTACTAAATGAGCAGTACTCATTCTTTAGCACATTTCAAGTACTAAATGAAACTCCAGAACCACTTCACAAAAACAAACAAACAAACACAAATACAACAAGGACAAACAAACAAAACCAGAAAACCAGACCAAAACCAACCAACCAAAAGAAGTCCACCCCAAGCCAAAACCACGAAGAAAAAAAACACACAATATCCACACACACACCTAATAGATCTGTACCCAATAATCAGTTAAAAAAAGTGACAGAAAACTGTAAATCAATCTTAATGTTTTTTTTTTTTTATCTCAACAGGTCCACAGTCAGGATGTAATCTCCTGTAAAATGGAAACCCGTGAAGAAAGATACAGATAGCAGCTGGAGTTAAAAGTGGTAGATGAATATTTCTCTTCTTAAGCATCAGCATTTAAAAACGCTATGGTGATTTGGAAAGTCTCAAGAGTGAACTGCAAAGTTTTCCTCAGCTCAATCAATGCATTTCTTAGTCATTTCTCCAAATCATTGATGTTCAGAGATGGTGTGTGATGGAAAAAAGCACCATGTTTCTGTGTTGGTAGCCCCTGTTTTTTGGATTAGTTTGCTGCATTGCTGAACCGATTTCATTTTGAAGGGCAAGTAGTGAATGTGATGGATTTATCTTCAGAGATGAACAAGCATGGAAGGAATCCAGTAAGTCATAAACTAGAAGATCAAAAGAAGGTAAGATTATTTTTAATTACTTAATTATATTTGAATGACTTGCAAACTCTTTGATGATTTTCGGTAAACTGGAAATGAGTGTGCATTTGAGGATAAAGTAGCCTGCTATGCTCACATGATATTGCAGTACAGAAAACTCCCTGAATTTGTCTAGCAAGCTGACTGTCAAAACCTGTACATCAGCTGATCTGAAGGAAAAGTCTGACATCAGCCTTTTGGCTGATCAGACAGGGTGAGATCTTTGGTTTTTACTTTGGATGCATGGGTAGACCCTTTTCATTCTGTTCTACACATAGTTCTGTATTGTTAAATTTTTTGTTAAATTTTTATCCGTCAGGATCTAAGGCAGTTTAAGCATGTAAATTCATGCTTCCATGAATTTACTCATACTATGAATTACTCATACTATGATCTAGAAATATGTCTAATGCTTATTTTATAAACCTCAATTTGATGTCTTAAGCTTTTAGAGGATAATAGAAGGACGCATGCTTTATTGGTCTTTTGGTATTACATTAATGGCTTTTCCTTGAAAAGAAACTTTTTGCTTGCTTTGTTTTGTGGGCTTTCTCAATCTCTAGTTTATTAAAAGTTCAAAATGCTCCAATTTTCTTTTTGCCTGTGCTCCAAGGTTCCTGCACTGATTAGCAACCACCAGAGAGATTATGATCTGATGTAGCATCTGAGGCTGTGGTGTGCTTCATACATTGAAGTGAGCTTAGTGTGCTTCATGCATTGAAGTGAGATTTACTGGCCTCTTTGAGTTAATGCATAAGTTCAGTGGGACTGCCCAAATAATGTATTGAAGTGCAGGTTATGTGTTTCATTATTACTATATATGCTTGTGGCCTGGGTCATTTTTAAGTCCTATAAAATCAAATACTCGGTTTTAGTGTCTCTGAGATTTGTATGTGTTAAGTCCTTCAGTCATAGCAAATAACCCTCTAAAGTGCAGGGAATTGTAGGATATATGATGAATATTATGATGAATACAAATGATGAAATTATTACATAAAATATATTCAACCTTTGAGCATTTTTTGTGTAATGGAGAAGAAAGAGAGAGAGGTACATGATAAAAGGTAATTAGTTTACAACATGAGACTTTCTCCATTTCATAATTCCTACCCTTCTGTGGCACAAAAGAAAAGCTAAGAAATGTTAACATTAATCTCCCCATCTGGTGAACAGTTTTCTGAACCATTGTTAAGTGACCTGGAACCCAGTATGCTCGAGTCCCCTTTTCCTCTAACCCCCCTCTTATTTCAAAAGAATTTTTTCCCTTCATGTCTAATACCTGCAGATTCACTCTTAGACACTAGCTCTTTGGATTGCTTAGGAGGAGAAGGTTTGTTTCAAAGAGGATCTGTTGTACCTCAAGGTCAAATCTTTTCTTTGAGCAAGTCTGTAGATATTTTGTCCATCTGTAGAATTATGTGATGACCACCGAAGGCTCTGCAGTTAATAACGGGCTCTGCTTTTGTGCTGTGTTTGATGCTGAAGAAGTAAATGTGATGATAATAAGCAGAAGTCTTGGTAGTTTTAATTTCATTCAGGGGTCTTTAGTAGTAATTGAATATCATTAATATGCTAATATCATTATAGAAGGCTAATATTTTTACAAAAGAAGGATTTATAAGTGGTGGTGAAACATAAGAAGGAGTAGTAATTTGGCTCTTTTTCCTGCATTGTTTCTAAGTCAAATTTTTGCATAATTTTACATTTTATCACTTTAGGAAATATTGGCTGACTTACTGGCTGACATGGGTGCCTTAGCTGCATACTACTGGATCAGACTAGGCAAGAGTCAAGCTGAATTTCTTGGATACCTTATGTTCTTTCAATAAATAAAAAAATATTGTATTCTGAAAAGACTCAACTGTTGTGTTGCTGCAGAATATATTGTTATGTTTTCTGCATGAGCAATTTAGGAAAAAAGTCAAATTGAGAAAAAGGCTCCATATAAGACTTTTCAGATAGCTTTAAAAAAGCTGACTGTGCTTTGGGATGTAACTTTTCTAATAGGGTGATTTTTCTGTGGTCTGGATTTTGGCCTGAACAACTATATTTAAATAATTTTTATATTGCTAGTATGTATGACACTCAAATATGCTCCTTATCTCAAAACCCATCAAATGCTACCACTTGCGTTTTGAATAGGTGCATACTTCTCTTGTGGCTGCAGGACTGTCAAGTTCCTTATCTTTCCTGTAGCTGCAAGATGCAATGACATCTTTACTGATTTCTGGTAATAGCTTGTTTATTTTTGTGAGACTAGCATGTGTCACTGGGCTGATGCTCACAGTAGAAGATGAAGCTTAGTCATGAAGTTAGAGCTTTTGGTTGCCATGTGGAAGTAATAGTCTGATTTTTGTGGCTTAAGTGTTGGGGAAAGGAGGGAAGTAGGCTAATAGTACAGAGAGGAAAAAGGTTTTAGAAAGATAATTTAAATTAATTAATTTGACCTCTTACAGAAAACAGGCATAGGCCTTCCCTCTACAAATTCTTCTGTCTGGATGCAAAGCCTCAGGAAACTGGGAATGAGCTGGAACAGTCTGGGATGTCCATCATTTCTGTCTGCCCA
This sequence comes from Cyanistes caeruleus, assembly GCF_971803275.1. Taxonomy (NCBI): domain Eukaryota; kingdom Metazoa; phylum Chordata; class Aves; order Passeriformes; family Paridae; genus Cyanistes; species Cyanistes caeruleus. Next base: position 44,561,570 of record NC_141704.1, on the reverse strand, counting down.
AGGACCATGTGTCCATGGTAACTCTGTCCAAAAGAAGCCTTTCCTTCCTCCAGGCTTGATGTGCCAGCCATACAGTTTCATCCATGTAGATATTTCAGGTTAAATGCTGTGCCTCTGTGTCTGTTTGCCCTTTCCATAGTACACTGTAATTCCATATTAAATCAGTATGATAAAACCCAAGGCTTTTAGGACAGAAATGTCAATGAGTAGCAGGTCCATGTTTTTCTGTTTACAATATGGTGTGCAAGTCCATGATTTTAGCACATGGCAGAGAGAGCCACAAACTATCCTTCTGAATAACAGATTTCTCTAGGCAACTTGCTTAAAATTACCATTTTAAAACCTGAAAGGGGCTATCTTATCTATCTTTATTTCATCATTCAGACAGGTTCTTCTGTTTTCAAAATCAACATTGCAATTTGTAATCTGCTGCCACATACACAGTCTATGCTAGCCAATCTTCGAAATGCATATTCAGAATTTCCTTACTACTCCAGTCATTTAATTTTAATGTTTTCCTTACAAAAATGTCCCATTGTGACCATTTCTTTGACAGACTATCCATGTTACATCGTATCTTCATAAAACACCTGCTTGCTGCAGGCAGGCAAAGCCAAGCCTTAGAATGCTGCTGCTGCTGTGGCCCTGTTTAGGTCTGGAAACCGAGGGTGTCAGCCTGGCTGTGATTCACTGCAGGCCTGCAGATGTCTGTGAGGCAGCACACAAGTAAATAACACAGGTTGCTGTACCCTCAAGTATCGTTCATGTGCTTGATCATGTGTAAGTCTTTACAATTGTTTCAGAAATACAGGAATGTACAAAATGTTTCCCAGTAACAATAATTCTCTGTGCCTTAAAGGCTTGGCATATCTGCTTTGTCTGCCAACTCATTTACTGCTTTCTGTTCCACAATGTTTAGGGTGTTTCAGACAAGCCCTCTGAGTCCCTGTCCTGACTCACACCAGAAGATGTGTGCCTGGATTTGAAATCCATTATGCAGAATACAGTAGGAATAATATTCTTGCAGAATTTCTTGTTTCTGAAACAGGAGACTGTGCACCTTTACACATCTTGTCCATGTCTTAGAATTCTGCACACCCAGAATGGTCACAGGGATAGTTTTCCATCACATCTCATTTAAACTCTCTTGACAAAAGGCCTTGATTCTTCTGTTGAGAGGCAGATCCACACCAAATGAAAATAGAGGAAAGTTTTTTTAGTACTGCACCACCTCCTCCCCAAATAAATGCTTGGAAGATAAATATGAGAAAGTATAAGAATCTCTGTTGTTTTCAGAACAAATGACATTGTTTTCTTGTCTTTCTTTTGGTAGTCAGGTGAGCCACTGTACCTGGAGGGACTTTGAAATAGACACCAAGGCTCTATTATTGGACAATAATTAAATATAACTAATTAACAGGAATAGCAAGCAAGCCTTGTCTAATGCTAGATGTTTTGCTGATCTCCCTGGTATCCATTTGGAGATTAATTGAAAGTCCAATAACGAGTCAGGTTTTGCTTGATAGGGTAAAATAATAGTTTACTGTTGAAAGCATCACGCAGTCTCAATATGCAATTTTTTAAAACAACAAATCAAGACAGAAGGCTTAGAAGGGACAGATATAATAGGAATAATCAGCATGTGCATCACACTGTTCCTCCATCCCCTGCCTCCTTTGTCCTAGTCAATATTCAGTGCAAGGGACAGCACTGCAGGAAAATCAGATGTCGTCCTCATGAGGCTCTTGGGCCAGAAGCGTAATTTGTTCTCATGAACACTCTACTACTGCTGTGTCTGTGCTCCCCATTTTCATACCTCAGTTTTCATTTTTATGACTGAATCTGTAGTCATCCAACAATTATTTTGAAAAATAATGGCATGAAATCTTGAGCAGGCCAGAGTTGTTGCTATTCTTGTTTAATAGTGCATTTTCATTTGAAGACCTAGGATCTGAATGATGTTGCTTGCTATGTGAACAAAAAAGGTTGATTTCTCTCATTCTGTTCTTATTTCTCTCTCCAAGGCTGCTCTGAGCTTTCTATCCTCGTGCACCCCAGTCCCTCCTATGCTTATATACACATACATGTACATTCTGTGCAGTTCTTGTCCATCTGCTCATCTGTCTGTCAGGGGATACTTTGCCAAACAACTGGAGGTCTACAGATCTGCTGAGGAATCAGATTCATTAGGCTCAATGTTCACTTCTATTGTGTATTGCACAACTTGCAGGGATTTTGTGGGGTATTTTTCAGGAGATACAAGTGTTTTAACCAAAAATATTGCAGCAAGGGAATGGTGAGGAGTCATCAGGGCTGAGGGAAGACATTTGTTCTTTTTTTTGCTTTTTTATTTTGATACCCTAGAATTAGGCACAGATAAGAAGAGCCAACACAGCTGATAAGAAAAAATAGGCTGTAGGGATAAAACTACAGTTGCTTTTTCTATGTCAGCTTGTCATATATTACCTCTGTCATTCCTTCCCTTAAGCTTTCTCCCTCCATACTCCATGTGTTTTTTGTTTTGAAAGTTTTGGCAGAACAACCTGAATTATCTCCCTGTCTATCAAACCTCCCTGGGGCCCCACCACCTGACTCTGCTAACTTTCTGAAATTATTCTGTGCACACTGCTAGGGAAGTTCAAATTAAAAAAAAAAAAAAAGCACACAACCTTTACAGTCTTAATAAATGGAGTTAAATAAAATTTTATGGAATATAAATCCCATAGTTAATAATTTATAAAGTAAACTCATATCCTCTGCTGCATATTAACAGGGCTTTTTCTTCCTTTTGGAGAACTGTGATATAAATAAGATAGTACATATTTCTCTTTTATACTTTTTCATTGCCTTCCCCAAGCCACTATTTGCAAGAAAGACTTGATTACAGAAAAGTATTTTGTCCCACTGCTGCACCAAAATAGTTAAGAAATTAAATACTGATTAAATGAATTATTTTCTTAAAATGACAGTGGTAGGCTGATTTTTTTATATTTTGTTAGTATGCCTTGATTTTGTAGATGGTTGCTTTCCTTCTCAATCACTGTCAGTTTTATCTTATAGTTGTTGCTGTTAATGTATGCCTAATAACTGAATAAAACTTGTTTTTATTCAGGAATACCAAGTAAAAGTTGTACAGGATGTCATCACTGCCTGTTTGGAAGGCAATCAGCTGCTTTGCAGCTGTTAGTGCTGGCAGATTTTTGAGTAATCAGATAACTGAAATGAATGCTATTCTATATGTATGTATACAGCATGGCTTGGGATATACACTGCAGAGTTGAGTGAGAGGAAGAGGCAGCTTCTCACTTGGCTTGATTACTTCCCTCCCTCTCCCCATTGAAAAAACACACAGAATGACTGGCCTAGGTCTTCACTTAGTGCTAAAGACATCTTCCAATTTCTAACAGTTACAATGCAAAGGTAGATTTAAGTGTCTTGTCTGATTTGGAATAAGATACAATGGCTAAGAAGCAGAAAAGCCTGAAATGAATGAAATTAGTATCTCATGATTATACAAGAGTCTCTAGGACACCTTGGTGGTTACAAACTACCTGCAAGGTTTAAATATGTTAAGTATAAATGAAAATAAAAGACTGAAAGCTTTATACTATAAATCCTGTTTTTTGATTTCTGTTGCTCCTACTTTTTTATAACAAAGCTCTTATTAGCCCCAATACAAATAATATTTTAAGTGATAGTAAATAGCTAAACAGGTAAATGAAGCTTGCTTTTTTGTTGTTATTGTTTCTCTACAGTGGCACTGCAAAGCAAAGAAATCACTGTAACTGTTATTTAGTATTTTCCTGCTCTTAGCATTGTTCTTTTTCAAACCGTTCTCAATACTATTTATTTGTCAGCTTTTGTCCTGAAATCGTCTGGGAAAATCTTATGAACTTCAAGGATGAAATACTGAACAAGTCTTCAACTTTGTCCTATCTCTTACCTTCTAAGAGAAGCAGTTGCATACAACACTGGACAGTGGAGAATCTGAACTTGGCTCTCTAGCTGATCCCTTCTCTTGCACTGTGTCATTGTTTCAGGATTTTTATCACCAAGCTTCATGAAGATCATACATTCAAAAAGTGCTTTGACTTTTCTGCTGCTTGAAATCTCATCATTGTGATAGGTTCCATAATGAGTGCATTAGCACTCAGCTATCCTGCTTGCTGATTTTGAAAGTATTTTCCTAAATTTTATTGATTTTCCTTTATCTATGCATTTAGAGGAAATTTTTTAGAGCCTATTTTCTTGTTCCCCTTCCCTTGAACTTGCACTTCCTATGGAACTCTTCACTATGCTGAACAGGCTTCATATAATAAAGACTTGTAAAAGAATAGCCAGAATTCCTCCCAAAATCATGGAAGATGTAAGTTTAAATCACTTGAACCTGCTGCTTATTCTAGTTCTGGACTAGATTCGAATCTCTTAGAGACACAAAAATCTCTAGAGCAAGGTTGACATGGATGCAACTAAAGCTTTTTTTCACTTTGATAATTTTTCTACTTTAAGTGAAAAGCACTGCTGCATTACAAAGTAGTTGAGAAAATCTACTGTTGTTGTTATTTTTACCATATTTGCATTGAGCTAGTTTCTTGAAATCATTCTGCAATATTACCTTGAGATTTAAGTGGATCCTATATTCAGGTCAAGGACTCTGCAGCTTCCTAATTATCTCTGCAGTATTGCAGTACAAGTAAAGCATTGTAAATGTTGTTGAATCTGTATGTCACACAAGGAAGTCCTAGTATTTGCTTCTCTAATTCCCCTGGAAGGCTAATTTTTTTGAAATTGGAAGGAGAAGCATCTGCTGCTGCTGCTATATCAGAAGTAAACAAGTGAGGGGCTGTACTGCACTGTGCCTTTGTGGGAGGGATATAAGGATCTTTTTAAGATTGCATTTTATAAGCATTAAAGCAAGAATTTTCTTGTGGAACTGCATTGTGTGTCTGCTTATAGAGCAGAGTTAATAACCTTTTAAACTCATTCTAGATAAGCCTAGCCTAAAGCAATATATGACAGGACAACCTTGTTGGGTACTGTGGCTTTTAGCTTCTGAATAAAATCATCTGTGGAACATTGAGTGATTGCCAACAACAATTAGTTGTCCCAAATTAAACCAGTTCTTGTTTTCTTAGACACAATATGTAAATACACACTCTGAATAGAGAAAATGAAAGAGGGTTGTATGAATGCAGAAATGATGCATAGAAAATTTAAAGCCTACCTTTCACAAATGAGGATTTTTGCATCCTTACTGAAAGAAATACATCTGAAAACCCTTCCAAACCTCAAAACCTGTAGAATTAGGGGTAAAGTATATTGCGAAGACTGCACTGGTTTGTCACACTAATTCCATAGTGCAACACAGCCCTCAAATATGAATCTCTAGGGTCTGAGTATTGTACCAGAATGGAAGATTATGCTTTGTTATATCTTAACCTGAAGTGTCAAGGTGCCTTCATGCTACGGTCCATTAAAAGAATGCTGCTGGGAAGATTCTTCATTTTTATCTTTTTAATGGCTGGGTTCTGATGTTGGCTTTTCTCCAGTGCTCAAGTACAAAAGAATGCAAAGACAGGGAAGTACTCTGGAAATGGTTGTCATTTGCTTCCTTCCTTCCTTTCACAGCTAGTTACTGGCAAGCACATACAAATCCATTTTGATTGAAATATGTGTATACATACAAAGTAGCATAGTTATGCTCTGTTTCCTGAAGGTAAATGAGGAAAGCTTCTTTCCTAGAAGAGAATAAAAAGCTGATACAGCTACTGAGTTTAGTACCAATTGTTTCCTCTATTTCATGTGTAGATTTTGTGGGTTGTGTTGTTGGACACTCTACAGTTAGTTAAGTGAGCCTTAGAATATTATTTTTTTAATATGTTAAGGTGTAATAAAATTGTATCTCAGTAGGCACTGGTGTATGCAAAATCCCTATACCTTTTTGATATTAAAAGTCCTTGATGTCTTCTAGAATTCTCAGTATTGGGCACAGAAATGTTTCTTAATGGCACTTTTACCTAAGTGTCTGAATGTAGATTTTACCAGGGTGAGGGTCAGCTCCAGAATATGGGGAAATATCAAAAGTTTGCAGCAAAGAAGCTGTTGTTTAGCTGTAGTTTAACATTTATTATTTTTGATGGAAAAATAAACCTGTAGTTGAAATGCAAGTCAGCAGACTGTCTTTATTAGTTGGGCTTTTGGTATTATTTCTTTTCCCTGCTTCTCCTTTCCTTTTGTTGTTACTGTTGTTTTCTCCTTTCTCTGTCAGGAATATTCTCATTACTTGTCATCTTCCCTCTATCCTTGTTGCAAGTTTGTTGCCCTCTATCTGTTTTGTTTTCATTCTTTCTCCTGTGCTCAACTTACCTCACCTTATCACTTTTTTCAGTCTATGTGCATACACAAACATGGACATGCATAACCTGCATGCATCCTTTTGTGTGCAAGTATTTTGAGTGAGTGCATATATATAAATAAATATATCAATATATATGTGTGTGTAACACAGACAACAATGCATAGGAAAATCTCTAGTGTAATTGAATCTGAAAATGTTTTTCTTTCTCCATAGTCCATTTGTTTCTTGATTTTTCTGGAGAATCGTATCCTTAGAGCAAGGTTTTTGTCACACTGTGGACCTGTGTGCAAATTTGTGCAGTGCTTAGGACAGGAATCACAGCTAAGGCTTCTGGTGTCTTTTAAAACAATTGTAGTAGTAAGTTTATGATTTTTTTTTTTTATTGGAGTTTTTTTTGGTAGTGGTTAGGAGTTGTGTGTTTACTTGCTCCCTCTGATAGATCCTATCATTGTTCTCCACCTCAGTCAGAAGTGTGGTTGTTGCTCTTAGCCCTTGATATAAGAGGTACAGCCTTAAAATACTATTGGTCCCTCTGCCATCTGACTGACATGGATTAAAGGTCCTCTGAATCACTGCACTGATGCCACTAGTAAGTTGCTTGGTAAGTCCATGACAGTGAGTTATTAGTAACTATGGTGGAAGCATTGTACCAAGAAAAGAGGACTGGGGGGAAGCTGCCAAAAATCTTTTTTTGTTGTTGTTTTAAATTGCCTGATGTGAACACTGTGTCCATAATGTGTAATTTGGAAGGGATAATTTTCAGCAGGTGCTATTTTTGGCTTGAATGCAGATGTTAGGCAACTTTCGATTTATTGTTAGCATTGTAAATGAAAAACAAAGGGAACTACAAACACAAGCCACCCCTCTAGACCTGCTGCCCCCCTCTACCAAAATCTGGCCCCACAAATCCAATACAAGGTAGCAGATCAATATTAAGTCACAGCTCTGGAAGGCAGTAGTTTAGGTAGCCTGAACATACATATCTAAAATGCAGCAGTTACAGCTTTGTGAAACGTCATTTCTATCTGTTGGTGTTATGCAATAGCTTATTAATAACATAAATATTCCTATTGCTGTATGACAGCTGTTATATTATTGCTTTTAGGAAGGATTATGTATGTTAAGGTTTAGGCAAAGGACTGAAGATCTGTTTCTTTTCTAGCTTTGTCAATTTTCTTTATACCCTCGGGGAAGTTGCTTAAATTCAGTTTTATTCATCTGTAAAATTAAAAGATCTTCTGAATCACTTATCATTGGGTTTTTTCAGAGCATTAGGATCTTTATATTGAAGGTCAGATATATTTACCTGGTGTTTAAAATAAATATGCTGTACTCATGGCTATTTATTTGCATTGTGGAGTCTCAGTCGTGAATCAGGATACAGTTCTGCTGCTGCTGCTGTAGGAATATAGTAAAAAAGACTGTCTGGTTTAAAGACCTTACAGTTTGCTTGATTCCACCCTTGTATTTATCCCTGAGAGGTGAATGTGTCTTTTTCTTGGTAGAATGTGATCTCCTATACAAAACCACATGTCATTTAGAAGTATGTGTGAGAGAGGAGGGAGAAGATTGTGTACTGAAAAGAAGGAATATACAGGCTTTTTCTTTGTCACCAAAACACTTATCATGCCTTAGCTGTTACTGCATTGTATCTCCTTTTTTTTTATCCTAATTTCCCAGCAGTAATCTAAATATGCTCTCAGGAATACAGGGACATGTTTGATGGTGCATTAGATAGGGGAATGCTTTCTTAATTAGTTCCATTTAGGTGATAGCTAAAGTAGATGGCACTTTCTTGTCATTGTCTACTGCAATAGTGCCACTTCTCTATGTATTTCCAAATGGTCACATAAAGAAATAATTTCAGGATGACCAAATGGATAAGTCAGAGGAATGGAAGGTAGAAGTAATAGAAGAAAATTACAGGATTTTCCTAGTATTTTCCTTTGTGAGTGTAGACAACGGAGATTGTGTACTTTTTTGAAAGCAGATGGAGCTGGTTACAATTTGCTCTGGAGTAGCACCAGTCCTGCTGTAAAATGAGACTTCTGGCTCAAAATCCAGAGGAGTTCTGTTCTTAAAAAATGCACCAGTAATGCAAGCTGATTTTCAGAATTGACACAGATACCAAAAAACCCCAAACAAACAACAAAATTATGCACAAAAGAAACACTCATGAGCTATAGCTCTCTGTTAGGAGTTAACATGGTATCAAGATTTTATTTGCATCTCTTGCAGAAAAGGAATTCAATATTCCATGCTATCCCATGCTCAACAGTAATGAGCTAAAATAGTACGTAAACATTATAAACAAGAATGATTCCAAGAGCCAGATTCCCAAGTGGATCTATAATTTGAAAGTGTGAAAGAGTGGTTTAGGAGATCTCAGAGTTCATTTTAGTCCATCATAAGCAAAAATAGTGCATGTCTTCTTTGGTCTCTTTTCCTTTCCCCTTTGTTTGCTTTTGGTTAGCATTGCTATAAGCAAACTATTAACCAGCAAAAGAGATGCAAAATACCTTTAACAGTAGTTTGTTTTTTTCTTGTCCTTTGCTTATCTGTATATTTCCATCAAAGGATTAAAGCAAACCAAGTCATTCCTCCATAACATGTAACATGTATCTAATAATTGTGGCCAATCCAAATTTGATCTGTCAAAAATCTTGTGTTATCTTGATATGTCACAACTAGAAAGAAAGGAGGAGTTGTCATTCTGCTAATGTAGAACAGCTGGCATAACAGACTCTGAGTTGTGTGCTCCAGGAATTAATTTCTTACAAAGGTAAGTTGAGTCGCAGATTTTAAACTTAAATTTTCAGCACTGACTATGCTGCTTGCCTGGGTAACAATAGAATTTCAAAGGAGATGAAGGGGAAACCATGCAACATATGTTTGAGGGGTGCTGGTGTTAATTTTTATTTTCCTCCCCTTAAAGGAGTTTTCTGTGACTGAAGCTGATTGCTCTGACAGCTGCGCAGGGAAACCAAAGACTCCTGGGTGGTAGTCAGCACATGTATACTGTATGTTCTTTTTTCCTTTTGTATCTTTATTTTTTTCTCTTAGGTGGATTTTTAATAATAAAGCAACAACTGATACCCCATTGAGGGGGAAAATAAATCCACTGCTGCTATTTAATATTTTCAAAAAGTACTTGTTTCTTCCTATCATGAGATCCTTGTGAGAGGAAAAGGAGAGGCAGACACTGATCTTGTCTCTGTGGTGATCTGTGACAGGACCTGAGGGAATAGCCTGAAGCTGTGTCAGGGGAGGTTTAGGCTGGATATCAAGAAAAGGTTCTTCACCCAGAGTGTGTTTGGGCACTGGAACAGGCTCCCCAGAGAAGTGGTCACAGCACCAAACCTGACAGAGTTCAGAAGTGTTTGGACAATGCTCTCAGGCATGCGGTGTGATTCTTGGGGATGGTCCTGTGCTCCTGGAGAGTTGGACCCGATGATCCTCGTGCATCCCTTCCAACTCAGCATATTCTGTGAGATATTGGTTGTCAATGTCTTTTCAGTAGGCTGAAGTCCATTTTAATTCCTCCTCATTTATTGTAGCATTTGCTTGGGAATGCTGTGGACACGATACTCCTAGAAGTATACCACTTGAACCACAAGGGTTCTTGTCAAGAAAGAGTAAAGGGTTGCTAGTTCTTCATGGTAAACAACACCACCCTCCACCCCCCCACTTCAATTTTAGACTTGAAAAATTATTTCTCTCTGTGTTTTTAATGCTGTTTAAGATTTTTACAATTTAATAACATAGCTAGTGATTGAAGGGGCAGGTACCATTTGTTATATTTACAAGACAGTCTGTGAATATTTTGGTACTGTATCTCCAAATGCATCCTGGTAAGTGCTCTAGGTATGTGCCATGAGTGTTTCTAACATCATGTTTCTCAAAATCAAATCAGTAGCTACACATGAATTTTTAAAGAGTTAGAGTATTGCTGGCAATCTTGTGGTTTAGGCTGTGCTTGGATTTACATTAAAATACTTTACAGTTATACGCTAAGTGCAATTACTCAGACCTCAAGATAACAATAGGAATCTTTCCAATGATTTTTGGCAGGCTTTCTGTAGAAAATTTTAATTTCATTTTTTGATGAACTTTTTTTTTTTTCAAGAGACAGAATATTGGTTAATTTTTTTTCCTGGTTTGTTTGTTTGTTTGTTTGTTTGGGTTTTTTAACTTGCCAAACAACCCAAAAGTAAAAAAGCAATGGGCTTAAATGTGTATAGTCACAGCAGGTGAGAGTTACAATCCTCATCAGTTGCTAGTTTATGTGTATGCATGCAGTCTGTGACAAAATTTGGGCCCTGAGGTTACATTAAAGTAAGATATTTGCAGCTGTTAACTTTGTTGAGAACAACCTAAATTCAGTTTTCCAGACAAATACTTAGCAATCTGCCAGAGCTATTGCAGAGCCATTGAAGTCTACACTCTTTTGTGTTACCTCTTGGAGTGCATTAGTTAACTGGATTTAAAAAAAAGAAGTCCTAATAGCAAACAAATAAATTAATATCATCCAAAAATTAGAAAAGGAGGTTTCTCAGTGGTTTTGTTTTCAAGGCAACAATGCAGATTGCTTTTAAAGACTGAAAATCTTCCAAACCAGATTTTGTCTGAATGAGGCCCTTAAATGAGACTGACTCTTCAGACAGAGATTGAATTGGTTGAATTGCCTCTAATGTTGTTTGGAACAAACACATGCCGTCTCTTCTAGAGGAAACATTTCAATGTTTTTTAATATTTTTCATTGAATGTAGTTTACTTTTTGTTTAACAGAAGGTCCAGAAAACAGAACATGAGCTGGTACCTAAAAACAAGATAATACTCTGATTTTACTTAAACATTATTTGTCATATTGTCACTTTGATGCTGAAAATTTATCAGATTTCTTCAGACCTATTGGCTGCTATCTTTCCAGAGCTTCCCATCTTATGATACAGAGTTCAGTGTTTCCATGTGCAGTACACCCAACCTGCCTTGATAGAAAAGAACAACCTGTAAGTTGAACTGAAGGGATTGACATAGGTTTGGGTGTTATTAGTATTATTCCAATGGAGTGAGCTGGGGAGAAGACTGCTTGGAAAGTTCCTGTGCTCTGTATTTTCTGGGCTGTCCCATCAGTGGCTGCCCCAAATACATCTGTTTGGTCCTGTGTCTTGGTGAGGAGTCTTTTTAAGAAGATAGCTAGTGGAGATGACAGCAGGGGGAGCAGCTTTTCCAGTCATTCTTCCTTTTATAAACACCTGGGAGTTTTTTTGTCAAAAGTTGTCTAGCTATTGGATGGTGAAGGAGGTTGATGAGAAATTAATGCAGATGAGGTTTTAAATTAGTTTTTAGAATTTACATGGAAAGATTGTTGTAAAAATGCTTATACAAAGTTCAGGGTACAATAATGAGACTCCTGACCTTAGAGACAACTATAATAACTCCTTATATTCTCAATATCAAATTAAACCTTTTGTACAGTATTTTTATTTGGTTTGTTTTCTGATACTTAAATTTTTATTATCTTTTATTAAAAGACTGAGTTTCTAGCACTGTAGAAACTCAGTTTCTGGGTGGTGTTGATATTACCTTGAAACAATTCATGTCACCAATATAGAATCAGCTGTTGCCTTATTTTTCAAATACGCATTGCATGCTAGTTTTGAAAACCCAAATGCAGTAAAGCCTAGAGCTTTGGTGCTATAAATTATTCTCCTCATGAAAATACACTGGCATATTAATGTTTCTGGCAATTTCAGATACATGCAAATGTCAGGTTAATTTTTTCTACTTTCACAGAGTTCAGAATTGGGGTTTTTTGATAAGTTGTAAATATCCGGGTTTCCATTCATATGGAAATAAATGCAGAAGATGAGAATATCTGTTTTACAGTTTCATGAAGCTGACTCTTCAGATGGCGTGGCTCTAAAGGCCACTGAAAAGAAAATAAAGAAGTAAATTATCAGGGAAAAAGAACATATTCTACTCCTTAAATGAAAATCTTAAGAAACTGTCATTTGACATGCATTTCATGTCTTTATCTACAGGCTGGAATTTTCAAATAAGCTTTTATCTTTTTTTTTTTTTTTTTAAATTTATTTTATATCCTTGACAGAAATAAAGAATCATCTGATTATCTGGTTTGAGTAAACTTTAGGAGTGGGTTGTGAAAGGAGAATTTTTTATATTGAGGCAATGTATACTTGCCTTTCCTTGCAGTTTACTATTTTTCAGGATCATGGATACCTATAAATGTACTAGATTTAATCAGTAATGTTGATATTGTCTTACATTATTTATGTGGTATCTAGTTTTTCCATTGTACAGTATTTTGACTGATAATTTGACAGATGAAACTTTATCCCATAGATAATGGGAAAAAAATATAATAGGGAGGAATAGACAGCCTACTCATAGAATCAAGCAAGGAGTGAATAAAAAATTGGAATTCTAAGGGTTAAAGTATCTCCTCTGTGTTTGTGCAGCACAGTACCTTGTGTGCTGGTGAACACTGACAATCTGAGGAAACACTGAAATGCCTGTATGCTTCCACCATAGCCCAAACTCATTGAACTTGCAGAAATTTTAGTAACAACTAGGATTTAAATTGCTGATCTCCTTAACTGGCTGACTATTGTTCATCTTCAGAGTATTAGTCTCTTTTTGTTACTACATTTAATTTTGTTTGCCTGTTTTTTCATTCATCTTTTTTTCTCTTAGCCCCTACTCCTGCAGCACTTTATCCTAAACTGAGGGCTCTTCAGGAAAGTGACTTTTTCTTTTTACAGTATATCTTTGAAGTGCTTGGTTAAACTAAGTTTTAAACTTCATATTTTACTTGTAGGTTAGATATCTTAAAGTTTAGAAAATATGATTTATTTATTTATTTACATGCTGATAAGAAAATGAAGATGGTCTGACTCATAGCAGAGGGTGGAGATCCACCTATTTTAGTGCTCTCATTTTGCAGGTAGGCACCTGCTGGATGTTTGTGTGCCTCTTGTGAATGAATCCCTGACTTTAACATGGCCTTGACAGCAATTTCCCCAGGGAAGAATAAATAATTACTAACATTATTGTTATTTCATAGGAATTTATATTTAAGAAGATTTTAGAATTAAGAGTCAGAAAATCCCATGGTGGTAGATATTCCTTGTATAACTACAAATAGTAGGTTGAATTGAAAAATTGTTAGTCTAAAACAGCATAAGTAAGGTAAGCAACCTACTTTGAGTAGCTGGGCTACTTTAAGAGGTTTCCAAAATCAGACACCTTTTTAAAAATTGAAATTATGTAAATTCCAGTTATAAATGTCCTGAATAAAATGTAATATTTCAAGGCTATGAATCGATCGATAAACTGGATATGTTCTAGTATATTTTTAGTGCAGGACAATTTGACAATTAGAATTATATTAGAAAGGTAGAGTGCTACTGAATAACATAATTAGGTGGTGTTCGTTAATGAATGAGTAGCTGTACTTCCTTTAAGAGACATGATCAAAATAATGTAGTAGAAAAGGTAGCTTTTTTGGGACCACTTAAGGTGCTGTGTTAAAGACTTTAACTTACTACACCGATTTTCACTCACAGAACCTTGCCTTGATGTTTTTAGCATTTCTTCTACTTTATTTTATAAAATTAAACAAGTAGCTTAATCAAAGTGTCAGTTACTGTATTCCCTTCTTCCCTCCTCTTTGCTTTGTGTTGCACTAATTTGATAGCATTTCTTCTCAGGGTTCAACATGAATGCTTTCAATCACAGAGCAGTTTTCTTCTATTGCTGTTTTTTCCAAATAAATACATACACTTATATGGTATATAAATTAGAATGATGCCTTTCATGTTTAAGTAGTGCTGTTAATTAATGTTAAGATGCCATGGAAATATTTTTTGTCTTCCTTTTCCCCTGATTTAAGTGAGAATAGGTGGCAGCGACAGACAGGAATAGACTTTTGGAAGAAGCAAATGGTAATATGCAGAAAGTACTAACCACCTTTTTGTAATTTTTGCATTACTCTTGCACTGTTCATGTTAAGGTAGTATCTACCAGCCATGACCTTAAATAAGACCACATGGTGCCTGTCACCATGCAAAATTATACAGAGTAATTATTTTTGTGTTGAAGTCCAAGTGCCAGGCCAGAATCTATGCGAGCAGGTTGGGAATTTATGGTCTATGATTCCATATTCCATATTCCATAAATATTGGTTTTTTTTTTTCTCCCCCAATGAACGGATTGTCCTAATTATGATGCAAAGGTGTGATTGTAGTTGTAGTCTTCTGGGAAATGAAAATGCAGAGGACTTTAGGCATTCCTGACTTGAAACCTATAACCATGGGATGCTTGAGCTAGAGGGAAGAGGAGGATGGGAGGAAATCTTTCAGCTATGGTCAATAGACAGCACATTTGAATGTAATGAAATGAACATTGTAATTTATCCACTGGAATACAGAATGTGGTTTGATGGCTGTACTGTATTCTCCTGATATTTTGTGACAATTAAAGTGACATCTGCCAGAATATCAACAGGCTTGATGAACTTTTTCCTGCATGAATACGCACCTCTTGTGTATGAAGGGAGATGATCCCAAAGTGGAAGCACATACAGAAGTTTCTTGAGAAAGTCAAGTGAAGCACAGGTTTTTATAATTAATAGGAAAATATTGTATGTTGTTATGTATTCTCATTTAGCCTGAGAGTCTCTAGATAGCAAGAGAGAATCATCTTGAGATGGATTATATTACTATCTTCTAGGTTTTTCTAATGAAGGATTTTTATTCCTCTTGTGGCTCACTTATTGAGCCTGTAGTCTCAAAATTCAATTTCCTTTCCTTAAAAGGAAGCATTTCTGTGGCTTGGGACCCACATAGCAAATTCTGTCAATAAGGGATTCTTACATCATTCTTACCACATTTTCTTCCCAGTGTTCTGAAGGCTGGGAGACAAAGTCATGGTGTCAAATAACAAATAATAGAAAGCTGAATTTGGAAGAGGTCAACATCAATGAGAATAAAAAAGTATCTGCAGTTTATCACACAATACAGTTGTGATGGTCTACTGCTTCTAAGAGTTTGTCTTGATAAAAGAAGACAGAGGCACCATTATTACGAGTGTTTACAACTGTCTGAATCTTTGTCACCATACAAATTTTGTAATTGTTTATGGTTGTACAATTACACATGCAACCATTTTAATGTTTTGGCTTAGGCATTATTATACAGACAATGTCCAGAAAATTCAAGTCCATGGACTCGATAGAATTTCTGCTACTGCTTTGAGAAAACTTTGCCTTTAGCTAAATCTGTGCAGTTGCACTTGAAGATAAGAGCCTGTTGTCTGAGAACAGCTGAAGTCAAAATGTAAAGACCTTTAAGTCACACATCTGCTACTGAGAGTAAAACTTGATCAGCAGGAATTATTTTCTGCAGTTGGTATTACACCAGTTGAAAACAAAAAATGCTTGATTATCAGTTTCAAGATAAGGTGAAAAGCTTCTCTCTATTCCAAGTACATTTGAGCTGTATATGATAAGAGAAGTCTAATGTAATGTTTTACATTTTGCTTTCAAAAGTGTCAGTAAGTGCTGTCACTGAATTCAGCAATAGAAACATGCAGTATTTAGTGTTTCTAGCCCTTCCAGCGTACATGATCAGCCACTTTACACTGCTGCTGTAAGAGAACTCATTAATGTTGTTGATTACACGGCCTGCCTGTGAACCATATAAAAGTTCAAAAGGAGATCACTTCTGAAGAACTTTTTCAGTGGTTCTTTATTTTTTCATATTCTTACACTACTTCTCCCCTAGTCAGGAAGATAAACATATATGTATAAAGGTTGCTTATTGGAATTTAACTCAATGGCTACTGTACTAAATACATGTACTTTTTATAGTTTCCCTGACTCTTTTCCTAAGAAATGAACCAATACAAAGGAAATAAGCTTTAAACACTCTTCTAGTCCCCCAGTACTTAGAATAGTGTTTTTATGACATTTGAGCAAAAGAGGTGAGGTATTAAATGTACACACACTCAGCTATTATAACAGGATTTGTCTCTGATGTAATTAAATTTTTGAAACAGAAATAAGAGAGGGCTCCATACTTTTAAAATAAAAGTTTACTAGGTACTATTGAGGTAGAGATTCTTTTTCATCTTTCTTCACAAAATGCAGTCTTTTGATTTAGAAGAATTTTATGATCTCATGGGGTTTTTTTTCCCCCCTCTGGGGCTTGATAAGTAAGTCAAAATTGTACTTTATTAAATTAATTTAATTATAAATTTTCCTTTTATCATAATTTACACTATTATTGAAACGAATCTGTATTTTTGATGAGCAGTAATCTAGAATATTTCTTTTTAACAAAGATATGATGTTAACAATCTCCTTGTTACAGGCCTAATCTATTAATGTATAGGTTGAGTTCAATAATGAGAGTCTTTCTATTTTTAATTTTTTGGTGATAACCTTTCCAATCTAATATTTTAGACTGTACTATTAGCTTAGAAATGTGATAAACATGGAAATAGAGATTAAATTTTCAACCATATAAATATTAATTTTATCTTTCTGGAAAATTATTTTACAGCTTTTAAAATGCTTTGTAAATGGTGTAATTACTACAGTACTGGCTAAATAACTAATTAAAATTATAGTAAGGATATAAATTGAACATTAGCAGTCTTGTGATAACCATTTATCATCTTATTCTGTTATCGGTGTACATAAAAATTTATGAATATATGCACTTAGATGTGTGTTTGTATAGGTAAATCTATGTCATATTTCTTTAATACTGCAGTAAGATACAGAAGTCAGTTGTAGTCTTTCAGCATAACCGTGCTTCAATTGGTAGTGGTAGATGCCAGTTTTTAATTAAATGTATACTTTAGGAACATTTTTGTCATGAAACCTGAAAAATAAATGCATACAAAGAAAAATAATTGATAGACAAAGACTCCTTTGGAAGGCACTGAAGGAGCTGACTAAATTTGCTTATGCTCTTGTTTTTTTTAAGATAACTTTCAAGCAAGTAGCAGATACAGTGGGAAATTAATACTGTCACATCACATCAGGGCTACTCACCATGTACTCACAAAGTTCATAAATATGATAAAACTCCAGAATTAGGCCATTCAGATAGTACACTGTATTTTAATAGATGTGCAAATAGGATTAGAGATGTTCAAGATCATTGCTGTTTAACACCTGTGAGCTGCTGTAAGTAGCAGGAATGCCCCTGGCTCCTCTGAGGTTGTCAGAGCATCCTCTGCTGCCTCAGGTCAAGTGGAGAAAGGCCACACTGGAATGAACCACAGCGTTACCTGTGGTGCTCCCCTGACTGTTTTGTGTTGGAATCAAGACAGTGGATCCCATGCACTAAAACACCTGTAATTTACCCTACTGTGTACTAGAAGAAACCAGACACACTATTCCACCCAACTCACATGTCTTTGAAATTCTTACAGCCGTGCTTTTCTGTGAGTAGGCCTAACAGGCCAGGCGGAGGACACCCTGTAGTTTTTATCACTTTAACAGTGAACATAAAGAATAGCTTTGACTAAGATGTTCCTGAGAAAGTTGTAAAAATTTTGTAGCTATTTCAACTGTTTAGCTGACATGTTTTGATTTTGAACTTCTAAGCTGCGGGTGCTTATGTCCAGGCACACCATTCAGACATAAATTCAATGACTTGTCTCAGTGAACCATCTCTTCACAAGGTCTTTATTATTAAGAAATCCATCTTGCAATCTGTCCTGAAAGGCAGCAAATCAAATCTGAGACACTGGATTCAGTAAAGGGATAGAATATATAGCTGTTGGCTTTGGAAAATGAAAATTCTGAAGATACACTACTTCGTTTTTAATGGAGAGATGTTTGGGTTTGGCATTATGAGTAAGGGAGAGAATTCAGAAAGGGCTGGGGAGCTTTAAAACAAAAGGGACTTTGTAGCGAATCCTTATGTCTTCAAACTTCAGCTATGAAGCTTTGCTTTTCAAATAATTGTAAGCACTGTAGGAAATGGAATGTGCCAGTGTAAAATGCTTTCTGGATCACAGTGGCTTTTCTCTTAAACAAAAAGTTCCAATCAAGGAACAAGAGGTAAAAATCAGAAATATCTTTGACTGAACACTCAGAGTCCAAGGAAGATCTAATCAAAGCAATGCAAAAGTGCATTTTTCTTCTTTCTGGAAGAGCTGATACAGTACTTTTGGGTACTGAATCTTTTCTTAGGCTGGCAAAAAAATATTTCTCTGGTATTATTGCTCTAATTAATACTATTCTATTTCTTTTTTTTTCAGCAATTAATTTTCATCAGTGAATGAATCTTCATATAAATTTATTCTAAATGAGAGTCAGACATTTGTCTTGGAATGGGTGTTTGACCAGTGAGAATTTTTCTGAATAAGACATCACATTGGACAGTAAACTAAATCCTAGGTTTGCTGTTAAAATACTAAAAATAACTAATTTTTCATTATCAAGTGCCA
Source organism: Cyanistes caeruleus (assembly GCF_971803275.1). NCBI lineage: Eukaryota > Metazoa > Chordata > Aves > Passeriformes > Paridae > Cyanistes > Cyanistes caeruleus. The sequence goes on along the minus strand of NC_141704.1, from coordinate 44,542,723 downwards.
AATATACATGCAAGCCTATAAAATGTTTTAAAATGTGTCCCATATCTGGAAAATATACAATATCATATATGTTACTTGCAGCACAATCAGCTTAAAATAATGGGATTTCTGCACGGGGATTCTGAGATTTGAGTTACTTTTGACCTCTTTATTGTTCCTAAAAGGTTCTAATTTTTCTCTGGACAGATTTATCTCATATTTGTTTCTCTTGAGACAGAAGTTCTCACATTCTTAGCTTCTTTACCCTTTCTGCATCTATGCCATTGTATTTTAATGTTTAAATCATCACACGGGGCTGAGCAAACAACATTGGGCCAAAACCTTTGTTATTGATGTTGCTGTAGGAAGGCATTACATTTTGTGCACCTGAAGAAAACCATAAAATTTTCACATTCAGATTTCAAGATCTTCAACTGTTAAGGAGTGTCCCCTATCAATGCTGGTAGCTTACTGATGTCTAGAGCCATGAATGCTGTTGTGGTCAGTACCTCTGCTCCCCTGTGCTGTTTTTTGCAGCCACATTTCTGAAGGCATAGCTACATTTTTTGTGGGTTTTTTTTTAATGCTTTAATCTGGCAAAATACAGCCCTGGGTTACCATGGCATGGTGCCTGTGTGATTGTATCCTGCAGGTATGACTTGCCTTCTAAATGCCATCTGGCAGTGCAAAGGGGCCAAATCATATTAGAGCATCCAGACAGTGAAACAGAAAAGGTTTCATAGTAGCCTTGCTTCACCTGGTTTTGTGTGCCTTGTATGCAAACATCAAATAGATTATAATGCTTATTCATGCTGGACAAATAAGAGCATGGTGAGATGCTTAGCCAGCAAATGTAACCTTTAGCTTTTCTCAATTCTGCAAAGATATTCATAATTTAATGCTGCAGTTACATGGTGTTATGCATTTAATTCCTAATTATTTTTTTTAAAGTACTGCCTGCCTGAAGACCAGAAGCTTCATCTCTCTACTGAAGCTTGTATGTTAGGATTCATCTAAAACCTGAGCTGTGGCATTTGCTTTTTGAAGTCTTTGAACTGAATATAGCTTTAGTTTGAGTTCTGTCTACTTCAGAGGGAAAGGAAACACTTTCCTATTCTGCTCACAGACAGCCTGTGCTGGAGGGCTGCTGCCTCTCTTCTCACAGTGACTGCAGCAGCTAATCATGTGTAATCCCTGTGTTACTGCTCACAAAGAAAATCAGTGCCATTGGAAAAGCATAAATTGGTGGATATACACATTTCACACGGGTAGATGCTTATATTTCATTTTATAACCCACATCCTTTCAGATCTGACATTATTCTGCTTTTTGTGTGGCAGATTTTGTTTATACAACTTTCCTATTGTGGGTTCCTAAAACACCTCTATAAATGAGAGGCAAACCAAGGGGGGAGGGGAAAAGGGGGAGTTTTCATTTTCATTCTTTAAGATAAAATGATTGACTGTTATAAACAATATAAAAAAACCTATTTAAATGTATGTTTAATAAACAAGGTGTTATATGTCTGGGTCTTAGACATGTCTTTTTTCCCATCTTGTGCAAATATTGCTCCTGCTCTTTGCCAGCCTACCAAAAATCTCAGAACCTTGGACAAATAGCTATTGCAAATAGGTGAAATTATTTTCTGTTGCAGTGAGTTCAGTGCAATTCATTTACAGCCTTTACAATATCTTAGTAAAAGAGAGGGAAATCAGGTCTTTTGAGAATCCCTGTAACAACTAAAAACACTGGAAAAAATAAAACAAGAAGTACACTTGGTATGTATTTATTTACAATTGAGTCTGCTATTCTGGGTAATAAATGAGGTGGGATAGAGAAGATAAAGCAAACCCACAAATTTAAAACATATGTAAAATAACTGCAAGAGTGTTCTGTACTTAATTTATATTTAAACATAAAATGAAGATATGGAGTGAGGTTAAAAATGTAAAGAAAAAGGTTCAGGATCTTTTCTGCATGTATTATGGTTAGTCTGAAATCTGGATAGTTTTTCCATGAGTAATTGAAAATTGACCATATTTCACATCTGTTTTGGCTTAACTAAAATATGTTGACTGCTACTTTCACTCAGAGCACAAGTTCTTTGTATCTTGTTCAAAGGTGTCCTTTACCTGTGCCATATTTGTTATATTTTGCAGATTGTAGTTGAGGCCCACAGCATAAAACAAAATTGTTGCTTTAAATGCTCCCCTTGACATTTATTTTTCTCTTTTTAATTCTATAGTTCTAATATCTATTACAAGGTACTAAAGAAATTCTGTCTTTCCTATTGAAGCCATTTTTACAGTACAAAGACATTGTGAGAATGCTGGTAAGGAAATCTGACCATCCTTAGCTTGTATTACCAGATAGACTATGCAAGTTTGTTTTTTTAATTTACTCCTGTCTTTTAAAATCACTCATTGTCTCTTGCTCTTTAGATACTGCAAATAATGAAAGACTGAAAGGCAAATTACCTCAAAGATTTGAACTTGGATTTTTTTGTTATATTCTTGACATGATCTGATTTGATTTGTGCTTTCAGATCCTTCAATCACAGAATAAAGTATGTTATTGTTTGCTGTTCAGCCAGTATGTACTCCCTCTGTAATACAAAATTCAAGTTGCACTTTAGATACTCTTTAAGCTACCCTTTCAGATACAGAATATACAGAGTAATCATTAAACTAAAAAAATAAATAAATCAGGGAATATTTTAGGGTGAATTTCAGTTCTGTTTTAGAAAGAGGCTTATGCTTTATATGAAGCTTCAGAATTTGCAGACAAGGAGCAATCCCCACATTCAATTCTGCTCCTGTACTAGAGGGAGAGGTGTGGTGCCATGTTTTGCAGTGAGTGCTGTCCTCAGAAAAGATTGTGAAAGGTGAAGGAATCCTTGACTGCTTAAGGGATGACATCATGACTTTCCAACTGCTGAATCCGATTAAAACTGTCATGGCCCTACTTAACTATTTCTTGCTGAGGTGGTTGTCTTTTTATGTGTATTAATCAACTTCAATATTTAACTGTATTTATGACTTTTCTGAACTTTGACATACTTATCTGGTATTCTGGCAAGTTGCAAAAGCTTCTTTGCTTACTGAGCACCATTTCCTAGAAACAGTCCAATCATTGTTTGCTCGGGGACCTGGACATGCTGTGATTCCAAGCTAACTCTTCAGGGAAATGTGGGGGATCTATTTAAATTAGTCATCTCTCAGCAACTGTTGCATCAGACAGATGTAATGTTTCTGAAAAGATCTGGAGGAAGAAGGTGGGGGCAGATTCTGACACCAATTGCCTTCGCTATGTCTTTAAATAAGGTGCAAAATCAGCATCTGTACTCCAAATCTAGTTCAAAGAATAGAGGACTGCTGCTGTTTTAAGGTTAGGAAAAAACTCAGAATCTTCGTTTAGAAGTAGAAAATGAGAAGGTAGGTGGTAATTTGTTTTGCTCCTAATTCCTTGTGCTCTCAGATGGAACACAGACCCAGCATGGCCAGAGCATGTACCTTCATCTCCAAGTCTTCACCACCTTGGGCAGGGCTCATGAGCACTTAAGGCTGAAGGAGAGGAGGCATCTTTCCACAGAATGGTCCCTGAACAGTGTGGCTGTATCACAGACTAAAATCTGTGGCTGGGGCAAGACAGAGGAGAGCTGAAGATCTTGTTCTTCACCGCCTTTGCAGCATGTCAGGATTTTGTAGAGAGACAAAATGTGCAGCCCTGTTCTCACATTTTGTTCCCCTCTCATTTTTGGTGCAAAAATATTTGCCTCTCCTACTGTATGATACTGGTTCAGCCTCATCCCCTCCTTGATACAACTCTGCCATCCGTCATCACCAGGGTGGTCTCTGAAGTATGTCTATGCTTCCCATATATATTCCCCTGTGTAACCCAGATTTTTGATCAAAAGTACAGAGTGAAGAAAAGATGGAGATGGGTTTTGGCATGTGTGTGTAATAAATTAGGATCTCTCAGACATAAATAGCTGTGCCATGGTTTGAGTTTTTACAGAACCCAGAAATCATCCAGCAGGTGTGAAAATTGCTTTAACATTAAAGCTCTTCAAGGATCAGAACAAGAATATAAAAGACTCTCAAAACTTTAGTTTTTCATTTTTACTCTTGATGCCAGGTTATGGCTTTGATTTCAGTCTGATTTCACTGGAATTATAAATGTGCCTCATGTTACATGTAGAACGTAGAGTAGAGCCTTTTAGGAGGACTGCCCTGCTTTTGGCAGCAGCAGTTTTTGCAGTATGTTTTATTTCTGTCCCAAATAAACAATACAATAGAAAGCCATTAATTTTCTTCACTGGCTACCACAAAACCACAACACTGGCATTTGACCTTCACATTTACAGACAAAGTATTTTTTAATATAAGCTTGAAATCCATAGGAATTATTGTTGTGTATATTGCTTGATCCATACGATCTTGGGCAAAGGCTGTGGAAATGCTATTTTCAAATTCTAGAATTAAATCTAGACATCTTAATACCTCTGAATTTAGCAAATTTTTCTTTAATAATTGACTAGTTTTAGATTGGAAAGATAGTGTGATTCTAAGAAGAATATTTTTAGTTAGTCAATCTCTAAATTTATCAGATATTTTTCTATGTTATTGGAGGCACTACCTTCCCCGCATGTAGATCTCTTTTCTGAAAGATACACTCACAAGTCCAGAGGTGAAGTATCAATCTTCAGAATCTGAGAACAGTTTTTCACTTTTATTTAAAACCACCTGTTTTGTATATATAATGAATGTGTCCATATAGTTGGTAGTTATTTCCAAATGAAGCTTTTGTAAAGGTAATACTGGAGGCCTTTTTGGTGCAAAGAAGCAGAAGTCCTTTTGTATGGGTGGATGTGTATCCAGCCATATATCCTACTTACACAAAAAAAAGTTGTCTTTTCCCACCCCTCTCCCCAGGGGGCTTTCTTCCATTTATCAGTAAATTTTGATGGGCAGATATAAAGCTGAAGCTGACTGTTGCAGTGTCCCTGAAATTCACAGCATTTGGAAACTTGGACATTAAAACAGTGCAAATATCAGTGCAAATATGTTTTGATTCATTCAACTCTCTTTGCAGCACTGTCACTTGCACCCCAAATTTGATTTATTTTTAGTTATAATTGCTCTGACTGTTGTGAATGGAACTATTTATTTATGTATTTATTTTCTTTGGGGATCCCTGCCTACTGCGATTAGATGCTATGGGCAATTCATTTAAATTCTCTTAATACTGCAGGAAACAGTTTTTTAGAAAGGCAAGGTTATCCACAGTCCTGGAACTTGCAAGGAGGAATTCTAGCATGGAAACTGGACTACAAGGCCAGCTGAAACAGCACAAGTGAAAATGCCATTTTGCAAGTGACAGATGGAAGAAATCCAGGATGCAGTCAACAGCTGTCTTCAGTTGCCCCAGTAGAATGATTTCAGCTTTGGTTCACAGGGAGAATTTTGATTTTTCCCATCCTCTTAGTTTGGGAGAAAATTACTATTTATTTGTAGGAATGCTACAGCTGAATGATTTTGTCTTTAGAAAAAATACAGAGTGAGAGTAGATTTTTGGCAAGGTTTTTGAATCTCCCTCACACAGCATTCTTGTGTCAAGGGTGTTTGAAGTCTGAGCTGTGGTTAGGTGAACAACAATATCCTTTGTATCATTGAGCCCAGAGAGTGATTCTAATGGGTCATGCTTTGTTTGGAGGCTGGTAGTGAGAGAAGTACTACAGGGTTCTGTTCTGGTTGTGTTCAGCATCTTAATCTATGACTTGGAGGCTGCTCTTGGGAGTCTTGCTCCTGGGAAAGAACAATTCCTCACAAAATTACAGGCTGAGGTGTACCAGTCTGTGGAAAAGTACTGGGGCTGTGGTAGGTAGAAAGGCAAACATGGGACAGCAGTATCTGCCTGACAGCAAAGGCAGCTGTGTGACAGGAACCCCCTCAGCTGTGTGAACAGACATCTAACCTGAGATCAAGCGAAGTGATGATCCCCTTTACTCGGCATTTCTTATAACCCATCTAAACTACTCCTTACAGTTTGGGGCCCCTCTGAACAAGAAAGGTATCAATATGCTGTAGGCAGTTCAGCAGAGTGAGGAGCTGGGGCTCCTTGGCTTAAGTCTGGAAGAAGGGATGACTTGAGGAGCAGTCTGTCAGCTCCTACCAGGAGGTCACCAAGGACAAGGTACCAGGCTCTTTGTCTCTTCTTTCCCCACCACGGTCAACAGGAGTAAATTGAAAAAAGAGGAGCTGGACTGAAAGGAATAGGTTTTTCAGCATAAGGACAGTACAAGTACTGTGAGAAATGGCATCTGCACAGGCTGTGCAGACAGTCCATGGAGATTTTCCATCTGGGAACAGCCTTGTGCAAGCAGATCTGAGCAGACTCTACATGGAAGAGATTTGGAGTAGAGGGTTCTCTTGAGGTCTCTTCCAGCCAGTGTTATTCTGTGATTATCCAGAGGGGGCACTTTCTGAAACAAATACAACAGCTGTGTCCTGGTCTCACAATTGAAAGGAAGAAAACCCAAATAAATTCCACAAAAAAACATCAAAACTACCCCCATCAAAAACCTACAGCATACCTCCTCCTCAAATATTTTCTATATAAAGACAGGGCATCAGTAGACATATATATCCTCAGAATAGAATGAAGTGCCCATTCTCCCTCAAGGGTCCTTCCCCATCCTGTTGCCAGAGATGCAAAATGAGAAGCAAACACAGAAGGGTTCTGTATCCGACATTCTGAACAGAGGCTTCTCCCTCAGCTCACTAACTATTCCATGGGCAACCTCTGTACAGAAGGGGTTTTCCCTCTTTGGTTGGGACTCCTGTTTTATTTAACTTTTTTTAGTAACTTTGATCACTACCATTTGATCTGACAAGATCTTCCCTCAGGACCTTTTCCAGAATCATGACAATGTATTAATGTAATCCCTAAGGAAGAAGGAAACTAGTGTGTGTGCGTGTGTATGTGTATATGTGAATGTATTTCCTGATTGGAGCTCTTCTAGTGGGGGGACAAAGAACAGGATGTAGTGATTGCAGAACGATGAACACAGAGAGCTAAGGAAACCAGTCACAGGCACGAAGATGCATGCTCAGTCTCATCGCAAAAGAATGTTAAATGAATATGACCATAAGAGAAGACAAGTGATGGCAAAGAAAACAAGATCCAGCTCTTTGTGAAGCATCTTGGGAATGCTGATCTCATATACAGTCATGATTTAAAGAACCAGTGTTCTCATGCAGCCCTCTCTGATCTCTTTCCTACCCCTTGTCCAGCTAAAGCATTGCCTCTCTTGGCAAGGTCAGAGTCCCATCAAATGTACTTGTGGACAGGTAATGCAAACCCAGGAGCACCACTGATTAATGATGAGGAAAAGTAATTTGTCTGTGAGAAGTTAATTGTGCATAGTGGAGCTGGGGTAATAAAGAGGAAAGGTAACTTCTGTTGCAGGGCAGAGCACCAGTTAAAGAGAAAGCAACGTGTGGGGTGCAGTCAGTTTTAAGAGCTACATCTTTGTCATGATGTTGACAGTTAAGAGACATAGACACCAGTAATGTGGAAGGAGTATGATCAGACTAAACTACAACCAAAAGAAGAACCCAAATACTTCTTACCTGGATAGTACAAAATTCATTACCACAGTCCTTTGTTCCTCAGCTGTTTGATGAACACAAGTACTTCCTCAGTATATTACAATGGAATCTGCACCTGAAATTTTCCTCATTTCATCTAAGCAATTTTTTAAAAATTCTTAGCACACAACAATAGAGTACCTTGTGGCCTGGTCCAGCTATCAGCACTGAGAGTACAGATTGACTATTTCTCTTGATGTTGCTTTCAGTTGCCTCCTATCTCCACATATATTTATCTGCTTATGTACATTTTCCACTGATCCACAGTATACAGTGTATAAATCATGCTTTTCACATCCCTGGGTAGTGCTGCTGTTGCTGAACACATTCATAAGAAAATGACTACTGTTTCACAAAATCTTAAAAGAAATTAACTGCTGAGACTAGCAATTCTGACTTTCCCTAGGAAAGCTTTTGGTGTGAAAGCCAAAATGGCTGTTTTCTACAGTACAATATTAAAATAACCAAAGCAGAAATACAATGTTATCTGCCAGATATTTCTGTAATATCTCCCTCAATTCCAGCTTTCCAGTCTCACAGAGAAGAACCTTTAAACCCATGTTATTTTTCTCCCTGCCTTATTCCAGAGACACATGTAGTGATAGTATTCATATTCTAATGTGCTGCTTTGTGACGGCGCTATTTCATCCCAGATGATATTATCCAATGGGGAATTTTTCTCAGGTTAGTTCCAATGTTATGTCATCAATTTGATAAAGTAGATCCTGCCATAGATGAAAATAATTTCCCCCAAAAAATTCAGTGTCGTTTTTTTTTGTTAAGTATGAGTCCTCTTTCGAGAAGTAGTGTCAATATCAAAGTGAAAAAGTGAAAAGTTCAGGTTTTTAGCTGTTTCTGTTTTTAGCTGCTTAAATTCATCAAAACCTTACCTGTGTCCCCTGATGCTGACCCACATGGGCTGGTTGTTGCAGACTCCTATTCTGTTCTTTATTACTGACATTTTGAGTATTTAGACTCTCTTTTTTTTTCTTTTTTTTTTTTCTTTTTTTCTTCTGGATGAGAAATTCACAACTATACAAGTCTCATTCTCTAGACCATGGCCTGGTGTAAAGAAGAGATGCATCTGAATTTACCTCTCTGAGTAGTAAAGCCCACAGATATGACCCAATTCTGTAACAAAATCTTTATTAAGCATTGATGTCTAAGTAATTAATTTGTTGGTTAATCAAATTAGTTTTGTGCTCTTCAACAGGAGAGACTGAAATGGATTACTAATGACAAGTATTTTCCAAGCAGTGAAAAAAATCTTTCAGCTGAAAGATATTTTATATTCATCAAGTCTTTCCCATTTGCCATTGACTGACTGCTGCCCCCAAGGCTCAGGGAGACCAATGTGTCCTTTATAATGTATGTCTCGACTTTGTAGCTCGAGGAAAGAATTTTCAGGTATTCACATATGAATATGCTATTCCGTCTGTATGTCAACCTCAAAAATCTCTGGTTTATTAAAAAAAACAAAAAAACCAAAAAACGCAAAGCAAAAATAAACAAATTTTTTTTTTTACTTTTTCACTTTTTTGTTAAGATTATGAATATTTTTATGTTTCTCTGGATTGATGTTGTGTTTGCCTTACAAATACCTCATTATCCACAAACCCTTAATCAGAACATGAAAGGATCATTTTAACTCCTATACTACTTTTTGTGCTCTATTTCCCAAGGCTTCTATTGATTTTTTTTAAAATGCAAATAACTTAAAAGGATTTAATTTCAGTTGTTGCAAAGCAATTGCCTTTTGTTAGAAAAGGTTTAATTGTGATTTTATTTGAATGCTATATTAGAATTTCTTCTAGTGGTTCCTGATGCTTCTGTGTTTTAAATGGATTAATTATGTGTGTGTAAAAATATTAAAGTATTTCTATTAGTTTTTCTTTTATCTTTTTTAACATTGTTAGAGTTATACTAGGACTGTGTAGGCATTCCCAAACTCTAAACTGCTTTCTGAAGAAATTTTTAACAGATGTTTGTAGGTACTAGGTTTTTTTCATTATAGCCTTCCACAAACAATTTTGTAAACAAATTTATTGATAATAGCAATAGTTAGCATTAAATAGTCCGAGAATAAAGACTATGAACGTATTTTTAATGATATGGGAAAGTGGGGATATTAATTTTTTTTTTAAATGTATACATTTCTTAAGACTTCTGAGAAAACTGGTCATATCCTAATGCAATATGGAGACATATATAGTGCCTGAATTGCAGGGTGATGTTTTGTAACTACTGATGTAACTGCTTCTAATAGTATGAGCACATTTTACAGTTGTATGGGAAACTTTCAGTGTTCCTGCATAAGGATCAGGTTTCTTAACTGATTAATGTTCCTGTAATTCTGGGATATTTTCATATAAGCACTCCCCTTTGTCTTTTTTAGCTATATCTAATTCTCTGAAATTTCACTGTTCTTCTCCATAGTTGTCATTTCTACAGGGTAAGAAAGCATGGACCTTATTTAGGACACTAAATAAGGGTATTAAAGATGTTTGCCTATGGTGTACCTCAGTCATATGTCAGTGTCAGCTCTCTGCAGAGTCTGTGCCACCGCTGGCTGTGCTGGGCACCAGCCAGCCCCAGTGTGAGCCCGTGGGCTGTGCCCTGCTGCCCTGGGAAGCAGGATGGTGATCTGTGGGGCAGGAGGGGCAGACAGCGCTGGGAGCTGAAATCAGCCATGTCAGACACTGTCTCAAGTGTGCATCTGTCTTTTGATAACCACTCAGAGAGTATCAGTATCTTTTGATTTGTAGTCAAGACTATGACCTGCAAAGTTGCCCTTGTAGGTTCTGGTGCACTCTAGATTGTGCCCAAAAATTTAGGGCTGACTAAATTCTCTCTAGTTTCAAACCTCACATCCCCACCCCTCACCTCAGTCTGTTATAACACCTCTGAGTGCCTCACCTTTTTAAATTCCAGAAGCAACAGTAAGGTAGAGGCAGTCGCAAAAATGCCTTGGAAAGTCTTCCTAGACTAGGCCACAGATCCTTTGTGGTGAATCAGACATGGACAGTGCAGAAATGCAGCATTTCCGTAATTATTAATCAGGGAATTCTGTGAAAGGGACAGGAAAGATTTTTAGTGCAAAGGCTCAGTTTCAGGAAGTGGTAGAGCTGCTCCAACAGCAAGGCAGACAGTGCTGAGTCAGAGCTTCAGGACAGATCCTCTCTGTCGCTAAAGGACACAAAATGACTCACACAAACTTGTGTTCAGTGTTAGAACAGGAAAGAAGTAACCTTTATTCTCTTACTCCAGTATTTATGGATTCTTCACAATGACCAGGGATTGGACAATTAAGTTACCATCTTCCCAAGCACACTTGTCATGGGAAACGTCCATCAAAAGACATTCTTTAGAAGGAATGTAATAAACAACCTATGTTTGCAGAACTTTCATGGGAAGGTAACTAGAACTATGAAAACTTTATCAGAAGGTTTTAGTTTTCAGAGTGACATCTATCGTAGCTGAAGGCAGGAAATCTAAAGTGCACTTTCTTTCTGCCTCTCCTGTTACAGCAGTTTGTTTCAGAGGAAGGCGTTGATCTTGCACTACATTTGGAGTCAAGGCTCCAGGGATCCCAGTCTATGTAGTCAGTTCTGCTTCTGTCCACACCCACTCCCCCCCTTTATTGTCCCTTGCTCAACCTTTTGCTCCCAAACATCCTTGAAAACAGGGCTGAAAGGTCCTCTGTTCTGTATACATTTAGGAACAACTTTCTCAGGCAAGGAATTGTTTAATTCCAGGGTGGGGGGGGGGCAGGGGGGAGGGAGTGGAGGGTGAATAATAGGGGAATTTTTCTACCTAACCAAAGTTCTCCAAATGTTAGTTTTATGTGAGCAGGTCCATCCTTGATCAATCAACTGTCCCTCTTAAAAACCTCTAATTCTTCAAGGCTATGACTTTTATTTTTGTAGAAGTGGGGTTTTTTTAACACTTGCAATTTCCATTCTTTTTTGTTTAGATGTTTTGACAATATTAGCGGGCTTACTGTTTCAAAGGCAGTATTTTAAGGCAAGCAACATCTTACTCTTTTTGAAAAGCAAGTTACTGTTATTTGTGGCTAGTGTTTACTTTTCTGCTTAAATGCAGTTAGTCTCAGTTTGAAATGAACCCATGTTTTTATACAACAGTCTTCTTGACAAAAACCAAATGCATAGCACGTGTGGGTTTTATGTATTCCTACAGAGAAGGATCACATCCCTCAACAAATAACCTCCTTCACTGAATACAAGGAAAGGCTGAAAATTTAACTCTCTTCAGCTTGTTACTGCATTTATCTTCTTCTGTGTGTGGTGTACAACTGAGAAACTATAAGAACTTAAACAGCTTTGCAGCTGACCTCTTGATCTCATGAAGATTTTTTTTCCCCACTTCATATTTCTTATCTTTGATTATGAAAGTGAAATGTAGGTGTGGTAGGACAGTCTCAAAATTTTTAGGGAACCTCTGGGATGCATAGCATTAGTGCAGGTATTTGCTTCTACATTAGAAAAGCTATAATTTTGTTTCTGTTATGTACATTATACTGTTTGTGCTCTATGAAATACGGTATTTAGTAGAATTTTTTAAAGTTGTGTGCATGTCAGCTTCACCTCATGTTACATCTTGATTTGAATGTTATGATAACAATATCAAAGAGAATAACAAGTTATTTCCTTCTTTTCTGTAGTTTCATTGACTGTCACACAGCGGTAGAAATTTCTTTTTGCACCTTTTGCCCTTCAGTCTCTCTACCAATAGTAGTTAAATATTGCTTAGTATTTAAAGAGATTTAATTTTCATCATATGCACTTGCTTGAACATAGATATGCTGTTTGCATATGCTTGATCTATGCACATTTCTGTACTTGTAGCTATAGTAAGTACTTTAACTGAAATTCATTGAGATTTTTTTATGTAAGTGAAAGTACATGTGGGTGTGTAAAGATATCAGCTGTGCCTATTGCACACATCTAATGTGGCAAGACAACATGCATTTGGCACAGAACTGTACATGATGTTTACATAAAACATGAGAATAAATGCTTTTAGTGTTGCTTGCTTAGTGATTTCATTGGGTTTTTTTTCATTATTTAAGACAATATCATATAAACATGGGATTTTCAGAAGTGTTTGCATTGGTGTAAACTTTGTTCCTGTCAACATCGTAGCTGTGGATTTAAAAATTGTCCACGTTTCTTAATATTGATTAATGGTTTAAACCTCAGAAAAAAATCTCAGAGGGGTAAATTCAACAAAATTTACATTAGAAAATAATAGATGCTTGTTCCTTGTACCAGTTTCTTCCAAGGGAGAGACAATTCTGTATAAGGTAGAGTATGTTTCTGCAGACTTTTAAGCCCATTTCGGTACAACTAAAACTTGTTAGCACAAATATGTTTCTCCCTAAAGATCAAAACCCAGTTGTCCCTCAATGGTAGTACTTTCTCTACAATCCTCTCTGCTTCTGGCTTTTAAATAGATACTTACATCATCTTTAGATTTAGAGGTGTGTGCTTCTGTTAGCCTAGAAGAAATTATGGGGGAAGATCCGGACACTTGTCAGTGTGTCCTAGTTTTAGGAACTGCTGAGAAAGTGGGGACTTAATGTTCTTTGGTTTCAATTACAAATGTCTTGTTTTCAGACAGATGGTTAAGTCAGCACTGATTCAAGCCCAGTTGAGGTGAAATGCAAAAAAAAAAAACAAAAACCCAGGAATTTTTTTTTAGAGCATCAGAACAGTTAATCAGTTTAAAATATTTGATCCAGATATGAAAAAATTAAAGAAAATATCATTTGTGAGTTTTTATTCACCTGTATAGTCTGAGATCATATAAAGATGGCTCTTTAGATTAGACATGGGCATGCATTGGTTTTGTTTTAAACAAGCATGAGAGGATGGTGTGGACTCCATTTGATTTATGCTGGTTATGGAAGGACAGATCATATCTGGTTTGATGTAAACCCTGCTAGTACAAAACTGTAAGTTCACACTGAATTTTTACAAGTATCACTGGCTATATGAAAAAGGGAACCCTGACCACTGTTCATGATTGTTTTTTCTTTCACTGTACAATTCCTGTTGAAAGGAATAAAATGCACAAAAATTTATCCGTGACACTGACAGTAAATTTGGTCAGAATACTCTAAAGTGACATTTGATTAATAATTTTTATTTATAACTATACTATCATTTCCTAGACAACTGTGCTCTTTAAATGGAAGTCTTTATTTTTTAAAAATAATATCTTTAATGAAGATTTATGAAGAAAGTAAGTTCTTAAGTTGTCTGCTCACAATTTATGAGCAGCAGAAAACACAGTATAAAAACCTTTCCCTGTGTAAATAAATGTACGTCTCTGTGTTTAACAGTAAGATTGCTATCAGAGATTTTTCTCTTAAAGTAAGTGGATAGATAATTTATTTTAGGCAGGTTGTCAGGATTTGATAGATAACAGCTGTACAATAATTTCTCAAGAGTGTAATAGAAGGTATCTCCCAGCTGGCCTGTTTGGTTTGGGAGTAAGTTTTGGGAGGTCACTATGGAGAAGGATTTTATAAATCATGTGTGAGTAACTGTGCTTTTGGTGAAACTCTGGTAAATATTTGGACTTGGTCTATGATTTAATAAAACCATTTATGTAAGAAAAACTTATTTTTGTAGAGAAAAAAAAACCCCTTCAGTTCTGTGCTCTACCACTGGTCACGTGTTGGAATGAGGAAAGCATGAAGACTATATAAATCAGTAGCTAATTTAAGACCATTTGTTTCAGAGCAGTAAATGGGAATATTACCTCTCTGAAGGATCAGAATATAATAGTTCTACCATTTTTCATAAAATAATTGAGATAAAGCTATCTTTATTTTTTTATTTTATTTTGTTTTTATGAATGGAATGAACCATATTTTACAGCTCTACATTGAAGGATTATATTGAGGTAGAAACAGGGGACTCCACAACTTTATTTTAATTCATTTATTTCTTATTTAGAAAATGTTGCTGATGTTCCACATTAGAATTCAGCTCATATCACCTGCCTTTCTAGTGGCTGTGGCTTTATCATTAAATACACAGATGAAAAGCAACCAACTACTATAATTTGCCTGAGGAAGAAGTCCATAATGAAGAGTGTTTAGAACCAAATTCTATGCCTCTACTGACATCATGGGAATTGAAGTCTAGGCTAGATAATGCCACTGATCACAAAGTCACATAGATCAGATTACTGATCTGAAATGTAGTCTTTAAATCTCCCTAACTTCCCAGCCAGGTTTAGAACTGAAAATTACACTACTTTACTTAAAAATCTGAAGAAAAATATTTCCTGCACACATGAAGACAAAAATTTTGGTTGAGAAAAGAACGGCTGCAGCTAAGCTTTACTTAATAAATCCAACAAGTCCTGTTTAAATGGAAAATCACCTTTGAGTATACAGACTTACATGTATGGAATTCAGCCTGATTGGAATGTTCAGTAAACTGGATATTATGAAAAGTTGGGAAATGTGTTAATTCTGACTACCTGCTTTGTTTGGTTTTGTTTTTTTGATTTTATCCAGGCTCTCACGATACAAAAATAAAATTAATTTATCATTTTCCCTTACTTTACATGTTTCAACATATGCACCTTATGCTTTCTAGAAACTTATTATTTTATGAAAATATAAAAAAAAAATAATAGTCCACTAAAATCACTGATTAACAACTTTCTAACCATTATTTTACAGTGTTGGACAGTGTACCTCATTCTGTGGTAGCATCATGCTCTCTTACTCCTTTGTATATTGTGCACTCAAGCATTTTCCTTGTTTCTTCAGGCTCTCCTGAGATTTATCTACGTTTTATGAAATGCTGATTTCACTGTGGGACAGGAATGCTCAATTCAGTCTTTTGGGACTCTGCAAAAAGAGTCTGGGAGTCTATAAAGGTAGAAGAACAATTCCATGGTCTTTCTGACCTGTCAGAAACATCTACCTTTTGGAGTAGCAGTGACTATGAAGTTAGGTCAGGACTGCATTAAGTCTCAAATCTAAATGTCTGTCTCTGGATTTGTGCCTCTATTATCTTCCCTAAACTCATGGGAATAAGGAAATTTATCATATTATCATGTAGATTCAGAACTTTAAAGATATGCTATATGTTTCAGTTTTAAGTAGGCCCTTTAGTAATTCTTTGAACAACCACACCTGGATTTTCTGCCAGACAGAAGGCAGAGTACACCACGATTCTTATTTAAACTCTAAGACGTATTGGACACTGGCAGTTTAGGAGAATGATAGTCTGTTCTTTCAGGCTATTTAAGATAAAAATGGGCGATGCTGTACTCAACAGCCATGAAAATAGGGACAGTTTTGAATTATCTACCGATAAGTGGGCAAAAGAACATTGTTGTGCCAGCGTCTGCGTGACTCCAGGACACGACCAGGTGGGGGTTGAGTGGCAAAGTGAAATAGGGATGGGAACAATTGAGACACTCAAAAAAGAACTTTTAATAAGGGAGCAAAATAACAAAGGAGAGAAGCTACATGTGGTATGGGGTAGTCTCAAAAGACCTGAAGGTGGGTAAAACACAACAATATATAAAGGGACGATCTGAGGATGAAGGACCACAAACATAACCATATATGTTAAACACTATCAACCAATCATCAATGAGAGCTCAAAACATAACCTTATTTGTAGCAATCTTATCTACATAACAACTCCCATAATCCAACTCTTATCGCCCTAATGACCCTGGTATCCCCCGTTCCAACATCCAGTTTCCCATGGCCTTAAATTTATGTCTTTGGCATAGGTGGTTGAGGCTAGCCCATTGTCTGTCCCAAGCAGCTCCACTCCCACAGAATATACCTTCAGACTCCTGGAGGTTAAAGGGAAGTCAGATCACTGGTGGGAGGTAGAGACTTTAAATGTGAACATAAACATATCATTTTTCTTAGAATATTAATATAAGTATTAAAATAAGATTCTAAATCATGCATGGAATGAACAAAAAGAAACATAACAGATCATAAAGCAATATTTAATTTTTGAATATCAATCCAGATGTATTCTGCTTTCATCTGTCCTTTTAAGTACAAGAGATGTTAATAGGGCAGTCTGACCTGCTCAGAAGGGAAAGTAA
Organism: Cyanistes caeruleus; assembly: GCF_971803275.1. NCBI lineage: Eukaryota > Metazoa > Chordata > Aves > Passeriformes > Paridae > Cyanistes > Cyanistes caeruleus. Next base: position 44,525,972 of record NC_141704.1, on the reverse strand, counting down.
GTGCACAAAGGGTTCTTGCATTTTCCTACAATACAGAATATCTGTTGCAACCCTAATGAGAAAAGTCAGTGTTGTATGTTCTTTATGGCTATTTGGGCTTCATGAAGGTGATCTTGATTTCAGATTGGAAGCATCATTGAGACAGTGTTTGTTCACCCTGTGAATTTCATCTGATGCATCCTACTGAACTCAGAACTGTAGTTTCCTAACGTTATTGTAATCTTGTCAATGTTGTTTAAATACTTAAGTCCTATGAGCTTTGCTTGGTGATGTATTCTGACTGACTTTTAGTATGAGATCAGGTAATACGTTGGCTGGTTTTTATTCTGCCTTTGCAGAAAATCACAAATCGATTCATTAGGTAAAGTAAAACATTGAAAAGATACCATATACAGAAGGCAAAAAAACCATTTGCTTGGTGATAATTACTAGTGTTCATTTTCTCACTTAAGTGATAGGGCATATCACACCGTTGCCATAGCAACCCCGATTCTGTCCCATTAACTGCCTAATGTGAATTTATGAATGCAAGTTTCAGTGTGTGGAAAGCTGCTCAAAATAGGGAGTGATTCATCATGTACAGCACAGACAGCTGAGTTGCAGGCCAAGTCAAGGCTGTCTCATTTGGTTTTCAGTGTTAAAAGGCTATGCTGTGGTGTAGGTATCCAATTAAAGATGAAGCAATTTGATATTTATTGAGATTTAAAATCATGATTGAATCGGTGTTTTAATTTTTGAAATGTTCTATACTGCATCACAATATTTAAAAAAAACCAACTACTTTTTAAGTAATGATACTGGGAAATGTAATGACTCTTTCACAATGATTTTTTTGAGATTTGAGATATTTCTAAGGTGTACCTGTTTCAAGTTAGCTTGAATATGCTGGATATGCTTTTGGATACAGTGTTGTAATGGATTTATCCCAAGCTTGAATTAGCAGTTTACACCTCAAGAAAATAAACCTGTGACTAAGGAACTGAGAAGACTTCTGGGTTCAAATCTTGCCTGCCCCATAGACTTCCCCAATTTTATGGTACACGTTTAGATCTGTGCACACTTTGCTCCTGTGAAATAGGGAAAAAATGCAAAAAACAACAACAGCCAACCAAACCCCAAAAAAACCCAACAAAAAAACCTTATTTACTTTTTCTCCTCTATGTCATAGAATTGTTAAGGTTGAAAAGGACCTCAAAGTTCATTGAATCCAACTGTTAACCCAGCACTGCCAAGTACACAACTAAACCATGTCCCTAAACCATGTCATAGCTATTTAGGCTTCCATCCTGTGCCTGTTTGCAGTTTTCACACTTGTGACAAGTTTTAGTAAATGCATCAGCATTTATAGGAATAGTCTTCTAGCTGAAATAGGGAATATGTCTCGTCTGCCTACTCAGTCTCAATGTGCTGTGCCCATCCCATTCACTAGCTTTGCTCAATCCCAAGGGCTGCTATGGAATGGATAGTATCAAACAGTAAAACTGCATTAAAACAAATTATATAGTGAATATGAAGCTTATAATGTAGAAGTAAAATTAAGGTAGCTCGTGCAATTTTATTTTTCTTTTGTGCATCTGCATGATGCACAAAAAAGTTGCAGTCCTTTATTACACTATTAGAAACTATTTTTAGCAGGTTCTTTGGACTTACACAAGTGCTGTATGTCTTCCTCTAAGAAGCATGTTAGTCTATTCATTGAGATAATGTGTGTTAAAGTTTACTTGGGATAAAATAAATGTTCTTCCTTTTACAATATAGCTATCTTTTGGAATTAGATTCATGCTATTTGACTATACACTCAGCCTTTTTTGAATACCACAGCAGCAGAATCAGACCCCAGACTTCACGCTTTGCTTTTCAGTGTATTATTACATTACACTGAACCATTCAGTTCCAGAGAAAGATTTCTGCTTTATTGTAGTTGACAAATTTTCCTTTCAGGGTTTTTCTGTATGGAAGCAAAGGACTCATTACTGCTGCTGTTGTATCTCTAATACAGCTAAACACAATTTACCCCATTCCTCTTGCTGTTTTTCATGGTGTACATTATGGTACCTCTGCTCCTGTGTGCACCCACTCATCTCCAACCACTAACTGCAACACCATTTGGTGAGGACAAGCCCCCCAACATTACTAGCATTCCAGACAGAAAGACCAATTTTGCTTACAAATCCTTAAACACGAAGTTTCAATTATGTAGGAGAGGTCTTGTTTTCTTTAATGCGTGAACTAGGACTTGGAGCAAGTGCTTTGAAACCTCTTGCTGTCAGGATATGCAGTGAAAGTGTGTCACTGTTTAAAGGATTAAAAAGCCTCATAGTTGTAGGCAACTGTTCAGATTATCAGTTCCTAGAAACACAGAATGGGTCAAGTTGGAAGGGGTCACTATGGGTCATCTGGTCCAACCTCTCTGCCCAAGCAGGGTCATCCTGAAGATAATTAAGAAGTGTTACTTATATCTTTGGTAATTTATTACACAAACCTCATTATATTACTGGAACACAAACACATATGGCATGTTAAAGCCATAAAGGCACAAATACATGTGTAGTTTCACATATGTAGATGATTGCTGATATAGATGATCTATGCTCATCATTTTTAACAAAGGAAAAGCTAGGAATTTATTGAAATTTATTTGCTTCTTAGGAGTTTAATTTGTTAAAGTTTAGTCCCAGATCACAGATGGATTTTCAAGGTAGTTCAATGGTTAATGATATTAAAGGGAAGCACAGTATTCATACAAAGAAAATGTCACCCCCTGCTGCTGACTAGGTGGCCTTCTAAAATGTGTTGTCCTCATAAACTAAAAAAGTCTTGACTGCAGACATTTCACAATCAGCATCTCAAGGAGTTGTTGATATGTAAGCAATGTCAGAGAATTTCCTGTATTTCAGTTAATGGAAATTTTGTAGAATTGGTTGACAAGAATGTCTGCTAAGAATATGCACTTGACATGGCTTTTATTTATTTTTAATTATTGGAATTGACATTGGGGAATAAAAGTTTTGGCATTTAAAGACTGGCAAATTAATGGATAAGTTTTAAAGAGTACATTTTCTACTAAAAGGTGTACATATATATGCAAATACATGTGAGAGCTTATGAAAGGTATTGCAGTTGACTAACAAATATCTGGGAAATGATTTATAGCATACTGAAAACTTGGCAGGAGGTTTTCTACATGACTTCCCTGATTAAGAATTTGAAGCTTGATGTTTGGGGCCCAGAATTAGTAATATAATTAAAGTATACTTAAATCTCAACTGCTTAGTGCAACTTAAAAATATTTTAAAACTTAAAGATGTAGTAAATACTGTCTGAGTACCTAAGTATTCTGCTTATCAAGATTGTAATAATTTTTGCTAATTATTACCAAATTTATCTTATTGACACACATTATAGGAAAACATATTTTCTTCTTTTTTTAATGTGGAAAATCACATCTGTGTTTACAACTGCTTGTAACAGCATATTAACTAATAATGGTGCTGCCAATTACAAATTCATAGCCTGAACTGGGGTTTATACTTGATTTCTGTCCTTTTAATCATGTATTTCATATAGAAAAATAACATTTCCTCTGCTTCACATGCTCTTTAAAAAGGCGAGTATTTTTAAGTAATTTATTTAATGTTGTGATTTTAAATCAATAAATCAATATTTAACTCTGTATCTTATTAAAATATATAAGAAGAATTAAATGTGGACATATTTTGTTTCCGATACTCTTAGTGGTAGAATGACCCATGTTATTATGTTCCTATTAAATTCTCTTAACTAAATCTAGCAAAACCTTTACACTTACAAAAATTTTATGAGGAGTCTTTTCTTCACAACATAGACTTTTTTTTTCTGGAGGGGCTAAACAAGATTCTTCCACGAACAAGCACAGTAAAGACCATGACTGCTTTTGAGGACTGTTCTGAACAGTCAATGTATGCAGTGAATTTAGGTAATCTTCAGGAAACAGTAACACTACCTTTCAAAATGGAAGCTATTTTTAATGAAAATTATTGCAAATTATCTTTCTTAATGTCTGTCAAGGACATTTGTAACTTTCAGCAATTTTAAATGGAGTGTTTCTCTCTTATTTTTTCAATAGTACATAATTTTTCTTTGTTTTTAGATGAGGTACTTTCTGTTATCCATGAAGATGGCTGAAGACACCCCACAATTAATTCTAAGCATTTCAAAACTATCTGTTGTAAATGGTCCACTTCCTGGTAAGCAGTGGAATGAGGTGATCAGATGAATGCAAATAAAACAGGAAAATTCAGGAATGAGATGGAGAGATGGGATAAAACAGCAAGGAGCTGGATATTTGATCTTCGTGAAAGATTCAAAAAGCACTGTTCATGCAATCCCGTAAATTACATTCTCAAAAATACATTTAAGGACTAATCTTGAAGATTTTTAAATGAGGTAGCCATAATGACACCCCTAACAATACATATTCTGAGGAATGTTAAATCTGAAGTCTAAGGCTTGATGAACCTGAGGCTGCAAAGGAGGCAAGTGGCAAGTGCTTATTAGCACTGAAGTTGTGAAAATGTATGAACTCTTCCTCCAGCAACATGCTGTCACAATGTTTTCCTGGCTACCTTTCCCAGCTGCATCTGAGTTTAGAGCTGCCTACTTAAGGGGAATACCTGATTTAAAAACAAACTAATTTCTAAACCCAGTTGACAGTAAGAACATTTAGAAGTTGTATGAGGATTGCTTGGGAGGTCACACTATAACACTTTGATGGACCTCAGTGCTTCCAGAGACTGGGAATATAGAGCAGACTTTCTCTCCAAGGAACCTGAGTTGAAGTTACACCTTGGCAAGAGGTGCTTGAAAGGGCATACATATTTGGGCCATCTCCATAGTCAGTGTATGCTACAGGGTTTTGCAGAGCAACCCCAGCTGTTCAGTTTAGTTGGTTTCACATCTTCCCATGCCCCTTCTGTAAGCCTTTGATGCTAATATGATACTCTTATGAGAGATCTGTGTGGCAACAGAAGTCCTTTATTTTCAGGTTCGAACTGAAACTTGAGAGGAGTCTATACTTTTTTTAAAAATACATGTACTAGGAAGTAGCCACATTACCGATAATTATCTTTATTGAAGAGATTTTACAGCAGTTTTAAAATTACAATAAGTAAATAGAAGGCTTTCACAGACAATAGGTTTCCTTTGATAAACCAAGGAGGACCTCTGTCTTTCTGCTTTTTCAGCTTTTGCCAAGTTTATTTGTATAGTATAGTGTAACACAGACTAAGGTCTCCTCAGGGGTTTATTCAGCTAGTGACCATTAATTGAAAAACTCATTTCAGATAATCCCTATGAGTGAAATTAATCTCTTGGTTGCAATGAAGTCATACATGACGAATTTCATTAAAAAATTAATTGGCAACACTTTCCATTTTTTTTTAAATATCAGGTTTGGATGCTTATTTTTTTCATTAGCTATTATGACATAATGTTCTTAATAATTTAAAAAAGAATGCTACTATTGTTTCTATAAAATTAAAGCAGGATCTAGGTTTTATGCCCTTACTTGCATCACAAGCTTCACAAAGACTGTGGCTGCCCTTGTTTATTTTTTATCCCAGGAAAACTGTTCTTGAAACTGATTGACACTGTTCTCAGTCTGTTTTAATCTCATTGTGAATTAATTTTTCCACTAATAAATATTTAGAATTTAATCTAGGGAAGTATTTTTTAAAATTTTAGCATAAGACAGAGTAGATACTTAGGAGGATCCCTCAAAATCCTGTAACAAGAACTGTGTCCTGAAGCAGTTTAATGACATGTAATTATTTAGTAAACTTAAGCAGCAGTGCTTTCTTCTTCTCCTGACATGTGTTTAAACATGTTAATTGCTGTACATTATGCATGGATTTAGTATCCAATGTGGTGTTACATGACTGCTTTTTAGTACCTTGCAGGTGAGAGACCAACAAAATAGACCTTGCTTTTTCAGGACTATAAATTATATATAAATCAGTTCCATTCTAGTTGCCATATTTTTTATATAAAATCATGTGTTTACACATAGGTACTCATATTAAAAGAACATTGTCAAAATAGCATTATCAAATAATGACGTTCACAAAGACAAAAGTTGAAGGTGCAGAGTCCTCAGAAATTCATTGCTTAGACTTCCATGTACCAGGCTGTGCTCTCTGACATCTCTCTGCACTTAATACAGAAACTAGTGAGGAAACTTTTGAACCAAATAGCTGAACTTTGACAAAAGTACATACTATTGAAATACAGGTTTTGAAACAAAATTCAGGTAACATTAATTGGCTCTGCTGCTGCTCTTGTGTTTTGTATGAATTTCAATCTAAGCCACAAGCTCCTGTCAGCATGATTATATAATAATAAAGACTTAATGGGGCCAGTTTGGGTAGCTTTAACCAGTCATTGGCATAAGTGTCATGCTGTGGCCTTTGAAATTGAGGCTGAACGATTGATTCCCAAACAGGTCCTGACTGGTGGATACTGCTGCCTGCACAGAAGCATCAGAATATCAGCATTTTCACCTGAGCTCAAGCATTAATATGTGTCAATATGGTCACAGAATATAGGGCTGATATAGTTTGTAACCGCAAGCGTGAATTGCAGATAAAGTACTCTAGTCACTGTCCATTTAATTTTTTATGCTCTTGGAGAGCAGAGGCTAAATTAGGCATGGACAATATGGGCTCTCTGAATGTATTTTATCAGAATGTATGTTGCAATCAGAAGCGGTTTTGCTTAAGTATAAATGCATTATGACCCCTAGCAAGGAAGACTTGGAAAAAGGCAAGAGAAAAGTTTAGTAAATATTATCAAGTAGATTACAGCTGTCAGTGATGTATATCTGACTAGCCTAAGGCTTGCCTTCAGTAACTTCAAGGCTTGCAAAAATGACAGATTGAAGTAATTACCCTTCATGAATGAATGGATGAAGTGATGGAGATATACTCCTGACTTAAAATTGTTTTGGTTACTTAGGGAGTAAGGCAGATATCTCACTTCCTTTCAATGCAGAAGGTTGTGGCATTCCCAACTTGCTAATGCTGAGAGGACAGCATAGGCCCCTATTCAGTAAACCTAATTAGGGAGCTGTTCTGCTCCCCTATTAACTGCAGCCGTAGAGGCAATCTCATTAGCGTGTGACCTGCTGAATGCAGACAACGTTTTTGCCTTTTCAGGCTGAATGCGTGTTTTGCTGATAACATATTCTTCTCAATTATCCTTTTCGCCATCGACTTTAAGGGTGTCTAGGACTCTGGAATATTAGCTCTTCTTTAGTCTGTCACTGTTGAAAACATCTGAAAGAAATACAGTGTGTCAGCCTTTGGCTCATAGGCAGCTTGTACAGCCTCATTGTCACTACCTGGTCTGTCTGTGCTGGCAATACCAGTGCTCCCATGTCGATAGCTGTAGGCGTGTGCAAAGGTCCTGCAGCACTGAGGATCAAATTCAAATGCTGTGAACTCTACTCCTACAGTTTGTTTTTGGATACTTGAAGCAGAAGTAGTCTTAGAATCATCCTGCAACTGTGCTTACTGAATATTTTGACACTTCCAATCTTGACTTTATATTACTAAAATAACAGCATTTGCTAAAAGCACCTGATTTCTTAAAAAAAAAACCCTCACAACAACAATAAAATAACCTATAAAAAACAAAACAAAAACAATACAAGAAAAAAACACTAGAAAAGAGTAACAGGTTTTATAGCTTTTAAAATTTCTCTAGAACTAACAGAGCTATTTTAAAAAATTGCACAATGTTGTTGACAAAGCAAGAATATATACTTAAAAAATGAAGAAAAAAAAGATACAAATTCCTCTTCTACTAGTAGCAATTCTAACCTCTTTTCTGTGTGACAGTCATACTGATATAATTCTTTTGTTTCTATTTTTTAGTGGGTTCTTTTCTGAAGTGACAGAAAGTGGTATTTACAGAGCTAATTCAATGCAAAAAATAAGACCTTCTTACTGGATTAAAGAAATACAAAAATTTGAAGATTTCAGAGGGAAAAGAAAAATGTTATTAGTGTCATGAGTAATATATAAAGCAAAAGTAATTTTATAGTAATTATTTATGTAATTATAAGAGCCATATGTATTTTAACTACAAGCAGCAAAAATCACAGTTTCTTCTGCAGTCTGTTTCCATAGTTTTCGATAGTTCATTTCTCTGAGTTAATGGAGAACTGGTTTTGATAATAAAATGTTTCCAGAGATTCCTCCCTTGTAGGAGACAGATCACAGGTTGTGATCTTTATTATATCTGATTCTTTTATAAAACAATCCTTTATAAATGAAGCAGATTTATCAACAAATTTTTTATCATATATTGGAAGACTGTCCTCTTAAACCTTGCGTTCCCTCAGGTTGTTTTTTTTTGTTTGTTTGTTTTTGTTTTGGGGTTTTTTTTTTGGGGGGGGGGTTTACTTATGTAGAAACATAGGTGACCTAAGCATAGCTGCATAAAAATTAGGTTTCCAGTTTGTATTTGTTGTCTGGCATCTCTGAATAGCAAACACAGACAATGGGAACCCTCAGAAGATGAGGTCTCATTCCCCCTTTTCCTTTCCAATATTTGTAAGAAAAGCTCAAATATAGATGTTGAAGGTGGTTGAAATTTGTTTAAGTGATTCTGTCATTAGTGCTGGGCCCTTCATATTGATATTTTCTACATTTCCCACCTAGCTTCTACATTATGTAGAAGTAACACAGTTTGCTTTATCTTTCCAGAGCAGACTGTTTGCCATGATGATTTCAGGGTAGTCAGACAGAGTAGCTCCTGAGTTCTGTTTTCAAGATTTCTTGTGATGCTGAGCTATCTTTTGAATTTTTCCTGGTCTGTCTTGGCTTGTTTAGTGGAGCTGATGATATATGCTGTGATGGTTTACAGACCAGACTTTTCCTCTTTCCACACTGTGAACACCATAAACAAGTGTGCAAACAAAAAAAAGATGCTGCAGGTTATTAAAATAATTTTAAACAACTCTTGACTCAAATATAGAAAGAACATAGTGTCTGAATTCTTTACTAAAGTTTGGATGGAAAAACAATGTCAGGTCCAGGCAGATCTACTTGAAAGTTGCCTGTTTATAGAAAGTAATCTTGCTGCTTTGTAGTTGTATCTCACAGTGGACTTTAAAGGTGTTTTTATTCTTCTTTAGCCATTGTGTAAACTTGTTAACGACAAGATAATGACACATTTTTAAGAAAAGAAATGATGGCTTTATTTAAATACAGGACCAAGCTTGCTTTTAAGAAAATGGGCTTTATCTTTCTCCTCCACTCCATCCTCTCTCTCCCTGTTCTTTGTTCAAAACGATACCCAGCCTAATAATTATCTAGAGTTTTCTAATGGACTTGTCTTCTGAAAAATTATTAGTGAGACCAAAATTCTTTCTGAGAAGATATGCCTCTTGCTTTATCAGAGGGACAAGACAGCCCCCTGAAAAGTCACCTTATCTGAAGCAGTTGGTGGGAGGTTGCCGAGTGCTGTCTGCTGGTACTTCTGTCTCCCTTCTAGTATGCGGAGGGCAATCCCAGAAGGTAACACTGCCACCTTGGGCTCCAGCTCTGTAAAAGCACAAGGAGGAAATTCTGCCGAGAAAATAGTTTTGTGATGCTGGAGAGCTGCTTGTTGTCTTTGCATAGAGAAACACAAACCCTGATGTTCCTTCACAGTATCCCTTCTCCCAGACAGCTAAGCAATGACTCATTGCAATCAGATTTTCTTGCTCTAATTGTAATTGGTTTCTTCTGGATGCTTTGTGATGCCTTTAAGAACTTGCTCCTCAGTGGATGCCTTCAAAGGAGTTCTAAAAGCTGTTTCATTTCCAGTAGCTCTGTAATTTTAGAAGTTTTATTTTCCCGTACCTTCTATAATTTCATGTTTTACTGACTAAAAACATATTTTTCCTTTCTTCTTCTTAAACACATTCTTAGCTTATTTGCCTTCAGTTTCTATTAATTGATGTTTCAGCAAATGCAATGTGAATAGGCAGAGATTTGTATGGTTCTGCCTTATAAAAGGTTCCACCACAGGCAAAAAAAAAGGTTTTTTTTATGGTGAATTGTCCCATATATACTTGAGGTGATTTATTTCTATGCCAATCCCATAGAATATAATGAAAGAAAAAAACAAAGATTTAATTTTTATTAGACTCTGAAGTATGTCTCATCAAACTACTCAAATAGCTAAGTGTGCATGTAATACTTCACGAATTATTAAGAAGATATGGGAGAAAGTAAGGATTAGCATGTCCTTCTTACCCTGCCAAACAGTCCTCACATGTATGACTATAATATAAAGGGGTGCACCACTTCATGTTGGAGACATTTAAAAATCAAATTCATCAGCATAATTCCTCTAAATTTTGCATACATGTTTTTCTCATCACTTGTTACTTGCACTGTTCTGGCTGTTATTTGTAGCTGTGAATGATCAAGGACAAAAAATGAGCTGTCTGCAGGGCAAAGTAATTACAGGAGGGGTGTGCACCTGATGCAGCTGGGGAAAAGAAATAAAATTTTAAAGGTCAGATATCTAATTAAAGATACCGATTGCCTCTAAAACTGGAGAAAACACACCTTTCCTATGCATAGTAATGCATTCTCTCCAACTACTCTGGGTAAAAGAACATAAATTATTTCCTTTCATAAAATAAGTATGATGTTCATACACTATGTAAGTGATCTTTGGAAATTGCCACATCTTATTTAAAAGAGTATAGGGAAGAATTTAGCTAATCATACTCAGATATGTCTATATATTTGTGTTTTATAGACATAAATAATACAAGTAGTATAAAAGCATCCTGCATAAATCTTATGCAATCTATTCTATGGCTTCATTATGCCTAATTGCAATTATAAAGAAAATGAGCAACACCCTTGTAGCTGGTGTGATGTGATACAACAAGAATATGTATCTGACAAGAGATCTTAAATACATTTTAAAGAAAGAATACGTAATAACAATGGAATATTAAAAAATTTGTTCTGTATTTTGGGACTTGTATATTTTCAGGCAACTGGGAGAAAAATTCTGAATTAGCAGTGAGGAGTTTTGACCAGTGGCTTGTGAAGCAGTCTCAAGGGAGTTAATAAACCATTAATGTGATGTTCATTTTTCTTATACTGGTCATCTTTTCACTTGAGTGCCTGAGACAGTCTGTCCCTATATCACTTCAATAAACAGCATGTTTTATTCAATCTCTTAAAGAATAAAGGCATGATGGTTACTCTCATATGCAACAGGAGTGGTAGAGTGGTGATGTTTAAAAAGTTTTTTACAGTGATGGAGATGTTCAATCACATTTATGTGATTAGGCAATATTACTAGGCAATGTCTATCCAGCTTATACCTTGAGATGAGTTATCCTCATAGGTAGAATAGCAAGGCTTCACTTAACTGTTCATGGGACACCTTTGCAGAATTCTATTTTTTCCCCCCTGTCTTAGAGGAGATTGATCTATGGTTATAGTTCATTCTTTTTGCAGAATGAAATAATTATTTTCCTGCCCAGACATCTCAGTATAATCTAGCTCCTGCATGTTACCTCAAATATTATCTTGTGCCCACTGCTTAACAAATTTATCAGCTATATTGCAAATACAAGAACTAATCTTCTCCCCTTGAAAAGCTGCATAAACAGCATGGATTTGTTTTGAGGATAAAGAGAAAAGAGTACTACCCAAAGCTGTTTGCAGCAAGGAAATCTTTTCTCTGTAGTTGCTATTATGCTCCAGGAGCTTCTGCACCCCTTGCTGTGGCTTCAAGAATGCTTACCTCTAGTGTCAGCAAGGCATTTAATTGTGTGCTTAACATTTAATTCAGCAAGACCTATACATGTACTTAAACTTCAACACTTGCTCGCCATTATTGGAAAGCGTGGTTTGCTCAGCTGAGATTACAGGAAGGAAAGACAGATTGTCCTGATAAAGTAGATATACATGGAGCCTGCATCTCTACCAGCATCAAAGAGGTCTTTTTTCAGCTCGGAAGCACTCAGATCAAAACTGCAATGCTTCCTTTCCAATGGTGTGCACAGCAGAGGAGAGAAAACAGCTCTAGAAACTTCTCTTTTCATTCCACATCCTGCATGATCATCAGGACAAGTGAGAGTGCTGTGGAATTGCCTTTCTTCCTCTACTTGCTTCCACCATGGAGTGGCTGGCATTGAGAAATTATTTTTTCCATATTTCCTCATGCCCTTGATGCTGCCAAAGAAAAGTGTGGAAGGAAGGCCGTAGTGACCTGCTGTACAAGTTACGTTATTTCTGTTATTCTCTCACAAAATGTCAAGTCTCAGCACTGTACATTTTCAACATCACAACTTCACGGATGCTCACTTAGTGCCTGTCCATTTCTGAACTTAACATTTGTAGGGTAGAACTTACTGCTTAAATTATTAACACAAAATTCAAATTAACAGCAGCCAACCTGCATTGACTTCGAGTCTAATTCAGCTCCAGCTCAGCTGCCGCATTTTCCCTTGGGATTCACCTGAACTACTACCATAGTCAGCTCCCTGCTGAGCATGGGAAACCATAGCCATGTAGACTTCTGACAACATATTTCATTAAAGGCTTCAAAAGAACATGAAGTGTAAGGGATGATGCATAGATAACAATTGGGATGGAAGCATAAGGTCATTTTTTTATGATAGACAAAGGCTTCTAGCTGATTCCTTTAGGGATTTGTGCTGTTCACGTGAAAAGGTCTGTGAAAGAGAATCAGTATTCAACTGACAGAAATCTTTATGTGATACAACATTATATACTGCAATTCACTACTGTTAACTTATTTTCTTCTATTTATTTATCATTGGTGTAAGTGGAACATTTTCATGCCTCATATTTTCTAATTAGAGAGTTTATTTATCAGACTTCAAATGTAAGTTATAGTCTGAATTTCGTTGGCCAATTATTCAGGAACTATGCCCAGTCTAACAGCTTTCCTACTGGATCATCCTGTATTAATACACACAGATCTTAGGAGAAAACTGTGCTTTCATTTTGCAGTGCTGCAAGAAGTAGGTTTGAATCCTGGACAATCTGGCACCAGAAATTGGAAGGAATTCAGAGAAAGGCATCAATGATGATTAAAGATTTGGATTTCATGAAGACTTACTAAAAACTAATTATATAGAATTCATCCAAATGATGAAATAACAATATGCCCATGCAGAATTATCCTCACAGGGGGGAAGGTGAGAATTACTAATGAAAAAGATCAACTTCCAGTTCTCACACCCCCCCACCCCAGCCAAAATAAAACAATGCCAAATGTACACTGTGGAGTGCACCAGTGCTTTCCTAGTCTACAAAAACAGCTTGCTAGAAAGCAGTAAGATTTGCAGAAGGCAGCATCCTTGTCTACCTTACTTTGGATAATCAACTTAATGTTACTTAATTTATAGCTGTATTCTTATGCCCATTGCTGTTTCACACTTCTCTCCCAGACTCTGAGAGTGAAGTTCATGGTAGATTAGCCACTCAGTGTGCACTGTGATTGTCTGCTGCATAATTCACAAATGTCAAATGACTAGACAGTCAGTGGAGTGTAGTTTTAAGCAATCGGTTGGAAACTGGCAGCTGGAGTTCCTCAAATCTTGCAACCCTTGATCAGAAAAAAAAATTAAACAAATGCTTTCTGCAGCTATTAAACACCTCCAGGATAACAGGATTTGACTCTGATTAGGTGCCTGAGCCCTCAGATGTATCAAGTGTTTGTATTGGGTTTTTTTAATGGATTAGTGCAAGTACATAGGATCTTGGAAATCACAGTGTAACCACAAGCTCAGTAAGTAACAGAACATTGTCTGATTTTTACAGAGCCTATAGAGTATAGATGGAAGATCCTACAGATTTTATTTTTACAAACCAAACTCCCCAGTGGTGTCTTGTGCCCTCAGTCTAGGGCTCTTCCAGTCTGCAAATGAAGTCTGGGATGGAGGGGTTTTCCATCAGCATTTCAAGGTATACCCCTGCAACCCCAGTCAGCATATAAGTATTTTTTTCTACACAATTAAAAATTAAGGATTTGACTTTTTTTTCAATTTCTAAGATGTTTTTATTTTGTTTTCAGTGTGAATGGGTTGCATATCTCTGAACTGTGGAAAAACTTGCACATTTCTGCCTTCGCAAAAGTTCATTTTCACACACATCCACTTTCCAAGGGATACCTCTTTTTGATACCTATATTATAGTACTGATCACAAGCCCTAGTGGTCAGCAAGGATGTGATTTTCTTGTCTTGTTTTTAAGAACATGGTCTGAAAGAATGCAGCAAGTTAACGATGCCTGATGAAAATGAATAATTAGCCCAGGTATCTTTGCTTGTGTAAGATTTGGAAAAAAATAATAAAGTCTCAGATTTGGAAATGTAATTGCTTTCTGCAACCCACTTGACAACAACTGCCATTGAAAACGAAGACAGCACATCCTCATGCTTGATTTACAAGTTTCCTCTCTGGTTTTATTATGTTCAGCTATCCTCCTCCAATTGTCATATTAGAAATAAATACCTTCATTTCTTCTTTTTAAACTTGTGAAATATGAAGCACATTCTATAAGAAGCTGATAATCAAACAGCATGGAGAAGTGAAAAATCTAAATACTGAACCTCATGATAGAACAAAAGAAATATTTAAAAAGGAAAACTTGCAATGAGGAAAGAACACAGTAAGAAGCTTTCTAGCTGTTTTACAGACATTCTCAGAAGCATATTTGGATTAGCCTAACTCCTGTGTACACATAGCAAATTTCCTCTTGAGCACTGCATAGATGCCCATGAAAACAGGCATGACTGAAAAACAAAAGCCAATGAAGAGCTACAAAAGGAGCATGGAACAATCCAGTTTTTACTAGTTAAGTGAGTTAAAGCATGAAAGAGGAAGCTGAAACTATAATAAGGTGAAAGACATGCATGAAATAGCAGAGAATATTTCAGAATGTTAACAGTGATGAGTAGGCTAAATGAATAGTTCAGGCCACAAAAGAAACAACTTTTAAAAATCTGCCTGTTTAATACAGTTTCCTGTAATTATTTAATCTGACCAAGATAATCCACTCAATGAACGCTCACCAAATTGCAGTTAATGTCAAAGACCATTTAAATAAAATCTTGAGTCTTTGAATTTAGGATTTTTTGTCTGTCTTAATAGTTACTCATGCCACCAGTTGTGCTCATAGTCCATTATTTTTTTTACACAAATTTTATAGTGCCTCAAAACAAGGTTTATTCTTTAACTCTGGAAACTGTTTTGGCAATACGTAGTCGTACAAAACCAGCATCCGGTGATTCAAAGCAGCATTCTTCAAGAAATATGAATCATAAATCATACATAAAACTTGTTTCCTTTTGCCTTTTTCTAATTTTTAAAACATGAAGAAGCACCCTCCATTCCACCAAGCCAAACAATCCAGTTGCACTGAATAAACACCTGATTAAAACCTTAATATCTAATTCACTTTGTGAGAGGGAGAGACAAAAACATAAGCCTGGTTTCTAAATCTTTAGATCTCCAGATCAGTGCTTAGCTGTCAATGTGAGCTGCATCTTAAACAGACAGGAAGGACTTGATTTATCTACAGTGTCTGCTTTGTATGATAAAAGAGATCATTTGACCTAGCTAGAATGTGTTCCTGAGCCATAGAAGATAAGTGTCATTTTAATGGCCTTCGAATTTAAAAAAAAAATACAAGTGATGTGAAAAGTACAGTAGTCCTTGCTGTAAGTAAGCTCTCAGTATTGTGATAGAAGCTGACTTAAAAGAGAAGGGAATACTGGAAAGCTGAGGTCACAATAACAGCAAGGAAAATTACAAGTCTTATATCTGATAATGGAGATCATAACTACAGCATTTGAAAATTGAGTTGGCAGCACAGGCTAATGAAAAGGCTGGATTTCATACTTAAACCACTAAATAGCAGGATTGCCAAACATAAGTTTTGTGCAGTGTTTATTGTGTTCTCTGAAAAAGTCACTATGTGGAATTGAGGATAAAATAGTTCATATTTTAAAAACTTGGAGGTGTGCATAAACTTTCCTCTGACTCCCTCTATGGCAAGTAATCTCTTTGGTGTGGAAAATGGGCACAGGGAGTCTCCTGACTTTTCCTCTGGAGTGTGTTTATGCTACCTTCCTCTTCTAGGGAGATACCTTCTCAGCCTCCTTTCAGGACTGGCAGCAGATTCTTTAAAGAAAGATGTATGGAGGCGTTTTGCCCCCAGGCCACTTACAGTCCTCAGACCATTGAATACTTCATTCTTGGGTCAGTCTTTCTCTTCTTGGCTACAATTTATTTATCAAGGTGTAGTCCCTAGTCATGAGGACCCCAACACAAATGGTTTAATTTGTTCTGGTTGGAATGGTTGTGAAATGTCCTAATATTTTATATTTATATTTCTTAGCCCATGTTTTACCTTATCTAATTGAGAATTGTTTTTATTTCACTGATGGAATATGATTGACAGACATGGAACTAATGTTTACATGTATTAGATCTGTTCAACTTCTGGTTAATTTAAAATGTTTCCTCTCTTAAAAAAAATTGCTTTTTAAATGTGTACACATGTGTATTTTACTTTCACAGCTGCTCCCTTTTTCATCTCTGCTGTATATTGGTGACTTTGTATTTATATTTTCTTGGCCTTTATTTTACCTTCTTGCTGTCCCCTTGTATTTAAAGAAGAAAACAATTTCAGCATGTCACAGTAGAGCTGCAGGCACCATATTTGAATCCTTAAAACGTGACGGAACTTCCGCAAACTGGCTTATTATTAGTTCACTTCTCCATTCATTAATGGAGAAGTGAGTTAATAACATATCTAATATATATAATATATTAGATAATAATAATATATATAATATATTAGAATTCTTAATTTGGTAGTCTTTTATTTTTCCATTCTTCTTACATCCTGTCCTATTTCCTGCCATAGTTTGCTATCAATGTGGGTCATTTTCATCCTGAGGCAGTGACTGATGGTCAGTGACCATGTTCCCCTTCTCCCACAGCAAAATCATGGTCAATCTCTCACTATTACCTAGTGTCACATGTGAGAAACGGTGTGCTGGATATTTCAGTACTGTGGGGAAGCCTTGTTTGAGGCCTTGAACAGTGCTGAGTGTTGTACTAGCAGAAAACACTGAGAAATCAGCATCTTAAGCCTTCTTTTTGTTGTAATTGTAATTGTTGTTGTAATGAAATAGTGGAGAGTTCTCTTCAATGTGGCTTTACAATTCTAGATATGGCCATGGAGAAACTGTCCCTCCAAAACATGGGTAACTGGCTCTCCCCTTTCAAGCCTGTTATTATAACATAAAAAGTCTCACTCAGGCAGTGCTGCTCTAATGTCTTTCCTTCATAGAAGAGTGCATTAGTTAATCCATAAATGTATAACTTAATTTTTGGGATGTCAGCTGTATATGTCCACCTAACTTTATTTCTTTTCTCATCAGGTGACCATTTATACTTTAAGAGACTGACACATATTTATTGAATTAAACCCATTTACAACTTGATGTAGCATTCAAATACAAACCTCAGAGCAGAGAGGTGCTCTGCTTTGTTTTGCCAGTGTCTGTATTTTTGTGACCTACAGTGAGAGCTCAGCCAGGCTCCCCTCTGCATTTCCTAACACATAATTTATGTTTACCTGGCATAAAATATTTTTGATATGTTATCTTGTCAATGTCAGCCAATATGAATGCAAAGAACGAGGAGAAAAAAAGTAACAGGCATATTTTCTGTCATTGCAGATACCTGAAGTGTAGTTGCTTGTATGACCTTTCCATGTATTTCAAATGTCCTGCGCAGGTACTCACTCTAGGACACAAGTAGGTAGCCCTGTACTCAAATGATGATAAAGTAGAGATAAAAAAAAAGAGCATTGTAGGCCAGAACTTTTTTTTTTTTTTTTTTTTCTTAATTAAGCCTGGTGAGTTTAGTGAATCTTATTATCCTAACAGTTCAGTAGGGACTGAAGGAGATTACTCAGCATTTTGTAAGAATGCATTTTTAATGTACACATACAGTCAGCTAAAGTGAGGATTTCTTATCAGCAATTTTCAGTATAATCTGCAGAATGGTGCTTGGATAAGTGCTAAAACACACAAGGTCTGGAAAACAGTAAATAAATAAGAGAATAAAGTTAACTGATAATGAAAATGATAGTTTTAATGAACAGGCATTTGTTGAATAAGTGCCACTTAGCACACCCACTGATTTTCTTGTCTAAGACTAAATAAATAAATGCCCAGGTTCTGTTATTTTTTAATTCTAAAAAATATATATAGTCATATCCTGAATCAAATTTGATACCTATGTGCATATATATATATATATATACATATATATATATGTATATTAACTTAGACAATGTGGTGATAACAACCTTTGGTACAGTGGTCCCAAAATTTACATTCCAAGTCAGAGTCAAATTAGGATTTGCAGGAGACTCCAGAGAGAAGATAGAAATTGAACCTGAAAATAAGAGCATTGCAGGTGACTTTGGAAGACCCATGATGAAAAGAAACTGGTGGCAAGGCTCAAGAGAAGCAGAGCTGAGAGCAGGAATGGCATTGCTCTAGATACTGGGCAGTGCTTCCAAACGGCAGGAGGACACAGCGAGCCACGGCACCAAAAAGCAGATAAATCTAATGGACTCACCCTGGCTGCCTCTTTCATACAGTCAGCACAGTCTGACTGATTAAGACTGAGCATAAATCACCAGGCTTTTCTTCCAGCCTCCAATTTAGCTGACAAATCACTGTCCCATGCTCGTTATAACTTTTGCAATTCTTGTTTTGTGTGTCTGGACTTTCGCTGCATGATCTTGTTGAATAACTCCCAACCCCTTCTGAAGGGCATCAGAAGTAAAAATATGGATTAAAATTTGAAAGGCTAATTAAAGATTTCAACCTATTGTGCTCAGTGATACTTTTTATTCTGTTTTTATTTTTTTTCCATGGAATGTGTGAGTATATATCTTCAAGATACATCCTTCAAGAGCAAGTTATGAGCTAACAAAAAATGGATTTTGCCTTTTATGTATGTTATTCCTGTTTGCTTTCTTTTCTGGCCTATTATTATTCTCCATACTTCATTCCTGCTCTTTTAAATACAGTAAGATACAAAATCATACAAATTTTCACTCTAAAGTGTGTGGCAGCACTAGAAACATGTAATTTACTGTTGCTATCCAGTAGTATTAATTGATTGATTTGGGAGAGCTTATTGCTTAATTTATAGGTGTGAATGCTATAGTTTGACCTGATGATTATAAATTTAAGTGCCAGACATATTACTAATGAGACAGAATGTACCACAGGAAGATTTTGATGCTAGACTTTGATAACAGCCTCTTGCAAATGAATTCTTAGACTGTGGAGGTATTAACTCATCAATGTATGAACCTTTGTGTTTACTCCTGAGTATTATCTGGAATTATGAAATAATGTTATTGTAGGGCAAAAAATTCTGCATATTGAAGGTATTGTATAGATGCATTCAACATCTTACATCTTTGAAGTAGGACATTGCGAGGCCACTAATTAATTCAGCATGTCTTGAGTAACTTCAGATTCCTCAAAGAGGAATAGAATGCTCAGGATGAGAAATTTAGTAGCTTGTAATTTCCTTTCTTCTTATTCTCCTTTAAGATGCCTTAACCAGGTAGATATGAATATAGCTCAGAATCTATGCTGATATTTTTTCTGTCTTGCAGAGACATCTCCATTAAATAACAATGTCTCCCTTGTGTGTTAAATATACCTATAATATGCAATACTTTGTTACACAGTAGGATTTAAAAAGAAATTGAATAGTTGATAGTATATTAAATATGCATGCACTCTATAATGGTCTCTATAACATATAATGTTTCCTCTCAAAAGTTTGGGAAGCTTAGTTTCTACCTAAGGGTATCCTTGTATTTAAATGAAGGACAATATATGTTTATGTATATTTCTGTATGTGGCTGGATTTTATTCTGTAAGCAACATCTAATTATGAAAACACTTTCACCAGCTTATTGGTGTCTCAGTTTTCTCTTGCAGTCTTGGTTTGTTTTCCTCCTCCTCATCTCTCCTCCCCCAAATTGTAAAAATAAATAAAGGATGAGCTTCTGGTGTTTTCTATAGAAAGTTAAGCTTCACTGACACTGAGTAATTTCTTTTACAGTTCACATGCACTTTGAATTTAAAATTTAATCTGTTCAAATCAGCTTGCATTACCAGGGAATTGTGCTTAGCATGTTCCATGAATGATTCAGTAGATCTTAATAGCCACCTTAGTAATTTCTTCTGAATCATTGAAAGAGATCACATCAGTAAATATCACTGGTAAGTGCTAAGCACATTTTTCATAAAATTGTATTTTTCCAGTACTGTTGATTCCAATACCTGTTGTGTAGCTTTCTTATACAGAGTTGTATGTTGTACCTTAGATTTATTGTGCTTGTAAAAAAGAGTGCTAGATTTTTAATTTTTTTTAAAAATTTTTTTTGAATTCTCTGCAACTGAAACAAACAGTACATCAGCACGACCACCATGGCATTATGCTTGCTAACTCACACAGAATGCCACACTCCATGGACCAGCCCTAAAAGTGATAAAAATGTACCTCTAGCTTCTGTGTGAAGCTTTTCTTACATTGTACTTACTTATCACATACACTGCTTCTGATTTCTGGGAAGACAAATAGTGCTATTAGCCATTGGAGGAATAAAAATAACACGTGAGAGTAATACGTATTAAGGGAGGTAGATGTTTCATAAACTTTATATCCCAGTGGTTTTGAAGTAGCTCCTAATTCAGCAGTAAGAAAGTGGAGTGATTTTTCTTAATTATGGTTCCCTTGAACATTTAAATTATGAATGAAGAATGTTGTTGTTTCTTGGAAGATGATAATACTTATTTAAATTTAGCCCCATTAATAAGGAAACCCAGAAAGAATATCTTCACATTCAAAAGCTTCATTAAACTGCATACTCACAGTTACCCCCTATTAGTTATACCAAATATCTTCACTTGTTTTTTTTAATTTATAGAAAACCAGGAAAAAACCAAGAAACTTTTAGGAGTTGTTTTTATTTAAGAAAGATATATGCCACTATGAAGGAATCTGTGTGTTTTATTATCATCTATTATTTGATTGTTTTCAATGATCAGTTTCAAGTGTGATTTTAAACTTATTATTGACATAATAAAATACATGTTAAATACACGAGCCATAAAGCTACAAGAACACAGAATGGATAATTATAAATTTAAACCTAGGAGTGTCAGTGAAAATACTTACATATTTTTGAACATTTTTTTGCTTAGAATAATTGCAATAAAAATTAACTTGAAGACCCAAGCACATTTCTCTTTGAAGTGTGAGATGGGAGGACAAAGATCCCAAACCTGAGGACGGAGCTCTGTCATGGAGCTATGTGCACACAGAATTACCTGTGGTCAACAATGAACAGGACCAGAAGACAGAGACAGGGCACATTGAATCTCTCTAATGTTCTACAGAGCATCAATATATATAGCTATTTTTGCAGTCTCATAAATATCTGTCATTCATAAAATATCTGTTTTGAATTTATATTTATAGTTCTTTTGATTTCATAGCATCCCAGAATGCAATTCAATGCAGAAAGAGGTGCGTGAAATCTGACACATGCACACCTCTGGTATGCATCAACCCATACATATAGAAACAGGGAAGAAACTCTGGCAAGGAGTTCTAAACTTCCTAAGAAAGAATAGTTAGGACATGCATATATGTTGTGAAGTGAGATTCCTTCCTTCTCGCTCTGGGAAGTTGTTCTGTGGGTAGAGATTTCACAATTTTGTGGTTGTCCTGTTACGCGACTCTCAATTAACTTAGGCTTATATAGAAGTGCTGGTTTTGTCCTTGTGATAATGTCTGTGTTTTGGGGTTTGCTAGTGAGAACACATCCTGGTAATGAGTACTGTGCCTATAACTTATGGTTTGGAAGATCTGGCTCTAAAGCACAACAATGCATTAATTCCTAGAAGAACACATAAGCAGGGTGAATTAAGGTGGGACAAATAGGCATTATTTTGATACTTCCTAAAGTTTTTAGTGTTTGACTTTGCAACTACAATATTTTTTATTAGTAGGGCCTTTGGTTAAACCAGAAAAAAGAATTTTTGAACATGTTTGGAAGCTGTTAAAAGGCATTTGTGCATGTCAGGTGTGAATTTTCCTCATTAACAGGAGCTCAAAGTAAACTACAGCAGTCAAAACTGGCCTTGATTTTGAGATGTAAATAGAAATTTGAGTTAAATAAACCATGTGTCTGTTGACATTCAAGAGCCTGCCCTTTTCTAAAAGAGATCCATTGTATTTAGCTTGAAAACAGGCACTATATTTAATCTGTTTTCAGGAATTTCTTACTTTTTTAGTTTCTATCTTAATTCCAGACTTAATAAAAACAATGTGCTTCTCAAGTAAAATTCATCACATAGCTATATAAACAAGATTATATTTAACTTCATCTCTGGAAAGCTTATGCTGGAAACCATTGATTTATGTAGGCATAATAAAGGTTAATGTAAGCAGCAACAACATTTATCTCTGACCATAAGGAGTCATCACTTTTTATTTTAATAACAATATATACCCATATTATTGACATAGTAGTAAATCAAAGACTTCAATAAGGATTGGACTGGAACAGAGAACTGTACTGGAGAGCAAAATTTGCTACATTTGGAGGAAGAAAATAAAATCATAATATCAACAAGGTTTATGACAATGATACAATGCACAAAACAATGTGCAAAGCAGATCTTTTGTCTTCTCTTCCTATACTGTCAGCCATTGAAAGGGTGTTTCTATATAGCATAGTACAAAATATGAGTATCTAGGTATGGAGACTGCGTTGTCAAAAAAGAATTTTTAGTTGAAAAATATGGATCTCTGTTCAACAATATTTCTTGCATGTTTTTTAAAAGTAGGTCAATCTTGAAATAAAAATCCTTTTCCAGAAAAAAAGGTTGAAATCTTTTGTTTAGAAAATTACTTTTAAAAAATCAAAAACCTACCCCGGGGTTTTCATTCAGCCA